>NC_136248.1:22595000-23867500 GCF_053564925.1 Oryzias latipes | reverse complement strand
GAATGTGAGCTTTGAAGGAAGCTGGAGTTCCCAAAGAAAACCCACGCATTCATGAGGAGGACAAGCAAACTGCACACAGAAAGATCCCAGCTGGGATTTCAACCAGGGCCTTGCCGCTGTGAAGCAAAAGCGCTTACCACTGCATGACTGTGCAGCCCCTTTAAAACATCTAACAGATGATTTTAGCAGCTTTCCTTTTTGGAGTTTTTCTCTGCTTCCACATGTGTTAGTCATGTTTCATAATGTTAGGAGCAGGAAGTTCTGATGTTTCATTTTTCATTATTTTATGTCTGTAAAATACTTTGCGTTAATGTTGTATAGACAATTATTTATACTAAAGTGAGTTTATGAGTTCTGCTCGATGCAGCTGTGGCTTTTTGTAGTTCAGCTTGACGCTGCATCTCTCCGATGTTGTTGTTTACATAACTGAGGGAAAGGCTGAGTCAAATTCTGCACATTTCTTCTTTTTCCGTCTTTCTCCTGTTGCCTCTCCGGTGACCCATGAACCTTTCTCAACAGATTGAAGGAAACCAGCAGAGGGATGGGAAAAAAGGAGGGATTTTTTTTTCAAGTATTCTAGTAAAAACATGAAGCCACAAACAACATTTCAAACAGAAATATATGAAAAAGTGTTTAAAAAGCAGGTATGATAGCATTGATGGCTCATTAAAGTCCCACTCTGATCTTTTGGCCTATTTTGAAAAGTGTTTCAGTGGTCTTTTAATTATGATTATGCCATTTTTGGCCAAAATAAAAAAATCGGTGTCGTTTTCTAGGTTCTGCAGAGCAGTAGGAATTTGTGAGGAAAATGAAGATGTACTTACATGTAGATCTAATCTTCTACAAGTGGATGCATCATAATGGAGCGAAGAAGAGAGCTTGTAGCCCACTTAGTGTTTTTTTTTTCTACATCTACATCGTTTTTTTTCAAATTGCATCTTTTCGTTTGCTCTTGATTCACAGTAATTTGGAAAAAGAAATTCTCATAAAATTGAATTTAAATTTTCTTATTTTATGTCATCCATCCTCAAAAAAACAACAACTCTCAGAACATCTTCAAAACACAGAAAACACACATTTTTAGAGGAGTCTGTCTTTAAGATTTATTTATTTATTTATTTATTTATTTATTTTTTACTTGTTCTGTCCAACAGCTGAGCAAACAGATTAGAGCTGAAAGCCTTTTGTGTTGGACAGGTTTTACTATCACAAAAAGAGGTTATAGAACTTTAAAAGCCAGAGTGTAGATTTGTATAAACCCCTTTTTGTTGAATTATTTTTTTATTCATTTTTTCATTTTAGTGTGTGTGGGGAGGGAGAGGGAAAGAATGTGAGGGGGGGGGGGGGGGTGGAAGAGAGTAAAAGGAAGAAAGGTGAAAAAGTGGGGGAAACAAGCACTGATTTGAATGAGTTATTAGTTTAAGCTGTAACAATTATACCAGATCTGCTGGAAAGACATTACATCAAAGGTGAAAATCTGACACGAAGATGAGCGAAAAATATCTGTCCATCAATACAGTGTGGGTTAGGAGGAGGGATGAAGCAGATAGGGAGCAGTGTGGCAGTGTGCACGTGGGGGTGGAGATACATGCATGCTGCAGACGTGAACCGTGTGTTCATAAGGGGAACCAGATCCTACCCAGCCAGACCAGACCATGAGAGGGGAGGAGAGACCCCCAGGCCAGGAGCCCCCCAGCATCGGAACCCAGGCAGCCCGGGAGGGGGGGAGGAGGGGACCGCCCACCCAACCAGCCAGGCGCAGAGAAGGCCCCCCTACAGGGGCCCCCCCAACATCCAGAGGCATAAGCGGCATAAGCGGGTCTTTAAGATTTAAAGAAGTTAAATAATTTTTTTTTTTTTGTAAAAGTAGGATTCGGGAAAAGCAGCAGTGATTTATGGAGGAGGATAACTTCTAAAAGTTCAACCTTTATGAATGTTTTATCCATTTTATCCAGCAACTTCCAAGAATCCCAAGATGAGTTTAAGTTTGAGCCTGCATGCTCGGCTGGATTGTTTGCTCTGTGAAGTCATGTGATTGGCCTGTTTGTCACGGAGGGGTAAGACAGATATGCATTTTTAAAGAACGGTAGACCAAGAGGGCAACAAAGAGAGGACAAGAATGAGAAAACATCCTGCATGAGTCAAACCGGAAAAGAAAGGAAAAGAAAAATCACAGACTTTCGAAAACGTCTGAGCATGCTCTCAAGTTGAGTCCAGCCATTTTTGTGGTCCCCGAGGACAAATGTACAGCACAATGAACACACAAGAGGAAAAACAACATGCTGCTTTTCCCAGGACTGGAATTTGGTCACAGAATTCCATCTTTTCCTTGGAAGATGTGCCGTGAGCCAACCATTGCGAAAGATTCCCGATCAAAGACGAGTCTGTTTGATATTTCGTGAGTCAGATGATACAGAGACTCCATATAAGATGACAGTCATTAAAAGCTCTTTGGGGAGTTTCGGGTGGAATCTGTCTTTAAACATCTGACATTCAGGACTCTGTGCCATCTTTGTTTTTGAAGTATGCGGTGACAGAGCTCTCTGAAGGCGTCAGAGCTCAATGCCTATACTATGAATCTGCCACTGCAATCTACAACTCGTTTAATGATGGAAGAAATAATCATCAAGTGTTCCTCTCTTTTTTTTTCTTCACCTTTCAGCACATCACTTCAGGGGTCATTCCGGCGAATCAGCTTTCACTGATTCACACATGTGGTTTTGCAGAGATTTGTACGTTGGATGCCCTTCCTGACACAACCCTGTGCTTTATCCGGGCTGGGGACCAGCACAGGAAGACCCAGACTCGGGCCCTCTTGTGGCTACATAGTTGGGCAGCAGTCCCAAGTGTGTGCCCCAATAAAACACGTACAAACTCTGTGAGATTCTATTAAGAATCATTAGCTATATACGAGAATTGGAGCGAGTGAAAACGGCTTACTTAGAAGGAAATTATTGAAAAAAAGAACTAAAACACATTATTCCTAAATTGTGATTAGAAAACTATTTTTTTTCATTGATTTTTCAAAGGTGAATAGCGTTTGTCCACTTTTTTTTCCCCCATGCTGTGTTTCTTTGCTAAACCTTTTCCCTTTTGGGTGACACTCTGCGGCCTTAAACAGAGAAGAGGAAATGCATCTGTCACAAAACTGGCAGACGGCTGGTTCCAATTGCAGCAGGTTTTATTAGCTCAGCTAAAAGTCCACAAAGCCAAATCAAGGTCAGGCAGGCAGAGGGTTTAACAACAAGCATGGGAGCATCAGAAAGGAAACTGCATTGGTCAGGGTTTAGGCAAAATTCGGGGCCGGCGGCAGGCAGATGGAGTCAGAGACAAAACCAGGTCAGGAAATCAGAAGATCAGGTCCAAATATAACGCTCGGTAATCCACGCAGAGTGGCACAAACAATACTTTGCACTGAGCGAGGCTCAGACTGTGAGTTATTGCAAAAGGGAGTCAGGTGTGCGGCATCCAGGACCTATGCGCTGGGGTTGCTGGGAGATGAAGCGTATTCAGTACTCTGGAGACAGTTCCCGCCGGGGACCAGAGGAGGGGACAGAGCTCTGACCTCTGACAGGATCCCTAACGTAGGAACGCAGCTCTGGGATTGGTTCAGCAGCTGCACATGTGGGATTCTGTGACAGTTGCCTTTGCAAAAAGAGTTCAGACAAGCAAGACTGCAGGTGAGCAGACCTCAAAGACCTGAGTGTCAGCTGATCGAGAGTAAAACTCTGGGGACAAACTCTGAAACTGGTTCAGACAGATTTCCTGTCTGTGTTCCTAACCCAACCACGATAAATGATTAATCTTGTCTGTTTTATGGGTCTGATCAGGCTGCACAGCGAGTTGATGCACGCTGACATGTTTTATAGAGATTTTATTGAAATAATTGTAAGCTGTGCTAAATTTGACATCAATATAAATATTATGCTTTATTATATTAAGGATATTTTTTGTTCTCTGATGTGAAAAGCTCTTATGCAGTAACATTTGAAAGAAAATAACCTTTGGCCCTTCAGATGCTTCACTTTGGGGTTGCCACAGCAACTTGTTCACCTCTCAATAACTCAATACTCTCCTTCCTCCTTGATCACACCAACCACTGTCATGTCCTCCTTTCTTCCACAATCTTCTCTTTCTAGCACCCTTTAATCAACATCATCACTGCACCTCTTCTCAATTAGTCCAAACTATCTCAATCTCCAAAACATCTACCATAGGCTGTTCCTCTGATGGATTCATTCCCTGATTCAATCCATCTTCTTCCCTTCCACAGAGAACCTCATCATTTTCATTTCTGCTGCCTCCAGCTCTGCCTTCTGTTTCTGCATCATTTTCCAAACCAACAACATGGCTGCTCTTCTACACCTTTCCTTTCATTCGTGTTGACATTCTTCTGTCACAGATCACACCTGAAACCTTCCTCTATCCAACCTGTTTTTCCACACTGTTGGTCTGGATTGTTGTCCCTAGGTTCTTAAACTCCTCCTCCTTCTCCACCTCTGCTCCCTGTAACGTCACGGTTCCACTTGAGTCCCTCACACAGATACTGTCTCGCTGCTGCTGACTTTCATTCATTCTTCTCCAGAACAAACCTCCACCTCCACATCTACAAACAAGTAACTAATAATAATAACAATAATAATGTTGCAGCATCATTTATCTCCAGTGTCACTCAGATGTCCTGACATTATGTCTAAAAGCTTTTCATGGCATTCCTGTTTTGCCACTGATTTACAAAATCAGACAAAGGGGCTAAAAAAGACTCTTAAAGAGGTTCAGGTGGTTAAGCATCATTTAATGATGCGTATTTACTTCTTTACTGGTGGCCTTTCCTCTCTTTCACATCCGTACGTTCTGTATCTCTCCTTGTTGCAGATCTTTCTTTTAACCCTTGTGCTATCCAAGGCACTTTAACATTGGGAGTTGGGTCATCTAGACCAGTGTTTTTCAACCTTTTCAGAGCCCCGGCACACTTTAACCTTAAAAAAAATTCCGCGGCACACCAGCATCCAAAAATTAAAAAAAAGGAGAAACTCATAGTCTGTATTGATCTACAGCCCCTGCACAATCTCACATGCATTTTTGAAATAATTGTTACAGAAAAAGCTGGAAACTGCAGCTGTTTTTTTCTAAAAGATGCAATAAAAGTTAAGTTAGAAGATTTAAAAACAGTTTGTGTGTTCGTTAGTTTCAAGACGTTTAACAACAGATCTCCTTTTGCGCTGTCACTCTCACAACCCAATGCATCATGGGAAATGTAGTGCATAAAACGGCCGAATATCGGTTTTCGGAGCTTCATTGTTTTGTTCACTTGTTCCACGGTCTGATACCGGATTCTGTGGAAAGCTACACCGCTAAAGACGAGCTTTAGCTGGTATTTCTGTTAGAACTGACCGACTTTACGAGCTAAATCGGGACAAGGAAGTGAAGACTTTAAGCACTTCTGATTGGTCAGACCGATGACATGTGATTAACCCCCCCAAGACGGGACTTTTCCAAAATACAGCCGAAGGTGCAGCTGAATCGCGGTACGTCATTCTTATCAAAATGTCTTTAATAAAATAAAATAAACGCAAAGAAAAGGTGTTTAATGTCGCTTTCCCTGCACAAACTCCCAAAACTAAACAAGCAATTCCTATTGCTACAAAAGGTATTTTACGATCTTTTATATTCCTAACTCCTCAGTGTTTTATCAGGGCCTGTTTGGATGAACAGACAGAGCTAAAATCCTGGAGATGGGAAATGTTTTTAGATCAGTTAATGATTAATGAGGGCAATTTCCCACGGCACACTTGGCCATCTCCCACGGCACACTAGTGTGCCGCGGCACACTGGTTGAAAAACACTGATCTAGACCCACTAGACAGTGCTCTGAACCTTTTTTCTTTAATGATTTATGATCTTCACTGGTGTCCATGGATTACATGAAATCTTTCCTCCTTTATCCACCTTTGTCATGGTAGGAAAACACGTCAATGTAAGGGTGGGGTCATCTAAGATAGCACAAGGGTTACAGCATAGGAAATGCTGGGGAAAATTGGTGGTTCGGTCTTTACTAACATGCACCTTTACCTGAAAAGTTGGTGGTTCAAGTCCAGAGACTAGCAGAAACTAGGCGGGACAGATACTCACCAGTGTTTGCCCTGAATCTGGAGACTTCCTAACTCCAGTTTCTCCTGTGGGCAGCTCCCAGGTATGAATAAGGAACTGTGTGCATTTGCTTTCAGTGTCACCGCCCCCACCTCTCCAAGTGAAGGCTAAAATATGTTCCAGTTTTTGTGTGTGTGTGTGTGTGTGTATGTTCTTTTGCCTCTTTCCTGTCCCAGTTAACTTTGACCGCAGCTTCCAGCAGATGGTCGGCCGTCACCAGGCCCGGTCCTGCAGGAGGTTTCTTTTTAATAAGGGATCCATTCTTCTCCACAGTAACCTAAACACACGCTCGGTATGCAAGATTACACATAAAACTCTTCAATGGACCCTAAAGGTCCATTATATCAGCTCTATCTGAAAACACAACAGGGCTTGACTGAAAAAAGAAAGTTTGATTTCATGTTTTCTTGCAAAACAAAAACCATATAGGCTTAAAACAACCTTTGATGTGAACAGAATTGAATCAAGTTAATTTTATGTTTGGAAATTGTACAAAGTAGGTGTTTTCTTCATGTAACCAGATTTTCACATTAAAACCTTTTTAGAAAAGTGACTTGACAATGTAGTTTAAAAAAATAACATAGTAATATGTCTTAAAAACAAATACAAATTTTACTGTTAATAATAATAATGGATTAGGTTTATCTACAGCTTACAGTGTGTCTATTATTCATTCACTCCTCATTCATACTTGGGGATTGTAAGCTACTGATGAGGCCTCAGCTGCCCTGGGCCAGACTGACAGAGGCGTGGTTGCCAGTTTGCGCCTACGGCCGCTCTGACCATCACCGGGACATTCATACACATTCACACACCAGTAGAACCACACTAGAGGTAAGGAGGGTGGAGTGTTCTGCCCAAGGACACGAAAGTTGACTGGGGGGAGCGGGGATCGAACCGCCGACACTTCGATCATTGGACGAACTGCTCAACTGCCTGAGAAACAATCATAATGTTAACACAAAGTTTGAATCATTTACTCATGTATTTTATTTTGGCCCTACGGCAGGTTGGCGAACTTTTGAGGGTGTACCTCACCAAAGGTAGCTGGGATAGGATCAGGCAACGCCGTGACACAGAGGTTCAGAAGATGGACGGATGGATTTTGTTTTAAAGCCACTATGATTGCATCACATTCTAATAATAAACCCACTGTGATGAAAATTGTGTTTTTGGTTTTTTTAACGTGTTCTTGTGGCATTTTTCTAAAGATGAAGGACATATGTAAAGAAACTTAAGCTTTTCTTCATTCAAATCATTGTGAATCGGGAGCAGATGGGGAAAAAATGCAGCTGGAAAAAGATCTTATTTGTGATGTAGAAAATAAGCTGGGTGGGCCACAAGCTCCCAAATGAGCTCTCAGCAATGGGGAGGGGGAGGGGGTTGTTACTCCACATCAAGGTCCCACCCTCACCTCAGACGGGAGTTTCAGATGTACTGTCACTGTGCAGAGACTATGTCCTAGAAAATGACACAAGATTGTAAAATTTTGGCAATAAATAGCATAATCATAATTAAAAGACCACTGGAAACGCTTTTATGTTAGTTCGAAATTAATAGGAAAATGCAAAGTGTGTGCAAGTGATTCCTTGCCAATCATGACTAAGCTTTTAATATTTAAGAACATTTCATGAGTCTTATTCAGTTCAAATGTTCAATACACAGATGATGCCACAATTCCCATGAAAAACTATCACATCAGTTGATGTTTTATGTAGTAAATAAAAGTAAAAAATGTGGTCTTTTTTATCACTGCAGACTTCTGGCTGTGGAGCAACCAGACTTTGTTTAGTCCCCAGAACCACCATCATGAAGCTGAGCAAAAGTTGGCCTTCATACGGTAATGCTGAACATCTGCCTGCATTCCTCCATCATCTGCTGGTGCTTTACTTCAGAGGAAGGACAGCCAAAGCAGTACGACTGCAACATCTGGATCAATCTCCATTTTTTACTGGTTCTGCTGCAGAACTTTACCAACATTTGAGTCTTTCTTTTGGAGGTTTTTCAACTAGATTCCAACCCATTTTTACTCTTCTAGATGAAAAACCTCAAAAACAAAACCAACCAACTGCAGGCTCCAGAGGAATACAAAGGTTTGGTTTCCTGCCAAAAGCTATTTCAGCTGCTGGCTGACCAGGGGCCAACACCGTCTGCAGGCACAAACCACTGGTGCTACCCAGCCCTGAGGTGGAATGCTGAGAAGAACCAAATGACCTTTTCAAGGAAAAAAGCACAAATCCATGACACTTTTAAAGTAGCTGAGCTGCAACAGACAAACAGGAGGGGGTGAAAAAGCTTCATGTGCGAAAAAAGGAAGATGTTAGGAGGAGGAAAGACACTCTAAAAGCTGAGGGATAAAAAAGGTGAAGAATAGGGAAGAAGAACCATCATCCTGACTTGCAGCTGCAGAGCAGTGACACCATGGTGACAGGTCTGAGATTGGAAATATGATAAGCTAATCCTAGCAGATGAGCCAAAACACAGCCCCTTTCTGAAGACCAAGGTAAACTTTTCTGCAGGATGCAGAGTTAATTGAAGTGTCACTCCATTCCACATTTGAATGACACCCTGTAGAAATGAGAATCCCTGTTCTCTTCTCCTCCATGTTCTGCACGAGCCTCTCTTTGTAGGTCACTGACTCTGGAAACTGCTACCGGTCACTCAGTTTGCACCAATATCCTCGTCGGCCTCTCCGCTCTGCTCCATCTGCTGTCTTTAGACCTGACTGAAATGCGTTTCAGCTCCTTTTTCCCCAAGGCTTAAAAACACATTACTTTTTCTCACAACTTTCATCTTCAGTATTCAGAAAGCTATGGATTGCTGTGTCCTGAATGCTAATTTCTTCTTGTTTACACCTCGGAACAAGCAAAATGGATCCTGGGAAAGTCCTCTTTTTCACTCTGCGTCACTGAAGCGTGTTATCTAGAAGCTCTGAGCCATTATGGATCAAAGTCAAGGCAGATTGAGAGAGTCAGGAGGGGAAAAAAATCCAGGTGAGAGTATAAACACAGGATTCCTTCAGGCTAAAACACTAGTTCTGTCTGCTTCTGAGGACATCCTGAAGCTCTGCTGTTCTTTCCGGCCAAATGCTATCAAGTTTTCATTGAAAAATCAAACAAGCAGTAACTTTTTCATTAATAAAGCTTTGGAAGCATGCATACTTTGGAATAATTTGTGAGAGATTTTCACAGAATCCCAGCAGAAACAAATTAGCATTAACTACAAATCTCTCATCATGAAAAACAAGCTGACTTTTCCCTGTTATGGTGCTGTTGGGATGAAACGTGGCCACATCTGATCGGACGATCACAGGTTCGGTTCCCACCTTTCCCCACCTGTGTGTCGAAGTGTCCTCAGACAAGACACTGAACCCCACATTGTTCCTGGTGGTGATAGGTTGATGCCAGTGTTCAGCAGTGAAGCCGCCGTCATTGTGTGAATGTGTGTGTGCATGGGTGAATGACTGCCACTGTAAAGTGCTTTGGGACTTCTAAGAAAGAAGTAAAGCGCTTTATAAGTATACGCCATTTATCTGAATGAAGAAAAAGGACTTTAAAATGTTTAAGATGTAAGATACTTGAGGAAACTGGCCCAGGAGAACTTAAACAAGTTTGGTTTTCTTGGATCCCATATCGAGTATCAGGTGAGAAAATTGATCTCAGCTCAATAGTAGACAATCTCTGGTTTGTATCCAAACAAGCGTCTCAGTTTCCTGTCAGTGTGAAGGCATGTCTAGTGGACCAAATAACAGAAATGAACCAAAAGAGCAACTACTTTAAATGCTTAATAATAAAAAACAAAGCAGTTCTTTGTATGGGAAGGCTGTGGTGCAGAGGTAAATCAGCCGACTTCTGATCGCAGCTTGAATCCCTGTCCATGTGTCGATGTGTTCTTGGGCAAGACACTGAACACTTTGCTCCTGGTGGTGCCAGTGTTTGACAGTAGATCGACCATCGCTGTGTGAATATGAGTGGCTGAGTGGAACTGTGAGTGTAAAGAACTTTGGGCCTTCTTAGAAGGTAGTAAAGCGCTGCCTATGTATATGTTTCTATCTTTATGTATCCATTTATCATTTACCATAAATAACAATTGATAGATCTCAAACTACGTTCCCACTGCCCTCGGCAATACACGTTCGAATGAGCAGTTCCAGGGAAAAGTCTGTGTAAATGCATGTTAATGTGTTCCGGGTTCAAAACTCTTGCGTTCACACGCAGCTACACAAGTTTTTACGACCGTTTTCTGGCTCCACGTGCAAAGCACAGTGCCATTGATTGCACGATGGCCTCCCCTTTCATTCATGGAAACCATTTACAAATTGATCAAGAAGGAGAATTTAATGATTGCAGTTTGTGCCTCGCCAGAATTACATGACACCAAGTCTTTCGTATATCGGAATAGAGTTGTAATGGAAAAGACTGGAGCAAGATTCGCAAGATTTGCACCGCTTCGACATTTCACACCAAGCCTCTTTCCACCGTAGGTGGTGGACATGGACTAGTAAAGAAGAAATCCCTCACTGCTTGTACAGTATGAACACCATGGCCTATACACGGGTTCAAGAACATGTTATAGACACCCCCCCACTCTAAAGGCGTTCAGGAAAATCCCCCCCCATCGTTAGCTGTAGTAACTCCAGGTTAACTGAGCATTTGATTTATTCACAAAAGTGGAATGCCAACGCAGAATTCTTTTGCATTTCTTGTACATTTTCTATCAAATATTTTCAGCTGCCAGCACATCGCTGTTAAGAGCATCTAACTGACATCTAAACTCCTTCAGAATTGACCAGAATGTGTTGGTCATGGAGATGAAACTTCCACAAAATATGTGTTACCTAATTCCTCTTCTATTATCAGCTCTGTTGTCAGAACACCCAGATGTATTGATGCAGTTTGTCTGGGAAGGAGGCAGATATTCCACACAAAGACAGATATCTTGCAGGTGCAAGAGTCTGTAAATATGAATATTAATAAAGAGCTGAGAAACTGCTTTATCATCCCAAAACCACTCAGCACTTTATTTTTGATCAGATTTCCTGCTTAAAATCTTTCTGCACTCTCTCTAAGGGAGGTGAAGAATAAGGACAGAAAATAAAACTGAAACAAGAATTCAGAAAACTTCTTAATGTGAAGTGTAGCCTTTCTTTCCAGCTTGTTGCACCTGCAGGTCTCCAACCCCTGCTGCCATCATCTAACAGTGTGTTTGTGTGTCGCGGGGGGAGGCTTGACAAAGGAATGCCTGAGTGAAATGAATAGAGGCTAAATCTGCCCATCAATAAGCAGCTTGGGTCTCTGCCATTAGGGCCACATGCCTCCCTGCAGATGCAGCCCTTAAAAAAGATGCATCTGGACGTCAAACTGTGAGAGCGTGCTTGTATGTGCGTGCATGTGGAGCATGCCTTGTGCGTCTTTGGTGCTCCTTCAGACACGGCTTAACCTCTCAGACATGGACTCGTCTAATGACTGGTGGTCCGAAAGGAGGGAGAAAATCCGATCCCCCCCAGCAAAGTGTGATCCCGATCACTCAGAGGAGCACTGGAGCACCACGGAGTCCGGCTTCATGGAGGCCTTTCCCACTCTAGAACAACAATGTTTGGTATTTAAAGGAGAGGTTGTTTAAATAATTCTAATAATTGGGTTCTTTATTGTTATTTGTTATTAAAGACAAAAAAAATGGGGTCTTTTAAACTTTAACCCTTGTGCTATCTTAGATGACCCCACCCTTACTTTGACGTGTTCTCCCTACCATGACAAAGGTGGATAAAGGTGGAAAGATTTCATGTAATCCATGGACACCAGTGAAGATCACAAATCATTGAAGAAAGAAAGGTTCAGCGCACTGTCTAGTGGGTCTAGATGACCCAACTCCCAATGTTAAAGTGCCTAGGATAGCACAAGGGTTAAATTTGAAACATTTAAACCCTTAGTCACAACTGCCCTTGAGGGGTGGATGCGACCGAAAAATGGGTACATAGGTAGCCAGCACAAAATATCAAGGTGGTAGACGGTCTAGCAAGCCCATAGAGCTTAAGTGTTTAGACAAATGATTTTCTACGAGCACACTATAGAGCTTAAGTGTTTAGACAAATGATTTTCTACGAGCACACTAGGAGCGACAGGTCGTAGCAAACATTTATAAAACATGGATGGGGGAAGTAGGTGAGACACAGTTACGTCGTACAAATATTTATTTTTTTTCCTTCTTCCTCCGGAACCTTTAGCAAGGAGCCTGCTAGTGCTGTTCACGTCATCAGTCTGCACTCCTTGTGCACAGCCTGACTGTTAGGAATTAGAAAATTACACTATCAGAGCATAGTTTGTGTAGACATCACACGGACGTCCTACGGGCACTCACGTATCACCTGTACACCCCATGTTAGAGTAAGTGCACTCCTTACTGTCAGCAAGGAGCCAGTGTGTGCACCTTAATAACAACTGTGGCACAAGTACAAGATCAGTGCACGGTACAGGGAAGATCTTAAGCCCAAGCCCGAGTCTGCACCCGACCCGGCCCGAAATTCGGGTCGGGGACTAAAATAACAATCATTACGTTCGGGTCGGGCCGGGTCGGTCCGGGCTTCTCTCTCGCTGACTTTTTTACTAAATATATGTTTATAAAAATGTATACTAAAACGATGTGTGGATACTAAACTAAGGAATACTTGTTATAAATAAATAATTTGGTTAAAACAAAGAAGGCGCTGTAAGGTAATTGCTATATAACTACTACTAAACAGGAAGCGCAGACCCTGGGCTGCAGTATTTTTCCGCGTAATTAAACGAGTGCGCATCAAGATCTGTCTTTCCCTCTCTTTGTCTGGCCTCTTATTCTCTGTCCCAGCGTTATTTCGTTGTGCAAATGCATTTATATTGATCATAAAAATATGTAGATTATTTTAACCTTAAAAAATCTTGCGTTTTTTTCTGCCAAAAATACTATGGGATAAATTGAAATTTTGGGTTTGCTTCGAGCTTGGGCCTGCAAATCAAGTTAATTGGTCGGGCTCGGGCTGGGTTGGGCTTTAATGCCCGCGGGCCTGGGTCGGGTGGGGCTGGATTTTTTAGGCCCGATCTTACCTCTAGTGCACGGATCTTGTATTATCTTTACAAATACAAATACAAATACAGTGAGATGTTGTATGAGGAATGACGGAGAAATCTTCTGGTGTCCATTTTTTTTAGAACAAGAGAGATGTGGAAACTACAGGGGAAAAAAGTCGATGAGTCACTTTAAAGTTATGAAAGAGTAGTGGAAGTTCAGCTGAGGTCAGAAGAGAGCATTTGTTAACAACAGTATCCATGGAAGAGAACCACAGTTGACATATTTACTTTGAGGATGGTTCTGGAAAAGAACATTGAAGGAGCTGCATTGTGTATTTGCAGGTCTCGAGAGAAAGTCCATGATGGGATACAGAGAAGCTGTGGTTTGGATGAGAAACATTGGAGTTGTTCTGTATGAGAGCTGGAAGACTCTGGTTAGGTGAGGGGGATGATTGGCAGTGGCGACCCCTCAAGCAAGAAAAAGCATTTAAAGTTCAGCAACAAAATGTAAACCATTCATTGATCTATTCATCTGTGTATTTTCCTCAGATCTACTGACAACAACTTTCTGAGAAGAGATCTCTGTTAATGCAAGTCCCACAGATTTATAAGAAGGCCTGGACAGTGAGACTGGACTCTGCCCCTTGGTTTTACAAGTTTAAAAAAAGTCTGCTCAAAAGCTCCCTGACCACATGTCTGAGCCAGTTCCACTGGCTCTTTTCAGCGACGACTTGTGGATCTGGTGTGTGCTGTCCAATGAGTTGAGGAAACTCTTTTGGGATTCTTGAATTTGTGGTCCCATTCATTTGGTCTGTACAGCTTTGGGTCTAAGTTCCAGACCTGGTCAATTGAAAAAAAGAGTTGGTTATACAAAATCTGTTGCCGTTTATTGTAATGTTCAACAGCCAAGCTCAACATCAGAAATAAATCTTCATACAAAAGAAGTCGCGCAAACTTTTTTATCTCCACGATCACATTTGTTACCAATGATAAGTGTTTTGGGGTGAGGGTTGTGAGTGCACATGGACCAATCAATGAATCAAAGAAACCAAATGAAATAAATAGATTTTAATAAAGATAGAAAACCTTTCACAGCAGAAAGCTGATGAAACTACCATCCTTCTTTTAAACCTGCGATATATAAACACCTGTTTGGGGCTTTTGGATTGATGGGAGTCTACCCACTAGGGTGAAAGTGTGGTTGACCCTGGACAATTTGCAAGTCTATTATGGGGCATCTGAAGAAATGTGGATCAAGTTAAAACCTGGAAAAAAGACTCTGGTAAGGTAATACGGGCGCTTGTCAATAATTAATAGTAGGGTGGCAGGAAGTTTCCATTGGCTGCATGTCGGACTGGTGCATGGGAAATCAGGGTTTGTTTCTTAGGGGGCACGATAAGCTTCATCCAGTGTGGATCCTTGGACAAGACCCTTCATGCTACTGCCTAAGAAGGGGGCCCAAGTCCCCCTGTGCTGGTCCCCAGCTCGAATATTATGCAGCATCAGGCATAAAAATCTCAGAACCAAACGTGTCAAGCAGTAAAAGCTGATTCACTGTGGGACGCCTGAAGGGACATGCCAAAAGGTGAACGTCAAACTAGGACTTTTCACGTCAGCAGGTGTGAAATAAGAACATCATCTGTTGATATTTTTTACAGTTACTGTCTATATTTCCCCAAAAGTGTAATTTAGCCGATGCACACAGTAAAATACAGTCTTTATGCTTCCCAGGTAATTGAACAGAGCCTGGGATTATGATTTTTATACCCTTTTTTTTACTATAAATCTAGAGATGTGTTGAGACACATGGGATCATTTGATTGTTCAAACACAAAACACGTTCAGACATTCAGCATCTCGCAGAGACAGGAGCTCCTTCATGACAGCTGACTGACAGAACCAACTGACAGAACCTGACAGAGGTGTTGAAGGAATCCTGCAAACACACAATCCAATGTTACTGCCCCAGAATGAAGCCTTACATTTACACCAAACCTGTGGTTTTCTAGCTTAAACTTTTATAAAATATTTAGTCATTCTTCATTTTATTTATAAACCTAAACAAGAAATAGTGTTTTCAATGCTTTTAGATTGACCGATCAACAGTACCTAAGCTGACAGAAAGGGGAAATTTGTTTCTCTGTGGCCCTGATGTGCTTTGAATTTCAACCTTAGTCTTTTTTGACACCCATCGGGTTCAGCATTTTACCGTTTATCAGTACTTTCATATTTACACATATGTTGCTTACGGTCACCAGATAGGTAAAAAAAAAGCAATAAAACAGATAAAAAACAAATCCAATCTGTGAATTTCATTTATGTTTCATTTATAGGCTGTGTCCTGTAAAACCATCCAATATCTTTGATGAAATTCCAAAGATAGGAGAGAAAAACACAAAAGAACAAAATGCAGAAACAATTTGAAACAAACCAGAGACGAGATCCGGGCACAGAGTAACAGTTTACAGCACCTTCTTTAGCGCTGGTGCAAACCCCATAATAGGGATAGCTTTAGCTTCTGTGCTGAAAGGCAAGTGAAAGGAATGAGACACAGAAACCTAAAAGTAATAGATACTAGTGCCCTTAATAAGAACAAGCAGACTTATAATTTAATTAAATGTGGTTTATTAAACATTAGATCTATTACATCAAAGTCCCTCTTAGTCAATGAGTTGATTAATGAAAACAAACTTATTAGTCTATAAGTCTATTAGCCTTAACAGTACTTTGGCTCCAATAGGATGATTGTGTTAGACTGAATGAAGCAACCGCCCCCGTTACACTATCAGAAATCCAGGATTTCAGAGAAAGGAGTTGGTTTAGGAGTAATATAACACTAAAGTTAAACAATTTTATAACCCCTTTGAAAACATCATCTATAAATCATCCAAACAGGAAGACTCAGAAAGCTGTTTTATTCATAATTATTTATCGCCCTCCCAGCACGTTTTCAGTATTTTTAACTGAGTTTTCTGACTTTCTGTCGACTACCGTTTTAGATTCTAATCAAATTATAGTAAAAGGGGATTTTAATATCCATGTTGATGACCCCAGTGACTGTCTAGGAAATGCATTTGCAGCTTTATTAGATCATGTTGGTTTCACACAAAACGCAAATGAACCCCTTCACTGTCACAAGCCCACCCTGGACCATGTTTTAACTCATGGTATAAAGTTCAGCAAGCTCAGTGTCCTTCCTCATAACCCCATCATTTCTGATCACCTTCTAACTACCTTCCAGATCACATTAAAACATGCTATTGCCCCAGTGAATAAAAAACAGCTTAGAAGAACATGATCTGACCATTCTGTGTCTGAGTTTAAACTAACAGTTCAACCAATACTTAGAAACATGCTGAGCAAATACTCTGAGACCAGCTCCCATAGTTTCAGTTCTAATAAAAATGACCAGTTTGTTAATGATGCTTTACAAGCCCTCAGGAAAACACTCCATGTTGTTGCCCATTTGGAATCTAAGCTTGTTAGACAAACAGAGTAGCACCAGGGTTTAACGCTGAAACACGTTCTCTTAAAAACTAACCCATAAGTTAGAAAGAGAATGTCACAGTTGAGTTACTTTACAGTAATTCAATTCAATTCCATTTTATTTAATATAGACCAATATCCCAACACAGTTGTCTCAACGAGCTTCACACCAATAATTGCACAAAAATATAAAATCAGCCATAAAATATGAACAATAGCTAAATGCCAAACTAAACTGGAACAGACCCTGGACAGAACCCCGGTGCTCTATTTTAAAAAAACGATTCTTAGTTTGTACAATTTTTGCAACACAACAAAAGAGGGTTGAAATTAGTTTTTTGTTTGTAATGTAAATTTAATAAAATTATAAATCAACAAAAACATGTGTAATAAATCTAATATTTATTGGTTTCAGCTGAATTTTTAAAATAAATAAATCTTCTTATGAAATTCTATTTTATAGAGATGCTTTTGGGTTCGGTGGGATTCTACACCATTTATTTTAAATGAGCTGCTTGGGTTTTGGGGAAAACATGAAGCGATCTGACCTTTTAGTCATTATACACAGGAGGACCTCTGCGGTGCAGCATGAAAAACTTGTTCAGTTTTGGTAACTTTACGTACCAAGAAAATCATCCCAGTCCTGCCTGTGTCATCAAATCGATTCCTTCTTAATGACGCCCTGGGAGATTTTCAGGCACTTTCAACTTGCAGCCATTCCCACGGTTATCTCAGGCAAAAATCTTAGCAGACGCACCTGGTGTCATTTTCACTCCGTTGCATCATCTGTTTGAAAGACTTGAAAGAGAAGTTCTTGTTTTTGGTCATTCAAAAAAATACAATTTTTTTTAATGAGCTGGATGCTTCTGAGCTGCGTTTTGCTTGCAGGCTGCTGCGCTGTGTAGGTTGGATTATAGTGGGGCTACCTGTCTAATGAGCATAAACCTTAATCCGCTCCAAGCAGCTGCTAATTCCTGACTCACCTCTCTTGCTCCCTTATAAAGCAACTCTGGTAGAGAGTCTGGTGGCTCGTCTCCTTTTCATTTCCTCAGGAAGAATTAGCATCAGGTTTTCTATTTCACAATGGTGGCAAAAACGTCGCCGACGGTGATGGTTGGTGTGATCACAAGTGTGTGGGGATAGACACAGGGGCTGCAGCAAACACAGTTTAGTTTTCGGTCCCCCTTCATGACTGGAATCTGAAAGCAACACTGCAGGTAAACAAATGTGGTTATAATTAGCTTACAATAATTACCCTTCAATAACAACACTCACCTCAGGTGACTCTGAAGAAAATAAATATTGTAATTAATCATCTGTGACCACAGGTTGGTGTTGGAGGATCCTCTTTTACAGAGACAATATTCTTCATAAGATTTAGATTTTTCAATTTCCTGTTTAATCTTTTCAAATCTTTGTTTGCAGCAAATCATCTTAATAAAATGTCCAATGTGCACAAACGTTTAGTTTTTTAGTTTTATCCAACTAACTAAATGTGTTTTATTTAAACTATGCGCTTAGAAGCTAAAGGAAAAAAAAACATTTAAAAAATGCTAAATTCTTGAAACACATATTTTTTAGAAATAGTGATGAAGGTCTTTTAAAACAGCTGTTGAAACTAAGGGTGTATTCAGACTGGAAAAGTCTGTTAGTCCTGACTGAGTACACTTAGTCCAGTTCCCATATACAGTTAATGGGATATTGGAATAATTAAGGTTGTGTCCGAATTCCTTCACTTCTACTACTCCATAGTGCTCTATATAGTGCGTTCGCCATTTTGTAGAGCTGTCCAAATCTGCAGTTCCAAAATCGAGTGCCCTGGAAATTTCCCAGAAGTCTCTGTGAAAAACCTGTGTGCCTCGATGCTCATTAGGTCGGCCAATATAGACCACAGTGCATTGCGTTGGAACAATTTTTGCCCCAAAAAATCTAAATATCTGCTATCTGAGATGAATTCACCCTTACATTGACATTGTTATTCCTACCATGAGAAAGGTGGATAAAGGTGGAAAGATTTCATGTAATCCATGGACACCAGTGAAGATCACAAATCATTGAAGAAAAAAGGTTCAGAGAGCACTGTCTAGTGGGATCTAGATGACCCAACTCCCAATGTTAAAGTGTCTAGGATAGTACAAGGGTTAGACATGTTTTTTATTGAACCATCAACATTTTTAGCTTCAGAAGACAGTGGACTAATAAATAATCATTGCAAAACGCTCATAGTAATTACCCCTTGTGCTATCCTAGGCACTTTACCATTTGGAGTTGGGTCATCTAGACCCTCTAGACAGTGCGCTGAACCTTTTTTCTTCAATGATTTGTGATCTTCACTGGTGTCCATGGATTACATGAAATCTTTCCTCCTTTATCCACCTTTGTCATTGTAGGGAGAACACGTCAAAGTAAGGGTGGGGTCATCTAAGATAGCACAAGGGTTAATTAAACTATGACGTCATATCCGCCGTTTAAAAAAAGAAATTGTGAGCATGGTGTCCGAATTGCTTTTAAAATTCAGGGCACTACATAGTGCCGCACTATATAGTCTTTTAGTAGTTAGGGGTTAGGACGGGAATTCGGACATAGCCTAAGTTTTGGGATTATACAAATATTTACCTAGTGAGGTAACATAAACAAGCACACACACACATACACATAGGAGACCTGTCACATCACATGAGAACAAGTTCCAAGTTATCACATCATTCAACAGCAGACGTCCTCCTGCAAAAGCAGCTCTGGCCAGCACACCATCTCATTTGCCCTTTTAATTTGGGCTCACCCCATCTGACAAGTGTGATGTCCTCTCACACAGCAGCTGAAGCCTGGGAGAAAGTGCTGACGTGGACGCTTGTCCCATGAATTTTGTGCCAGCGAAGGGAAATCTGCTGACGCTGCTAAATGTGTCAAGAGGAAATCTCAACAAAGAAGTCGAATTAAATGCCGACAACTTCCTCCCTGCATACGTCCAGGAGTCAGAACCTGGCTTTTAATATTTATGACTCACTCCCATCGTATCCACATTATTTCGATTAGAAACTCAAAGAGGATACGGTAAAAAGAAATTTAGCAAACAGACAACAAAGGAAAGAAATCTGTCACAGGTCCTAAATATTCATGAAAAATAATTACCTTACTTGTGATGGTTGTTGGACATGCATACATGCATCTTCTATTCCTGCTCAGCCCTATAGAAAGTGGACTTGTTTGCGACGTTTGCATGGAAAAATGTAAAGATATGTCAAAGATAAGGAAAATATACGAAATAATGGAGATAAAATGTTTTGTTTGTTTTTAATGAACTGGACCCTGAAGAAATATGGGTCACCATGGGTTGCCTGCAGTCTTGAATTTGATGTCAGAGACTTGACCTGAAGGAAGAATCTCCCCCACACTGTCTGACTGACGCATGTGAGCTGTCACATTTGAGCAGGGATGAAAAATTCCCAGCCGCTCTGCACCATGAATTGAAAATTGAGAAAAAATTATTAAAAGCCAAATAAATATTTTGAGATGTAAAACCTGAGGAAGAAGAAAAAAAAACCTTTAGCCTCAGAGCAGTGTTAGTTGTGTTTTTACCTCTCAGGATTTGGACAGCCTTTCATTTATTTCTCCTGATTGCATGTCATCCTTGCAGGAGAGGCATGACCTTGGAGAAATTGTGGCATCTTGTTGTACTGATGGTACATCACAGTCTTTCTGTTTTTTATGTTCTTCACCTCTTTAAACAGTGGCACAGTCCTGCTGAGTTGAAAGTAAATATGTCGTTCAAATCCTTCAATGATTTACTTTCTGTTTACATATCATTTATAGCTCTTCAATAAAGAATTATTATTAGGGTGGAGCTGACTCCATCCATCTTCTCAGCCTTCTGAACACACATACGTTTTCTGGTTTGGATAAACCTATAAATGCTGCAATTTGTGTCCAAAATTCTTTTCCCTGATTCACTTTCCTCCATAATATAATCATCTGCAGGTAAAAAGTATGGACAATGCAGCTTATTGCCTACATTTTTTTATTATTTAGGACATAAAGAAAACTATCCACTTTTATTGACTGGTAACATTGCAGTCAATACATAATTTTAGTTTACAATAAATGCAATTTCTACTTGCTGCTTTATTTGATTCAAGTATAAAAACAAGCTACAGTTTAGAAGAAGTGCTGTATGACATAGTTTGCCATCTCTTGGTGGGTGGAGTGTCCCTGCCCCAGGTGAAAGGTGTTTAAATAACTTGGGGTCTTGTTCAAGAGGAAGGGAAGACTGGAGTGGGAGATTGACAGGCGGATCGGAGCAGCGTCCAGTTAGGTGGTCACTGTTTCAGTCCGTTGTAGTGAAGAAAGAGCTGAGCCAAAAAGCAAAGCTCTCAATATGGCGCTTGATCTTCTGGCTTTTAGTTGATTTTAACTGCTAATTAATTCTATTACTTTTAGTTTATTCTATTTTATGTATTTAATTTCATTGTATGCATCTTGTTCTCAATTTTCTGTTTTTATATACATCTTATGTCTTTAATTGTTGCTTCTTATCATGATTTTAGCCCCAGTGTTTCTTGTGGGGATCTTTCTGCCAGGGCTTGCTGGCTTAGTTAGTGGTTGTTGCTGCAGTTGTCGCCCTTGTTGGGGCTTCTGGAGTTTAACTTTGCAGCTTCACGGCTGTGTAGTGGACCCCGTTGCTGTCCAAGTCTGGGTGGTTACTGTGGCGATGCTCCTATGGCCAGGCTGGTTCCTGGTATGAAGAGATTCCCAAATAATGTTTCCTCACAGCAGAACCCAGCCTTACATTTTTTCTTTTAGAAGTTACATAGTCATTATTTATTGTACGTGGGGGTCATGGGTCGTTTTAACGGAGGGGGTGGTAAGGGTAAAGGGTGGGTTGTAGTTTACTGTAATAATGTGTTTTTTGTTTTTAATGTTAAAGCGCTTCGAGCTGCGCAATGTATGAGAAGCACTATTTTATAAATAAAGTTTGATTTGATTTGAGTACTTCAGTTGGGTTTTTAAAAATGTTCTTTGCCGTTCTCCCTTTGTCAGTCACACCAGATTTAGGTTGTAACTTATCCACATCTTGTTGATAAATTAATTATCCTAAGTGTAATTAACCCCCTAATTTTCACTTCATCATGGTCAGGTCATCTGTTTTGCTCTGCTTTGTCACCCTCTTTTGTTACTTTTATAATGGTTAAGTTTGTTGATTGTTGTTTTCATGAGATACTAAACCAATAACCAACTCCACAGCAGTGCTTCTCTTTTATTGTGTGTAATAAACTGCATTCACTGCTCGATTAGGTAAATCACAATAAACTTTGCTTTATAGGCCTGTTTATTCCAAATTGAAAACTGTACCAAGCAGCGTGCAACTTTAAAAACATGGTAGGTTTCGGTCAAAGTGACCAGCTGTGTTACAAAACCTACATTCTACTGCTTTTGCTAAAAATTTATGCACACGACATGTCTTCCTATAGGGTCATCACTCTATCCTAAACTCAGACCCCATTGGATGGATGCAATTTGATTTTCGATTACGGTCAAATTCTCCTTTCTACAACAGCCTTACGGGTTTCTTCCAACAAATGTCAGGCCTGTTTGTCCAGTTTTGGAAATCCGTGGTCTGGCGACGTCCCAGTCTGCCAGGATGACAGCAATAGTTGAATTTCTTGTGTTGCAGTCTGGCTGAAGTTTCAGATTTGATCCAACCATTTCGAAGTCAAAACGTTGCTTAAACGATCCGAATATTGATCTCCTGCAGTCTCAAAGGGAAACGGCAGCATAAAGGAAGGCAATGGAGAAATTCAGAGGGAACTGAAACGTCTTTGCTGCACAGAGAATCTGAGAAAAGCCCTGATTTGATGCTGCAGCAGGGAAGCGACTCGGTTCTGTATGCAAATAAAAAACCCATCATTCTATAATATTTCACACACACTGGTTC
Source organism: Oryzias latipes (assembly GCF_053564925.1). Taxonomy (NCBI): domain Eukaryota; kingdom Metazoa; phylum Chordata; class Actinopteri; order Beloniformes; family Adrianichthyidae; genus Oryzias; species Oryzias latipes. The sequence continues at coordinate 23,844,889 of NC_136248.1, read as the reverse complement.
CTTGAATGTTGCTTTTTGTGTGAAGCTGCAACACAAGCTTGAACATCTGATTGACACAGACTGAATGTGAAAAGAAGTGGTCAGCAGCAAAGTGGAAAAGATTAAAACACAAACTGCTTTGCGGTGACGGTGCTGTGATTGTTGGCACATTGTTTGCCTGTCTCCCATCGCTCCCGGCTCTCCCCTGTATTAACAGAAATGCTTTTAAGAGGGAGGCCGACAGCAAAATGGATTAAATGGAGTTTGCTGACAGAATACATATCAAATCTGAAGGCATGCAATAGTGGGCTGCAGCATTTGCAAGGCTTATGACTTCTGCTGAGGCTGTGGATCCATCCTCTGCTCTGCTCTTCCCTCTGCAGCTCAGACGGAAAACAAAGACGAGAAGAGAAGGGAAGAAGCTCTTGATCACCTGCTTTGTCTGAAGTGAGTCACCTTGCAAATATATGAATAGCAAATGCTGGAAAAGTAATCTGGTGGAGCACGGGTACATCCTCTTATTTGCATACCTGCCAGCCCCTGTAGTTAGATTTCAGGGCGTCACATCTCAAATACACAAAGACACACATTTTCTTTTCTCAGTCCTGTTCTTCTCCTTTCTCCCCCCCATTTACCTCACAGATCTCCTGCTGACATCAGGTGTCACCCCCCCTCCTCCCCCTACTCTCGCCCAGGGACACATGACAAGGGAGCAGGTGGGACAAAGAGCAAAGCTCCTTCTCCGTCCCCGTCTGCATCTCCTGGCATCTCTGTCTCTGTCCTGCTGGGGGCCCTGCTCATTCTCCTTCCTTGCTCCCTCCAGGTCCTTCCCATCCCGTCTTACCTCATTGATATTTAAATTTGCCCCGGCAGCATTCCACCCTCCCTAAAGGTTTCTGATAGTACCCCCACCATGGAAGAAAGAGGCTGTGCTGTAGTTACATAGACCAAGGTAGCTGACAATCGGGAGAATGTATTATACAGCACTTTTTACAGATAGAGTGTTTTACAATGCACAAAAAATGCAATAAAAATGAATAAATAAAACAAAATAAGTAAAAATACAACACAAATACAAACAAATAAAGGTTGTTGTAAAATGAAGCAAAAGCTTTTGTGAACAATAAAAACCTTTTTCAAATAAAAATCAAAAGAATCAGCCATAAGAAAGGTCAAAGGTGGGGCATTGCAGGGTCTGGGGTAGGGGGTCTCCAGCCTTCAACAACAGTAAAACTGTAAGGGTTCTGTGGTTTAGTTTGGATTTCATGTTGTTCTTGGTCCTGTTCTGAGTCGCCCTTTGTCAGTCACACCAGTGGGCACTCAGTGGGCTGGCTCGCTACGCTAGCCAGCTTCCCTGTGGACAGCAATACCACCTCTGCCCGCCTCTGGGTGGCGCTGCTCGTTTGCCGTCCCCTGGGCGACAGAGTTCTCTAAACTGCCCTGTTAGGTGCCCTGTGGGCACCTAAGTGCCCACTTGTGCCAATTTGGGCAACAATGCTGCATTTAGCCATTTTTGAATCACACAATCACATGACCAGGGCTTTATTTTTAATTTAATACCCAGAATCTTCTTTCCAAAAATGGGTAAACATGGAAAACAAATGTGACAATGGAGAAAATGTCCAGTGGGGTCATTACCTGTGTTGTCTGTCAGCTTTAATGGTGCTGCGGTTCAACATCGAGAAGTTTGTGAAACAGTCACCCCACAGTTACGTTTTTATGGTGGTTTTCATCTTTCGGAGGTTGCCGGGTGAACGGACCAGACTGCAGTTACTTTCATTTTCGAACCAGCCTGAAGAAGGAAGTGCAAGTCTTGACTTAACCTTCAAAGTCCAGTAGGGTAAGTGCGATCGCTCTAAACTGTCCACAATCATGGAGGCCTGGAAGAGACGGGTCTGTGCAGGGTTTGATCCACACAGGTGGATTACAGGTGATTTTCTGAAGCTATGATGTCACTTCTGCACCATTCTCAGTCGTGTCCTTTTCAGATGTTACACCCTGTTTGTATAAGAGCCTCACCCATAGTCGTTGAAACTACAAATGATCTTTTTTGTTGTTGTTGTCTTCTGTTTCATAGCTTGTTCCTCATTTTTGTCCTTTGTCTTAAACTTTGCAGGGTTTTTTTTTTTTGCTTATGGTGCAGCATTTCTTAAGATTAGGTTTTAAATGTTGATATTTCCATGGAGGTCAATATAATTTAATTGTATCACCTTCAACCCTATGGTGTTTTATCTTATTGAGGAACTGAGACACTTCACCCTTGTGACACACGGACTGTTTGAGTGTTTGGGCTCACATGTGGAATTTTGTTTCCACCAATCATGGCTCTGCGCCTTTGGCCAAACTTCTCCTCTTTGATCTTGTCAGTCAACGAAACACTGCCGAGTGTGAGATTGTCCTTTTTTTTTCAGAGTGTTGTTCAGGCTGACCTTGGACTCATCTTGCTGAGAAGTTGAATCCTCAGAAAATTAGCCAATGTTTTTTCCAAACCCTATGACATTGGAGCTTTGGCTCCAGTGCTGACATTCTTACGACTATCGTAACTCTTCAATCGTTTACGCATTTCAAGTAATCCCAGCGGATTCTGAAGCAGAGAAAAGTCGCCTTGCTTTGATATGCAACACTTTACAGTGGTGAAGTGTTTATGCAAAATCAGCTGATTCTGAGACAGAGAAAATCCGAGTTCAGTCACGTAAACGGTGGAAGAGTTGCGGTAGGTGAAAGAGCATGTGTTATTTAGATGTTCTGATGTTAAAAGGTTAACTTTACAGGGAATGAAATTGTTAGAAAAACACCTCATGGACTGATGCTCAGAAGCAGAGACTCAAAGGTCAATGCTGATGTTATTTCATTGAAGCACATCTGGATGCTTTATATGTGCAAAAGTGACCATGTCCTCTGCTTTAGAAAGGAGGTTAACTCATATGAAGGCAGTAGATGTAGGGCTCAATGGTTATCCTGTGTTGCTGTTACTCAAAAGTCTGAGTGAAGTCTTGTTTACTGTAAACATGTATTTTTGCTTGTGACGTGCACACGCTCAAAGCAGACGCAGAGAAAGGAAGTGAAAAATCTCACTTTCTCTGTACGCCGCTAAACCAGTCCCACGCGGCGAGTCGGTTGAGCCAGAGTTTCACATCTGGCCATGAGCTATCATTATCTTTGCTTCTCCTCTTTGATGAATCTTCTTCGGTTCCTTGCTGAGGAGCTGGACTTTATTTAATGGGATCTTTCAGCCGTGCTTTGCAAGGCGGAAGCCTCTTACAAACCCATTTAAAGAAGGGTCCGTGGATTTCATGGCTCCCTGGGCACTCTCTCCTTCTTTCAATAAGGTGCAGTCCAAGGCTTTATCCATCTGTCAATGGGCCAAAGGAACAGTGGATGCAGCAGTTTTTAATCCCAGAGATGCTGCTACTGTCCACTGTACGCTCGGCTGTCCTCTGATAGCAGGGCCTCCTCGCTCAGCTCTCACCTGGGGACATTTGAGTTATTGTGGTCCGACAGATTGGCCGTTGTGCAGATGCAGACGGAGCTTTGAAATCTGCCTGACGACAGAAACCGATGAAAGAGGATGGAAGGCGATGGAGAAAGATGATGTGAGTGGGTTCAGGTGTTTCTGAAGTCTGCCACACGTCTGCATTTCTGCTCTGCCTCCTCCGAGCATCGGTGATCCTGCATCCACGAGAATCTGATTTTAGGAGCGAAAACTGTGAAGAAATTCAAAGAGCGGATTCAGTTTGACACCATTATTTCACACAAAGTAAATTAAAATAATTTTACCTAGATTACCCATGGTTCCACCTGCTGAAACTGTTATTGGTATCCACAGAGATGCCCTCAAAGTATTTAATAATGGATTCCAACATAGATTTGTTTTTTTCTTGTCTTGTCTGTCATCTCTTTTTCTTAGCCCCGCCCCTAAATTTATGGTTGTCTCATGAGAAGGTTTGATGTTCAGCTCCACCATATGTTTCATGCTCATTGAAGGAACCAGAATCCCATTGCTGCATCAGTGTGATCTTGTTGGTCGGACATGATCAAAGATCTGCTTGGAGCTGGTTTGAAGAAGAAAGAGTTGAAAGAACAAAGACGTCTGCAGATTCCCGTTCAGTGCTTTTTTCTTATGTCACTTTGTCCTCTTCATGATGGAATCAGCTGTTGTCTTCCCACTTGAACTGATTTGCAGACAGATTTGGTCCTCTTACCATTATGGAAGAAAAATGCTTCAATCTCATCCCACTGAAGGAAGTGATTATCTTTACTTCTTCATTTACTGCAGATTGCAGTACTGGGCCAAGGAGAAAAAGGACTGGACTGTTGGCCCCTGGTCCAAGGTCCTGTTTTCTTTTGAAAGTAAAGTGTGCCTTTTATTTGGGAATCAAGGTCCAAGGGTTCGGAGGAAGACTGGTGAGGAGCAGAACCCGCGCTGTGAAATCTCCAAAGTCCGTCATGATTTGGGTTGCAATGTCCAGTGTGACCTGGCTCCTGCAAAGACTATTGAAGTATCATTTTGAAAAGACATTTTGATTTTGATGTGCTTACAATTTCTGTCATAATTCCCCCTTTTTTTGTTGTTGCAAAAACTGAGAAGTGAACAGTGATATTTCAACAGTATTCAAATTTTCTGGGGTTTTTTTTGTTTTGTTTTATGAATTGGAACCTCAATTTATGTAAAAATAAACACTTAAATTCAATTCAACAGAGGGCCCTGAATCTATATTCTATGAAAGAAATTTCCGGACAGGAATTGTGAAAATGAATACACATTTTTGTGAAATTCAAATTTTCTGGAACGGCTCTGTATATGTTAAGATATGTTTTATATTATTACACATTATTGCATGCTGTTTTTTTTTTCTTTTTTTACTTTATCCTCCAACTCCTACTACAGTTGCATGACACAATTTTACCCTCTATTGGACAATAGAGGTATCTTATCGAAGTCTGTCTGGAGATTTATTTTATTAATATCTTTACATGTGACCAAAAAAACTTGAAACTTCTAAAAAATAAAATAAAGAAGGATTTGAAGATCTAAAGTGAAATGAGTCTGAGTTTATTGCTCACCAAATATCATGTAGTTTCGTCATTTAGAGGCTCGTTGAGTCTTGTCAGGGAATTTTAGGCGTGAATGTCAGCATTTTTCCCGTATGAAAAACGAGAGCATGTGCTTTGATCATAAGCTTCAGAGTAGCGCTGATATTATATATTGTAGAAATATTTTCTTTAATGCCAAAGCAGTTCACAGAGATTTAAAACACAGGAACGGAGTGCTCCACCTGTAAAAGATAAAAGTCTGACCTCCGATTGCTTCTTCTTTCGGTGAAATGAGCAGCAGTGAAACAGTCGGAGGCGGTCAGCCATGAGAAGGATGAAGGATGAGCAGAGCACTGCTTCAGGCCCCCAGAAAGATGCATCCTGGGAAACAGTCCACAAAAGTGAATTTGGGGTACAAAAGATGTTTCAATTGAGTATGAGGCTGATTGAAGTGGGGGGGGGGGGCATTACAGATAGTAGCCTAGCAGATTTTGCCACGTACAATCTGCGCATTGTCCTCAGATTAAATTTTGGTCTTTCATGATGCGTGACATCCGTAATTCAGAAGTGTTTCTTCCATTCGTCGATGTGCACAGATGTTCATCAAGAGTTTCGGCTGACAGGTCCTTACACGATGTGACTCTGGACACATGCTGATCCACCCCGGCGCGGGCCCTGCCAATAATTTTGATTAAACAGTCCCATTCCCTTGGTCCGGAGCTGGCGAGATCTGCAAGAAGGGCCTGCATGTGCCTAGAGTCTCATCCCGCCATACGCAGTTTCCTTATGCGTGGCGCCAGACATTGCAAGAGACCTGACCTCCTGTCCAGCTCGTCTGGATAGGGGGATTGGGAGACCCTAACTTGGTATAGAGTGCTGGAGGAGTCAAACATCGACCAATTTATTTTCCCAATATATAATACGCCAATTGTGCATGAACCGTGCATGATTATTTCACTGGTTATATGCTATATCATATATTCATGCATCAATAACGTAATCGTTTCATGATATGTGCACCGCATACACGATATAAAAGTTATACATCTGGGATACATGCATGAAAATTCCATTGGACATACGTGGAACGATCACGGAATGCCACAAATTTGCATGATGCATTTAGCAAGAATAATGCATAATCTGTCAGGTTGGGAGAGCTGGTGACCATGAAGGACCCAAAATGCAGAGACAGGAAGCACACGGTTCCAGGGCAAGGGGTTTATTATGATAACAAAAAGCGCTGCAGAGCAGGGAAACAAAACTAAACTTACTGAGGGCAAACCGTGAAAACATGGCAGAAGACAGTCATGAAAGAGACGATAATGGACAAGCCCAAGAGGAAGGCAGAGACAAGACTTAAATACAGACAGGACTGACAAGGCACAGTCAGGTGACAACGATCAGAAAAGATTGGAACCAGGAAAGTAAAACTCAAAACCATGACATAACAGTAAACCTTTCAAAATAAAACAGGAAACAGAACTCAAACATGACAGAAACAAGTCGGAAAGCAAAATCAATGCAAAGAAACCCAAACCATGACAGTGTGATGCACGAAATAATTGTGTATAAACTACGTAAAAAAGGCGTAAATATCAACACAACCCAAAATTTTGAAGAGCTCTAAACCAAATTTACGTAAAGACTCGTCTGCCGAAAACCCTCAACGGACATCTGCGCACATTGATGAATGACACAACACAAAACACAAAAAACCCTTATGAATAATGTGTATCATGCATGTATCACGAAAGACCGTTATTTCATCTGTGGACAATGTGCAAAATGTACTTGGTAACCCTGTGACACAGCCCTGTCTTTGAACTGATGTGGATCAGGGGAATCAGACTGTTTAATTAAAACAGAACATTGTGAAGGTCCGCAGCAGGCGCTGACCATGGTGCTGATGCAATGAGATTTTTCCACAGTGCACTGAATGTCAAAGTGAAGAATTTCAATGAAGCGCAAGTTTACTTGTGGTTTATTCATACTTATTCCGTGGTTTTAACATGGTTTATTTGCGATACATCAGTACAAATTTCCATGTAAAGAACCCCAACTTTTTTCCACAAATATTTACGTGTGACCAGTTCTCAACCATTGACACTGCCCAAATTGTGCATGGTGGTGGTGTGACACAGCCTTTAAAACACTTATAGGATTATGAGTGATTTCAGAGACCACTGGACACTCAAACCCAAAATGTTGAAGCCATAAAGGTGTAAGGAAGGTCTAAAAACATAAAAAAGTTAATAAGTTAGCTAAAGTTTTAGATTTCAGATGAACCCAGGTGTTCCTCTAGAATGTTAGATGAAGTCTGCAGTTTTCAATGATGCTCTGCTTATTCTATGTCCACTTAAATGAATCCTTGTCCGGGTATCATTTTGGTACAGTTTCTGATACAGTTTCTTATGTTCCTTGGCTGGACATGTCCCTGGCTTCCTGGGCCCGGTGGCCCTCTCTCCACGCAGGGAGAGGGATCCCTGAGTTCTCTGGCAAGACCAAGAGCCAGGGAACACATCACATCTGAGCCTGGGGGTATCCGTGGGGGTGGCCAATGCCTTGCCTTGCCTCGCTCAGAAGTCCAAACAAGAGGCTGCAAAAGCCTCGCTTTAAAAGACATCAAACAACTGAAAAGACCTGCAAGAGAAGAGAGCTTTACAAGATGTCACCTTTAAAAACCAAGCTGGTGTTTAGCAGCCAGAAGAGAAACATACACCTTCCTTCTGGTCTTCTGGAACCGGACAACATTTTATCTTCACTTTTGACCTTACCTCATGGAATGGTCAAAAAGTGAAGATAAAATGTTGTCCGATTCCAGGACTTTTGGTTGTTGTGTTGATGGTTTTGCTGCCTGACAGAAAGAGGAAAGCCCACATCACAAAAAAGCAAGTGATGTAAAAAGACTGATCCACTGCTGAGAGCATCAACGGCTTCAGGCATCTCAAGTTGGACCAGGAGTGAATGAAGGTTCTTTGCTGCTTTGATGTGCTTCAGTGTGAAGAAACCGATCCAGACTTTAAATTCAGGTTCATGCGTCTCCAACAAACTGGAGATGGAAGAAGCTGAATCTCTGAACCAAATCTGAGATGATAAAAATGGCAAATGGCATATACTTATATAGCGCTCTTCTACCTTACTCGAAGGCCCAAAGCGCTTTACAGTCACAGTCCCACTCACCCAGACACACACACATTCACACACACATTCACACACCGGTGTTGCGCCTCCGCTGCCGAACACTGGCGCCAACCTACCACCAGAGGCAAGGTGGGGTTTAGTGTCTTGCCCAAGGACACTTCGACGCATGGGTGTGCAAGGTCGGAATCGAACCTGCAATGTTATGATCATGGGTCGTCCGACCTACCACTGCACACGGCCGCCCTATGTGATGTGAGATGTGTTCTGTTACTTAAACCCAAGGCACAAACATGTACAGCCTTGACACAGGCAGCGTCACCAAAACAAGGTGCTTAAGGATAAAAGCTTGAGTAGATAAAGGGCTTGCCCATAAATTACGGATATGTGGCTGATATTAGGCAGCCAGACAAAAGCCTTGCTTTAGCATCCAATGTAAAGATGCACTGAAATGACGAGCAGCTGGAAGTTCACACTGAGGCACAAAAATAGGAAAAAACAAGATGTTTTTGGTGTTTCTAGATTCAAAAAGTTCATTTTTTCTTGTAAAAAACAGACATTTTGTTAATAAAAAACTGAAAAGTGCTGTCAGTAGAATCTGGAGCAGATACTGATTTGATCCTTGGATCTGAAATGTAAATACTCTTTTACACAGTGGATGAGAAGGTTAGAATCAGTCCAGCCTGTCGTTTGTTTGCAAAAAGATGTTTTTTCCCCCCAAATGAAATAAAAATGAGGAGCGGCAACAGCAACAAGAATGTTCTGTATAAGGAGATGAAGGATTCAAAGACCTGATCCCTGAATTGAAGAAGACTCCTCTGCAGGAACACAACATCCCTCCCTGACTCTGACACTGGAACAAAGCAAACACTAAGATACGCTCAAAGAGGGACACACCCAAGAGGAAGCCACTGACACGGTAGCATCATACATCACTTTCTGGGAAGACATGATCACCCCCACAAAAACAGTGAGGGTGTTCCCAAACAATAAGCCCTGGATAACCAAAGGTCTGAAAACAACTTTCAATGAAAATAAAATAAAATTCAAACCAGGTAACAGACTTTAATGCAAACTCATCCAGAACAAACTAAATAAAGAAATAAATCAGCTATAAAGGCTTACACAAAGAGAGTGGTTTTGCAAAACCAAAGCTAAGGACGCCTGGCGGGGTGTTAAAACCCTGGCTGGTCTTTCCAGCAACTCCACCTTAGCTTTGCCAAAAGCTCAAGCCAGTGTCCCAAGGGTGGAGGATTTGAACAACTTTTACTATAGGTTTGATCAGGTTAATAACACTCATAAGAGGAAGGAGCTCTCTACTAAGCTCTCCTCCATGACTCAGGCCACATAGAGCTTCAGCCTGGAGATGTTGAGCGCATCTAGAGGACGATAAAATCTCACAAAGCACCCAGGCCAGTAAAGATCTGTGGGCGCCTCCTGAAAGCCTGCAGCAGTAGGGTGGCTGAAGTCTTCTGCTCATTATTCAACCTGGTTGAGCATTTCATCCCCACCATCTGGAAATTATCCATCAGCTGTCCTGTTGCAAAAAAGGAATAACCCCAAATTCGACAATGATTATTTGAGAAGCTTCTAGCCCAGCTGCAGGATGACACGCACACACGCTGATCCGCTTCAATTTGCATATCGGCAGGAGAGGGGGGTAGATAATGCTGTGCTCACTCTGTTGCATGGACCCTTTGGTCATCTGGAAAAGCCCAAGTCTCGCGTGAGACTGGTTTTTGTGGACTTTTCACATCACTTTAACACGCTGCAACCACACCTCATGGGACGCAAACTGCTGCAGATGGACATTAACCCACATCTGATCTTCAGGGTTTGTCCTTCCTGCCAGCTAAACCTCAGTGGGTCAGAATAAACAGCCAGCTCTGTTAAGACAATCTCCACAGATGCTCCACACGGCTCTGAGATTTCTCCACTTCTCTTTACTCTTTTCACAAATTACTATAGAAGCTCAACCCCAGGAATTACACATATAAAATACCCGGACCATAACGTTGTCATGACACTACGAAAACAGACGTGTTGCAGCATGAACTTGACACTTTTCGGTGTAAACATAACTGCTAGAACTTAAATGTGTCAAAGAGCAGAGAGATGACCATCTGTTTCCACCATGGACACTCCATCACACAAACACTGTCTGTTAATAATGAAATAATTGAACAAGTCCACTCATAAACATCTTGGTACCATAACTGACCACAAACCCATCACTCAGTCTCAATGATCGTGACACAATTGACGGAATCATTAAAATCAGTGGTAAAATTGTTGGTCAAGAATAGGAGTCTCTCATGACAATTTAAAATAAAAGAGTTAAACGCAAAGGTTCACTGATCGCCACAGAGGCAACACACATTCTTCACACCCTCTACAGTTTGTTGCCCTCAGGGTGGAGATTCAGATCATTACCATTCAAGACAAAGAGGGTTACATCAGGTTTTGTACCAACCTCAATTCAACTGCTAAACAGCTAAGTCAGTGGCATTTAAGGCTTTTAATTATTATTTCGTTCAATACAATTTTTCTGGTTGCTTCAGCAAGTCTGAATTTACATTGTTTGTATCTTCCTAAGTATATGTGTGTTGTATTAATTCTACTAATTTTATTGTTGCCTTGATTTTATTGATGATTGTTTCTCTCTGCTCTGTATTCCCCACGGCAAAGAGAGTTTCTACTAAAAAAATACAGTAACTTTGATTTAATTTAAATTTTAAAGATATGACTGAGCAGAAAAGTTCATTAATGGACTGTGATCTAAAATGTAAGCATGTCACCCTCTTTGCCTCTGCAAAAGCCTGACTGTCCTTGCCTCACAGCTGGGGGTCTTTGAGTGTTTCCTCCACCTGCATGTTTCCTCCCATCCTGGACAAAGAAACGACACAAGAAGGAGTCGGACTTCTTTTAGAGCCAACTTCAGAAATCAGTAACATTTAAAGCATTTTTTTTGGAGTTGTCTAGCATGAGAGATGACATGCAGGTGGGGGGACTACCCAAAGCATCCCTCCCCCACAGTTCATAGCTAGGAAGTTGAGGCTTTATGTGGTGGATGAAAGGCGTTTGGGCAGGCCCTAGTAGATAGACAATCATCAGTCTGATTTGGATGAGTGGAGAAACGTTTTAAGAAGAGAGGACAAAAAGAAGTCCAGATGACATGACTGAACTTCAAGACAACCTTACCTGGATGAATAAGAACCTTCATTGGGTTCAAGATTATGCAATTACATTTTAAGACCGGTTTCAGTTTTAAAGTTCTACACAAATCTGTTTTTTTTTTTCAAGAGTATTACTCTCTCCTGGTGTCCTCCAGGGCTCTGTTTCACTGCATCTACCTTTTTTTGTCTTTGTTCACTTTTGGAGTTTATTATTATATATGTACTGATAATGATAAGGTGTACTGAAGCTTTGTGTATTTAAATCAGTCCAGATTGAAATACACAACATAGCCTATCTGTAATAATGTTTCGGTGTTTTCTGAATATGGTTTTTCCTGGATATGTTTCTGTACCAGCAGCTATGTAGTCATCAAAGTCACATGATGGTTGAGTTGAGTCCACCCATGGCTCCACTCACTCGCCAATCAAAAAATAAATAAATAAAACACAACCCCCAATAAAGCTAAAATTTGAGTTTTAGCAAAAAAGAGAACAGTTGTCGCCCAATAAATGACAAGAATACTTTTGAAACTAGACTGTGAGTGAGTTTTGACTTTGTGAGTCACTTCGTGTGTTTGTTGTTCTTGACATCTAAGAACAAAGAATAAAAATGTTCCTAAAAATCTCTTTCATCATCAGCATCCCTTGGCTTCCCTTGGCTCCATGTTTCACCTCGTGTTTCCTTTTGTCTCTTTACGTTCTCCCCTTGACTCCTTGTGTCTCCTCTTGTCTTGCCATGTCTCTGTTCCTCCTCTGTGGACTCTCAGGTCAAACTTCAACAGTTTGGTCACCCATGGGATTTTGGAACTTCTCCAGAGTTAATTGCCAGTTAGACTTTGTGTTTTCTCAAATCCAAAATGGACCCCCGTCCTTACACTAAATCTGTAGCAAAGCCCCCTTTCTCCTGCTGTTAGACCATCTGAATCCCTGACGACAGGTCTGTTTTTAGCCGGGCTGGATTGTGGCCTGGCACAGTGTGACAGGGGAGAACTGACCAGTGGGGACGTCCCACTGCAGTCTGTCCCGCTCTTCACACCGGACTCCTGAACATCCCATATTAATCAGATTTGCCGCAGTGCCCATATGTCCAATCAGCATGATATATGGCAGCTGCTGCACACGAAGAACTGTCAACATGGGTCTGTATGTGTTTGTGTTACACTCTCCATCATCCAGAGGCATTCCTTCAAGGATCTGTTCAGATGTTGATCATGTTCCCCTTGACTGTCACAGTTTTCCTGTGTTTCTTTACTTTTTTTTGGATGTTCTGGTGAAATGTGGAAGCAGAGGGAAGATCTGGAGAAAGAGGAAGTCATTTTGAGCCAAGGAGGGTTTGCCACCCTGTTTGGGAAAACACAGGGTTATGTACGTCATTGCGACAGGAGAACTGGCAGTAAAGAAAAGCTTAAAAAAGAATTATTCATGTTTCCATCTGCTACCTACAATATGGCTTTAAAAGATGAGATGTTTTCATACTTTGATTCATTTTCCAAATGTTTACAGAAAATACATGCAGCTCAGAGTTAAGATAAAATGTTTTATAAAAGCAGAAATAATGGTTCTTCTGCAAACAGTCCATGACTGATCCTGACATGGAATAAACTTGTCCCCGTAAAGCCCACTAAAGAATTGACTGTTTTTTTTTCAACTAATGATGTTTTTTAAATAAATTATCAAAACAAAAAAAACTTTTAAAAGGCCTATAATTTTTTGATGACATATATAGTATAAATTACAATATGTTAGTAGGGTTTTGCACACAATGTTGGTTTAAAACCCCCCTGAAACTCCTTATTTACCCACCGTCTCAAATTTGATCAACACATTTCAATATGGTGTAAATATATTATACAGTATTAATTTTTTAACAAATTTGACATTGTTTCAATACAGAAAGTAGTCTTTTAAAACACTGAATAACAACAGATGAGTTATTCTCACCATAAAATTTTGAAAATCAGCTTAACTTTTTCCCCGCCAATGGTTTTAACAGAAGCAGCTATTTTGAAATGTGCAGGAAAAGCCCTTCTACTGATCCTAGTGGAATAATGATGAACTACAGGGCAAAAACATGGACCTTGTCATATACAATGGGTTTAAATGGAAAGCTTGGATCCTACTAAAGAGACAGGAGGTCTCAGAAATTCCTGTATCCATTATGAGGCCAATGGTTACCGGTATATAGGATTAATTGGATCCTCAACAACAAATTTACTTCCTGTCTGCTTGGAAATCAGCCAATCAGAATGCAGGAAAAGCACTTTCTAGCTCAATTGTCTTCCCAGATCACATAAGAACGATCCTTGTATTAATTATTGCTAATAATGTGGAATTATGTTTTTTGCAAAAAACAAAACCAGATACAATTTTAAAAAAGTAGAACCTCAGTAAATATGTTGCCATTACTTTAATACTTTTTGTGAATAAAGGTGTTTACATCCAATGTTCACTGATTTTAGCTTTCAGAATAAATGTACACTAAAGTGGAGAAACAGATGTTTTTAATCCACACAAAACCATCATGGAGACCTCCGAATCATCTGACCCACGCACATACGGCCGCTGCCCTACACAAAGCTATCTTCAGCAGCAGAGGTCTGCAACAGATGGCATTCTCCCTCCACCCTTTCCAATCCCCCCCACCCACCCCAGGGTCCACATATCAACCACATGGAGCCAGTCTGGGATTACATGAAGAAACAGAAGCTCTTAAGATATCTTAAATGCACCAAGGAGCTGCGGGAACTTTACCAAGACGTTTGGTAGAACATACCTGCCCGGGAGCTTAAGGGTTGATGCTGCGTTACAAATTGATCAGAAATACCATCAGTATTTATTTAGCTAGAGACGTTACAGAAGACATGAATGACTAAAGAGCACATAAATTTTTAGCGAACTTTGAAAGTGAAGACCTAAATCATTTAGTTTGCCCAAATCTTTCCTGAATACTTCTTTATCTGAAAAAAAAAATGACCACCCCCTAAAGCAAATCAGGCTCACTTGTTATGCCCAACTACATCTTTCAGAGAAGGAGCTTTTAACATTGCCTTTCATCTCTCTTCAACCACTTTTTCCTGAGATACAGAAGGTTGACAAGACTTTCTTCCATTGCACTGCCTGCTGCAGAAGAAAATGCTTTGTGGAATTGCTGCACTGCAAAAATGGGCACCCTAGAAACGAGTCAATACTTCTTTATATTTGAACAATTTCCTTTAAATGAGCAACAAAATTTGCCAATGGGGTAGGAAAAATGGTTTTACCAAGAATTCTTCTTTTGAGAAAAAATTCAATTCCACATTTCCCAAACTAGGATTAGTTTTACTATTGAAAAATTTTCCTAATAAGATTATTAGGAAAATACAAGTGGTTTTTGAAGTGAGGAAGGATTTTTCTGGTTGTCATTCTGAATTTCTCAAATTTTTGCAAATACAGATCAACAGTGTGATTTTTACCACTTCAGTTCTAAAAATGGGATCATGGATTAATGGTTAAATAATTGATTGATTTCAAGCAATTTAAGCAAAAAAATGAAAATAAAAAGAAATGTGCTAAATCTATTTGAGATACAAATTTGTGAACTGATTAGAAAATCAATTAAAAAATTATGCTTTCACCTAGACATTATGACCATTAAAAGACATCTTCGCACATAAACATGCAGTCCACTCATGGAATCAATGAAATATAATTGTCAAATAGTATGATTAATTTATCAACTGTTTATTATCCTTTTACTTTACGTGTTTAACTTTAATGCAAATTTTTAACATCTATTTAATGTCTTTTCGGTGTAAGTGCACAATAAGCAACAAAGATGAAGTTCTTTCTAAGTTTAAAAGATACTGTTGCGTTTTTCTTTAACAAAACACAAACAAATATTCATTTATATTTAATGGTTTTGCTTTGTCTTTATGTTCTCATAGTAAAATATTGTAATAGTGTTGAACTTCAGGCTTATTAATAGTATTTTAAACTCTAAAAACAAGTTTGTTTTTATTTTTCTTTTGTTTTTTAAATCCAATTTTATACTTTAACCCTGAGTAGTACTTGAACTCAGTGGTGAGTTAGCCAATCATCACATCAGCTGTTTACAATGACACAGGAATTAAAAAGCCCCCCCATGAGCTTTGTTGTCATTGAAAATTAAACATGAATTATTCACACAGTTTTTAACTTTGACATGTTTGGTTTAAAACAAACAGAACAAGTCTTATGACACATTTGTGACACCCCTTGGAATTGGAAATGTGGTTCAAAAGCGCTGTGTCTAGTTTTTTAGGCAATTTTCCACATTTTTTGACCTGTTTTTTATTATAGATTTTTACATTTTAATTTTGTCTCTGCATATTTATATTTTAACAAACATAAAAAATGTTTGATCTCAATTTTTGCAGTAAGTAAAACCAAGAATTGCTTTTCATGGACAGTTTCAGGTTCATTGTGGAATTATAATGTAACATTATAATAAAAAAGAGATGGGATCTTTCTAAAATATGAAAATCAAGCATTGCCACAAAAAACAATTTTAAATATGAATTAATAAAAAGAAAAAAAAGGCTCCAGACTATTAAGGAACTGCCTCATCAAACTTCCATGAATCCCAAATGAGACAGTGATCCCACATGATGTGATCCTGTCGTTGCTCAGTTGTGCAAGCCAGGTTGGCCATTCCTTTCCTCGCCATTCGGCCACCCAACCATGCATGCCCCCTTCTTGCTGCTCTGCCCCCCTCAGGCGCCCACATCTGAGCAGAACCCCACGCCTTTTGTGTTGGGGCCCCCTCTCTATATGTTTGCAGCTGCTGGACAACAGTCTGCAGCCATGGTGGTCACAACACACAAAATAAATGAGGAGAAAGATTGATTTAAATATTTATTACTTTATTTGAATTAAAAAAAGTATTGATGGAAAAAAATCTATCTATCTATCTATCTATCTATCTATCTATCTATCTATCTATCTATCTATCTATCTATCTATCTATCTATCTATCTATCTATCTATCTATCTATCTATCTATCTATCTATCTATCTATCTATCTATCTATCTATCTATCTATCTATCCAGTGATGGATGCATCTCCTCCAAAGTGAACTGCAGATAACCTCATGACGTAGCAACCATAGTATCAAGCCTATATAAAATTCGGTGTGGCCGCGCGCGTCTGCTGCTGCTTTGAGCCGCTCATAAGGCTTTGCAGATCATCTGACTTCAGTCTTGATGAAGGATGAGCTTCTCGGCCACAGACGTTGTCCATCCTGCTGATGCTCCCTCGTCTCGTCGTAAACTCTTGTGCACCCTCTGGTGCTTGCTAGTCTCCCAAACTTCTTTGTGTAGCCTGCTTTGCAGATTGTCTTCCTTGTCTGTGTGGTTGCTCATTATTCAGAGACAGACGGATCTCAGGTCATCTGCAGCTGCAGCAAAGGAGAAGCAGGAAAGATGGCGATCATCCATTAGACCGACCGGGCGCACGCATGAAATACGAGGACAACTTTCGGGAGGATCGCTTGAGGAGGAGATTGAAGCAGTGAGTTTGTTTTTATTGCCTCCGTTCTCGCTCTATTTCCAGTTTCGGCAAGATTTCGTCAAGGTCTGCGAGAACGTCGGGTTTGGTGGATCATGGGATTTAGCGTGGAGAGCGCCTCGTGAATGACCTGGAGCGCTTTAGCCGAGGTCCAGACGAGGAAGTCGGTGGGAGATTTTTCTAGCCGCTTTGACTGGCACCCATGCAGTCAGAGTCAAGTGGGTCTTCTCGCTTCCCCCTGATATCCTGACCCAACGGCTTCCTCGCTATGTCGCCTCTCTTGTTTGTTGTCAAAGTGACTCAAGGAAATGGACGGTGTTAGGAGGCTGTCTTCATCAGCGGGGGTTTGTTATGTCCGGCTAGGACAGGAGGGGGGGAATTACCGCGCGTCCCCTGTCCGGCTGGAGCACTAGCTTCATGAAGAAGCCGTTGAAGCAGACTCCATTAGCGACAGAGGAGCTGCTGTAGCCTCTGGTCCAGTCTCCATGAAAGCCTGTGTGAGGAAGCTACACCCCCTCCTCCCCCCATCTCTTTGATTTTTTTTCTTCTTCTTATTGAAACCTTATCCTCTAGCTTATTTGTTTATTTATTTATTTCTGACCACAGAGGCTAGGTGTCTCGTGAAGTCGCGCGCGCGCTTAGTCCGTCTTGCCTTTAAACGATTATCGCTAGCTTCTTCGTCCTCGTGGCTACATTTTGTGTGACCCCCCCCCCCCCCCCACACACACACAGACACACGCGCACGCGCCGTTCCTCGCGCGCTGCCTGCTCGCTGTCACAGCTCCCCAGTCAGGTACAACCACAGAGCTCCACCATAAAATGGAGGAAAGCAGATGAGTCTCCAAGGAGAACCTCAGGCAGGAGCACCCACAGCAGAACAAAGGTTCAGAAAAAAAGCGCGACCTCCTCCTCCTCTCCGTTCCTATCCTTCTGGGAAGTTCAACCCTCCCCAGGGAGCTCCTAAAATAAAAGTGGGGTACAAGTGTTTCCAAGCTTTATTTAAAAACAGGGATTCACATAGGTGAGTGGGGTTTGCCAGGTCTGGGCTGGAAAACCTTGGTGGCTGAAGGAACCTGGAGATGGGGCTGGAATTCTAATGTAGACCAGTGTTTTTTTGGCCACGAGGTGGTTAATGTTCAACCAAGTAGTGTCAACAGAACGCAGTCATCTGTCATGAGCATGCAAGGCTGAAGTAACAACTGCTCCTTTTGAGAAGTTCTCAAGAAGGTTCCCATTTTGTCTTGCATCTCCTTTAAAATTTCAAAATAAAAGCGGTTCTTCGGTATTGGTTTTCGTTTAGAGGTGCTGGTGCTTTTATTTTGATTTTTGAGTACTTTAAAAGTTATTTCGATCAATAGTATTAATTAGCGGTGTGTTGTAGTGCGCCCTGTGTCCACTGCAGTGAGGCGCTCACATGTTTAGTCCTGAAGGTGTCCAAGCCTGGCAGGGAAGTGAAGGAGGTGTTTGTGCATGCTGTGTGTGTGTGCGTGCGTGCACGTGCTCTGCAGTTCTCCTGGCCACTCTGTGAAATCTTGCTGACAAAGAGGCTGTGAGCTTGACACAGTGTGCTGCGACAATACCGGGGCTGGGAAGAGCAATCAAAATGGTGGCGGCGCTCCTTCCTCCTGCCTTAGCTGAGCAGACAGGTTCTCGAGGAGGAGCGGGGTGGAGGACAACCGATCAGGATTCTGCTGCAGCTGACACATTTGTCAGGCAGACAGTGGATCCAGTCTGCCGGCGGTTGTGCAAATGAGCTTTCAGATGTGGAAGTGATTGCTGCGTGCTGAGCTCTCTGCGTTCCTCCAGCTGCAGTAACTTTCACAAGTCTACCTCAACTCTGCGTGTCCTTGAAGCAGGTGCTCCATGAGATTCCAGGTTTTTTTGAGGGGTTAACCTCCTGGCTTTTGGGGACCTGAGGTCCTCCAGTTATGTGCACGAATGTTGCACATCTGTGTGGTAATATTTACCAAGGATGTGTAAAAGTCAAACGTCACACAGTCATAGACTTCTCAATCATTTATTTATATTATTAGAGATTAGTAACAGGCTATTACAAGCTAGTAGGCATTTATCTGCTATGTTTTTTATTATCCTAAATTGACCCTTTTTATCCTCTTTCTGATCATAAACTGTGTTTATTAATACTTTTCCTCTAAAAACATTGAGTTCAGCATTAATAGAGGTTGCTTATTGAGGTTTATGGATGCCAAAGGAGTTCCAGTTTGCATAAAGATGTGGTTTGAGTTGTTATGATTTGTGCGTTTTTCCTGCTTTGCTGTCTCTTCTGAAGTTTAACGCTTTGCCAATTCTTCTTTACTCCTCTGTTTATGGCCACTGTCAGAAGCCATTAAGTAACAATGTGATCTAATAGTTTTATTTCTATCGTCTTAAGCCTTAGTCCAACTGCCCTTTAGGGATAGATTGGGGGTAAAAAATGGGCAAACCTGCATGCGGCATACAGGTGGCCCGCATGAAATATCAAGGTTGTTGACCTCTCTGTGATCCTGTAAAGTGAAAATGTTCATGCACTCCTTTTTTCTACCGGCATGCTGCGAACAACAGTTTAAAGCAAAGACTTATACAACGCCCAAGGGTAAAGTCAGGCGGGAGTAGGTGAGACGCAGGTGTGTCTCCCCCCATGTCCTGTGCACAAGGGGGCATTGGTGCTGTTTACGTGATAAAGTGCCCAGCCTAGCAGTTTGTGTGGGCATCCTACAGGTACTTACAAATCACGTGCACACCCCGTGCATGGAGCATTCACAAGGAAGGGGCCAGTACTTGCACTTTACTAACAACTCAACTCCCAGTACAGTCAGGAGTTATATTTAATGATTATTGGCTCGCTAATGATCAATCATCTTGTAGCATCAAATTTAGAGAAACAGCGTTGATGTGAAGGTTTATGCAATGTTTGATAGTGATAACAACATATCTTCAGGGCAGAACAGTCCTGGAATGGAAAACGAGTAGGCTTGGGTTTGATAGACTGCATAGTCTATTCACACTGTGGTGAACCTCACCAGGGTTCACTTGCAAGTGAACTTACTTTCAGGCTAACCAGATTTAACTTGTTCTGCTGCATCAAAGTTCAGATGAACTTCATAGACCATAAAGCAGACTGTCATGAGAAGCTCACTCATGATAGATACTAAAGTACCAGGCCATGCTCTTTGGTTTTAGGCATGTTTAAAATGCAAAAGGAACTAGAGTCAGGTCAGTTTAGGCCAATTACCATTCATTCCATAAACACAACATTCTAATTTAAGACAAAATAATACTTAATCGGTTATCTAAGACAGCTGTCATTTTAACGAATGTCACAATATTATTATTTATTTTTGATTGAAAGCTTCAGAGTGGTCATTTTTCAAACAACTAGCTTATATGTCCCGTTTAAGGAAAGCCCAGGGTTTGATCACATGACTGGTCAATGAGATTGAAGAGTGGCTTCAAGCTAGCTTCAATACAAACTACATCTGCTGGTGTGAATAAAGTTATCATTTCATAAAACATGTAAACAAAAAAATGCATTGAATGGTAATTTTTATTGGCATTTTTCCTACAAAACCCATAATTCTTATGAAGTAAAACTATTTGAATGTTAGTGCTGTGTGAAATCCTTAAATTTGCAGTGCCGCTTTATGGCGATGGGGCTGAAGTAAACGAACGCAGATTAAAAACAAAATTACATAACTGGATTTTTTTTTTTTGTGAGTGAGGTTTTTCATGACTGTGGTTGAGGGGCGGTGAGTGAAAAAAAGCTTGACAGGGAGGATAGAGGGTCAAACCATAGGAACATCTGCGATGGTTTGAAGGCTGGGAGGAAATGGTCTTGAAGCTCATGGCTCACTCCTTTCTCCTGCTTTCAGTGGCTCACGTACACAGCCCCCCCCCCCCCTTCCTCTTCCTCCCTCATTCAGTCACTCACTCCGGGTGATGCACTCCTCTATTCTTCTCTACCTGGAGCAGTGGAGAAGGCCAGCGAGACACACAAAAGCAAATTGAAATGCTCCAGTGAGTGCTTTCTTGACATGATGCACGGCTCATGAGACGGAGCCAGGCCCTGCTGGAACACACCGCTCCAAAAGCGGTGACCATGACACCTTTTGAAGGCTCCCACTGCCACCACCTCCTTTGCATTTCACCAGTTCCCCTCTCCACACGGGAAAGGTCATTAAAACAACCGCCTGGATTTTTCCAAATTTCAACCTTCTCGTTTGGTGGAAAAACTAAAAAAGCGTACGATCAGAGTTCAAGTGGAATAAGGAAGTGGCTGGCTGGAGGTGTCATTCCATTTTCTGTTGTTGGTTGCCACGTTACACTGCTGCAGAACTGGTTCCCCCTCTCTGCTTTCTATCAGAACATCAACAGTTGAACATAGTTTCTTCCTCCTGTTTCTGAGAAGCACACTTGAAGTACTTTCAGTAAAACCTAAGATAAAAAGCATCTTTTTGGTGACACGCTTTATTTAGAATCTTCTGGTGTGGCGCCTAAATTCTAGATCTTTTAAAGTTCTTTAGCAAGCACAGCGAATAACCCGTCAGCCTCAAGCTGGTTGTGGTGGGGAGAAAAAAACCAGTCGGAATTCTTTGGAGACGCCCGTTCCTTGAGCAGTGTGGTGCCATCAGACAAGGCCTTCTTTGAGCAGGAACAGGAGTGGTCTTGTAGAAGGGATCCACACTGGCTCGGCCTCCAAAGCAGCAGAGCCGTCCAAAGACAGATTAAATATTTAGGAGCTAGGAAAGGAGGTCTCGGTGGTAAGTTAATATTGATGGCTCTCTCATCTTCCTCTCCTGAAACTTGTTGAGTTGCCTCAAGATGTCTGTTTGGTGGATGTGGAGAGGAGCTTGTCCACGTCCCTGTAGCTCTAAAAACCATTACTGAGTTCAGTATTTTTTAGTGGTAAACACAGGTTTGGAATTTTGTGGTCCTTTAAAAAAAATAAAACAACAACAAAATCTTTTCTGGTTCCTCTAAAATTCTCCATCCTGACTCGCTTGTAACCTCACCCTCCCCCTTGTAACTGTAGTAACTGCTATGTCAGGCATACAAGGAAGTCAGCACTGCAGTGTTTTCTGGCAGTTGTCCACTGAGCTCACAAGAAGCCCCTAAGCTCACGTTGCCACCTTCTCTGATGAATTGTTTCTGCGTCGGAAAACGAAAATCTGGGGACAGCTGATGGCGCGCTGATACTGAGAGGGAAGAAGTACGAATCAGATGGGACTCATGTTTGACGTAAAAAATACATACATATATATATATATCCACAGCTGACCTTGTAGTTCTGTTTGTGATGGAGGTGAAAAATGTGTCTTTGAGAAGGCACCAAATAGATTTATATGAAGAAATGGTCTCTGAGGAGAAAACTTTTCAAGGCCGTGTGGAATGAGATGTTTCCTGGAGAAGGATTGTCCTTGTGGAAAAGTTGCTTCCTGGTTTTCTCCAAGACCTTGTCCTTCACTTTCCTGACTCTTCAGTTGCTGTTTGTTTACCCGTCAAACCTGCGTGTTTCAGTTTTGGAAGACTCACGCTTCCTGCAGACACACCGAACTCTGGCTCAAGTTTCTCGTGTTGACTTTCATCTAAGGAGAAAGCTCTTGAGAAACCAACTCCTTCTCTTGCATAACATCTCAAATAATCACGCCTCAGGCTGTTCATTAAACCGAGAACTTAATCAACTTTAGATAGAAAATTCTGCTAAAGGTTGTCCTCCAAGCTTTCCGATCTCTAAAGGTCGGTCACCTGGACTCTCTGATGTTCACTGATTTGGTCACAATCACGTTGGTTGGATGTGGAATTGTTCCACTCTTCGCCTTTTGAAGACGAAGCAAGCTATGCTCCTGGGTAGACGTCTTTGCTGTGAACAACAAAAAACTAAACAAAAAACTGCACATCTCACTTCTTCTTTCTGCTGCCTGCCTCAGCTGTCTGCAGAGGAACCGGCAGGAGGGGAAGCTGCTCGCTCAGGTCTGCGCTCTTAAACACTTCCATCTGTGTAACAAGATAGCAGAGCGAGCAGCTCCACTTCACTGAGCAGGACAGTCAAAGACCTTGAGGAGCACAAAATGGTGGACAGCCATGAGGCTGCTACTCCAGCATGATTGGCTGTGTCTCCTTGGCCACAGTGGGGTTAGCTGTGTGAAATGGAGTCCTCTGTGAAGGAGGATTGGCCCAGCCTCAGCTCTGATGCAGAAGATAATTCTGTCAGCCTCGAGAGGGAGAGATGAGAGAGCAGACATGTAAGGTGACTACTGAAGGCTGAGATCAAATATCTGCTGTAAGCTCTTTTCTCTCCTGGACTTTTTGTCTAATTTCTTTGAGAAAAAAAGCATTAAAAAGACCTAGAGCAGCTGAAAAAGTCTGAAAATAAAAGGTTGATTTTTGAGTTTGTAAACAGCAATAAGGATGATGCACCGGATCATTATCTAACCTTCACACCCAGGAGGCTCTTGCAGAGGATCTACCAGCCCTCTGCTTTGCTGCTTTGTAAGAATTTTTATCCTTGAAGGTCGCATAAATATCTCCGGGGCCCATGGCTGAGCTCAGGAGATGCAGAAAGACTGCCATCTGAGCTTTCACCATGACAACCTGAAGACAGAAACCACGCAGAAGATGGCCATTAAAGTCTGCCTCCTCGTAATCTGTCTGGTCATTATCGTCTGCGCAAAACAGGCCAAATGTAGCTGCTGAGTGCTCCGCGTCGCAGCCGTTCCCCTTTTCAGAAGGAACAATCTGAGCCTTTTGCCGAGCACAAAGGCTACCCTTGGAGCAAGGTTACCACGATGACCAGGCTTCTTCTTTCTTTTTTTCTCTGCCCCTTTTGAGAAAAATGTGAAAGTAGCAAGGTGGACATCAGATCAGGCGAAGAAACATCTCCGTTTGCTATACTTCAAAAGAAAGGCCGAGCGCTGTGATCTGACCACATGACCGAGGCCAGGTGACCATCTGTCGCAGACGCCGCCTGACCTTGCAGCACGAATCGTCAGGCGCTCAGTAGAAAATGATCGCTCTCTTCCTGGAACATCTGGGATGAGCATATTATTCCAAGCAGGAGCCATGCCTGAGACATTCCTGTCTCTCGTGCTCCCCCTCTCCCCAGCTTGCCTCTCTTGTTTTTGATGTGGGGATGTGCTTGAAGGCTTCAGTCAGCAGAATACTTTGAGGTCCAAAGATCAAAATGTCTTTGCTGGCTGTCATCCTTTTTCAGAGGTGGTGCAATAACTGGACTAAGTCTGACTTGCAGATGAGCTTTCAGGCAAACTTAATTGGAAGTCTGCAGAGCCGGTATGAGCTTTTCTTTTCCTTCTTCCTTTGGATATGTTGGGCTGTCTGAGCCTGGCTGCCATCTTTTTCATGTCTATGAATGGGGACAATAGCCAAGGTCATGCAACAGATGAACTAGCAGCGCCAGCAGGAATGCGAGCATCTGAAAAGCCTGGCGCACAAATATTTTGGGGTCTTCTAGCAGCATCGTTGAGCTCAATGGTCAAAGAGTCTGACATGTTCTTTCAGCAAAACACCCAATCATAAAAGCCAGCTTTGTCTGCATTCAAGAGTGGACAAACATAGTAATGCTGTGACTGCACCATGTTCAGATCCAATGTAACTACTTAGTCAACCAGGGAGATATTGTCATTGGATTTCAATCCGATTGGATTATTTATGCATTTTTTTTAAACGCTAATTCACAATCAATGAGCCAAAGTTGTTGTGCGTCAGATTTAACCAGTTAACACTAGAAATGTCGAGGGCAACACCTAAATAACACACGCACTTTGACCTACCCTATCACTTCGACCTACTGTAACTCTTCAACTGTTTGCGCAATCATCTGATTCTGGCGCTGCTTCACGACCAAGGATTTAAAGTGGTTGTGCGTCAGATTGAACCCCTTAACACTTGAAATGTCGTGGGCGACACCTAAATAGCACACGCTCTTCGATGTACCCCATCTCTTCGAACTACCTTAACTGCTTTACAATTTACGCAGTCAATGGAAATCCTCTTATTCTGAGGTGAGAAAAGCGCTGCTTCAAGATCAAGGAGCTAAAGGCATTGTGGGTCAGATTTAACCCTTTAACACCAGAGATGTCGCCGGCGAAACCTAAATAACACACTCTTTGACCTACTGGAACTCTCCAACCTACTGGAACTGTTCGACCGTTTAAGCGTAAATCCACCGATTTACGTTGATTGTGTAAGCACTTCACCACTGTGAAGTGTTGCACATCAGTGTAAAACTGCTCGTTCTCTGATTCAGAATCCGCTGTAATCACGTTTTTTGCGCAAACAGTTGAAGAGTTAACAGTAGTCCAAAGAATGCCAACACTGGATCTAAAGCTCCAGTCTTAAAGGGTTAAGACCCCAAAAGGGTTTTTTGAAACCCAGAGGAATAAATGGCATTATAAAGACCATATCTAGAGCAGGTCATCTCTGTGTGATGGATG
This sequence comes from Oryzias latipes, assembly GCF_053564925.1. Lineage (NCBI taxonomy): Eukaryota > Metazoa > Chordata > Actinopteri > Beloniformes > Adrianichthyidae > Oryzias > Oryzias latipes. The sequence continues at coordinate 23,819,587 of NC_136248.1, read as the reverse complement.
GTCACATAAAGCAGAAGCTATGAAGGAAAAACTGCCAAGAGGCCAACAGCTCTGCTAAAAATAACCAAAGGACTATATAGCAGAGTCTGCCAGATACAGTTTTATGTGATCTGCAGACGCTCCTCAGAGCGACGACATGAAGACCTCTTCAAGTCCAGAGACGTTTTAATTTCACCAGCACGTGTTTTGGGTTCTTTGACAGGAAATGGAACTTGTGGTCTGATGAGATCAAGGTAGAAGGTTTTGATCTCTGTTGCTAAATATAGCAGAGCAGCAGTGTAGCTCACAGGTCAAAACCTTAACCTGCGCAGCTGTTAGGTCGGTGGGGAGGAGAGCCCTTTTATGTGTTTTGTGTGAGAACATCCTGAATCGAGGGAGTGGGAGGTTTTTGCAGTTGAAGAGCTGCTTGATGTTGCAGATATCTGAAACAGAAACTGGGGAAGTCAGAGAATGGACTGCAGAGGCAAGACAGCAAAGGCTGTGGTAAAGTCTAACACAGTGTGTTCATTTTTCCTGATTTTTAAGTGCATCCTCTCTGCCTTTAAGAAGTTGTGTCCTGCTTGATGTCTGGGTTTTTGAAGGAGTGCGTGAAGAACGTCTCCAGACGAGGCTGTTTGCTGGTTAACGGTTGACCTACTTTTTCCAAAGCCATATGCCTCCCGAAACAGATTTGTTGCCAGATTAATTCTGGCATTTGAAGTCAGGTGGGTGATGATATTTCATGACAAAACCACGGATTCTGCTGTGTCTCAAAGACCTCTTCTAGCTCTGGGGGCATCACATGATGAGGACCCAAACTGCCTAGCTGGTGTTTTTATTCTTCCAGGATAAAATTAGAAAAGTTACTCCTTGATATTTCGATTCAGCATATTGTCAAATGACAAAAGTACAGTTTAAAACCTTTTCCTGTGGTTCTTATATGTGAAGGAAGTGCTCCAACATGTCCAGCTCTGTTGTGTCTTCCTTTGTTTTAATATTCTGCTCTGTTTCAATCCTTTTTTTTTTTAATATACAAAAATATCTGATGAATGTTATGACAAACCGTTCATACTGAACATTATTGATTCCTCCCGTCTCTTGGGAAAAGGCCCCACCGCTCATTGATCGGGCAGGTGGGATCGATGTTTCATCTCTGTGTATTCAGACTTCCTTAAATGAGCAGCATCATATGATCACGTCATTTAAGGAAGCTCTCATCACAGACAGAGGGGAACGAGGTCAGCGAGCAGCTATCTGGTCTTATCACACCAGAGCTGTTGTAATGAGGCAGATGTGGTCATCAGGGGGGCTACTATTAAGATAAATATCAGGTTTACATTGGAATATTAACATTTTTTTTCACCATTCTAGGGCTTCTAGGCTAACACACACTATTGTGGGGTCTACTCTGTTTAAAGTATGGATGTTTGATTCTCATCCGTCACAGAAAACCATCAGAAGTGTCCGCATCAGTGTCCGCTTTTATTCTTCAGCAACTAGAACAAAAGTGATCCTGCATTAACACAAGGTATAACTGCTGCACCCCACCCCCACTCTCCCCACCGTGGAGATTTAAACAATCAGGGATTATTAAAGTGAATCAACCTAAATCCACAAAAGATCTGATCAAGGCCTCCACGCTGCTAAGAGATACCAGTGTGGGCTATTGCTTAGACAAGCGAACACACTTCTATTTGTTTTTAGAAATACACTAGTTGGTGACGGTTCAAAACAAGTCAATGTTATCTGCCAACACGATGCTAATGTCTGAGCAAAGTAATGCTATTAGCACAAACGTTTGCATGGACGTTTATAACAGGTAGCACAGATGGCTAAATGTACAATTGATAAAAAGGAATAAAATCATTTTTATAAAGCCTTTGGCTGTGTCCGAATTCCCACCCTAACCCCTAACTACTAAAACACCATATATTGCGGGACTATGTAGTACCCTGGATTTTAAAAGCAATTCGGACTCCATGCTCACTGCTTCTTTTTTATTTATTATTTGACGCGAATATGAGGTCATTGATTTCACAAAGTGAAAATCGAATTGATAAGAGCATTTTTTGACGACCATTCATGAATCCACAGAGTTCTGAAGATGAAAACATTGTTTAAAAACTATTTTTGGGCATAAAATTGTTCAACCGTAATGCATTGTGGTCTATATTCGCCAATTTAGTGATCATCAATGCACACTGGTTTTTTTGCAGAGACATTTGGTAAATTTTTATGCTACTGGATTTTGGAATTGTAGATTCAAACATCTCTACAAAATGGCGAACGCACTATATAGTGCACCAAGTAGTGAGTAGGGAAGGAATTCGGACACAGTCGATATCCAACTAGTGTATTCATTAAAGCAAACAGAGGTGTTCCATCACATGTAATGTTATTGCAGATGAAGCTATTTTTTATCAGTTGGTCAAATATATTCCATTCTGACAAAGGAACTTTTGTTTCTGAAGTCATGGAACTGCATGGAACTGTATGAGAAAAACTCCCATGGCTGAGCCATTTAAAAAAAATAAAAACAATTCAAATTCATTTTAATTTTACAATATGTGGCAGCGACAAAGGAAAGCTAAGGAAAATAAGTCCAACTCTCTCTTCCAGTGTGAACAATATCTTGAAATGTTTATAAATTCAGAATCTGACACTCGAAAAGACAGATCATTTTAACATGTGATGTCGTATTACAAGCTCAAGGGAAGTGGAATTTCACTTTTTTAATGTAAAAGATCTTTTTTGGAGTTTGGACTACTGACATTTTTAGATATTTAGTTACCTAAGTGATATCTGTTTCATGAGAACAGACAAGCTAACAAGTCAGAAAATGGTTGCAGATAAAGTAAGGCTGCCTCAGTTCTGCTGCATTGTTTAAATCAAATGTTATTACAACCTATCCAGTACAGATAGAGATACTTGAGTCTGTAGTTAAGCAACAGCCTAATTACATTTTGGGAGATCCAATTATTAAAAAAATTAAATTATGTTTTTTAATACAACTAATCTGCAAAACTATGCACTAGCTCTCTGCATAATTACAAGTTTAGGATCAGCAGTCGAAGACCACCAGGTATTGTTGTTGTATCTGTCAATAGGCTTTTCTTCTGTGATTAGAAAAGGTAGAGAAACAGACCATGAAGGTCAGCAGGGTCACTGGGTTGTTATCTGCTAACAGTACAGAAAGACAAAATAAGAAGTCAGCAAACTCCAAAGATGAGGAGTTGTGTCATCTCCTTTTCACCCTTAAAAAATAAAAGTCTTGAAAAGGATGCAACGCAGCTCTGTCGCATATTTTGCTGCACATGTAGATGATGATTCTCTGTCGACAGCAGAGCAATGGCGCACAGATCCGCTTTTATGCACGTGTGCGTGTAATTTCTGCTGACTGATTGCCGCGTGTGCACGCTTAGTGAGTTTAGACCCATATGGGTGCACGCTGGCTGACAGCACCAATGTTAATTACGCCTTTTGGATGGCCCTTAGCCGTGAATTCAGGCCCCAAAAGCCCCCTTTTGTTTGTTTATTAATCACATCATAAATGGGTGGCTCCATTGCAGCTATAACAGATTTAATTATGTGATTATTTCAACCAGCCAGCAGTGATATTAAATGACCGGCACCTTTTAGCTTGATGTGACAAAACCTTGTGCATCAGGATTTCCTGTGGGGGTCGTATTTCTTGACGTACATTAAAGTTAGATCTTTAACTGGCTGTTGTCTTCAGCTAGTTAATGAATCAGGCATTCACTTCTCAGCTGCATGTCTAATTTCATGCTACAGTTGCTGGTATACCATAAAAGTTGGCTTTATTGCAACGATCTGGACAGAATGGGACTATAACGGTCTCTAAATTTTGAAAATGATCTGTAATATTATAATAATTCGGTTTTATTTTACAAGTTTCTACTGTTGTTTGTGTGGTAAGCTTGCTTGTGAATTGGGAAATTAAAAGATAAACGAAATGTAAATGAATTCTGATGATGGGAAGTGTGCAGAAGTAGATGGAAGTCTTTGTTTTGAGGTCCCTTTCAAAGGAAACCGGGGCTTCATCCTTTGATCGTCGGAGGCAAACAAACATTAAATTCTCCTATTTTTAGATAGATGGTTGCACTTTCACCTCTCCTCTTTCCTGTCAGACTAGCGCAGCAAAGAGACACAATTGGACCTCAACTTTTTTTGTGCAATAAAGCCTAATCCAGGGAGAGTCACACCACCTGTTCAGCAAGGTTAAGCTTGGAGAAAATCGGTGTTTTTCATGGTTCCATTCCAACCTCAATGGCGTTTTTTTCTTCGACTGCAGTGCTTTTCCTCTGGCTAACATAAACTGTGGTGACATGATATGTTGCTGTAAGAAATCTGACCCCCTGAATTATACTTGGTTTGTATAAACCATCCAGTCTTGTCTGTTGCTCGAACAGCGTTGTGTAACAAATCTTGTATTTTAAATCGGCTTGGCTTTGCTTCGGTAATATGTGATGACATGTTACATGTTCTGTGGTCTTTTTAAAGCACTCGGGCTTGTCGTTCTGCTAAAATATGGAATAATAATTAGGCGTTAAGTTAGATCACTAGCTGCTACTTCACTCAAATGCTGTCATGGAATTATAAGAGAGGGAAAAGCTTAATTAACCATCAAATTGATCATCAAGAGCAGGTCAACAATTTGACTTTGGGGTTTTTTTAAGATTAAAAAATGTATTTCTTCTTATTTGGTGCTATTTATGTGCACGACTTTTTCTACTCAACTTTGTTTGTCCAATAAGACGTGTAGAGAAGTGCGTTGAAGGTTCTTCAGGTGATGGCTTGTTTGTAGATGTGAGGACAGATTTGTTGAGGGTAAACGCTCTGTTGTGATGAGTGGTTCAAGGTTTTTCCTCAAGTATGGAAGGAGTGACTCAGTTGACTCTTTAGTCCTGACACCATCTTGGCTTGCAACATTCATGGTTGCCATCATAGTGTTCGATCCCCCATGCTCATTTTTAACCTTTTTTTTTTGCTGTTGCTTTAGTCGTGTGTAGTTTTCCCGGACTTTTCACTTTGTTTTTGCTTCATAAATAATGCAGAATGTCTGGTAAAAAGTTTCTGAAAGTGCACTCTTATTGTGAAAGGGCCATTGGTGAGCCCCAACTCACCGGAACGTGAACTCCACCAGACCTTAAAGTGGCGCGCGGTATTTAACACCACAGCGTTAACAGCACATCCAACCGCTGTGTGGCTGACTGGACCTGCTGGGGATCAAACTTGAATCTTCAAACCCAACTCTCCTTCCACTTGTTAACGCAATTCAACCCATCAAGTTAGCAGGACTGTAAAGCTGTGTCCGAATTCCCTCACTACTCCCCATCCCCCATATAGTGTGGAGTGACCTGGATTTTAACACAATTCGAACACTTGTTCACTATTTTTTTTTCTTAAACACCAAATATAACAAAACATGTTATATATGAACATATTACGACAACTATTTTTTGATCTGATGATAAAAACTTGGATGATTTATCAAAAAAAATATTGCACACTTTTTTTTTTCAAATGACGAATCGTCCAAACCCAATTCATTGCGGTCTAGATTGGCCAATCTAGTGAGTATTCTTCTTCCACTTTCGGCTTCTCCCATCAGGGATCGCCACAGCGAACAAGTCGCATGGTAAATTTGGCAATGTTTTACGCCGGATGCCCTTCCTGACGCAACCTTCTCAAACCGGGCTTGGAACCGGCAGAGGTAGAGAAGGGAACAGGGAGCAGCCCGGAGTCGAACCCGGGTTTCACGGACGGAAGGCGCCGCAAACCAGCACGAGCTAAACTGGCTCCCTAAATCTAGTGAGTATTGAATCACAGATTTTTTGCTGAGACTTCTGGGAAATTTGCCTGGGCTCAGTTTAGAGGCAAACACCCTATATGGTGCACTGATCTGGGAGTAGCGAGGGAATTCACATTTATCTTAAAACGTCCTCATTAGCTCATAGGCGCTAAATTTGAATTTCACTGTCAATATTCAACCTCCTCTTTGGTAACCTTTAATCTGGATTAAAGATTCATCCATCGGAGTTTTATAGTTCCTTTCAACACCAGAGGATGTGGTCATCTTGGTTTAACCCTTTAACGCCAAAGCCGTCACCGACTACAGCAAAATAAAAGACACTCTTTGAATTACGGTAACTCTTCAACCATTTGGCAACTAACGTAATTCCAAGAGGTTCTGGAAGAGACAGCAGAATCCGCTGCTTTATGCTAAAAGCAGAAGCACTTCATAACTGTGACGTTTAGAATCCGTCGTTAATGGCATAAAGAGTCAAAGAGTTCAAAGAACGTCAAAAGTGGAGATAAAGTTCTGGTGTTGAAGAGTTAATCCTAGAGGTGTGTAAAAGCAGATCCATCTATAAAGAAACTGGGATACAGAGTTAATGGTTCTAAAACTTAAATACAACAGACTTTTAGCCATAAGAAGACATTTTATTTCAGAGGAAGGGATTGTAAGGAGACAGAGGATCGGAGCGACATTTATGTCAGGATTTACTGATCTGATGTTCAGTGGGCACTTTTCTTTTTTTGTACCACCCACCGGCTGGCTGTTACATCACTTCAACGTTGCTTTCTGCTGTGAAAATGCAATCAGAGGAAAAGCCTGTGTAAGTATGTTGTCATTGAATGAACTCCCCAGTCTTTGTAATCCTCAGAGAGCCCCCTAGAACTGTTTGGTCCTCGTGACCCTTTAACCCCGACAGTCAGTAATACATCCAACACAATGGAGCGATTTCACATCGTAAGAGATTAAATATTCTTTTCAAAACTTGAACACCTCTTTAAGGTTGTTCTTTATGCTGTTTTTCGATCATCCTTGTTAGGGACAGATTCATGCACATTTAGCTTGAAAATCATACATTTTAAAAATCATAAACTGGCAACTTTAACAAGAAAGGAGCCAATCTATATTTCAATAATCATATTTTCTTGATTTATGGGAAAACAGGTTTTTAGGATTAATGTCAGCATAGTTTAATACATCGATATGTTTTTTCCACCTCATCATTGACTCCAGAAATCAGTCAACAGTTGTTAAAAAACCCTTCCTTTTAAAACTAAATCTATAAAAGATTTTTTTATTATAAAAACTTAAATTAAGAAATGTGAAGCCAAGATAAAAGCTTCTCATAGATCTTTATTTTATTAAGTTTGATTTGATCCTCTATAATTGAATAACCTTATATTTATTGATTTAAGTGCAAATAATAAAATACCACCTAAGTAAAAATAACAATACACAAATCTAAATGGGTAGCAGATTATGGCCTAATTTATTATTTCTCTTGTAAAATCCAAAACTTAAAAGAAAAAAAAACTATAAAAAGAGATTTAAAAAACTCTAGATTCAGAGAAAACCAGGTTATAAAAACTTAAAATTGTGCAACAGGTGGCAAAGAAATAAATAAGAAACCAAATATTTAAAATAAAAATAAAATAATTGATTAATTAAAAGATAAAAAGCTTGAACTTTAATTTTTTTAAAGAAAACTTTAACAAAACCTAGATAGCTCCGTTATAGTTTTAATGTTTTGTTAAATATTGTTCCCAAAAAATATGTCCTTTTAGTTTTTCTACAAATATTCATTAAAGTTGTGATGTTTAAAAATTTTTTTCTCAAAAATAAAATAATTTCTAGAATATTTTGATTTTAATTAGACAGAATTTCATTTTATCCTTCAAAATATGAACATATTTGAACTGTGTGTTTTTCAGCAGAGGTTGGATAAATGTTTGATCTTAAGTTCAGTGTGACATCAGGCCTCCTATTGACTTGCTGGGGCTTGTAAATCAGATTTTGAGGCTTGAATTTAAAACTATTCGGTGTTCAGAATATTCCAGAATTGTCTAAGTTGAATCTTTGGATCACTTCTCTCTGCAAGTCGGACTTAGGGAGGAGGAAAGTTGATTGACACCCACAAAGGAGGAAAGTATCATCAAAAGATGTCTTCCTGCTTCCAAGTCCTGAGTGTCTAAAACATCAATAGGACATTAGTCTCTTAAAGCAGCTGTAGAAGTCGAGGAAAAAGTGCAAAGACGGAGCAGAATCTATCCTGCTGCTGCTGCACACCTGCTGGAAGCTTCTGCTGAGTCAGGACCGCCATTATTCCAAGCAGAGTCTACACGGACATGTCACAAGAAGCAAACAAAGCCTGCACACTCATCGCTGAAACCAGTCCAGCTTCAAACGAGAAGAGACAACCTTCACTCCAGCTGGAAATGGTCGGATTTCCAGTCGTACAAGCAAATCTATTCAAATCAGGATGCAAAGTTTAGTCAAAACCAAGAAAAGAGAAAACACAAAGAAATTTAAAATACAATTTTTTTTAAACATTACGGCCAATAAAAAAATTAAAAGTCAAGAATTCAATTTGCTGTTCTTGCAGACTTTTATTTTGAAATTCTCTAACCCAAACAGGTTTTGGGGCTGACTGTTTAGTTTAGTTCAAATGAAACTGCACCGTTAGACAAGTTAGTCAGTTTACGGAACAGTTCTTTTCCCTGGAGCATTTCCTTACAGAAAAATCTTTTCACTTTAGATTTATAATTTTGAAAATCTTTTCTTTTATAAGTCATCTATAGCTGAGGGCTGTCAATCATCTACAGTCAATCAGCAATGTAGACATCTGCATTTTTCTGCACGTTGATCCTTTTTAGTGTAAAAATCTATATTTTTTAACAGTTTTCTTGGTACCTACAGTATAAAAATACAAAATACTGACGTAATTTAAAATATATTTTTATTTAAAAAAAAAAGAACACACTGGCAGAGGTGGAAACTAAAGCAACGCCTTTTTCTCCATGTTACAGAACATTACGACAGTTTTCCAACAGAAATGCTAATTTATCCTTACGTCTTGTCTGATAAGACTTAAAAGCCTTTAACACTGAAATCCTCTTTGACGCATACATTTCCCATCAGCTCTTAAGAGTATGCCTGAAAACAGTATGGGCATAGGGGCTTTGGGTAAAAATTAAAGCCCTGTCTTTGGTATTCCTGACCAAAGCTGCCTATCAGAGCTGCAGATATTTACTCAGGCCGTCGCTCATCAACCTGTTTGTTTTTAGCGGCGGCCATCTCGTCTCTGGGGGACGCATAAACGTCACTGTTGGGCAGACAAAGGCAAAGTTTGACCTGATTTTCCACTTTACAGGCATCAGATCTTCAGTTTTAGGCAACTTCTGAGCCAGGAATGAGTCTAGATCTTAAAGGTAACAATAAGCTTTGATGCTCTGCAAACTTTAGTGGATTGTTCACTCGGTTGGGTTCACTCATGTCTGAAGCGTCAATTTCTTCAGCATTTCTTTGTTTTGGGCTGCACAGTGGTGTAGTGGTTTGTGCTTTCACCTCACAGTCAGATGGTGCTGGTCCAAATCCCAGCTGGGTCTCTTCTGTGTGGAGTTTGCATGTTCTCCTGTGCATGCGTGAGTTTTCTATGGGTATTCCAGCCTGCTCTAAAACGTGGTTAATGACCTCATGGGTGTGAGTTTGTGAAGCCACGCTCACACCGGGCATGTGCGGCACGTTCTAGAGGGCGCCCAATGCGTGTGCATGATTCCAGCTGGGCACAAAGCCCAATTATTAATTTCTCCTCCATGATCAATTTTCAAATGGTTGGAGCTTCAGGGTTTTGAAAAGGCAGCCATCCATAGGTCACTACCAAATCTGAGCCCCTAATTGGTCAACCTTTAACCTTTCACGCATGTTCATTGGCGGCATGTTCTGAGCCCAAGCGGACCTAAAAACACGTCAACAGCGCGTAAACACTAGAGTTTTAAACACGGAAGTCCAAAGCGTGCACATACGTCTGTTTACATAGACTTTTCATCGGAAGTGGTCTCTTAGACGAGCGTGTGACCCCACAACAGACTGGAGCCCTGTTCAGGGAGGACCCCACGTTTGCCCAACAGTTGCTGGGATAGGCTCCAGCAACCATGTGACCCTGAAAGGAATTCAGCAGGTTCTGAAGATGGATGGATGGATGGATGGAGTTCTCTTAAATTCTATGTTTTTTAATAACTTCTCTTTCACCAAAATGCATCGATTGGCTTCCATGTTGTCGTCTCATCTCAGAAAAAGAAAAAAAATCAATTCCAGAGGCTACCTGCTGTAATTGCTGCAGAGGTTCTTCAGAAATCGCTGGGTTATTAATTATTGGGGACATTTAGGAGCGACACGATGGACTTCCTGTCACGTTAGCGGGATGAATGGTCAGCGTTGTGTCGCCGAATGGTTTGGCAGCTTTTTCCCTCTCTCTCTTTCAGATGGTGGGAGATGGTCGCTCCGACCAACAGTTGAGGACAAAACCTCTGTCCTACTAATCAGCTTAATGCTGGCTTATTCAAAGACCCTCTTTCAGACGCAGCAGCTGCTGTCAGGCGGTTTGAGGAGAGGGTGTGACTGCCAGCAGATCTGGCTGATGCAGAGAGACCGGTTGGTGATTAACAAACGTCTGTAGACTTTGGAATCTGGGGAGCCCAGTTTGATGGCTTTGTGTCCTCGCGTCTCTTTGAACTCCAGGTCTTCCAGGTGGCTCCTTCTCGCGCTTTCTTCTCCTCCAAGCCTCCCTTCCCCCTCCTTTTTTTTGCCTCTCCTCTCGTCTTCTTCTCCTCGGGGCTGCAGAGCCCTGAGATAAAGAAGTTCAGACATGCCTCGCATTTTTAGACCCCCTCGTGGAGCGTACTTGGCAGCATCAACCGAGCGTCTTCGCTCTATCTCCTCTCTGTGGCGGCGCGTCCGGCCTGTTCCCTTCAGCTTCCTGGGAAAGGAGGATCCGGCGTTTTCTCTGTAAATCTCCTGATGTGTGAGATTACGTCCCCGAGAAAGCAGAGGGAGATGTGTTCTGCTGAGCCGTGCGGGCCCGGGGGTTTGAGCGCCGTACATCTGGCGGATAGATTTCGGCTCTGCCAGCCTTTTTGAGGATCAGATCTGTGGGTCCATGTTGTGTGCTGACTGAACACCTATGCAGGCTCCTAAAATGGCTGCCCTTGGAGCTTGACTCAGAGGAGGATCTGAGCAGCTCAGCAGCTGTCTGACGAGATGAAAGCACCCGTTTACTTGGTGTAGCAGAGACTTGCAGGCTGAGAAGACAACTACAAAACAGATGGGGCTTGTGTGGGACGGCCCTTTTTTCTCTCTAATCCTTCCGTTCATCTACTTTCCAGAAGGATTTTCTCCACATCCATGACGAGGAACCTAGTGTTTGAAGGCAACTGTGTTCACAGCAGCAGTGAACTACCAGGAGGGCAGAAGGGTGGGGCAACGTGGAGAGGCTGTAACCTGAACCCACGCAACAATGGACCTCCTGGTTGCTCAGGGACATGCAGGCAGCTTGGCAGGCTCATGTGCAGATCTGCAGTAGTCAGACCAGTTGGGTGTGGGAGCCAATCCCAACTGTCTCTGACTGGATTTTGACTTTGAAAGCACCTCCTGCTCTCATATCTCTGCTCTGGCTTAAGCTGTTGCGGGTTCAAAGGTCAAACTTATGACTCAAGTACGTTCTGGTGAGGTCATTCGGGGTCATTTTATGTTTTTTCACGCTTCTCGAGCTTTTGGCACCACATCTATGAAATATTCATATCCATTTGGAGATCAAATATGCGACCTTTCCTATTCTGAATTGTGATAAGCAGAAGGACAGGAGGTGCTAGCTTCCATTGTCCTCTTATCTCTGCGTTTTCTATATTTGCCAACAGCACTCACTGGCTAATACCGCTGCTCTGATCTGCAAACACACCCCTGGCTCCTCTGACTTAGCCTCTGTTTCCAAAACCTCTCGCACTGATCCACATGTTGACATCTGAGGTGATGATCTGGTTGCTTTGAGGTTCCTTCTCCGTGCCTTTTAGTTCTTGTTTACTCTAAACCTTCCCAGTTACCAAAGACTTCCTGCTGCCTTAGAATATTCTAGACCCTCCTTAAAGGATTTCTGACTTGAGCTGCTTTGGAAATGACACTTTTGCTCATGAGTTTCTATAAAATTGACTTCTCAAACTCAGCTTTTTAAAATTTAATTACAAAATTTATAATTTTCCAAGAAAGAAATACTCCAAAGTCCAACCGACCGGTTCCATTTTCATTTTTCCTATGTTTCATCCATTGACTGTATACGAGAACTGGACTGAGTGTACAATCAGATGCCTCAATAAAACTAGGTGGTCCTCGCTGAGCCCCACGTCCAACATTCAAAATGTTTGATTGACAGATTCTCCGGAGCCCACTTTCAAGTGGTAGAGGTGTGGCTTCCTAACAAGCTCACTCCTGATTGGCAAGAGTGGTTACCCTAGAAATGTTGACTCAGACCAATCACTGCTAAGTGGCAATGTCTGACTCCAACGTGCCGACTGAATTGGAGCCGGAAGACAGTTCCTATGGTTGACGCAACACTCAGTCCAGTTCTCATATACAGTCAATGGTTTAAATAAGTCTAGCACAAAAAAAAAAGGATTTCAAATGAACGTCAGAACATGAGCTTCTGTTCTGCTAATGCCCGTTGCACAAAGGAAAAAACGCTTTCATTTCTTAGTCGATTTGTTCAGACTTCAGGGCATTTAATGCAATCTGATGGGATTTAGAATTTACTATTTAGTATAGACTCCATGCTAAATGCTGAGCTGCTCTCCAGCTGTTGCTTATCCCAAGGTAATAAAAATGGGACGAATGGAGCCATAATCCCTCCTCAGTCCCTCTGTTGTTCTTGAAATGATGGAACCTGCAGCATCTGCTGAATGCTCCTGACTCCTGTGCAGCAAAGTCCACAGATAACTCCAGCATTTAGGAGTTTTCTAAAAAGAAACAACTGTGTTTATAGCTTTATATTTGTACTCTTTTTTTAATCAATCTCATTAAGTAAAAAGAAAAAGATGTCTTTGCATGGTTACTTTGGAGGACAAGCCTAAGTTAGATCCTTACAGTAATTAATTTTTGTCATTTCTTACATCCTAGAAGAAAAAAAAAGAACATTAGACAGTTTAAATGCAACTGCAGATTTTTTTTATTCAAACATGTTTTTAATGAAGAAAACATTACAAACATGTCTTAAAATCCCACGATTATCCTTAAAACGCTGTTCATTTGTCCAAATTCTCTTCAGTAATTAACGCTCATTCATGTTAAAATCCTGAGACGACACAGATGAGACAATGCTTTCTTTAATGCCGGGTAAATATGTGTATGAAAAAAACCTTTTCTTCTCCTTTTCTTCCAGATTTCCCTGATTTTCCAGGGAGCCTGTCCTCTTTTCTGTGATGGAGGCACTGCAGTGCGATGGCTGTGACTTCCGCGCCGACTCCTATGATGACTTGAAGAACCACATTCAGGAAGTGCACACCGCTTTCCTGCAGCCTGCCGATGCAGACGAGTCGGATTCTGTGCGGGACGAGAACGGGGACGAGGAGGAAGTGGAGGAATATGCGGATAAGGATGACAAGGATTACACGCCCGCTAAAGCTGGAATGAGTATGTGTGCCACATTAATCAGATATTGCTGTTATTTTTTTGAGGATTAAGAAACTCTTCTTTGTCTGCTTTAAATCACAGCGGTGGTTGAAAATGGGAAGATAATGTTTTAAAAGGCTGATATTTCTTTCTTTTCTCAATGTGTTTGTTGTCATTTGTTTTTGTTTAGGCCCCAGCTCCACGCAGAGCCCCAGCCAAGCATCAGCCAGATCGACTGCTGAAAGCCACCCGTCGTTTTTCCAGTGCAAGTTCTGCGTCCGTTACTTCAGATCAAAGGGGTTTTTGAGAAACCACACCAGAAAGGTGCATAATGTCGTGGAGCAAGATTCAGACACGAGTGCTAAGCAGCCCAGAGACACTGTCAAAGTGCCCAACTCAAAGGGGTATTTTTGTGAACATTGCACATACAAGTCAAAATACCAAGCAAGGGTGCTGAAACACCAGTTGATGTGTCATAAAGCTCCCTCGAACACCGCTGGAGATGACGCGGGGGGCGCTGTTGCTGAGGAGAAACTGGACTCGGAAAATGTGAAGGGAACGTTCCCCTGCGAGTGGTGCGACTATCAGACTGATCAGAAAGACAGCTGGACTGATCATGTGGCTAAAGAGCACAGTGATAAGGTCAACGTGGTTTCCAGCGGTGCAAAACTGGAAGAGGAGGCAGGGGCTCCTTCACCCAAACCCGACACTCCCTCGTCTGCAGAAAGCCCAACCACATCGAAGGTCAGCTGTGCTGGAAAGGAGGACTCAACGGGTCCAACTCCTGAGAAAATGTTGGAAAACGCAACAGCAGACATCGCAAACATCCAGTACACACACATAAGCGCTGCAACGCCCAACAGCACAGGTTCGTCCATTTTGTCCAAAAGGTTTGTCTCGACCAACTGTGTCATCAACACAAACTTAGCCAACGACGAGGACTCTAGGAGCAGCTTGGAAGACGACGATGAAGAGCTGGACATGGATGATCCCAGCTACACCGGAACGCTGTCTGCAGATGCAAAGCAGCTGTTAACAGACGACGACAACAAATTACTGGAAACAAAAGGAATACCCTTCAGAAAGTACATGAACCGTTTCCAGTGCCCCTTCTGCTCCTTCCTCACCATGCACAGGCGGAGCATTTCCCGCCACATCGAAAACATCCACCTTTCCGGGAAGGCCACCGTGTACAAGTGTGACGAATGCCCTTTCATTTGCACCAGCCCCTTGAAGCTCGGCACACACAAGCAGACCCACAGCCCCTCAGATTTAGAGACCTTAGACCTCACGGGTGACAGTCCGGAGCCTCCGAATGATGGCGCCACGGAGTCGGTTAACGGCGGGAGCATCAGCACCAGAGTGAACGGAAAAAAGGCAACCAGCACGCCAAATGACCAGCAGAACCCCCATCGCTGCACCCTCTGCAGTTTCTCCACCACGACTCTGAAAGGTCTGAGGGTCCACCAGCAGCATAAGCATTCCTACTGTGATGACCTAGATTCATCTGTCTTTGAAAGCCAGATTACAGACAACACGGATTCAGAGGTGGAAGCTTCTCCGATCTTTGTGCAAAAAACACAGACACCCATTTTGGGACTTGCCACCAAAAAACCCTTAGTATCAGGGAAACGAGCCAGGAAGTCCATTAATGACTTGCCTCTGGATTTGTCCTCGGTGAAAAAGAGGACCAGAATCGATGAAATTGCCAGCAACCTTCAAAGTAAGATAAGCCAAAGCCAGCAAGACATGATTATAAATCTGGATGACATGGAAGATGAGGATGCTGGAGAAAATAGTGCCAGTGCTGACGAAGGCCGAAACTATGACAACAACAAAATCTTTGCCTACAACACTCATCAGCTTCTTGCGGTGGAGGGTGCGTCCTCTCACGAAGGAGTCAGAATAGGGAAAAGAAAAAGTAACCCCAAGTCAAAGCCTAGGAGCATTCCCATATCCCTCATGCTCTCCGACGACGGCGAAAACATGTCGGTTGATCCGAGCGACCACGCGCTCCAGGATACCATGGACTACTCAGATGAGCCTGGAACTACACGCTTCTACTGTAAACACTGTGATTACCACAACAAGTCGGCTCGAAGCGTCAGCACCCATTACCAGAGGATGCACCCTTATATAAAGTTTAGCTTTAAGTACATCCTGGACCCAGAAGATCAGAGCGCAGTCTTCCGCTGCTTGGAGTGCTACATCGAATACACCAATTATAATGATTTGCATCAACACTACATGGATCACCACCCCGAGGCGAGCAACGTGCTCAACTTCAACCAGCCACACCTGTTATACATGTGCCGCTTTTGCTCATACACTAGCCCCAACGTCAGGAGCCTGATGCCCCATTACCAAAGAATGCATCCCACCGTCAAAATTAACAACGCCATGATCTTCTCCAGCTACATCGTCGAGCAGACTCACAAATCGGGGGAGTCACAAACTCTGAGAGAAATTTTAAACTCCGGCCCCAAGAATTTTAATTCGTCCTCACCGGGGCCCAGGTCTTCCTCCAGCCCAGTGCTCAAGTCTGTCCCACGCTCCCCTGAAGCCAGCTCTGAGGCCGAGTCTCTCAAGGAGTCTGCAAGTGGCAATGTGGTATTGTATGACTGTGATGTGTGCTCCTTCGCCAGCCCCAACATGCACTCGGTGCTGGTCCACTACCAGAAGAAGCACCCGGAGCAAAAAGCTTCGTATTTTCGTATCCAGAAAACCATGAAAGTGATCTCTGTGGATCAGTCGCAGCCCGTAGCCAACTCCTCTTTCAGCCCCAGCATGTCCACCACGGCCAAACGGCAGAGTGCAGCGCTGTACGGCTCTGACGAAGACATGTACTACTGTAAACACTGCGTCTACAGCAACAGATCTGTTGTTGGGGTCCTGGTCCATTATCAGAAACGCCACCCAGAGGTGAAGGTGACGGCTAAGTACATCAAACACGGCCCTCCCACCCCAGCCCTTATTAAGCTGATGGATGATTTGCAGATAGCAGCTCCTAAGCAGTTTTTGAAGCAGCTTCAAAATAACGGCTACGATGGCTCCAGTAATTCCAGTCCCAAACCAGGCGGCAGTGATAAAGGAAAGGACGAGCTCTTTTTCTGTCAGCACTGTGATTACGGCAACCGCACCGTCAAAGGAGTTCTCATTCACTACCAGAAGAAGCACAGGGAGACGAAGGCCAATGCCGACCTCGTGCGTCGCCACACCGCAGTGGTGAGGAGCCAACGCGAGCGTGCTCAGATGGTCCAGGCAGGCAGTGCCTCGTCTGCTGCTACCTCAGCGCCATCAGACCCTGAAAACGCGGCACCTCTACGCTCCCTTAAGTGCAGACACTGTTCCTTTACATCCCCCTACGTTTATGCCCTGAAGAAGCACCTGAAGAAGGAGCACCCCACTGTGAAGGCAACAGCTATGACCATTTTACACTGGGCTTACCAGGACGGCATTCTGGAGGCGGGCTATCACTGTGAGTGGTGCATATACTCCCATTCTGAGCCCCAGGGCCTGCTGCTCCACTACCAAAAACGCCACCCGGAACACAACGTAGACTACGCCTACATGGCCAGTAAACTGTGGGCCGGGCCTGAAACCACCCAGCAAGGGGGCAGCATGGAGGGCAAACATTACAAATGCAAAGACTGTGCCTTTGAGGCGTGCTCTATATGGGACATCACCAGTCACTACCAAGCTGTCCACCCCTGGGCTATCAAAGAGGACGAATCAGTGCTACTGGATATCATCAAAGGAAACGGCTCAGACGAGAACATCCACCAGCAGGTTGCCAAGGAACACGAATCTCTGAATTGCCAGGTTATTGATGATGACGGAGCTCTTGTCATTGACACTTCACCTCAAGAAAGCACTGCTCATCCCTCCCACCCACGCCTCTCCATCTCCAATAATCCTTACCAATGCACTGTATGTCTGTCGGAATATAACAGCCTCCATGGCCTCCTCACCCACTACGGGAAAAAGCACCCGGGCATGAAAGTAAAAGCTGCAGATTTTGCACAGGAGGCAGACATCAACCCCAGCTCCGTGTACAAATGCCGCCACTGTCCTTACGTGAACTCTCGCATCCACGGCGTCCTCACCCATTACCAGAAAAGACACCCACTGGTGAAAGTCACCGCTGAAGACTTTGCGGATGACATAGAACAGATCACGGAGCTGCACGATGGAGATGATAAGTTCAAAACCCAGAGGCAAGGCTATGGTGCGTACAGGTGTAAAATGTGTCCGTACACTCACGGGACGCTGGAGAAACTCAAAATCCATTATGAGAAATACCACAATCAGTCCGCCTCGGACATGTTCACGGCATCCATGACACACTTCACCCAGTGCAAAGACACGGAGCCAGTGGCAGAGTGCAGCGTCGGCAACACGTCAACGGTACAAGTTCAGGAGGTAAGCGAGCTGGACTTCGCCCTGTCTCAGTTACCCATCAATAAAACAGAGAAGCACGCCGTGTTCAAGTGTCAGCTCTGCAAGTACTTCTGCTCCACCAGGAAGGGCATCGCGCGCCACTACCGCATTAAACACAACAACGTGCGCGCTCAGCCAGAGGGCAAAAACAACGTCTTCAAATGTGCTCTGTGTTCATACACTAACCCCATACGCAAAGGCTTGGCAGCCCACTACCAAAAGCGACACGACATCGACGCATATTACACTCATTGTCTGGCTGCTTCAAAGACGATTAGCGAAAAGCCCTGTAAAGTGCTAGCGCCAATGTCCTCCGAAGGGGCAAGTTCAGAAATGAGCGAAGATCTGCGCTTGGCTATAGAGAGCCGACGCTGCAATCTCTGCGGCTTCCAAGCCTTCAGCAGGAAGAGCATCGTCTCCCACTACATTAAACGCCACCCGGGCGTCTTCCCCAAAAAGCAGCACGCTAGCAAGCTTGGCCGCTATTTCACCGTCATTTACGCCAAAGAGCCGGATAAAGATGACAGCGCATCTGCGGAGGAAGACAAGGAAATCCTGGAGGTTCCGTTTGAGCCAGAGCAGGAGACGGATAATGACTGGCTGCCGTTCAAATGTCTAAAATGCTTCAAGTTATCCTTTCGCACCGGCCAGCTCCTCTCTATGCACTATAATGACCATCACAATGCAGACTTAAGGAGAGACTTCCTGGTGTCGTCTGATCCGGAGGACGAAAACGAGGATTTATACCAATGTTCTCACTGTGAACTGAAGTTCCTGGCTCTCCCTGATCTGGCCAAACATCTTCTGAACCACAACGAGGAATTCCAGAAGAGAGCCATGAGGCAGGAGAGACGGAGACAGCTTATAAGCAAACAGAAAACCGAGTTGCTGGACCACAAACTAGACAAGGTGAGCATGAAAAGGTTCTATTTACTGAAATGACTGAGAAATCGGGTTTTCAACTAAAACTATCCTAAAAAGCTAGAGCTTGCCTAGTGTTTTAAAAGTTTGATAGCTTTAACATTTTAATCTGACAGATATTGAACCCATATTGGAAAACTGAAAATAGAGACAACGTATGGAGAAAATACCATTTTATTTTGCTATTGCAAATCATTTTTATTTGCTTATTTAAAGGACGAACAAATGTTTTATTTTCTGTCTTCAGGAATCTCCTTTAGGTAAAACACCGGTGGGGTACAGGTGCAACTTTTGCATTGAAATTCACCCGACCCTCCGGGCAATCTGCAACCACCTAAGGAAACATGTCCAGTATGGAGAGGTCAAGGAGGGGCAGATCAAGGTTTGGAAGCTAATTTGTACTTTTTTAAACACAAGAAAACACAGTTTTCTTTTTGCACCAGGGTGGATGTTACATGAAAACATACATTCCACCAAAGTACATTTATGTGTTTAAAGCACTACTTCCTATTATTCTGTAGTGCCTTTTAGGCAGATGCACATAAATGACATAAGCTAGCAGCTTTGTGGACTTTCTGCTCATATCTGCAGGTTTTTATACATTTATCACTAAAGCCATTAAACTGCAACAATAGTTTGAACTCTTTTTGCCTAATTTTCTAACTGATGTGGGTTGACTTACTTTATAGCACCTTTAACAGCTTTTAGAATAGAAAATACGTCAATTTTAACCTCTTAAGAATCAAGTTCTTGTTTGGTATGCAGGGGTAGGGCTACCGGGGAGCAAAGGGGGGAAGCTGCGCACCTAGCAAAAGCTTTGTCTTACACTTGGCCCCCTACAGATTTTGAGTTAATATTAGTCTAATGATTGACAAAGATTAATAAATCATCAGCACAAGCCTCTTTAAGCACTACAAAAAATAGCAAAAGAAATCTTTTTGACTAAAATAAAAAAACATTTTAATAATAAAACTGATATTTGTAATCATTTATTTGTAATGGCCTTCCATTCTGGTGTTTTGCCCCCCATGTGGACACCAGGTCTTAAGGGGTCAAATGTTTGTTCAGTTTTGGGATTCTGGTGAGGATTTGTTGTGTCACGAAACTCAATTTTACAACAAGGGTTGTTTTAGTGAAAGCATGGGAAACTAAAACAGGATTAAAAATTGAGACCAAATTGTTCTAAATGTGTTGACCAACAGATTAGATAAAATAATCTTTAGAGCACATCCCTTTACTGAGCAGAGGTTTGGATAACTGTGGAGGAGAACCTGCTCTGACAGGAAGACACCTCCTTCTGTCTGCCATAGAGGAGACAAACAAACAAAAACGCAAGAACATCCGTGTGAAAACAAAAGAGACAAGTTAGTAACAATGGTCCATACATATGTGGACCATGAAAGAATAAAGATGAGGAAATAATAATAAAAATAACAATACTTAGTAGCCTCTACTTAGGGAACTTAGTAGCCTCTATATCACAGCTACAAGCTTTTTCTATCTGCATTTTTTCGTCTCCTCTTAAATCACAACGATTTGAATAAAGAAATACACAGAAATGTATTTATTGAAGCTTAATTCTCTTTATTTATGTTTTCCATCATGAGGTAAGTGCTAAAAGTACATGGTAAAAACACCAAAAACAGGATTTTCATCTGTGTGATTCTTTAAAAGATAGATTAGGTAAAAAATGATAAATAAATAAAAAACAAAGTCAAAAATGAAGCAGTTTGCATTTTCTCCCAAAATTAGCAATGAAGTCATTGAAATCTAAACAGTCTGTGGGTTGGAAAGCCTTCCCTCTGCTCTGTTCTCATAGATTGGAGTTCTGCTTCTCATTGTGCTTATTACTGCTGACCATTTTGGACAAGTCTGTCCTGTGAGCTTCCTGTGGCAGTGCTGTGGAGGATGGGCTGAAGGGGGAAACCATAACTCCAGCAGAGGAGAAAAACCTCTGTGGCTGTAGTGGGTGTTCCTGTAGGAACAACTTTTGAGACAAAGTTCTTCCATTACACAACCCCTTGCTTTGAGTTTTAGATGAAAACGTTGAAAGGGCCGTTAGAAGTTCACTTTATTAACAATTCTAACCAAAGGTTTTTTTCATCTAGTACAACAGTTCTACCAGAAGAAATCTTCATCCAGAGTAAAACTAATGTATTTGTTTATAAAGTTTGTCTTAGTTGAAGTGTTTTTTCATCAGACTGCACTGGTTTCCTTAAGGAAAGAGTAAATGGCAGGTTGACAGGGACAGAGTAGTTGGACCTATAGAAGCCACGTCCTATTTATGGCTGCATGAAGTGCAGGCTCAGGTACTTCCACAGCGGACTTCTCTTTCTCCAGGCAGGATGGTAAAGTCGTAGTGGTTTTCTGTCGGGCTGCAGAGATCTGCCTGTGCCCCCCTCCCCCCCATGAGGGTAGTTTAATAAGAAGGAGAGGTCTTGTTTGCCAGCTGATCTATGCTATGTTTAAAGCTTCCTCCTAATAGTACAAAATGATCAAACTTGAGATGTAATCGAGTTTTCAGGCACTTTTTTTTGTCATTTTGACTTGATTTTGTCTTGTTGCAAAATAGTTGACTGAGAAATAAAAAGTAGTATCTATGCTAAAAATTCTACTACAACATCTCAGTTCAGTCACGTTTATTATTTCTAAAGTCTGATTTAGTTTATTCTACTTTAAAAAAATCCATCTTCAATTTATTTTCCAATTCAATTACAACTTTTCCAAAACACCTCAGTCTTCATTCAGGTTTAACCACTCAAAAATACATCCATCCAACCCATCCATCTATATAAACATTCATTCATCTGTTCATCTACTATCAATTCATTTTTCAATCCATCTATCCATTCATCTACTGTCATCCACTATTCATCCATCCTTTTATCCATCCTTCCATCTAATGATATAATATAAAATCAATTATCCATCCGTCTAAACCTCCATTCATCGATTCATATACTATCAATTCATTTATCCATCCATCTAAACATCCATCCACTTGTATATCTACCATCAATTCCTGCATCCATCCATCCATCCATCCATCCATCTATCTATTCGTCTTCGATCAGTTCATCTGTCCATCCATCTATCCATTCATCTATCATCCACTATACATCCATCCTACCATCTAAACATCCATCCATCTATTCATCTTCTATCAGTTCATCTATTAATTCATCTACTATCATCCAAAATTCATCCATCCATTCATCCATACTTCCATCTAAAAATCCATCCATCTCTTCATCTTCCATCAATTCATTCATCAATCCTTCCCTCCATGTAAACTGTCATTAATTCATCCATCCATCTTTCTGTCCATCTAAACTTCCATCAAACATCCTAAATGTCCATCCATTCAAACTTCTGTCCATCTAAACATTCATCCATCCATCAAGCCTCGATCCATCTAAACATCTCTTCATATATTAATCAACCCATCCATCCATCCATCCATCCATCCATCCATCCATCCATCCATCCATCCATCCATCCATCATCCATCCAGCCACAGACAGCAAAGGCTGTAAAAATGAATGTTTTATCTTCGAAAAGAAGAAAAAACTTCTTTAAAAAAATCAGAGCTTGAGTTAGAGCGTAACCAATGACCAAACTGCACTTTCTGAAGTTTGTGGAGATTGTTTATCAACAGTGTTATAATATTATCATAATGATAATATAAAAGGTTTTAACTCGGAACCAGAGTGTTCAAAGACAAGTTGGTGAACTTGTCTTTGTTTTGCAGCAGGAAGTCAGTGACGTCCCCCTAATGCTGCCTTTAAAGAACCTGACCAACGGTGACCTGGATGGAGAGGAAGCAGCTGAAGTCGATGGCCTTGAAAGACCCGGAGCCTCCACGATGGGCTCACCATACTCCCCAGCGTCTGGTGGTGACAGTGGCGGCCTTCCTGTTGCTGTGGAAACGTTGGATCAGGAAACGGACTCTATTGAGGGGAAATCGGCGGCCCTGGTGGCCGCAGCGCGGGCCGCAGTTTCAGACAACCAGCTCAAGCTACGTTTGGCGGCGGGCGGTCACGCGTGCGCTCAGTGCGACCGTGTCTTCATGTCCATGCAGGGTCTGAGGTCACATGAGAGGAGCCACTCCGCCATGGCACTGTTCAGCAGAGAGGACAAGTACAGCTGCCAGTACTGCCAGTTTGTGTCACCTTTCAGGCACAAGTAAGTTGCATAGAGCGCGCTCAGTGAACATGGCTTCTATAAAACACAGATGGATGGTACGAAAAATACTGAATATGTAGCCCAGGTTTTTCCATCCCTCCCCCTTCCACACCGGACCCATCGTTCACCAGCTGTTCCCCAAATCGCCTGGATGTTGAACTCATTTTGTTCAGAGCGCCGTTTGACACCTTTTACTGTTTACCTCGTCTCAATCCCCTCCAATCTCCAATCTTCTCCGAGATTTCCTCCCCGCTAGCAGAGAAAGGCAAACATTGCAGCCAGGCAGACATTTTGGATGCCTGATTTGTTTTATCCATCGCAAAGACACTGAGCTCAGAGGAGAAGAGAGAATCCTCATCTCCTCTGAGCTCCCAGGTGTAATCCCTCTGTACTGTATGTGCCCTGACCCAGAAAGAAGCCGCATTCCCATGCCACCTAGAAGGCTGGCATTAAAAACACAGCTCCCGTCCCTGCAGGCGCAAACACTCTCATTCCCTGCAGGGGATTGTGGGTAGATTGTGAGGTTCACCTCTTTGTCTCTTTGTTCTGTAGTCAGTTTGCCTTCAGTTTGTTGAGACTGAACGCTGCTTCAGAAGCTGCCATCATCTTCCACTTCTCTCCTTTTTTCCCTTTAATCAAATGTCCTTTTTATATATATATATCTTTGTCACATTTTTCTTCCTCTTTTCTTCTTGTGTCTTGGCAGCCTGGACAGACATATGCAGACTCACCACGGGCACCACAAGCCCTTCAAGTGCAAGTTCTGCCCCTTTAAATCTGCCTACGCCAGTCGCTTGAAGAGCCACCTGCTAAAGGCTCACACGGGTAAAAAAAAAAACATTTTATCAACAAGAAAATAAAAAATAAAACAAAAAAAACGTTTAAAAAAAGGTGTCACGTCTTTGTCAACTCATACAATTTTATGAGAATTTGATTTAAAATATAAATTGAGGAAGCATTTTTCCTCACATTTTCTTCCGAAACACATTTAGAAAAAGCAATTATCACATAAATACTGTTTTAAAAAAAAAAAAGTGAAGCTAATATTGTTAAAATCAAACAGTCTATTGATTTTAAACCCTAAACATTGTTTAATTAATCATCAAAATGTATAATTCTGTGCTGGATTATGGAAATAAAGATGAATTCAGAATTTATTTCAGCTTTATAAACTCAGCTGACTTTAAATGTTGGAGTTTCTCTTCACTTCCTTATACGGACAGCTTGTTCTGACTGCAAAAACACTAGAGTTCTATGCAGCCTTTTTGATAACGTCATGTGATGGAGGAATCAGATTTGGAGTTATTGGCTTATTCCTCAGATTGCTTCTTTGATTTAGAGCTAGAGCAAGAACACACAACAGAAACAGGAAGCTTCATGATGTCAATCTCTTTAAAACACACAAAACGAAACCAGTTAGTGGATGGATCTTCATAGATCAGCTGCAGTCGTGTGCCGTAGGGGCGTGAAAGTCTTTTGTGCAAATGCTATGTGGTACCTTTCTAACATAAATAGTTTGAAGGATTTTGACTTCACTGATCCCTGATAGTTTTCTTTTATTTGACCCTTTTTTGCTCTTTTATAAGTCAGATAAAGTGACTTGCTCTTCTTGCTGCAGGTGAGCAGCACACGTACAAGTGCTTGTCCTGCCCGTTCTCCACCATGACCATCAGTCAGCTGAAGGAGCACTCCCTGAGGGACCACGGCGAGGCCTTGACCCTCCACAAGCTCCGGGCCGCCTCCCAGGCCGCGCACGCCGCCCTCAGGACCTCCCGAATGATCGCCAGCATGGAGCAGACCCCCATGCTCTCAGACGGTACAATCAACCGCAGTGTTCTCCCACAGTACGGCAGGTTAGACGGGAAATAAACATCCATTTGAGGTTTGAGTCCGAACTAAGCGAAAACTAGAGAGCTCCAATTATCAAGACTATTTTGTTGTTATTATGTGATGTCACAGTGTAATAAACCCAAAGAGGCATTTAACTGAATAATTGTTCTTAAGAGTCAGTATGAGGTTAATATAAAAGCTTGTTTTCAGAGCTTTAACAGACTCAGATTTGACCAAACCGTGTCTTTAGTGTTGATTGTGACACCTTTGTTTAGACAGGGAGGCACCTTCCCCGTTGGCCGGCAGGACTCCTCCTGACGCCATGCCACGGTTTAGGTGTTTTCGAGGCGCCGCAGCTGCGGCTCGCGCACTGATCTTGGCAGCAGCTGTCACCTTTGCTACTGGAGCTGTGGAATCTTCCCTGAAGCTGAAACTGGGAAGCATTCCTCTGTGCACCAACCACCACTGTCAGCTGTGCTCCACCGAGACAAATGAAGCATTGAGAGAGAGCAGAGCTGACATATTGAATGTCTCTCTGCTCTGCCAAACGAGCTACCTCTAGCTGAATTTCTGCAGTTCAAACATAGCAGGTTTTTGTTCTCGTCGTGCTGAGAAGAGGAAGACTGTTTGATTCTGGTTTTCCAAGCAATGATATCAATGCGGGTTTTAGGAAAAATTTCTTTTTTCAGAGGAAAAATCTTCCTTTACAACATGAATTCTTTAAGTTTAAACTGTAATGCTTGTTTTGTAAATGCAGTAGATGATAGTTTCCACCTCATAGCTCTGAGGCTAAGAGTTGAGCATTTTAAATAAAAAGCTGAGGCCTTTAAATGGAAGAATTTAGAAAGCCCTGAAGAGTTTCTGTGACCTGTGTGTTTTTTTGTTTTTTTTTAACAAAAAAGAGGCACTTTTCCTCGCTTGCCAGCCCTCCAATTACCCGACTTCAACTGCTGATTGGAGCGTTTTTCACATGGGTAGACGCCGGTGTCACTGTGGTTAGTTTATTGATGCTTTAGAAGCTCAAAGTAGGGTGAGAATATGAGCTTACTCACTGATATCCTGAGTAAAAGAGTGAGAAGAACTGGAGGGAGCAGAGGCGTGCTTCATCTGCTGATGCCCTTTGATCTAACATGGGTTGCACATACATGTATGGATTCAACCCATCAACCAATGCTGTTTGGCATTTGGACGATAGAGAAATCCTGCTAATATGTGCTACAACCTTTTAGATCCCGGTCATGTCAACGAATGGAGAGAATTTGATGTCAGTGACTGAGCCAGACAGCCTGGTTTGAACTCCAAAGCTTTGAAGAATGCTGGAAAAAAAAAAATAAAGGCAGCAAAAATGAGCTTTCAGATGAGAAACCTTTGGTGACGAGAGGTTTGAAAGCAGTGCTGGTAAAAAGCTGCAGTATCTTCTGAGGCTGTGCTGCTCAGGAACTGCAGCGCGGTCCAGAGAATCTGGATTACTGCTGATGGTTCAGATGCTGCCACGTTAATGGAATTGATCCACGGATGCGACCTGCAATGGGTGAACTGCCAAAAACTCACAGGGGTATTATAGAAAGGGTAGTTTTCTCAAAGCACACCGCTTTTTTTTATTTTACCTTAATTCCAGTCAGTAGTTGTATAAAAGGCTAATTTTAAGTTCTTTTCTGCTCATGGAAATACTTTAAAGAAAAAGATAAAACATTTTATAAATTAAAGCTGAAACTTTGGTCATAAATTTACATTTCTGAGAATAAATATTTAATAATGTGAATGAAGCAAACACCTGATAATTACATGTTCTAAATTATGTAAATGAAGGTTAAAAATCTTCTCTGTAAAGTAAAAATGAACATGAATTTTTACAATTTCCCGTCGATATTTTTATAAGGTGTCAAAAAGGTTAAAGAAATCCTCTATTTTGTTCTGTTGTCAATTTTTGTATCACTAAAAATAGAAAGCTGCTTTTTGTTTTTGTTTGTTTGTAATGTAAAAATCAATTATTTTAATGGCATAAGTTTGTTCTGTGTGAAAATTTAAATGGAAATTTGAAAATAAATTAACCAAACTGTGTCACGGGGAAAAAATTTAATGAATCTGAAATTGATCAATTCACTGGCTAGTTTACACTTATTTCCTAGGAAAAAGTTTCTATTTTGATGGTTTACAAACCAACAATTATTCATCAGAAGAATCTTTTCTTTTTTTCCAGATTCGACATACCAGGAGCCAGCTGATGTTTGTCAGCAGTTGAATCACTACAAACTGGCCTCCCGCAGTCAAATGTCTTCCTGCTCCAAACTCGGCGGCCTGGCAGCCCCCGACGGCGTCCTCACATGTGAGTTCTGCGAGTTCAGCTCGGGCTACATGCAGAGTCTGCGCCGGCACTACCGGGACCGCCACGGCGGGAAGAAGCTCTTCAAGTGCAAAGACTGCTCCTTTTTCACCTGCAACAAGTAAGGAAAAACTTCTGCTCTGTTGGTACTGACGGTATCATTAATAACGCCCGCTCGCTGTCCACGTGTGTTGCAGTAATACCTTCATCGTGCACGTTGAAGCCGGTCACAACAACAACAACAACAATGCACCGCAAGAGCTTCCCGATGACCTGCGCTGTCCTCTCTGCCTGTACCACACCAAACACAAGAGCAACATGATAGACCACATAGTTCTGCACAGAGGTATGCTCTGGAAATTTCCTTTCATGCTAACCTGCTTCCTGTTCCATGTGAGGATATAGTCAAACCTTTAGATCAACCAAACTATTAGATTAAAGGAAATATGGTAAAATGATTTTATAAATTGCATAAACAGTAGTTTCTATCTAGATATGGTTATGCATCTGTTTTTATTGTGTGTAGATTTCAAAATCATTTTATTTTGAAACCTGGGAATCATCTGTTTCTTGTTTCGTTATGGTATTTTCTGTGATCCAAAACACTCTGCAAATAGGAATCTCTGTATTTAAATCATTCTACAGATCTAATATCTTTAACAGGAGGGGAACACATATTTATTATATTCAGTTTTTCTTCACATTCGACTTGTTTTGACTTGACTTTTCCCTATCCTCCCGTCATCAGAGGAGCGTGTTGCCCCCCTGGAGTTCAGCCGCTCCAAGCTCTCCCGCCATCTCCGGGGTTTGGTGTTCCGCTGCCACAAATGCACCTTCACGTGCTCCAGCGACCAGGCCCTGCAGCTGCATCTGCAGAAGCACGAGGAGATCCGGCCCTACAAGTGCCAGCTCTGCTACTACGACAGCAGCCGGCAGAGCCAGGTGGAGGAGCACCTACGTACCGAGCACAAGGTCAGGACCAGTCTGTCAGTCAGAGTCATTGCCTGTATGTGAGAGCTGGACCGAGCGAAGCTCCGTTCACACCGGACGTGTGACGCACGTTCAAGAACACAAGTATACTAGAAATCATCCAGGTTTTCATAATCAAAACACACTGGATTTAGAAAAAGTATTTCTAAAAACTTCACATTTATTATAGGTTTTTACTTCTGCAATTGAGTGATGTCATAAAAAAGTAGTGAGCATGGTGTTAAAATTGTGTTTTCATCGTTCTAAAAGAATTACCACCAAATGATTTTGAAACTAAAGAGTGGTGCAAAATAACCCTTTGATAATTTGTTAAGCTACAATCTAAGAGATGAATAATTAATATGAGGGTAAAAGAAAAAGAAAGCATCAAAATAAAAATGGGGTCTTCTGTTTTTGATCAGGTTATTCGCAACTTTGAGCTGATGGTTCGCGTCAACCTGGACATGCTGGAGATGCTGAAAGAACATGGCAACAGCACAGAGGATGAGGAAGACGAGCTGGACCTCATGGGGATGGCCATGGGTGGACAAGACCCCCAGGAGGAAGAAGAGGAGGAAGAGGTTGAGGAGATTGAGGACGAAGAGGAGGCAATGGACATTATGGAGGGCATGATTGATGGAGAGGAGGTGGAGGACTGCTTCAAAGAGGAGGAGGGGGAGGAAGAAGACGACGAAGAGGAGGAGCCGGTGATGGAGGAGGAAGAACTGGAGGAGGAGGAGGAGGAAGAGGTGGAGGAAGAGAAACAGGAAGTCAACGAGCCAGAAGGGGAAAAGCCTCCACAGCAAGGTAAATGTAAACCCAAAAAAATCAATTTGATTAGAAAAGGGGCACGTTCTAAACCATGTCAACTTTGAACTCAATTTCCCAGAAGTCATTGCATCACCCGGCAGCAACTCTGGCTCTGGGCCAAGCAGTGGAGACGTGCAGGAGAAGCGTCTTCCCTGCGAGTTCTGTGGACGCTGTTTCACCAACAGTCAGGAATGGGAGCGGCACGTCCTCCGACACGGCATGTCAGTAACTCCCTTTTTCCCCTCAGACCTATTTTTGTGTCTTTCAGCACAAACTGTCTGGTAGAACATGTTCTCCATGTTCATTTTTTATGAAGTTCTCCCTCTTTGTAAGTCTAAAATTGCAGGTTAGGACACTGTTTCCAGTTAAAAAATGATTTATAAATGTCACTGACACAACCATTTGTGCTTCACGTCTTTTTCTTCAGGGTGGTGAACAACACCAGCTCCACCCCAGCGGCGGAGATCCCCGCTCCGTCTTCCACCGGCTCCTCAGCGCCTGAAGATTCCAGACCGGAGCCGGCGGGAGACAGCAAGGAGGAAGGAAATCCTGCTGAGCTGTTGCTGACGAGTCAAAGCCAGCATGTGGAAGACAAAGACAAGCTCGACACCAAAAAGGATCAACAATGCACTTGACCTGATTGTTGCCTCTGGAATCTCGTTGTAGGAAATGGGTAGGATCCATTGGAAAATAGGACAGAAAAAAACAAAAAAAAGTGACTTTTTAATTGAGTTGGTGCATTAGTACATTTTAGGTGTTACATATACAAGTATTAGGTTGTGCTGCATTAAACGGCTGAGCTCTCTAAATGGGCAGTCCCATAGGACAGATCTTATTATATTGGTAACCAATAGTGAACAGAAACTCTTTATTGCTGACATTCTGGTCAAATCTACAGTGAAAGATCCAACTTAGATAAAACTAAGCTATTTATGAAGACGTTGGTCAAAAACAAAATTGAGCATTTTTATTGTTTGAAGCACCTTTTGCTGTTGGCTCCACGTTGCTCATCCAAAAACAGGGGTTCTGTGAATTTACGACAGGGTTATGAAAGCATTTCTAACCTTGGCCCACTATAGAGCTGCCAGTTTTCATTTCCAAATTGGAGTTTTACCTCATTTACTTTTTAATGTTGGGTATTTCCGAATAATCTGTATGGAAGCGGCACCTTAAATCACGTTCTCTCCGCTCGGAAGGATTTGAACCGTTTGCGTTTCTGGCAAACTGTAGGAATTCCGGTTGTATGTGAAAGCTTTCCATCTGTGACGTCCCCGTTGGTTTTTCACTGTTGCTACTTTTTTTTTTTTTTTTGGCCGTTTTAATTCGTTGACAATTGTTTGGTTTGGGAAACCGGTTCAAGCCCCAGCTGTCCGTTCATTCAGTACCAACCTGGAACCAAACCTTAGAATTTCACAATAATGGCCTCTTGACCCAAATCAGAAACCGCCGTCCTTTGAACGCCGAGCGTGGGACTGTGCGACCACGTGAACCACGTGAACCACGTGAACCGGATGAGGTCATTTGAGGAAGACCGTGCTCGAAGTGCCTTAAAGCGCAACTCTACTGGTGATCGTTATGCTGTTCAAATGTAATCAGTTTGAGAGAAAATTCTAAGGAAAAACCTTCAAATTTTACCCTAAAACTCGATTTGAACTCACTTGAATTAGATTTTGTGCTTTTCATATTTGGGTATCAGCACAAAGAAACAACTTTAGTGTCATAATTGAGTGTTTAGAAGAATTTGTGGTTTGTCTTCCGAGTCGTAAATGGTAGTGATCATCACTTTGCTCCTCCATCTATAAAGCTGGCGTAGACCTTCTACGTGTATTTTGTTTTTGTGTCAAGAAGGCCACGCGTGAAATTTCTGGATGCGTTTTGAGCCATGTTGGCTTTTGGGATCTTTTGCCATTTTTCATAAACTCACCTCCAAGGTTCCTGCTCTGTTTTGTCCACTAAAGAGACGGGTGTCAACAGATCAGAAGGTTGCTAAATTCTCCAAAAAAACTAAATCCAAACAAAAAAAACAACATTTCTCATTGTGTGTTGACAAATCCGTCTGTTTACAGTTCTTTTTTTGGGTTCTCTTCTAGGAGATGTTGACAAAAGGCAGAGATTGTATTTGTTGGGAATTGCTGCTCGAATGCCCTAAAGCCTTATGAGAGATGAAGTCAAACTTGAGTCCAGTTCCAGAAACACAGACGTCTATTTAAAAAAGCTGAAACAAACCGGCCAAAAGCCTGAAAATAACACGTTAAAACTCATGCGGAAGTTGTACTTGGTAGCAAAATTTCAACCAAGCCTGCTGCGTTTGCTGCTTCTTCTCTGTGGACGGTAAAAATCTGGGTCTGGACGGTTAGAATTGGAGCAGAACCCGGGTGGACTTCATGTCTGCAGCCATGTATAGAAACAAACTACTCGTTTAGTGTTTGAACTGTGCTGTTTCAGAAAGGATTCTTTAACCCTGGTTTCCTTTAGGTGTTCTCAGTTTTTGAAAGGAAAAAAAACAACTTCTCCTTAAGGGGGGGGATTAAGGGATTTAAGCCCCTGTCCAACATTATTACACTGTTGTACAATGTCTGGTTTTGAAGAAAAATGTCCTCCTTTCGTACTGTAATGAGAGCGGTAACCGAAGAGGCGCGCACGCCTTCACCTCCCTCCAGTTGAACTTGCTTTCTCCTCCTCTGGGCTTGGCCTAAATCCTCGGCCAGCCTCTATTCTGACACTCCACTGTCCATCCGGGGGGGGATTGCAGCTCTCACACTCCAGGTGAACCCCGCCTCGTCGCTCTCACTCCACCCCAGCGGTCGGTGGAGACGACGTCCGCTCCTGGAGACGCCGCAGGAGCGTGTGACCTCAACGCTTTGTGTTTGGCGGGCCCGGCTCGTCTTGTCTTGAGAGTGAACCGTAGTTGTAGAAATAAGCTCCGTGAGGCAGCTCGTCACCCAAATCCAACGGGAAGCAGGAGACCGCTTGGGACAATCTGGGTGCAAAGCTGTCGAGCCAACACCGTTTGTTGTTGTGTGGTTATTTGAATGGAAAAATGACTCTGAATCCCCTCACTGTGTGCAGCCTCTGGGCTGTAAATCTTCCCAGTTTACCCAAAGTGAAGCCCCTGCTGAAAACACTGGATACTTGTATATATGTTTAGTTGGTTTCTGATGCATTTCTCCTTTCAGACTGTTGTCTCCATAGTTGGAAACTAGGATTTCTCCTTCTTGCCTTTTTTCCCATATAAATCTGATGGTGGGTTGTGATGTTGCCTAGAATGATTGTTTACAATTTTATTCCATTTATCTCTGGATATTCTGTAAATATTGTAATTCATTGTCTTTTTTTAACTTGATAATAAAGTTATCAGATAACAGAGTATTGGGTCCTTATCTGCACAAATGTTTGTGTAGCTTTTCTAATGTCATTCATTCATTTTCTTAACCGTTTTATCCCTTTCGGGGTCACGGGGCTGCCGG
Organism: Oryzias latipes; assembly: GCF_053564925.1. NCBI lineage: Eukaryota > Metazoa > Chordata > Actinopteri > Beloniformes > Adrianichthyidae > Oryzias > Oryzias latipes. Next base: position 23,787,192 of record NC_136248.1, on the reverse strand, counting down.
AGCCTATCCCGGCCACTTGTGGGCAAAGGCAGGGGGGACACCCTGAACAAGTCGCCAGTTTGTTGCAGGGTAGAATGTCCTCACTCACACACACACCCATTCACTCCCGCACTCACACCTATGGTCAATTTAGAGTTGCCAATTAACCTATGAAGCATGTTTTTGGATGGTGGGAGGAAGCCGGAGACCCCGGAGAGAACCCACGCATGCACGGGGAGAACATGCAAACTCCACACAGAAAGGTCCCCCACTGATGTTCTGTTTTTCATGTCCCCCAGCCGGGACTTGAACCGGGGGCCTTCTTGCTGTGAGGCAAGAGCGCTAACCACTGCGCCACCGTGCAACCGCTTTTCTAATGTAAACATCAAACTATTGTATATTTGAGTAAAAGAATAGACTAATTGTGAGATAGACTAAAGAATCATCGGATTTGGACTTATTAAAAATTAACAGGTGCATTTTTTTCATATCTTTTAGCGTTTTCTCAAACTGCAAAAAGAGCAAAACTCCCAAACAAATTGTATATCTGATCATTTTTACAGACAGCAGGTCACCAAAGTTCTGCAAAGAAAGAATATCATAAAGTTAAATATTAAAGAAATACGGAAAAAACTATTTAAATATATATATATATATATATATATATATATATATATATATATATATATATATATATATATATATATATATATATATATATATATATATATATATATTGATATTGATGTCCACTGTGGTGATAAGAATATTTAACACATTAGAAAAAACTCTTGGGTTAAAAAAAAAAGCTTTTATTTTATTTTAAAATCCTATTCTTTGACCAAAGCAATTATAAATCCACTTATTGATTTTCTGCCATTTTTAAAAATCCCCTGAGGAAAACCTCTTTTCCAATCCCAAGCTAACTTTAACGGTAACAAAAATGTGGGAGCTTTCCAGATGTACAATTTTGTTCCAGATGCCAGCTCAGACGAGGAAATCCATGGATCTGTGTATCTGGAAGTGGATGCTTGTGTCCACTGTAGCTCCTGCGTCGCTGCTACAGGATTTTTCCAACGGCATTTTTTCCTCTGATCCTGAATCCCAACGATTTGAATAAAGATATACTTTGAGCTCTTTTTTTTCTTTATATATGTACTCAATCCTTAAAAAAATTCCACAAAACATGTTAAAAATGCCTATTTCATTGGAGAGGGTCTTTAATAAGATTTTAGTTGCCCTTTGAGTAACCCTCAGCTGCCCCTTAGGGTTTTTCTTGAGAGAATCTGCTGACTCATGTTAGTGTCTGCCTTCAGACACTGTCATATGCCAGCAATGATTGCATAAAGTCATAATCCTGGTGTTTTCGGATGAAGATCAGGGACATTTTGGACCTTGTAGATGCAGAGCTGAGATGATGCTCTGTCACAAGTTTTCACAGAATGAATTCCTGCACAAGTGACTGCAGAGCATCTGTTCAAATCGGTAACAGTCTCTGCACCTTCTTGTTAGCAGGAAATAGCTTTGAGCTGAGAAGGCACCCCTGTGACCTTCACTGTCTGCTACACCCCTCCGTTTTCTCTGCACTCCACTCCAAACCCTGCAGAAGCTCTGCTGACCAGAAATCGCAGCTCCTTTCACACAAACCCGCAGCCTCATCAGCCAGTCTTCAACGACTGCCGGCTTTTCCAAAAGCCTCCATCCTCCACACTTCCTCTGCTGTCGTCTTTAGCTGTGCTCAGTCTTTATTTCACTTGTCTAACATCATCTCTTAAAAATATCTCCAAGTCACCAGGGATCAGATTGTAATCTCTGCGGCTCACTGCATCAGAGGGGGCCGGTGGCATGCTGACGACGCCTGGAGACAGAAGCGAGAGGCGCAGTCACGGTGACGAGGGAGGGGAGAGGAGGACAGCGCCGCTCCAGAGGGGAGCTACGTGAGGAATGTCTGATGAGAGCCCGGGCCAAGGCCGGTGTGGGCAAAGCTGCTCTAAAGATGAGGGGATGGAGCGAGAGCCAAAGATGAAAGAGGGGGTGCAGAGAAGGAAGCAAAATGTCTTTCTGAAGGCCTCAATGAGTCAAAGCAGCAAAGATCTGGCTGTTTGATGCAACCCTTCAACAGAATTTCTTGTTGTCTTAAAGTAAAAAAAAAAAGATTTCTACTCAGGCACAACATCAAAACCACCTTCCTGATTTGGAGCTCCTCTCATGTTACAAAAATAGCTCAGACTTATTGGGCCGTAGACGAGACTTCTCAAGGTTTCTCCTGGCGTCACGCTCCTCGACAAGAGCTGCAGATCCTGTGGGTGGTGGTAGTGGGTGGGTGGGGGGATCCAGGCCTCCATCACACTCCTGTGTCTTAGCCTCCCATGGAGGCTCACGAATAACGTAGACAACACCTGTAACCCTTGTGCTATCCTAGGCACTTTACTATTGGGAGTTGGGTCATCTAGACCCACTAGACAGTGCTCTGAACCTTTTTTCTTCAGTGATTTGTGATCTTCACTGGTGTCCATGGATTACATGAAATCTTTCCACCTTTATCCACCTTTGTCATGGTAGGGAGAACACGTCAATGTAAGGGTGGGGTCATCTAAGATAGCACAAGGGTTAAATCTCACAGTGTGATGATAAGCACCATAACTTTATGATCCACCAAATGTTTCCTAAACATTTGTTTACAACACTGTGGGTTGCGTTTAGGGGCGTATAGATTAATCGGCTTAAGCCATGAATCAATTTTTATTCCCACGACCTACCAGATCAATCGGTTTGAGCCAAGTTGTTATTCAAATTATAGAATCATTTTAAAAATAACTAAATTGATTATTTCGATATTTGCAAATACCATTTGGATTGAGGCACGGTAGGTTTCCAAGAGGAAACCTGTGTATGCACAGGGAGAACATACAAAATCCACACAGCAAGGTTCCAGCAGGGATTTGAACCTCTCCCAGTGGGGCAAGAGTGCTAACCACTATACAATTGTGCAGCCTACACCATTTAATACGTGAATTTAAAAAATAATTTAGTGTCAAAGTGCTAATTATTTGCTCCAATATTTGTGCTGTATATATTTTTTTTATTGTTATTGTTATGCTATTTTACTTTTTAAATCCTATTTAATTTAATTTTGTTTAAACAGCTGTGTGTTTAATGTTTAAATGACATGAAATCTGTGGTATTACTTTTCAGTATTACTTACTTATTCAGAGTGTTAGGAAAAAATAACATTCTGTTTTGATTAATTTTTATGTGAAAATGTGTATATATATTGAAAAAAACATATAGAATATAATGAAGAAAAATATATATAGAATATCCTCCACAATCAAATCAATTTAACCGTGGTGGGACCAACTGATTTGGATTTATTGTCCAGCAGATTATTTGATTAAGTTCAACGTGTAGCCACCAGGGGCGCTAGTGTGTTTTTTCATGAGGGGGGGGGGTTACCCGGTTTTACCGCCACAGAAGAAGAGAACCGAAAAATCATGGCGGCTGACAGTTTGTAATGAGCCAACGGAAAAAAGCGATTTCTTTCAAGTTAGATTTACAGATTTTTTTAAAATTGGAGCCAGAAGTAAACCGACCTACAACATGCTGATAACTTTAAAGACTTTGCAACAGCAGACCTTCAAAATCGACATCGATGAGGAAGAAACGGTGAGAAATATGCGCGAGCGGGAGTTGTTTATGTGGAGCAACTAAAACAGCAGTAAATGTTTTTTTGTTTGTTTTTGTTAAAAACATATTGACTAGAGTCATTACGCTAGCAAAATAATACTCTTTTGATTTAAAATAACATACAAAAACTCAGGCAAAATGTTGTTGTCTGTGCTTAAATGTAATGACGATAGTAAAGTTGTTTCTATTTACACGCCAGCCTTCGCACTGTTCCTAAACATTTATGACAGAGATCTTTTACTCCGAACTTTTACTTTCGATAAACTTTAAGGACATGCGCGTTATTCCTCTAAATCTGTTGCTAACAGCTAAGATTCAATGGTTGATGTCTGTAGCTAGATTTTAGAGGAGGTTTCCTTCTTAACAACAGAAACTTGGACCTTATGGCTCCAGAAGTGCTGAGTCATCTCACTGTGTGTATTGTTGTTTACTGCTAGTCATTGTTGTCAGTGTTGTTGTTTCTTCTGCAGGTGAAGACGTTAAAGGAGAGGATTGAGCAGGAAAAGGGGAAGGAGAGCTTTTCAGTGGCCGGGCAGAAGCTGATCTACGCCGGTATGATGGGTCCCTCCCTGCCTCTTTCTTCCTCTGAGTACTCACGTGATGTTTAGACCGGTTCTGATCAGTTTGCATCCATAGTCCTGGCAGGTTAAGATCCGGAAAGATCTGTACTCTTTGATTTGCCTAAAAGTTTTTTTTGTATATTTCTCTGCATATTTGACACAAAATTGCTTCAGATCTTAAACTGTCGGGTCTATAAAGTCCAGAAATCTAGAATTTTCAGCCTAAAATATTTAAAAATGCATTTAATTTGATGTCATTTGTCTTAAATTATGTATTTCTTTGCTGTGTTGTTTAATAGTGACCACAAGAATGATGATACGCTGCAAACACACTTTTGTTGACACACAAGTACTTTTTGGTACATAAAGTTTCACCAAAACCCATAAAATAGTTATTTTAGGTTCTGTTCCTCAATATTTTAAATGTGTCTTAAAGCGAACTGTGCTTTTATTTTGACATGCATGTTACAGCCTCAAAGACGCTGAAAAGAAACTTTAAAAAGACTACAAATTGATTGCTGACGTTATGTAAAATGATTGATTTAAGGCGATGACGATGTCTGCTGCTTCTGTTTGTATTCTAGAAGAATAGTTTTTTTGTCAATGTGGGCAAAAAAGTGTTAAAATTCTGACTGTCGTTACAAACATAGTTTAGTTTTGACTTCAGAATAAAATAAAATCGCTAGATACCTGCACTTTATGTTTTACATCAGGGTGAAGGGATCCAACTGGATCCTATGTTAGGCTAACCCGGGTCCGGCAAATTCTATGTTCAAATCAGCTTCACCCAGGAAGCATTGAATCAAATCGAACATTATTTAGAAAGTGCTTTTCCTACAAGTGCTTTACATTAAAGAAAAACCAAATAAATAATATAAAAACAAGCACGAAAATTAAAATAGAACCCCCTCCCCAGACCTACACACAGCCCCCTCCCCCCCTAACTGATGGGGATCGACAATGGGAAACAGGCTTGCGCGTCTGTGCACATTTGGACTCCAAGTTGAGTACAGAAATCATTGTGTCACCTTTAGAGCTCACATGAGCACAAAAAAAGCACCAAAACGTAAAGCTTCCACACCAATCCTTTCCAAAAAATACAGTTTTCCCATGATTCATTGGTGAGAAGACAGATGGAGGTTAGCGAACCACTTCTGTAGCTTCTTATGCTTTTAAAAGAACTTTCTTGATTCGATTGATGCATTTGTGGCTCAGTAGTTGCTTGTTTTTCAGCCTCATTTGATCCAAATCATCAACAGAACGGGACTGGGCTTCAATTTACTGCTTTATGCCGGATTATTATGGGTTTTTTTAAGTCAATGATTGACAGATGTGTTTATGCTTTTCTGCTTTAATGGGTAGAGCGCTGCAGTTGAAGTGAATATCATGAAAAATAGGAGTCAACAAAAGATTTTGGTTGAGAATAAAGATAAATGCTTAGAAATTAACTTTTAAAAACAGATTTTGTGTAAATGACCATCATTTGTGTGACCGGCACAGATCCTCGTTTTCTAGTTTTCAGAGCGAGTAAAACCCAGACGGATGTCGTCCATCCCTCAGAAATCCTTTTCTGCTTCTTTCCAGGAAAAATCCTCAGCGACGACACGGCCCTCAAAGAATACAAAATCGATGAGAAGAACTTTGTGGTCGTCATGGTGACAAAGGTCGGTGAATTACAAACCGCTGGTGAATTGCAAGCTTGCTTGGAACCTTTATATCCCTCCGTTTTGTTCCTTTATTCGTAAGCGAATCCCTTTGGTGACTTTCTCCTCTTTTTTTTCACACCGTGTCTGAGTGTCAACCGCCTCTGCTGGTGTGCGGGGCTGCACACCTGTCTGATGCTGAGCTCCTAAAACCTCCACAAAAGCAACTTTCTTTAATTCACCCCCTAAAATATCAAAGATTGGAATAATTTCACTAAAAGCAGAGGTGGTCTTATGTCATCACACTTGTTTAGAAGTTCCTCTATGCTTTTATTTTGGCGGGTGGAATTGAAGGGGAGGAATACAATTTGGAGATTCAAACTTTTGTTTTTTAAGATCATTTTTTTGTTTTAGCTGCTGTGCTTTCATGCGGACAGATGCTAACAGATTTCAGATCTGTTAAAAGAAACAAAATTCACTTCCTGTTTTAGGATGGAGTCTCATTTAGCGGTATTGTGTGTGTGTTTTTTTGTTCCAATCGTGATTGTAACTTATAGCGAATCTCGATGCAGAGCAGCCGTTTTTTTCCTTTGCTGCTGAGGGGATGTGGGAGGGCAGCACCCACCGCTACAAAAAAAAAAGAAAAGGCGACAACTTTATTTTAGCTGCCAAAAGACAAGTTTAAATCTTTATTCTAAACACAATAATGCAAAAAGGATGGGAAGAAATTTAATATCAATAAAATGTTTGAGGCTGCACAGCAAGTTTATGAAAAACCATTAAGTTCTCATTATTATTCAGACAAAAATAAGCAAGAATGCAGATTGGTTTTATTTTGAAACTTTGTCAAGGGATAAAAGGGTTTTGTTGCTGCTTCCTAAAGCAAATGTTACATGATCTTTAAACTGTTTTTGATTAAAACAAACCCGAATTTAGGAGTTTCAAAAAGTCATCAAACATTTAAAGTACCATTTTACCTCACAAAGTTTGGGGAACATGCTTTTATTTTGTAGCCTAAAACTGCTGCGCCCAGCCCAAAGTCTTCGTCAGCCTCTTCATCAGCTCCTTCATCGGCTCCCAGCTCTGCGGCTGCTGCAGCGGCCCCCACCCCACCATCTGTTGCAGACAAACCTGCAGAAGTAGCACCTGCTGACAAGCTGGAAGAGAAAGAGTCTTCCACAGCCGAGCCGCCGCCACCGCCGCCTCCCGCCAGGTAAAAGGCGCCTCCGTGTTTGTGGTTCTCGCTCTGAGGCATCCGACCTCACCGCTGTTTGATCCTCTTTCAGGAGCTCAGAGTCTTCGACAGACCTGCTCAGCGAAGCCGTTTCCACTCTGGGTGAGCCTGCTGCGGTGTGGGCGGCGAGCTGAGAGGTGAACTGGCCGTTTAAACTGTTGGTTTGTCTTCCCAGTGACGGGTTCGTCCTACGACACCATGGTGAACGAGATGATGCTGATGGGCTATGAGAGGGAGCAGGTGGTGGCCGCTCTGAGGGCCAGCTACAACAACCCCGACAGAGCCGTGGAGTACCTGCTCTCTGTAAGACACGCCCCCAACCCTCCCACAGCCAATCCAAAGCCAGGGTGCTGTCTTCCACACGAAAAGGTGGAGTTATTGTCGGTGTCACCCCTAGGGTATCCCGGGTCAAGATCAAGGCTCCAGAACCGGACCCGATTCCACGCCTGCAGTGAGCGAATCTCCAGCTGCGCCTGCAGGGGGCACCGCCGCTCCCACCAGCACCGAGTCCTCACCGAGTGCAGGAGGGGGTACGACAACCACATTTCTTTTTTTTTCCTTTCTTTTGACGCCCTAATAAAAGCAATATTTGCTTCCACTTTCTGGACCATCAGGAAATCCTCTGGGCTTCCTCAGAAACCAGCCTCAGTTCCACGTCATGCGGCAGCTGATCCAGCAGAACGCCGCGCTGCTCCCAGCGCTCCTGCAGGAGATCGGCAGAGAGAACCCGGAGCTGCTGCAGGTGAGGAGCAGACCTCCACCAGCCCAACAACAAATCCAACAAAGCAGGCTTCCATGAACAGGAATGTTCAGGAACATCTGGCTAAGTTTAAAAACAGAAAAACAAAGCAAAGAAAAGAAACACAATGTGAAGAAAAGAAAAAAAGAAGCTATTTTAGGAGGGAAACCATCTGTAAATTTGTCGAATTCTCCCTTGGTTCCCATTTTCAGTGAAGCAACTCGCTAGCATTACTAACATAGTTGCTAAAGGAAATACTATGAAAACGTCGCACCAGACGGAGAACCACAGAAGAAGAGGATGAAAAACAAGAACATTAAGAAGAACAAACATAAAAATGTGTATCAGAAAACAAAAAAACAGGAATTGTTTTTTTCTCAGAAATCTGATTTTAAGGTTTCAATGCAACGAAAAATGGCGACATCTGGTGGCCAGTTGAAGCCATAGCAGCCTCTGACCTCATCCTGGGAAAAAAGCGTCTGCTGATGCCTTCTTCATCTGCATGCACAAATCTATTACATTTTAATTCTTTTATTTTCCAATCAATTGATGACTAATAATTCTAAGTTAGATGTATGTGTGGATAGATATACATTCATTCCAATCCTCACACTCTGATGCTAAAAAAAACCCCTCTGGAATAAATAGAATAAACAAAATGAGAAAAGGCAGTTTTTTTTCATAGAAAAACTTTATTTAAAACGCATGACTTGCTTTAAAGTGGCTTCAATGACAGCGATGTGGTATGAATGAACACAGACTAATCATAATAAAATGTTTTTAAAGCTTTTATTGTGAAGCTTCCATGAGAATCTGCAGCAGAACTGTTTAACTCATATTATGTCAAATCATTTTTAGTCTCTATCGGATTTTTGATGCTCCATTCTTCGAGTCTGTCATTTGCTTCTGCAGGAGATCAGCAACCACCAGGAGCAGTTTATCCAGATGCTGAATGAGCCAAATCCTGATCCAGTGCCAGGAGGAGGAGGAGGAGGAGGTGGCGGTGGTGGTGGAGGAGGAGGAGCGAGGGGGGCTGGAGGCACAGGAGCTGACACTTCCGGAGAAAGTCAGATGAGCTACATCCAGGTCACACCGCAGGAGAAGGAGGCCATCGAGAGGGTGAGGCGGAGAATAGTTCTGTGATTGGTAACGTTGACCCACTTTAGATCATAAGTCTCACCAAATATCAGGAGTTTTTTTCTTTTTTTGCTGAAGGTTCAGCGCAGGTTTAAATGTTTCCCGACTCTCCTGCAGTGATGGTAAGCGGAGAATTCTGTTTCTGTTTCGGTTTTGCAGCTGAAAGCCCTGGGATTTCCTGAGGGACTCGTCATTCAGGCCTACTTTGCATGCGAGAAGAACGAGAACTTGGCGGCCAACTTCCTTCTACAGCAGAACTTTGACGACGATTAAAACAAACTTTTCTTTTTCATATTTTTCTTCCTTCAATTTCTCTCTGATGTTCACTACAAACTTGCAAAAAAAAAAAGAAGCCTTTTAGCTCCTAAAAGTGTTTTCCTCTGCACTTCTACATCCAGTGTTCCTGATGAGACGCGCTCACCATCAGATGTGATGATGGATGTTCTGTTAGCATCTTCAAATGAATGAATGATTAAAAGACGCTCGATCTGGTGTCCCAGTTCATCTGCATTCCTGTTCATTTCACACACGAGAAGGGTTGAAACCTGAAGATTTTGTTTTGGGATCTTTTTTTTCCCCAAATCCACTTCATCGTAATCCGGGAGAACCTAAAGGCCTTATTTATTTATTTATTTTACTTTTTTGGGCTGCTGTTGACACCTGGACACTTATGTTGCAAATATGCATCAAACCACTCTGACTCCAAAATTACCTTAATTTAGCATCTACATGAATGCAGTAAAATAGGTAAACATTGTCTTTCATAGCCAAGAAATGAATTCAGGAATCAAGGGATTAACTGTTGCTAACCAAAGGGAACACAGATGATTAAAAACAAACCATATTCAGATCAAAATCCAAGAAGAAAATTGTTCTCGGGGTTATCCAGGATTAAAGATCAAATATGTATTTTAATAGATGGTATGCTACGGAGCCCCCAAAGGGACTTAAAAGTAAAACAAAAAAAGTAGTACTTTTTTTTATACCTTTCACATTCCTTTTTAAAGGCTCCATAGTCTCATTTTGTTTAAATTCTATTTAACCCTTGTGCTATCCTAGGCACTTTAACATTGGGAGTTGGGTCATCTAGACCCACTAGACAGTGCGTTGAACCTTTTTTCTTCAAAGATTTGTGAACCTCCATGGATTACATGAAATCCTCTTCACCTTTGTCATGGTGGGGAGAACACATCAATGGTCATCTTGACTGGATAGGATAGCACAAGGGTTACTTAATCTAATAATAAAACGACTATTTATAATTTTAATTATTTCTAAAATTATTTTAGTTAACTATTGTTTAGTTTACTATTGCCTAATTTTGATGTCCATCTCTATATGGACTAAAACCTGCCCTGCAATTCGTCTAACAACCACCAGGGGGCTCTAAAGACCACAACATCTTCCAGAGCTTCAGGTCTTTCGTCTAAATGCAGTGAATTCTACTCCTGTGTTCAGGTGAAGTTATTGTAAATGTTCAAACCACACTTTTAGTTTAAAGGTGAGCTGTACTTTTCTCTGCAGGAACTTCTGCCGCTGTTTCAGAGGAAGATCCCTTCACAAATGCATCATCCAGACACATCTGGAGCGTCTTAATTCTATAGATTACAGACAAACAGGAGTTTTAAGGTTTTTTTTTTTTTTTTTTTGCACCAACATTTAATTTGATCAATGCAACTTTTCCGAATCGTTTCCAGTTTGTGTTCTTCCATCTGGATGAGGAAATTTCCTGTTGGAAGTGGCTAAAACGGTGGAAGCTTTGGTTTCCCGCATCTCTGCAGCATCTTTAGCTCATCCGCTGCAGCTCAGATCTGGTGTCGGATTTGAATGTCAGCCAGTCACTCGGTTGTCCTGTTTTCTTTCTTTCCTGTGACAGGTGGAAAGAGAAACCCCAAGAAGGAGGACATTGTTGGAGTGTACTTTCTTTCTTTTTTTTTTTTTTTTCTATCATTGTGTTCGTTTGCCGGCGGCGCTCTCACCGCTATCAGGCAGGATATTGTGGCTGCCTTCGAAACGGGCTTCATTCTTTCAGGAAACCCCCCCCCTCCATTATTTCAAATACATTTTGTTTTATTATACCATAAAATACAAAACAATAACAAAGCATTTCATATTTACAAAATGTACAAAAGTCTTGAGATTATATTACATATATCAGTTATAAACAGTTTTTTTTTTGTTCTGAGTTACTCAAATACAAAAATATGAAAGTCTCATATAAATTATTGCACTTTGCAGCTGCAGTGCACTGAAGATTGCCATCACCGCTTTTCAAAATAAAAGAAAAAAAATAAAATCACCTGAAGTCAATTGAGGAAGTTTCCAAACGACTGCTATGGCACTTTTTCTTTTGTGGGATAAAAACTGTTGTCGCCTCCTTTCGTTTCTGGATCTTTGGTACCTTTTTTGTTTAGAAAAATAAACCTTAAGCACCATTCTGCATGAGGGGGGAGGGGGTGTACCTGAAATCCATGCCGTTGCAGGTGAGCATTATTAATGGCGTTTTCTTTTTTTGTTTGTCTGTGATGGCGTGGCTGCTGGTTGAAGGCCTCTGGAGATGTTTGGTTTCCCTGATGTTTTCCAGTTAAAAGCGGTCGGCACCTGGTCCATCCAAGTTTTGTCGGTTAAATAAGACAAAAATTCCAGTTTGGTCCCTGTCGTAAAAAAAAAATAAAAAACAAAAAAATACAACCCCGGATGAAAGGCCTCGTCGAGTCACAGGATGAGTTTTTGAAGAAGGCGTTTTTTCTTAAAGGAGTAATGCTCTTTTTTTTCTGCCATGAAACACCACAGCTTGTCTTGTTGCTTGACTCCAGTTTGAAGGCAAGAATTCAAAATAAAATATCAGTTTGTTCAGCTTTCCATGAATACATGAATATATTTAGATGTTCTTCCGTCCTGGAGCCTCCGGCTTTGGTCGTCGTTTCTGGTCCCTGACCCGGGTCTCATAAGTGCCTCTTCATGTGGAGAGCCAGGTGGTCCGACCTGGAGAAGGCCCGGTCGCATTTCTGACACTGGAACGGCCGGTGACCCGTGTGCTTCCTGTAGTGGCGGGTGAGCTCGTCGGAACGTGCAAACTTCCAGCCGCAGCCCTCCCAGTCGCAGTGGTACGGCTTCTCCCCTGAGGGGGGAAACAAACACACACGAGAGCGGTTAGCGCTGACCCTCAGGTTATGGCGTCGCAGGCCCCAACACCTACAAAAAAAAAAAAGAGGTCCATCCTGTCCTGCAACTCATGCGCCTAAACCATCCGCCTGGGATTTGTGTTTGAGCAGGGATCAGTATCAAGCTGGTTCCACCGCACCTGTTGAACAGCTTCTCTGCCCCCTCCCCCCTTCTTCACCGCTTGCTCCACCATCCTCCTCATACAATTTTTCCCAACCCCAAACCCGGGCAGGCAGGACGGAGGGCGGGGAGAATACCTGTGTGCGTGCGGTGATGTGCTTTCAGGTGGGAGCTCTTGGTGTACGTTTTCCCGCAGCCCACGTAGTCGCAGGTGTGCGTCGCCACCCTCTTTCTCGGCCACGAGCGCCTGCCGCGCTTGGGCTTGGGCTCCTCTGGGAGGCAGTCCCCGCTAGAGATCATCAGCGCCTCTGCGAAGGAAGAACAAACATGGCTCCCGTCAAAACACGTCTGGAGAATCCCCGCCGACTTGTAGACGGTTGGCAGAAGTCCTTTAGAAAACTAGCTACACTCGGGTTCAGAGTATTTTAAAAACCCTACAAGGTCTGGAGACATGTCGATTTGTAACCCGCCAAACAACTACAGTTCAAGCTGGGTTGGTTTTTTGAAACAACAAGCGCAGGTCCGCTACTGACAGGAAGTCTCAGGACGATGGGATCCACCACTTGATTGACCGTGGTGAAACCAAACCCAAGATCCACCAAGAACTGAGCATCTGTCTTTTTTTAATGTATATATATCAACGTCTTATGTTATTGCCCAACTATGTAGCCACAAGGGGGCCAAAGTCTGGGTCTTCCTGTGCCGGTCCCCAGCCTGGATAAAATACATGCAGGGTTGTTTCAGGAAGGGCACCCGGTGTAAAAACCTCCGCCAAATCTACCTGTGCAAATCAGTGAAAGATAATACGCTGTAGCGACCCTTGACAGCATACGCCGAAAGGTAAACAACATCGTTTACGACCAGTAGGGCGGGGTAATGACCTGGGTACTGCATGGCGGACGTCTGAGGGTAGGAGGGGTATCCCTGCGGAGAGCCGTGGTGATATCCCTGCGGAGGTAGGGGCATCTGGGTGAGAGGATGCCCCAGCTGGTGCTCCCGCCCGAGAGGAAGGTCCGGCGAAAGAGAGGAGGTCGAGGATAACCTGCTGGCAGTGACGGAACGCCCCCCGCTGGGGAACCCGTGTAAATCCAAGTGTCCGGGCCGCTGCTGGCCTCCCCGGCTTAGGTGGAGATCCACGGTCTGGGAGATGGTGCAGTTACTGGGGTTCTCCTGCTTTATCCTGTGGCAGGGGAAGGACGGAGATACTCGCGAGTCCGACCCGGCGTTGGCGCAGGCCTTGCCGTACTCTCCCGCCTCCATTGTTGCCTTGACGACAAACTTGCCGTGGACCCCGGTGGGATGGAGATACGCGGGGTCCAGCTCGGGTCTCATGAGTTCAGCCACGAATCCTCCCGAGGGAGAAACGTCGCTGATGTCTGGGATGGTGTACAAGAGCTCACTGGCGGCGTCCTGAGGGGAAGGGAGCTGGAAAGACGAGGAGAAGGAGCCGGGGGAGGGAGACAGCACCCGGGCAGAGCCGCACGCCAGGCCACCGCCATCCTCCTCCTGCTGCTGCTGCTGTTGCTGCTGCTGCTGCAGGATGGAGTTGGACAAAATAAAGTCATAGTCTAAGTCCAGATCAGGTTCTGGGTCTTTCTTGGACATGCTGGTGGCGGTGGGAAGGTCCAGGTCAGAGCAGCTACTTCCTGCAGGAACACTGGATCTCTTAACATGGAACAGCTCCTCCTTCCATTTCTGAGGAGAAAAGAATTGGTATAAATATTGAGGAGCGTCCTGCTGTAATCCGCCTGTTAATCTGATGTTAATCCCTCAAATGCTCTCATGGATAAATCATTTTTATCACCTAACACCCTTCAGGTTAACCATCAAAACTTGACTTTAAGTTCAGTGATTTCCAGTCATGGTGTTGTTGTTGCTGCAGCACGCGCGTGCTGTCAAGCCCCGGCTCCAGCAACAACACAAACCGGCTGCAGACGGGCTGCATGCTTTCGCGCGCGCAGCAGCCCTTTGATCGTGCTCGCGCGCGCGTGCCACTCACAATGTAGGCGCTTCCGATGGTTCTGCTCTTGTCGACCGGGCCGCTGGCGAACGTGGATATGGACGGCAGCAGTGTTCCGCCTAACGCCATCTCGACGTCATTTGGAGGCTGCCTGAAATCACACAGACAGAGAGGACAAGGTGAGTCCCCCGAGGAGCCGCGCGCCCGGTGCCGCGTGGGGGACCACAAGTTTCACCTCATCAGTTAGAGCTGTGGGTTGGGAAGTCCTTCTTCTTCTTCTTCTTCTGCCGCCTTTTTTGTTTGTCTGTTTGTTTGTTTTTCTTTTAAAATAGTCTCCCTGGGTAAAGTTCCGCGACACTTTGGAGACTCCAGGCCGGGCTGGACGCGGTGGTGGAGGGCCGGAGCAGGGGGATCCCTCCCGCCTTGTGCCGAGCTGCGAGCCGGCGGCAGTCTGAGCAGAGTGAGGCACCAGCGTGAGAGGTATCCTTAAATCTCGGGGAAACGCCTTCGTTGCTAGGCAACCGGCTCAGGAAAAACATTAGCGGGGAGAGGAGGAGGCGGAGGAGGAGGAGCGGGGAGAAAGAGAGGGAGAGAGGCAGAGAGAGCTTTGTTTACACTCATAGCAACAGCGCCAATCCCCGCGCGGCGTGGAAAACGGTTCACCGAGGCAGGGGGCGTGGCCAACATGGTCAAAAATTGATTTCAGCTTTTTTTTTCTCTCACGAGAAGCAGACCTCGACAGATGTTAATATGTTGATTTTTGCAACAAGTTTTATTTGTGCATTCATTTTTTTAAATAAAAAAAACAAAACAGGAATAAATTCAGCACATATCATGTATTTGTCCCACTTCTGACATTGGGCCCCCCAAAGTGGAACCTGAGCTGCTGGGGGCCCTCTTTAAAAGTTCTCAAACTCTGTATGAATTGCCCTCTGACTAATAAAAAAAGACTATGTGGTGTGGGACTATCCAGTGCCCTGGATTTTTAAAGCAATTTGGACACCATGATCAGTACTTTTTTTTTTTTTAAAACATCAAATAATGCGTCACCAATTTCACGGTGACATTCTACGAAGACTTTTTATAAATACATTGTGTTCTGAAGATGAAAACTTGGATGTTTCTAACATATAAATAAAACTATTTTTTTTTCACATGAAAATGCATTGTGGTCTATATTCTCCAATGTAGTGAGCTATTCGCAGAGACTTCTGGGAAATTTATGGGGCAAGGGATTTTGGAATTGTAGATAGTTTCAGACATCACTGCTAAATGGCAAATGCTGTATAGTACTCTAAGTAGTGAAGGAATTTGAACACAAGCCCAGATTGATATCAAATTTGAGCCAAACACAATACATTAAACTTATGCACTTTAATAAACATACTTTTAATTTAAAAATGACAAAACAGCATTTTTTTTAGTAAATAAAACTAAACCGCTGGGATTCTGAAAAAAACTCTTTATGAATGCATTTTATTTATTTATTTATTTAAAATATTTCAACTTTTAAACGCTAAATTTCTGTACTAAATGGCTCATTATGTTTGGTTGTAAATTTGTAGGTTTTTGAAAACTTTTGTTTTGATAATTTCACACTAAGCATTTAGTTTTTGAATATAAAAAAGAAAAAAAAAACATTAGAATATTTTCGTGATAATGCTCTCTCGGAATTCTGTAACATTTTTTTGGCCCCAAAATGTTTTTTTTTCTGGATCGTAAGAAGATGAGAAACCCAAATAAATAAGAGGAATAAATACAAGCAACTTTTGATTTTTTTCTTCAAAATAAAAGTCTTTTAGGTTTTTTGCAGCATTTTATCACTGAAAACGCAAAACAATCTTTAAAAATGAGGAAGAACTAATGTTTTAAAGATATTGCTTTCATTTTTTTCTTTAATACTTCAGTTTGGGCTGATCTCAGTGTAGAGGTTAGCGCTCTCACCTCAGAGTGTGAAGGCCCTGGTTGGACTCCCAGCCGGGTCCTATCTGTATGGGGTTTGCATGTTCTCCTCGTGCATTGGTGGGTTTTCTCCGGGCGCTCCAGTTTTTCCCACACCACAGTGGTTTCTGTGACTGTGTGGCCTGTTCGGGGTATCTCGCCTTCGCCCCAACAGTAGTGGGGATAGGCTCCAGCAACCTCATAACTCCATAAGGGGGTTCTGAAAATGTATAGGATGGACAATTTAATTCTTTTTATAGCATGAAATGTGATGAAATTTCTTTCACACAGTAAGGCGTTAACTTATTAAATATTTAATTATTTGCATTAAAAGGAAGAAAAAAAAAGACTGATATGAATAAAAGTTTTGTGAACCAAAATTAACACCAAAGACTTAAGCAACATGCACATGCGCCTCCTTAAAGTGAATTAAGGGAACTATGTTCCAAATATCTTCTATCGTCTGGTTGTTGATGGCTGTTGTAAAGATGCAAATGTCAAATTGTTTTTTTTGTCTTGTATAGACGGTGATTCTGAGAACTTTCAGATGTCCGGTGTTGGGTTTGAGCTGCGCTCTCTCTGTGTTTGCACACAGCTTGGCAGCAAACACTCCTTCATCCAGTGAGCGGTTAGAAGACACACTGTCTCAGGAGTTCATTGCAAGAGCAAACAAAGTGCTTGCCGCTGATCCTGCTGCATCAGGATCTCGTCTGTTGGGCATGTCAACAAACACTTCAACAGGACACATTCTACTGTAAAAATCTGCGTGTCTTCGCAGAGCATCATGAATGCACGGAGCTTTGGTGTGCAAACAAAACCTGTGGGAAAAAAAGTACACTTGGGCAATGCAGCCGGCATCCTGTTGGACGGCTCATCGTCTGACATATGAACTCACCCGGGCTTGTGTGTCTTCTACTCTGTGCTGAGAATCAACAGCTTTGGTCTGAGCGTAGCTGCTCTGTCTCCTGCTCTTGAAGACCTGCTTCCTAAAGCAGGTTGAAAGACAATGCAGACCATGTCATCATAGCCATATGCTTTGTGATGGGAGACAATGGTTTTGAAAATAATCCTGGAAACAAAGGCCTGACTTGACAACCGAGGTGCAGTAATGACAGAGCATGGAGGCAGAGAGGAAGGAGATAAAGGCAGAGAAGATGACACCACAGTGACACAATGAACTCCTGATCATTTTGTAACTCACACCAAATGCTTGTATGGAATATGTTAATGCAACACTTGTAGTTTTATCCAAACGCCCATAGTGGAACGGTGTCACGCTTTACATTGAAGGCTGGGGGAAGACAGGAATTGGTTGGTTGGGTCCATCGACTGTATATGAGAACTGGATCGAATGAGTGACACGTCACCCAATGAAAATGGCGTACTTTTTCGCGATACAGACGTAATGTTGGAGCCAGAAATCGTCAGTAAATCGTCAACGTTTCTATTGTAACCACTCCCACCAATCAGGAGTGAGCTTATTGGTAGCCACACCAATACCACTTAAAAAGGGGGCTGCACCAATTCTGTCAAACAGTTTGAACAATACTGTGAGGCATCTGATTTGTCAGTCTATAACTTGAATAATGAGCAATAAAGAAAACACATCATTGGTGCTTCCTGTTTGGATTGCCAGGAGGGAAGGGTCACTCAGTCCAGTTCTCATATACAGTCAATGGTTGAGACTAAGCAGATTTGATTGACAGGTACATGGAGGAACCCAGATGGTATTTGGGAAAATGAAAAGCCAGTTTTCTTTTTTATTATCTCTGGAGTGGTTGCCATCTTGACATCACCAAGGGAGAAAAACAAAACTAACGGTAGTTTGAAACTCCCATTGAGGTTGTTGTGGCCACTGAGAATTTGAAAGTCACATGTAAATACAATTGAAGCCTCAAATATAGTGAGGATTGGAGCTTTTTAAAGAATTGTCTGATTTTCTTTTTAGAAATAAGTTCAGCTTTGCGTTCAGGTTGTGTTCTGTTCCCCCTCAGTCACAGCAGCGTTTCATTTCAATCATCCACAGCTGTTTCTGTTTAAGTTAATTAGTCTCTAGTCTATTTCAGTTGTCAGGTTTTCAGTAAGTTGGTGACAGGTCCTCTGTTCTGTCACCCTTTTTGGTTCCCGCTTCAGGTTAAGTTTATCACAGTTTAGTTTACAGTGTGCTGTTTTCGTCTGGTTGAAGTTTATTTCTCAAAGTCCTGTTTGGATTCTCCAACACAATTTCATGATGTCATGTGAAAAACTGTGTTGTTTGCTCTGCACAAACTTTCAGCCTTGTTGGGTTTTACTTGCTGTGTCTTTTTATACAAAGTACATAAGTCATCATTCAAAGCATGAACTGCAGTAGGAGTTTTTGAACTCCATCTAAGTACTGAAAATATTTGTCATTTCTAAGCAGTGAAAACTATCTGCCCATAGAGATTTTGTCAAATGTTTTCTACAAGTTCATAAATCTGCTGGTTAGAGTGAGCACCTTAACCCTTTAATACAGGAGAAAATAATCAAACATGTTCATTGGACTACTGGAACTATGACGCTGCTTTTCTCTTCTTCGGAATCCTTTGGAGTCATAGAAAAGAGTCAAAGAGTTACAGTAATTTAAAAAACGTCAACACTGGAGCTAAAGCCCCGGGGGGTATTCCAGAAGGCACGTTTAAACTACACTGACTTTAACCCTCAACTCTGGCTGAAGTCCGCCTGAACTTGCATACTCTGGGTATGTCGGTTCCAAAAGACCGGATATGAGTTAGCATAATTACGCTCGACCAGGTAACCCTGGGTTGATGCACGTGCACGGCAGGTACATAAAGGCATTTTTAATGGATCGCCAATTTCCGGAGTCACCATGGAAACGCATGGAGAACAAAAGAGAGCGCTATACTTCAGTGAGACGGAGTCGGAGATTTTAATGACGGCGTATGAAGATTATACGTCCATCAAGAAAGTAATACGGCTGCATCAGCAAAAAGAGTTTCTGCTTGGAGAAAAAGAACGGACAAAGTAAACGCGCAAGTTTCTGATCTTATATCCAATTACATTGTGATGATTATCTACACAACTTATAAAACTTAAATGAATTGATTCAATTAGTAACAAGTAATTGAGTTAAATGTATTCAACCTAATTTCTTATGTCTATCCAACTCAATGGTTGTTTATACAACTCAAATTTACATATTTATCAAACTAAATGTAATTTTACTCCAATTCAATTAAATGTTTTCCCATATTAATTCATTGTACTTTTTGAACACTCAGATGTCTAAGTTAGAGGCTGCAGATTTTTTCATTTTTATAAAATTAAAATAAATGATGCAGATTTGATTTAAAATATATACCAAGCATTTATTTATGACTCTGTAACTTCAGTTCTTATGTAACACTGTTGCACTAGTGTTGCTAAATATCCTCATCATCCTCTCCCTCCCTTTCACTCATGGTGCAGAAAGAATTGAACAAAGCAGGGTAAAATAACTCAGCAAAACACAGTAAAACAGCTACACTGAAACATATTTTGACAAAAATCTACACTTGTACCCAAATCCGTCCAGATAGGCAAAGGGAATTGTATCCCACAATTCCTTGCGCTGCTGATCTAACAGCAGCACCAAAGTTACATCTACTTAATTTAATAAATGAATTAAGGTAAAATAACTGTTATTTTTAAGTTGACTGAACTCAAAAATATATTTATCTTAATTGAAGCAAATAATTAAGTTAGATTAATGCAAAAATGTTTATCTTTACAACATCCATACGTGGTCTTATCACCCTCTCACGGTGGAAAGAAGCTCTCATCTGAGCTTCTTCATCCACTAAATCATCTTCAAATGGACACGCCATGCTCCTTCACCTCTCTGAAAACAAACTAACCTTCAACTAAACCTGCTCCAGACCAGGTTATGTTCAGAGCATGAGTTGCTATGGGAACTAAGCAGACCCTGAAACATACCTCTGTTTTTGGAACCAAAAGCTGAGGTTATCCGCTTCCTTAGCCTCAAACTTACCTTGGTAACCCACATAACCTGCTTTCTGGAATGCCTCCCAGGTGTAAAAGACTTAATATTGTTTAAAAATAAAACAGGTAATTCCACTAAAAGATTACTTCAGTATATTTAAAGTTGCAGGACCAGAATGCATAAATGCATGACAAAGACGAAAAAACATTTACAAGTCACTCTGGAATATAAGCCACACTTTTGTCCGCTAACTATTATGACATGTGTCAAATTCAATGCTTAATGCTTGTCCAAAACTGTGTTCATAAACTTCTGTCAAATGTGGGAGGAGCTACCATCAAGTCTTTAGCCTCATCGCTACACGAAAGCTTTGACTGTATATCCCATTTACAATGCATTAAAGACACGGATGACATTGAGAGTTCAGGTTTGGTTATTTTGAAAAGCTCTACAAAAGCATGTCTTCATGTCTGGGTTCATGAGACCATGCTCCTGAGTATAAGTCGCACCCTTGGCCAAACTGTGCAAAAAATGGTACCTTATACTCAGAAAAATAAGATAACCCAATATACCAAGTCTTTTGGTAAAATGTCTCAAACAGGAAGTGCATGTGTTTTATCCTGGCACAAACCAATGAAAGAGGATGGATCTGTTTTCTGTGCAAAATGCTCATTTAAAACCATTTTATTTTATCATAAAAAAAGTTTCAAAGGTTTTGACAAAAAAGTCTGATTATTGAATTTTCAACAGCTGAGGATTTGGACTTGCCTGTCAAGTTCCCTTTTTTTTTTTTTTACATTTTTTAACCCAATATAATAGCAAAGTTGTTATAATTCAAATCTAACTTGAGTATGGCTGTTAAATGACATCTAACTGTAAATGCAGTGAAAGTTATAATTTGTTTTAAAGTTGGATTATTTTACACTAGAGTGAAAATGAGTTGGTTACTTGGTTAACTGTGTTTGGCTGACTCCCTTTTGGTTTTTAAATGTGTTTCAGTCCGGAAGTCAAAGGCTTGTATTGACCATTGAACTCCGGAACTTTACATTCTTTCAACTACTGTGAAAGAAGAAGAATTAGCCTAATTCAAGCGGATTTACGCCGTTAAAGTTCATATCGGTCCAAAGCCGATGTGAACAGCCGCTTTTCTCCATGTCAGAATCAGAGTCACCTTGATCGCATCAATGGTCCAAGAGTTACGGTACGTCAATGAGTGTGTGATATTTAGGCATCGATCTCCAATGTTAAAGGGTTTATTCGATGTCGCAGATGTGTGATACTTTCCCCGCGCATTTCAGCAAGTGTCCTCAGGATGTTTTCATGAAAGCCAGATTAAAATGAGCACTCACTTTCACAACGGTAACTATTTTTTAAGGTGAGGTCAGGTGTTGATCTTGGCTGCAGGAATGTAGTGGAACTCACAACACAGGGGAACAATTAAACCAAATATATATACTTTTTATCCAGTAATGCAGGTGTGAGTTCTGATAAAATAGATTGAATAACGAAGAAACTAACTACACATTTGATATGCGTTTTAGCTTTTCCCTAATTGATTCCACTGGTGTCCCTTAGTCGAGTTCCCCATCCTGGCGGGCAACCAAGTGACTATGAGCATCAGCGGATCATAACTCCAGATATTGAGGTTTTCTGTGCTCTCTTCCAGATGCTGTTCAGTAATTAAAAAATAGCTTTCATTCCTTCCTTAATTCTTGAAAGCTGAGTCAAGCTTTGTTGATTCAATGTGTTCCCCCTTTTCTCCACTTCATTTCAGATCTAATAACAATTATTCAGGATTTTAGGAAATGTGTCACCCAGCACAAAGGAATGCCAGAAAAGCACTAAGGCTCAGACAAGATTTTGGATTATTTATCTTTGAATCATCCATGCAGTAATACACCCACTGTGGGCCTACCTGAACTATTTCCTGAGTTTGTCACACTCTAGCACTCCTGGTTTCAGTTAAAAGTTATCATTTCCTGTCCCAGAAAATTAAAAGTAACAGTAACAAGACAAGTTATGTTCAAAGAAATCCTGCCTAAAAACTCATTGTTAGGGAAATTTATTTGTCAGCAAATCGTCATAAAAGAGCTTTACCCTTACTAAGTGGAAAGTTACAAGATTTATATATGCTGAGTTTAATTTAAAAAAAAAAACTGCTATGACAGATTTCAGTCCTCTTATTGAGAAATGGGTAATTGGACTGGATCATTAGAATCTACAAGCGAAGGGTTTGTCAGAAAATAAGGAAATCAAACCTTGATGGGTGAAGTTTAACACCTGTGATCTTCAAACTCAGTCCTTAAAGTGTGAAGTCCAGCCTTCTTTGTAGCTATAAACTCACTGCTGATTGGCTAAATCTTGTGTTTAACTGAACACACCTGCTCCAGTTAAAGAGCAGAAGAGAAAACATGGACGCTTAATGGTAGATCTTAAGGAGTAAGAGTGAAAACTACTGCTTTAAACCAAGGAGCAACCCTTTCACTTCCTGATTGAAGCACATTTAAGAACAAAGCTAAGTGGAGCTGGAAGTCATGAAAGCTGGAGGGCATTTTCTGCAACCAAATCTGTTAGCATTCACTCCAAAGTTGAATATCACAATTTTACAGAGTAACACAGTTTTTTTTTTATTAGAAAAACATCTGTACTACCTTATGTGTTGATAGACTGTGCACAACCAGGGGCATGAAAGGTCAGTATCAACTTAATATTTATTGGATTCAATGCACCATGTATTGTTTTTTTAAGTGCAAATATGTCTATTTATGATAATGAGTAATTATAATGGCATCATTTAGTTCTGTATCTAGATGTATATTTATATATTTACATGTGGAACATATTTAAACACACATACTTCTGTTAAGCCTGGGTTAACAGCCAGAAGCGGAACCTCTGTTGGGTAAAGGATGTTTTACTTTCACAAGAAGTATTAAATAAACTCCTCCCTGGGCTCTCCAGAGATTTAGTTAGGTGAACAAATTTGACCTTAAAAGATGGGTTTTTATCACAGTTATAAGGTCACCGTAGCATCACTTCATCTTGTGTTTTTGCATCAAAGTCTACTCTAGGACAAAATTTAGAGTGTGTTTTGCACCCTTTTTACGAATTTGGTTTCAAACAGAAGAATGAAGTTGCTTTTAGTTATGAAGATTTGAAATTACATTAGACTGTAGTTGCAGTTTTAAAGTCATCTTCAATCAGGAGTGTTTGTCTAGTATGTTGGGTGAGATTCCTTTGTGGATATAAAGCATCTAGCTGAACTTTACAAAGAAGCACCTGGTGCTTTGGTCCAAACATGAACTTACGGAGCAGATCTTCACATCAGGACCATTGCAGTGATCGAAGTCTCCTCAGACTTTCAACACAAAAGTCTGCATCTGTTAATCTGACATGATAAACGATGGATTGGCCGACAGTTCAAGTGTGATGGAATGTGTGCGAATGTGGTCAGAAACAGAGAGGCCATGTTGTTTTAAATCCAAGCCAAGCCTCCATGGCTTTTTAAAGTTGTGGCAGAGCATGCTGGCTTTCATCACATGGTGTTATACTGCTGGACATCCCCTCGCACAGGAAATGTGGCTGAGGTGAGGAGTAGTGATCGTGTTGCAGGTTTTGTGTGAAGATAGAGAGGAGAAGGAGACGGAGAGGAAGGGGAGAGCTCCTGCCGGGCGGCAAGCTGTCCAGCCTCTGCCTGCCCTGGGATTCCTCAGCAGCTTAAATATGCCAGTTATTTTTAACCCGCGACGTAACAGAGCCCAACGCCGGCCCCCTCTGTTAGAATATTTCCTTTCTGTCAGGAGGGGAAATGGAGGGGAGCCACGCTTCCCGGTCACGTGACACAGCTGAGAGAGACATGTGGGGGGATGAGGTGGGGAAAAGCGGAGAGGAAAAGGAGAGGGAGCTTGTTTGGCTGCTCCTTCCTCACGCCAGCCCACAAATTCAGTCCGCACCTCCTTTTTTGTCAAATTTTAACTCCCTCTGCACAGCCAGAAGAGGCGTTCCGCTTTAGTCAGATGCTCAGACGTCAGAGGACACAGGGTCTGCAGCAGTGATTGGTTTTTTTGGAAGCTGCGGAGGAAATGAGAGTGTGGTACAGTACATCAGCAGACTGAGGGGTGGGGAGGAGGCCCCTGTGACGTCAGGCCGCGGGCCAACCAGGATTAGAAGCCTCTTAAAAGAAAAGGCCCGGGACTGGACTGCCTGAGCCTGAGAGAGTGTGTTTTTCTGTCTGTCTGACATGGGAGAATCAGGGACTTACCATGAGCTCACCTTGTTGACACACAGAGAAGTTGGACTGCTTCTTGTCTCAGTCTGAGACCTTACATCAGTGCCACCCATGCATCATTGACTCCAAAGTTTGATAGATTTGCACTGTTTGCTTCCAAAGTTGATGCATGTTTCTGACAAATTAGCAGTAGAAATGTTTCTAAACACTCTTCATTAATAGTCATGTTTTTAGTTTATTTACTTTGAGCATGGCTTTGAGTCATTCTGAACTTGATGCTATTGGAAGATAAGCGAGTAGGAGGTTCTTTGCGTCACACGTTTCAGATCAACTGTTTTCAGGCTGTTCCTGGTTGTCCTTTGTTGTTGCAGCAGCTCATGCAACCACATGTAACATCACCGTGCTAATGCAAACACAGTCATCACAGGAAGTCCCTGGGCGGTCTTCCATCATTGTTCCGTCATGGTTGTTTCATGTTTGTAATGGTTGGGAAGAGCCCTGGAACAGCTGAAAGAAGGCGCCTGAAGAATGAGAAAGAAAAACTCTTTAGGGTGACGTCAAAGCATCAGCCTGGCAATCGAAACTTCGTTCTTAAAAGACAATGATACCGTCACACTTCACATAAGACTAACAGGTGTTTTAGGCGGGCTTACTTTGAGCTTTAAGAAAACCTCTCCTATCATTCTGACTTCAATGCCATCAATAGACTACCAAGTCGAAAAAAGAAGCAAACCTCATCGCCTGGATTGAACTAAATAAACACTTAAAGAGTCTTTTGAATACAACCAATGATGGATATTGTCAAAGATGACTGTGTGAAGATCTAGAATAAAGATCTTAGCTATAGGTTTTATGTTCCAATTAGGAGGCACTGGCATGGCACGCCTTTTTAAGCCCTTTACCTCTTGAGACCTGAGCTAATTTTCGAGGTAACCCTCTAAACACATAGTCACAGGGCCCCAGTTGTGGAAAATGTATTGAAAGTGTGTATACGCATGTAATATTTTAAATACGGACCTAGAGGAAGGGTTATGGATAGGATTACGGTTGCTGTCAGGGTAAAACCACAAAATATTTCCTGAATGCAGTTGTTTCTGCCACTCACCTGGGTGCGTAAAAGATAATAGGACTTTAATATCGCACGTTAAATACAGGCCAGTAACGTCAGCCAAATGTATTACTGTGGAAATACTGTATAACCAAAAATGTGATGTCCGTGCATGTGGACAACAGGTCTTAAGAGTTTAACTTTGTAGTTTTTTTTAACTTTAGTTTAACTCAACTTGATATTTTTGATATGGCGACTTGTCGTATTTCGGGCAGGCACTCGGCAGTGTTTTACAGGTTACTACCCTAGGGCGGTTCAGTCAATTCACTCACCTGCTCAGCGTCCTATTTAAGCCCAGGTGCGCAGTTGTTCATTCTCTTTCTTACCTTCAGCGCTCATTCTTCGCCCCTCCCTCCTCCCCGGCTTCCACCTGTGGGCTCCGTAAAGGGGGTTTTGTTACCCGAAAGTTTTATGGAAATTTCTCATGGAATTGAACGGAGCCTTATGCCAAACGAAAAAGATGTCAATGCCAACTTAAAGAATGTGAAAATTAAGTATGCGAAATAAATATTTCTTACTGCAAGAGTTGTCTGACTGAAATGAATCTTGAGTTATAATACTAAATTCTATTCTATTCTACCATCACAAGCTGAGAAATTCGCACAAAATGAAGATATTACATCCAAAAAAGGTTCTTGAAGCTTTTTGAAGCTTCAGACATGTTCTTGAGTCCAAGTGAGGGTGCCCAACACAATCTGCATCTCTGCAAGGTAAAAAATTTGTTGGAGAATGACTTCTTCAGACGGTTCAGATTGTTAAGACATTAAAGTTGAGTAGTTCTGCTGAAACTGACTGTTTAAGAGATATTAGGAATGCAAAGAACGATATTTTGTGTTGCAGAAAATGTGAATGAATTAAGTCAAGTAATTTTGAGGCTCTGGGCCATTTTGATGCTCTGGGCCATTGACATCTGGCGTGCTTGGGATGAATTTGAACCATAGATGAATAAACCCCAGAGCACAGACACTAATGGTGGTTCAGAGCCAGACCACTCCAAAGCATCGCTCCAGGTGGTGTAGGAGCCCCAGTAAACTGTCTAGAATGTGGAGAGACGATCGTTCATGACTATAAGGAAGCTTCTAGCACCTTAACACTGAAGATGTCGCTAGTGGTGACACCTAAACACTCTTTAGCATACTGTAACTCTTCGACCGTTAATGCGATCAACCTTAAACAGCTAATTGCAAAGCAGAGAATTACTGCTTAAGGACTTACGAATGTAAAGTGTTGCTTAACGACGCAAAGCCATTTTTCGCTGGATTTACATAAATTGTGTTAGCACTTCTCTACTGTGTTGCATATTAGCGCAACACAATAAAATGTGCTGAAATTACATTAATTGTGTGAATGGTTCAAGAGCTACGGTATAGTCGAAAGAATGTCAACACTGGAACTCGGTGTTAAAAGGTTAAATTAGCAGTGGAGGCGTGGATGGGAGCAGAGTTCTATACAGCCCTACAGAGAACAGTCTCGCATTGAGTTTTTCCGCATTGAGACACACCGTCCTCAGGTGGACCAGAGTTTCACCTACAACGCAGATGAATTTTGAAACCTGTCCAAATGAGGCCAGCTGCCCAAGGAAGCAATCACTACGACAACCCATCACCACGCTCCATTACCACATCTCTCTTTAGCTTTTATCTGAAAAACAGAAAGAAGGTCTTCTTCAATGTTGTCAGCTTCATCTTAAGCTTCAATCCAAGATGTGTTTTTTTAATGTGAATCCAATTAAGTACCGAGATTTACGTGTCCTTCAACTGCTTTGAAACCCTCTATTTATTTCAAGGGCCTACATTTAAAACACTCTGTCATTTAGTTATTAAAGGAATTCAATCCATACTATAGTTTTCTTATTTACTGTCTGCATGTCCTCTGCTAATGTTTGAAAACAGTTCTGAGAGGAGGTTTGCATATACAGTGATTGGCATAACAACACGCCAAATTCATGTGGTAATTGCTGTCAGATTTCTTGCTTCACTGTTAAAGGTGCACCCCCCCCTTTTTTTTTTTCCCACCGGGAGTGGTCGGGAATGTTGGACCTTTCCGTGAATCACTGTTGTTCAGGTCTCTGTTTTAACCGCCAAAAAAGCTCCAGTTGACAGGACTAGTAAATTGGCAACAAGAATCCAGGCAGCACAGGATGATCCACGGCCTTTAGGAAAAAGTCTTTTTGGGGAAACTCCCATGAAAAAAACTCTGGGAACTCCTAATAAACTCGCTTTTCAATAAGAGAGGAAAGAAAGAAACGTCACCAGTGTTTCTCCAAACCTTCCCCATGGTATGCAGTTTAATATCCACACATAATTTCGACACTTGGCAAAGCTTCAAAAAGTAAAAAAAAGGCACCTTTGGGGGGAAACACGGAAAACTGTAGTAAGAAAAACAACTAATGATCTAAACTTAATGATTTCGTTCCTTGTTTAAAAATCCTTTTGAGTGGATTTTCATCAGCACACTTTCTCTGTGAACAACGACCACAGCGACGGTGAAACTTCTGCGGTATCGCTTTCGAGGCAAGCAGCCAAATCAAATCAGAAATGGCACATTGTGGTAACCTTAGTCCGACTACAAATCATCGCAGCGCAGACTGATGGGCCCTGCTGGAATGCTGCAGAGAACGCCGCTTGACAGGCCCAATTTAAGAGATGGCTTCTCCAGTCTGACGTTTTATTGACATCATGCTGAGTCTAATTGAGGGGGGGCTTCGGTAACTCAAACCAGATGGGCCACCAGCTCATGAACTGACAGCCAATCCCCCCCTGGTCTCTAACCCCCTTCTACTGGCTTTTTCTCTCTGCCGTTTTGCACTCAAAAAGCCGTTTTGGCTCAATGAATTACTTTGCCATAAAATCAAATGTCACTAAACTGACATATGGCATGTATGAATCTAATACCTTGGCAGCTATTATAAAACTGTTGAAGCTAGCCAGGGAGAGAACCTCGTGATGGTATTGTCTTTGCATGTTGTGAATTTTTTATGGACCTTCAAGTTTTGTTTTTGGAACAGTCTGAGGAGACTAATGAGTCCCCGTGAGGGCTTTGTTTCAAAACCAGGATTACTCTCCTACTTTCCCGAAGTTTGATGACGAGATTGACGTCGTTGTCATGTCGCTCACTTAAGTATGCAGAAGGAGATGACGGCTCCAGGCGGACATCTGCAACAGGCGAAGGCAGAAGGACTCAGCTGTGGACCGTCAACTTTTTTCTTCATCACTTTAATAGATCGGGAGGTTTTTTTTAGGGGGGTGTACAAGGAAGTGTAGCAGTAAACTACTCCCCATCCACTTTTATGATTCGCTGGAAGATGCAGAAGACTGAAGAGAAAACTGCGGTAAATCAAAAAGCTAAAACATGATGTCAAAGCAAAAGAACAAAGAGTACTTAATTAGGGTTAATGGAGCTAAAACACAAGTAGGAAACACAAAATGTTAAAACATTCAAAATCTGACAATGAGCTACCAGTAGCACGGACTAAAGAAGTTATGGACAGAGGGAAAAGTGTCAGCTAAAACCATAACAACCAAAATGCACGCATGAACAAGACCAAATTCAATAACAGAACAAAATAAACTAATCTGAAAAATTAGTTACACTTACTCATTCTTTCACTACCCTTCCTTAAAGGAACCGCCCCAGGATGTTCATTCAAGTCCCACTCCGATCATCTTTTGATCTATTGTAAAAACATTCCAAGTTGCTTTTTATTATTATTATGATTATGCCATTTTTAGCCCAAATTTTAAAATAAACTGTCATTTTCTAGGACATAGTTTCTGAAGAGCAGCAAGTGTTCATTAGAAACTCATCTCTGGGTTGTAGACGGGACTGTTGGCTCAGAGCAACCCCGCCCCCCCTTTCCCTGCTGAACAGATGCTGAAGGCTCTGTTTAAACACTGTGCTCCTGAGTCACAACGATTTGAATAAAGAAATACTCAGGAAATGCAATTTTAAGCTGAATTTTCTTCATAAATGTCCTCATCATCAGAAAAATGCAACAAAAAACATGTTAAAAACACAATTTCCATCAGAGTGAGTCTTTAAAACTACGTTGGAGTCAAACCAAAACAGAAATCTCTCAGCCCTTGTTTGCTACGGTAAATATATTTCAAATGTTATTTCTTTACACATTTTCAAAGTCAAAGTACATTTAGGATGTGATCCTGTAAATGTGACCTACTAACATTTCTCCATCAACTCTTTCCCCCACATTTTACTCCAATAATCTTTGAATGTTCTTCGTTCAGTCACAAAATCACAGACGTTAAAACGTTGCTGCATTTTTGCTCAGTCTGT
Organism: Oryzias latipes; assembly: GCF_053564925.1. Taxonomy (NCBI): domain Eukaryota; kingdom Metazoa; phylum Chordata; class Actinopteri; order Beloniformes; family Adrianichthyidae; genus Oryzias; species Oryzias latipes. The sequence goes on along the minus strand of NC_136248.1, from coordinate 23,757,437 downwards.
CAATGAAACGGTAATCTGAAATAAATTTCCTGATTCCAGCTTGCTCAGTAACAGAATCAAAGTTTGCATTAAAACCATGTGTTCCGGTTCATAGCCTACCGATAAAAAAATGTGGTTTTTGGAAGTAGCTGGAAGGATAGAAGGATATGGAATGTTCCTATTAAATGGGTTTGAAACACATTTTTTTGTTTGATTTGACATTATGTTATGTATCGCCTCGAGACAACCTCAGCAGTGATCTGGCGCTTATTCATGTACTTGAGGGCCGGTGTCCAACATGTTTTCCAACCAACCTGTCATCAAAGCTCCTTATTGGCTAAACACACCAGATCCAGGTAACAGCAGATGAGGCAGGATTTCTGGAAAACCAGGAGGAGGCGAGCCCTCTAGCCCTGGAGTTTGAAACTCCTGCATTCGATTAAATTGAAACAAAATGTTTTTCTGGATTTCCCCTCATTTACTGATTACCAAACCAATGTTTGTCCATTTATTCTACCATGTACTGTTAACTTACCATTTCCGCTAGAATAAAACCTTTTAAGGACTCAACCAGCATGACTGATCAAATATTATTACAATCAAACATTTTGGATGCTTATGACCCTCAGCTTTTATTCTGGAAGAAAAAAAACATGATTTAACTACAAGGAATAACTGACTTTTAGCAATTTTTTTTACATTTTTGCAAATGATGTGCACTTATATTGTAAATTCTCACAGATTTTTCCTACTTGTTTGTCGAGGTTTGTCGTACTGGCTCGAAAATTTTCTACCGATGTCCCCGGAAATCAGTGAGTCTTTGCAGGTCCGCCCCTGAGCCTCACACACACTTTCTGAGACTTATCATTACACAAATGCACACGCGCTATTACAGAGACAGACTGTTCATTAGAGACATGGGTTTAATGAGTCTGAAAGGAGAACTGGCTGTTAGAAGGAGCTAAATTAGAAGGTTCACATGGATTTCTTTAGAAGCTGAGTGGGAAATCTGCCACATCAGCAGAAGCGGTTGTGGACGCCGTTTGAAAGCCTTTCTGATTTTCACACCAACTGCCTTCCATCAATAGTGTACGTCAACTGCTTTAAAGCAAAAAATCATCGGCTGCTAATGACACTCATGACGGCGTGTAGGCTATGTGAGTGCAATCAAACAGACCTCAGAAAAGCACTGAGAGGTTCTGAGGGATTAAATGAGGTTTTCTCGGACTGAACCTTCCACACAAATGGCAAACATGACAAAAGCTTGGTAATCATTAAAAGTTGGCTATCTCAAAGTCACACACTTTTTTTCTGCTGTCGGATTTTTACAGTCTTTGCTGGGAATGTTGTTCTAAAAAAATATATTTTTAAAAGATCAAACCATAACCTTGGAGACTTGAAACCTAACTCCGATCTTCTTTTGAGCCATTTTAAAGCGTTCCCAGAGCTCTTTTCATTAGGATTATGCAGTTTTTAGCCAAAAACATGCCGTTTTCTGTAACATAGTTTCTGCCCAGTGGCAGTAGTTTTATTAAAGAATTTCCCTCTGAGTTTTAGGCGGGAGCGTTGGCATGGAGCAACCTCCATGCCAATCTCCTTGAATAAAAGTCAGGGGCGGAGCTAGAACATTATATATGGTGTGTGTTGGGCTGGGGCAGAAGTGGCAAAACACCAGAGTGGAAGGTCCTTATGAATGAAAGAATTAAAAGTACATGTTTCCAACATTTTTACTATTATTATATTGTTTTTATTTTGTTTAAAAATGTTATTTTTGCAGTGCTTTAAGAAGCTTGCATTGAGGATTTCTTAATCGTTGTTAAAAATTATACTATTATTGGCTGAAAGATTGGGGGGTCAAGTGCGGGCAAAGCTCTTTGCTGGAGGGGCAGCTGTCCCCCCTTTTGACCCCCTGGTAGCTCAGCCCCTGCCACAAATGGAGGCATCGGAATGGAGCAGGGAGCTTGAGGCCCGCCAAACGTATTTTCTACATCTCAAATTCAAGCTTGTTTAATCCGCATGTTTTCGTCTGTAAAAAAATTTCAGAAATGCTTTCTTTTTAATCTTAATTTTCTTAATACACATCCTGCATCATGAAGAAAAAATGACACAAGAACACATTAAAAACACCAAAAAACACCATTTTTATCAGAGTGGGTCTTTAAAAGTCTATATCATTTCCCAGCAATTTTCTGCTTTAAGGTCTGTATTATTGAATAGCCTCAACCGTAAAGGCAGATAATTAGATGGGACTTTAAACGGTCGACACAACGAGTGTCATGGAGCTCACAGATATTGAGGACAATATGCCTTGTGTGTGCTTCTAACCACACCAGCCAGCAGACTTTTTAGAGGAGCTGCATGACTCACTCACTTCAAACTATGTGACCTGGTTGCCCAGCGCTGCTTTATAGACCTTGCAGGCAGCGTGGAGGCTGTCCAGCTGTTGATGGTGAGTGAGTCTGGACCTCTTCCACAACTCCATGATGCCAAGCTGGAGAATGTATGCCTGCTCACACACATCACAGACGTGAGCTAGTTCCATATGTGCCAGGGAAAATGTGATGCGGGGGTACAAACCCGTCCGCACAATATGGAACTGCGAGAATAGCTACAAAGATGTGGCCGTGTTGATGTTATAGCATATGCACACACACGCTCACATACACACCACCGCTGTGCATGCTGAAAGGAAAAATACAACTACTTGTTTGTCTTGGAGACCTCTGGGGTCAGTGTCGCCATGTTCAAAAGCAGCAAAATAAAAAAATAAAAAAAGAGTCATTTAGCTATTTCAAGCCTCAGCCGCGTATTTTCTTGTTAAATAGTTTTAAGTGCTCCTTCCTGCAAAGAGCAAACAAGTGCATGAGCTGGCTCCAAAGTCTGCAAAGTGACGTGAAGAGAGGAACAAACAACAGTTTGTGACTGAGGTGTTGTTAGGAATAAATGTTTGGCACATAACCAGCAACAATGACTGTCCTGTTCCTTGTGTTTAGGAGTTTAAAACATATAAATGGAGAATCGTCGCATTGTAAAGCCTGGAAAACTACAATTTGAAGGTTTTAAAGTTAGGCTTCACCACAAAGAAAGTTAGTTTTGTGAGTTTTCACTGTCCTAAAATAGCTTTACTACTCAATAAGATCTTAAAATATGAGCGAGGTTTCCAACAGACCAGGTGAGAACCATTTGACCTGCTGGGGCTTCAATTCTGACCTTCTGACCTGCAGTGGACAAGAGGGGACCAAACTTCCTGGAAAGATCAAGCATTTACAAAAGCTGTTTGTTTTAAGAGGACAGCACCCACAACAACATGGCCTCAGAAGAAAAAAGCAAAAGCAAAAAAAGCCACCTTCTCCAGATAGGCACATGAGTACCTGCCCCTTAATTCTACACAAACATTATTTTAAAAAGTAATTTATCTTTTTCTTGCAGATAGAGTCCTACTTTGATCAATGTTTAAATAAGAGTTAAAACATATGAAAGTTAAAAAATGGGAAATCATTTCAAATATTTCGAAACTTCTTATAAGAAAAGGTATGGGGTCAATATATTGGTAGGTTTAAAATAAAAAAAACATTTCTCACGTGGTCAAAACTTATTTGACAAGTCCGAATGTATGTTTTAGCAAAATCATTAACTCAGCATTGTCTTTATGTAAAAATTCATTTCAGATGGGATGCTAGCGAGCATAGCTGTATCGCTGAAGGAAAACACAGATTAGTCCATATCACACGAAACAACCTGAAAGGGCTTACATCACACTATTTTTAAGCCTTTCGGAATAAGCTTAGCTACATATTTGATAAATATTACCTTTGCCACACTAAAGAATTATTATTTTTACAGTTATCTCGATCTCGGCAGTACCAGCTTTCGCTCCTTGTGAGTGCCGCCCATTTAATGACGTCAACCTAGAGTCTGCTTCGGCAGCGTGTCGTCCACAAAAAAAAACGTTTTGCCGATCACAGCTAGCTCCGCGTTGTTAGTGTGCGTGTGTTAGGCTGGGGGCAGCGCTGGCAGCACAGACTCTTCCTGGAAGGGGCTGTTCTCACTTTGTGATGTCACAATGTGAGAACCTGCTCGTTTTCATGGATTGGGATGGGCTGGTGCTCAGAGCGCAGGTTTTTAGAGGAGCACTTAGAAATGCATGAAGGGATCAAAAAACCACTTTGGGGTTGTTTATAGTGAGGAATTACAATTATAATATACTTAAAAGCTCAAAAAGTGGATTTAGCATGATATTGGCCCTTTAAGTACTATTTTAAAAACCACACAATTCAAACAATAGACTATAATTAACTTTAAGCTTAAACACTGGAGGACTAATTAGCCACACATGGGCCAAAATGTTCAAATACAGGTTTTTCATTTTACATATAGGCCTAACAACAAACATTTGGCGTTGTCTTCTGGTCGTTTTTTATGTTAACTTTTAAACACAAACTGCTTTATAGTTTTTGGCATATTTGTTAATCTCTTCACTTCCTGTTCTCACATAAAGTAATAAATCCCATCTGGAGTGTTTTTGTTAAAAACTTGATAAAGGTGGTTTCAGCACAAACCCAAGAACCTCCAGGCTACAATAGTTTTGAGAAAAGTCAGCAAGACCTTTCTGGATTATATTTTATGTTGGAAAGCCTTTTTTTTCCGAATGGTTCAGTTTTTGTGGATTACCTGGTAGATTAAAACCACCAACCAGATTAAAACAGTCATTTTGTGTGTGTCAAAATCGGATAGATAAAATGTATTTTACTTTATCTTGCTGGTTAGGGTTCCAGTACTGGTGTTACTTTTGGCTCAAAACCAACATCTGTGAATCTTTGCAACATGATTAGGAAACATTTTCTTCAATATGTGAAGTTTTTCTCTCTGCGGTTGAAGCACTTTGGGAGCTGATTCCCTCCTAAGAGATTGTGGTCATTTTACGCTTCTGTGAGACCAGAATGAACTGCAGTGTTATGGTGAATTAGGTGAAAACATAACTTCTTTAAACACAATGTTGGCTTTCCTTTTTTTCCTGAAGTTTCCTCCACTCGCTAAGAATTCACCAAGAATTCACGTCCAAGTATTCCAGTCACCACAATCCCCACGTTCCATCACAGAAGAATCCCGATTGTGCAACCGTCTGTCAAGCCATTTTTTCTCTCCTCTTCTCACTATTTAAATACCTCACAAAGCTGCAGAAGGACAGACCCTACTGTCCCTCTGACTCATGCACAGATGTGCGTAAGCAGCACGTAGAGCACTATTCCATTACTATTGTCGTTATTATGTCATTCTGCTTTTTTATTGTTGTTCTTCTTTGTGCCCCGCTGTCAGAAAGGACGGCTGGAGAACAAGACTTGGCCAGGCGTGGGATTTTAGGTAGATGGAGCACCTCTGAGGAAAATACCCAGGGGCTTGGTTTCAACAACCCCCTTAGTTTTTTCGTCTTTTACTAGTATGACAAACTTGAAACTATAATAGTCAAATGTGGATGGCCAGCAGAAGAATGCAAAAACAGCAGAGGGATAAACGTCTGTGAAAGAACCCAACTGTGGGTCAAAGAAAGCTTCTTGTCCAAGGGGCTTTCCACTCGCTTTAAAGCCTGATTTTACCGTTACATTTACTAACACTAGACCATCTTAATTGGCCCCAAAACTTAAATCAAATAACTCAAAAGAAAACTCAAGAAAAATCCGACTTTTTAAAGAGTGGCATCTGCCACTATAATAATAGGCATGGTGAAAAGGGAGACTGTAAGTATATATATATATATATATATATATATATATATATATATATATATATATATATATATATATATATATAAGCTAGGGCACCAGGCCAGAGGGTGTCATGTGTGCTGATCATGGTGAACACACCCTCTGCCCACAGATAGGAGCAGCCTATTTATCAGTAATTGTACACGGTTAAGTATCAGTGACAGTGCTGGAGGAGTAATATCGCTGAACAGGCATCTTTGCTGAGTTTGCAGATAATCAGAAAATATTGATTTAAGAAATAATAGTTTATTTTTATGGATGATGGGGTTAGACTACAGGAAAGCCAGTTTAAGTCAAGTTTCACTACCTTGGAATAAGAGATAAACTGAAGCCAGGTGCAATTCACAATGTAACCCCTAGGGGCTCATTACACGAACATGTTCCCGTTTACTCCGATGTTAAATGGTCCAAATGGATTATTACAACTTTAATGGCTATATTTTATGTACTTTATGGAACAGAGAATTAAGAAAAAAAAGGCCTTGACAGTGTGTGTAAAACTAAGTGCACACCATATTCACAGGCTTTTAGGAGCATTTGTAACTGTTGTAGCCTTTATAAATTACCAAGGAATTCCAGTTTTGTCATTTTATGACTGTGGATTCAGTGTATTGAGATTTGCGTGCTTTATGAACGCACAACCCTAGTTCTCTTGGTTGGAGGGATTCCCTCTATCCTTGTAAAGTGAGTGAATTTGATGTCACCCATAGTAAATGGTTTACTTCCGACTCAGACGAAATAAAGACAATTACATTTTTTTTGCAATCCATATGCTGGCATGTTGGAGCAAGACAATGTCAGTAAGCAGTGATAGGTCCTAGTCGGTCTGAGTCATTGTTTCTATGGCAACCACTCTCACCAATCAGGAGTAAACTTGTTGGAAGGCCACACCCTACCACTTGAGAGAGGCCTCAGGAGAATCTGTCAATCAAATGATTTGATGTCAACGGCTTCAAATACCACATGGTTTTCAAAATGACTAACTCTTTAACCATTCACACAAATAAACGTAATTCCAACAAATTCTTTCCATTTTGGTGCATAATTGCTTTTCTTCTGGTTGATGTTAACTGCGTTGACACTTTACAATTGTAAAATGTTGCATATTAGCACAAAGATGTTTTTCTCTGCTTCAAAATCCACAGGAATTATATTAATGGTGTCAACTGTTAAAGCGTTGCAGCAATACAAAGAACGTCAACATGGGAGCTGAAGCTCTTGTGTTAAAGGGTTCATGGGCAATTTTCATGCACCAGAACGTCATACAACGTGTTGGTTCACCACATCTGACATATCCTTAACAAGTTACCATGGCAACTTGCCCCAACCCGACAAGTGAGGTCATCGAGGTTTCTCAACAAACTTTTCTTGCATTGTCCTTTGTTTTTGTGGGATGTACTTTCAGCCAAATGTCTGCTGTTGGACATGTTTGCATTTATTTAACCTTTGGAAAATCAGTACAGACACCTCAAGACACAATTACTAAAAAATTCGAAGCATCTTTGCAACAGAACCAACCTGATTCTCGGGCATTCCACCGCCACGTTTTAAAGAAGCAAGAGGTATTTCTGTTGACATGTTTTGCTGATTGGTTTTTCCAAAAGACACTGTTCCAAAAATCTTCCTTTTGCTCAAATATCCTAACCATTTTTGCTCATGTTTCAAGAGAAACCATGTGTTTAATTTTCTTTTTAAATCTTCTAAATAACTCCTGTAACTTTCTGACAGCTAATTGAGCTGTCGACAGCATAAAACAACCCACATGCTGTGGCCTGTGGAGTCTGGGATGTAGCTCCCCAAATATCTTTTGCCTTTTCTCAGATCCTGTAAGAACTAACCCTGAGGTGAAGAAAATTAACTTCACTGAATGCATTCCATCTGTCAGAAAATCTTACAGGAGAAAATCTGACTGATAATTGTTTGAAAATGGCTTTAAAAGTCTTTCAGTTTGATGGAAAGCTGTGATTTCTTTCTCAGATTAGTGTTGGTGTCTTTCCTCTGTCAGTTTGTTACCACACACCTGAATGCCCCGAATACACCTTATGTCTGGTCTGAAGTTGAAAATATCTCTGTTGGTTCTGTTCTTCACTTGTGGGAGCTGAATCTCAGAGTGACTATGTGAGGAAGTTCCTGAAGCCGAATTCTCACACGGAAACATCTTAGGGGCTTTACAAGTCAGTTTAACACACAACTTTCTTCATATAGAAAGTGCGCTGGATTGTAGGCACATTAAGGGAAACAAAGCAGTTAGAGACTGTGGGTTGACTACCCTACCCAGAATGCAAGTGCCAAGAGGCAGGCGATTGGTAGGGGGATAAAGGAAGGTTTTTCATTTGTGGCTCTTTAATCTGCAATAATCAGCATGTGCATTGAGTGCAACATGACAAAAAACTCCAACTTTATTGACAATACCCGTCAACATTGTTCACATGAAATTTTTCAGTTCATTATGTCGAAGAACACTACGTACCACTCCACCAGGTCCTTGACTACACTAGCCATGATGCTCCAACAATCCGTCAAGCGGGGATGCTTCTTACTTTACCAAAGTAGTACTAAATTGTGTTGTTTTGGAGTGCTGTGTGCCACAAAAAATTTGTTCCAGGTTAGTAACCACAACCAGAATTCACACAAATATGGGTATCGAATTATGATGGACATTGTTGACTCTTAAAGATTAATAAAGGATTGTAAGTACGCCTCAGTGTCAGAAAAAAAGCGTGTCGTCAAAATAATTTATTTACAATGTTATTAAAAAACTTTTATTTTGAAACTTAGATGGTTTTTCTGTGCTTTTGCTGCTGCGGGTTAGCAGATTGATGTGGAGACAGTAGAAATAGTAGAATTGGGGTGTTGTGTCACGCCATTAGGAATGAATTGTAAGTAAACAGCGTCAGGTTGGTTATTGTTATAATTAATGCTGTTATGACAACCCCACAGAGTCAAATTTGGCCGCTCTTGTTCTTAGTCTCTTTGTTAGAAATATGTATATATTTTTTGAATATTTTGTCATTTGCTGTATATTTATAATTTGTAATTGCTGCTACCCCAAATGTACAAACAAAAACAAATTGACAAATTTTATTTTAAGAGCACAGAAAAAACATTGTTCTGTGGTTCTCTAAAGTTAAAGGTCAACCGATTACCTGAGAATTAGGTGTGAAAAAAAAAAGTTACTTTCATTACAGGTAACTGTGCAGGATTTTGTACGTCCTTAGTTTCTTGCCAGTAACATCTTGGTTCAAATATTTCAAATTATTGTGATGTTTTCCAAGCATCATTGTGGTGCTTTACTCATGAAACAAAGGAAGAAACTCTGGAATAATTCGGAATTTATGATCTGCTGTGGAAATGTTTGAAAATAAAAAAAATGAACACCCATGGGCAAACAAAGTAGGCCAACACACTTGTAGAAATTCTGCTACTTTACAAAAAACTGCCTTTAACTTAAGTTAAGATCCTTCGGATCTCCCACAACTTTCCAAAGAGTTTTAAGAAAATGAACTAATTAAACTTAAATAAATCTTTGCATCCCCCTCTACCGGCTTAAGCTTTAAGTCTGTCATGTTCAGGCGTGTGACCACTTGTCGCTCCTTCACTGACTCCTCAAATAGCTTTTTTTCCCTCATATTGACTGCTCATAATGCAGGTTATTCAACCACTTTTCAAAATACCCTGGTATTTGGGGAACTGTGGCCTGAGCCACAGAATGTGCGAAACACTGACAGTTTTTATTTGCTTACAGGAGCAATTTGATGCTTATCAGCGTTTCAGTGCGCCGCTCAGTCTCCTGTCGATGTGGGGGCCATCTGCAGGCGCAAAAAGTTAATATTTTTCCAAAAGAAAATCTTCACACCGGCCGCGGAGAACTTGTTTCGCCTCGTAGCCTTTCATCAGATAGAGATGCTGAATGCGGCGGCGAAAGTGCACCTGAAGAGCTCCTAAAAAGAACCTTTTTCCCAACTTCTCTGTCCAAACAAAAAATAATAACCGTTGAGAGCCAAGGTCCATTTCTAAAACACACACACGTATTGGCAACTAATTGGCGAGCATTGCGTTACGGTACAAGGGCAGCATGGTCATTAAAAAGACATTTCCTGTTTGAGTTGAGAGATGCTGGGATTGATAAGCACAAAGACACGGTTTTATGTCATCTGAGATTGCCAGCTCCAATCGGAGCGCTGATAAAGAGCGAGCTGTGGGAAGGTGTCATAGTGTGAACGTTGTTCCTAATCGGCAGCTATATTGAGGGACGAATAAACGTGGAGCGATTCAGTCAAAGACGGGAATTACTGTCAAAGAGGCGCACAGACCCCCCCCCCCCCCCCGCTTTTGAGGGCCTAATGTCAAGCCTCTGACCTCAGACTTGGAAGAGAAAGGCTGCAGGTTGAGTGTGGATGCTCAGGAGCACCTCACTGCATCGCCATTGCATGCAGCTATTATGTAACAAGGCCGTAGAGGAAACTCAGAGAACAGATAGATCCCCTCTTTCCCTCTTGGGAGGACGGGCGGAGAGACGGGCCAGAGCTCAGATCTCAGGAAGGAAGGGAGACGGGAGGGGGGAGCGCAGGATAAGAGTGCCGCCATTGCTTCATTTCATTCTTTCTCCCTCTTAATTGTGATCCGCGTTATGAATGCCTCAAAGGTGGGGTTGCAGCGCAGACAAAGCCAAGCCATGTCTAATCTTTTACCATTCTGTCAGCTAACAATGTTCAGTTGAAGTTATCAAACTCTGCTGCTGCTGCTGCTGCTGCTGCCGCCGCCTCTCCAGGCTGGCTGAGGGATCATCTCCACTGGCCTCTGGGCGCTTGGACATTTTTGGCGTTCCTCAATTTATCCGAGCTCTTGTTCCCGTCTCCTCCTTTCCTTTGCTCTTCTGCAGGTGAACTTGAAGTTCACGTCTGGGCTGAGGGGCAGTAGAATATCTATTACTGAAACAGGAAGTCAGCTGGAGGGACGCGCACATACACACACACACACCTTCCTTACATACTGAAACCACCTGTAAGACCTCTGACACTGCAATATATCACCCCTCCCTCATTTTCCTGCCATGACAAAGCACTTCATCACGAGACAAAACACAGCCCCCCCCCCCCCCCCCCCCCCCCCACCAACCCACCCACCAGAAGTCCACATCCTGTGCCAGAGCTTTGACATCAAGCTGGCACAGGAAGTGGACCTACACCCTGCTGGCTGGCAGTCAACTTTTGCAGACCTCACTACCTGTTTGCACTTTCAGAGTAAAAGTCTTGACAGCTGTCCCCTCCGGACTGCTTGTCAGAAAACGCAGCAGGTGAAGTCGCTTCGTTCCACGGCTTACATGCTCACTGTCTGCGCTTTAGCTCAGCCTGCTGACAAAAAGGTTCTCACAGCCTAATTGATTTATTATTTATTAATGACAAGAGTTAAAGGGCGGGCCTAAGAGATGGAGTTTTGACTTTTGATTGACTTACTTTACCTTGTCCCGCCCAATCACTTATTTTATTATGGCCTGCAGCGGTCAGCGGTGGGACATGGAATTGGAAAGGTGGATCAAAATGCGAAAGTTCAGGTCTTGAACTTGATTTTTAATTTTTTGGATTTAAGAAAAAAAAAGTTTCAGGCAGAGAATTTAAAATTTAGAAATAACACAAAAAATTCCTCTATCATGACACAGAAGGTTCTTAATCTACATGAAACTAAAAACAGGAAGTCAAACTCAAGAGAACTTAGAAAATAAAAATGATAAAATTAAGCTCAAAATATTCCATTTGTGAGTTTCAAAAGCTGATTTTTTTTTTAAAGGTAGGTTGCATGATCATACGGCAAATGTTGTTATGCATTGAATTGCATCAGACAAAAACATGAAACCATTAAAAAACACATTCTTCCTATCATGTAAAGAAATGTTTATCATGTCATGTTTGCTTGTGGTCCGTTTCTAGGCTGTTAGGATTTTTAAATGCTTTTTTTAACAAGCCTGAACACATTGCAGCTGTCATCTGCTGTAAAGTGTTTCTTTTATTCAAACAGAAACCGTTTAAGGACATTTAGTCATCTGACAAAAATCCAGGTGAGTTGGCCTTCAGCCTCTCTTTCGTTAACAGTTTTTTTCCCATCATTTTAGACTCCCCGGAAGCTTAGAGGTCTGCTAAAAACTCTCTTGCAACATGTTTATGGAAAATATTCACCTTGAAGAAAAATTGGTGTCAAGTTTAAGGTAAATTTTTATATTTTGTCACACAACTTTGTTTTAAAGCAACCGAAAAGTGCAACTGCAGGGGTTTAGTCATCATTCATGTGGGGTTTTTCTGAGAAATGAAAGAATAAAACTTAAATATTTCTAATTAAAGCTAAAGAAACAGTAGATGTTTTTGTCACAACTTAACTTTTCACTTAACTGTGTGCAGTTGAACATGTGAAAGTATAACTTTCACACCTGTTCTTTGGTAATCACCTGAGACTGTCACACTTGGTCTGGCCTACTTTCACCAGCGCATGAATCATCCTTACCCTGTTATCTGATAAAGATTCATTGTTCTTTCTTCTAGTTGGACAAAAGGAACGCTCTCCTACCAGGTGTTCCTTCCATTTTGACATATTTCACAAATTCCAGCTCGTGTTTTATTTCCCGGGCTGTCAGGACCGTTTAACTGCTCGTTTGACTGTTATCACATCAAATTATGAGCAGTCCCTGCTGCTGATAATATGCGCTTATCACCTGTGGACTGCGTGGGAGGTTTGTCGTGCAATTTGCTGCCACAGAGAAGCCATACAAAGTTCACCAAGTCATCTTTACCTCTCTGACTGGAGGTAAACACCAGCAGGAATTCTTAAGAGGAACTTACTCCTCTAGTGTCCAACAGGAGAAAGAGAAATACGTGATCATTGAAATGTGTCATCACCAGGATGTGAAGGGGCATTTTTTGACGATTGTTGCAACACAAAAAGCCTCAAGTTGTGACATTTTATTCCCAAAAAGTTGAAATATATTTCAACAATATTTTGATTAAATGCTTTAGGAGGATAAATAAACTTTAAAGAACTTCCTTGGGATTTTTCCCCCATTTTATTTATGTGACCCCACAAAAATTGCCAACAATTGATGAAATTCTCTATCAAAATGTATATTATTGTAAAATAGAGCATATTTTTTGCGCAAGAAACACTCTAAAACTTAAAAAGCGGTATGATAATTAAAATTCACACAAGAATAACCGACATGATATTCATGAATAAAAGTTAAGTTTTAACTGCAGAATAACAAGTTGGCACGCCAAAGTTTTATTCAATTAAATTTGTCATCAAACAATGTTAGAAAACAGCCGTTTTAATCAGGAACATGACTTGGACCAAACACTTGTATCTCTGCCTGTTATAAAAATCAATTTTATTATAGAATTAATGCATCAATTGTGTATTTATAGAGTTTTTTTACATATTTTCATCAACAAGTCATTGGTTCTATTAAGTTGACTCAGTGTGGCTTAAAAGATGTCTTCCTTATCTGAGAACATTAAAAGAGCTACTATTTTCACCTAGAGAACCTGAGCAGTGGATTTCTTTATAACCTGCGTGGTAAATTCACACACACACACACCTGCATAATACCCAGAATCCCCTGAGGGGCCAAGAGGCAGATGATTGGTCAGAGGGGTTAATGGGAAGTTCTGTATGTTTTCTAGAAAATGTGAGAGAATTGGTTGAATTTGGAAACTGCGTGGTGGCGCAGTGGTTCGCCTCACTGGTTCGAATCCTGGCGTGGAGTTTACATGTTCTCCTTCCACACATGTGGATTTTCTCCATGCACCCTGACTTCCTCCCACAGTCCAAAAACATGCTTCATAGGTTAATTAGGTATTCTAAATTGTTGGAAAGTGTGTGCGTGGGTGTGATTGCATGACCTGCAACAGACTGGCAACCTGTCCAGGGTGCACCACGCCTTCACCCAACAGAAGCTAGGTCAGGCTCCGGCAACCCCATGACTCTGAAAGGGATTTAGCGGGTCAAGAAAATGGATTGTTGAATTTAGGGGGAGCTGTCGCAGTCATGCCCCGTGATGGACTGCTTGTGTGCCTGTCTCCAGAGGTAGCTGGGATAGGCTCCAGCATCCTCATGACCCGGTAAGCGGCTTTGGAAAATGGATGGAATTGTAGATGGTGCAATTGCAACCTCTCTAAATCAGGGAGAAATTTAATCATGCGTCCTTTTTGGGGGGATTTTTGAGTGAAGGTTTCTCATCATTATCAATGAAAATGCTATGGCACCTATTTTTATACATCTTTTAATGGTTTAATTTTTTGGGTGACTACATAGCATAGCAGGAACATTTTAACATTGACTTGATGCCATGCCTTTAAAGTTATAGCTTTTCAGTTCAAGGTTTAACCTGCAGTAAATATGCTGGAGCATATATCACTTTCATTTTAAAACTTTATGAGGGAAAAAGAAAAGTTGCCGTTATGTTCAAACACAACAACAGGAAAAGTGATCATAATCATGACGACCAGGGAAGCTGTGCATTCCTTAAAACCATAACAGAGGTTCCATAAAAAAAACATCCAAACTAAAACTTTTTGCAACTTTTGTGAACAATTTCATAAGAAATTTGAGACAAAAGCATTGACTGTAAAAACAGTGGACAACTCAACACCTCTCTTCTCGTGTTCCCAAATAGGAAGTACCATTGCTTCCTGATATGGACGCCGCCATGTTGAATCCAGTCGACAGTGATTGGTCCAAGTCGCTCTCAGTCATTGCATCTGTGGCAATTGCGATAAGGTCTTTTTGGAGGTAAAGCATTTTTGGGTGACGTCACGCCTCGATTCGTCCATTGTTTTTACAGTCTGCGGACATAAGCCATTTTTAGCAAACAATCAACTATCAAACATGCAAAATAGTCCGAATCCCTTTAAAGAATTGAACTTTTGACACATTTGTGACTTTTTTTTATGTTGCAGTTATAAGGAAGAACTGAACACTTTTTCACTTTTGAACAAATCAGATTTAAATCAAACAGCCGTTGCAACACACACATATATAATAAAGTATTCACCCTCAGCAAAGTTGCCTTAGCAAATAAACTTTAGCCGTTTGACTTTGGTGTGAATGGAGGCTTTTTTGCTCGTGAAACAAGCGCCTTAAAGGCTGGAGAAGTGACCCGGTTTAGTGATTTCCTTTTTAAAAAGGGCCTCAAAAAGGAAGTCTCTCCCCCTTTTGGCCGACAGACGGGCCATTCTTCTATTTTTACTCCGCCTCCCAAAAGGTCACAGACAAATGTACGTTTTAGTTGACATGAGCTAAAAACTGAAGGTCGTGAGGCCATCCTGAAATAGGTGTGCTTCATTTATAGTTGGAGTTGCAACACCAAAAAAGTTCCTGAAGGAACAACAGGCTCCTCTTGGTTCCAGATCACACAGACTTTT
Organism: Oryzias latipes; assembly: GCF_053564925.1. Taxonomy (NCBI): domain Eukaryota; kingdom Metazoa; phylum Chordata; class Actinopteri; order Beloniformes; family Adrianichthyidae; genus Oryzias; species Oryzias latipes. Next base: position 23,742,289 of record NC_136248.1, on the reverse strand, counting down.
GTCTGGGATTTGCAGTCCTATCCAGAGCGGCAGAACCGTATAATAGAAGACCTTACATTAACATTTGGAAAAACACAGTACTTCAATGACTTAACCTCAGTCACAGATCACGTGATCATGCCTGTGAAAATATTGTACAGTAGGTTTAAGACTGTACTTATCGGAGTAGGACAAGATCAGCTTTGTTCATGTCTTTATTTCAAACCAAAAGAGCATACTTCAGATATTTTAACCATTTATGAGGGCAGAGTTTGTAAGCAGAAGAACCTGCTTCCATGAAGTGAAAACGCTTTCAGATTATCAGGAACTTGTCCTCACTCCTGCTGATTTGCTCCTGTTTGGAAACTTTATTGTTAGTTAGAAGAGCTCTTGTTTTGAAAGTTAGTCTAAGGATGTCGGGGACACTCCCATCTTTGTTATGGCAAACACGCTGATTAACCCGGTTTAACAAATCTGCTCTTTAGTCCACCCCCCACCCCCCTTCCCTTTTGCCTTCATTCATTCCTGGTTTTTCCTCCCCTCCTGGGTCTCATCCAACGCAGACGTAATAACGAGCGTCCATCCAAAACTGGGACTGCAGAAAAGCCCTGGAGGACGCTGCATACTTTCACCCTGCCCTAACGATCACACACAAACGCCAGCGCAAATGCTCCAACCCCTCTCAGCTGGCTATCTAATCACCACACCCTTCAGCCTGACATCAGCCCGTGATGTCATTGAGGGACCAACGCTGGCATGCTGTCGAACACAACTTCATCATCAGCGTAATCATCCTTTGGCAGCGGTGGACGAGCCCCGGATGGGACACAGCTGGACTGTAACAGCTCTCCTAGCGCATGCAGCGGGGGGCGGGGCTTTGGGGAGCCAAGCGGGGCTCAGTTACCTGCTTGGTTTGTGAAAGACTCAGCGGAGGGTTTCACATCAAGTTTGCCTCTGTTTCAGATAAAACCACACATTTGACAGTGACAGCCTTTCATCAGATAAAAGAAGTTAAAAACAGATTAAAGGAGTGAGTCCAGGTGATTCCACGACGGGCCGGGAGTAACATGAGGTCAAAACTGGATTATGCAAACCAGAAATGTAGAGAAAAAGTTGTGAGGGGTGCAAGTTGAAATACTGCGAGAAAAGAAAAGGAGCCAGAAAACTTCAGGGATTTAAGTTTGTTGTATTTTTTTTTTGTTTTTTTTGTTTTTTACATGCAGCTGCAGGACTGCACGTCTGGGACTGACATGTTCACCTTTAACATAAATACTGAACATGTGGCCCAGTGGTGCAATTTCACATGTTCATTATGGAACATAAGCACTTCATGCAGACTATGTGCAGAAAGAGATTTTTTTCTTCTTCATAAAGTTTACGAACAAATAGAAAATAAACATTTGTTTGGTGAAACGTTGAGGAATCGGCTAAATTGGTTTGCACTGAGTTTTTATGTGATTTATTCAGAATGTTAAAAATGTGTTTTAGTGTCCATATACATTTATTTTGCATGAATTTTGCTAAGTTTTTGCTGTATATTAGATTTCTCTTTCGAAACGCATCTTTTGATCTTTTTTAAAAGCCTTTCCTGTGGTCTTTCAATTATAATTATGCCATTTATAGCCCAAATAAAAAAAATTTGTAGGACATAAAATGGCATTAATTCATTAGAAATTTACTTCTGAATTGTTGAGGAGGAGCGTCAGCGCAGAGCAACCCCCCCCCCTGTAGCTAAGATCTCAGAGCTAGGAGTTTGTGGCCCGCCCGGCATATTTTTTAGGTCACAAATAAACTTTTTTCAAACGTCATTGTTTCATCTGCTCCCGATCCACAAAAATTTAAATAAAGAAAAATGACATTTTGTGCTTAATGTTCTTAAAATATGTCAGTTGTGTCAGCAAATCATGCAGCTGTCAGAAAACCGTTCTTGCTTTTGAGATTTTCCTCACCGCTTCGCTCTCATCGTTCACTTTTTATTTCCTACAACCTGTATTAAAACCTGTGCAATAAATTCTAAATAACAGTAAAACCAAGAGGTCACATTTATAAATCTTTAATTTTAATATAGATGAGGGATTCTTGGAAAAATTTGGCAACACAGTGGGCCTTTGTTTTCCAAAGCTCAGACTAAAACAAGCTTTTTTTTTCTTCTAACTCAAGACAATAAATTAAAGGGCAGATAGAAACTTTAACACAATAACTTACTTAAGAGTGATGCTGTTATTTTGCTCTGTGAGAACAAACAAGGAAAAGGGGGCTGAGGCTGGGATGGTGTGAACTATGCAACTATGAGAACAAGTGAAACATTATCGGAAAACAGAGGAGGAACTCAAAAGAAAAGGGTTTAAGTTTTGCAAAACATAAGCAAACACAGAGATATATTTGTGTGGAACCAAAGACTTATTTTCAGTGCAGCTCTAACATTTCACAGTTTAGAGTGAAAAACAAACAACACCATTAAATGTCAATTATGTTCTTTTAGCCTCCATCTTACTACAGGTCGTGTCACACAGCCACGGCCAACATTTTGCCCATTTTTTTCGATCCTTTCTGTGATACATGCGTGACATGCGTAATTTACAAGTGTTTCTTGCATTCATCGATGTGCACAGATGTCCGTTAAAGGTTTTGGGTCTTTACAGGAATTTGAGCTGTTCAAAAATTTTACCATTTCCACTACCACATTGGTAGTGGAAATGGTCAAAGTTCAACTGGTTTAACTTTTATGCCTTGCTCAATTGCAGCACGTTTTGTACGTAAAACCTGAAAATGGATGAGAAAACTTGTGTAGCGACACGTGAACTGTGCTTTAAATGCGGAGCCTAAAACACGCATGTACAACTTTGAAAGTGGTCACCTGAATGTGTGTTTCTGAGCCCGGTTTGAATGTAGCAGAAGAGTTCACAGAAAACATTCGAATCAAAGTGACCAAAAAAAATCAGCAATAAAACCAGAAAAATTATTGAATACAGCTAAATGTATATCCCAATGACTTTTCATGATGCACTGATTGAATTTGCAGTGATGTTGCTCTACATGAATCCCTGCGCCGGCCTTTGGCATTGGTGGAAATTTGCCACATTTGTTCAAACCAAGAGCCAGTTCTGACAACACATATGCTGTAAAAAAGCTGATCAAATCCACATTGATATATTTCATTTTAACGATTTGACAACGTCGCCAAAACTTCCAACTGCCTTTTCTGACAAGAACAAAACCACAAGTTTGTGACTTATATGTGACTTGTGTTTTGGGGAAAGGTATTGCCAAAAATATTTTTGCTTTTTAGCTAATCCTACACTCCCTTGTGTTTGGACAGATGAAAACCTGCTGTAAGTTTAATACCAGAACTCAAACCTGCATTAATTGTTCTCAATTGGCATCATTTAATGTCCGGAAATTTATAAAAGTGGAATTGGCTCCAGTCTGTTCAAACCAACTGTTCATGAAAAGTTATTATGAGGAACCACAGCACTCTGGCGCCAGAGTATTGTCTCTGCTGGAAGAAACCACACACTTACAACACACCTGGAGCCCATCCCAGGGACAGACGCACACGAGCACCAACAGAGACGCACAAACCCGAGAGTCTCAAAATCCTTTGCATCGGAGCTAAGATTAACCAACAATTAAGAAAGACTTTGTACGTTAAGGTTGTCCTCTGCAGCTTCGGGGGGGAAAGGCGACTCCATCTTTTCTGCTGGCTGTCAAGTGTTATTGCTAAAATTGTGCTGCAATTCTGAAAAAAGAAATTATTTCCAGATGTTTCCAAGTGCAGCCTAAATTTACCAAAGAAATACTCTTTTGTCAGGAACACAGTGTGAACAAAAAGAATGCTTATTTAGTTTTTACTTCTCTTTTAGTTTTGCCCATCCACATTCAGAAATGGGGGGGGGGGGGGCATCTTACTGCATCTTATCAAGAATAAATGTGGAAGTTTGTCACCAACTTAAATCATTTCTAGAAGAAAAATTGTTTGTTTTAATACCACGAAGAACAACACAATAGCAAGCATTCCATGTAAAAGGTTGAATTTATGGTGATGCCTTTAGCTTTTGTGTTCAATGTGTCAACAATAGAAACATTTTACATGCTTACGTCGCATTTTATTTAATAAAAACATGTATATCTGGAAATCCTATCCCTATGTGCTGCATTTTATAGATAAAAATCCATATTGTTGTTGCCACAACTAGAAAGAAAATTCTATAAACAAGCATAAACAGAGCAATAAAGCTTAAATAAAATAATTTATTGTATAGTTTTATTACAAGTTGCATAAATCTTTGCTTTAAATTGGCTTATTCTTGCACATTTTTCCAAACTCTTCTATAAAATGAAGACATGATAAACACATAAAGAAGTGGTAGCACTCATGGCATATACAATTGTTTTTTCTTCAAAAATGTCTTTCTTTTCTTCAGTTTCATTTGAATTGCTCAGATACAACACGGGATTATCCAGTCAAATTAAAAAGGTAGCAAAAATACAGATAAAGGACCTAACAGTCCTTCAGGACTCTAAAGCTGTGACAGAATCCCCTCCCTAACCCCTAAAAGACAATATAGTGCGGGACTATCCAGTGCCCTGGATTTTAGTGCACTTTTGTTTTGTTTGGGGTTGTTTTTTTATGCCAAATGTGACGGCACCCGTTTGCTGAAGTAAGAACCCATTAAGTATGAACATTATAAGAAGACTATTCATGAATCCACTGTGTGATAAACAATTGGATTATTTAGAAAAAAAATAACTTTCATACACTTTTTTGAATGATAAATTAATGCATTGTGGTCTATTTATGCCAGTCTAGTAAGCGTTGATGCACACTGGTTTCACACAGAAATTTCTAGGCAACGACGAGAGACTCTGTCGTTTCTTTATTCATTCACTAACTATTTTTATTTAGCTATTTATTATTTTTATTTAGCTAATGAGGGAACACTTGGAGTATTTTTTTTATATCATTATAAGTCAATGAATGGTCTATTTTTTAACCTATGACATATATAAGGCACAAAATTATAAGGCGCATTAAGCAAGACAAAAGACTCAGAGATGAGTCAGTTAGTCAGGTCAGGGTTAATGGCCGACGAAGTGTGCATTATCAGAAATTAACACACGCCTTGGCCATGCAAACTTATAGAATTTGTTTGTGAAACGCTACACAATAGCCACGTTAGAAGCGTTGGCTGCATTAGCATCTTCATAATACCTGTAAGCCCCAATTTTGTATGCAACACGTAAAGAAAACTGTCTGACATTTTACCAAGCGCACCGGATATCTCTCAAAATTGCTTTGACATGAGTAAACACAACCACACTTTTCATTGAATCTTCTAATCCATTATCCCTTTCGGGGTCACAGGGCTGCCGTAGGATATCCCGGCGCCTTGCGGGCAACGGCAGGGGACACCCTGGACAGGTCGCCAGTCTGTCGCACAGCGTACTTTTGTGCTTTTAAGTATATTGAAGAAAATACGTTGCTTAAAACTAAAAACACTCTGACCTGAGGTGAAACCTTCCTCCCCTCCACTCTTTCAATATTGTTGTATGGTCAGGGCCAGGGGCTTTGAACCTGCACTACGCTTGAACATAACAAGGTCCAGCTGCCTTATCAAGTCCCAATTCAGAGGTTGGAGGATCTCAAAACGTGGAGTTTGAACCTTCAGCTTTAAATGAGAGCCAGTGCTAATGAAACTGCAGATGTGTATTCCCTGGAAAAACAAAATTACTCCAAATTTGGTCTGATGCAACAGTTCTGCAAATCTGAGCAGCTCACTTAACTATATATTTTTCAGCTCAAGGGGATAACTGGTGGTGGGAAGTTCAGACCCCCAAACGACTTCTGCAGACTTCTCAGCAGGTTCTTGGCTGGTGGCCTTTAAACCACACCGGGGTGCAGTGCACCCAAATATGTTGATCCGATAGGGTCTGGTGATTTCAGATTTCCACGTTCTGTTCAGCCGTCCTGTGGCTGCTAGAGACAAAATACTGCACATACTGTGCAGGTTTCGGCTCAGTCGGGCGAGGGGAAATCCTCTACAGGGAATGTTTTACATTAGAGGCACTGGAAGAATCCACATTTGATCAATAGAGCGGGGCGACTTGCCAAACAATGTCATTAACCACTTATTAATTCTGGCAGCCGTCGCAGAGCCACATTGTGATCGGAGTGGTTTCTAGAGGAGTGTTTACCAAAACAAGACGCTCGGCTCTGCTTCAGCGGTTTCACTAAGCTATGCAGTGACGTAGGAGAGCTGGATATAATTCTGAATTTATGTAGAAATGTAAGGTCATTGCAGCTTCGTAAGTTTACTTTCTCACCAGAATGTGCTGAAAATTAAAGCCTGGTCTTGCACTTATTCTGTTTTTTTATACGAGCGCTTGTGAAAATCTGTTAAACTGAAAGAGGCCTGTTTTATTCCAGCTGCGGTGGTAGGATTTTTTTTTTTTTGGACTCCTAAAACGTATAAACTTAAACGCACCGTGTGGACTTAACATCACCAATCGTATCAAATGTCACCCATTCAATCTCACTCTTCCTCTTCTTCAGATATCGGATTCTTCTCGCTCCAAATATGAGACATGTGTCAAAATGTTCCTCTCCTAATTGAGTCCTAATCACATTTGCTGAGCACACAGACATCTGGGGGGTCTGCAGAGCTTTTCTCCTGGGAGGCTCTGGTGTTTGCTCCGTCCTCTTAAGGACCGTCTCCCAAACTTCTACATTATAAACGTTAGGCTTGTCTGCGACAGAACCACATTTTTCATCCACAGTTTTCATTTGGCCGACACGAGCAAAATTATGAGAAAATATTTAAAACAAAGTGAAAAACTTTGAAGTTGAAATGGTTATCTAGGCAAAACAAAGACTTCTAAGATATTGAAGAAACCTGTTTTTCAACCTCCGAGCTCCAGTCCTCACGTCTGGAGAAGTAGACTTAGGGATGACAGAGGTGAGAGTTCATGGTGATACTTATTACAGGCTGATTAAGATGTATGATGACCCCTTGACCTCCCCAAAATCTAAACCACTTGCAGTCAAAGACAACACTAATAAAACTGATCCTATTAGTCTTCATGCCACTTAGGACTGTAAAAGAGCCCTCTTTGTCCAGCCCCCCCCCCCGCTCTATGTCATTATAATTGCTTGAAGCATATCTAAAATGTTCCTTCATGCATCAAAAACAAACACTACATTCAATAAGCTGATAAAATACCACAGTCTAAAATTAAATTTAATTCTGCTGAGTTTATGAAACTAGCTAAGCTGAAGGTAATTACTTCAGGCTGATTTATTTCTGTCGGGCTAAAAGTGTTCACACACAAGAAAGGCTGACAGAGTTTTATTATAAACTTTCACATAAAAAAATCAATAAATCTATAAGAATAACGGGAAATAATTGTCAGCTGATGTTTTCATTTTGAAAAAAATGACAAGATTTACATTTTCTTAAAAGTAAAAGCGAATTGGATCATTGATTTGTATTTTTACCTCTAAGTGTCTGACATCCCTAGAACAGAGATGGAAGAAGCTAGTTACTTGTAAAAGTTAATTATTAGTATAATCATAACTGAAGAGAAGAAAAGGAAACTTTAGTGATTTAATACTATTTGTATAAATCCAGTTTTATGATAAATAAAAAGCTTAGGCAAATAATATAACAATTATACTAGAAAAATTCAAAGAAAAGAGTAGAAGGTAGATGATGCTGGATTTCTCCATAAAAACTGTAGGAGTGTGCAATTTGATAAAGGTGCACAGAAAAGGCTTTTACGCTAAAGCTACATTAACAAAGCCCTTGGCAATGGCACATTCAAGTGACCACTTCAGCACTCAAACCTCAAGCATTCACCACGTTAGTTTTTATGCCTGTTTTCAGGCTTTGTGTTCAAGCTACGCTGAAAGCCAGAGGATTCTGTTGTAAGTGGTTCTGTTGAAAGGTAAACCTGTGCAAACGTCGACCAATCAGGAACTCAGATTTGGTAGTTACATGTGGATGGCGTCCTTTTTTATTCACAGATGTACAAATTGTTTGAAAATTGACCATGGAGAAGAAATTAATAATTGCAGTTTGTGTCTGGCTGGAATTCTAGGACACCAAGTCTTTCATATATCGGAACAGAGCTGTGAAAGAAAAAGCCTGGAGCAAGGTTCACGAGATGTGTTCTAGAATCTATGAGAGTATTTTTGTCACATTTTCGCATGCATGAGCAGCTACAAATGAAGATTTCCAGTTATCCGTCCAATTTCTAAACTCACTGAATCCCATTTGGGGGGAGGGGGGAGGGTTGCAGGGTTGCTGGAGCCTATCCCAGCTCTTGTTAGGCAAAGGCAGGGTTCCCATCATCAAGAAACTTACTACAAAGCTGTGCAGCCCACTTCCAGTCATGTGACCTGAAACTTCCCTGGTTTTTCCTTTTTACACATTTGAGGACGGAAAGTGAGAATGAGTGAGCGTGGCCTCGGGTGACCTGTGCTTAGTTCCCAGCTCAAACTTAGAAGCTCTCCAGTGTCGATGGGGGGGGGGCTTCATCCAAATGCTTTCAAAATCTTAACCTCACTTTTAATCAGACATCCAGCCTCTTAGGCCTGAACATAATCTAAACCAAACCGTTTCATTTGTCTAACCAAAACCCTGCTCTTATCCCAGATGCTAAAATTTTTGCGGCCATGAAGAAATCTTCTCATGATTTATGCCAACAACATGCAATGAGTGGAATTTCAGAGCTGTGTTCATTCCACTCTAGTGGATCATGTGCACATCGATCCAGCAGCTAGAGTCCCCCTTCCTCCGTGTTAACAGCTCAAGTTTTTTTTTTTCTCATGAAAAAGGACATGCTGTTTAAAAATGAAACCAGTTCCTGTTGGTTAAACGGTGTAAAAGAAAAGTAAAACTTAGCTTTGTAAAAGTCTGTAAGTCTGTTGCAATGATACAATTTACCCATAAATATCAAGCATATAGGCAAAAGATCTACAAGTATGTTTTGGATTTGCCGCCATAACTGCATGTAGAAGATTTTATTTAAAAAAAAAATTGTTTTTTTTGCCTTATGATGCTTTATGATTTTAACCCCCCCCCCCTTTCTACCATCACCCTCCTACCCCCCCCCCCCCCAACATCCCTCTCTTCTCTTCCCTCTCTCTTCTTTTACATCCAGTCCAACAAAAAACTGTTACAAATATAATTAATATAAATAAAGTTTAGTCTAAATTACAAAAGAGGTTTATTCAAATATCATCTGTGTCAGAAGATTCATAACCCCATGTTGTAAAAGTAAAATGTGTCCAACACAAGAGGCCTTCAGCTCTCATCTCTCTGCTCAGCTGTTGAACAGGACAAGTTAAAAAAAATGTTTTTTGTGGTTTTGGTTTGAAGCTTTGTTCTGTCAGTGTAAAATAAAAAGATAAACCACTTTGGCTCCAAAATTACCTAAGTGTAGCATTTACTTAAAAGCAAAAACATTGTTGCTGTGTAATGCCTAGATCTATTTTCATAGCTGGAAATAAATTCAGGCATTAAGGGGTTTTCAATTTTTAAAGTTGTAAAAGAATTTTTACGCGTTTTATGTCATTCTTAGGGATTCTGACGTGAAGAAATTCAGCTTTGTGCTGATTGCTTTTTTTGCTTCTTTATTTTTTTATCCATGTCAAAATCATCTGGTATACGTTAAATCCTTAAATTCTTCTTGACTGTAAAGTGCTGCATGTCGGTGCAAAGCTGCTTTTCTTTGCTTCAGAATCTGTTGGAATTAATCGCATAAACAGTCGAAAAGTTACGGTTAAACAAAGAATGTCGACACTGGAGCTAACGCTCTGGTGTTACAGGGTTCAAATGTAAATTCTGTTGTCTAAAGGTTTTTTTTTAATTCTACAATGTATTATTCTGTTCATGTTTACAAGAACATTTCTAGATCCTCTAAGTCATATTATTTGTCCCAGAAATGTACTTTTTTCCAATTACCTTTCCTGAATGACTAACTCTTATCAACATTTGCATGTAACCATTGTGCTATCCTAGGCACTTTAACATTGGGAGTTGGGTCATCTAGACCCACTAGACAGTGCTCTGAACCTTTATTCTTCAATGATTTGTGATCTTCACTGGTGTCCATGGATTACATGAAATCATCTTCACCTTTATCCACCTTTGTCATGGTAGGGAGAACACTTCAATGTATAGGCCCGTACACACCGGGACAAATTACGCGCGCGATATTCGCCGACGTTTAACGCCTCGTGACTAAACAAAGGGCACCAATGTGAGTGTGGACACCGATGCGAAAAACGCCACGCGTCAAAGCTTCATTTTTTTAAAAACGCCTCGGGTTCGTTTTTTGGGTTTGACGCGCCGTGTCAAAAACTATACGACCAATGAGAATTCCGCTTTTGCACACGTGTCTGGAGCTTCTGAAGTTACAGTAAAACACAACTTGGGGGCGCTCAAACACAAAACTGTCTTGCTGAGCACACATACGTAACGGCGAAGAAGATATACGCCAAGTAGCGTCTACACTGCCGCAAAGAAATAAGACGAAGAAGATACACTCACTGACGGACACTCTAAAATATCCCGGAAAAAAACGGTAACTATGGGATGTACCCAAAATAGACGTCTTTTCCGCCGTCTTTCATCATTCAACAGAACAATAATTTCTTCATCGCTGGAACTGGAGCTAGAGCTATGGTGCTGGAAATATTCATGTTTTCTTTGTTTGATTCTGACAAGCGCGTAAATACTTGCTCTCTTCTTCTGAGTGAAAAGCGACTTTAAGAAGCGTAAAGTGTAAATGTGTGCAAACAAACAAAAAGAATGGAAAATTTATTTTAACAAGCTAATGTTTAAAAGAATTCTGTGGACACAATTACCACCAAAAATTCAAAATAGAACACATTTGTTTTGTTGTTCAACTCAGAGATCTCCAGAGTCCCTTTCAGGGTCACAGGGTTGCTGGAGCCTATCCCAGCAACTGTTGGGTGAAGGCGTGGTACACCCTGGAAAGGTCGCCAGTCCACTGCAGGGCCACACAATCTTACACAAACTCACATTCACACCTAGAAACCAATTAGAGTAACCAATTCATTCTATGAATCATCTTTCTGGACTGAGGGGGGAAGCTGGAGAACCATGTAAACTCCACACAGAACGGACCAGGCGGGGATTCGAACCAGGACCTTCACACGATGAAGCCCCTCTGAAATCTTTTTATATATTTGATGTAATAAGAATTTTTGTACAAAAAAAAACTCGATTTTGACCTGAAACTTAAAGATTTAAAAAAATAAGCTTGATGTGAGCCGAAGGCGTCTGAATAGCACTTTTCGAAAATGAATATAGGAGCTTTTGCCTGGTTTAGCTGAAGGAAAACACAGTATGTTTACTTTAAAAGACACATCACAGTGTCAGGCCTGTTTGCCAGTAAATACAGCTGAAACAAAAACACAGGCGATGCTTTCTCTGCCAGTTTTTTCTGAGAATTTGTGTTTGGCCCTTTTCTCTTGAAGAAACCCAGAATGGTGCTAAATCAAAGACAATTAGATCCATTTGGGGCCGCAGAAGAAAAGCAGTTGGACGTTTTGGTAAACACATATTTCAGGTAGTGATTGCAGAGGCTCACAGTAATGTCAGGGCATTAGATTAGTCTGCCTCATTCAAAGGAATTACAGACTGCACAAACTCAAAAATACACATGCATGAAGGATTCCATTTAAATATTTTTTCTAATAGGTTAAACTGTTAGTTTTACAAGTAAAAATACAAATCGAGCATATTTCAAAAATATGTTTACTTTCTTTTTTATAAAAACAACACATTTCCCATGCATATAGTGTCCATAACTGAAATTATGCTGACTTTACTGATGTCAGTGATAACTACCTCCATTTTTTTCTTCTTCGGCACTAAAAGATTGATGGCGGCTTGTCAGAACATTTCCCTCAGGAGGCCTTTGAAACTCCGCAACAGAGAGGATATAACGCAGATTCATTGTGGCTTTTAGAAAAGTAGTTGTCCAATAAATTTGGAAGAAAGGGATTATTTATAACCGCTCAAGGAAGCATTCCTAATTTGTAATATGCTTTAGAAATTCCAGAACTGGTTGTTCCGTATTAGACGTTGTGTCTCCTGCAAAATTAATTAACGCTGGCAAACAATCGTTCTCTCGGAGGTTTCCAGCCACAGGAATTCGACAAACTCCTGCTTTTAATCCCGCTTAAATACAAAACACAACTGTAGGCCAATGTAAAGTCCCAGCGGGGCTTGTTGTTACTTAATGTATTAAAACAATCACTTTGGGGCTGATTTATCTGAAGAGCTGGAGCTGAGCAGCCAGTAATCACAGGAATCAGTCATCCCATCGTGTGATTGGTCGCCTGATCCGAGTGGTGATCTGATGCAACTCCAGCTTTTAAATTCGACCCTCAGATCTGCTAATTATTCATTTTTACATTTGCTGCGGTTCACCAAATTTCATCGACACAGATCGAGTCTCTCCCGCAGAGGGGAACGTGTTTTCAATAACAACACTGCAACAATCCGCCGATCATCATGGCTGCCATTCACCACATCTGAAATCAGCACATTCTTGGATCCATGCGTCACCTTGAGGCTGCTCAGAGGAGCCGTATTTCTTCTGGAGTCGATGTATGTTGCGTTTTTTAGCATTCCTGCCAAGGTCAAAGGTTAAAAAGCCTCATCAGGCAAACAATACTTTCAGTGACCTGAGGCACTCACTCCAGATTCTTGATTTCTGTTGCAGTTGGGGAAAAAAATAAGGGCTTGATCTGTCATTTGGCCAGAGAACTGAGATCATAAGAACCACATGAGGCAACCACTGGGGTTTAGTGAGCAACTCCAACATCTGAATCAGAGAAGACATGGGATGAAGGGATGAAACTGAGGAAAGTGGTGGAGTTTTCTACAAAAGCTGGTATTAGTTGATCTGCCACACTTTGGATCACAAGACTTTAGGATTTAACAGTCATATCACGGAGCTCTTAAAAAATTGTAAAAATCAAGCAAAAGTGGCAGTGCTGGGGGATGCTTTTAAACTACACCTTCAGTCAACCTACATTTACATTCTGTAATTTTAGTGACAAACCAGAGCTGAAATGCAGTATAATGATGAACAGCACTAACGGATTATCATAAAAAGCTAGGTAAAGATAATGTTTGTTTTGCATAATGTTTTGATTCATACTAAGGTGGAAACGGACACAAGAGGTCCCCAACACGTCAATCATTTTCTCGACTGGCCCACGATCAGTCACTCAAAAAGATGTTGACGTGAAAACTACAAACAACTGACAGAGAGCTTTTTATCCTGTTGTAATCTTGTATTTTCTTCTAAATTTACCATTTTAATTCAGAATAATTGTATACTTTATATATATATATATATATATATATACATACATATATATATATATATATATATATATATATATATATATATATATATATATATATATATATATATATGTGTGTGTGTATATATATATACATACACATATAACACTCTCTAGTTCTTTCCTTGTAGTTCCAACCTCAGCATCCTTTTTTCAATCACACAAATGGCTCAAGAACTGTATACAGTATTTAACCAAAAGGTTATAATGTGGCATGCAAGTACGCCAACCTTATAGTTTTATAGTTTCATATCACTTTATCTTTCTGAAATTGGATGCAATGTCAGTTGTGACGCTCAATATGTTTACCAGGAACATTCTTAGTCTTTCTTATGGTTTTTCAGTAAAGTAAAATGCACATGGTAATAAACATTTGGCTCATTTGGGAATATTCTATCAAATTAATATCAGGAAATTTTATTATTTCCAATTTTTTTTCCAAACTTTTGAAAGAAAAAATCATTTGGAGTCAAAAGGTCTGAATTTGTCATTTATTTGGCTTGAAACAGTTCAATCCCAGTCATCTGTCTGTATGTAATTATCCAATCTACAGATTGAATCTTGTGGATTCCAAAAGGAAGCATTGATGAGTTTACCAAACAAAGCAAGAGGTTTACAGACGTCCTGTAGCTTCGTATCTGTAAGATTTGGGCCAAAGAAGGGTCCAAACTAAGTCAAGGATATCTTCACCGCACCCTGCCTCAGCAGGCGAGCCGCCCGCTGCCTCATGGGTGAAGCTATGCTTGCTATTTTCCATAACTCATAGCTCGATTCCAACTCTAATTTCAGGAGAAAAAAAGCATGTTTATGTAAAACGTCTCTCTGACATTTCTTTATCTTTGAGTATCTCTCCCCCTGTCTTCCCATTCTCCTCTTTGTTTACCGTCTCCAGCTTTTCCTGTGGTCTTTCTTTATCGTCCATATGCTCTCTGAAGGAAACGTGAGGAAGAAGCAGAGGAGAGGAGGTGGGCAGCTCAACCCTCCTCCTGAGAGAGCATCTGTTTCTCTCCTTCCTCCAGTTCTCCATATCTCTATCTCTCAAACAAACAGAGCTGACCTCAGCCAGATGGATATATTACTGCAGCAGCATGATACAAAACCAGAAAAATGTTGTTCAGGGACAAAACAGGTCGGCGACGTGATGATCTTCAATCTTTCACATATTATCAGATCACTTTTAAGCCTTTAAAATGTGTTTGAAATTTAGAAAAACAGGATTTCAGGGTTTTTTTGTAGTAATATAATCTTAAATATTTATTTATGTTGAAAATTTGTAACATGTAGAAATTAACCTCATTCAAAGCAGCAACCTGTAAAATATGTTTGCGCTTGATTCTTTTTTGTTAATTTTTGGTATTCATGCTTATAAAAAAAGCAAACAAATGTTGAATCCATATATTGTGTTCATCATTCGTATCCATTCTACTTTCTGACTAGTTTATATGTCTTTTATGTTGTTGTCAGTCACTGACATAGTTTTAGATCTGCTTGTTAGAGTAAAAACTACCTCGGTTCAATTTATTTTGAGGAAACCAATTCATGAATTCTTAGTGTGTAATCAGCATTTGTTAATAAAAGTAAGTAAGTTATTCCTGTCTTATGTAGTTAGAATTATTATAAATTATAATATGTCTTTTAAAAAGTGTAATTTCTTTTTTTTTAAAAGAACATTCTTTGATTAGAATTGGAAAAATGGACATTTTAAAACACTGCATCTACCTTTTTTTATATATAGGCATAAACATAAGACTCTTGTATGACTGTGGCAAGTAAACTCATTTTTAAACCAGAGATAATACAAAAAACTACAAAATGCTTTAATATTTGTTTCAAATATAACAGATACTCAAATTCAAACTTTTTCAAACTTTAAATGTTATTCATTGCATTATTTCAAAAGTATTTAATGAATCAGTCAATATATTGTAATATATACAGTATGTATAGTATGATGGACCACTGAACTTTTAACCCTTGTGCTATCTTAGATGACCCCACCCTTCCATTGACGTGTTCTCCCTACCATGACAAAGGTGGATAAAGGTGGAAAGATTTCATGTAATCCATGGACACCATTGAAGATCACAAATCCTTGAAGAAAAAAGGTTCAGCTGAGTGTCTAGTGGGTCTAGATGACCCAACTCCCAATGTTAAAGTGCCTATGATAGCAAAAGGGTTAAAGCTGCGTTCACTTCTGGTTTTACCTTCCTTAGCTTGAGACCGCGGCCAGGTGTGGGAGGAGCTACCAGCTACTGTTTTCAGCCTTATCGCTCCATCTCCATGGCTCCTGTGACAGACTGTCATGGGTGTACCTGCCTTCGTTCTGCAGTAGCCAGGATGGGGTACAGAATCCCTGTTTTCCCAAAAGGAATACAGCGGGTTAAGAAATTGAATGGAATGTGTTTTAGGGTAAATATGGATCGATTCACTATGTGCGATGTGTTTTCTAGCCACTGTCACTGAAAACGTCACATGACTAAAGTTGAGTCCCTGATTGGTTGAGGTGACAACATCGTCAGAGTTCAGATTTTTTAACTCCAACTAACATATATAGTTTTAATTAATATATATTTATTTTTTAAACAGTATCCCATTAAAATATAAAAAAACAAATTTTACAAAAATTAAAAATGATTTTGTCCCTTCGCTTTTATTTGATGCTAATCAAAGAGTCAGCTGTAAATGTTTCAGGAAACTACGCTGTAGCACATCTATGTTTGGCTTTGTTTAGTTCCTTCCCATGGTATCCTTTCAGTTTTTGTCAAAAAAAAACTCTATGCTACTTGTAACATATTTTTGTTTAAATGTTTTACCTAAAAACTGCATTGATTAACTTTCCAACTCCACCATATGAAATCTGTCACAAAACATGAATGTGTTTCATCACGCAGATTCCTTTGGGAATAACGAGTCTCTTCCACGAGCAGTTCCAGAATATGAAGGATCTAAAATGTCACATCTCCAAGCACTGTTTTAAATATCTGGTGGACTACATCAACATCATAATGGCTGTCAGGAGCAGCACAGATGTTTAAAACCAGCTGAGTGACATTGCACCCCTGAAACACCGGTGACATAGAACGCCCGTCTCAGAGGGTGCAGTAAATGCTGTCATAAAATTATAGAAATGTCAGTGTTTCCAAGCCGAAGGCTGGAAGAAAAGTTTACGTGAGGTGCAGAAACTTACGCCACAGGAAAAGCATTTTCTTCATATACAAAAGTATAAATGAATAAATCATTCTGTCAAGAAGCAGGCGGCAGAAACGTACACACACCAAATTATTCAAAAGCTCATAGAGTCACTTTAAGGATTGATAACACGAAGGCATTATCACTGAATCAGGTTATTTCAATGTACTCGTTTACACACAAGTATTCCTGTATTAAGTTACAATGCAACATTTCAGCCGATGCTTCCAATTCTTCAACATGCTGTCTTTTAATTTGTTCCAGGTTCCAGTCAGAAGATGTCACTGTTGATGGTTTATGGAAAAAGCCTAGACCCTAACCCGACTTTTTGCCCCAGTTTCTGTAGTCTGGCAGTGGATGTTGTACTGCTGCCTGTGAGTACAGATACTGACAGTAGTGGGGAAAGGGAGAAAAGAAAGTTTTGTTGCAGTTGCAGTTGAAAAATGGGCGCGGCCCGCATGAAATATCAAGATCGCAGACCGTTTGTTGAGCCCATAGAGCCATGGAGTTCATGCATATTTTATTCTAGGCCTGATAAGCCTAGAATACCCCAGGCAACTGATTGTGGCGAACACATTAACAACAAATAAGGATAGGTGAGACGTAGGTGTGTTGTACGGATTTTGTTTTTTAAACCCCGCCCCCAAATCTTGTGGAGTACGTATGTGCTGATAAGCTGCGTTCACACCAAACATGATCCGTGTTTTAGGGCTGTCTAGTTTTAATGTAAAGTCAAAGTACAGTACGCAGTAAGAGGTCCTGTGGCGCTGTTTGTGCGTCGTGTGGCGCATCAAGAGTTAAAAAATCCGAACTTTGGCAAAGATAAAACTAATAAGAGACTCCACAGCGAACCTCACTGTAGAATCTCAGAATAGTCTTATGAACCCAGATGCATAGTTTAAGCTTGAATTGTATTTGGTGTTAACGTGACAGGGGTCTAAGGGCAGGGATGCCAGTATAGCTTAGTCAGTTTGTTAGTTCATTTTAGTATTTTCCTATTGAACTCTTTGTATTTGTGATCCTTTTGAGTTCATGTTTTACTTCGAAGCCCATCGAGACGACTGTTGTTGTGATTTTGGGCTATACAAATAAAATTGAATTGAATTGAATGTTATTTTGCCTGCATACAGCCCATTAGGGCAGTTGTGACTAATGCTTTACTAACGTGTGGGAAAAGAGCGCCCTTTGATAATGTAACTCACATGTCACAGGTGTGATCAACTTGCATTAGCCTTACAAATATTTCACGATACACTTATC
This sequence comes from Oryzias latipes, assembly GCF_053564925.1. Classification (NCBI taxonomy): domain Eukaryota; kingdom Metazoa; phylum Chordata; class Actinopteri; order Beloniformes; family Adrianichthyidae; genus Oryzias; species Oryzias latipes. The sequence continues at coordinate 23,724,453 of NC_136248.1, read as the reverse complement.
GCACACAAGACATATTATGTTCCATTTTCAACAAACCTTAAGGGAACTCCGAGACTCACCCGCATAACCCTTGTGCTATCTTAGATGACCCCACCCTTACTTTGACGTGTTCTCCCTACCATGACAAAGATGGATAAAGGTGGAAAGATTTCATGTAATCCATGGACACCAGTGAAGATCACAAATCATTGAAGAAAAAAGGTTCAGCGCACTGTCTAGTGGGTCTAGATGACCCAACTCCCAATGTTAAAGTGCCTAGGATAACACAAGGGTTAAAGTCCCACTACAACTCTACTTTCATTGTAAAAGCGTTCACAGTGTTCTTTTAATTGTGATTTATGCCATTTTCTGCCAAAATCAATGTGTTGTTTTTTTGTAAGACATGTTTCTGCAGAGCGGCAGTAGTTCATCAGAAGTTCATCAGTTCATCATGGCACAGAGTTATCCCTCCGCTGATATCCCAACATCCCTTTGTTGACACTTTCTCCCGCTAGCTAAAACCCCTTACAACTCCAACTCAAGATTACCTAACAATATTGGAACTATCCAGTTGTACACTTTTGAGCCAGATGGCAGCTCGAACTAGGAAAAAAAAAAAAAAAAAAGACATACATGGATCTATTTATCTGCAAGAGGATTTATCGGAATGGAGCAGAGGAGGGAGACTTTGGCCCTCCCATTTTAGTTGCTGCGTCATAACTTAGACCTTTTTCAAACCGGTTTTTATCTGCTCCTCATTCATAACAACTTGAATGAAGAAATGCACAGAAATACCTTTTTAAACTTAAATCCTTTCACACATGTCCTCCATCATGAGAAAAATGCCTCAAGAAAACGTTAAAAGCACCAACAACCCAATTTTCATTGGTTGGAGTGGATCTTTCAGATGTATCTTGAACCGGTTTCTCCTTTCTACAACCTTTTTGCTCCAATAACTGTTTTGATAATATGGTGTAAATGAAAAGCAGAGTCACACTGGCGGCAGCAGTGGGATTTATCAATGGTATCTCAAAGCCACATATGCCCTTTTTTGTAGAGGTCTAATGAAATTCTTTTTACTGTAAACTTTTAAAACATGGTTTGAAGAGAAAAGCCATTTTTGCCAAGAAGCAGGAGAATTTTTCACAACATAGATCTACTTCACCTTTTTTCTGACAAGAACCAACGTTTTTTTCTGTTGGGCAAGGCAGCTTGAGAAGGCTGCTGATGCAATTTGATGGGATTGACATAATCCAGCACACACAGACCGGGTTGCCACATAATCACGTGTAAACATTTCAGATCATCCATTCTCCAAATCCTTTTCTTTTTTGGTTTTAAAACTGTAAGGATTAATCGATTAGGTTGAATAATTGCTAGCAATCAGTGATACTTCATTCCAGAGGGACTAGTAAGGGTGAATTGAGTTAATAGTAAATTAGATTATAAATATTTATGGAAACTTGATTTTATTTTCAAATATCCAATTTAATATAAGTAGCTCATTTCCAGTTTTAAAATTCCAAACCACTTTCACTGATCATTTTTTATGTGTAATTGATCTCAGACAGATTATTTCTTTGAAATGCTCCCCAGTCAAACCAGATTTGTTTCATTTTTTATCATACAGACGCATGTTAACGCCTTTTCATTGTTCTGCATTACAATAAGATTGAAAGCAATACTTTTCTATGATTATCTACTTAGCTCTTAACTCTGTTTCCCTCCGTCTCCCTGACTATATCATTAAGATTGGTTAAATATAGCTCAGCCTGTTGCCTTTCTTGTGTATGAAATTAAGTCTCCAGCCCCTTCACCATGTCTGATCTGCCGCGTTCACACAAACATGAAGTAACTCTGCAGGGCGCCCTCCCTGCTCTGCTGACTCAGAGCAGATCCAGGCGTGGCGTGGCTTCGTTTTTGGCTCTGCAGCGGGAGCGCAGATCTGGAATAACTGGGCACCGCGCCATGTGACAACGGCATTGAACTTGTTTCCTGCGTGTGAATGCGTAGCAGCATCTTTTATATCAATAGGAACACAGAAAGGGCGGCACTCATTACAAGGGTGTGTAAAGTGAACACGGCTCTGTCTTGTAGATGATTCATGTGTACATTTTTGTACGGTATCATACCCCTTTCAAGTTTGCGTGCAGCCTGTCCATACCTGAAATTCATCTGCAGCCCAAATGTAATAGCTTTCTTCATTTCAGAAAACCATAAAGTTGCTTCCTTGAGCTGCAATCCTGATGATATTGCATCACCAAGCAACAGATGTTTGTGAGTTTTTGGTTCCAAACTCTCTGACTAGCGATTGCCTCACTCTGACGCTCATTTGGGTGTTTTTCCTCCACTCAGGTGGTGTCAGGGTCCTGTTTAAGTTTTAGTTTTTTGGTACATATGAAATGATTTATAACTACATGCATAATAAATATGAACTCAGGCACAAATAAAGACACTATTGCAGCAACTACATTAGCATGTTAGTCTTACAAAAAGTCTTTGGAACAAAGCAGGCTCTTGATTTGGCAGCAAAACATTTCAAGAGGAATTCAGACAAAGTAAGCACATTTGTCTTCTCTCCCAGCATGGACTAAGATGAACAAAAGAAAAAAGTTCGATCAAACTTTTTGGGGGGGTTAAAATCCATGTATTTAGAGTGTTTTCTATTTCAACCACTTCTTCAAACAGATAAAACGTCTGAGCAAAAAGTGTTCTCACAGCAAAAACAAGCAACCCACGTTCTGTTGTGAGGATGTTCTAGATTTCTTGGAGGCTAATTATAGGCCAGAGGGGGTACGAGCTGAACCAAACAGCTAAAAAAAACACATCAGAGGGAAAATCTCTCCTCTTCAAAGCCTTGTGAACATACGTCTCCTCAAACCACAAGCTGCTACTTTAAAGTGCCACTGAAAGGAGCTATATTAAGTGAAATATAAGCTAAATAATGACTGTGAGATTACCAGTGCACATGCCTTTGCATGTTAGCGCTTTATCTGCTCTGTGCTTTGTCTGGATTAAATGTTGAGAAAGAAGAGACTGAATCTGAAGAGACTGAGTCTACTTTTTACCGCGACATAAGGTTGCTTTTTTTAATTTGAAAAGAAAAAAAGATTGAAAAATGTATTTTTTAAAATAACTTTAGTTTGTCATTTATAAGTAAGTGTATTTTGTTTTTCAATTTAAAAGGATCCAACAGGAGTTATGCTGAAACTTATTCTGACAGCACAACACACTAAACTCCTTGAAACACCATTGAACAATATATTGACAAAAATTACCTCCAAACATAATCTCACAGAGAGACGGACGTACTGCTAAAAGCGGACGTCATTCCGACGCAGATCCTGCAGTAGATGGTAAAGCTCACGGTGCTGGGAGAGTCTCCGAATGACCTCATGAACCCAGGCATGGACACATGGTTGACAATGCTTTTGTACACTGCCCAAAAATATAAACGCAATACTGTTGTTATTGCTCCAATTTTTTATGATATGAACTCAAAGATGTGAAACATTTTCCACATACACAAAATAACCATTTCTCTGAAATATTGTTCACAAATCTGTCTAAATCTGTGATAGTGAGCACTTCTCCTTTGCCAAGACAATCCATCCCACCTCGCAGGTGTGCCCTATCAAGATGCTGATTAGACAGCATGATTATTGCACAGGTGTGCCTTAGACTGGGTGGCCTTTTCTTGTGGCCAGTGCAATAATCATGCTGTCTAATCAGCATCTTGAAATGGCACACCTGTGAAGTGGGATGGATTGTCTTGGCAAAGGAGAAGTGCTCACTATCACAGATTTAGACAGATTTGTGAACAATATTTCAGAGAACTGGTTATTTTGTGTATATGGAAAATGTTTCACATCTTTGAGTTCATACCATAAAAAATGGGAGCAATAACAAAAGTGTTGCGTTTATATTTTTGGGCAGTGTAGAATCAATCTAATCTCTCAACATCATCTGTGTCATCCACGCATTGTAAACGAGATAAAAGATCAACAGTCAATGCTTCCATTAGGGATGAAGTTAAAAAACAGTAGCTCCTCCCACACCCAGCCAGAGCAGCAGGTTTGTGAACACATTTTTGGACATGTCCAGCAGCGAATTTGACACATGTCAAAAGAGAGACGGTCGATGGGAATTTGACAAGGAGTAGCTACACTTTAAAGGAGATGTCGATTAGAAGAAATTTAGATTTATTGCGTTACGCTAGCAGATTACCCAACCCAGGACTTTTTTGAAGCATGCCAGTACTAAATGTGCAATATTTTGACTATTTTAAAATAAAAATCTTTTATCACCATACATATAATACATATAGCACATCCTGATCCTTGAATTATGTATCCCCCACTTACCTTTCAGATGCAATGTTGGCCCACATGGGTAAAGGAGACGGTTGGAAATCCAAGCTACTGATTGTTACCTTGGGAATATCAGAGCTTGGTCAAATTATTCTGAGCAACTTCTTCTCACACCTGCCTCTTTGTTTTAGTTTTTGCTCAGTCTCCTCGATGGTAAGGGCCAAACTCTCCCCATATACAGACCGTGTTGAACAATGCTGGATTTTTTACGACACCATGTTTCTTTACATTTGCTTTTAAAAATGAGCGATTCCTCTGGGAGCCACTTGTAACCAGAGCGCAGAGTGAATCCTGGGATATTCAACACCACCAAGGAGAGTTTACTCTTTTCTCTGTGCTACGGGAAACACAGGATGCAATCCTGGCCTCTCACAGAATACACGCTAGCAAGTCACACCAGCCCGAAGCTCAGGTTACCGCCTTCCTCTTCCCTCTTTGTGCATCTCTGCATTCAGCAGGGAGAAAGATATATCATTATAGTGCCCGAGGCAGGACTAATGGCTCACCAACGTCAGTCTGGCCTAATATAATATGCAGAATCATTTATGAATTTAAAGTCCTTCTCCAATTACCTTTTGATCTATTCTAACAGTCATCTTATTTATGATTATGCCGATAGAAGCAAAATCAAAAAACCTGTTTCACTTTCTAGGACATAGTCTCTGGAGAGCAGCAGGAGTTCAATAGAACTGTTGGTGTGAAGTAAGCCCGCCCCATTTCCAAACTTCCATCTGTTTACACCCTCTCCAGCCAGCTAACAGCCCCTCACAACCCCAACCTTACATTACCAGAGCAACAGAAAAAGCAATAAATATTGGAGCCATCCAGACATACATTTATGAGCCAGACACTAGCTTGGACGAGGAAAAAAAGACGTTGCAACAGTCAAAGGGGTGTAGTAGAATTTTTGTATTTATGAGTGCGATGTTACGCACATGGCTCTATTTGTCTGCAATTGGATTCAACAGAATGGAGTATTTACAGACTTTTTCCAACAGAATTGTTTTTGTTTGCTCCTGATTTACAACAATTTTGAGAAATAAATATTCCGAAATGCAAATTCAGGCAAATTTTTTTTTTAAATATATGTGCTTTGTCATAAGAAAAATGCCACAAAAACATTCTAAAGACACCAAAAACACAATTTTCATTGGAGTGTGTCTTTAAAGGAAAGACACCCAAAAACCTGTGATCGTTGAGCTACATTTACTTTACAAAAAAAGGCTGGACCTTTTTTTTTTCACACGAGATGGGGAAAGTTGTGCAAGAATGTTCACCCCATGCCTGGAACTTTCTCAGAGCATAAATTTTTGGCATAATTAAAAACTTCCCATAGCACCAGCATAGAAGCGCCAGATCTGCTTTCCTGCAAAAACCTCGCCAAACGAGCAGCCTTTTGTTATTGCACAGCCGCGTTGGGTCATATCTGGGTAGGGTAGATAAGGGGTAGCTGCACGTTGATTGGTACGGAATGAAGAAACCTCAAAGACACGGGCAATCTGACATCTTTTCATTTCAATCAGGTGCGTTGCCAGGAATAACATTTGCCCAATCAATCGTTTCCCCACCGGAGAGAAAGACAAACAATCAACGGAGCATGGGTCATTAGGGAAATTGGGCACACGCTCCTCTTAAAAAAGCCACTTAAGGGTAGAAAAGCAACGTTTTGATCAACACTACGCACGCTTTGATAGGTGCGAAACGATGCCGGTAACCACAGTGGAAAGAAGACCGGTTTAGAGAAACGGAGTAATGACTGACGGCACCACATGGTAGTCTGGAGGACAACGAGTTTATTCAAGACATAATTGGCTTCTGATTAGAATATTGGCAAAGTAAGAGCCTCATTATTACTGTAATTTATTGTGAAAAGAATAGGGCAAAGGGAAGTAAAGCGGGCCGAATGGAGGCAGCACGGCGTTGGAATGAAGGTCAGGTAGCACCTGTTTAACATCAGCAGCTAACAGCAGGGATATGAGTCAAACCATGTGGGCGCAACACATTATTTCTTGCAGGGGCATGCCATGTGTGCATGGGGAATAAGACAAGAGACAGTGCCACAAAAGAAGAGCAGAGATCATTTCTCTGCTCGTGAAAATGTCTGCTCGGGTTCAGCTTTTTTTGGGAGGATAAAACGTTTGCTCAGCAAGCCCCCGCTCAGCTGTCGAGGTTCATTCCAGCAAAAAGTGCACAGAAAGAGGAGTACTGACCAAACCCTGTTTCCACTTAACTCCAGCATCTGGTTACAGAGTTTTCTCTGCCTCCATATGTTCTATATCCATGTAAACGCTGTGTCAAAGTCCATGTCTGTCCTCCAGCATACCAAAATTCATAAATAATTAAAATCAAGCCATGCTTTTCTAAATTATATTAGGAGGGAGGAGAGTATTGGGCTATCAGCTGGCAAGAGGTTTGTGTTTACATTTGCAAAGAATGTAGAGATATAATTTTTTTTCTCTTTATTTCGACCAATTCCTCCTCCTCCTCCTCCTCCTCCGGTGCATGACAGCCAAGCGTGCTTCACTCCCAGTTCTCTGTCCACCACACCACCTTCAGGCTGTCCATTCAACAGGAGAAAATGCCTTTCAGTTGGAGACATAAAACATTAATAAAACTTTTACTGTTCATATTATAACATGGTCTGGTTGAATACTCAATTCTGATTGGCTGCAGGGTGTGCAGTAAAAAGTAGTTATGCATTGTCATGGCTCAGGTACTTTTGGATTGTCTTTCTATCTCTGTTTTCATCTATTATTATTCTGGAGTGGGAGGTTTTCTTACTTTCTTTTCTTTTGGTATCTTTGCAGATTAGTGCCTAATTGCCCAAAGCAGCTGATTGGATGAGGACCTCTTGGGCAACATTTAAAAACTGAGCCTAATCTGTTGGAAACCCCCTCCACCCAGCTGCTGGCAACAGATCTTTATTTTGTCCTTCATCCATACAGGTTGTCTTTTGGTTATTTTTGTGTAAATAGTTTTTTTTTCTGTAAAATAATCCCATCTTACTTTCAGCCTGGGTCTTTAAGACAGTTTTTGAGTTGTTGGAGTATTTAATTGTCACATCTTTTACTAGCCTCTAGACAGGGATATAACATGAATTGGGATTTGAAACCAGGATCTCTGAAACAAGTATAACAACACAGTGGTAATGGACACCTAAAAAAAGAAGCTCCAGTCACAGCTTGAATGTTCTATAACCTTATTCCACAGTTTCTCTCAACAGCAAGATAGTAAAAAAGACATGATGGCTTTAATGCTGTAAAAGGGGATCTTTCCTTCTGAAATGATGCTTTAATTAGCTTATTTTAAAGTTTCCTTTAACCTGTTTGGTGAATTTGATCATTTTGTACTCAAAGGATGCAGCAGAAGAAAGAGTGAGATAACGATAAAAGAAGGAAGAGATGTGACACCAGAGGAATTGAACAATTTAGACTTTTTTTTCCTTGAAACAAACTTTTGCTTCATCATCTGGGCCAAAAGAAGCTGTAAGATGTGATATTTCCTTCTAAAATGATGCTTTATTTAGCTTATCGTGATGTTTAGAAATTCCTCTGCTGCTGCATAGCGAGGTTGATGCAGGCTGTGTATCCGTCACTATGACAACACGTTGCACCAAGTGTCAAATACTCTGCTTTTTGTGAAAAATGATTTAAATGTTATAAATAGCCAGATTAAAGGGCTAATATTTTGGGTTTTTTTCCCTTTTCAATAGGGGCCATGGTATGAGCACAGTAATGCCAAACCAAGTGTCCATTATCAGATATGAATGGACTGTGAAAGCAACCGTCCAAATCAAAGCAGAGATGATGATGGAAACCTCCTTGGGCATCATTCCTTACATCTATGTTTAAGAATGTTTCCCGCTGTCCATTTTTGTGAAATTCTTTTTTCATTTTCCAATCTCCAAAAGTGAAACTAAATATCTGAAAATCAAACAGTCACAATCACGTATTTAATATCAAGGCTCAAATTAGTTCTCTCAAAATGAAATATTGCCTTCAGAATAAAAAAAAAAACAAAAACAAGTAATCTTTTGTTGTTTTTCATGTGATAATAAAGGATTTTCTGCTTCACTACAAATGTATTTTTGGACGCTATTTAAAGTCAATATGTGTCTGTAACTGGGATACTTGTCCTGAATTGATCCAGAATGTTCCAAACATGGAGGGGCTGTTGGTACTATTTCTTCAATCTTGCCTGGGCATAAAGTTTTCCTGCAGAAAATGTCACTGTAAGAAAATGATCAATATTTTGGGAAGAATGAGTTGGATGATTTTGTCTGTCTGGAAAAAAGTCAATTTCAGATATTAAATATGAGTTTTTTAATTTATTATTTTTTTATTTGTTAGAGGCTATGATGGACTAAAAGTTAAAAACAACAGAAAACTTTAATAATGCATATAAAACCAGAAGAGAAAAATGTCCAGATGAAAGAACTGATCAGCAGCCTGACTGTGCGCTAAAGGGTTAGCGATGCTCGTCAAATAATACTTTAAGTTTCTTGTTGTGTCATTCAATACACTCTTTGCTATTTTAAGTAATCCCGTCTTAGGTTATCCCCCCGCGGGCATCATATATATAACATCTGTTGTTTACCTCTCTATCATCGGGACACAAATTGCCTAAATGAGACCGTGACATTCAAAAAACCAAGGCAGCGTGTGCAAGCTAGAATCCCTTTTAAGAGGTTTTCATCTGTTAGACACCTTCTACCAACAGCTGCAGAGTGGAAGCACTGACATAATGAGGAGTAGACACGTAGTAAATGTGAAGTTTAAAAAAAAAAAAGATTAAAAGAGCAAGGAGGGAGTTCAAAGAGAGAGGAAACTGACACCAAAAACCACTTCTATTATTAGGTAGCTTTACCGGCATCGCTTCTGTCCTATATTAATTTACATATATATATATATATATATATATATACAGTTACTGTTTATATATAGTTAGTTATATATATATATATAAACAGTTAGCTGCAATTAATTTGGGATAAAGAATAGAGCTGATGTCAAAACTGTATTATGAAGGAGGTTTCATGCATTTGTCACTTTAGTTAAGGGGAAGCTATTCCCCCTTTGTGAACCCTGCAAGTATATTTATACACAAAAAACCAACAAACAATGAATTAACTGATGTGTTTATTTGCACTTTTAAAGTTTCTTATGTGACAGATATCAATACGTTGATATGCAAGCTTTTACAGTGGTGAAGTGTTACATTATCAAAGTAAATCAGCTGATTCTGCTGCAGCTATGTGCAAAGTCGATATGAAAAACCACTTTTCTCTGCGTCACAATCAACTGATTCACATTAACCATGTAAACATCAAAGAGCAACAGTATGTCAAAGACCGTGTGTTACTAGACAAAAACAACAAATACACAAGGACGAAAGCCTTTAGCAGTCAAACAAATTAAGCTCTGTTGGGGGGGGGGTTCCAACAGATGATGTGGCAGTATTTAAACTCGGAGCTGGACATCCTCATTCAATCAGGTGCTCCGGATGATTTGGGCACCAACCTGCAATCAAAGATGGGAGGAAAAAAAAAAAAAGAAAGACAGAACTTCCCACTGCAGCAGACAACAAAAGAAAACACTCCAAATGCACAAACAAAGCAAAATTACTGCCTCAGCCGTGTACGGCGTCCGGATGACATCACCAGTGTTTAAGGATTTGTCTGTTAAGCCACAATCACACCGGGCATGTGACGCTTCTAGCCCATGGTGTTCTCATTTGGTGTTCTCATTTGGTGCGAAATCCCGCTCCAGGCTTTTTCTTTCACCGCTCTATTCCAATACATGAAAGACTTGGTGTTATGGAATTCCAGCCAGGCAATAATTATTCATTTCTCCTCCGTAATCTTTTAAACGGTTGGTACTTCGGTGAATTAAAACGGATGTCATTCATGCGTCACTACAAAATCTGAGTCCTTGATTGGTAAAAGTTCCACATGGTTTTACTTTCAACACGCGTTCAAAGGCAGCTCGTTTTGTATGTAGAGGCCGAAAAATGTTGTAGAAACTTGCATAGATAAGCGTGAAAGTGAGCATTTTAAAGTCCGAAACATGCATTTATGCATGTTTACATGGGATTTTCAGATTAAATAGAAAGGGAAACACGGAAGAATTTAAGTATACTAAGTCATATTCTACTGGCACATTATCTAAACATTTCCCTTTTTTTTCCATGTTTGCAAAGTCAAAATTTTATCAAGCACAGTAAATGCTAAGAGATACATTGTATAGAGGGTTAGCCACAAGTTACTCATTAATGATTTCATCGAAATCCTGTACATCACAAAAATATATCTTTTTTTTTACCATTGAAACTAAACATGTGACAAATTTATTCTTGCTTATCGATTTTTTTTTAACACAGCTTAATAAGATGATACTTAATTTAAGAGCTCTAACTTTTAACGATAAAAAGGAAATGTAGAATATCAAGTATGGGAGTTTTTCCCAATTAATGGAGCTTTTTTTAATGCAAATCTTTGTTGGTACTTGAAGGCACCACATGTGTAAAGACTGCTGTCCTACTTTTTTGTGAGCTGAAATGTCTTTAACAAAAACCCTGCAACGTGTCTGATGAATCCTGACAATCATACACAAAGATGCTTTAAATATGATTCTCTCTTTTTTTAATGTTTGATAACCAGCCTATGTGTTTTCAGAGAGCCGTCTCGCATGCCTACGCAGATCTTTTCGGTGTCTCGGTCGGGGGAGACATGCAGACGGGTTCCTGGTTCCATGTGGTTCCTTCATCAGATGTGAACCCGAGTGGGTGGCTGACAAACTGGTCGACTGGCATTCCCCCCAGAGACACATGGAATGACAAAAACTTAGAAAAACAAAGGCAGACCAAAACCCAAATTGACTTGCACAATAAAATCCTAATTAGCTACTGGCAGTAAAAATAATAAAAATATAGTCTAGACATGCTGTATTGAATAAAAAGTGGGGATTTTATGAGTACATAATGTGCAGTTTAAAAAAAAATCCCCAACATTGTCTGCAGTGACAGTTTATATTATCTTGTTTTATGAATAATAAAACGGCGTTTTGCAGATCTGTTGTTTGCTGATGTGAGGGGAAAGAGTGATGGTGGGTGCGAGTGAAGTTTGGGTCAGGTTTGCACACTGGAACAGCTCCGTTTCATGAGCTTGCCTACACTGCTGCTTTATTGTTATTGAAGTGGCTGTTAATTGAAGTTAACTATAATGAAGAGATGGGAGTAAAGACTTTCCCTGCTGCAGTTTCTGCACACATTTGTGTCCTTAAAGCTGCAGAAATATCAAGCAAAAGAGATTAAAAATGAAAAATTTTGTCCGAAGTCAGAAGTAATGAGGTGTTTCAGCTCTTAAATCCTTATCTGACGGCTTTTCGAATTTGCCTAACAAAAACCAGCGTGTGCAGATTCAATGTGCAAGAATATCTCCCAGCTGAGAAAAATTGAAAGAAAAGAAACCTAACAAGAATAGATGTAAATAAATGTGAACTTGCATTTTCATCAGCATCACACCTGAACCTGATAGCGGGAGTTCAAGTCCGACAATTTTCTTTCAACTTGGCAAAAAGAAAAAAGAACGGGACTTTTTAAAGATTTCCCACAAAAAGCTTGTTACTGTCGTAAAGCGTTGGACCTTTAAATAAAAGAACGAAGTTAAAAGCACACAGCAGCAGTAAAATTCTCATTTTCTTTTAAAATTACAGATATAAAATATGAGGAGGAAAAATTATTGACTCAGCTCAGAGGAAACTGTTAAGGTGAGTTGTAGCTACATTAACATTTATTTGACTTTTTTTTCCTCTTTTCTGTTTATAACAATGGCTGAGACCAGATCCTTTGCTATAACTCACTCCCACTTTGTTTTGCAGGGCAGAGACAGTGTGGCGATGCTGGTTGCTGCCACAGCAGATCCCCATAAAACAAGTCATTCTTTAACTTTGTTTGTCATGTGCAGCATGCCACAACTGCGGCCCAGCATTTTTCAGACTGCATCCCTTGCTGCATGGAAATTGCTATGAGAGATCCACTGAAGGAAATCTGACCTGGACCTCTAGAATGGTTGAAATGTAATAACATCTATTTTCACAGAGCTCTGGTGAGCAGCTTTTCCTCGCATGTGCAGCGTGCGGCTTCCCCTCAGCCCTCTTTGATCTTTTTCTGGAGTCAAATGTAATGATTGTGGCTAACTTTGACTGCAAACACAACCGCTGAATTTTTCTGCATAGCCTCTCTGCAAAGCTCTCACTGGCACATTCTAGCTGCTGTTCAGTGTTCTTTTGAAGACCCACATCGACGAAAATCATGTTTTTGGTGTTTTTAACATGTTTTTGTGGCAGTTTTCTGATGGTGGAGGACGTATTTAAAGAAAATTAAGCTCAAAATTGCATTTCTGAGCATTTCTTTATTCATATCACTGTGAATCAGGAGCAGATGAAAAGCATTGACTCCTGCTGCTCTGCAGAAACTATGTCCTGTTTTTTTTTTGTCATGGCTAAAAACTGCATAATCAACTGAGAACACTTTCAAAATAGATTTAAAATGACCCAAAGTGGGACTTCAAAATCCAAACTATATAGAAATATTAAAAAAAAAAATTACATATTTAAATTTTTCTTTTTAATGGGTTGTACCATTCTTATCTTTATTGGATTGAAATAGCGGTGACTTATCCTGAAGATTTGGGTAAGAAAAACGATTACATGTCATTGGTTTATTCTGCTTTCTAACTACAATTTTTATAGGGTGGTTGGAAAAGGTCTCTTTTTAAGTAAACACAAGCAGCCGTTACAACTGCAGATTTGGCAGCAGTAATCCCCAAAACAAGATCTAACCAGAATGAAAGAAATAAAGAGAAATGGGTAATTCCCTTTGAATAATTCCTCAGACTCTCATGGGGATTAGCATGTTTAGCATTTATCACATTCATCAAGATTCATCAAGATTCTCGCTCAGCCAGTTTTTGTCTAAGAAAACATAACACACCAGGCTTTTGTTGTTTTTATTGGTTTGCTTTCTTTCTTTGCTGCAGTAAAAAGGTTCACTAACACTTCCACTGAAGTTAGCTTCTAATTTCTTATCTGAAAGTCAGTGCTATGAGTGTGTTTTTCAGAAAAATGGGTCTGAAGGCAATGCAGTCATGATGAACAATCTGGTAACAAGGTCAACTTATGCTGTGGTTAAGGCATTAAAAAAACTGGAGTGATGATTTATGCCCTTAACAGGTCTTTGAAAACCCTTCAAACTAGTTTCTTTAAAAAGGTTTTCAGGTGACTAAAATAACAAGGTTTAATAAAAATCGGTTTCTGGCTCAACCGTAGTCAAGAATACTCAGTGACTGAAAATAATTCCTTTTTTTATTATCCATAGCAACGTCCATGTTTATACTACAGTGGTCCCTCGCTACATGGCAGTTCGCCTTTCGACGTCTCGCTGTTTAGCGGATTTTTTGTATTTTCTAACAGTGCGTCGTGTTCTGTCTCCTTGTAGACCTCCTCAGTCAGTCTCCTGACTGACAACGCCGCGACATTTACATACATCTTCAACTGTGAGCACATTTTTGTCTTCAGTCTGTACTGGATTCATTTTTCTTTAAACGTTTGAACTTTGACAGTTTAAACAAAAGGGAAAAGTATGAAAATGTTCCCATCTGTGTGAGAAAAGTGCACCAAGCGTGTAGTGAGGAGTTTCACAGCCTTTAAACATCAGTAATCCTACTTTGTCACCTATCGCGGTTTATTTATGGAACGTACCACATCGATAACAATGTGTTACAAAATAATGTCCAAGTTATGAGGAAAATGAATAAAAGATTATTTTTGAACACAGTTGGCTTTCTTACACCACATCTCACCCTACAGTTTTGTTTTCCATCAGTTTTGTTGCAGAACATCCATAAAGAAAGTTAGAAGTCATGTAAGACTCACAGCAAAGTTTAAGACTCGCATTTAAGTCCCAAAAACAAAAAGGCCAAAAGAAAAAGAAAAACTCTAAACAAAAATATCTTCTGACCATGAAAGTTCCTGAAAGTTCGACTAAACTTTGACAGCTGCGAAACGAACCAAACTATCCAAGGACACAAACTCTGAATTTGATCTGAATTTAGTCTTAATTACATGATGAGTGAGTGGTAACCATAGCAGCATCCTTCCTGATTAGAAGAAGGTTTATTTTCCAATTCAAACACATTTTCTCTTTCTTTTTTTTTTTAGTGTTAAGATAGGAAAACTGACAAGAATCTGAGCTGGTGAACAAATGTAAAAAAAAAACATTATAGGATGGAGTATTTATAGTTCTAAATTTTCCCCCCAGTCATTAACAGCAAAGACAAAGGTTTTCATTAAAACACAGATAAAAGACTCTGCCTAAAGAGGAACTCTCCATATAGAAACACTGACAGCATTTTGAACTATGATGGTGGAAGACATGAGAACAGACTCTGCCTTTTATGTGGTGATGAATTTTATTTGTTGGAGTTGAGGGTTCATGCTTTCCTGTCATTGAAATAGCTTTATGAGGCTGTCGTTCTGTGTGTGTCTAAATATCCTTTTACCACAAATCCTATAGAATCTATTTTATTTGATGGTTAATTTTAAAGAGAAAACACGTTTTTCTTTTTGTTTCTGTCTGCCCAAATTGTATCTTAATTGTTAAATAGAACCAGTAGTACCAGTAGTACTGCTTTACCAACGAAAAATTACTTTTATCATAAATATCACTTAAAATGTCTATTATTTGTCTATTTTCTTTCCTTTATTGCTACCAGAAAATCTTCACTTACTTTTGTTTAAATTAAGCTGTACATGTAATGTCACCAACCAAAACTATGTAAAGACCCAAAGAACCATTGGACTTTAGCCTAACAGAGCTTATTGTGACGACAGGCAGAAACTAACTGGAGCTAAGTCAGTTTACTAGGTGACCACTAGGTGGCTTTTCATACAGGCCTCATTTTCTTCTGTGTCAAATGTTTGTATTTGAAAGAAACTCACATAAACATTTGACACCAAAACTTGTTTTCATGAAGACAAAGCTCCTTAACCCTATAATGCTACGTTCGAGTGACCACTTTCAACAAAAGCATGTTTTGGGCTTACGTGTTTAAAACTCTTGCGGTTATGTGTCACTTTGCACGTTTTTAAGTCAGTTGCAGAAATCACACTGAACGCACGTGAAGGAGAAATGAATAATTTTGGTTTGTGCCCGGCTGGAATTTTATCTGCAACAAAATCTGCTGGAGTTACATGAATTAACGGTTGGAGAGTTTTAGTAGTGGAAAGAATGTAAACAACAGAGCTTTGAAGGATTAATACTTTATAGTCAAGATTAAAATCTTGCACAAAAATAAAGGTGCTTTTTTTATTGATTGATTGATTGATTGGTGTATTTGTCAAAGCCTCTTCTCTGGAATGGTCTTAATTAAAGTTCCATTATCTTTCACGGTGAAATATTATGCATTTTCAGAATTTGGTGGCAACGATGGGGCTCACTACAAAGTGAAAAAACTGGCTCGTAGAGTTGACCCAACACAAACCAACGTCTCCAGTAGGTGGCAGTGTGGGCAATGCGAGCACGACAAGCGTGAGATTAGCACCATTTAGCTCAGAAGCTTTCAATGCAACTTGATTTCACATGACGAATCCTGCAAGAACGCTGGAAAAAGATGTCAAAGTTGCTAAGTTAAACCATTTCATGCTGTATGTTGCTAAATTGCAACATACCATTAAATCCAATGTAGCATCACTTAAAAAAAACAATGAAGTTTTTTTTTCATTTAATGGAAAATAAAGGCAGGAATAAAAGGGTTAACGATGCATTTTTTCAGTTGGGAACAATTGGAACAAATAGTCAAAAAGCTGACTTGTAGTTAAATATATAAAGGGGAAATTTGGAATTATAAACATCTGCTAGATTTTTTTTTATTGAAAGAATGTAATCTTATTGTGTTTTGTTAACATTTCTAACCATCCACTATGGCTTTTTTAATGTCTTTACAGAGAAATTTGGTTCAAAGCCTTGAGTCCAAACATTCATCATCATGACGCACATGCACCGTTTGACACATGCAAGCAAGCTCCAAAATAAGAGTTTATAATTCCAGCTAAACAAAGACTCTCTCATGGCCAGGAGACGCTGACTGCTGATATTTCTGTTTGTTTAAACTTTTTACTCGCAGTGAAACAGCGTTAATTTGGGTTTGTGGGATGTTGGTGGTCGGGGATTGCAGAGCGGTGTGAAGAACAGATGGTCTGTGTAAAAACCTGCAGGAAAACACAGAGCCGGGTTGTGACGGTGCAGCTTCCTCTCTGCCCGCCATTGTGAGAAGAAATGAAAAGAAATGAGAGATGGCAGCTCAGAAGACAGAAAAAGACATATGATTGATGTTTGGTGCCTTCCACACTATTTTCTCATCCCAGAGGAGGAAAGGGCCGAAGAGCGAGCACTTGCGGAGCGATCAGGGAGCACAAGAGAAAGGCGAGAGCACGGTTCCCAGTGGCTGCACACACATGGGAGTGTGTTCCCACTAGGATCCGAAAATAGTCACTTTTCAATTATGCAGTCCACGCTGTAAGAAGGGGCCCAATCATAAAACCAGAATGTTTACCTCCTCTCTAAATCTTATTCTGCTTTGATTCGGGGGGCAGAGGGCGGCTGGGAAGCTAGGATGAAAAAGGCCAGTGGGGGCGATACTGTGTGAGAGGGTGCGTGAAGCACAATGGGAGCTGTAATTGTCAGCCATCTGTGACCCGAGCCCAGAGTGGTGTTAGATCAGAGCCGTAACTCTACCCGAACTGAAGGAGAGTTGCGTCACTGAAAGGGGGCAGAGTTGGGTCAAGGTGTGTGAAGCTGGAGTTCAAGTCAGTGTGTCACAAACTCATTCATCCACTGATCAAAGCTGTCTCAGAACCACCTCTACTCTTTTTTTAATAAAACGCACTTGTAGAATAATCACCGTCAGCTGCACCGCAGGATTCCGTCTCTGTCATCATGGAAAGTGTTGCTGCGCGCTTGTGGACGCCAAATAGTTCACGTCTTTCTTTTCGGCGAGGGTTTCACAGAGACAACGGTGGTGCACGAGGGCGTGGATCCTGCCATTTCCCAGGTCACATTGTTCACCGCTGCTTTGAGGGAACCAGCTGGACCAGTTTGAAGACAATCTGCCTCGTAAAAAATTGGAACATAATGAATATCTAACGATGCAAACGTTGTGCGGCGCATTCACCAACTTGAGCTAAATAATCACCCAAAACAATGTTCAGGAAGTCTGTGTTGACTTTCTGCTTCAAATCAATTCACAAAAGAGAATTTTTAATTTATTGCTCTTTTTATTCCGTCTTTTATACCTTATAATGAGCTGAAAATCTGTTTAACTGGACAAAAAAAAAAAAAGATCAGGGGCAGAGCTACAGGGGGCAAGGGGGGGGCAGCTGCCTCCACTATTTGGTTCACTATTAGTATATTTTTGACAAAGATGAATAAAATCATCAATACAAGTTTCTTTAGGCATTTCAAAATAAACAAAAACAATATTTTTAACCCTTGTGCTATCTTAGATGACCCCAACCTTGCATTGATGTGTTCTCCCTACCATGATAAAGGTGGATAAAGGTGGAAAGATTTCATGTAACCCATGGACACCAGTGAAGATCACAAATCATTGAAGAAAAAAGGTTCAGCTGAGTGTCTAGTGGGTCTAGATGACCCAACTCCCAATGTTAAAGTGCCTAGGATAATACCAGGGTTACATAACTTTTTGGCTGTCCGCACCTTGGCTTTAGCCAAAAATATTATTTACTGCCATAGGGCAGAGAGAAGATACAGGAAGACGAAATTTATAATTGATCAAGACAGTTAAAAAAAAAAAAACTCAAAATCTACAATAACTCAGTTAAACGGGCCAGAACTTCAAATTTTTCAAAAATCATTTCAAAAATAAAAACAACCCAAAAGTTCTTTTTAAAACAATTGATATTTTAATAAACAAAGACCTTAACAAGTCTTCCATGGCATCATCTAATGCTGCATGTGAGGACTTTGCAGACCGCTTCATGGATAAAATCAATGCAAAAAGATCAAACATTTCATCTATGCCATACACTGGGTTTAACAGATCACCAGTATTGTTTTTACCAGAAGAAACACTGGGGAGTTTTGTCCTGATTGATGCGGAGATGCTTGGTTAAGTTGTATCCCAAGTAAACATTACCACCTGCCTATTAGATCCCATTCCCACTTCACTTTTCAAAATATTTTATGGATTCTTTGAGTCAGCGCATACATATAGTAAACTGCTCTCTTTAGACGGGTGTCTTCCCCTCTGCCTGTAAGACGGCAGTGGTGAGGCCCCTTCTGAAGAAGAGTCATTTAGACCCGAAAACTCTGGATAACGACAGACCCGTATCCAACTTACCATTTTTAAGTAAAATTATAGAGAAAAGAGTCACTACTCAACTACATGAGTTTTGAAATTCCCCAAAAATTTTAGAAAAATATCAGTCTGGTTTTAGGACAAACCATAGTACAGAGACGGCTCTTTAAAAGATCGTTAATGATCTTAGAATAAACTACGACTCACAGAAACTTTCTGTTTTGGTGCTGCTGGATCTTAGTGCCGCTTTTGATACAGTAGTTCACCAGATTCTATTAGACAGACTTAGTAGTCTAGTGGGCCTCTCTGGAAATTTTCTTAAGTGGTTTTACTCTTACCTTACAGATCAACACTTTTATGTAAGCATGGATACATGCTCTTCAAGAATCCATGAAATAAGTTGTGGGGTTCCCCAAGGGACGATTTTAGGTCCAATACTTTTTAATTTATATATGTTGCCTCTTGATGGATGTCATCAGGAGACACAGCGTTGATTTTCACAGTTTGTTTTTAATGTTAAAGCGCTTAGCTGCGCAACGAGAAGCGCTTTTTTATAAAGTTTGATTTGATTATTTTTGATCTCGCTGTGAGAATTCAAATTGATCTCTTATTGTGCTTGAATTCCATTTTAAAAGTGAAGATTTATCTGTCAAGAATTTTTACACTATTTGTTTTTGCTGCTACTTTGGTAATGGCACTAAAAGAACTGCTATCTTTAAAATAATAATAACAATATTAAAACTATTTTTATCCCTTTCTCTTGCCTTCATACTGCTGTTCCCATTTGTCACCCTTCCAAAGTCTTCTTCCTGTGCCCCCAAATAAAATTTTCTAACTCCGCCACTGTGTTAAATATTTGAAATAGATTGACAGAAAACACAGACAACAACGATTATTTTCTCATATCCAACCTGTGAATCGTTGATGCAAATTTTAGGCTACATTAGACTTTTGTTGATCTTTAATTCAGCAGGTCAACCTCGGCATAAACAGCCCCATCTGATCTTTTTCTGCTGGCTGGATGCTCATAGGATTAAGTTTTTTAACGAGCCTCAGCTCACAGGAGGCAGCTCATCCCTATCAATATTTCAATGCATCCATTGACATTATCCAAATTGATTCTGTGCCATGGCATCCTCTTAAATGTTATTTATCAAAGGAAAGGTCACTTGATGTTTTTGGCTGTCCAACAGGGTACCTTCCTGAGGACTCCGTGGGAAGACATGGTGTAATATTGATCAATGCTTCCAGTAAATGTTTGTGTATCCCCTCAGGAGAGCGGCTAAGAAAAAAACCCTAATGTCGGAAAAATAAAAAGAGCAACAAATGAATAGGGAAAGATCCATTTTGCTGTTTGCAAATCAAAGTTTCCGTTTGAATGAAACTGTAAAAATCTCTGTGTGCAAGCGTGACTCATTCATCTGGTGCGAAATGTCTCACCCCTGCAGTTGTGCTAATCCACTGCTCGTGTGGTTTGAGTCGGTTTCCTGCAGGGTTTTAGGGTTTACGCACCAAACTAACCAAGCTATTGTGGGATATCTAAAAAAAAAAGACACGACAGACTTGTTAGTAAGTGGTTTACCTCTTTTTATTCACCATCTTTATCTAAGGAGGGCTGAAGGGACTCCATTCGAATCAGTCCAGTTTATAGAAATCAGATGGCGAATGCTGCTTTAAATCGTCAATCTGGTGAAGGATGAAGTTTTCTGCAGTTATTAATGGAGGCCATATGAGGATTTGGTGCAAAAGAAAAGAGAAGATGGAGTTACATAGCAAAATATAGTTTGTTCTTTTTTCCCCCAAGTTGAATATAAAGAACAGATTCCTTTTAATATTACCAGTGCAATCGGGACTTCATATGTCTTTTCTGAGAAAATCTGAGACAATTAAGGGAGTTAATTTTTTATTTTTATTTTGCTACAGCCAAAACTTTATGAAATCCATCTGAAAATATCAGCTAAACGTGGCACGGATGGTTAAGAAATTCCTGTCATGAATGACAGATGAGAGAGAATGTGCGGGAATGTGAGCAGGAATATTTTACACAATTCCCAGTAGATTATCAAGACGGTTCCACTGTTACAAGAAGGGAAAGCAAAACCTCAACATTTGGATGTGTGAGCAAAGTGGAGCGCATGAAGACAGAAGCACTTTGAGTTGCTAAAATACACACATGTGCATGTATTTTAGTTTTAGGCCGTGCTGTTCAATTGTGTCAGCACCTTTAGCCCTGTGCATTAACTATTTGTACATTGTGACTGTTGACACACTTCTGCACCATCCATCCATCCATGTTCCCAACCCATTTGGTTTGGTTGGTTAACATTAACAAAAGAAAAAAGCAAAAATAAATCCACTTTCAACACATATTAACTTTATTTTGCCACAGAAACCCTGATATAGTCTAAAACAGAAAAGAAGCTTAAAGTGCCTGAAATAAGAAAAATCTGTCATTCCTTATTTAAACTAGAAACATTTTGACCAACTGAACCATTTGATACTGAGAAACATAATTCAATCAATAAAAATTATTAAATGTAAATGGATCTGAAACATTAACACAGCAGCATCAATATATTTAAAGTTTTTAGTCTGAAGAAATAGGTAAAAACAATGTGCTGATTATTTTTTCTAAATGATGGATTGTTTATCCATGATCTCATAAAGGGCAGCTGTTTTCCTGCATTACCTGCTGTCTTTCTGTCAAATACTGACACCAACTAAACCACAGGCTGACAAAGAATACATTGATGGAAAATAAAGACAGGTCATCAAAATGTCTACAATAGGTAATAAAGAATGACATTATTAGAATGAGCTTAGGAATCTAAAGGCAGCGGGGATCTTGGTGTTGCACAATCACGCCAGCGCTTGCAGCTCTCCGTGTGCCCACTTTACAGCCTGAGTCCACTACCCCTCCCCTTTCCTTCTCGTGTGTAGTTCACAGTTTCAGGCTGTTACAAACTCTGTCATATAACAGATAATAGGAAACCAACATTGGCGCAGATTATTTTCCAAGCACCACTGCCCCCCGCTAAATTTGCGCCCCCGGGCAATGGCCCATATTACCTGTGCCTAAAACCACTACTGGCATCGCAGGGGGGGGATTTGAGAAGCACTGATTTAGCTGGTTAGAAAAATTGATTTTTGTAAATAGATTTAAAAAAAATAATATTAAAGAGACATTTTTTCCTCATAATTAGACGAGACAGATCTATTAGACATTCATAGAAATCCCCCCTTCAGCCTATGCATTTCAGACTATAGGAATCTTTTTAATAAATGACCCACTTTATTTCATAATGCACAGCCGCCTACAGAGCATCTTTATGACCGTTTTAAGCAGTCAGGATAATCTTGTGCTGACGTGCAGCTGGGTAAAAGCTAAAAACTTAAGTGGCCTTTGAACGTGCATCACCCACCAGGAGCCAGTTTAAAAACCAGACCTAAAGTCATTGTGAGATTCACAAAGCATTAATCGACGCTTACAAAACAGCAGAAGACTTTCGCAAGCACACCCCGGAGTAAAACTTTCAAATCCGGCCCTCCCTGCCTTTAACAAACACAAACAAGCCCACGGTTTGTAGTTCATTCATGAATCCACTACTTTGGAGTTCCTGCTTGAAAGTGCAAGTCTACAAGTTTTGACTGTGAGCCAAGCAACGCCCTTGTACTCTTTTCACTGTCCCAGCCCCTTCAGCCATTCATGCCATGTGGAGCTCCACCCAAACAGTATCGCCATGGCAACACCTACTGTATATAGACCAACCTTCAAGGTGTGTGTATCTTTTTTTTTCCATCTCTACCCCGGCGGCCTTTGAACCGCAACAAACCGTGTCCGTTTTACAGTCAGCAGATAAGGGGCTTCCCTCTGCACGGCCTCCGGTCGCCCCAGCAACATTCCTGAGTCGACAAACATTGAGCCTGCATACCAGAGGATCTCCCAGGAAGTGGGAAAGCTTTTCCTGCTGTGTTGTTGTTGCTATAGTGCCAGTGGCTCAGGTGAAAGCGGGTGCACCTACGTCCTGCCTGTTCTGATTCATTTACTCCACAGAAGGCGGAACCACTGCGAGGGACACACCTGAAAGACGTCACGGCTCAGAGTGATGACGAGGACCTCCCCTGCCTAAACCATGCAGCCTGACATGTTGCACCATCAATCATCGGCGTTCTCCGGAGGGTCACCTCAGGTCACTGTGAAGTGATGATTTACAGATTGGATGTAACCCTCGTGGAGCTCGTCTCACATTTATCAGAAAGTGTGTGCAGAGGGTTTGTCATGGTCACTGGGGATGCGGGAGGCTTGCAGCCGTTCGAACACTAACCAGGGCCATCTGCAATCCTGGATTGCCTCCAACGACAACACACAAATGCACACACACACTAGCATGTGCACTTCAAATGATATCATGTAATAGGTGGCTGTAGCACCTCATGTTTTGAGGTTAATGCATGCGGTCTGGAGCCATGGCAGATGTTCTGTGACGACCTACAGGGATTTGTGGCAAAAAAAAACTGAACATTAACTATACTCTTATTCAGGTTTTGACATATAAGTTCAAAGTTAAGAAAACAAGTGAGACATACTGTTGGTGTTGTGCAGCAGCACGCTAAGTTGTATTGGAAACCACAGATATATGGCTTTATCTCACAAAACACAGGAAAATATGTACTCCACTGCAATCCCAACATGCCTCGGGGTGTAAAAAGATTTCAGTCAAACTCCAAATGCAACTGTAAACAAGTGTCTTTGGCCTCTCAGCAACATTGTTAAATGGGGTGTTAACCTGGAGATGGATGGCTGTTGGTCCGCTCTTTTGTTTCCTAGAACTTAATTGAAATGTTTTGAGGACGACATCCTCTGCTGCTTCGGTTCCTACGGTTGTCCTCTTGATCCGTCTCAAACAGAAACCAGCTGCGGCTCTCCAGCTGTATATACTGTACGATGAAACATCCATCAAACTGTCCCCTTCCCTCTCAAACTCCACCAGGTCCCTTTGAACTTATCCTTGTAGACAGAGAAAGAAAAACATTTTTAAAAGTCTCGCAGTGCAAGTAAATTCTGCTCAAGAGCCGCTATCAGCCATGCAGACAGTTGATACACGCACGTGTATTGTTAGTTTGTGCAGATTTCTTAAGAGTTTGAAAGCACAGAACAGCTGTTGAGTAGAAGCGAACTTTCACCTGATAGTTTTGAGGCAATACAACATTTTTTTCTTTTTGTCAAAGCTGCTTTATCTATTTTCATTTGTTTAAAGCTTTTGACTCCAGCATTCAGCCTTGAGTCTGTTTAAAACAGTCATTTAGAAGGTAAGCTGCTCTCATTGGTTCACTCTTCCCCAATCTCTTTCTGACTGCTTCTGGGGGATGCCCCGCCCCCAGCGACCATAGAAACACTCAGGAGAGGTGGGAGATTTGTACAGATGAAGCGTCATCTTACGTCTTAGTCACAACTACACTTACGGGTGCCAGCTCTCTGTGGGTGAAAAATGGGCAAAACAGGTGGCCCTCGTGAATATCAAGGTTGGTGTGCCTGTAGAATTCAAATGTTCGCGCACATTTTGCTACGGGCTTGCTGCAAGTATCAGGTCGTAGCAAATACCTATGCACTCCGCATGGGTGAAGAACGAAAGAGTGCCCTCCTGACGTGCAGACCGAATGACAGACATTAGGAAATCAGACAATCAGAGCCTTTTCAGAATGGCTTGTCATTACTCAGTAGTCAGTGGCATTTTGTTTTCTTTTATTCATTGTTTTTCATTCCTATCTGTTTTTATGTATTTCATTGTGCCCTCTTTTATTTTATGCTGTTCTTCCCTTTTTTCCCTTTAATTTGTCTCTTGTTAAACTTTCTTTTTGTGGTATAGCACTTTGATTCCCTCAAGGAGTTATAAAGTGCTGCATAAATAAAGCTTCATTCGTTCAATCAGAGTGTAGTTTGTGTGGACGTCCTACAAGAGTCCTACGGACACTTATGTATCACGTGGACACCCTGTTCATGCAGCATTTGTGCACGGTCAGTACACACCTCACTAATAACTTAAGGCGCCTTATCACAGCATCCCCCATCCATCATAAATGTGTGTACGAATACATCACACACGACAATGGTACGTTCCATTTTCACGATGTCCCTTTAAATGAGTGCTTTTCACAAAATAAGGAAAAGCAGCTGTTTCTATGGGAGAGGTAAAGAGAACAAAAATGACTGATAGTTCCCAACAATTTAACCTGTTTTTTCAGCAAATTCCTGTCTGGTAAAAAAAAAACACTACCAAGTTTAGTAAACAGCTTTGTTTTTTTGTAACATAATTACCATAAAATCAAACTGCTAGTTTGGAAATTATTCTGATGAATTCATGAAGTTATGGCAGAATACCCCTTGTGCTATCCTAGGCACTTTAACATTGGAAGTTGGGTCATCTAGACCCACTAGACAGTGCGCTGAACCTTTTTTCTTCAATGATTTGTGAACCTCACTGGTGTCCATGGATTACATGAAATCTTTCCACCTTTATCCACCTTTGTCATGGTAGGGAGAACACGTCAAAGTAAGGGTGGGGTCATGTAAGATAGCACAAGGGTTACTGTAGAGTAGTGGAGGTTTTGGAAAACAGTGTCGCCAAGGGAAATAGAGAATTATTGATCTATTTTTGTAAACATGCACCTCGTAGTGAGCAGTTTAGGAATCTGTCATTTTAAGGATGGATTTATTTATTTATTTTCTTGTGGGTTTATGGGTTACATCAAAGATGTACACACAAAGGTGAAAATTCAATTTCCGTTTCCCCACAGCTCAAATTCTCACTTTGTCATAGGAAATAGTTTTTATTGTACTGTAAGTGTGGAAAGAATTTAAGGCTTTTGATCTTTTTGTGATTCATCAAAATCAGGGAAATTTGTACGGTTTTTGGACTTTGAGGGTGTTATTCAAGTGTTTTTGCACAAATTCCTTCTACTTTTATCTTTGTTTTAGTCTTCCTCGGCCCAAATGAAAATACTATTTTTCACCCTTCGTGGGGAAACATCTCTTTATCTCTTTTTTCCCTTTTGAGGACAGATATAATTTATTAGGAAAATCGGATGAGGACCTTTACTTCATGCCGTTTCTTTAGATGAGGATGAAAACTTCCTCTTTTAGAGCATCCAGCTAAATCTCCAAAACCCAATAATGCAAAGTAAAATTGTGAGCAAAATTCAAAAAGGCGTTATTGTACCTACACTTACAATCTGCAGATTGTTTGGAGCAAAAAAAAAAAAAAGAGCTTTTCCCACGCAAACAGAAAAAATACTGGCTTGTATTTGAATGTACTGTTGCAGCCTGTAGTGTTTGGCTCATCTGATGACAGACTGCTTGTCCATAGTGACAGAGAAAACTCAAACATGTTATGTTGAAGTTATCACACAATCTGACTCTGAGCACTCCCTGTTTTCACAGGTGGGTTTTCCGATGAGTCACCCAGAGTTTCTGCACATTCCTAGAGTTTCCCTTCTAGATTTTGGTAGATGTGGCACAGATCTGATAAGATCATAAGATGGATTTAGGATGTTTTTATATATTTACTTAATGCGGTTTCATGACATACTTTTGTTTTAAAGATTTGAAGTGATAATCTGAGTCATCAGGGAAGAATTTTTTGTGTTTTTAAGATTTTAAGGGGAAGAAATCAACAGCTTTAAATTGTTTGGGCAATGTTATGTTCAAATGTAGTTGTTTTTTCATGCTACACAAAAATTGAAGTGTGGAATTATTTAGCTGCATCACAACTCAAATATTTCAAAAAGGCTTTTTGCTTTCTATGGTCCCCAAAGTGCAGGTCAGGATCCCCAAGCTGCCATTTGTTGTTGTGCTTCTGCAGCAAACTGCAAACGTGCCTCCTGCTCAGACTGCGAACAGTCCCGGGGAGATGGAGGACAACAATCTGTTGCTGCAGAAGCACAACAACAAATTCAGATCCATACTTCATTATATTTCCACTTGATAATAATAATAATGAATTGTATTTATATGGCGCCTTTCTAGACACCAAAGGTCGCCTAACAGAAACAAAACAATTAAATACAATTAAAAGAATAAAACATTAGTTAAAAAACAAAACGTTTGACGACAACAACTAAGGTCTTATACATGTTTTTGTGGCTCATTCGATGATCTTTTAAATGCCATAAGTGTTAAGATTACCAGTGTTAGAGAAATGACTTGGCCATAACTGCAAACGTGAAGATCAGTTCAATCGAAGGGAACTCCTGCCAGGAATGCAGCCCTGTAGGATATTTTGGGAGCAAGTGGCGACATCTAGTGTTTGTGAACAATACCAATTGTGATCATGAAAAGTATGAGCAGTAAAATGTTCTACTCGTCTTTCCCAAAATGAAAAACTAATTACAGCCATGACCCGTACAGTTTTTAGATTTATAAAATTTTTCTCCCCGTGCATGCGTTGGTTTTCTCCAGCTTCCTCCCTGCGTCCAGAAACATGCTTCATAGGTTAAATGGCTACTCTAAATTGTCCCTAGGTGTGAACGTGAGCGTGCACTGGTGTGTGATTTGTGGCCCTGCGACAGACTGGCGACCTGTCCAGGATGTCGGGATAGGCTCAGAAACGTACAAAACATGTTTAGAAAGATGAATGAATCAACGCAAAGACTTGGGGAATCCCAAACAATTGAAACAACTGATTTTTTTTTCCTGAGAACACAGGGGGGAAAGAAAATAGTGTCAAAGTTATAATTGTGGAAAATTAGGTCTTTTATTGCACTTAAAACAACACTTTGAAATTATTTACAGGAAAATATTTCACTTGAAAATGCAGCAAGAGACAAGATTGTCCTAAAATAAAAGCATGGACTCATATTTTATGTTTTAAGTGAATAAAAATATATTTTAACATATCATATTGTGGAACAAAAGACTGAGGCTTAAAGCAAAAAGTAGTTTATTTAAGTGTACTACAAATAGTTCATGCTAAAAATGAGGCAGCATAATTATAGTTTAATTTGAATCTACTATAAATACAATTTTTAATGTTCCACTTTAGTCTGAAGAAGTATTCCGTATACTTCGTATCCTACATGCACATGGGCGGTAGCGTACTTATACTCACTTACAGTATATTTTAAAAAAAGTAAACATCTATTGGTATATCTTTTGGAAAGAGTCATGTACAAAACTCAATTTGGAGATTTTCAATTCAACATGACCTTCTTGTTTTAAGAGTTTTTCTTCCACCAAATTCCTAGAGAGTTGATTAGAGCAGAAATAATCATTGGATTAATTTGAAGGTGTTGCAGCAACCAAACGTCTCAGGCGCTGCAGTGTGTGACAACAGAGAACAGGTTTGTGAGATTTTGTGAAGCTTGAATGAAACTGTCGTTGGGCTGCAGGGTGTGCAGACCAAAACTGGCAGCTTTTAAAGAGAGGTTGCACAAAATTACTTTCATCTGTTCAGCCCATCATTAACTCCCTTAGTCATCATCACTTGGATTCCTCCAGATCAGTTCGTGGAATCTAACAAATCACTGTTGCAAAGGTTAACCAGCCTAACCTTGTTTGTGTATTGAAGACATTTGGGTGGAAAAACTGCGTTAAAACCTTTCAAAAATGGGTTTAGAGCTTGTGTTATGTACAAAATGTGAGTTATAGTTAAAGTTTTTCTTGAACATAGCTCAGGCAGAAAAGGAGAACATTTTTTGGGCTCTGATAAGAGCAAAAAATAAAGTTCAACAAAAGATTTGTGACATCTTCAATGGAATTGTGGGTAAATTAGTTCTATAGCAAGGAATCCTTCATGATTCTTTCAAATGACCGATCTTCATGTTCATCAATATAAAGAAGAGCAATACCTGTCACCCCTTGACCTTTTTCAGCTGCACCCACTTTCACATCAATCAATGCCTGAGCAGTGAGTGACTCAGCTAAAGTCGGCACTCCTCCACAGTCTGCCAAGTGTCTGATGATTCAGCAAACAGGCAAGGTCCAGAAAACGCAGGGAGAGGGAGGTTTGACGTGGCCGATGTGTCATCAAAAGGAAAAATATTTTAAAGACGAACGGTTCAAATTCTGATCATTGGAAAAGTACCTGATAAGATGTCTGTTTAAGAGGAATCTTACATGGACAGACGGTCAAGGGTGCCATCAGAAATCCTCAAATGTTCTAAATCTATCTTAATGTAGCAAACCGCCACATCCCCCAGCGTGACAGTAAGACGTGTGACAAGGAGCACCTTCTCAAAAAGAAATGTCGTCTTTAAATGTAAACATGATTTTTACAGTCATCTGTACACAACAGCTTCAATAGTACCCCCCCCCCCCCAGACCCTTGGAGTTAAGGTATGTCACAGAAAAATGGAAAACTAACAATGTAATCTAATTAGTTTTCATGTAATGTGATTACTTTGACAGCAATTTAATTACTATCACAGTATTTGATAAATTTTAATAGAATTGTATTACCTTCAATGGAACTTAATTACTTTTGGTGTGGTCAATTACTCTTAAATAAATCCCTAAAGGAATACAACATTTTTTTCTGAATTTTAAGAAACCTACACAAGAAAAGTTTGGTGCAGATCTATTATAACTAATTCTAATTCATCCATGTGGGAACAGAATTCTTGCAGTACTCAAAAAAACTTTGAGGCAGAATGAGGTGAGCTGGCTTCTCATCTTTTCTTGTGCAGGTCAGTGGGTTCAAACTGCTTTAGCGCATGCGCTGCAGTAGGGGGCACTGTGTAACAGGAAATGAATTCATCTGTGGTTTTCCACCATAAATAATTGTTGCATTAATTTTTTGTTGTTGATATTTGCCTCCTAGCTAAAACGACCTTATTCATTGTTAATATGTTTTAAAACATCTATGAAGTTTTTAATTTTTTAAAAATATTTGTCATTGTTAGATGTGTCATATTGCTTGATAGTTACGAATCAATTACAGACCAACAACCACTTTTCTAAATTATATTATTCTTATTTTTAAACTATAACCGTTATCTATTATGTAAGGAACAATGCCTGATCAACTGTCCATTATCAGAAATCAATGTAGGAAATAAGCAAATTCTATTATTATCTGCACACCTAAAAGGGCATTGTCCCACTTATACAATGGCCGCTAAGAAAAAAGTAAATATTTAATATATTTTTAGTGCTTTAATGTTGCTATTTTAAGTTTAAATCCCTTTTTTTATATTTATGTGACAGAACTTAATAAAGCCACTTTTATGTCGTATTTTGATCATTTAGTTCGCCACGATGTCACAAATATCAATGAAAATACCTTTTTTTTTTTGAAAAAAATGTACGTTTATAAACTGAATGTAAAGGGAGATCAGAGCATCAGCTCCAATAGATACACTGAGGAGAAAAACCTTGTGAGTCTTGAAACATAATTACCTTAGTAATTTTTATTTTAACATTTCAAAATAAAAATATCTGATTGCTAAAAATGTGCACTTTTCTTAATAATATGAAATACATTATTTTAGTTTACAGTCACTGCAGAATTTGATCACATCATAGATCCTCTGCAGATTATTCCTTTAGAATTCCAAATAATGAGATTTAAAATATGGATTTCAGATTAACCCTTGTGCTATCATAGGCACTTTGACATTGGGAGTTGGGTCATCTAGACCCACTAGATTTGTGATGATTTGTGATCTTCACTGGTGTCCATGGATTACATGAAATCCTCTTCACATTTACCCACCTTTGTCATGGTAAGGAGAACACGTCAATGGTCATCTTGACCCCATAGGATAGCACAAAGGTTAAAAAACATCATTGTGTCAAAAGCTCTCGGGTTTGGTGCCACAAGAAAATTTAAAATAAAAAACAGATCCATGAATGTCCTCACCTGGCTTTGCCTGCTTGTTTGTCGTCCAGCAGATGGCGCCATATCTGGAAAAGTAATTCTGTTATTAACCATTGACAGGTGGATGTTCTGTTTACACCAGCCTGACCCACAAAAAATGCCAAAGATTGACTCTAGAAACAACTTTCTGCTCCACTCTGGGGTAATTAGGGGCTGTAAGCTCGCGGGGGAATATGTTACAACCCGTTACAGATCAGGTAGTGACAGACTACGTAACCAGATGGATGATGAAATGGGGTGGGCTTACTTTGCACAACAGAAGCTCTGCAGAAACTAAGTCCAACAAAACAACACATGTTTTTGGATTTTGGCTAAAAATTACAGAACCATAAGTTAAAGACCACTGGGAACGCTCTTAGAAAAGATCAGAAGATGATCGGAGTGGGACTTAATTTTACGCCAAAAACAAACACATTTATAGTCTTGTTTCAAAGATCCTTTAAAGTATGTTAATCTATAATATAGATTTCCTACTTATGACACCTGTGGAGTGTAGGAATGTATCACAGAATCAGTTTTCATTTTAGTAAAACTCAAATTTTCTTGAAGGAGTGTTTTTTCTTTCTTGAGTGGCAGGTGTGTGGAATCAATAAATGTTACTTTTTCAGGGCCAAATGACGTTTTTGGAAAATTGTTGAGTTGGGAAGCAAATTCTGGTCAGTTTGTCCTTCCACCAATTCAGGCTTCATTTTAGCAGTGCTGAATCCAGGGGATAATGTGACAGCAGAGATTATGTGTTGGTTCAATTTGAGATCTGATCAAACTGAAACAACCTAATGCAAAAAAATCCACACTTACACAGAATGGGAAATGAGAAATAAAGCAACATAGATTGAAATAAATATTGAAACTAGATTGAAAATAAGTTAGTTTTTGGTGTAAAATCTGACTTTTTCACATGATAACATTGTTCCCTTTTACAACCAGCCTCCTCCTTTTGAGGAACTGCAACACCTTTTTTTTTAATCACATCTTTGCTTCACGGAGGCACTCGCATGAACATTAAAGGTTTACATTACATTAAAGGTTAATCAAAAGTCCTTTAAGGAAAGATACATATCAGATGAACCATGAGTCAAAAGTTATTGTCACATGGCTCTCATGAAGGAGTCAGTCAGCTTCATTTACCAGAGCTCTTGCTGCCACAGCAGCTCAGCAGCACGCTCAGTAATGAGTCTGCTTGTCCCTCATAGTCGCTGATAGATGACACGGAGGTGTAATGGCTCTGCTCTGCAGCATCTGACTGACACCACAGCAGAACTGGGATGTTCTATGAACCCAGCTCAAACATTTCCATGGGACTGTTGTGTAATAAACGGCTAAATTCCTGTTATTTATGATTATCAATTTAAAAATGTCGTTAAATACACAAAGAGTGTGGGTTTTTTCCCTCTTTCTGCAGAGATAATGTACTTTGTGGTTGAATCAATACAAACATATGAAGCCTATAAATCCTGGTTATAAATGTGAAGCTGTGAGGATTTTGTTTTAAAAAACAAGTATGGCTGTCCGTGAGGAAAGTAAAGATTCATGCTGAAATAACATATGTTCATAACTGTATGATGATATTGTGATTAATACACACAGAGGAGTCATGACAGTCGTGAGTGTTCAAATACAAGGCCTAGCTGCCTTCATGGCAACACCATAAACAGAACGTCTCCGCTTTCTGTTGAACATAAACAACCCAACATTTGTCCTGCAGAATCTTTAAGTTTGGCCTGCTAAGGGACAGAAAAGAAAAGATTAAATCCAATCTGACGTAGGATTTCAGGCTTTTAACGTTTCCATGGCAACGTACTTCAAATCCATCCTTCCTTTATTCTGTTCAGAGCCACAGATGGTTCGGAGCCTGCTTCCCCACCACCACCCTCCCTCCCCCCTAAACACAGAGGGGGCAAGTTCAGCATTCACAAACCATGACAGGGCTGTGATCAGTTTGTGGCCACACAATGAATGCTCACACTCTGACCCACAGCCAATTTGGACAAAAATACCGTAAAAACACAACCAGGAAGACTCTGTTTTAGGTTTCACTTACGATCTAAAAACGACATACAACTTCTGCACTAAATGGTGCAACAATCAAAAACTCAAAGAAATGTGTTCAAATCCAGGATTAAATATGTTAGAGTCAAAGTTTACAGTATTAATATTTAGCAGAAAGAGGAGAATGAAAAGCAGGAAATAAACCTGTTTCTAATCTCATGCTATGGTTTGAGTTACGTAGAGCAGTTTAGGTATGCCATGAAGTAGACCTTAAAAAAATAAATGAATAAAGTGGTGCAGTAATTAGGAATAAGGTATTATAAAACTTTAAGGTCATAATTTATTCAATTTTTTCCCATTTTTTTTGTAATTGTTTACAACTGTACATTTTTTCCATATTTTGTGGCTGATTGATTACTGTGTGCCTGCCTCTTTTGGGTCGTATGGATCCCTGTTTTTTTGGCTTTTTTTTTTATTGTGTTGGGACAATTATATACTTTTTTTGCTTTAAACTTTTGTGTTTTGTCATAACCTTGCAAAACAACGACTGGCTGGTTCTTGAGTTTACCTGTTGAGCAAACCCGTTACTAAAAAAAATAGCCAATGAGGTGACTTAAGGTTTTTTTTTTCCTTGTATCCACCCAAGCATCACCTATCTTCGCTAATGTCTCATGAAACTAGCATTTTTAAAAACGTTTTCCAAAAAAGGAAGTAAACATTGACAAGTTACCATAAAAGGTATAGACATTTATTTTATTACAGTTACAAGAAAACCATGAAGGACACGAGTACAGCTGTCCTAATGTTTATCTGTAACTTTGCCTAAAATATTTGTGTATCAGGTTTTGATAACACACAAATGATTAATAATAGGTTAAAATGAAACCTGCGTTTTAGGTCTACATCAGTGAAGTCGGCTACTTATTAACACTCGCTGGTAAATGAGCAGCGGGTTGCAAAAACACGGCTCTGAGACGAATACATTGGCTCTACTAATAAATGTTTTAGATGGAGTTCACACGAAATCTCTTCTTGTTTTTAAACTAGACCAAACTGGAGAAATCTCCAGAAAGGGGGCCAAAGGGGTTCAATAACATTTTGAGTGACACTAATGGGTGAATAAACAGTGAAAATGACACGTTTACCAATTCCGTTTTTTTTTTTTTTTTTTTTTTTTTTTAATAAACAGACTGCAAGTTTGTTTTTTGTGTAAATTTATAGGCAGTAGTCATGGAGAAATGACTCCCTCCGATTATCTAGTGGCCATATTTGTAACTCCAGCTTTTGGTACTTGAGGTTGAACTAAAATTTCAGGAAAAGAATGTGAGAAATACAACACAATTATGTAAGGGTTAATGGCCGACAACGTATGCATTATCACTTTATAACGCACGCCGTGGAAGCCTTCGCGTCAGACGGTTGCTCCGCGAAGTGGGTTAAAAAGTGATAATGCACACTTCGAAGGCCATTAACTTGCTTATACCATGGTCACTTCCAAAAGAAATAAATAGTAACCAGTTTTTAGTCCTTAATTTTTGTTTTGTTTTTTCAATTTTGGATCGCTTTTCTCACAAAAAGCTAACTATTTGTTACGTAACAAATAGTCGGCGTCTCGACGCACCACTGCTGCAGTCAAGATTCGGCGCTATAAAGCGATATGCTGATCTTTCCGATGGGTTAATTCATTTTATGAGGGTTTTTTCGTAGTTAAGATGTGACTTAAAGAAGGATTAAAAGATATTATTTTTAAATAGAAATGTTAAATCCTTTAAATGTAAACATCTAAAAGGAAATTGTCAAGTTGAAAAGCAAAAATAATTCACTCTTAGCAGCAACTTTCACATTCATAGTCATCTGTAGAGGAATTGCTGTCACTCACAGGATTCAGCTTTGTGAAAATAAGGCCTGCTAAGTGACAGGTAATAAGTGACAGAATGGATCAGTCCAGGTAAGAATTAGGAAAACAGCAATTGATTGATTGATGGAGCCAGTGCTGCTTTAGTCTTTAACCGGGTTCTCTTAACAACCAGCAGATCCTGATCTCATGACCTCAGGGACCTTTTATGTTGTTTTTAAAGTCTAACTCTGATTATCTTTCGAGTTATAAGTTAAAAGTGTTCCAAGCGGTCTTCCAAATCAAAGAATCTTTGTCATTTTCTACAACATAGTTTCTGCAGTGCAGCAGAAATTCATTAGGAATTCATCTCTAAATTGTGGGCGGGACTTTAGGTGAGAGAAACCCCGCCCCCCTTCCCATCCACATTGTAGAGCAGGGAGCTTGTTGCCGCCCAGCATATTTTTTATGTCACAAATAAGCTGTCTGCTCCTGATTCACAAAAATTTGAATAAAGAAAAACTCAGAAATGCTATTTTAAGTTTATTTTCTTTATGTCTCCACCATCAGAAAAAAGCCACAGAACATGTTAAAAACACCAATTTTCTTTTTAGTGGCTCCTTTAGGACAGAAGTGATAAATAAGTGTCACTGATACACTCCCGTTTGTAACCATGGAAACCTACAAGGTTGTTTTTTTTACTATACTAAGACTTCTAGTTACCTTAAATGTAAAAGAAAAGAAAGCATCCTAGCTTTTGTAAGTTTCCCGCAGTAATTACAGAGCCATCAGCCTTAATTGGTGGCTTGCTTTTAAGGAGGACTCCGGGAGCACGCTCAGCGGCTACGTAATCCGCGCGCGCGCGCTCCTTCTCCATCATCTCCGTCAGTGGCGTGGGAGGCGTCTGTCAAACCTGCGGAGCGTCAGTACGTCCTCTCCGGCTCCGTCGGTCCGTGTGGAGGACACTACGCTCATCGCCTTCAGAGCAGCCGAAGTTTGGAGACGATCCGCGGGCTTCAGCCGGGGATTTGGTCGCTGGAAGGTTCTGTGCGTTCTCGTCTGAGGAGGAAGTTGGATCAAACAGGTGCGTGAATTCTGAAACATAACAGTTTTGCTCTGTAAAAAAAACACGCATTATAATTAAATTCTAGGTTTTCCCCTCCCCGTATGAATTATTTTTAAGCTTAAAGGCATTCATAATTTTTTCCCCCATCATCCTAGTTGTAGCCATTCCTACAGGTGGGATTTAGAGGAGAGCGGAGCTGCTCCAGGGAATATTCCCACCAACATTTCTTGGTTGAAACCTGGGAAAGGGAGGGGGAGAGGGGTGGTGGCATGGTGTGGTAATACCGATGCTAATCATTTACCCCATCTGCCCCAAACCATCGTTTTGCGCCCCTTGCAGCCGCGCGTGCGCCGATCCCGAGCCATCCACGCCGCCATGGACGCGTTAATGAAGGGTTTCTCCAAAGCCAAGGACGGAGTCGTGGCAGCGGCGGAGAAAACCAAGCAGGGAGTGACTGGAGCGGCCGAGATGACAAAGGATGGGGTCATGTATGTCGGTGGGTTCTCAATGACTGCTCCAGAACTGTCAGTGCTGCCCCCCCCCCCCCCCCCCCCCCCCCACCTCGAAATCTGAATCCTAACTGAGCTTTCTTGTATTTTTTTCAGGCACTAAAACAAAAGATGGTGTTTCCACAGGTAACAGCACATTCCCATTCTCATTTTTGTGTTTATTTTGACATCCCAAAGAGTAAAAAAATAATTTCTCAACAGCTTTTTAAAAATATATATAAACGACTCTGCAGGTAAAGAACCAAGTCAAGCTGCAGAGAAGCCGCAGGGAGCTGGATGCTATAGTAATCATCCAGGGAGATGACTGTATGGTTTCCTATATGCCACCTGCACGTAAACAAAGTGCTTATGAAAATTGGATTGCTGGGCGATTAGCAGATCAAATGTGTGGTAATGTCCTGTCAGCGGACTGAGGTTGATGATCTGATAATCAGCTCGAGTGAGGCCCCCTTCTTAAGAGTTTGCCTGATCAGCTCCCTCTGCTTTAATGCCAGTGTGATCCGCTCAACAAATAATGATGAATAAAGAGGTTGCGTGTCTAGCAGGCTAGTCTGAAAGACCCACTCTAAAGAAAATTATGTTTTTTGGTGTTTTTAACATGTTCTTGTGGCATTTTCTGACCATGGAGACCAAATATTTAATCTCAGAAACTCTGAATTGCATTTCAGAGTATTTCTTTATTATGTGAATCAGGAGCAGACAGCTTATTTGCTCGCCATTTTTATTGCACCGGTAATGTTAGGTTGGGGGTGTGAGGGGCTGTAAGCTAGCAGGAGAGCGTGTAAACAGATAGCTCAGTTATGGGTGACAGGAAGAGGGGCGGAGTTGCTTGCACCAACTTAAAAGGGGAAAAATATGTAAATGTAACCTCGATGCTTCAATCTAAAACTCGGATCAGACAGTAAAAGTTTCTGCAATTTAAAAATTAACAACACACTAATTACAAAAACAGTTGGTGGAAGAAAGTTGGAAGTTCCTCCAGATATTTTAATGTCCGGTTTTATAACCCTATGGGCAAAAAACAGCAACAAAAAACGGATAAACAAATTTTGTTGCTTCAGGACACATCAGCAGCAAAAAGCTATGTAAGAAGGAACATCCTGGAAATTAGTCCTTAAAGAGGATCACCACATTTCTAAATTGGCCTGGAGGGTTTGGTATCCGGCATGGCGGGATCTGTGGCGTGTTAGTGTCTGCTATCCTCACAGGAGTTGAGGCTCCGCAGAGATGAAGCCTCTTTAATTGTTCTCAATTCTTTTCTGTTCTCCGTCCTGCGTTCGTCCCTACAGTTGCAGGTAAAACTGTGTCTGGAGTCTCTCATGTAGGCGGAGCTATGGTCACCGGGGTAACCGCCGTGGCCCAGAAAACTGTGGAGGGTGCCGGTAACATTGCTGCCGCCACTGGATTGGTCAAGAGGGATCCGGCAAAACAAGTAAGAAAGAGACTTTTGATGGAATAAATTCTTCCAGTGAAGGTCCGGTTTCTGGTCTGGTCTCTGGTCCGGTCTAGGAAACTGCTTTAAAAGAGTTTATGTATCATTTATCTGGCTGACTGGACCAGTACCAGCTAAAATGTGTTCCTCATGTTCCAACCAGACATGCCGAGATGGCCTCCTGTTCCCCATTTTGGCTTTCAATTCGATTATTTAGTTTGACCTTTTTTCTTAGAGCGAGGTAATCTGTATTGACCAGACCCCTAAATCAGATTAAAACCACATCAGAGGAGCTTGTCATGACAAATCACTGCATCACTTTTCTTAAACAAAAGCTGAGCCGAAGCGCAGAAGCCGTGCAAGGAAAGGCAGGTCCGCCATCACGGCTGCCACCGGACGAAGGCGCGTGACTCGCTGTCATCTGTTGCTAATCAAACGTCCTTCGTGGTTTGATAGGTTGCGAGTCTGGATGCTGCTTCTTTAATCAGACGTTTTAGCTGTTTGCTGATCTGAAGAAGTCAAGTGTGTAAATTAAGCTGCAGTGATGTGAGAGAACCAAAGGATTCAGCTCTGAAAGGGTTTAGAACTCCTGTCAATTTACAGTCAAAGCAAGTGTTCAAAAAGACAAAAAAACAACAAATACTTTCAAATTTCCCCCCTAATGTTCACCATAAGGCCAATCATTTATCAACTGACTATCTGGTATTTTGTTATATTACATTATAAAGTTTAAACTCTTTCATTTTCGGCTTTGTGGTCATTATTGAAGAGATTTAACCATTTCAATCCTTAACATCATGTTAACATGATTTAACCAGCCTTCATTAATTTACTGCAGAGGCTTTAGTTCATGAATGGCCTCATGTTTTATGTAAATTATTCATACTCCAGAGTCAGTATTTCGGGGGGGGGGGGGGGGGGGGGGGGGTACAGTAGGGATAATAACAACTAGTAAAAGAGCTTAATAATTACAGTGGACTGTAAAGACCACTGTAAATCGTCAGTTGGCAGGGTCAGTTTGTTGTTTTCAATGTTTTTATTGTTAAGATTGAGTGAGTTGTTCTTTCCTTTTTTTTTACTTTTTTTTCATGTTCTAATTTTGTTTATGTAAAGTGTGCTATGTAATTCTTTACATAGCACAGTTTATTCTAGTTCTAAACTGACCAATCAGATGCCTCCGTAGAAAGTAAGTAAGGGGTTCGAAACGTTTGATTGAGAGATTCTCCCCAGCCTGTTGTCAATGGTAGGGGTGTGGACTTCTAACAAGCTCCTTCCTGATTGGTGAAAGTGGTTGCCACGGAAACATTGATTCACACTGACTCCAATCAACCACTTACTGACTAAGTCCTCTGGCTCCAACATGGCGCAAAATATGGCAGCTGAATTGACTACATTTTGTTGTACCCGGAAGTTAGCCATGACATGACTCTCGCTCGATCCAGTTCTCATTTACAGTCAATGGTGTGGACTAAGACAAAAAAAAGCCAAATTCTTCCCCTACCCCTACAGCTTATTCCTACCCCTCCAATTGAAGGACCATTTGTAGGGGTAGTGTTGTCCGAAATTGTTTTTTCAAGAGCTAACCCTTGCGGTGGAGGGCATTCCACGGCACAGGAGAAGCGCTTTTCTTCACGTGGGTGTGCTCTGAAGTACAGGAATTTACATTTAGATGTAAGTAATAACGTGTTGTTTTAGCATGACCTTGTAAAACCGATGCTGTTATATATTTCCAAGCACTAGCAGCTCCGTGCTACCTTAGCTCACCGACTATTGATGATGTCATCGAGTGGGAGAGACGTCCAAATTCGAAGACACAATTTTTCCATAACTCTCCGTTTGGAGGTCTAAATGTAGAGGTAGGAAGAAGCCGTAGGGGTAGGGGAAGAATTCGGAATCTCAAGAATTCTCAAGACATTCACACAGGCTTCTACTAGCATAACTACTGTATGAATGTGTTTGGCGCCTCTCACTTCCCTCCAGGAGTGGCACTGTGACGCCTGATAACGTCAGCATAAACTCCGCCTACAGTAACCCTTTACACAGACGTTTGGTGGACCCCTAGACGCCCTGTGGGAGGGGGGATCGTCACCGTACATCCAACATGGTTTAGGAAACACGTCACTTGGTTGGTCTTTGTTGGAGTTATGAGTGAAGAAATAACAGCTCCAAAGAAAAGGCTATTGAATGAATCCCATTTATATAAGAGAAGTAGAGCATGGCTTGAGGGTCTGAAGAAGCGCAAACAGAACCCAACGATTTATGAGAATGGAGAACAATAATCTGACATAAACAAAGACTGCATTTCAATGCAAACACCTCAAATTAAGTTTAAAAGTGGAAGAGTAGTGATATAGAAAACAGCTGTATGAAATTTGTTTTTATATTACTGCAATTTAACATTTTGTTTTATACATTTTCATGTTTTTCTTTAAATCAGCAATGGAGGTAAAAGCATCAAGAGTCTTTTTTCCCTTTACGCATCAAGCAATGTTTGCATGCACACAGTTCCATACGTCTTACCTTTTTTTTATTAACTTGCATTAGAATTTGTCCATAAAGCACCACAGTGAGATTTGTTGAAATTATAAAGCCACAGATTGTGATATACTTCAGCTCTGCACATCCTTTAATGAAGAAGCTCCGAGCTAACTGTACCATGTCAAAATAACCTTCCAACCTTGAACCATTTGTCATCACTTCTGGAATCACTTTGTGTTCCTTCAGTAAAATGAAAGCTGTTACGTGGTGTTAGCTTTCTAGTGTTCTTCATCAGTCAGTCTGGCCTTCGTTTGTCAAAGGACAAGGGGGAGGCAAAGGCAGTCTACTGTAGAACACAATTTATGGAAGAACAATTTAGGGCTGAGTGAAACATGAAAAATGACAACCTGTTTGTCCGCCCAAAAGAGCTTTTCTTTTTGCTTTTCTTTCTCGTGGGTTTGGAGTAATCGGGGCCAGAGCACACACAACACATAAGTGTACTTATTTTAGTTATATACTATTAATTATAATCTCATTGTTTTATTTTTTTTAGAATGCACTGACATCTAGTGGCAAAGTTGTAGATTCCACCTCAAATGTATTAAAATTGGTCACATTTACTTTTTTCGACTTCACAAAAAACACTATGATGTTCGAGGAAAACTGAAAATATTTTACAGTAACAGCAACTGAAATAGGGTGTTCCCTTTATTGCTGGAGTGTCGTTCTAAAAACACACAGCGAGAGGTGAAATCCGCCGAGTACTCATGTTTAATTTTAATTTAACAATTATTGTAGATGTTTTAAGGCTGTAAAAGCCCTTACTACACACTTTAGACGCTTTTTCCAGTCAAAAAGGAACATTTTCACACTTTTCCCTCTTGTTTAATCTTTAAACATCGGAGATGTCGTTGGCGACTCCTACATTACACACGCTCCTTGACATACCATAAATCTTTATCCCTTTACGCCAGGGGTGTCAGAATCCAGTTCTTGAGGGCCGATGTCCAACATGTTTTCCAACCAACCTGTCAGTGAAGCTACCTATTGGGCAAACACACCTGTTCCAGGTAATCAGCATCAGATAAGGGAGGATTTCTGGAAAACAAGCAGCAGGCCGGCCCTTGAGACCTGGATTTTGACGCCCCTGGTTTAGCGATCAAGGTACATCAGCTGATTCTGATGCGGAGAAAAGTGGCGCTCTTCATATCGGCTTTGCAAAGCCGCAGCTCTTCATTATTGTAAAATGTTGCATATCAGCACAAAGCTGTTTTTCTCCGCAACAATATTTGCTGGAACTCCATTAATTGCATAAACGGTTGAAGAGTTACGGTAGTCCAAAGAATGTCGTCACTGGAGCCGCAGCTCTGGTGTCAAAGTTCAAATCTTTGTTGAAAAATTAGTTCATTTTTACAGAATAAAACCAAAGATCTGTTAACGATCGAAGATTTGGAAAGCTGGACGCTTTCTGTACAGGAGGCGTGGCATGGAAGGGACTGATTGACAGTAGTTTACAGCCAATCAGCATGCAGAACTCAATGCACTGATAAAGAAGCATGCACAATTGCACAAAATAAAATCTGCGAGACTGCAAAACAGCAACGGAACCAGTAAAATCTTACAGAGGAAAACATCTCAATTATTTTTTTCCCCCTCATCATTGAGCATCCACTGTTTATGTACCTGGATTAATTAAGGTTTCTGAATTGATGAACAGCTAATTCTTAGGGGGACCTAAACTCGTCTGTAATTAGCCTCCGAATTCTCGTAAGCAACGGAGCCAACCAGCTCATTTTAAACTGCAGCACAGTAAAAATGTTTGTAGTGCCGAGTCGACCCTTCACCAAATTAGCACAAAGGAATGCAGGAAAGCTTTTGTGTAGAGTGCATTTATTCACGTGCACCCATTTCAATGACACAATGATTCATTAATGAAATTAAATTAGTAAAGCAGTGCCAACGAAATCCATAAGATTTTCATTTGTTGGTCTATAGATGTGGAAATCTGGCTATCGTGTCACGGTGATGGTAAATCATTCAACCATATGAGAGCATGAGCACACACTGATGCATGCTTGGAGACAAAAACAATCATTTAAAACACCTGAACTAATGAGTAAACCTCGTTTTCAGGCAGCTCCGTGCCAGCCTCCTCACAAATGTTGATTTAAAAATATTGAAATATTGAGAAAGTCCTTGAGTGACTGTCCCCAAACGCCGTGGAGCAAACAGACGGCCCGGCGAGATGCTTCACCTTGATTAATCTTCTCATTTTCACCGTTTCATCCGCTGCCGGAAACGGCGGCAAGGTCGGAAAGGGAGAAGTACGGGAAAACAACTGTCAGATAGAGAAATCAGGCGGAATTGGAGGTGAGGGAGTTGAAAGAATAAAAATTAGATTACAGGTCTTATTGCTCAAATTATTGCAGAGGCTGGTAATAAAAAAGAAACTGTTTGTGCCAAGAATTGTCTCTAAAACGATGCGAGGCACTGCTGTCATCTCCTTTTTGGGCTGTGTTTTGCTTAAATATTTGGAAAAATAGAAGATAGAAGAAAATGATTTTTCAATGGGGCACAGACTTTTCCGCCCGGTGAGGTGATGACGCTTTGAAGGGTTATTTTCAGAAAGAACAGGCTTAAAGTTCCACAGTTTGTCTGCGAACACCTCCCATCCTCCAAAGGAAGAAGGTCGGTTCAATGCCACAGTGTGATCAAGGCGAGACAGCTGAGACGTCACTCGTGCTTTTCATTAGCGCTTCGTGTCTTCCCTCTTTTGAGCAGCTGCTGCTCTCTGACAGCTGATCAGAAGGACTGCTATGAAACCAGGGATTCTTGAAATGATCTAATGGGAAATTAAACAGATTTTTGGTCAAATAGGATCAAATATGCATAGAAATCAGCATAAAAAATATTAGTGTTTGCTGTCAGAGATATTTTGCATGTACTGTATTTCCGATTTTTCAAATGTCAGCAGTTTTAGGGGTTTATAATGTCTGGAAAAGACAACCTGCAGTTCATTGAGAGAGTAAATCTTAATTGTGTCAACTGGACTTCTTCGTCCACATACATGTTTATTTTAAACCCTACTCGCACACTGAAGAAAAACCAGGCCACGTTAAGGACCACATTCCAAAGCACAAGAGGACAGTCCAGGCACTGAAACCAACACATGAGAAGCGACACCTCAGGACTCGAGCCAGCAGATTATAGTCATTTCAAGGACAAAATACGCTCATTCGAGGTCAAAATGTGACAAAGAAGACAGCTTGTGTGAGAAAGACGGTAATGAATGAATGAATTCGTGCTTAATCTGAGAAGCTCTTTGTGAACAGAAATGGTGAATTCAAGACAAAATCTAGGTCTTATTTAGAACGCTGTGGACGGGCAAGTCACCCTGGGGATCCAATGATAAATTAATGAAATGGAGCCACCTGAGACTCCACATCTGCTCTTACTACCAACTTTAATTTAGACTGAAGAAGGAACTAAACTTTCTGAATTCTACAAGAAGTCCAGTTTGACCTTATTAAGTTCTAAGATAAATGGAGACCTTTTATCAACTCGCTGTAGAAATGCTTTCTGTAAAGAAAAACACAAACAAAGCTGCTTATTTTAAGTTCCAGTCCTGTAAAAGTCGGATTGTTGATTCTCTCAGTTTTTAACACTCAATAGTCTCTGCACTCTTAACAACATTTTTTTAATGTATGCAAAAAAAAAGATTGTAACGTTTGCTTACTTTATTTTAACTGCACAAAGACTTCTTGTAACTATAAATGTGATTTCTGGAGGAAGAAGTTGTGTTTTTGACCGACTCCAACACAAAAAAAAAAAAAAATCAACATTTAAATCAACGTTTGTTTCTTCTTTACGAGTGTTTCAATCCCTTTCAGGGTTAAAATGACTGAAGATTAAAGGTAGGAAAATAGGAAATAAAAACAACATTCATGTCATGAAAACCATAAATATTTTACAATTTTCAAAGAACTCATTAAACCCTATTAGAATGATGAACCGCTACTGTTCTTGGTAGCCATTTTAAAGATACGTAGATAACAAAAATGTCATTAAGTAAGAGCTGAATCAAAACATCTGATTAATGGGAGGGAATTATGATTTATTGATCCATCATAAGACCTTGATCTTTTCCCTCAGCAGATATTCCAACAGTCATTTTATTCATGTGAAGAACAAACAATTTCACTAAATGCAAACCAAAATCCAGAGGAATTTCAAAAAATGATGTATTTAGCTGTGTTTATATGAAGAATCCCTTCTTCCAAAGACTTCTACAAACACAGAAACAGCCTGAATTTGAGGGTAAATAAAAAAATACAATAACATCTCTTTTTCCCTGCAGATAAGAAATATGGTGGATTATAAAATACAACAAAAGACGGATTTTATCTTTGTTTTTCAGAGTGACGACGCCTCAGCGGTACAGAATGCACTAGAGTCACCTGTTGATACTGATCCTGCTGAGGCTACAGAGGTAAACGCACACACATACATGGACGCACACACACACACACAAACAAACACCCCTCCTGCTGTCAAACTCCATTGTCTGTCATCCACCCGCTGAAGGTCAAGCTCACCTCTATACAGTGGATGCAGTTTCTCTCGTCACAC
The DNA here is from genome assembly GCF_053564925.1 of Oryzias latipes. Taxonomy (NCBI): domain Eukaryota; kingdom Metazoa; phylum Chordata; class Actinopteri; order Beloniformes; family Adrianichthyidae; genus Oryzias; species Oryzias latipes. Next base: position 23,679,920 of record NC_136248.1, on the reverse strand, counting down.
CGAACTAAAACGATAAAATGTGACTTTACCTAAACCAACCTTATTTTGTTTTAATTTTAAATAAAAACACCTGTTTTGTATTTTACAATGTGCATTTGTAAGCACTAAAGATGATAAAATAAGGGATTAAAAACCTTTTTTTTGCTTTTCTAAACTGCCAAAATATGAAAGTGAAGGAGAAATTTTTATTTTAATAATGTCTCCTAGGCAGAATTGTTTTGTGAATCTGTTCAATAATTGCAGAAGTAAGAAAAAGAAATGAAGGTCTAAGAAGTGTGTTAGAGGTGAATAGTGAGTACGCTGTTTGCAGCCAAAGCCCATTAATAAATGATTGTAACGGGTGGAGTGATGGCCGGTGTTACATTCTCAGCACGCCTCCCCCTGTTCCTCTCCTTCTCAGGAAGACAGCGATGACTGATTGGCTCCAGAGCGTCTCAATCAAAAACCGAAGACCGAAACATTCCATGTCGCACTGCCAAGTCCCGTCGTGCCTCGCTTTGGGTCTGTCATGGAGTCTGTGCGTGAAGTCTCTGTGTTGCTGCTGGTATCGTTCTGTTTGTCTGTTGGTTCTAGCTGTTGTAGAGACTGGGAGACGGTGCTTCTGTGTGTGGGTGGGTGGAGGTGTGTGTGTCCGTTTGTCTCTGTATGTGAGTCCTTTGTCCCTAAAAGTGAGAAAATCCGATGGGGAAGTGGGATTTAGCTTAGCAGTTCTGAATCAAATATGTTATTTTAATTTGTTTTAATGATTGATTTCAGTTAAAATTCCCTCAAATGCTCCATTTATCAATATAATCCAGGTAAATGACTGCATCTTTGATTCCTGTTTAGATTAACAGAAAAAGATTATATATTGAAGATATAAAAGTTTTATAACAACCAAAGTCACTTATTTGGCAGTTTCATTGGAAGTTATACAAATTATCTAATATAGGAAGTTCTGACAAAATCCTGGTAATTTTTAATTTTTTCAATAAAATGGAACAACTGATAGCTATTCTCTGGAAAGAAAAGCATTTTCTTATGCCAAACAGCAGGGGGCGTGATGCAAAAATGTGCTATAATCATACACAAAAAGATTTTAAAAAATGCATTTTCAGGTTTTAGTTGGGTTTGATTCAGGAGTAATTCATAGTTTATGAAAAAAAGTTGTTAAAAATCGATCAGAAGCAGCCCTGGAGCGAGCAGAAGAGCGCCCAAAATGTACCCGTCTGTGTTGCAAAGCAGACCAAGCTGCACTGTCAGGAAGTGGCAGGAACAGTGGCAAAAAAAATAAATAAAACAAAACACAAAGTTGCGTTACTTCAGGGAATTCACACACACACACACACCCAGTATCAGCTCTTTCCTCCATCTTGCCTTCTGTGCCTCGTGTCTCTTGGCTATGAAAGGATTTGAAACAGCACACCAGCAGTTCAAATTTAAAGGAAGTGATGTACAGGGTTACAGCCGTGCCAACATTTTGTTTGCATATGCACAAGGGAAGCTGAACATGTGACGAAGCATTTATCTCTGCTTCAGCTGCGATGAAGCTAGTGTCAAACGTTTGATCGTCAGTTAAATTCTTCCTGACTTTGTGGTTCCAGGTGGATTTTGAATCTAAATTCATTCCGTATGCTAAGCAGAAGAGATGATAAACTTCACAGGTAAAGTTTGAGTCAAGAAATTACAATAAACTGTGGATGTACCGGGACCATTCCAATGTTTATGCTGGCAGTGTTTACATGGGGTTCTAGCTACACCAAAAAGTCCTATTGCTACTTTAACATTTTTGATAGAGTTGACAAAGTAATATAGTTTAAATATTGACGAATGCTATGTCAGTTTTTTATTATATAGAGAAAAAGGGGATTAAGTTAGCCTTCCAGAACCTAGAACCAAACTGTACCATCTTTAAGAACTTGCCTTCTGTTTTGTATGCAACTGAATATTATGACATGAATACGCTTAACGAGACATTCTTAAATGCAATTTTAACATACGGTGTCGTTACCCGATGCTAGCACAGTTGGAAGAGGCTTGGTGTGAAATGTCAAAGCAGTGCATTCAATTCAATTCAATTTAATTCAATTTTATTTGTTTAGCCCAAATTCACAACAACAGTCGTCTCAATGGGCTTTCGTATAGGTCATTGAAAAAGTTAAACATAAAATCAAAAGGATCATGAATACATAGAATTCAATAGGAAAATACTAAATTGAACTAATAAACTGACTAAGCCAAACTGGACATCCCTGCCCTTAGACGCTGTAAGGAAAAACTCCTAAAAGAAAACGGATTCCGGAAAAAACGAAGAAACCTCAGGGGTGCCCATATATCCCAAATCTTGCTCTAGACTTTTCCTTTCTATTCCGATACATAAACGACTTGCCGTCGTATAATTCCGTCACAAACCACAATAATTCATTTCTCCTTCGTGATCATGTTTACAACAGTTGGTACTTTGGTGTTTGGAATAGGACGCCACCCACACATCATGTCCAAATCTGAGTCCCTGATTGGTCAAAGTTCAGCGTTTGCGCAATTTAGCAGTCAAAAGTTTAACTAGTTCAACTACTAGCGCAAATTCATTGAATGCCCGATTTGTATGTAGAGCCCGTGACCGTACTTCAAAATCTAAGTAGCGGAAGCGCGAAACATGAAAAAATGTGCGTTGGCATAGACGATTTTGTGAAAGTGGTCGCTGGAAGACGCGTTTCAGAGCCTGGTATGAACTTAGCAGAAGGACTTTTGGATTTTTGGTTAAATTGTCGAAAACATATGCAGACAAAACCTAAACTCAACACCTACTTCATTCATGTCGTGGATGATTTCCATTTGGAAAGTGTGTCTCTATGAGCGGAGTAAAAACATAATAAATGCTTTGCAACAAGTATAAAGAAGCACACAAAAGAACATGTTTAGTATTGCAGAAAACACTCGAATTAAAAGATTTACAAAGAGAAACAGTGTTTGGTCTTAAGTGAAAGAAGGTTTCAGGGAATTTCCCCTCAAAGATGATGAAACAACATGTGTGTGTGTGTGTGTGTGTGTGCGTGTGTTTGTGTCTTTTGTCAGCTACGTGGCTATAACAGTAACCTAATCATGAAAAAACACCACAATCTACAAACACCTAAGTGTCTCTATATAAGTAAAGAGTTACATGGTTTTTAATTTTTTTGGACACTGATGTTCTCTGTTCTTTCTGCACAATGTCTCTTCTTTTATGCGATGGACTATGATGTGCTAAGCTATCTGTGAATTCCTATTGTATTTTCTAGCATGTAATATTTTATTCATGAATTTATTTGGACTTAAATGTTGAATAAATTATACAAGTGTGAGTCGCGTAAAATTCTTATTTTTCCTGTTCATGTGTTTTTTCCACTATTTTCTATTTTTATTTTTGTAAATTTGGGCATTTTACTCACATTTCTATAGATTTCTGTGGTCTAGTATAGAAACTTGAATCTGCCACAAAAAAGACTAAACTTATTTACTAAAGAATACATGGCGAGTATTGATTATTTTGTTTTTTAAGCTAAATAAACACATATTATCAAATTAAAAAAAATATTTCAAAAACAGATACAATCTTAAGTTCACAGGAGAAAGATCTGTTTAATTTGGTTGCACTACCTTGGATGGCCACTTGAGGCTCACTAAAGAAAACTAGTGACTATAGAAAATCCAAATGTTAAAAGTTTAAATTTAATTTTATAGAGGCTAACGAGGAACCAAGTGTTTGATCATCTCAACGTTTTATTTAAAAATGTTTTGGTTATTTGTGTGTAAATGATAGTAGCATCTTGTTGCCATCTCTAAAAAAACTAGAGCAAATCCATGATGTAGAAAAATAAGTCCAGTATTATAGAATGAAACCAAAGATCAGTTAGCGATCGAAGATTTATGTAGATTTGATAAACTAATGCATTCTGTAAAGGATATGTGGGACAGAGGAGATTGATTGACAAGGTCTACAGCCAATCAGGATACAGAACACAACGCACTGTAAAAGAAAATCCTGATACCAGGGAAAGGTGAACTGCAATGTAGCTTAGGGACCACTGCAATTCACAAATACCTATTAGCCAGACGCTAATGGAATTTGAAGGTTGTTAAATGCTTTAATAAACTTCCTTAGCTTTGCTTTTATGGGTAAAAAATTTTTTAATAGAAATGTTGGGATCGCAGGTTTTCATCTCTTTTAGCGCAAAGAAACAGCAAAAGAAAAGTCAACACTTTAGACAACATAGATGCCATATATGGACCTAAACCAAAAAAGAAAAAGTTTTGTCCGGTCAGTTGTGTTCGTCACTATAAATCTGCATCAGTGCAGCAAAGAGCACCAAGTTTGACACATGTCCCCACAAAGCATATTACCGTCATGAGCTGCCAAGTGGCACCAACATGGGATTAGTATCACCTAGGGGGAACCAGTAAATAAAAACATACACACCAAACCCGAAAAAAGGAAAAAACAAAACAAAAAGAAAAGCCAAAATTTAAGAGATGTTAAGATGCTTATTGATTTATACTCCAAGCTATGAAATTGATTTTGACTGAACACAATTTGATTCATTTTTTAAATTTCTCTTTCTAGAAGCAAATTTTGCTTGGCTGTAAAAAGATTTGAAAGTTTATTTGTAAACAATATAATTTTTACATTAAAAACTACAAAAAAAATGCTGTTTTTTGCCTGAAAAATACACAAAAATTGCCATAAATAAAATAGTTAGTTGAAGAATTTCTGTTTTGTTTTAAATGTGAAGGTTGACTTTATTCTTATTTTTTTACATGGTTGCCCTAAATTAATCAACTCAAATATATATATTTTTTCCTTAAAATGTTTGACATGATGGCAAGAGGTTAGCTTCCCCACATACCACTGTGTCCTTGAGCAAGGCACTTAACCCCACCCCAGATTTTTTTTAAAGTAAGCATTTGCATTTTTGAACAAAATCTTAACATAATGAGCATAAAATGTAAAAAAAAAAAAAACATTCATTAAGTGTGAGTAATAAAAGGAGCTTCAAATTAATGCTAAAACACAAATACTGGGACAAATACAAAAAATGAAAATAGTGTCTTGTATTAAATTCCACGGATGGTATGATGAATTTAAGTAAATTTATTTCATTTGTATTTTTCTTTTTTGTCTGTGTTATACGTTCTTTCAATAATCTCACTAAAACGTGACATGCCACCCACTGATTCATAGCAGAAAATGTGTTGGAGGTGTTAAATAAGGACATTTTGTCTCCTTTTATGTTCTGCAGATATAATGAACAAAGATTGTAGTGTTTCTTTCTCTATTACATAATCTTTTTTACATGTTCTCCATTAGATTTTTATCACTCGTAATATTTATTCTTTATCCTGTTAGGACGTTAAGGTGGTCAATAACTAACCATAAGCTTTATTTTAAAAATTAACTCAATATTATATGTGTTATTTGTGTTTTTATCAATTTCTTTTTGTAATTATTTATCTAAATGACCATTAGTTAAGCAAAATGACTGCAACTGAAAACAATGTAAACAGCTGAGCTGGAAGTCAAAGCATCTTCACACTCATCACGATCCGCTGAGAAAGTGGGATAAAAACAGTGAGTCATTCCCCCTGACAGCAGCAGTGTGTGTGTGAATGTGTTTGTGTGGGCGGGCGTGAAAGCGGCCTTGTGTCATCTATTTGTGATTCTTGCAGACAGAGGACACGAGCGTGTGCTGTTGGTGGACTTCAGAATGTTTACGACTTCTGCTGTTTCTGGTGTGGAGAAACATTTATGTAGAGGTGGATCAAAAATGCACTGAAGTTGAGCCTGAAGCAGCAGATCTGATTACGATCTTTTTTATGAAAGCAGCCGCTGGGCTGAGCTGTTTAATGAAGGTCTGTCCTCAGAAGCCTAATTTTGGCCTCACTGTGCTTATATAAAGCTCATTCAGTCCCTCAGCACTGTGGTGTGTATTTTAACTCACCTCTACATTCATTAAAGGAAACGGAATTGGTGTCAAAACATGAGGAATACAGAATGTGCAGTAAAAAAAAAAAACTGATGAACTAATCAAACTTTTGAACGGAATCGGAATAAAGCAAAAAAAAAGTAACACTTTCTAGAAATCATTCAAAAACATTTATATTATCTGGATCAATAATCTCTGATGTAATACATAGAATTCTCTACTTTAAAAAAATTCAACCTGAGGTAAATATCGACTGATTTTTACTCCACCCAACTCAACAATGTACCTCTATTTTTTATCAATATTTCTCCCTTTTACTTTGTCCCACCAACACAGACATTTTCCAACATGTTGTTGAAGAATACGGATGATGTCAGAGATTATGGATTCCTTGTATGCGTGTACATGGATTTTTTTTTATATTAATGGAAAAACTTTTGTTTTTGGGTATATTAGCACAAAAAACTATCCTTTCAGAAGTCTGAAAACTTCTACATATAGTTTTGTTTTGCTGCACGTATCGTATTTTTTTAGACTATAAATCGGTCTGGATTTAAAAAAATCGTAGCAACCACAAATTGCATAATAAAGAAGAAAAAAGAAATCATTTATAAGTCACACTGGAGTATAAGTTGCACTTTTAGGAGAAATGTATTTAAAATACGGGAACAAGAACTAATATTTCATCTTGAAAGGCAAATTGTAACGGAATAGATTACAATGGATTAAATAAATGCTTTACCACCATAACCATATTTAGCTTCATTAAACATAGGAGGAATCTAGTATATTAACATTAACAAGAAAAAATATTAAGATTACTGTAAAGAATATGCTAACAAGTCAACTAAACTCTTCAAATCACTTCAAAACCACCAAAACCCTTGAATTCTTCAGTTACTTTGGAAGAATTGGACTATTGCTTCTTCTTCTGCGCTGCTGTCAGAAGCAGATACTGATACACGCGCCCCACAGCGCCCTCTGGTGGTCGATAGTTAAACTTTTATGAACCAATCAGCCCATTTATTAAAAGAAAAAAAAAAATACAAAGTCGCACCCCCAGGACAAACTATGCAACAAAATCATAGTTTATAATCCAAAAATATGGTAATTGTAATGTAATTGATTTTTTAAAAAACTCTTTTTTGCAGTGTTTTTACTAAATGTCTACAAAAGACAAATTCCTATGATTCCTTTGGGCTTCAAACTAAACATGAACCTGACATAAATCTCATAGAAACCAAAGAAAAATCATGACCTTAGTTCAAATTCATGCACATTTTATTCATATCATCTGATATGTTGATGTAGTTATGAAGCCTTCAAACACATCTGTACAAAACCATCAAAACTACCTGAAATGAGCACAAATGTTAATTTTAGGAGTCCAAAAATAAACACGTAAAAGATTTGGAATTTCACTTCCTCTTCCTCTTCTTCAGCGCCTTCCACTCTCCCTCCTGAGTGGCCAAACTGCCAAACAGTTCCTTCACCTTCCTCTTCCTCTCTGCATCTCTGAAACACAGAAAGACACAAAGGATTGATGTTTTTTTTTCTGGAAGGCAGCAGAGGTTTTGATGATTGGTTTCTGCTATACCTGTTCATGACCTCATTCAGCTTCTCTCTGGCCAGGAAGCGCGAGTCTTTTCTGATCTCCCTTAGAGCGCCCTTGAACTCCTTCTTATACTTGTGCTTCAGCCGCTCCTTCTCCCGCTCCTCCCTGGTGCAACCACGCTTCTTTCCGTAGTCCAAGCTGATCAAACACCCAGAAAGTAAAGACACCGTCAGCCTTTTGAACACTCTAATCTAAAGTCCCTTCTTTAAAAACTTACACTTCCACAATCTTGGGTGTCAGCAGCTTCAGAGGAATGGGCTTCTTCTTGTTGAAAACCAGATGGCGGTGAGTGGTCGGAGCGCTGCTGATGGCATCCATGATCTCACGGTGGAGCTCCTGCAGCAAACAAACACTCCTAACTAGCTGATAGAAGACGACCGTGGAGGGAAGCTTTCAACCACAGCCTGACGCTCACTTGCAAAGCTTCTGGGAGCGTCTGGATGGAGAGATGCTTGGAGAGAAGAGAGCCAACGGGCTGGAAGACATGGCTGAAGGACGGGAGGTCGTTGTAGAGCAGGCAGCACCTCTTCACCAAATCCAGACACACTGACAAACACGTCAACCTGCAGAGTTCCCATTATTTATCTCCCGATGCGCTCTAAAAGTAACTCACAATAGCAGTCAAAGCAGTCATCTTCATCTTTACAATCATTCCAGATGCTTTAGTGCTGTAAGACTCCCCTCTACATTAACACTTTCAAGCTTTAATATTTTTCTGATGATGGAGGACCTAAAATTGCATCTCTGAGTATTTCTTCATTTCAATCGTAATCAGGAGCAAATGAAAAAAAATGCAGTTTGAAAAAAAGAGCTTATTTGTGACATAGAAAATACACTCCGCTCCATTCCGATGCATCCGCTTGCAGACAAATGGATCCATGTACGTCTTTGTTTTCCTCGCCTGAGCTGACATCTGGATCTGAACTGTACGGCTGGATGGCTCTGATATTTCTTAACATTTTTGTTGCACCGCTAATGTCAGGTTGAGGTTGTGAGGGGCTGTAAGCTAGAGAGAGGGGGCGAAAAAAAGAGCGCCCAGCAACAAAGAGGGTAAGGGGGGAGAAACTATGTGGAACTTTAAACTGTTAAAATTCAAGCCTTTTGAGAAAAATAAGTTCAGTTTTATAAAAATGAAACCAAAGATCTGTTTGGCAAACTGAGGTTTTCTGTACAGACGACAAGGCACAGAGGAGATTGATTGACAAGGTCCACAGCCAATCAGGACACACCAAAAAAACAAAAAAAAGTGAAACAGGGAGACCATGAAAAACAGATTTCCATATTTAAGTGGAACTTCTGTTTTTTTTATTTTACTTTAGAGTCCAAATAAAAGTGACCTTTTGGACAGTCTCACACAATGGTTTAAAAAATATTAATTATTTTTAAATATAACATCAAACAAACTAATGTTTCATTTATTTACAGCTAAGAATCTTATTTCTTTAATAAATAACATATTGTTTTTTTCTACAGGAACAGATTTGAAGTCGAGTTGCAGTAAATTTTTGGATAAACTGTAGAGTCCATGCATGCTTCTCTCTGAGCCCACACACCGGCTGCTGTGTGAATCCCTGCCGGCGCCTCAGACCACACAGGTATAAACAGTATGATGGTCTGCCTGCTGTGAGGAAGACTCCTCCTCCTCCTCCTCCTCCTCCTCATCAGGTCTCCATGCTTCTCTGGTTTGATATCGGCACATCTGCTACAACATTTCCACTGACACTTAACACTCTTAACACTTTCATGAACAATTTTTGCATCTTTGTTGAAACTGAAAAGCCCCAAAGCCTCAGTTATTTAAAAGACAAACCCACAATAGTGAGTAAAAACACTAAATAGATCAATATTTTTTGTAAATTGACCACATCTGGGGGTAAAATCCATCTCTAGACAGCCCCAAGCAGCAGAAGAAGAATGCCAAACCTGTGATGATCTCTGTCCAGGTCGCTCTTGAGCTCCAAACATCTGGTAGCAGACAGCGGCAGAGGTTTCTTTCTCCAGCTGCGGCACGACTCCGGGTCCGACAGCACCAGCAGGTCGCTGCACTTCCCCGCTGGCCTGAAGGGCGGCACCACGGTGTAACCTGCAACCAAGTTTATCCAACGATGCAGCGTTTAACACGGGAGCGCTAGCAAATTTGTGTTACCAAATTTGTATTACCATGAATTCTGAAGTAGAGAAAAGCAGCGAAAAGCAGCGAAAAGCTGCTTTTCTCTGCTTCAGAATTCATTAGAATTGGCGTAAACGGTCAACGAGTTACGGCTGTTCCAGACGGAAACGCCTTCAACGAACCCAGAGAGGTTTTGTCCCGCACGGCCAGGTGCAGCGATCCAGTCAGGAAGTTGATGAGCTCGGGCAGGAAGCGCTTGGAGAAGGAGACGTACTCGACCGCCAGGCAACACAGGAGTAATCCCGCCGTGGCGTCCTGAAGGGACCTGACGGGACACTGAAGGAGCACAGCTCACGTTCTGGAGAAATTCTCCAACGAAAAAATCATTACAATCTATTAGATATGATTAACAAGGCAGCTAACAACGCTATAATTCAATTACTGTAAATATGTCAAAGCAATATTTTATGAATGAATGAATGAATGAATGGTCACAAAAAACGGTTTGATGCTGGGTTTTGGTCATTAAGAAACTGCTCACTTAGCATTAAGGTTTGCTGACCCTTGACCTCTGGTATGCAGTAGTTCATGCTTTTCTAAATTTTTAATAATGGACCTTGCATAATTGAATTTCTTTTGATGGAAGAATTTGTTCATTTTTTAGATTCAGTTTGTGGAAAAAGCTTTTTTGATTTACCCATGAACCTTTTCACACAGGAACAGAGGTTTTTTTTTTAACCTTCTACTATCTTTATTTCACAACTAAATGTTGTCTTTTTCTCTCAAACTTTTTGATGTTTTTCAAGAGAAATTCGATTATTATTACTATTATCCACTTCCCGACACTGGAGGTTTCAGAGAAAGTTTATCAAAGAAATGTAAAGAACTTCAAAAAAAGGTAGACAGTAAGCAGCTGCACAGATGTTTGGATTTTACCTTTGTGAGCGCCAGGCTGATGTACAGCAGCGCCGGCGTTGTGACGGGATGTCTGAAGTCTGAGGTGGGGAACAGCAGCGCCGTCAGCTTCAAGTAAATGAGCTTCAAAGACAAAATTTGTGTAAATAAATGTTAGTTAATGAATCTGTCACAAACATTTCAAAAAGGAGTAAACATCAGCTGAAATGATGGATTTGAGGAGACAAACACCAACATCTTTAATTATGAATCTAAAAATAATGACTAGAAATAAAACAAGAACACCACAAATATCATTAAAACAAAAACTTTTCCTCTAAGTTCCTCAGTAAGCACACAAAAAGGCGCACCGAGTCTAAGGTGGGGAAAGGGGCGTGGCCTCTGACTTCAATCTGCTCTTCCATGCTGTGAGCCGCGTCGGCGAGGACGAGCTGCACGGCCGCAGCGGCTGCTTCAGGAAACATCTGGCACAGAGCGTACAACTCCCTACAAACACAAAAAACATGAGGAAATCATCCGGCCGGATGTTTGTGAGGCCGTTTCTTAAAACTCACGGGAGGAGTTTATCGACAGCGGTGAGTTCTGGAGAGGTTCTGAGGGCCAGTTCTCCGATGTACTCCAACAGAAATCCAAAGAGTTTCTGGGGACAAAGGCGGGAACGCTTAACACTTTCTGCAACATCATACAAAAACAAATAAAAACTTTATTCTTAAATTGATAGTTGAATTTGAATCATACCTGAAGTTTGAGCTTATTGCCTACAGCCAAACTTGGGTGGTTGCACTTCTGGGTTCTGGCCACTATGAGGCGCTGGTTTTCCGGGGTGTGACCGCACAACAAATCTTTCAAATCCTCGTAACTCTCAGGGGCTAATTAAAAAAAAATTGATGAAATTATAAAATAAAAACCCAGCCAATGGAAGAAACGCATCAGACAGAAAATTAAAGGGGGAGAGGAAAAGATTCCATGCAGAGGCGTTTTGCTTTAACGTCAAAGTAAGCAGTGAATTTACCGGCAAACGTGTACGGCAGCTCCGCTTTGGCCGCCTGCTGATGAGCCTTCATCTCTTCTTTGCTAAGAGTCTTCTTCGGTTTCCCTTCATCCCTCAGGTTTTTCTCCTCAGCCTCACTTTCCTGCTCCGACTCCAAATCTGACTGCCCATCTTCTTCTTCTTCACTGCTGGCCTCCTCCTCCTCCTCCTCTTCTTCTTCTTCACCCTCCTCTTTATCAGACTCCTGCTCCTCTCCACTCTCTCCTGTTTCTCCTTCCTCGTCTTCCACTGCCTCCCGCTCCTCCTCCTCAATGTTCCATTTTCCGTCCTTGGTGGGAATCAAACAGTGGAATCAGACGAGCGCAGCGGTTGGAATCAGACAGAAGAGGTTTCAAACGCAGACCTGATAAGCCAGAGTTTTCCTGTCGTGTTTATCCAGGATGAAGCCGTCGTTCAGGTCATCGGCAGACATGCAGGTTTGACTCTGCGCTTTGGTCTCCTCTTCCTCTCCAATCATCCTCCTCAGACGGTCGGCCTGGGAAGAGATCAGAGCAAATGAAATACAAGGAACAGATTTCCGTGGAAAAAGTAAAGATCAAAAGCTCCGTCACTTCTAGCTTCTGCAACTTCTCCTTCTCCTCCTTGGCCAGCTCCTCTGGAGTCTTCATCTTCTCCGACGGCTGGGCCTTCATCTCGAAGCCGAGCTCCCGCACCATCATGTCGTATTCATCGAGCTGCAACCAGGAAGCAGAGATGAATGGCGAGCGTCGTCGTACGCAGGTAAGAGCTTAGCGACAGGGCGGCGTTTGCGTACTTTGGGTTTCTCCTCTGGTTTGTCGGTGTGTTCGGCTTTGGCCGTTTTCTTCACCATCAGAGCCTGGATGCTCTTCCACTCCTGATCCAGCTTCTCCGTCAGCTCCTGCGCCTCCTCCTTCTGCACCTGCCGCTCCCTCTGAGGACAAACACCAGTCAGGGAGAAAGCTCCGGAGCCTCAGCACTTTGAAAAAGGAAAACAGCAAAACACCTTCTCCTGCTTGGACTTGTGGATGAGCTCTTCGATGAGCTCCTGTCTGGACTTGGCCCGCTGGTTTCCGTCCTCCTGCTGCTGCTCGCCTGAGGTTTTTTTCCTGAGGAGGCCTCCTCCGCCTCCCCCTCCAAAGTGGGAGGCAGTCAGCTCAGCTAATTAAAAAGAAAAAAAAAAATATATATATATATATATAAAATCACAAATGTGAAACAGAGCTTTCATGCTGCAGGCAAAAACACAAGCGAGGAGAAAGAAAACGGAAAATTTGACAACAGTCCTCGTAAACTTCAGGTGTGATAGTTTTCTACGGAGAAAAACATGTTTTTTTGAAAGCGTAAAGGAGCTCATAAGAAACCCACTTCAATTGCAATATTCTATTACAAATCCTGGAGAAAAATGGAGAAAAAAGACAGCTCTAATGTGAAAAAGATAAAGGCTTTGGGCCAGGAGAGCATCATTTATGAGCATCTGCTTCAAACTCACCTGATAAAAGGCCTTTCTCCTCTGACTCATCGTCACTGTTCACCATGTCATTGAATTTCTCCATTTCAGCCAGTGACTGCCCATAGTGAGTCAGCTCCTCTTCCTCATTCAGGTTGTACATGTCCTTTTTTTCATGGATGCGCTGAAATGAAAGAGAAAAATAAAACTTAAACAAAAATTAGTTGTTTTTCTTTTACCACATAATCCAATTCCACAGTAAAAGCAAAAGATTTATGGTGATCATGCGACTGACCTGTCTTTCCAGGGCAAACCTCTGGAGGATTTTGTCTTCTGGGGCGATCTTGGCGTCATACTCTCCAAGTCGTCTGTCTACAAATTTGCTGGCCTTGTTCTTCTGCTTGTACTCCTTTAACAGGGTCTCCTTTCTCTGCAAAACAAAACAAACTAAACTCAAGATCTGCTTGAAGTTTATGCTTGCTATACCTTCAGACAGATAAAAACCTTTCAGGCAGCTAGAATGAAAACTGGACTGTTGAGCTCTCCCTGATAGACAGCACAGAAGATGGTTTCTCAAAGAGTCGGCTGTCAGATTCGGTGACTTTAGTTTTCCTTATATCTCATTTAACGTTGAATACGAAGCTTTTAGGATTTTTAGGAGTTTTTTTAAAAGCAGCTTAAATAAAACTCCATTCTTTAATGTTTAGGCATTTTTTGTTTTAATTATGAGGAAAGACAAATGGTTTGCTAACCTGTTTTAAAAGATTTAAATAAGTTTGAAAAGATCAATTATTCCAATTGATTTCTTTGAAATAAATACATTTTTTAAATTTAAGAACTACATTTTTTATAACTTTTTTAAAAATGTATTTTCAGGGAAAATTTACATTCTCTGATATTTATTTATGCAAGAAGAGATGATTGTTCAGTCTGATCATCTGAAAACAAACAGAATCAAAATTTGAAAATTAAACTGATTTTTTTATTCTACCCAAAGATGAACGAACTTTTGATTTCAAAACCCATCAGTTCAGAGATAAATCTCTGGAGGTTCTGTCATCTGTTACCTTGTTGATGGCCTTGGATCGAGAGACTCCTGGCAGACCAACGTCGTGTTTGGTTTTTCTTCCCAGAACTTCAAACTTCTTGCGGTTGATTTTCACCTCAAACGGGTTGTTTTTGATGGCTGCATTGGTCTTGGTTTTGCGGACTTTATCAGCAAGGCTCCTCTTCTTCGGCGCCTTCCCCATCTGCGACAAAAAGTGGATGATCTGGGGCCTCATTTATAAAACTTTGCGTAGAATTTGCGTCAGAATTGGCGTACGGATGAAACATAGGACGTGCGTACGCACAGAAATATTCGGATTTATAAAACCGTGCGCACGCACATCCTATGCATCTTTCCCTTAATAAATCACAACCAATTATAAATGCAGCGCAGCTTTTGCTGCTTCGTGACACGCCCATAGTTGCCCATACATAGTCCGTGAAACGCCCACTAATGAATATTCATTGATTGCTAAACCATGGCAAACACAGAGAGGAAATGAAAAAACGTTACTTCACTCAATGTGAAGTAGAATTTATCGTTGCCGAGGTGTAAAAGAGGAGAAAAGTGTTCTTTGGAGGGCACAGTGTTGGCATAACTAATGCCAAAAAGGCACGTGAGTGGCAAACGGTGGCAGACGCCGTTAATGCTGTAGCCTCACAACCTTGGACCTAGGGTTGTGCCTATGGACGATATCATCGTCCATCGTGATGGGTGACTGACATCCCGATGGAGAGACCACCATCGTGATGCCACGCCCCCGCCACGTTGCGCGTCGACACCATAAGCCGCGGTTACATGTACAAAATATCTTGATGGGATCAATGGTCGTATTAGAATCCAACCGTGTAGATGGGCCCAGAAAAATGTTTTCAGAATATAAAAACGTTCACTAAGGTCACAATTTCGGTCGGAATAAATCATTCGCACATGCGCAGTATTCGCACATGCGCAGTTTGAAAACAGGAAGGGGATACAACTTCCGCCGAGCGGCTTTTTTTCCAAACTTTATTGAATGCAACAATTCAATACAAAACGATAACAGCACCGAGCGGCTATATATATTGACATGTCAGCTCGGTAAAATACGAGACGATCTTCTAAACGTGCTTTTAATAATGTTACGGTTATTATGAAACACCTGTTCGCTCATCATTTGAATTTTAATCCGTGTGGTCAGTGCTTTTTCTGAACGGAGCCAGGATTAGCAGTATGCTAACACGGGCTAACAACATTAGCTTTGGGTGGCGCTGCACGTAAACGTGTAAGAATAACATCAGCCTTTATTTAGTCGGGACACGACTGGAAACACAAATCCACGTGGTTGTTTGAATGTTTTCTAAGGACTGAGCGACATTTCTGCTTTGATGCTCAAATCGCTGTGTGTGCTGACGATCCGAGCTGTGCTCAGACACACGTTTAGACCCGGTTCTGAGTTCGGTTGCTTGTACCCCTAGAGCTGCGGGACGGATCGCAGTCTTAAATCTCCCACACATACCGCTCATGTACCCCCCCCCCCCCCTTCCCATCAAACACAAAGCTTTAAGTCCGCGCTCCGCCGGTCCACTTCACTAATTAAGTGCGGGAGCGACTACACTTCTTTTCTATCTTGTTTGTTACTTTTTCTGTTAAAGTCACTCCCCTCAGTTTATACTGGATCATCGCGGATTAACCATTAGTTGGGAAATAAAATGAAAAAAGCAAAATAACGAATAGCAGTTATATAAGAACGAAAAATGTAAAAATACCCCCCCCCCACCCCCCCCAGGATGTCATCGTCCATCCCGATGGTTGACAGCAAACATCGTCAACGGCCAAATTAGGGGACATCGCCCAACCCTACTTGGACCGTGGCCGAAATAAAAAAGAAATGGTCGGACATCAAAGTCGAGGCAAAAAAACGTCTAGCGCTGCATCCCCAGAGTGTGTCTGCCACGGGTGGGGGGACACTGGCGGCAATAATTGGGGAATCCTTTTTAAGTGGAGTGTGGTGACTGAGGCGCAGGGGGAACGCCGACACGCCAGATGTACCGGGTTTTCTTTTTGCAAATAAGTGTTCATTTGAATTTCTGTTGTATTTTCCGTTTAATTTTTTTGTTTGTTTCACTGCTGATCGATCAAAAAGGTGTTCGTGTAGGCTGTTAATTGTAAGACTAGCTTTGTGAAGTCTTCATGTTATTTATGAGAGGCAGTATTCTCATTTTCACTTTCACGTGTTTCTTCCATCTGCCGACGGTGTCGCCGTTTCTCATTTCATCCGTTTTTGTGCGTACGCCTGGGTCAGACCTTGCGTGAAGGACCGCACATTTTCCCGTCAAGTTTGCTTTTTATAAATCTCAATTATTGCGTAAAGACTGGCGTATGCCTTCTTTTGTGCGTACGCAACGTTTATAAATGAGGCCCCTGGACTGGATTTTACCCACGAATTTCACTCATGTCTGCAGATTTTCTGAAGTGGATTTTTCTTTTTTTTACCATTTTGTGCAACGAAAACGAAGGAGGCTGTAATAATGTAAATAATCGGATATTTACTAAAAAAACGTAAAAATGAAATTGTTGACTTGTAAAACAAAAATTATAAGGTCTAAGAAGAGGAGAGGGAACAAATCAAGCTTCTAACAACAAGCTAGCTATAAGAGCTGCTAACCGCCTGTAACTTCGTAAATAAATAACTTACCGTTTAGTTTGCAGTGAAGACAAATGGTCAACTTTAACTAAAAAAATAGATGCAAGCTAATATTTAAACATCTTGACTTTAATAAAAATGTTGGTGTTTTTTAATATCCACGTTTGTTCGCCGGGGTTTCCATCTTTCTCCGGAAGCACCAAAGTTCAAGACAGACCTACTTCCGGTTGGGACCCTGAACAGCGCCCCTAGCGTTCAACCCAAGAACAGATTATAAAATGAATACAACGACTACGTTTAATAAATGCTTGTGAAATGTATGATTAGAGGTAATTACAATGTCAAGATAAACAGTAAACTTTTATTTATTTTCAGTATTAACTATTTTTTGTATTACTGTTATTTCTGATGTAAATTGCTTGAAAAACACTAATCAATGATTGAATGTCACTATTTATTTAAACCCAGACTTTCTACAAAAATAAAAGAAAAAGTGTCTTTGAATATCACACTACATTTTCTGATAAAGATCTAAACCCCCATGCTAATAATCCCACAAAATCCATATTGCAAATTAGAGGTGATCAATGAACTGATAAAACAAAAAAACTTATTATGCAACACCAGACGTCCCAGTTACACAAGAATCAACACAATCGTACTTTTCAAGGTTGTGTTTATTCATGGTTGTAATTATGGCAGAACAATGACAAAACCAAACAAAAAAATATATCGAGTATTAAGTCCGGAAAAGGAATACTGAGACATTTGAAGTGAACATAGATGAATTCTGTAACATTTGAACTTCAAAACAAAAACATAAAAAGTAAAATAAAGAATAAAATAAAGAAAAAATAAAGAAGTAGTCAGCAGAAAATAAAATAATAAAAAAACGACTTGGTGTTGCCATTTAATTAAGACACTAAGCTGTTTACTGCAGTCATTTAGGAATTCTTTACTTTCATGCAATGCTTCTTTTTTAACACTTCCAAATTAATTTTGTTCATCACAGCCTTTAGAAAGACTACCATTTAGAAAAGAAGGCTTATCCTAACTGAAGTACAGCACAGCAGATGGTCTGGTATTAATGCCCTGCAAACCTAAGATGAACTGCTCTGAATCCCATGGAGTTAAAAAAAAAAGATGACTGAAGTTAAAAAGGGAGCCACGTTTGATTGCAATGCTGTTCTTACAAATAGTGTTTCTTAAACCAAGTAAGAAATTAAAGGAGAGGGGAGGTGACAGTGATTCCTCACTCTGAGATGTTAATTAAAAAACAGGTGAAAAGTCCATCATACAATAAGTAGTGTTGCTATTGTTTTATGATTTTCCACATGAAAAAAAGAAAATAAAATACAAAAAAACAGTCAACATTCCTTTTATAATTAGGACCAACAGCATAAACCTCAACTGGTGCGCTGTTGTCCAATTATCATAAGAATCCGACAGAAACTGCACAAATACAAATTATATTTTTATGAATTTAAAAGGGAAAGAAAAACTGTGATAATTGACCAGACATCCCACAAAGACCAAAGGATTCCTTAATTGTTATATGGACAAGGAAGTGGATTTTAATAGGTCAATGTATAGTGAGCCTTTTCAAAATAAAAGCCCAAATGTGGCCGTCCTGCTCAGCTCACATGCATGTAGACAAGCACCCACTTCTGCAGATACGAGTAGCACTTCATAGTTATCAGAATTTACTATAACATTTGCTTTTTTTTAAATTTCTTTTTCATTTTTTAAGAAGACACTTTACATATTTGATACAATCCCAATACATTCTAGTGGTTACAATGATTAAATTCCTAAAGAAAAGAGTGCGAGCCAGCATGGAACATGCATCAAAGGCCAGGAGGAGTGGACAAAAAAAAAAAGAGAAAATAACCTGCATCCTTAACAATTAAAAGCATCTATGCATTAAAAACCTTTATGCACTCATTTTCACATTGTATTCAAAATTCAAAATTGGCACAAACTAACAAGGAAAACAGTTAATAAGCTGGCAGCAAATGATATCAAAACAACACAAAGCATGACTGGAGGTTAAAGGGTGCGATTATAAAAGAGGAGAAAAAAAATGTGAGCTTTCTGGGTCTGATTCAGCTTATTCCGATCTAGGGTTCTGTCTTTTTCTTGTTTTTCTTTAAGAAGGAGGGAGTGCGGAACTTTTTCTTCTTTTTGGAGGGGGATTTGCTGGGAGACTCCTCCCCCTCCTGGTCCTCGGCCTCAGCGGGCCCCTCCCCCTCGGCTGCGTCTGCGGCGGTCGCGGCAGGTGCGGCGGCAGGGTCTTCGGCGGGAAGCGCTGGGGCGTCGGAGGGGTCGTCTGGCGTGAGGTCTGGCAGGGTCTGTCTCAGGGTGGCTGCATCACTCTCCTCATCCTTAAAGGTTTGTTCTGGCAGGGATTCTGATGGGGGGGGGAGAGACAGGTTTTAGACCCGGGAGGACAAACGGACTGAGAAAACTTGAAACTGCAACTCTTTGCTCAGTAAAAGCGGTCACTGCACAACTTTATTTTTTAAAAACCGTTTCAAAGCTTAAAATCTGACAGTTTAGTCTGAAACCGAAGATGCACATCAAATCTAGTCTTCTGAAAACACGGCGTCATTCTCTGGACTCCATGCTGCTTTTACCTTCATTTATACAGGAAAAGCTTAACCAGAGCAGTTCCTTTGCTCATTTGAACCCTGTGTGCAAAAACAGTACAATGAAAAAGACACAGCATAAAAAACCAAACACCCCCCCCCCCCCCAAAAAGTGTCAACTGGAGCAGCTCTCATAAAGCAGTAAGTTCTGAGCTCACACTCGTCCAGCAGCTTAAACAGAGTTTTACTCTGGATTCTGGAAGCAAAAACCCAGCGGGTACTTTTTCTTTAGAGATGTCCCCATCACATTGGCCTCAAACTGAATCCAAGTCATTTGATTTTAAGTACCGGCAGATAGATATCAAGTCCTGACTTCTGTGACACATTAAAAACAATAATGATAATAATATATTAACCTCTTTCGTCATTCAATGTTCAAACAGAGCACTTCTCTAGAGTAGCTTGAACAATCAGCTTTAAATAGTTTAACTATAAGCCAGAAATAAGACATTAACTAAATGAACTAGTAAAAATAGATGCTAAATATCAATGTGACAAAGTTTGGGGACTGTAGCTTTAGGATCCTTAGAAATATTGAAAGTTTTTGATTAATCACGATCCACATTTCCATAATAAATGTAACAATTAATGATGACTTTCATTTCACATCGTTGTAGTAGCACAAATAAGATGATGTTAATCATTAATGTAACATTTATAAGTGTGGGTTGATTTTGAGACATTATGGGATTCTTTTTTTAGATCAGTTTTTCTAGAACTTGAACCTTGCAGAGACGGTCCCTTAGCAGCCGTCTTACTGCCGTTTCTCGGTTTGACTCTCGCTAAAAATAAAATCAACAAACCTTTTGCCTTTAAAAGGTCATTATTAGAGTTAAGACAAACAAATAGAGACACTTGATGTCAGTTTTAAACATTTTCCAAAAGACCTTATTGGGTCCAGAGGTCCAAATCTTCCAATATTATGCTAACTTTACCAAACTGATTTGTACGCCTCCTGCTGCATTTTACGGTAATAAAGTGTTGTGATTTGCTCATGATATCCTGACAAAAAAACAAGCTTGAAATATAAAGTGCTGATCTTTATAATAAGAATAAAATAGACATCTAATCTCTGATCAGGAGACAGCATCGAATTTTGATAGTCTGAAACTACGCGATCGGATTGGGACATCCCTAGTTTAATGTTAGTTTGATACATTTAATCATAAATTAGTTTTTCTGCAACAAGTTCAAATGTTAAAGTTTTGGTTTTTTAAAGGAAAAATTTTGCGACAACACAACGACTAGAACACTATTGGAACAATCTGCAAAAATATATTTTTTTTAAAATGACTCCCTGAAGTTGTCACACATCCAGACAGCAGGCTTCAATCCAAGACAGAAAAAACATCCAAACAGAGCTGCAAGCTGCCACAGTCCACAGAGGAGCAGCAACAAACCCGGAGAAAACACACTGCAGCCTCCTGGTTTCACGCCACAACAGCAGTGAAGCCCAACTCCAGACACTGAAGTTAAAGGAGACCGAGGAGCACACAGCCAGCCAGGCTTCACCCACGCCTTCAAGCTCAACCAACAGCAGCCAGTTTGGTTAGAAAGCCACAGGCCAACAAATGATTGATGTACCTGCTAAAGGACCCGTCTGCAAGACAAACATTTCCACATTTTCTCAAACCGTCGTCACCCAGACACAAAAAAAAGGTACAAACAGTTATATAAACAGTCAGAAAAAAGGGTGTGGAGCTTTTTACAAAGAAAGAATACAGAAAGGAGAGGTTAACCAAAGAGTGAGCAGTGAGGTCTACTTCAGGACTTCTTCTGGTTTTATTTCAATGGAAGTGAATGGAATCTGACGGTGAAGGATTTGTGCAGAAACAGGGACTTTTATTTTGAAGAGTCTGTTCTGAAATAACCCCCACTGCGCCCGAGTTTGAAGTGAAGACTCAAACAGAGGAAGGAGTTAGTTCAGGTCACACGACAGCTCTGCTACTGAAGCCATGCAGACACGAGCGTGGAGGCTGATGGGTAATCAAAAAGGATGGCGAGGAGGTGGAGCAGTGCATACTTACTATGGTAACAGGTACTCTTTTGCATTTCCATCTCCTGATTGAAATCGCAGCCACAAAGAAGAAAAAAAAAGCACAAGTAGAAACAAATGTCTATGCAGGTCAAACCACAGGCACTGAGTTAAAACAAACAAACAAAAAAAAATTCAAAATGGTGGGAAAAAGTTAGAAGATTGAAAATAACAGAATGGTTGTGAACCATCCTTGATACATTTCCCATCTTCAACCCAAAATAAAAAGAAAAACTATGGAGGATGTAAGCGAGAGTGGAGAGGACACATTGAACAAAGATACAGGTTATAAAATACTTTTTTTGCTTTTAGATTACACCTGAAACCTCCAATCCCCTTTATACTTCCAAGGTAGCTTTTAAAGAAAACAAACAATATATACAGAAAGAAAAGGAACACCCATTTTTACCCCACCCATATCGGTGTAATCCAATTGTAATAAAGACCAAGAGGGACAAAAATAAAAAGGAAATGTCTGCTTTGTGATCTATCCTTGCTATAAAAACATTTTTTTATCATTATGAAATGTAATGTTTTATTATAGTTTTTGTGTTAAACCTGCATGGGGCAGTATAACACTACACAGGATAGGATGGAAAATATTACCACTAACCAACACAATTTTATTTGTAAAATTATTTTATTTATAATAAAGAGTAAAACTACACTTTCTGAATCTACATAATATGGCATGTGTTTTTGTTCTTAATAGATATTAATGGATTTTTAAACAAGAAAGCAGTGGATGCAGTTTATTTTTCATGTACCACAGTGAAACTTTTGCTTTCTTCATGCTACTTTATAGAGGACAGATAAAAAAAATAAAAGTTTGTGATGGATTTTCTTCAAAGTTTCTTTTTAATCCTAGAGCACTATTGCCGGGTGGTTTTCACCCGTGCAAAACTATTTACACGAATTTCAATTTTTCGTGTGTCAAGGAGTCTGTGCCTTCACCAGGGAAGTCTCACATGTTCCAGGAATGGGTGGACCAAGGACCAAGTTTCTATTATCATTTTATTATTTCTTTTAGGAATTTTTTGTTCTTAAATTTCTAATCTTTCAGTAATTTTTTAAAGTTTTTAGGAACTTCCTATGTTTTTCTTTTTCATTTTGTTATACATACCAGTTGAAAATAAAAGAAAACTACTTAAATTTATCATGTCATGTTTCGATTTATTTTTTATTAAAAATGTAATCTTTGTTCGGTTTATTCTATATCGGCTAAAACTAACCCGGCAAAAGTGATGGTGTCGTTTTTTATAGCGAAAGTGTTCTAGGGCGAAATCGGTAGGTTTCATTTGGCCAGAAGTCTGCTGAAAAAACGAAGGCCGATGTTTGATACACGTTTTTAACAGTTCAAGTATAATTTTTTCGTAATTTTTTAATTTTAGTCAACAAATACCTTTAGACTGAAGACAAATGACAACTCTAGAGTTCAATTGCTTTGTCAAAAATGTAAACATTAATTGATGGTTACAAATCTCCACCTGCACACCTGTGTTACTGTACACAGACAGTCGGAATCTTTTCTTCTAAATGTAAGAAAACTAAAAAGGTAGTTGCAACGTGGAAAAAACCCTAAAAAGGTTGAGCAGTTAGAAGAGACTTTGCCTCAGCGGGGGCGGAGCCTAACAATGAAATTCTTCTTTTGAATAAATATAAAGTTTAGCCTCAAGTACAAAAGGGGTTTATACAAATATACAACTTTTGTGTCCAAAACTACATAACCTTTTACTATAACTGTAAATTCTTAGAGGATCGACAGGAATTTATTTAAAACAATATCAACTCTTTGGAGTTAAAAAGGGGGGAAAGAAAAAAATCAGTGCCGTTCTACAGACATATTGACATTAGACAACATTAAAAGTAAAGGAAAAAACAAGCACCATTTGTGCCTTTTAATAGGATTTTGATTTCTAAATGTGAATTTCAACAGGTTTAGGGGTAAAAACAGGAAATTAAAAAATCCTTTTGGCCTGTTATTACAGAAACACAGCACAACAGTTGCAGTAGTTTTAAAGACCACAAAAGACGAGCGGATAGAAGTAGAGAATCAGAGTCACCCTGAAACCACAAAGTCATGCTCAACCAGGCAGCTGAGAGCCAGGCGTCAGGCCGACTTACCTTCCTCCGCTCTGATGGGGGTGCTGGGCGGGGTGGATGTGGGCTTCGAGCCCTTCTCCTCCTCGCATTCTACTTGTTCTGGATCTGAAAGAAAATCAACAAATTCTATCAAAATAGAAACGTTGATAAAACATTTTTTACTATAACAAAAAGGGGAAGAAAATCAAAACCCAAACCAGGAAAAGCTTTGATCAGGAAAAGGCGGCAAACTGGTTCAAATCTGTTAAAAACTCCCAAACAGCTGGCTGAAGTGGAGGTAAGAAGGGGGGAGAAGACACCAACAGAAACATAAACCCGCACAGGTTTAGTGAAGGAAGGCCACGATCCGTTTTCCCACATGAGTGATGGTCTGATCGGATGTCTGACGCAGCTTCACTTCGCTAAGAAAAAGCTTTATTTAACTCAAGTGTGAAGCTTTAAAGAGCCGGTGGCTCTCCTCAGCTCTCCAATCACAACAGTGATGATCAGTAAGCTTCCAGAGTCTGCCAAAGCTCTGATGCCTTAAAGACCCACTTCGATGGAAAATGTGTTTAGCATTTTACTTAAGATGGAGGACATGTATCAAGATGGTTAAACTCAAAATTGCCTTTTCACTCTTACTTTGAGAATCTGGAGCAGATAAAAGGAAAAAAGGTCACTGAAAAAGATTGTGACATGTCGTCCGAGACATACAGCCCTAAGCAACAGGGAGGGGAAAGGGGGCGGGGTTCATCTGTGCCAACGGTCCCACCCACAACTCAGAGGCGAATTTCTAATGAACCCCTCCGCTCTGCAGAAACTATGTCCTAGAAAACAACACAGGTATTTTGATTTAGCCTAAAAACAGCATAATCGTAATCAAAAGACCTCTGGGAACAATTTATCAAAAGATGATCGGAGTGGGTCTTTAAGTTAACATCGGAGACGAGGGGAAAAACAATCAAGCAAAAGCCTCCCGGGCTGAGCAGGTGAGGAGCGTGCTTGCACACGTTTAAATCATGGCAGCAGGCTCCAGACCTGAAAGGAAAAGACAGCAGGGAGGGGTTCCCAAACCCCCGGTGCAGCAGCGGGAGGTACGACGGGCCGGGCCGGGCCGGGGCGGAGCAGGGAACCAGGGAAGGCCACAGCTTAGGCGAGACTCCGGTTCATCTGACCTGCCTCCCCCGCTTTTACCACCGACGAGTCCATGCTGAGGGCCCGCACCACCGCACTGTAGAACTCCTTATGCGGGGACTCTGGAGCCGGCGGAGCTTCGTCAGCGGTGGAGAAAACATCATCCGCTACTGTCCCTGCAGAGTCTGCTAAAGGGGGCCCTCCAGAGACACCCTCAGAGGGGGAGCTCTGCTGGGAGGCCGGCGTGGGGGCTGGAGGCCGAGCTTTTTCTAAGCTGGGGGACTGGGTTGAAAGCTGCGGCTCTGGACAGGCTGAGCCCTCCCTACAATCCTGCTGGCGCCGCGCTGCGAGGCCGAGCCAGTGTTTGTATGTGGAGAGATAACATGACAATTTGACCAGTCTGCGTGGAGCCAAGAGGTGACACATCCAATTTTAGAGCTGGAAACATCAATTAAGGCATTTAAAATGACACAGAAGATGATCCCCGTTAGATTTTAGGGGGATATTGCCAATTTAAAAAAAGTTGTATTTAAAACAATTCCTGAGCAAACTTAATTAACACTAAATAAAGTTGTGTTTCCCCCCCATTTGCTGCATTTACTCAGAAACCTTGAAGAATCTTAACATTAATGAGTATTTGGTGCAGCCGATTTGTATCCATTTACCTTCACCTCCTTTATGTTTCTGCTCCACCTCCCGGCGGTACTCCTCCAGCTCCTGGTCGGTGAGTTTGGTGAAGGGGTTTGGACCCTGTTTGCTGATGATCACCTTGGGTTGGTACTCCTTCTCGATGATGGCCTTGGATGCAGTCACCAGCTCGCCCTGCACGACACACAGAGGAAGAGGAGGCATGAGGAGCTTCTGTTAAACTGGAGCGAGCGTAGCTGCAGCAGCAGGGAAAAACTTTGGGTTTTTATTAGAAAACGTGAAAAATCCAAGGACAGTGACATTACAGCACAGATAAAAGATGCTCCTGATCTTACAGAGATACAAGAAAAGGTGGTAAAACGACAAAGAATGTAATAAAAATGATGAGAAATAATTTCTTTATCCTCAGGGATTATTCTGTAAATAAATGAACATTTAACCATTTTTGTACTCTTTCATGAAGTTATTTGAGGTTCTAAATATTGGCATCATTACTTAAGAAACACTAATAACTGGTTAAAGTTATATCATCATCGTAATATTGATCACAAAAATCGCGGGTTTTCCTCATATAGTGCAGCCCTAACTGAAAGCATAGAATCTAAAATAGATATCAAGAAAAGTATGACGACCCGTGAAATAATTATATGTCTGCCTTGATCCAAACAGAACTGGAATTTCAACTCATCTGGGATAAAAATAGCAGAATAAGAAAGTCTGAGAACAACATTTAAATAAAGCTGAGATTTAACAAACCTAAAGAGGGATTTTATTTCCAAACACGACAAGAACCAAATAGTTTAGTAATCATGTAATCAGAAAAGAAAACTAGAAAACAACAGCCCATGTTTCTTTAGAGCGTTATCATCCAGCAGCAGGGCTGTGGATTCTGGAAAAACAAACCAGACTGGAGGCTTAAGGTGAGGATTTATTTAAGATGCCGCTCAAAACTTTGAAGATTAGCATCTTGATGTAGCTATGTGTTATATAATAGAGGCACTGCACTGTGGAGAAAGTGGTTAGCACTCTCTCCACACAGTGAGACGGCCTTGGTTTGAATCCCGACTGGGACCTTTCGGATGTTCTCCCCGTCCAAGCGTGGGTTTTCTCCGGCTTCCTCCCACAGTCCATAAACATGCTTCACAGGTTGATTGGTTACTCTGAAGTGTCCCTAGGTGTGATTGTGTGGTCCTGCAACAGACCTGTCCAGAGTGTAACTGCCTTCAACCCAACAGTAGCCAGGTCAGGCTCCAGTGACCCCATGACCCCGAAAGGGATACAGCAGGTTAATGAAATGGAAAGATTGTATAATAGAACAAGGAGTGGACGTCGCACACAAAGAGTAGCACTAAAATGAACCAAAAGGTGCGTTTAAGATAAAAAATCCTTTGTCGTTTCAAAATGAAGTGACACATTTTCTTTTTCTGCACTTCC
Source organism: Oryzias latipes (assembly GCF_053564925.1). NCBI lineage: Eukaryota > Metazoa > Chordata > Actinopteri > Beloniformes > Adrianichthyidae > Oryzias > Oryzias latipes. The sequence continues at coordinate 23,653,227 of NC_136248.1, read as the reverse complement.
ACGTGCTAAGGTTGACTTATTTCTACTTTTTTATGTCTGTTTTTTGGGGGGCTTGAATTGTAGCAAAAAAAAAAGCCTTTCAAAATAAAGCAAGTAAAGAACAAAAGGATGAAACAGAAGATAAAAAAGTCAAATGTGCTTTGATTTATCCATTTCTAAGTTTGAACATTTGTATTTCGGTCTTTTTTTTTTTCTACAGGTGGTTAAGTCTTTTTTCCCCACTACTACAGATGCAAAGTATTTGTGACTACAGCAGGAAGTACCTTTCTAAATGATTTAGCAGGATTATAGGACCCCCCGGACTCATGGAGGCCATCAATAGTGTCTGTACAGTCAGACAGAGGGGCATCCTGCAATAGTAAACCCAGTGAAGGCGGGAGGGGGCACAACCGAGCAGTCAAGTTAGCGCCAGGCAACCGTGAATGCCGACTCCCATTCACCAACAAACGCTCATACCACACAAAGGGGGAAAGTCAAACGGAGGGAACTTTTTTTAATCTGCACAAAAACAATCTAAATATGAAGCTGTCGGCTGTGGTGTAAATTATTGTCTTTTTTTAAGTGTTAGTGACTTTAAAACAAATCCCATAGTTGGAATCAATGAGTTATATAGGCTAGAGGTGCTACGCTAGCTTGCTGCCTATGCAAAGTTGGGCGCCATTTTGGAAAGGTCGAGATGCCGGCTAACTACTACTATTGCACAAACGGAGCTGGAGAAACAAGGATGCGACTTCCCACAAGTGAATTATTACTGTCGGCTACTAAAGGAGAACTTTTAGAATACGTTTTAGGAAGACCTGGGTGAGTTTACTCTCAATAGTGAACGTTTAGGCTGATCTTGTGGTTTTTTTCAAAGTCAATAGTAGCTTTAGAGTTTGCACTATTTCCACATTTTCTGGTTGGACCACCAATTTTTTGTTTTTTTTGGAGAATGACCCCTTTAATTGAACCTTATTGCTAAGCGGAGGACAAGAAACTGACAGAATTTCCTTGGTAGTGGCTAGTGAAGACCACTGGCTCATATCCCCCACAGCGGTCCATTGCGACCGGCTCCAGCTGGTCAAGCCCTGGCGTGCTTTATAGCTAACGCCGCCCAGACCTCACCGTAGTGCTCACTGCGCCCCTCTTTTTTGTCCGCGGGGCTGTCCTGGACTGTCCACTGGGTTGCACTGTTCTCAGCCTGCTCAGACAGCGTCTCGTCGCCCCGGGCGCAGACCGGCCCATAAATAAATGCAATGGCCACCCAACGATCTGTTTAGAAACAGACCGAGGAGTCTAACAGTTGGTGTAAATCTTAGTCTGTGTGTAGATTTTAATAAAATCACAACCATTCATCAGGTATACATTGCGTTTCCTAAATAATCACGTATTTCGTTATAGAAAAGGGATGTCGTTCATATGTTGCATCTTGTACAAAAACATTAATACCATGACCTGGGTCCTGGTTTTTTTTTCTTTTTAAAATTGAACCAAAATTAAGCATTTTGTTGTGATTTTAATGTCGCTGCTAAGCCATGTCTTATTGTTTACAGACCTTTGCAATATGGCGCCACACTTTACCTATACTGGACAATGGTAACAGGCTAGCGCAGCGTCTCTAGCAATATCAGTCATTGGATGGAATATCTAAACGTGTAGACCACGTGTCAAACTCAAGGCGGGCCAAATGTGGCCCCGCCATGTCATTTTATGTGGCCCACGAGAGCATAAAATTTTTTCATTTCTTAAAATACTTTTTTTTGTTGATAAGATATTATTTATGTGTAGTTACTGTTGTAATTATTCAATGTTTGCAGGTCTTATGTGTGTATGCAGACAAATTGTTGTCATCAAACCATCAGTTGGATGCAAGGCTGGGTGCAGCCTTTTTTTGTAAAATGTTACACTTGTAATACATGTTCTTTGCAACTCAGTTCTATGTTATTTTTCTTCATTCACTTGAACAGTTTGATCCTTCACTTATGGAGTAATGAGGGTTTTAATAAGCTGAGAAAATTTAAAAGGATTTATGTTAAGAGTAACAAGCTGTGTTTTCTATGCAACTGTAATTGACACTTTAAAAAGTTATAATAAATAAATATTGAGTAATTTAACATTAAGGGGTAGTTACATTTATTTTTCAATGCATTTAGTTACATGTATACATTATATCTGACCCTTCGAGGACAGCCACTATGCTGATGTGGCCCTCGTGAAAATGAGTTTGACACCCCTGGTGTAGACTTTCCTCCTCTGTGCTCTCACTCCCAAACACACAGGTGCATGCACACAGAAACTGTTGAAAAGCATGGATGGGGTTCAATCAGGATCAGCCTAAAATTGATGAAAAACCAGAATGTAAAATAAATAAAAAAGTTTTAATCTTAAAAGTAAAAATTGTAAACTTGTAAGAAATATTGAAAATGTACATTTTCAATTTACAGAAATACTGAAAATCTGCATTTAAAACAAACTTTTTTTGGAAGCAGCTACTGTTTTCAGCTTCTGTTTTTTTCGTTCCTCTTCATTTCGAGTCCTACATTTATCGTTTATATTTAGCCTATTGGCTTTCAGGACATGATTGACATCAGGCGACAGTGATGATGGTGATGTCACTTCCGCTCCAGAACAGCCAAAGGCTACGTCCAAATTCTCACACGACTCCCCAACTCCCAAAAGACTAGTGACCTGGATTTTAATACATTTCCATACACGATCAGTCCTTTTTTTCAATTATTTTTTTAATATAGGAAATATGACAAATATTTTTTCACAGCAAAACCTAGTAATTATGAACATTTTTATCATTTTATCCACTGTGTTCTGATGATTTATAATATATATATATATAAACAGACTTATTCAAACGCAAAACACTGAGATCCGATGCTGACTAGTTTTCTGCAAAGCCTTGTGAGAAATTTCTAGGGCGCTGCATTTTAGAATTGTAGATTCAGACATCCCAGTAAAGGCTGGCCAAACCCAGTATAGTGCACCAATACAAAAACAGCAGCTGTTAAAAATAAATGTTTCTTTTTGTTTGGTAACAGTTTTAGGTTTGTCAGGTTTTTTTTTAATTCAGTTTCAGTGTCTGAACTTAAAAATATATTTTTCAGATTTACAATTAAAAAAAATTCAATGTTTCTTTCAAATATACAACATGCAATTTTTAGTTTAAAACGGTTTTCAAACTTAAAAATATTTTTCTATGTCACAATGTTTTTTATTTATGTATTTACAATTTAGGTTTTCATTCCCTTTTAGCTCATCCTGGTTTGCCGCCATCAGCATGCACTGCAAAAGCAAGCCATCCACACCAGGGGGCGCTACGCCTTATCAGGCACATAAAGACTAAGTTAGTTGCAACTAAAATTGAACTAAAATGAAATTAGAGGCAGCTTTTCAGATTTTGTTTTACTCTGACATGATGTGAAAGGAATAAAGAAGCACATGCACTGCAGGTAAACAGAATAAGGGATTCTGTTTGGTTGCTATGGACACAGACTTCATTGATGTTGCTGTGAATAACAGCCGAATGTAAAATGTTTTTTTTTTTAAAAGTTCATGCGGCGTTTTGGGGCCAACTCCTGACCTGGACTGAACAAAAACTGAGATTAATCTAGATTTGGAGACAATGTTTGTGATTCACGCCGTCAAGTCCAGGTCAGGGAAGCTGCCTCAGTGGGGAATGCATCCAGCCCACAGACTGACCTGGTTGAAGGTCCGCTCCCCCACACTGCTAGCACACAGAACCTGACTCTGGGGACCAGCCGTCTTTATGTCCTGCAGGTTCTGCTCCCGGATCTAGAAACAGCACAGCATTCCATGAAAGGGTTATAAACATCCTGATGACAGAAACCATGAATCTGTCTGAGCAGTGACGGAGTTCATCCACGGCTCAAACAGCCAATGAGAAGCAGCCGTACCTTATTCCTCATTTCCAGGACTTCCTTTGGGTTGGTGTTCATAGGGATGAACTGATTTGCTACGGCAGCCTGGCGGAGTCCATCTTCCTTTGACCACTGTAACACCAAGTTCCACATTTAGATACAAATTTACAAACAGAAGGAAAAGAAACTAAAAATTAACTGAAGAGTCAGTATGACAAAAACAAGCACAAAAAACAATAAAAAAAAAAAAACAGAGCAGGCTTGACAACAGTCATGCAGAAATGAAAATGACTGATGTGAAAATGAACAAAACCATGAAGAGACACATTCAGGAAAAATGTAAAGAAATATGTGATTTTATAAAGTGGCGTATGATCTCATTATCCAGCTGAAAGTCATATATATATTTATATATAAATATAAAAAACTACTAAAGGTTTTGGAGGTTTTGGTATGACTGTGACTTCACTGCAGGAATACAACCACAACATTAAAATCACTTGTTAAAACTTTCCAGACCCACTTTGGGGGTCTTAAACTAGTAAGATATTTTCTAAAGAAAATTACACAAAATGTAAAAGTAGATTAATTTTTTTTAAATAAATTTCTATTACTTTTTTTTTTTACCTATTTTGGAAATAAATGAAGATATTTCCACTAACAAACTTGGTTAAATTTTGCATAAAAACCGACAAAAAAAGACAGTTTCCCTTCTATTTATATTCAAATCTTAAAATAATAAAGAATAACAAGCCTTAAAATATTAAAACACAAAATGTGAAACTTGTCCCAAATATATTTCTATATAAACATATTCAATTAAAACTTCATTTTTTTGTCATAAAATGTTTTGTATTAAAAAAAAGTAAAACAGATTGATTTCTTTCAGTTTTTTACCCTCCATATATTTACTTTTTTAATGAGATTTCTTATATTCACTTCTCCTATTGCTGTACATTTCTCATTTAATTTAAAGCTAAATAAATGTTTTAAAGAAACAGATCTGTGAACCAGATTTTTAAAAACCACAAGGCTTATCTTACTTTCTGTCTTAGTTTGTGATGCACCCAGTTTTCAGGTTACTTTTTCTTTTTTTAACCCTGACAAACCCTGGAAAACCCAATCTTCAGGGATTTTAAAGTTAATTTGACATTTTTTTTAATTTGTTTGTTTATTTTGGGTAGCAGGAATTAATAACAGCCAAAGAAATAAAGAAGAACTAAAATGAACCAAATGAAATAAAAATATAAAAGTGGAGTGAAAAAGTACAAAAAGTCTGACAAAAAAATTATATTAATTTGTGTGTTATAAAAATAACAGACAAATTAGATTTTGTGGGTTCTCCAGGGTTAAAATAAATTGTGTCAATCAGCAGCAAAACAAAAAAGACCCACAAATATTGAACTGATTATTTTTGACACTAGTCTGTTATACAAAATGTTATAATAGTTATAATACATGTACAAGTTTTGGACTTAATTAATAATTATGATTCAGATTTGAACTAAAAACATTGAAAATATCGCAACCTGGAACAGTTTCAGAGGAGAAATTAAATTTAAATTAAATTCAAAGGGGGGTAAGGGGGGATGTGTGGAGGGGAGGAGTGACAAATGGCCGACAGGAGCGATGAGGCTGGCTTACGAAGCGGAGGGTGGCAGTGAGGGGTGAGCTGGCATCACCAAAGTCATTTTCCAGGCTGATACAACAACAACAGAGATAAGAGAGAAAACACCCCGACAACACTCACCCAGAATAGAACAAACGCAAAAAAAAATAATAATAAAATAAAAGATTTTTTCTCCTTATAACTCTAAACTTTTAAACCTGGTAATGCTCAGCATGATGGAGAGAGAATAAATCAAACTCTGCATCCGTATAATGCTCCAAAGTGAAAGAAGCAGCAGGTGACGAGAATACTTCATGCATTCATTTCTATTGTTTTTTTGAAAGTTAGCATCACAGTGAAGAAGCTCATGGCTTTGCTCATGTGTTGGCTCCCAGCTCGGGTCATTAGCTGCTAAACCAAAGGCCGGATGAGGGAAGGAAAACTGCATGGAAAGTGGTTTAGTCGAGGATGAGATGAAGGTGTGAACACAATATACTCACTGAGAGAGAGTCTCACAACACAACATTTCCTACTTTCCCAACAGGAGATAGTTCATTAAAAAATATCCACGTTTTGTTTTTCCTGCTTTTTTTTTGCTTTTCTTTGTTAAACAAGACCACACATACAATTCTGACTGCTTTTCAAAATAAAATTAAAAAAATTAACAACATCTTAGCATTTACATTTAGCTTCCATCTTTAAAGTCCCACTCTGATGAAGACCGTGTTTTTAACATGTTCTTGTTGCATTTCTCTCATGGCGACGGACGTATATTAGGAAAATTCAGAGCAAAATTTCATTCCTGAGTATTTCTTTATTTAAATTGTGAATCAGGAGCAGATGAAAAAATGTAGTTGGAAAAAGGGCGCATCTGTTGGCGTAAACCAACTGGGCGGGTCACAAGCTCCCTGCTGCGCTCCTTTCTGATGAATCCACTCGCAGACAAACAAATCCATGTGCGTCTTTGTGTTTTCCTCGTCTAAACTGTCATTTGACTCAAAAACTGTACGGCTGGATAGCTCCCGATATTACTCGTGATTTTTGTTGCACCGGTAATGGCTGTAAGCTAGCGGGGGAGCTTGTAAACAGAGAGCTCTCAGGTATAGATGACAGGAAGTTGGGGCGGGGTTGCTTTGCGCAAAGAAAACGACACAGGTTTCTGAATTTTGGCTGAAAACAGCATAATCTTAATTAAAAGGCCACTGGGAGCCCTTTGGAGTGAGACTTCAATAACATTTTGTTTTCTATATTAAAGCTCTCATTTCTCTCTCCTTTAAAGTCAATGCAGACAAATCTACAAAGCATTGTGAGGGAACTCCTGGTAAAAGCTCAAATAAAATGACCTCCGTCTGGAAGCACAGAAACATGTTAAAAGCATTGTGTGCGTGGGGGAGGGGCAGTGTGGTCAGCAACAGTGGTGTCACCTGTTCTTGCCACATTCACCTGCCTATTAGAGGACTCTTGCCACACCCCTGCCGCTCGCTCCTCTGGGAAAAACATTAACACCAACAAAGCATTTCACCACTCCACATGCAGTGAGCATGCTCAGAGCAGCTGGCCCGGCACTACCGAGTCTCAGGAGACCAAGAGTGCAGGCCGACCAATCAGCCAGATGGGAACTATTTGACCAAAATGAAAAGTTGGACCTTGTTGGTTGTCGTTTCAGGCAGTGATGGACAGATTTGTGGTTCTAACCGTCTCCTGACCCTCTGAGTGCAGACCACCTGCTCACATCAACAAGTAAAATCTATACTATGAACAATAAGGTAGGCACAGACCAAGCAGTTGGTTATACAGCTTGGCACGCAGACACCGGACGAGAGAGACTGCAGCAAGGGTTTGACGTGATCATGTGTTATGTTCGTCCACACCTTAGGCTTCGACTTGGGGCTGCAGCCGTCGGGCCCATCCTCGTAGGGCTCATCTGGGCGGCCGCCGGCATTGAGCCAGCGAGTCTTGTCGCGCTGGCCGCGCTGGAAGCTGTGTTTCAGTGGGGAGCGTGCACCTGAGTCACTGTCCTCACCGTATGAGTAGCCCCCGTGGGCCAGCTCCCCGTCACTGTACTTTTTACCTTTGTCCCTCAGAGCTGGGCAGCGGTAAGGATAGCCCGTCCTGTAGCCCTGAAACAACAGAGGATGGCTGAATGAATGTGGGTTTCTTGTGGAAAGAGCTTCAACCTTTTTATACTGGGTATGTCACCAGTGACAGGAAATGACACACGTTCTTCCAGCTACTGTAACATTACAACAGTTTACGCAATTACCCAAAATTCAATACATTCTGAAGCGTAGAAAAGAAGCTGCCGTAAAGTGTTGCATATCAGCGCAAAGCTGCTTTTCTCATCCGTTGGAATTATGATAATAGCATAAATGGTAGAAATGTTAAGATCATTCAAAGAACGTAAACACTGGAGCTAATGCCTCGGTGTTCTGCCAAAGCCTGCATCCACTTCCATGCATTTGGAGCCCACCTTTGACCAAATATAGCTCTATGTAGTAATGTGTGAAATGTCCCATCAGTTCCTCTTTTCATGTTCTACTAAATAAATCCATTAAATCTCTGGAGAGCATGACCCATAATGTGCAAATCCATTCAATGTGACAATCAAGGAAACACATGAACTGAAGAACTAACTTGGTTCTTGTTTTATAAGAAACATTTTAAATGTTAAGGGAATAAGAAGGCTTTTAAACTGTTCACAGATCTACAAAAATACTCAACTGTTTATAATGTGTTTCTTTCCCCACAATTAAAGAATCTCCAACTTTTTATGACTCATACTTCAGATTCAGATTTGCAATGTCAGATGTTTTAACTTTGTTACTCGTGATGCACAACGCTGACGTTCTTTGCCCTCTGCTCTGTGGTCCGCAGAAGGTTTCTCTGTATCCAACAGGTGAAACACTGTTTACAGGTGAACGAGGCCCCCCAGGGTTCACTTGTTTGACCTGCACCAAAGTTACAGGAGGTTTTCAGATGCGACAATGTAAGCAGACAAACCCCGGTGCAGATCAAACCTCCCAGAGTGAATGTGTTCAAAGAGAAACCGATTTAACCGACCGAAAAAGTGAAAAGTGAAACCGAAGTGTAGAGAGTCCAAGTCCATGTTCAGTGACAATTTCGATGAAAAGTCTATGTATATACATAGTGCCAGGCCGGAATTATACACCAAGTCTTTCATGTGTCGGAATAGAGCTGTGAAAGAGAAAAGCCACGAGATTTGCACCGCTCGACATTTTCCACCAAGCCTCTTCCACATGTGTGTGTGATCCGGTACGGACAGTCCAGGGTGAACACCATATGCTAAAAAGCATGTTTTAGAGCCCGGTGTGAACCCATCTTAAGAAGAAACAATCCTTCCTTCTTTTTGCTTACCAAGTTATCGAGCATTCTCATGAGGGCCTCAAACTCTTGCTCCCCAATTAGCCACTTGGGATGCGTTGAGGACCCATCGCTTGCCGGCTCAGGGACATTTGGGCGCAACTTATACTTGGCAGGGTCCAGCATCACCAGATTGTCTGGCCCTCCAGCGCTGGCCAGTGTTCGCACCTGGAACCAATTGGATGAGTCGGTGTTAAGATGGAGGAAACCATTTCAAACGTCTGACACTAAAAAGGGTTAGATTGAGCTAGATTCCATTCCAAACCACAGATTTCAGAGGGGATAGGTAATCTAAAGCACAAAGAGGGTTCTACCTGGATCTCGCAGGCTGTGACCAGGTTGTGGATGTAATGGAAAGCTTCTTCCACCGTTTCTCCAACTGACACTAAACCATGATTCCTCAGGATGAGCACCTGAAACAACACCAAAACACTTATCTGGAGTCTCAACTTGTATAGATTCTTTTTATGCAATAATTCAGAGCTTCTACCTTGCTCTTAGGTCCAATGTTCTTCTGGATGAGAGTCGTTTCTTCGTCATCCACCAGTATGCCGTGGTAGTCGTGGTAGGCCACCTCACCGAGGGACAGTGCTTCAGGTGAGATGGGCAGGAGTCCACACTTCATGGCCGAAACCTAAACCAAAAGACGAAAGATTACGCAACAAAAAAGGCTGCAGTTGTCTTTGGTGAAACGGTTTCTTTTGCTTCTTTACCGCAGCGCCTGCTGCTGTGTGTATGTGAACAATACACTTCACATCAGGCCGGGCCGCGTAAATGGCAGAGTGAAGAGTAAAGCCAGCCTGGTTCACCCCGAGGTTGGTGCTCCCCCGGTCCACTATCTCTCCTTGGAGGTTGATCTTCACCTGGAGGACGAGGCAAAAAAAAAAAAAAAAAAACAAAGAATATAACCCTTTTTTTTGCTTCAACATCCATAAAAACTTTTTTTAAAAAAACGAAGCAAACACCTTACCAGGCTGGAAGCAGTGACTTCACTGTACAGGAGCCCAAAGGGGGCAATGAGGAAGCGCTCCTGATCAGAGTTCACTCGGACCTGAAACGCCACACACAGCATTTTAAAATTAAGCTGACCTTTAACAAAAGGCTGTGGACCAAGAATATATCTACAGTGTGTTCTCTCGCTATATTACAGTTTACCATTCGGTCTCACTGAGTTTTTTCAAAGCAATTTTGCTTACTTTTTTTCCTAGTTCATCGTTTTCTGCATCCTAATTGGCTGTAAACTTAGTCAATCAATCTCCTCTGAGCTGTGTCTCTTGGTTAGTTTGCTAGTTATATAAATCATCATTTGGGAGCTGATCTTTGTTTTATTTTATAATACTGGACTTTGAGAGTTTAAGCAAAAGAGAAAAGTCAGAAAATGTTCGCGTCTGTCTAAGAAACGTGTAGGAAGTGTGCAGTAAAGGGTTTTACTGCCTTAAAACATCTATAATCCTACTTTAAGGACATTACATATCACCGATTATTTTTTGAAGAATGTCCATGAGCTCTAAGAGTTTACCTGAGGGGACCTGCAGTTCCTCTTCCTGTCTGCTTAGTTTGTATGGTGTCAAATCAGCGCCTAATGTGTTGCGCATCAAAACCGTAAAACGAGCTACTGGATGTCAGGGATGTCCCGCCTTCCCTCCGCTTGATTGACGTCTCGCTGATTTTACGTGTGCATGTTTTAAAATCGCAACCGCAAAAAATAAAAGCGCAACTCAAAAAGAAAATTTCAGAATGGCGAGAAAAATCAACACCTGAGAAATATGATTGTGCTTTGGGTTATGTCTTTTGGTTGCAAAATATGGATTTTGGTTCTCAATTTATGCGTTTTGATTTGTAGATTTGGGATTTTAATTCCACGGTTTTGATGCGCAATACATTAGGCGCTGGATTTGACACCATACGTTAAGTTCATGGTAACCCGTTCGGCTAACACACCGCAGCAGTGCATTTGAAATGCAACAGTGCAGTTCTGATGTGATCGCAGTCACAGACAGAACTGAGGGCAGCCGGCATCCTAAAAGCTTACACAAAATTTCAGCTACTTTGAAATAATTGAGGAAAAAAACAGGTCCCATTCTAGCCATTGTGATAAATGAAACATTGTTTTGAGGTTTAACCTACCTAATATTTTAAACTACCTAATTTTCCCCCAAAAAATGTATAAAAACTTAACCTAAAAAGCATTTCTTTATCAGTTTATAGATGTTGACGAAACCCAAATTTGGGTTATAGCCTCTTATTTTTTTTATTAGAAAATTTGTGGACTCAAATACTCTCCCAGAAGTCTTGACTGTTGCACTGACGATGAAGTGAGTTATAAATATCTAAAAAACTTCTTTTGCCCTCTTATTTGGAAACATAATTTGTTTTGATGACCATCAGCTATAAGTACTTTAAATTAAAAATATCTAAACAGCTTCACTTAAGTTAAAACTATTTTTTTAATTAAATTAATTAAAGGTAAAAGCTGCCAGAAATGTTCAAAAGAGTCAGAAATTGCGATCTTACGGTGAGGTGGTTGTAGATGAGCTCGGACCAACCAAACAGGTCGGCGAGCCGATAAAAGGCGGCCAGCTTGCACCGCAGCAGCTTTTCGCCTTTTTCACAAGAAATAGAGTCTGAGCCACGAAGGTCGTTGACCGGGGTCACCATCCCCAAACCTGAGGGGACACACGGGGTCATAAAGGTTAGCGGAGGTCATCACAGGGCAGAGGCTGGAGTATTCAGAGGAGGGGAAAAAAAATCTATTTTTTTAAAGAAAGAAGGTTTTGTATCCAGAAGTTCACAGTGGATTGACTCACAGCAACACAAACACAGAGGATCTTGGGTCCAAAAGTTGCACAGTCATTCTTATATGTGCTTACTCATGTTTAACGCTGCCATGCCTCCTTGTGGGGCAGCGGGGTACATGGAAGGCATGCTGGTGGTCATGAAGTCTGCGATCTGCTGCAGAGCCAGCAAGCTTGTTGGGGTCTTCCCCTTCTTGAGCTGGTCCTGGATCATCGTCTCCAGCTCTTCACAAAAGGCCTGCAAAGATGCCGAAGGTCATTTAAGGGCGGGACATAAAGCTGGGCATTCAGTGGGTAATCAGTTTCATCAGGATCACACCAGACATTCGTATTTTTAACAGACTGGATCAGCAACAGCTCCGAAAGAAGAAGTCCACAAACCGGACTCTGAAGGATCATGGAGACTCTCTTCTTCTGCTCCATCATGTTGAAGTCCTGCCGCAGGTCAGGCGCCATGTTTCTCTCCCTCTGGTACTCCGGACTGCTCTCATCCACCCGGTCAAAGTACCGCTCCTTGTGCGGGGCTGTGGTGGGAGGGGGAGCCGTCACCACCCCGGGACCTGACTCTCCGTTCATCCTGGGCCGACCTCCTACAATACAACAAACCTTTATTGATCCACATGGAAACGACAAAAAAAATGAAGCCAGAAGACAATCAATAGCCACGGTACATGTGCAAAATGTCTTGATCGGAAAAATGGTCGGATCAAAATCTAACCGTGCACATGGCCCCAGAAAAACTTTTTCCGATTAGAACAAACGTTCACATGGTCACACTTTTGGTCGGAAATCATTTGGGCATGCGCAGTAGTGTTGAAAATATCGGAAGAGGAAATGAGTCCCACTGTAAACAAACTGAGTTGCCATATACATTTATGCAGCAGCTCGGTAATATATGAGATGATCTTCCAAACGTGTCTTTATTAATGTTATGAATATTATGAAGCGCCTGTTCGCTCATCATTTTATTTTTAATTCGTGTGGTCAGTGCTTTTCTTTTTGTGGAAGAACGGAGCCCGAAGAAGCCAGGGTTAGGAGAGGCTAACACGCGCTAACAACATTAGCCTTGTTTGATGAACACAAAATGCATGCGGGAAATGCAGCAATCTGCATCTTGGCTGCACGTAAATATGTGGGAATAACATCAGCCTTTATTTTGTCGGGACACGACTGGAAACATAAATCCACGTGATTGTTTGAACGGTTTCTGAGGAATGAGCGGCATTTCTGCTTTGAAAAGCTCACACACCGCCCCAAAGCCGCTGTGTGAGCTGACGGTCCGAGCTCTGCTCAGAAACACGGTTCTCCTGAGTCCGGCAGCCGCTTACCCAGAGCGGCGAGACGGATCGCAGTCCGAAGTCTCCCACACATAACAAAACAACAAAACGCACACATAACAAAGCATCCTCCCTCCCCTGAAACACAAAGTTATAAATCCGGCTGCTCGGCTCAGAGACACAGTTCGCTTGGTCCAACGGCACCCGAGCCCGGACCGTGCAGGGTCCAGACGTCACAGGGCATGAAGCACTCCTGCCCCGCACCCCCCCGTGAGGGGTGCAAGAGAGGGGAGAGGCGAAAAGCCAGCGGGGCGAGGGCGGGGCGGCACTTCACACCGGGCCTCCGCAGAGGAGCCGGTCGGTCCGTTTTGAGCTCCAAAGCCTTCTCTCGAATAAAACACCGTCTATGCGTGACGTTAAACCAGAGCAGTACGGAATGAACCGTTTACATATGTGCACAACAATCGACATAACCCACCTATCTCAATCGGAAAGAAATGTTGATCCAAACGAGTCGGATCGGGGCAGAGTATTCCGAACGGCGTGTTTACATGACACATTTTACTTGCGATCAGGCGTTCTTTCCGACTACTTTAATCCATGTAAACGCAGCTAAAGTGAGCGGTTTGTAAATTTCCATAAGACTCAAGAGATTAAATGATGGAGTTTTCACTTTTATTTTCAAATAATTGGAGTCCTACTCCGAACATCTTTGGATCTGCTGTAAAAGCAGCAATCTTAATTATGCCTATGATGTTTTTAGACAAAAATGTTTTTTTTTAAACTGCGTTGTTTTCTAGGACATAGTTCCTGCAGAGCAGCAGGAGTTCATTAGAAGTTTACCCCAAGTTGTGGGTGGGACTTTTGGCGAGGAAGCTAGACCAAACTTCCCATCATCCATCTGTTTCTGTGCTCTCCCACAAGCTTACAGCCCCTCACCCAAAATTAAAATTACCAGTACAACAGAAACAGCAAACTAAATGGGAGCTATCCAACTGTACAGCATTAAGACAGATACCAGCTCGGACAATAAAAATCTAAGACGTACGTGGAACTGCAGTCATCTACAAGTGCATGCATCAGAATGGAGCTGGTGTCCCAGTGTACAATACTTTTTCTGACATTTACATAAAAAAAATACTCAAAATATGTCTTCCATGATCAGAAAAATTCCACAAGAGCGTGTTAAAAGCACCCAAAACACAATCTTCATCGGACTGGGTTTTTAAATACCCACCGATTAAACAAGAAAAGCAGTTAAGGCTCTCCTTCCTGACAGTCATGTGGCAGCACCTCTCAGCTAATCAATCCTTAGTTCATTTTCTGGGATCACAAATCAGCTCGACTGTTGAAGCTTTGCAAAAGAATGGAGCAAAATCCAAAACAAAAGTTTTTCATTTACACATCCTTTATGCAATAATAATAAAATGATGTAAAGTAGCCAAATCCTTTTTATATATATTCATATCTACAGAGCTCTTTCTCCATGTAATGGTTCAGTGTTTGATCAAATCAAAAATCTTTGTTTCACAGAAACAAAGCCGGCCTCTGACTCTGAACCTCAGCTGATGAATGCACATGCAGGAATGCAGGTTGAGCACTGGCGGAAGAATGCGGCCCATTAGTTCACATCGATACAAACGTTCAGCCAAAGCCTCCATGACAACTGCAGCCTGAACTCTGGGCATCCCGTTCCCCAGCGAGCTGACCCGCACAGGTCCCGTCAGCTTTTATTCATGCTCAGAGTCTCCACAACAACTAAGCAACATGGAAAATATTGTCTTTATCTGAATGGTCTTTGGGTTGCTCCACTTCAGTAACATCAAGCGACAAATTAAGGAGAAATAAATGTTTTTTGTGATTGCACTTGCAGCCAAAAAGACAGCCTTTAACACAAAGAGTCTGCCTTCATCAGCATCAGGCAGCAGCTGACACGGACAGACAGCTTTGCTTTAAACACCAGCCTTCTCCAGGCCACATTTGACGTTCACATCCATGTGATGATCCGGAACAACCCACACTGCCCCAGTGATTTTTCCAGGGAGCGGATGGCTGATAAACCGCAGAAATAAACACCCAGAGAACCTCATGTGACACCGATGTTCACCACGGACGGCTTCATCAAACGAAGTTTGAGGCACAGCAAAGAAAAACTTGGTGAAGCTAGATGAGAGAATTTGGGTTATAGGGAAGATTATTCTCCAGGCTCCACTCTGGAGAAACTGGAGAATCTCAGAAGGAGATTATAATAATTAATAGCTAGGTTGACCCACAGTTAAGTTATCCGGTTACTGTCAATGTTGAAGTAAAATGCTAAATCTTAGAACCAAAAACCAGATTGGAGAGGAAAAATGTCTCCCTTAATGTGGTTTCTCTTAGAGGACATTTCCACATCAAAGGGCATTATTAAGACTTTCAAAGAAGAGAAGCAGCTGGACTAAAGTCTGCTGGTGTTCCTGTGAGGAAGAGGAGGTGTGGGAGCCTGGTTACAGCTGTGCACATAAAAGCATGGAAACACACAATAAATCGCAAATTTATCGTTGTCGCCATCTCAAGCTGAGCAATCCACGCATCTCAAAAGTCAGTGAAAATTGCAATAAATTGATACCTTAAATGTGCTAAAATAAACTTGAAGTATTGAAGTATTTAGTCAAATAAATCCCTTTATGCATTTGACCAATCGGATGGACTTCTTTTATGTTAGATGCTTGCCTCCTATATAGACAAGGTTCATTTGGAGAAAAATTGAAGTTATGTTGATTCTTATTTAAATTAAACTGTTGCAGTGAAATGGAAATAATGTTTTTGGTTGTTTTGCTGTTGATGTATCGCAAGTTATATCATCATCGTTATATTGATCACAAAAATCGCAAATCGTGAATTTTACTCATGTTGTGCAGCCCTAACACAGATTATTAGTCTCCTAATCTGATGACAGAAATCATAGTTTTGGTTTACATAGCATGAAAAAAAGCAGATAACTAGAGAGACGACGGTAACCTGGTTACTGAAGTACTTATATAAATTTCCGCATTCTTTTTGTTGTCAAGCAAACTTCCTCTTTTCAATTGTTATGGCCTTGGTCACAACTGCCCTTATGGGTGGATAAGGGGGAAAAATGGGCAAACTTGTACGGTGGTCTGTGCAAAATATCAAGGTTGTAGACCGCTCAGCGAGTCTGTAGAGAGAGAAAATGTTCCTGCACACTTTTTCTGCAGGCATGCTGCCAGTGTAAGGATTTGTAAAATAGAAGCACGTCATAAACACACGGAATCCACTGGAGCCTTGGGAGAGATCAAAAGGAAAGTCACATTTACTGCTTTGTATCTGAAGGCAAAAATAAAATGGATACAAAGGTAAGTCAGGGGGGAAAAGAAAGGGACTAAAATGTAACTCAGGAAAACCCTAAAAACAGCACACAGCATCTTCTTAGAATCCTAGTTACCCCAAAAGGAAAATAGCGATAAATGCATATACAATAAATTTAGAAACCCAAAAGCTACTTGAAGAATATCTTCTCTAACAATCAAACATTTGGTTATGAGTTACGCCAACAGACAAGAAATTTAGCCAACTCTACAATGTCTGCTGTTGCAGACATTGCTGTTGCACTCTGGTGTACAGGAGGGTCGTAATCCTTTCAGATTGCCCCTAACATTCTGTTTATTTCACACAAAAATTGATGAGTAGTCACATTTGAAGTTGAATGTGTTTTCCCCTTTTTGTGGAGATAAGGTGAAACAGAGTCCAACAATAATAAAGTCTCAAGTGACCCAAAAAAAATTTTTTTTTTTTGAAAGAGCCCTTCCTGTTGACCTTTTCTGTTTGGACAGGAGAGCGTATTCATTCTGACATCCATCAGAATGCTGAATCAGCACCATCAGCAGCTGCACTCATGTACAGCTGGTGTTTGAACCTGACCAGACTAGAGGGCGTTTCCATGGTCACATGGCATGGCAAAACGTCCCAAAAACACACCTTTGCACTTCTTTGGCTAAACAAACACATCTTTTAAAAGGTTGTCATTTGCACTAGTGTTTACGGATTCCGTCCAGCTGCAGGAGAAAACATCAATAAGAACTCCACAGCAGAGAAACACCCTAAAACAGCTGAGCCAGCAGAGTTAACACCGTCTCTTCTCTGAAAAACCATCATTAATATCTCTTCTCCGTGTTACAAATTTCACCAGACCCGTCAGGTCTTCACGCTAGTGGACTGCAGTTGCTATGGAAACGAGATACGTTACCATAGGAACATATGAAAACCTTCACGAACTGTTATGTAAGAACAGCTGCAGGCTGACATCACACTGCCAGTCCGTCATTGACACAAAGCAGCCTCCCTCCAGCTAAAACCATTAAAAAGAATTTTTTAAAAACTCCTGTATTTCACAAAAAAATAAAAGACGCTTTAATGAAGCTTCAGCTTGCGAATCCCCTGATTGATGCAAGTTGTTTTATAATGCAAACTATTTACTCATAGCCTTGTGTTGATCCATTTTGCAGTTGCATTACAGACGAAACAAACGTAAAGATAAATCCTTTGCCATGACCCAAAGAGGCAGAGCTGCAGTTTTATGGACAGGATGTTGCTAAAGATTAACAGATTTTCTCCGATTTCAAACCCCAACTGGAATCACAGGCCTGCACATTAATTTAAAAATGTTTCATCATCGCGACAACAGCAAAATACGTCATAAACGGCCATAAAAAGGTTCTCATACATGTTTACACACATGCTAAGACAATCTCATGGCAGCTTAAAGCATCTGACCAACTGAATGGACCCCTCCATGGCATTCAGTCAGATGGAGCCCTTCAATGTTAGATACTCGCCTCCTATGTAGACGTGGGTCATTTGCATCTGACCAACTGAATGGACCCCTCCATGGCATTCAGTCAGATGGAGCCCTTCAATGTTAGATACTCGCCTCCTATGTAGACGTGGGTCATTTGGAGTATAATTTGGGTCATTTTAGCTTTTATTTAAATAAAAATGTTGCAGTGAAATGGAAAAGTTTTTTTGTTTGTTCTGCTTTTTATTTATGTATTGCAAGTCATATCTCATCACAATATTAATCCCCCAATAATGCACATCGTAAGTTTTCACTATATTGTACAAGATCCATCGGACGCTGCTATCAAGTCCATTTTTGGTGAAAACCTTAAGCCAGTTAGATTTGGGGAAGCATGGAAACATGCCAAGATGGGCTTAGAAGATCTACCATCTCCAAACCTACACGGCAATTCATCACATTATGTCTTTTAAATAATAAAAGAGGGCAAATGGGCACTCATAGGATCATTATGCACCTTTAAAACCTCTGGGAATGCAGAGCGCTCATGTAAAACACAAATTTAAAGCACCCAAATGTGGTGTAGATTTACCAGACAACTCCGACACTTCCTGTCTAACAAACTGACTAAGACAACTGGATGAAGGATGTTCAACATCCATCCATCCATTTTCTTCTGCTCATCCAGGACCGGGTCCTCTGACACTTCCTCCAGCTCCTCTCCACAACAATAGCTATTTCTTTGCTGCATAGCTGATTGCTAACAACACCATGCAGGAATTGCACAGATTGGATTCAACCAGCTTTCCAGAGATTTAAATGTTGAGATCCAAAAAAAAGGTTTTTGGTTAAATGTCCTCAATGATCTGTCTTATTCTAAACTAAACAGACCTCCACTTAGAGCTTTCAGAGGGACTAATACTCAATATTTTAACTTTTTATTTTGCTTAGAGTTGATTGGCTTTTGGTAAATCTCAAAGACAAGTTAGGATTTTTTTATATAAATGAAAGCAAAAAGGTTACATACTGAATGTCAGAAATGTCAAAAATCCAGCATTGTACATCCCTAATCTGGATGAACATTCAAATGTATTAAAATGGAAATCCTAAAAAAACTCTTAAAAACTCCTGTGAAGTTTTTTGAAAAGAAAAACGTAAATATGTCTCATCCTGCAGATCCAAAATACTTGGAACAAAAATATATATAATTTCCTAGATCATTTGTTTTATTAAAATGAATTTTTTGCCAAATAAATAGATGGCCAAAATTTTTCAAAACAAAATCCACATTTATTTTCTTAACTGCCAACAATTATAAAAAAAAAAAAAAAGATGAATATCAAGTTAAAGCAATGCGCAAGACCTAAAAAAACAAACAAGTCAACAATTGTCCACACAAACACTATTCTCCTTTATAACCTCGTGTTAATGACAAAGTTTTATTGTAAATTAAAACCTTATTTAGAACCGGAAACTCCATTTTAGTCGTAAACCCCAAATGACTTCAAGAATCTATGTGGATTAAGCAATGGATTCTACAGCAAGAAACAGAAGATTAATAATATGGAAATGTTTTCATTAAAGCCAAATTTCAACATATTCTATTCATTCAAAAATCAAGCTGTTCAACCGATTGCCAATGAAGAGATCATCATTCAGAGTGACACCACAGCCTTCATATAAAAGAGCTGGATGACTGGCATTACTGAGACTGAAGCATCAGTGAGAGCCTCTCATGAGTCTGCATCCTCCTTTTACTATAGTTAACAAAAATGATAAGCAAATTATACCTTTTTTATCATTACAAAATATATAAGGAAAAAGAAATTCCATAAAAACCATGAAAAAAGGTTTAATTTCTTCTGTTAAAAATAAAAACGCCTTGCAGACATTGTAAGCAACCTTTTCATTATATTTCATATACATTTAAACACGACACATTTGCTTCCATATAGAAGTTAAAATGCACAAACCGCTCCCGTCAATGGAAACCTGCTAAATAATTCAAAATATTTACACTACATTAAGCTACTCTGTTGTGTTAGTTCTGGTTGTTCAGTCACAACTACAGCAAAAAGATCCACTAAAGTAAAAGCTGAAGAAAACTGAAATATTATATTGAAAGGAACACAATCACTAGACTTTAAATATGTTAGTAAAAGTCCTGGCTGTAGGTCTATGCGTGTTGTTCTATTTCTCAAATTAATACAACAATTCAGCCGTTTTCAGTTTCAGATTTGAATAAATCAACCGATTTAAAAGGGAAAAGGAGCATTTTGTATTAAACTTCTTTCTCCAGCCAGCTGGAATGTTATTGTGCCAGTGCAGACTGGTTCATTTCCCTGTCACATGTCACATCAGATGGTGTTTGGATTCCTGGCCGAAACAAACACATTTTCCCCATGTGCAGTCTCAGACTTAAGTCAGTGCCATCATGTACAGATCTGCGAGGTTTCTGACCAAACATAACTACAGAAGTGTTGTGGAGGGACTCATTTGGTATTGAACCAGTCCCTCATGACTTCTGCCCCATCTCTGACCTTCCTCAAAGGATCAACCTACTACTTTCAAAATGATGAAACATCCAGAAGATGAAAAGAAAACGTGAGAGGGTAAAGAGGAAATCGAAAAGAGGAACACATTATTATAAACTGTCCTGCAGTTGAGGGTGTGGGAGTACCGAGGAGTGGGCGGCAAACAAACACAGAGCTTTGTGTATGAACAGTGCCTGCGTGCTGTAGCATATTATACAGTGTATTCAAGGATGCCAAGAGGGGCTTAGATTGCCAGATCTGAGCTCCATCTGCACTGATCATTACTCAGATTTACTCATTTTAGGGAATTTCCATTGTTAAACAAAAATATTTTTTTTATTGGGTTCAGGACAACAAATTGGATGGAGGTAATTTAGTGACCCTAATGAGAAAAAAAAAGGTCAAAGTCAGCAACTAAAATCAATGTGTATATTATATTTTTAACAAAAAAATGGACTAATTGTGACGTCCAATCAGAAACTCAAAGTAGACACGTGTTTGTGGTCCCAAACAGCACATTAGATGAACGTGTTTAAATTAAATTAATACAATTTACTGAGTCATGGTGGTGTTATTTTAGCAACTGCATGACTTTGTGTTTGAGCACCACATTTAGTCCATGTTTGCTCGCAATTTCTGGATAATTCGGCTCGTGCTCTAACGCCAGAATCCCCCTAAACACACCCGAGTTGAACCGCCTAGAGTCCACATTAAACAACTACAGAGACTGGGGGTTGATGGGAAAGTAAAACCACAACAGGCCTGCTCAGGTAGCAGGCTAACGCCAGTGAAAGTGTGCAGCGGCGCTGCTCGTCTTAAGGGGCTTTAGGCTCTGAAGCCGCGTTGTTTTTCGTTAAAACACAACCCTCAAACAATTGTTTTAGTGGAAGGGAAGGCGTCTGCGTTCATGATACTCCCCCGCTCTCCGTCAGTCCGTGTTAGCCTAACAGTTTCCCACTGAACGACACAGCTACGACAAAAACACGCAAAAAAAACCAGGACAAACATATAGGAACTCCGTTACATTTTAATAGTGTTGCACAGCTGCAATGTATGTAAGTTTACTAAAAGCTTACCCTCTTTATAGCTGTGGTGGAACGAAAGCAAAGCAAGTCGACGGGTAGCCTGTGGTTTGAACTGTTTTTATCCGCTGCCCTGCTGATTTCAGAGCTTTATCTCTCTGCGCTTGTCCTTCCCCCCCACCCATTTACCATCATCCCACTTGGGTGCGGCAAGGGCTAATCTGCGGCTCCCCATTGGCTAAAAAAATGACACGTGACATCTGCGGATCAGGTGATTGGACAATGAACCAACCATCGCCATAGTTGGGGGAGTATTTTTTTTTCATACCAAACAAAAATACAAAAACACTTGATAAGTAAACTGTAGTTACACGTCAATACTCTCTAATCTATTTACAATGTATTTAATGCAATAAATTTACATTTTTGATACATGTTTGCCCATAGTAGCGTCGCTTGATATTATTTGCCAAATTCTGTTGCAAAATATGTCATTGCATTGTTCTAGACTGGTGGTTGTAAAATAGATTAAGTGTTCTCCTGCAGTTACACCCTTTTAATGGTCACTTAACATTCCTATACCCTTTTAAAATATAAATATTTGCTTAAAGTAATATTTATTCCATATTTCCATTCCTAATTCTTTAAATGAACTTTTGTATATTTCAGTTTTACTATAATGTCTATTTCTGCCTTGTTCATGATTGTGACTAAGTCAATAATTCTGCTTTAAACAAACTTTGAGATATTATACTGCTGTGCTGTTTTTAATTGATTTAAAAAAAATTGTTTTATTGCTGGAAATATTATGTGTTTATTTTATGTTTAAGAGCTCGAGTGATCCCAGGAGCTAAGCTGTCTGGGGTTTAGGCCCCTGAAAGGGTCTCCCATGGGAGCCAGGTCCTGGGTGAGGAGTCAGACAAAGAGCAGTTCAGAAACCCACCTATGAGAAGTACAATCAATGACCCAATCCGTTGCCCGGATTGGCGTCACTAGGACAGGCGAGCACCTGGTGACCGGGCCTCTCCCCATGGATCCTGGTCGGGCCCAGCCCAAAGAAATGACGTGGGACCACCCTACCACAGGCTTACCACCCACCCGTAGGACACCTCAAAAGGGGACGGTGCAATGTGGTTGGGGGGGCAGTCAAAGGTGCCTCTGACGTCCAAACCACCATCATGGAACTTGACTTTTGGGACGTTGATGATATATGTTGCTTCAAAATACCTAATCTAACTCTATTACCCTCACAGCATGTTACAGGAAGTCTCAGTTAGTATAATTTCATTTCTATCACTGGGGAAAACAAAGAGTTTTAAGTTTTTCATAACTCCATTACAGTCGGTCCACCCTTAAAAGCAGTGATACATTTGTTGTTTGTTCTCTGGGGTAAATATCTCATGTCATTTAGATATTTAGTCGCATTCCTCCTCACAGCAAAGTATATGATCCATCTGGTTTAAGACCTTTGCATCAAGTCCATTCAAAATAACAATTATTTTTGTATAATTATTATTCCAAAACGTGAATAATTGCTTGCAGTCTTTAGAATGGTGAATTCCCGTGTGTTTCCATTTATATGACCTATGATCCTCTGAATGCTGTTTTACATTCAGTAATGCCACAGACGTGTAACTATTCAGCTGTCAAACCTAATTGTTTAGGATAAACACAACTTTTTAGATGATTTAGATTTAAGCTATGGTGTTTTTTTGTTCTTACAGTTTCATAATTTCTCCATTTATAATTTTCTCAATCAAGTATGCACCTATCTTTCAACCAGGCCCATAATAGCATCATTTTTAAGATTTACGTATGTGAAAAAGACAATAAAAGTTCTCAAACACGAAACCATATATATTCCAAGATGAACCCCAGAGAGTTTGCAAACATGTATGAAATATTGTTCACCACTTGTGTGCATACGATTGTATTTTTTTAATGGCTTTGAGGTGGCTTCATTTTTCAAACACAGTACTTGCAGATCTATTTAAAGGTGTGTTGCAGAGGCACATACACATTTATTATGTAACCATGACAGAGAGCAAAAGCAGATGCAATTGTGTGCACAAAGGCAATGGCTCTGTTAATTTAAGTGCTAAGTGTTTGCCACTAGGTGGCGATGTCCCCAACATTTTTGAGTGAAGACACTCAGGAAACTAATACTAGTGCATACAGCGCTGTAGATCTCACTCCTCCCACACTCTTGATTGTACAAGAAATTGACTGTCTTAATACTATTAATTTAAAATAAATTGAAAACATTTTAAATGTCTGATCGTGATGGATCATCCAGCTGTTTTAGGGCTGTAGCAATTTCCGCTAATAAGGAAATTGGGGTAAAATAGAGGAAATCAAATATAAGGAGTGACAGTAGGACCTGTGTTTTTTGGGATGTTGAGAGTCAGAAACTGCACAGACAAACGTCTATTCCTCTAAAATTGATCAATAAATTATAACCACAATGTTTGAATCACAGATTTTTTAAGAATACGGCTTTATGTGAGTCTGAATTTGTAGCAATTACATCAAACTGAGCATAGATTTGCTTTGCATTATAAAATCCAGGTTGGTTGTATCCTACATTACGAGTGAACCATTAGGCCTTTAACTTTTGCGGGTGTTAATCCTGTTCCAGTTGACACTCAGTCCTCTAGACTGATCCCAGACCAGCACAGGTGGTTCTTGTGTTAAGAAATGACTGCGGTCTGCCTTATAGCATGGATACACCGGGCTGGGGAGTCTAAATATATCCAACTGGTGTGTCTGAAGAGTTCAGGCATGAAGTTGATATCCTTACACTGGAAATCTACACCTGACTGTATTACTGTCTCTATTGTGTGTGTAAGCGTTGCTCATACTCCCTGTACCTGTTGGGTTTGTTTATCTGATACTCTCACATAAAGCATTGAAATTGGGCTCTTTGTGTTTTTTTACAATCTGAAACCAGTGGTGCCAACAATGTGATGTTTTTGTCCATAACAGGAGAGAAAACGAAGCACCAGCTTAAAGACAAGATAAAATATCTCCCAATGAAAACATTTTTTACACAGCCGATCGTTTGCAGGGTTTCGTTGAAGTCTGTGCGTACATTCCTTGGTCACCTGTTTTCTTTTAGCAGCACATGTCACAGGGGGAGTAAAGATAAACCCAGCTGCTTTTTGTATTCATTTCAGGCAGCACTTGCCATCCCCTTTTAACTGCAAGCGGCCTTCACGTCTAAGCTCTCAAATCATCAAGAGCTGAAACGCAAACAGGCCATCCATAGTGACTGATGATGCCTGGAAATATTAACATATTTGGGGATATGGCCTAATTCCTTTTTACTAAAGGCATGATCATTAAAGACTTATTGCAGATCAACTGGTGCTTGCTGGGTTTCTCAACAAGAGCCACCACCCTTGCTGATAAATCCAGCAAAAAGCCAGAGAAGTAGGCAATGATAATACTCTGTTTCTAACTGCAGCAGCCTGGCTTTTCCTCAAAGATGGTATTGTATTGCTCTGGGAAGGCCATGGAAAATCCCTCTGCCTTCTTCTGCTGTGCCCTGCACAACCACACAAGGGTTAGTCTGTCTTTTCTACAATGTGTTTATGATTCAGTCCTACTTGGGTAAAAATTTTATATAACCTCTGACCCCGAAAAGTGACCTTTCAAACTCAGTAGTCTCACCTACACAATTCCTCTTGAATAGACCGAACAATGAGCAATAACCAGAAAGTGCCTCCGCTTTAGCCAAACTACAGAAAATAATGGCTTCAAAAAGTTGTGTAGAAACAGAACAAACAGTATTTGTTATAAAAGTATGACAATTTTAGTCTCCTTTAATATTAAAACACAAAAAAGGTAAATAGCATGCAAAGAGTTTCTCACTCATGGAACCTCTATGACGCCAACAGACCCACCCACAGATCAGGAACCAGGAAATGAATTAATCTGTATAACATCAGTTAATGTCACATATTTTGTAGGAAAGAAACAATTTCCACCTGCACCCTTTTGCAAAATGCAATCATTTACCTGCAGCTTTGTTGATGACCCTTAGTTTTCATGCATAGTTCAGTTCAAAACATGACAGTTTAATGCAATAACATTCAACTACTTGAACAACTCCCTTTTGTTGTTCTCAAAGCTTTTTCCTTTTCCTAATTTTGGAGATTTTATTTACTATTGACAGTCTGGTTCATTTGTTTTATTTAGTTTTATTGAAAAGTAATATATTGTCACATATAAAAAGAGCCATTTGGGAAACTATGCTTCCCTGTTTTTTAAAGAAGTTTGTTTTAGAGTGGGAAATGTATGTCTGACAATTGTTTAAAATGGAGAAATGAACAATTACTTCTACCTGCATTGAAGTATTGGAAAAAGTTTTTTTTTTTCAAATTAGAATAGACATGCTTGTTGCTTTATTTTTAACTGGTAAATAATTAATTTGAGTTGGTTAAACTGGACAACAGCTGCAATTTCTGTCAAACAAAATTACTTGATTTTCTGATTTAGTAAAAGAACTAATAGAAACCAGTTTATTCCTGATTGTTAGATACTGTATTCCTTTTTTAAGTTGGATACTAATGTAAAAAGAAACTCCACTTTAAACTTTACCTCTGAGAGGTGCAGCAATTTAAAAACTCAAGATGGCAGCTGGTTCAGCTGATGAAGAATTGTGTTGTTTTAATATTTTTTCGTTCCATAATTACTACTTACGCAGGTCCTTTAATTAGTGTTTATGAGTGCTACTTGCAGCAACGCATTTGTTTTAAACGTTACCCACAACTGCAAGCACCTGTTTAAAAAAACATTCAACGCTAAAATTCGATACTACCAAGCCACACTTTCAAAAAGGTGGCAAAGTACACTAATGCATTTTTGTAGTGATTTGGTAAAAAATACAAAAACATCTTTTGATCTATTTGAAGTGTTCCCAGTTGCCTTTAATAATGATTATGCTGTTCTTAGCCAAAAAGAAAAAAACAAAACAGTGCAATTTGTACACTATGCATCCTACTTTTTTTATTTAGACAATAAATATCACGTCACGAAGTAAATACCAAATACATATGAACATTTTATGAAGACTATTTGTGAATCTTCTCTGTGTTCTGAAGATGTAAACTTGGATGCTTTATAAAAATTGGCTTAAAAAAAAAGAAGAAAAATGTGTATATATATATATAAGTATATACTGTATATATATTTGTATATACATTTTTCTAATGAAAAATTATTTAAACGCTACGCATTCTAGTCTATATTCACCAATCTATGAGCATCAATGCACACTGGTTCTTTGCAAAGACTTCTGGGAAATTTCTGGGGGACTTGATTTTGAAATTGTAGATTCGAATAGCACTACAAAATGGAAAAGGTACTCTAGTGCACCAAGTTGTGAGTAGTAAAGGAATTACTACTCAGAAACAGAAACAGTGTCTGCAGAGCAGAACTTTGTCTCTGAGTTTTGGGCTAGGACCACTGGCATGAGCAACCCCGCCCCCTTTCCCTAGTGTATTTTCTACGTCATTAATTAGCTCTGCGTACTTAAATTATTATTTATCAGACACTGGTTTGTTTTTTAAATATAATTTATAAAACGTACCGACATGTTTCGGTGGAATACCTTCCGCCTTCGTCAGGGCGGAAGGTATTCCACCGAAACATGGCATTTAAGTACGCAGTATAATTTATAGACACAATGAACCTCATTGAATCATTATAAGCTCTGCTCCTGATTCGCAACTTTTTTTTTGTAATCAGTGTGGGTCTTAAATCCCCCAAAACAGAACTATTTTACCTTAGAATTTAGCGGTCATAAACCTGCAATAATGCAAGTTCCTCTCCCTCCACACAAAAACAGTTCTATGTTAGAATATTGTCAAACAACATTTTTTAATAGTACAGCTAACGTGCATTATGATCCGATTAAGTGCTTTGGATGGATGTTTTTAATCCGCATTGTAACTGGGTTGCTTCGACTGTCACCAGTGGATTATAAAAGACTACTTTTATTCCTGACACTTCCATTTTTAACAAGGGGGGAGCTTTTATTCGGCTTTTGGTTGACAGAAACCGCGACTGCGTGTAGCTACCTGAACCCCCCCCCCCCCCCCCCCCCCCAAACACCCCGGCTCCTCCTCCTCCCCCCCGGCAGTTGATATGTGCGCCCGGAGCTTTGAATCTCTTCTGTGGCCCCAGCAGCCGCCATGCTGAGCTGAGAGACCCGGCAGACTTTCACGCCGCCACTTCTGCACGTCCTCGCTGCGTTACAAAGGAAGACGTCCCCGCGGTGAGTACTTTGACGTTGTTGTAATGGAGTGGAAGTTGAGTTCTAACGTTTGGTTTCCTGAACGTTTTCTGGGATCTGCGCGTGCCGCCGCAGACTTTTTCAGCCCAGCTGCACTTGTTGCACCAAACCTGCTAGTACTAGAGGCTCGAATTTTTTTTTTCTTCTTCTAAACTTCATACATGAAAAAAGCTGAGCGCTCCCCCTTGAATTTTCTTACAGATATGTTTTAAAAACTGAAAACAAGTTCGATGGAGGTGAACAACCGTGGATTCATTGTCCGTAAATCACCGACAGCTGTTTGGACGCTAATTACTTGAAAGTTTCCGTGTTACTAAATGCCATCAGGTGTTTTATTAGTGAACTTTTGATTTGAAAGTCTCGGCTCATTTATCTAAAAAGTAGACTCTTCTGCGTATGGTCAGTGTAGAAAATGGTCGTTTTTCTATTCAGTTTCCTCATTTGAGTTAAAAAATGAAATATTTTGTCTAAAACGTGTGCAAAATAAATTTTAAAATAGTTTTGTTGTTTATTGCACCTTTTAAGGGTAAACTTTAGAATTTCAAACAAATATAAAAACAAAATCATAGAAAAGGCTTCAATGGCTACTTATTGGATATTACTGGATTTTAAATTAGGTCAGATCTCTATTTTCAAAAATATTTTTTAAAGTTTTCCTTTCGGACTTAATCCAAATTGATGCCATATTGTTGCGTTTTCTTATTTTTCTTATTTAATAATTTCCTTAAATATATATTAAAAAATGAATTTATTTTTGTCTGAACACTTGTGAAGTAGTAATAGTTTTGTCCTGTATTCCTTTTTTTTGGGTCAAGCTTGGGAATTGCAATTTCTTCCTCCTCTTTTTGCGTAGTGATTTTATTAGTGGATTTTAAAGTGAGTTCAGATCTCTATAAAACTTTATAACTTAGTTAAAAAAAATATTCTTAATCGGTTTCATGAGTCGTATTGTTGAGCACCTCTCCCCCGTCGCTCAGCTTTTCAGCCTTAGACTCTGACATCCCGTCGCTCACAGGCTCAATTAGTAACTAGAAGGAGCTGCATTTCCAGAAGAAAATGCAGGGTTGAATGCTGTACTGCTGAATGAAAGCTGAATTAGCTGAAGAAATGGCTCAACTGTACTGGAAGAACCATGAAAAGTTAAAGGTGCAAAAGTCCTAGCAGGAATAAGCTGAAAAAGTTGAACATTGTAATAGTAGAATGGCTGAAATAGGTCAAAATTTGTAGGACTTAAGCATGAAAGCTGAAATTGTTGAAAAAATGGCTGAATTGTTGAAAATTTGAAGATGTTGCTAAAATGGCTAAAAGTACTAGCACTGGAATCAGCATCATCAACTGACTCCAAAAAACACATTGTTTGAGAGTATCATATTAGTAAAAGCTACATGTTCTAAGTTGATAGAAAATCCACTCTTTTCAAAATGGCGGCTTTTCTATTGATTTTATCTCCATAGCAACCATTTTATGTTTGGGTCGCCTGGAGATGAGGAACAAATCAATGTCGGTTTCAGATGAATCGGAAAAAGTAAATTTTTGGACGTCCTTAGCAACGAGCTTTGTTTGCTAACCACGCCCACATTCCTTATATGTCCAGTTCCAGTGAATTTCAATATGTTCAGTTCCAGCCATGGATGAAGTTTATTGCAACATTTGCTTCAGATTTTGTCAAAAAATGCCCACTAAACAGTAGGTTGTGTCGACATCCCATAATGATTTCAAAACGTATGTTGAAGTCCAAAGCCTTGTGAGCATTTCAATGTTTGAACGGTGCCTCTAGCTGAAAGCATGTTAAAGTTATAATGCTTGAAAGCAACAAAGGTTTTCAAGGATTCATCATGTATTTAAATGAAGCAAAAATCTTGGAAAATCCTGGAAAATCTTGGAATATCTTGAAAAGTTCAAAGATTTGAAAGACTAAAAGTCGTAGCTGAAAGGAATAAGCTGAAAGGGTTGAACATTGTAATAGTAGAAGGATTAAAATACGTGAAAGTTTGAAGAAGTTTAAAATTGCCTCACATTTTGGCACAAAATGGCCGCCAAACTGTAGGTGGTGTTGCCATCCCATAATAATTTTGAACCTTATGTTGAAGTCCAAAACCTTGTGAACATTTCAATATTTGAACGGTGTCTCTAGCCAAAAGAATGTTAAAGTTACAATTGTTTAAAGAAGCAAAGGTGTGGCCAATGGAGCAAAAACATTGGAAAATCTGGGAATATCCGGGAATATCTGGAAAAGTTCAAAGATTTGAAGGACCAAAAGTCATAGCTGAAAGGAATAAGCTGAAAGGGTTGAACATTGTAATAGTAGAATGGTAAAAATAGGTGAAAGTTTGAAGAAGTTTAAAATTGCCTCACATTTTGGCACAAAATGGCCGCCAAACTGTAGGTGGTGTTGCCATCCCATAATAATTTTGAGCCTTATGTTGAAGTCCAAAACCTTGTGAACATTTCAATATTTGAACGGTGTCTCTAGCCAAAAGAATGTTAAAGTTACAATTGTTTAAAGAAGCAAAGGTGTGGCCAATGGAGCAAAAACATTGGAAAATCTGGGAATATCCGGGAATATCTGGAAAAGTTCAAAGATTTGAAGGACCAAAAGTCATAGCTGAAAGGAAACAGATGAAAGGGTTGAACATTGTAATAGTAGAATGGTAAAAATAGGTGAAAGTTTGAAGAAGTTTAAAATTGCCTCACATTTTGGCACAAAATGATAGCCAAACTGTAGGTGGTGTTGCCATCCCATAATAATTTTGAACCTTATGTTGAAGTCCAAAACCTTGTGAACATTTCAATATTTGAACGGTGTCTCTAGCCAAAAGAATGTTAAAGTTACAATTGTTTAAAAAAGCAAAGGTGTGGCCAATGGAGCAAAAACATTGGAAAATCTGGGAATATCCGGGAATATCTGGAAAAGTTCTAAGATTTGAAGGACCAAAAGTCATAGCTGAAAGGAATAAGATGAAAGGGGTTGAACATTGTAATAGTAGAATGGTAAAAATAGGTGAAAGTTTGAAGAAGTTTAAAATTGCCTCACATTTTGGCACAAAATGGCCGCCAAACTGTAGGTGGTGTTGCCATCCCATAATAATTTTTAAACCTTATGTTGAAGTCCAAAACCTAGTGAACATTTCAATATTTGAACGGTGTCTCTAGCCAAAAGAATGTTAAAGTTACAATTGTTTAAAGAAGCAAAGGTGTGGCCAATGGAGCAAAAAGATTGGAAAATCTGGGAATATCCGGGAATATCTGGAAAAGTTCAAAGATTTGAAGGACCAAAAGTCATAGCTGAAAGGAATAAGATGAAAGGGTTGAACATTGTAATAGTAGAATGGTAAAAATAGGTGAAAGTTTGAAGAAGTTTAAAATTGCCTCACATTTTGGCACAAAATGGCCGCCAAACTGTAGGTGGTGTTGCCATCCCATAATAATTTTTAAACCTTATGTTGAAGTCCAAAACCTTGTGAACATTTCAATATTTGAATGGTGTCTCTAGCCAAAAGAATGTTAAAGTTACAATTGTTTAAAGAAGCAAAGTTGTGGCCAATGGAGCAAAAAGATTGGAAAATCTGGGAATATCCGGGAATATCTGGAAAAGTTCAAGGATTTGAAGGACCAAAAGTCATAGCTGAAAGGAATAAGCTGAAAGGGTTGAACATTGTAATAGTAGAATGGTAAAAATACGTGAAAGTTTGAAGAAGTTTAAAATTGCCTCACATTTTGGCACAAAATGGCCGCCAAACTGTAGGTGGTGTTGCCATCCCATAATAATTTTGAACCTTATGTTGAAGTCCAAAACCTTGTGAACATTTCAATATTTGAACGGTGTCTCTAGCCAAAAGAATGTTAAAGTTACAATTGTTTAAAGAAGCAAAGGTGTGGCCAATGGAGCAAAAACATTGGAAAATCTGGGAATATCCGGGAATATCTGGAAAAGTTCAAAGATTTGAAGGACCAAAAGTCATAGCTGAAAGGAATAAGCTGAAAGGGTTGAACATTGTAATAGTAGAATGGTAAAAATAGGTGAAAGTTTGAAGAAGTTTAAAATTGCCTCACATTTTGGCACAAAATGGCCGCCAAACTGTAGGTGGTGTTGCCATCCCATAATAATTTTGAGCCTTATGTTGAAGTCCAAAACCTTGTGAACATTTCAATATTTGAACGGTGTCTCTAGCCAAAAGAATGTTAAAGTTACAATTGTTTAAAGAAGCAAAGGTGTGGCCAATGGAGCAAAAACATTGGAAAATCTGGGAATATCCGGGAATATCTGGAAAAGTTCAAAGATTTGAAGGACCAAAAGTCATAGCTGAAAGGAAACAGATGAAAGGGTTGAACATTGTAATAGTAGAATGGTAAAAATAGGTGAAAGTTTGAAGAAGTTTAAAATTGCCTCACATTTTGGCACAAAATGATAGCCAAACTGTAGGTGGTGTTGCCATCCCATAATAATTTTGAACCTTATGTTGAAGTCCAAAACCTTGTGAACATTTCAATATTTTAACGGTGTCTCTAGCCAAAAGAATGTTAAAGTTACAATTGTTTAAAAAAGCAAAGGTGTGGCCAATGGAGCAAAAACATTGGAAAATCTGGGAATATCCGGGAATATCTGGAAAAGTTCTAAGATTTGAAGGACCAAAAGTCATAGCTGAAAGGAATAAGATGAAAGGGGTTGAACATTGTAATAGTAGAATGGTAAAAATAGGTGAAAGTTTGAAGAAGTTTAAAATTGCCTCACATTTTGGCACAAAATGGCCGCCAAACTGTAGGTGGTGTTGCCATCCCATAATAATTTTTAAACCTTATGTTGAAGTCCAAAACCTTGTGAACATTTCAATATTTGAATGGTGTCTCTAGCCAAAAGAATGTTAAAGTTACAATTGTTTAAAGAAGCAAAGTTGTGGCCAATGGAGCAAAAAGATTGGAAAATCTGGGAATATCCGGGAATATCTGGAAAAGTTCAAGGATTTGAAGGACCAAAAGTCATAGCTGAAAGGAATAAGCTGAAAGGGTTGAACATTGTAATAGTAGAATGGTAAAAATAGGTGAAAGTTTGAAGAAGTTTAAAATTGCCTCACATTTTGGCACAAAATGATAGCCAAACTGTAGGTGGTGTTGCCATCCCATAATAATTTTGAACCTTATGTTGAAGTCCAAAACCTTGTGAACATTTCAATATTTTAACGGTGTCTCTAGCCAAAAGAATGTTAAAGTTACAATTGTTTAAAAAAGCAAAGGTGTGGCCAATGGAGCAAAAACATTGGAAAATCTGGGAATATCCGGGAATATCTGGAAAAGTTCTAAGATTTGAAGGACCAAAAGTCATAGCTGAAAGGAATAAGATGAAAGGGGTTGAACATTGTAATAGTAGAATGGTAAAAATAGGTGAAAGTTTGAAGAAGTTTAAAATTGCCTCACATTTTGGCACAAAATGGCCGCCAAACTGTAGGTGGTGTTGCCATCCCATAATAATTTTTAAACCTTATGTTGAAGTCCAAAACCTTGTGAACATTTCAATATTTGAATGGTGTCTCTAGCCAAAAGAATGTTAAAGTTACAATTGTTTAAAGAAGCAAAGTTGTGGCCAATGGAGCAAAAAGATTGGAAAATCTGGGAATATCCGGGAATATCTGGAAAAGTTCAAGGATTTGAAGGACCAAAAGTCATAGCTGAAAGGAATAAGCTGAAAGGGTTGAACATTGTAATAGTAGAATGGTAAAAATAGGTGAAAGTTTGAAGAAGTTTAAAATTGCCTCACATTTTGGCACAAAATGGCCGCCAAACTGTAGGTGGTGTTGCCATCCCATAATAATTTTGAACCTTATGTTGAAGTCCAAAACCTTGTGAACATTTCAATATTTGAACGGTGTCTCTAGCCAAAAGAATGTTAAAGTTACAATTGTTTAAAGAAGCAAAGGTGTGGCCAATGGAGCAAAAACATTGGAAAATCTGGGAATATCCGGGAATATCTGGAAAAGTTCAAAGATTTGAAGGACCAAAATGTCATAGCTAGAATAAGATGAAAGAGCTGAACATTTTCATAGCCGAACGGTTAAAATAGGTGAAAAATTGTAGAAGGAGTTTAACTGTGAACTTCTGAACGAAAAATTCTCCATGTATTTCAATGGAGCAAAAATTCCCGGAAAACCTGGAATATCTTAAAAAGTAAAAGGATTTGAAAAACCAAAAGTCATAGCAGAAATAAGATGAAAGAGATGAACATTTTAAAAGTAGAATGGTTAAAATAGGTTAAAAATTGTAGAAGTAGTTAAACGCCAAAAAACGGCGGAAGATACTATAAAAATAAATAAAGAGAAACAGGAAAACAAAGGGTTGAATGCTTTACAGCATTCAACCAATTATCCTGCCTCATTGATCGTCATTCCACAGGTCCTTGTCTGGTAGAAATCAGGCATCGGTGCAGCCACCCGGATCTTGTCAATCTGACGGGCTGGCTGGCACCCAAGCGAGCCAGAATCCTGCCAGCCAAACCCTGAGGGGTCCGCTGGCTAGAACAGGATATTGCTGCGTGACCATCCACCAGCAGCAGACAAATCTTTAAATCACGGGCTGCGTTCTGCTGTGCCTTTCAGCCTCCTGTCTGTCACTCCAACTTTCCCTCAGGGAAGGAGTTCTGTCAGTGTTGCAAGCTGTCAGCGTTCGTGGAGATTTTGAAGCTTCTGTTTGTGAAGAACCTTAAACTTTAAGTTATTTAAAATGAACTGCAAATACTTCTTGCCTAAATCTTTTTCCGTCTTTCTCCTCTAGCTTCTAGTCCACTACCAAACTTGTTTGCCTTTGATTTATGTACATTTTTGAGAGCCTGGCCAACTAAATGTATATCCTTCCCACACGGACACTTGTATTGACAACACGAGACTTCCATGTGCTAAATCAAATTACACAGAATGCTTTAGCCTGATGAAAACCACACAAAGGCACGCAAACCCATCCTTGGAATTCCTTCTTAAAATCTTTAATCAATTTAAAATGGATTTAAAAAAAGAAGTGGGAGGTTCTTCGGGAAATGGGAAACTGAAGGGGAGCTTTGTTTTAAACTTGAACTGTGTGCAGCAGAAGCCTTGGTTTGGGATCTTCATGGTTGTTTATGTGGATGTCCTGGTTGTGTTTTCAATGCACGCTTTGGCTGGTTGACAGATTTCACCACAGCTGAAAGCCTGGAAGAGCTTTTTACTGGAGCAGATCCAGTGTTGAAATGTCTGGAGCTCAATCTAAGAAGTTCTTTGGAAAGAATTCCTGGTTTTCTCACACGCCTTTTTTGAGTAGTTATCTTGGAAACTGATACTTGATTTTGAGTTTTCTTTGGTTCTGGGGCTAAAAGGAATTTCCTGTGTCGGTTCACATGAAAAGGCGGGGACACCTGCAAAAGATCCACCCGGTATTGCTTCACCTCCTGCTGTGGAGGTGACTGTAGAAGGCGATCTAGACAGGGGGGAACCCTATTGTTTCTCCCTACTTCTAACAATCCAGTGATCTCCCAGCGCATTGTTCTGTAAACAACATTGTATGTGCTCTTGCAGCACCCTAAAAGATAGGAACCGATGGAATGCACACAACCTTAAAGACCCACTCCAATAAAAAATAGTGTTTTTTTTAACATGCTGTTGTGGTCATTTTCTCATGATGGATGGTAGAAAGTTGAGCTTAAAATTGCATTTCTGAGTATTTCTTTGATTCAAATCGTTGTGTAGCAGAAGCAGATGAAAAAAACGCTGTTTTGAAAAAGTTAGTAGCTGTAATGTAGGCGCTACAGGCAGTAGGCCACAAGCTCCGGCTCCATTCTGATGCATCTACTTGCAGATAAATAGATCCATGTACGTCTTTGTTTTGCTTGTCTGAGTGGCATCTGGCTCAAAATTGGATTGCTTCAATGTTGCTTGGCATTTTTGTTGCACCGCTAATGTTGGGTGGAGGTTATGAAAGGGAAAGCTAGTGGGGAAGTGTTAACAAAGGGATGATGGAAAATGAGGGCAGGCTTACTCCGTACGAACGGTCAAACTTTTAATGAACTACTGTTGCTCTTCCATTCTGAAAAAACAAAAACAAAAAAAACCGAAACGATCGGCTTTTTGATTTTTGGCTAAAAAAAATCATAATTAAAAGACCACTGGGAACTCTGACAATGGATTAATAGATGATTGGAGTGTAACTTTAAACATCAAAACTTTAGAAAGACAGACTTACCCTTTTTGTCCTGGTTTGGTGATGATGGTGACATTTGTGACCACCTCCCACATCTACATCAAAGGCAAAAAGCTCAGCTACCACACCCTACTGTTTTCCCCCCCTGCAGCCCCAGGCTGGGGTAACCTCATCCTGTTCAAGAGAGTAGTATCTGGGTCTGCATCAGCAGCGGAGGTGCATGTGCAGGCAATTCTTCTACGTTGCATAATGCATTGCCACATTCCAGAGATGTCTCAGCAAAATTGCCTCACCAATGCGGTTGTGGTTTCAGATTGACAGCATAACCTCTGCTCAGCCTACGCTACAATGCAAAATAATCAAAACATTTGGTGATGGTCACAAACTTGACCAGGAAATGTGACCAGATTCCCAAGATGCTGCCCCCACAGCAGCAAATGGTGCTGGTGGGAGTGCAGGAAGCTGGCTGATCAGATGCGGGGGCTCCGCTGACAGCTTCCATGATGTTTTGAAAAGGTTCCCGGCGTCGTGTTATTGGGAGCAGGGAGCTGGAAGGGAATGGAGAGCGAGGGAGCCCACATACAGTACATTCTGTTGCAGCGGAGA
This sequence comes from Oryzias latipes, assembly GCF_053564925.1. Taxonomy (NCBI): domain Eukaryota; kingdom Metazoa; phylum Chordata; class Actinopteri; order Beloniformes; family Adrianichthyidae; genus Oryzias; species Oryzias latipes. The sequence continues at coordinate 23,616,884 of NC_136248.1, read as the reverse complement.
GCACGACTGTTTGTCACAGCAGACAGTGTTTTCTGTCTTTGTCCAAGTTTAGTCTGTCAAATGTTAGGCTCCTGGTTTTTTTAAGGTGGTATTTTTGCATGGCTGAGCTTTGGAGGCGAGGGAACTGTTGATCCCTGTTTTTAATGTTTGCATATAGAGAAAGAAGTTGCAGCATCATCACACACCATTTTTCTTTTTTTTTTGCCATAAATGGTCATTGCAGTCAAAATGTGTGCTGTGGTTTTGGTGAGAACGCCTTTGTACCTGCTCTTCTTCTCAGCCTTCAAGGAAAAGCCCAACATGTTCCTATGACAATAGACACACTCCCACAGACTCGCGTCAAGGCGATTGCAGCCCCTTCCCCCTGTCCTCACCCACCACCCCCAACGTCCCCCTTCCCCCCTCCTCAGCAATTGTGTGCGCCGATGCTTTCCAGAGGCGCGATCGGTGCACCCTTGCTCTCCGGTGCTGTGTAGCGTCTGACCGCAGTGACAACGGGGAGGCGATCCTTTACGTTTTGTCACTGCTAGGAGGAGACGGTCTGTCACTGCCATGTGCTCCAACCAAATGGGTTTTAGCACAAAGACTGTCTCTACCATTTGAGGCATTTTGTGCTTCCTTTCTTTTCTTTTTTTCATAAATTTAAGCTGCAGGTTAGAAGGGCACTAAAGGGTACCTCGAGGAGAAGCAGTAGCAGCTAGTAGATGGCGAGGTGGTGACCAGTCATTTATTTTTTTTGGTCGTTTGTTATGCAAATCATTCTTCTACAGTAATAACTATTTCTGAGCCTACAGGGAAGACCCGTTCTTTGGGTTTGCTCTTCCACCCTGCAGGATCTTCCCTCTCAGTTGATGGTAAGGTTGATGCATGTCTTGTATTGACATTAGGAGTCGACTCCTTTTTCCGCTGTCACCTAAAAGCTTGTTCTGTTCACTGTTGGGAGCCTCTGGCGTGGTGTGTGCTATTTTTGTTTTGAATCTCAGATGAGAGGTGAATAATTCAGTGCTCTCATAGGTTCCTGTGATGAAAAGGTTGGACTCGTGCTTTTGTTTAGTGATATTTCAGAGGATTTACCCAGAAAAGATAATGTTTACATAATTTTTGTTCATTCTTCATCTTTTAACAGTTGTGTGGATCAATATTTGACCCATTTACTGTAGTTTTGTGGGAGGTGGATGAAACTGTTATCACTTTGCATCAAAGAGCTCTGTTAAAACTCTATCTTTGCTGTGCACACATACTTCCTCTAGCCTTGGCAGTTGTGCCCTAGTTTCTTAGCTGCAAAGAAACTGGCAGAGTTTGTGCTGCTGTGTTTGCATTGCAGTCACAACAGAGCCAAAGCTCGTAACCATTGTTGCATTTTGCAAAACCTTCAGGGAGGTGAGGGAAACATGTAGAAGTTGAACTTTTAAGGTTCGGGTTGTCCAGCTTGTCACTTTACACCAGGAGGGTTTTATCTGTATCAGTTTGATGCCTCTGGATTATCATTGATCACACAGGAACAGTTGTGATGAGCTTTTAAAGAGAAGAGGATTAAAGGGAAGCAGCTTTTTTTCCCCTTAACTAAACAGTTCTAGTGTGAAGGCGCCTCAAGGGTGTGCTATTACCTGGAGTTAGGAAGACACCAATTAAAGGGAGAGGTGGGGACGGCATGAAAAAAGACCAACTAGTCCTACTAGCTCTCTATCAGAGTCCCTGTCATCTGTTCCATACCCCCATATTTATAATTTATACATTTTTTTTTAATGAATTGCACTCAGGACTTCAAGATGCATATACATAGAAAACTTTGGTTGACAGAATCTGCGCTACCTGATCTCTCATCCGAGCTGGCTTTTGGCTCAAAACTCTACTTCTGGATAGCTCCAGTACTGCTCACCATTCTCCACCGCTAATGTTAGAAGCTAGCAGGAGAGTGTGTAAACAAATGGATGATGGGAAGTGGGGGAAAGCTTACTCCACACCAATGGTCCCGCCCACAACATAAAATTTCAAATGAACTACTGCAGAAACTATGTCCTAGAAAACGACAAAGTTATTAGTTTAGGCTAAAAATGGCATAATCATAATTAAAAGACCACTGGGAACGCTTTTACAATATAATCAAAAGAATATTGTAGTGGGACTTTAACATTGAAACTGGATGTCCCTGCAGTGTGAATGTAGCTTCAGAGGAAGGATTTCTTGTTCAGACCAGGCATAAACCATATACTTTGGCTGTACTGCTGGGGTCCGACTTGTTAAGCGTTTCTACACTTATTTGGACAGAAACACTGAGATGTGTTGTACATACTCACAGGTTTAACACCAAAACTGAAAGTGGCCAAAAAGAACTAAGCTGCATGTGTGTTGCATTTGCAGAATCGAAACATCATCCGGTTTGGTGTGCGGGTAAGAACTGCTCCAGGGTTACCAGAAAAGGCTCAGCATTTACACATTCATCAGCCCTCACTGTGGAGTTAGATAAGTTTTAGTTAAAAGAAAAGCTGTTTCCTCTCTCAAGCTTGTGTGAAACCAAATGGCAGATTAAAAAACAACCAACCTTAAGCCCCCCCCCCCCACTGTTTTTGTTTCATTTTATTTGGTAGGTTTAGACCAAACAACTATGAAACTGGTTAACTCTGTGGGAAATGATTGACAGTATTGCCTAGCACGTGTTTGTTATCTAGATTAATCAATACGATTGTGTGTGTTTCAGTTTTGAAATTGGTATGACCCGTTTTGCTAGTGCCACATTATCAGGTTACCATTGCGTTTGTGCCTGTCTCTACTATTTGACATTGTCATGAGAGCCGTTTGGACAGTGAGGGGTAATGTCTGAAGCCTGTGAGTTTCCTGAAGGAGGGTGTGTGGATAAAAGGGCAGGAATTGGCTTTTTGATGGGAAAAATGAGTGAGGTTGACCAAATAAATGCCTTGCAAAAAGGAAAGTGTGTGTCAAAAGGGAAGTGTTGGAATGGACTGATCCATTCATTTGCTGCTGGCTCCAGGTGGATCATTCCTTTGCGTTTTCTTGGAACTGAGGTTCGGGCTGGGTCCCGTCCTTACCTTCACCCCTGTTCCTCACACCTCCTCTTCCATGTTTGTATTCATCTGCTTATGGGGCCAAATCTCAGTCTGGCAGGTCATGATCAGTGATAGGCCAATGAAATGTATAATCTATGCTCCTTTTTTCAAAATCTGTTAAGGACAGATAAGACTAAAGACTAATGGAAAATTTGGATTCTACTCAACAGACAGAAAATCATGCAGATTAGTCTAATTCACAACAGATTTATATGCATTCTTAAATTTGCACCACTGATGTATGTAACTGGATTTACAAGAATTTCTGACAATTTATAAGTAATTGATCTAATTTTTGTTATTTAAACCAGATATGCTATAACGGTTATTGTGCATTCTTCGTCTAACTGTGTCTAACTGTATTTGAGTAGTCTGCCAACTATCAGGATTCTGTTTGTGCAATCTATTTATGCATGCTAGATGGCTGCTGGGTTGCCTCGGTAACAGGTTTTACCCAAAAGCACTTGCTAGGATGATGTTTGTGTGTGAAGCAATCTGCAAAGTCACACAAACAGTTAGGAGAGCTTCTTCAGCATTTTCTTCCATCTACTGGCCTGACTGTTTTCCAGCTCTCTCTGCCCTACTTACGGCTCATTAGTTGGATCAGCTGTTTCCAGCTTGATTGACTGAACAAACCTTAATCCAGGTGATCCATAGCAAATGGGGCAAGGAGAGCTGGAGAACAGGCCCAGCATTAACCCTAACCCTACATCTGGAGGACCAGGGATGGGCGGCTCTGCCTCAGTTACAAGTCTTGTCTAACCTGTTGCTGAAATCAATCGGCTACTATTTTAGCTCTTCAAAACTTTATTCAACCAAAAAGCCAAAACATTCATATTCATCTTACATTTTTTGTTTCTCTCAGTACAGGTACACAAGATGTATTTATTTATTTCTTAATAAACCTTTACTTTGGTTGCTTCAGCAGGTCTTAGTATAAACTGTCTTTCTTTTGTGTGTTTTATTGATTTTACCGATGATCATTTGTCTCTTTTGAGTTCCACCGGCAACGGAAGTTCCTACTGGAAAAAGTCATTCTTATTTAATTGAATTTTTAATTTCTTTTGAAGAAAATGTGGATTATTCTTCTGAGCAGAACACTACACCTGTTGCTTTAAATCAGGAACGTCCAGACTTTTTTTTTTTTTTTTTAAGAAGGGCCAATTTGACGAGGTGAATGTGTTTTAGGAACTTCTTTCCAGCCAGACATTAATTAATGAAATGCAAAAGTTTGTTTTTAGAAATGGTGTATTATTTTACGTGCTTTACAGCAGAGATGTAGTTTAGCCAACTACTTAAAACTGACTTGTAAATAAAAAATATGTAATATAAAGAACAATATAAATATAATACAAGTTTGATTACATTGACTTGGGGTCGCAGTTTGCCACACTTTGGACATGCTAGCTTGAAATGGTTCTAAACCCCCCCCCCCCCTTTTTTTTTTTTTTTTTTTTTTTTTTTCAGGTTGACAGAACTTAGACTTCTGCTTATTGACGTACCTAAACTTTTAAACTTTACTCTCCAATTACTTAAAAATCATAACTTAACTGTTGTGAATCTAAGTTTCTCCTGACTATTTTTATTTTATTTTATAGAAAATCTTCTCCTATATTGAAAAAACAAAACAAAACGCACACATCCAGAATATTCTGCATCAGCCCTGCAGCAAACACTGGATGCTGGCTTCTGCAACAAAGCTGTGTTCCTAAACACTCCAGCTAATACACCACAGAATTCTTGGTAATCAGAAAAGACTGAGGGTGTTGCAACCATCTGGTTGAAGTCCAGACTTTAACCTGACTTAAAAGCTCAGGCAGGACCTTCAGTAAGTTATGCATAAATATGTTGTGCAAGTATTTCAGTGAGCTGAAACTGTTGATGCAGATCAGAAACAACAATCTTTTATATCACTACAGAAAGTTTTAGAATGGTACAGTGTAAAACACTTTCGTTTTAGTGCAGCTGCAATCTTGGTGACAGCAAGTTTCTGACATGTATGCTTTCTGTTCATACGACTGTCTGAATTTCGTCGTCTTTCTTCCAGACCCGTGTTCCAGCATTAGGACCTGGCGCTGTCCTCTTCATCCATTTCCAGCTGTGTGAAGAAAGCAAAGAGAAGTTTTAATGAATCAGTTTTCCCCTGCCGACGCTATGGCCGACAAGTAAGTGTTTTTCTTCCTCCAGGGTGTGTTTGTGTTTGCGAGGAGCCTGCTGTACTCTGACCTTCTCCTGTGCTTGAAGTCAATGTCCTCTTTACTTTCACATGAGATTGTGTCCTGGGAGTGCTTTGAGTGCAAAGTTGGAAGAAAAAAACAGGGGTTCAAGTTGCACCGATAGAAAAAAAAGTGCCTGTTGTTGTGGGGGTTGGTATAAAGACGGTCTGTGTTACCCCTAAAGACGTATGACATTTGCATCATAGCTGATTTGCATTCTCGCTCACTGTTCTCCATTTGCCAGACAAAAACAGTTGTTTAAAGCAGTTTGATTCTTGGTCATGCACCTTTTTTCTTTTTTTTTTTTGCACCTACTTGATATTCTTTTTCTTTTCCTTCTGTTTTGTGGCATTCCTTACTCATCCCCCCCCCCCCCCCCCGCCTTTTCTTCTTCTTCTAGCCAATCTCTATTATTTTGTTTTCGTCTCCGTTGTCGACTTTATTGACTCCAAGCTCACTGTTTTCTGGATTTGATCTGTTGGCCTGAGAATTGAGCTGTTACAGGGAAAAAAGGAAGGTTTAAAGGCCCACTCAGAGGAAAATTGTGTTTTTTGGTGTTTTTAACATGTTCTTGTAGTGTCTTTCTTATGATGGAGGACATGTATAAAGACAATTAAGCTTAGAAGTACATTTCTGAGTATTTCTTTATTCAAATCATCGTGGTTTAGGAGCAGAAGAATAAATGCAGTTTGAAAAAGATTGTTTACGTAGAATCTACAATCAGCAGGCCACAAGCTGGTAATGTTGGATTGTGTTTTAAAGGGCCTGTAAGCTATCAAGAGAGCATGTAAACTGAGGGATGATGGGAAATGTTGGCAGTCTTACTCTGTGCCCACAGTCCCGCCCACAACTCAGAGGCGAATTTCTAATAAAGCTCTGCCACTCTGCAGAAACTAGGGCCTAGAAAACCTTAAGTTTTTTTTTTACATTTTTGTCAACGGGACAATCCTAGTTAAAAGACCCCTGGGAATGCTTTTACAATACATCAAAAGATGTTTCAATGAAATCAAAACAAGTCAGGTTTATGTCCAACATAACCCATAACAAAAGAACCATGAAGTCAGTTTCCAAATTCAAACACTATAAACTTAATTGGACTAGATCAAAAGTGCAAATGGAGTGGAGCTTCAAAGATATATTAGGAACTCAAAAAAGAAAAGTGAAAATTTTGAATGCAGATTAATATTTGCTGGTTGAAAGCAGCCTGCTGTGAGTTCAGTTTGTGTGCTCTTCGTCTTCTCTCCACTTGTTCTAATGCACCTGTTCACCCATGAGAGAGCAAAGAGGAAGACTGGGGGAAGGGACTGGTGACTCATGGAGTCCGTTAGGGCCTTGGGGTGCGTTTCCTGACTAACACTTTTGTCAGGGTAAAATATCATGTACCGGTATATATTTGGCTCGGACGGTTCCATGTTTACTTAAAGGGGAATTTGACACAAATTATAAGGCTCTTCCCCCTTTTTTTATATTTTATTTTTATTTTTTTTAAATATGCACTTCTAGACACGTTTTATTTTTTCCCTAAAATGTTTTTGGATGCAATGGAAAGATTTATCTGTTCTGTAAACTAGAGGCCAAAATTAATTTGTAACTAGAAGGAGCTGCATTTCCAGAAGAAAATGCAGGGTTGAATGCTGTACTGCTGAATGAAAGCTGAATTAGCTGAAGAAATGGCTGAACTGTACTGGAAGAACCATGAAAAGTTAAAGGTGCAAAAGTCCTAGCAGGAATAAGCTGAAAAAGTTGAACATTGTAATAGTAGAATGGCTGAAATAGGTCAAAATTTGTAGGACTTCAGCATGAAAGCTGAAATTGTTGAAGAAATGGCTGAATTGTTGAAAATTTGAAGTTGTTGCTAAAATGGCTAAAAGTACTAGCATTGGAATCAGCATCATCAACTGACTCCAAAAAACACGTTGTTTGAGAGTATTATATTGGTAAAAGCTACATGTTCTAAGTTGATAGAAAATCCACTCTTTTCAAAATGGCGGCTTTTCTATTGATTTTATCTCCATAGCAACCATTTTATGTTTGGGTCGCCTGGAGATGAGGAACAAATCAACGTCGGTTTCAGATGAATCGGAAAAAGTAAATTTTTGGACGTCCTTAGCAACGAGCTTTGTTTGCTAACCACGCCCACATTCCTTATATGTCCAGATCCAGTCAATTTCAATATATTCAGTTCCAGCCATGGATGAAGTTTATTGCAACATTTGCTTCAGATTTTGTCAAAAAATGCCCACCAAACAGTAGGTTGTGTTGCCATCCCATAATAATTTCAAAACGTATGTTGAAGTCCAAAGCCTTGTGAGCATTTCAATGTTTGAACGGTGCCTCTAGCTGAAAGATTGTTAAAGTTATAATGCTTGAAAGCAACAAAGGTTTTCAAGGATTCTCCATGTATTTAAATGAAGCAAAAATCTTGGAAAATCCTGGAAAATCTTGGAATATCTTGAAAAGTTCAAAGATTTGAAAGACTAAAAGTCGTAGCTGAAAGGAATAAGCTGAAAGGGTTGAACATTGTAATAGTAGAAGGATTAAAATAGGTGAAAGTTTGAAGAAGTTTAAAATTGCCTCACATTTTGGCACAAAATGGCCGCCAAACTGTAGGTGGTGTTGCCATCCCATAATAATTTTGAACCTTATGTTGAAGTCCAAAACCTTGTGAACATTTCAATATTTGAACGGTGTCTCTAGCCAAAAGAATGTTAAAGTTACAATTGTTTAAAAAAGCAAAGGTGTGGCCAATGGAGCAAAAACATTGGAAAATCTGGGAATATCCGGGAATATCTGGAAAAGTTCAAAGATTTGAAGGACCAAATGTCATAGCTGAAAGGAATAAGCTGAAAGGGTTGAACATTGTAATAGTAGAATGGTAAAAATAGGTGAAAGTTTGAAGAAGTTTAAAATTGCCTCACATTTTGGCACAAAATGGCCGCCAAACTGTAGGTGGTGTTGCCATCCCATAATAATTTTGAACCTTATGTTGAAGTCCAAAACCTTGTGAACATTTCAATATTAGAACGGTGTCTCTAGCCAAAAGAATGTTAAAGTTACAATTGTTTAAAGAAGCAAAGGTGTGGCCAATGGAGCAAAAACATTGGAAAATCTGGGAATATCCGGGAATATCTGGAAAAGTTCAAAGATTTGAAGGACCAAAATGTCATAGCTAGAATAAGATGAAAGAGCTGAACATTTTCATAGTCGAACGGTTAAAATAGGTGAAAAATTGTAGAAGGAGTTTAACTGTGAACTTCTGAACGAAAAATTCTCCATGTATTTCAATGGAGCAAAAATTCCCGGAAAACCTGGAATATCTTAAAAAGTAAAAGGATTTGAAAAACCAAAAGTCATAGCAGAAATAAGATGAAAGAGATGAACATTTTAATAGTAGAATGGTTAAAATAGGTTAAAAATTGTAGAAGTAGTTAAACGCCAAAAAACGGCGGAAGATACTATAATAATAATAAATAAAGAGAAACAGGAAAACAAAGGGTTGAATGCTTTACAGCATTCAACCAAAAAGACGCAGCACAGAGAAGGCTGCAGGTTTCTAAGTAAGTTGTTGACCAGTTTGCCCGCAGGATTGAAAGGTATCTGAGCAACGACGGGGAGGGGGCCCTCATTGTCTGCCAGGCTGGAGTCCGTGTCGTAGGACGATTGTTTGACTGCAGAGAATGATAAATGCTACGCTAAATGGAAAAGTTGGAGGATGTGCCCCCCCAACAGTGATGGCAAACAAAGAGTCTCTCAACTTGGGACTAATTAAGATTCCAAACGGCCAAATGATGATGTAGATGTTTTTCTCTTTCATGCATACGTAAATGCTCCAATTAATTTTATTTTTTCCATTTTGGCTGTTTTTTTAGGAGAAATTATTTACGCATGGACGTAAACTGGTGAACATTCCTCCAGTTTGTGTGTTTTTGATACAATCCACCAAAAAAATTTTTTTTTCTTTCAACTTTTTCAGAAACGTAGCCACTATCCTGACAATCCTCATATTTCTAATAGTGTTTATTCATTGTAAGATGTTCATGCATCAGTAACTGAACTGGAAGTTCTCTCATTGTGACTAAATGCTTTTCTCTTTGGGAGAGTTTCTAAAGGCAGATTTGCTCTGTGTTCCATGTGGGCCGAGATCCTTTTTGTTTAAGTTCAGGCCTGGATAATCCTCTCCTGCACACTCTGGGTAATGTAAGTGTGCGCTAAAATCCATTTGTTGCCTCTGCAGGATTGGAGAGAAAGGGAGTTTCACCTAGTAGTTCTGTTTCTTTTGAAAAGATTTGCACTTTGGGCCTATGGTTTCTAAGGTTTTGCACCATCATAAAAGAGCGGGAGGATAGTTTTTACAGTGAAACTGCTGTGGTACCTAAGGTTTAAACTATGAGAGTTTAAACGAGAGAGAAGTGTGCACGGATGAGCCAACTCCAGTTGGCTCATCCGTGCTCCAGTTCCTGACCGTTTACCTCGCCTTTGCTCCTGCTCCTACACCTGGCTGTGGATCCTGCCTCTGGCTCATCTCTGGCTCGTCTCTGCTCTGTACCTGACCGAGTACCTCGCCTCTGCTCCTGCTCCTGTCTGCTCCTGCTCCTACACCTGGCTGTGGTTCCTGTCTCCGGCTCGACTCGCGCCTTTGACTGTCCCCACAACCACGGCTGGATGAAGCTCGTCTGCTGGACTTTTATATATGTAGTTGTAGATTTAGATAAGTTAATTCTTCTCTAAGATTTCTGGTAAATCGCCTGTCCGTCCTGGGGGAGGATCCCTCCTTCATGTGGGCACCCCTGAGGTTTCTTCGTTTTTTCCGGAATCCGTTTTTTTTGGGAGTTTTTCCTTACCGCGAAGGGGGGTCTAAGGGCAGGGATGCCAGTATAGCTTAGTCAGTTTGCTAGTTCATTTTAGTATTTTTCTATTGAACTCTTTGTATTCGTGATCCTTTTGAGTTCATGTTTTACTTCGAAGCCCATCGAGACGACTGTTGTTGTGATTTTGGGCTATACAAATAAAATTGAATTGAATTGAAAATGTTCAGGTCTGTCTGAGAAAAGTGTGAGGGTTTACAGCCTTGTAAAATCTAGAAGTATTATCAAAAAATTAAGATGACTGCTGCTTTGGGCATTCCACCTATCACAGGCTATTTTTAGAACATAACTTTTGTAATAAACTGGATAAAACTGAAATGGTCAATAGTAATGAAATAAGTGACATCATTGTAGAAATTTTTTCAAATTTGTTCGGTCTCATTTCTTGAGGAGAATTGGAGACAAAGGGGATATTTTGTAAAGTCTAAATGTTTTTTCTCTCCTCTATTCCTACGGTCATCCTTAATCTTCATCGTCTTTCTTTCCTTATTATAAGCCAAAACTGAATAAATCCTCTTTTGTTATATTGAAGCTTGTCTCTGACCTTTTCCAGTTTGTCCTCTACCTCCACCTGTGGTGGAGTTTGCAGAAAAGTGTGTGTGTGGTGTGTGTACATGTACGTTTAGTGTTGGGGAATGTTTTACTGTAATTACCACAGTGTGAAAGAGATGAGTGGCCTTTCCCAGCCTACTCTGTTTAAATATGTCCGCTTTGCTTATCTGTATCAGTCCAGTTCCTCTGGATGTGTGTGCGTGTTTGTGCGCTTGTAGCCTTCATAAGGGTGGGAACAGAAGCGCATTGTAAGCAGTTTATGTAGGATTTTAAAGCTTCAATAAAAGGTTTTATGAACATTTTATGATTTTCAAATTATCAGACTTTCAGGTAGCATGAAGATTGAATAATCTGGTGTTTCCTTATCTGATAACACCTGATAATTGAATATCAATTAGCACTAGGCCTGCACAATGAATCGCAAATTTATCGTTAACGCAGAATCAAGCTGTGGAATATGCATATCGTAGAAGACGACGAAAATGGCAATAAATGGTTACTTTAAATATGCTAAAACAATCTTATGGCAGCTTGAAGTGTTTAATGAAACAAACCAATCCCTGTATGCATTTGACCAATCGAATGGGGACTCATTTACATCATGGACCAATCGGATGGAGCCCTTTATGGTAGATGTTTGTCTCCTATGTAGATGTGGGTCATTTGGAATATAATTTTTAAACTGTTGCAGTGAAATGGAAATGATGTTTTAGTCTGTTTTGCTATATGTTCATATACCGCGAGTTATATCGTCATGGCAATATTAATCACTAATATCGCAAGTTTTCCTCATATCGTGCAGCCCTAATTGGCACCATCGATTTCTCCCTGAAAAGCAGATTACTTCTGACCACATTTCCAACAATGGCGGATATATTTTTTCTACTTTTACATCTGTGTTTTTGCAAGCAAACAAAAACGCAACATCCTGGAATAGTGTTGCATCACCAAGGCAACAGCGCGTTGTCTATTTTGTAGACCTATCAGCTTCGACATTAGCAAAGCTAATGCTTCAACCATTCCTGCTGCAATCTTTCTTAAAACCAGACAGGTGTTTCCTCTTAAAGAATTAAAGTTTGAAAGTAACAGCACGGAAATCTCTAAAATCCCAAAGTTGGCTTTAATACAAACTTAGATTTTCTGTCTGTGGTATTTATATTGTAAATTCGCAAATATTTGATGGCTTCCAACCATCAGATATTTTTGTGGGAGTCTATGAGCCGTTTTGAAGCTGGTGCTTTGGTAGATTTAAAGCAAATTTAGCATGGTGCCAAGTTTAATCTGGGATTTATTTTGTTTATTTTTAATCTGTTAAGTATCACGATGGGTTGACTTCCTGTCTCGGTGCGTGTGCATTGTTTCTGAAGTGGGGCCATCAGTACATTTGTTCTGGTTCAAAGAGCCTTTAAAAGGTCCGCATCAGCCAGTTCTCATTCAGATCCCCTCATCAGTTGAAAACCCTGGACCTCATGACATCTCCATTTCCTCTTTGTCACCTCCTCACACCGCTGTGTCACTAAGGGTGTGGTTTGGGGTGTTGGTCGTCTTGCACTTCGACTCAGCACATCCTGAATTGAGACATTTGAAAGCCTGCTGTCGCAAGGCTTGGTTGCTAAATGGCAAAAAGTCCAGATCAGCTGTCACATGGTTTTGTGGAGGCCAAAGGAAGCCAAGTTGAAGTGTTTCCTGAAGATAAAGAAGGGGATGCGACCTTTGGCCTATGCCTCATCAATCTAATTGAACGTCATCTATTCCAAGAGCTCCATTGAAGCCGTCGGTCAGCGACAGGAGGCAGAGGTTTGATGGGTTGTGTTTCTGTGTATATTTGCATAGATGCTTTTGTTAGAGTCCAAGTGATATTTTGACAGAAAGCTGGGAAAGTGTTAATTATAAGAACATTGCTCACAGTGTGGAACTACACAACTCTACTCTGGAGGTATCTAGTACCACTGATGACTTCATTTTTTAGTGAATAGTGAACTGATCAGAGGTGTTGTATAGCCAATATTGACTAATAGAAACTCGATCCACCTTAAACACTGGCTCATTATCACACAAATGTCTTTTAGGCCAGATCACTCATGTTTAGCAGTGAACCAGACCCACAAGTTCTTTTTCCATTTAAATTCAGCTCTTTTCCTGTTACTTATTCACATAAATGTCTATAGATTAGTAGTGGCAAGAGGAAAATGATTCTTTGAATGGCACAAATTTAATCTGGGCATGAGAAACTGCACTAAAGTCAAGTAGGCCTGTTTTCCAGTCAAAAAGTGCTGGCTTGTACAGGACTCTGGGAATAAAGGCGGTGTGCTCGTGCACTGTGAACATATTCAGCCTTGATGTGAGGGTTTTCATTTTGGTCAGGGAAGCAGTCTAAAGAAACGGACTGGAAAGTGTTTGTGAAAGGAGGCCCAACCATCTGTCACAATGCTTCGCTGTCTTTACTCCAAAAGGGCTAAATATTTCTCCAGCACCAAAATAAAGAAGGCAACTTTTTTCCCCACTTGTATTCTGTCCTTTGTCTAATACCCATTGACTGTATATGAGAACTGGACAGAGTATGACGTCACCTATAAGAAAAACTTGCTTCAGAGTTCAACAAAATAAAGTCAAGTCGCCATTTTTTGCAATATGTCAAGATGTAACCAGAAATCGTCAGTAAACAGTGATTGGTGTGAGTCAGCATTTCTATGGCAACTACTCTCACCAAGCAGGAGTGAGCTTGTTGGAAGTCCACACCCCCACAACTTGAAAGCGGGCAACAAAAAATCTGTCAAACGTTTCAAACGCTGGATGTGGGTGCCAGCAGGGACCACATGCTTTTATCGAGGCATTTGATTGGCCAGTCTACAACTTAAATAACCCGCCCTACAGAGAAAAATATCATGAAAAATAAATTGGGATTAGCAAGAACATGTTAAAAACGTTTATCATAGCAAGAATGGTTATTCTGACAAATATATTGATTGAAGTCTATGGGGGTTTGGCTTCTTGGAGCCACTGGGCACTTCCTGTTAGGAATGCAGGAGGGAGGAGTCACTCAATCCAGTTCCTGTAAAGTCGCTGCTCATACTCTAGTTCTTCTTTCCTTGTTTTCACCATCCATCCTTCCATGGTCCATCGATGGATAAATGCATTTTCCCCCATTAAAGTCAAATCATGGGACAAACTTAAAACTCTTGTTGGGTTTTAGTTTGGATAATTAGTCATTTTTCTTTCATTTGATCCATTTCAAGTAAAAAAATGTTTCAAAAAAACCAATAATATGAACATTTTAAACTTAAATTATCTTTTAAGATTTCATGTGTTGATGTTGCCATCTGAAATTCAGATCTACTCCGGATGCCATGACTCAACTTCAAGACAATGCCACCTGGAAATTTGAAAACCTTTCACTGACAGACATATTTAAGATTTCATGTTTCTTCGCCTCTGCTTCAATTTCTGACACCTAACAAGGCAACAAGAAGTCTGTGTTTTTTTGTTGTTTTTTTTTTGAATGGTTGAGCTTTCTTAAATGTTCAGTGGTTACTTCTACATCAGACTTTCTAAGATTCATTTGTTTAACCATGATCTGATAACTAACTGCCCACGTGAAAGTAGATGCACATCTCACTGACACCTCATCCATGTCTTGTCTGATCTTTGTCTTCTTCCCCCCTCCCTAGCCTGAGGATTTTATAGCTCTCCATCCGAAGACGTCGCATCTTTTAGGAGCCACAGGTTAGAAACTCTACTCCTCTTCCTCCTCCCTGTTTGTTGTTGTACAAACTGCTGCTGTGATGCTTGGAGGGCTGCAAGCTTGCTCTTGAATGCTCTTTCCACCCTGATCTGCCACCACCTTACTGCTTGTTTTTTCTTTTTCTTTTCTTAATGTGTGTTTTTACTTTGATACCCTCTTTCAACTAGCTCCTGCTTGCACTGTGGTTTTTCATTTGAAATGCTGCAGGTGTTCACTCCCTCTTTGTTCTGGGCTTCTTTCTCAGGCGGATTTCTTTTTTATTTTTTTTAATTTTATTTTATATTTTGTTGCTGCTTTTCTTCATGCATGTTAATAGATCGCATGGCGACGCTGTCGTTGTTTAAAAACTTTATTGATACCAGGATGTGGATCAGTTTCTGAAAACCTGCTTGGGGGGGGTTTCCGTCTCCTCTGACCGGACTTTTCTCAGCTAGATCCTCCTTTGCTGCTTCTGCTAGGTGGACCACACCTGATCTAGGTGATCTGCATCAGAAAGCACAGAGGAACATAGAAGCACATCCTAGATTTGAGATGGTCGTCTGCGGCGTTTTATTTTGTATTATGCTATTTTGAAGCCAATCATTTAATTTATGGATGTCACCATCTTCACCCCACATGGTTATTTCATGACCAAATTCCCACCTTTTTAAAGAAATTGACAGAAACTCCTAAAAAAAAAAAGTCCCATAAGTACAAATTTTATGTAACCAGAGCATTAAAATGTTTGTGAACCATGATGAATGTTAATGTTTTATAATACAAGACTTTTCAGTAAAGTTTGGATGGACTGCTTTTATAAACAGCCCTTCTAGTGGTTCCTCCATTTGGTCTGGCCTTGGGTTCCTTTCATTTTCAAATGGGCTTCAGCCTGGAAGTCGGAGGGTTGCCACCCAATTTTACGGGAAGAAATCTACATGTATACCAGAAGTCGCTATATAAAACATCATTGTTACTTTTCTAACCAGTAACACCATGAACAATGAAGAAGTAGAAGAGAAGAAGCCGCTGTGATGAGCAGTGAAACTTTTAAAGTCTTGTTGCCCCGAGGAAAAACAGTTGTTGTTTCCAAATTTTTTAGCATTTATTTTAATAAAGTAACAGACCTTTTACTTTTTTTTGTCATTTATGTTCTACAGAGAATGGCATGTGAATGGCATATTAAGCTTCACAGGTTTTCATTCTTCAAAAATCAAAACCTATTCTTAATGATCGTTAGATTTGGGGCGTGGACTGTTAGATCCCTTGAATATGGTTGCGTTAAAACCTGCTGCGTTTATAAAAGTAAGCTTAGCACAAAAGATAAAAGATCTCAGGATTTGTCAGTTAAACTCGTTGCTTTTTATGAACTTATGTAAAGCACATGTTTTAACCCCCCCCGATGAAATGGGGGTGATGGCATTAAAAAAGTGTTTAATCTCTTTTACAGTAAAACAGTGAGCAGTTTGTGCTGTGCATGAAAAAGTTTACCTGACCCCAATCTGTAGGGCAGATCAGGAGCGATTGGAGTGATTGAAAGTTTGGCTTTGTGTCATTTATCCCCCTGTGCTGCTGTGGATGGAAGGGTTGTTCTTTTAGTGCACTTTTATGCCAGCTTAAGGGGGGGGGGACACCCGTTTTGTGTTGTGGCAGCCTGTGGGAGATGGGGTGCATTTTCACACAGCACTCCAAAGGAGGTTTATGTTCCTGCTGGCCAAAATTACCACCATGAAATCGGTCCCTGTTGAAGAATGCTGGGAGATAAAAGCATTAGAAAAAAAGTGGTGTTGAAAAGCAGAAAAGGAGGAAGAAAATATGGCCTGTTTGTAGTAATGTGTACTTTTTTTTTTTTTAAATGTTGACTGGCTGGTGGGAGAACCTAGTATCTGTCATCCCGACAAGTATTTATCACATTTTCTCACCAAACAACAAAAACCATCAAAAACAATCTATTTGGATCCAAGTAGTTGTTGTAGCTGGCTTGATTTATTATCTAGACCTCGGGTTTTGTTTTGTTTTTCTGGAGTCATCAGCTGTTGCTGTATAAAAACTACTCCAAAGTGGCCATCAATCCCCAGACTGGGACCTAGGACCTTAAGCTGAGAACCACAGGACCTTCAGCTGGGCTTTCACTACTTCCAAAAATAGTCCCGCAAAATATACTCCCAAGGCCAGGCTGACATCGCGGCAGCCCCAAGGAACTGATCTCAAGTCATGGATTTAGTACTTCTGCGAGTGGTGTCTTTAATATGACCCCCAGGCTGTAATATTCCTCTGTAATAAATTAAAGAACAGTGTTGGAGTCCAGAGAATAAAAATAAACCTTTTTTCATCTCTTTGGACTCGTATGAAATTTCCAGATTTTCAAAGTGACTCCCTAAAACGATCCCAAATATGTCCCACGTGTTTTTCACAAATGTCAGTAATAAAACCTCTCCTCTCTGGCCCTCCTGTAATTAAAATGAGAGGAAGCTGGTGATTATGTTTTCGTGTTGGACTACAGAGGCGCGCTCGCTTCTGGTACGGAGGGGAACACCACCACCTCTACTTGGATTACTTCACCGGGCCCCGTATGTTTTATAGGAATGTTTTTCCGATCTTCCAGAGTCGCGTGAGTCAGGGACTGGGTGTGTTGTTTTTACAAAGTTTGCCATCGGCCGACTAAATATACTCTTCACTGGACCTGACCCTTCATTTGCTCATGCTGCGGCCTCTTTGTGTCCACATGCTAGCTCAGCAGAGGTCCAAAAGCTAGTAATTACAAAGCACGGTTTTCGCTCTATGCCCTTCAGTGATACCTTCACACAAGCGCTTCCCCATTTAACCATCTGGGTCGTACCCATCGTTTAATTCTACCTAGTTGGTTCAGTTCAACTATTTGTTTTCACTTTATTTTGGATTGGAACGCACAACTTATCATTTGGTCTTAAGTGTTGTCGACAGATCTTTTAGAAAAACCTCAGTGCGGTTTAAAAAATGCAACCTTTTCTAGTTTATGCGCATTGGAGCTCTGTGTCATGCACAGACTGCTGCATCATGTGCAGCAGACATAAACTGTGGGAAAACGGAAAGCCAAATGTTGGTTGGGTTTTATCGTAACAAAGTTTGACACTATAGCAATTGAAATACAAACTAAAAAAAAAAAACTTCACTTGTGTCTATGAATTGACCGTAATCATCAATAAATCCAACAGTCATGTGACCGTTGGATTGATTTGTGGTTGCAGCAGATTTGCCTCTACATAGTTGTGAACAAATGCAACCCCAAATTCCCTATGGCAGTTTTAGCGTCTTTTGGGATAAACTTCTGGCTTTTTGTCAGGGTTCCTGAGAGGCTTTTAATACCACAGCTGGCATCAGTGTGTGCATGCGAGCGTGATCAGGTCTGTGCCACATCTAGAGCCAAACTGTTAATCTGGGTATGACACTGGATTGAGAGTTTGTCCTCAAATGGAAGTCATCTGCTGTTGTCTGATTGGATAGAGCTCTCGTAGTAAACCTTTCTTCCTGGTTTTAGTTCCAGGTGTCAATTGCTCAAAGTAAACGTTACATGGCAAGGAAAATGTTCGGTTAAGTGGTAGTTTTTTGTTTTTGTTTTTTTTAAACAGTTTATTTAACATACAAAAGATTTCAAAATGTGGCATTTAACTTTGATATATCAGGAACATCTAGTGACTGTCACATGAGTACCAGTGAGAATCTAACCATCAGAACTATTTGGAAGAACTTCAGCAATGCAGCCTGACTGATCTTAAGGTTGATGCTGGTGTCGTCAAACCCGCAGCTGGTTGGGTGCCACACAGACTGCTGATAAATGGTATGGCAGGGCGGTTTTGGAGGCAAAGTCTGTGATCGTTGCACAATGTCTCTGTGGTATTTCATCTGCAGAAACGATCTAAAAACCCTGCAGAAGTTTCAAAAATACAAAACATTTGAAAGCTGAGTCAAGTTTTAAGCAGTTTGTTTGCTGAATTTCCTCAACAATGAAAATTGTGTTTTTGGTGTTTTTAACATGTTCATATTAAAAGTGTGGGGAAATACATATGAAACTAATATAATGCCCTTAATTCTACTACAGAAGAGAGCTATTCGAATTATTCACAAAGCTAATTTTAGAGATCACACAAATGAACTTTTTATTAAGTCAGGCTTATTAAAACTTAAAAATTTAATTGAATTGCAGACCTTATTAGTTATGTTTAAAGCCAGAAACAGAGATTTACCAGAAGACCTACAAAAGCTTTTTATTTTTACCACAGAAGATGAAAATCATAGGAGAAAATTTGATTTCAAACAACAGATTGCTCGAACAACATTAAAGCAAAAGTGTTTGTCAATAGCCTACGTGCACGATAGAACTTCCGGTTAACATCCGTGTTTCGAGTGTGAGGCCGACAACTTCCTGTTGGTCGTGTTATTGTTGTGGGGAGTTTTGTTGAGTTGCTAGTTTTGAGTAAATAGGAGCGGATTTCGGGTAAAAGAAAGGCGTTTGGTGTTTCAACGCGTGACAAAGACATCACAACATTGTTGTGTACCCGTGTGCGAATTTGTCAAAGTACAACAGTACTAATAAGCTTTCATAGCTTTCCAGTATACTATGTGTCGGTGAGAGCCGAATGGATGGTGAACACGGCGGGAGGACTTCACCCCAAGCAAGACGAGTCGTGTTTCGTATTTGCAGCAATCGGAAGGAAAATGCGTCATGTAAACACGCCGTTCGGAATATTCTGCCCCGGTCTCGTTCGGATCAAAATTTCTTTCCGATCGAGATAGCTGGGTATACCGATCGTTGTTAATGTAAACGGTTCATTCCGATCGTGTGTCACTGCTGCTCTGGGTTACGTCATGATAGACGGTGTTTCGCTGAGAGAAAGCTAGTGAGCTCATACGGGACCGACCAGCGGCTCTGCGGACGCCCCGCGTAAAGCCCCGCTCAGCTCTCGCCCAGCTGGCTCTCCCGTCTCTTTCACCCCTCACGAGGGAGATGCGGGGGGGGGGGGGGGGGGGATGCGTGTCCACTGACGTCTGGACCCGGCATCCGAGCTCTGCGTTCGGGCTCCGGTGCCAGTGGACCGAGTGAACCTCTCTGCGCAGAGCAGCCGGATTTATTAATGTGTTAGGGGAGAGATGCTTTGTTACGTGTGCGTTTATTGTTTTGTTGTGTGTGAGAATTCGGACTGAAAGCCGAGCCGCCGCTCTGGGTTAGCGGCTGCCGGACTCGCGAGGGCAGAGCAGAGCACACAGTGTGTGTGAGCTTTTCAGAGCAGAAATGCCGCTCAGTCCTCAGAAACTGTTCAAAAAAATCACGACACATGGAATTGTGTATCTAATTGTGCCCCGACAAATAAAGGCTGATCATTTACGTGCAGCCAGGATGCAGATTGCAGCGTTTCCCACATGGTTTGTCCTGGATTTTGTCTCCATCAAAAGGCTAATGTTGTTAGCCCGTGTTGTTAGCCTCTCCTAACACTGGGTTGTTCTTCAGTTTTGTTCTTCTTCCACAAAAAAAAGCACTGACCACAAGGATTAAATATAAAATGATGAGCAAACAGGCACTTCATAATATTCATAAAATTAATAAAAGCACGTTTGGAAGATCGCCACGTATATTACCGAGCTGCTGCATAATGTGACAGCACAGGTTTGTCTACAACGGGACACATTTCCTTTCGGTATTTTCGACACTATATATTTTAGACACGATATTTTGCCCATGTAACCACGCACTGGTCGACAATCCTGTAGATGTCGTTCACGTCGATTTTCGGGAGACCTTGTAGAAAACGGGTGAAATATAACATCTTTCGCAATCAAAATCTGCCGTGTCGCTGCTATAGAAGTCGCAAGCCGGAAATGGTCGGCCTCACACTCAAGGCGGCGGAAGTAGAACTGCCTTCTTTCGTGCACGGAGCCTATTGCAGGGGTAAAAATGTGGAATTCCCAGGAGAATCAGTTAAAAAGTTGTCAAAATATTATTAAATTTAAACTCATGTATAAAGCTAAACAAATTAGTTTGTACAAACTTGACTATTGAATGCAATTTTTGGAATGTATGTATTAAATGAATGGAATGTATTTACTGTGTAGTGGAACTGTACATTGTGAAATCTGAGCACAGGTGATGGTGTGAGAAATGTAAATGTAATGTTTAAAAGGGAGCAGATAATTATAAGAATTGTGTTCTTCAATTCTGCTCCCTTCCAATCATGAAAATGTTCAATATGTAAGACAAACATGTAAACATTTGAACATCAATTTTCATGAAAGGAACAAATAAATAAATAAATGAAAAAAAATAAAAAATAAAAATATTGCATTTTTCTCATGATGGAGGACATGAAAAAAAATGTAAGATTAATATTGCAATGAGTTTTTTTTGTTTTGTGTGCAAATCGTGGTGGATCAGAGGCAGATAAAAACCCGCGGTTTGAAAAAGCTCTCAGTTGTGGAGCAGCAACTCAAATGGGCGGGTCAATGCCTCCCTCTCTCTTTAACCATCAACACAATTAACATAATTCCAGTGGATTCTGTCTGGAGATATCTATACAAGTGTTATGTTGTATAGTGTATATCAATCTTAAGTCGGATATTTGCGCAAAGGCGCTTTTCTCTGCGTCATAATTGGGTGATTCATGTTGACCGTATATGTGGTCAAAAAGTTGCCATCAGTCAAAAATTGTTTAAATGTTGCCGGAGACATCTCTGGTGTTAGAATTAAACTGTAAAAATGGCCACATCTTCTACCTCAATACAGGCTCATACTTGGAGTATACCTGTATAGTAATGTTCTATCTTAAAGCCTGACAGTCATTCGTGCACAAATTATACACCGTCAGCTCTGCTGCCTTGCATGGTGGCAACTTGTAACCACCAGGAGCACTGTGAGGTTCACTGCCTGTCCATGTGTTGAAGCAAGGATGCTTCAACACATGGACAGGCAAGGTGGGAACTGATCCGATCTACCTCTGCACCAAAGGCCTCCACTGTTTTGAAGTTTTCAAGTTCAGTAAACGGTGAAATGTGCATTGCTTTAAGCAAAGTCTACATTTAACAGCTTCTTAATTTGTAGTAATGTCAGAAACCACAGCAGTGTCCCTAGACTAAAGTGCAGGACTATCCAGTGCTCTGGATTTAAATTAAATATGGACACATGCTAAATGCTTTTTTTTTTTTCCTTTTAATACACCAATTGTATTGTCAGCCATTTGCTGAAGTACATTTGCGTGACTTGGTTCCACCATTTTTGAAAATGACAAATCGTTCAAGCACAATGCATTGTAGTCTATATTTGCCAATCTCTTGAGCATAGAATAAACACTGGTTTTTGTGAAGAATTCTGGGAAATTTCCAAGTGCACTTGATTTTTGAAGCTTTAGATTTATAAACTCCCAGTAAATGACGAGTGCCTCCAATGGTGCGCTAACTGGGGAGTAGTGAAGGAATTTGGACACAGCCCAACATCCAATAAGAAATTTGAACTTGAGAACTGCTATTTGTTCTTGTATAACTTTTGGCATCATCCATGGATGACTACACCACGTTTAATAATAGCAAAATGCACAGCGTTTGCCTTGTTCCTTCCTCTTTGGTTCTTGGATCATCTTTCCTACTGTTGTTCACCACACTTACTTGCCACCCCAGTTTTCGGACCAGGGTTCACTTGTTTAGTCTTGACCAGAGTTAGAGTAAGTTTTCCCACCTGCCTTACCAAGCAGGGCTATCTGCAGAAAGTAGTCCAGACCAAACAGCCCTATGTGAACAAGCCCTGGTGCAGCCGTCAAAGCAGAGTCCTTGATCCTCGGGTTACCTCAGAGTTTTGGCATTTTCGTACTCCGATTTTGTAGTTAGATTCTCACCTTTTTAAAGATTCAAATCCTGTAGGAAAAAGCTCCAAATGGTATTTTGCAGGTTAATAATTGAATGAATTTCAGCTGTTTCTGCAGGTGTGTAGCAGTTCCTTCAATAATCATTTCCAACCCAACATGTGGATGTTGTGTAGAGTCTGTTATTTTAACGGGTTATGTTCACCTCAGCAAAGGTTTTTATTCAAATGAACAGAACTGATTCTCTTTAGTCCTATTTCTTTGTGAGCTGTAGTTTAACAGCTCCACCTGTTTAGGCCTAAGGCACTTGGGAATTGTCCCGAAAAACCGCCTGTTGGGAGAATCGGTTTTGAAGTGCAGCGAAAAGGGACAACACGATCATCTTTTGGGGTACTGATCATGTAGAGCAACAAGTTCTAAAAACAGAAAAATGTGTGTTAACTTCAAGTTTCCTAGTCATCTGCGACACTGTGGTCCTCTCTGGCAGTGGCAGTCTGCCATTTTCTGTGCCTGTTTAAAAGCGCGGTGCTGGGAACCCAAAT
Organism: Oryzias latipes; assembly: GCF_053564925.1. Lineage (NCBI taxonomy): Eukaryota > Metazoa > Chordata > Actinopteri > Beloniformes > Adrianichthyidae > Oryzias > Oryzias latipes. The sequence continues at coordinate 23,594,103 of NC_136248.1, read as the reverse complement.
GCCCCGAGCAGGTGTCAACACCCTGCTCGGTCAAAGGAGCTGAGAGGGGAGCACAAAGGCCTCAAAGAGAGCTGCCAGCATGGTAACCATCTTAAATATCCCAGGCCATTACAGTCCCCCCTCTGATTCTCCCAGCAGCCTCTGTTTCGGCCTTCTGACTGTTTTGTTTGGACTCAGTCTGGGAATGAGGCTGGCTGACTGGTGTTAAACGGTGGCATGAGAAGAAGTTTTTTTCCCAAAAGGCAAAAACGAGAGAAATATTCTTCTCGCCTGAAGGTCTTTATCGTGGTTCCGGCATTATCTCGTCCTTCCACGCCGCTGCTATTTTGGTCCATCTCTGCAGCTCCTTAACCGACAGAGTTTCTGCCGCTGTCATCAGAGCGTTTCTGTTTCATCCTGTCGGGATGCCTCCAGATCTCCTGGGCCTGTGCGATCTTTGAAAAGCTTGGCTCGAAGCTCGCCTCATGGCTAAGCCGCCCTGGCATTCAGGCTGGCAGCGCTGTCAAAAGAAACCGTCGGGGAGGGAGCAGTGACGCCTTTTTCCCCGGTCCCTGTTCATTGTTGACCGTGGTGACGTGGTTGTGATGGTGGGGGGGGGAATGGAGTCGAGTGGAGGCTACCCTCATCTTCAGTAAACAATGGCTTCTTCTGTGTTTGACCCCCTGACTCCCCCCTTTCAGCAGAGAGGAGGCCACGGTTGAGCCCGAAGCTGCGCTGGAATTCCGTCTTTGCCAGATTTTTCATAAGTGGGACCAGAGGAGGGGCTGCTCCAGTTAGGAAGGACAGCACTGTGGGGCTAGTTTTTCCTCATTTACATCCAAATCAATAATCAATTACCCCTCCAGATACCCATTCCCAATAGCTGCATTGACTATATGGGATGTGTGACTCACAACATGCCCGCCCTCTTCTGGCTGACTGACCCCTAATCTAAAAACTGAGTGAAATTGTTTTACAATGAGGTCACTGGGTCAAATGAAAGTGTCAGACATTGATTTATGTGTTCAGTGAACTTCTGCTTGCTCTAATTAACGGGGGGGGGGGGGACTACCTTTTTTTTTTTTTTTTTTTTTTTTTAAAGGATAACCTCTTAGGTGAAATTCCGTTTACCTCCTAAAGAGACGTCCAGTAACCCTGATCACATTCTCTGCATGACTTCCACCCACTATGCATGGGTTCATTCTGTGATTGTGTTCTGGTAAAAAACCAGAATAACCAGCTTTTCAGAGAGGTGTTCACGGAACTGCCTGGTTTCCGTCCCCGACGTCAGCTTTCAATAAACTCAACCTGCAGAGTGTTCATTACCAGTGTCGTCTCTGTGGAGGGGAGGTGGAGATCCACAGATGGAGGTGTGCAGATGTCGCTCGCCTGACATGATTGGACAAACGGAGGACTTGCAGAAGCATCATTATTACATTGCATCCTCCCACACACAATTATTTTCCATTAAAATGGCCTGAATTGATAATGTTTGTTCCATCTCTGTGGTTGCTAGTTAGGAAAAGCAGCCTCAGTTTGTGTCCGCCCTTTAGCACGATGAGAACCAAGAGTGGGACAGAATTAGAGGTCTAAAAAACACACAAAAACACTTTATTTTTTATTTTTTTTAAACTTGTCCTGTCCAACAGCTAGGCAGGCAGATAAGAGCTGAGGGCCTCTTGTGTTGGACATATTTTACTTTAACAAGAGGGGTTATTAATCTTCAGACAAACCAAAGGTATGACTGAATAAACCCCTTTTGTAATTGTGGCCAAACTTTATTAGTTTCAACCATGTTTGGAAATCTTTGGTGTTGGACCGGACGGAAAAGGAAAGAAGGGAAGAAGAGAGAGGGATGTTAGAGAGGGGGGGCTGATAGTGAGAAGGGGGGGTAAGACCATGAAGCAGCATAGAGCAGACAGGTTTACTGGTTGTTTATCATTACGGTACGGTTCAAATGTAGTACAAAAAGGGCGGGGCCTGTCCACACACACTCAAATGTTATCAACACACCTCCTAGCTGCAAAAATGTCCACATGTCAACATGTACACAAAACAGTGTTCACAAATGCATACCTATGCCTTTAAACCAACAAGTGTGAAATCCTTCATTCATTCAATCATGCAAACTATTAGTGCAAAGGTGAGCTAACACCTGTGTTCAGGTGAGTGTTTGTTCTTCTAAAATGGATGGTGGAATGTGAAAAGAAGGAGCGCCCAGCCACCCCCACACCCAGACCCCCGCCGCAACAGCAGCGGCATCCGGAATCCCCCCAACGCCACACGGGAACAGGCAGGGAACAACCGCCCCCCGGGCGACCAAGCCCGCCACCCAGGCTAGGGCCAGCAGGACTGCCGCGAGGCCCCCAGAGCCAGAGAGCAGGGAGGCGCGGAGGGTAAGAGAGCGCCGCCCCAGCCCAACCAGGAAAGCAGCCCCCCCGCCGCGCCGGGAGAGCCCAACGCAGGGCCCCACCGGAGAAGGACGCCCACAGCCCCAGACGAGCACCCCACCACCACCCAGGAGTTCCGGGCATCCCCCCGCCCCAACCCCAGGTACGAGCCAGGACTACCCCCCCCCCAAGGGAGACCCGCTCCGCACTCCAGGCAGCCACCCACCCGGCCCACGGTTGGTCCAGGGAGGAGCAAGGCAGGGGCCCGCCGCCCCCGCCCAGGAGGGGGAAACCCCGGGGGAAAAAAAGGGGGCCCACAAGGGGTGTTGTAAATATGGCCCGACCAGGCTCGGCCACTGTTGGTAGTTTGGCGGGGCCCAGCGCTCAGGGGCAAGGACCAGGACCCACCCCCCCAGGGACATGAACACCCCCGGCTCAGGTGTAATGTGAAACCCCCCCCACCGCGCGGAGAGAGCACCGCCGGGCCCAGGAAGCCGGCACCCAGGGGACACGGCCGCCGTCGCCAAGGGGCCCGCACCCCCCACCAGGGAAGGGGTAGGGGACAGATGGACCCAGGTCCCACCTTCCTTGCAAAATGTGTGTGCGTGTATGTGTGTTTGACAGGGTGTGTGTGTGCATGTGTGTGTGTTTATGTTGGAATGTATATATTGAAGGGGGAGGGGTGTGTGTACTAAGGGGGGTGCAGTTAAAATTGGCGAGTAGGGCACTAAGGGGACATCTCCTGATTACTCACAGTGATGTCCCCTCACCCTCCCCACCAAGGGGCCCTAAATGTCTAAGGTGTGGTTAAAATTGGCGGGTAGGGTGCTAGGAGGACATCTGCTGCTTGCTGGCAGTGATGTCCAAGCACCCCCCCTACCAAGGACCTTACATGTCTAAGGTGCAAATAAAACCGAAAGAGGGGGGGCCCACTCCATACGGCAACCATAGGAGGGGGGCCACTGCCAAGTAGCCCCCCCCCCAAGGCGCATCGCAGGCTAGACCCCCCACCCCCTCACCCTAATATGAGGTTATATGAGGAAGGGGTAAGTTGGGGACAGCTGGTAGACTGTCCCCCGGTGGTCAAACAACTGTCCCCCCCCCCCCAGTAAACGGGCCAGGCCCAACCAGCCCAGGGGCCCCACCCCCGGAGGCGCCGACACCCCAGGCCCGGCACCACCCACCCCGGAGCAAGCCCAGGCCCCCACCCCCAAACGCCGGCCCTAGAAGAGCTCTGGTCAGGCCTTGACGGGACCAAGGGAGCCAACTGGCTGAGGCAACCACCGATTGCCTCAGCGGAGACCCCGACCCGTCAGCCCCCCCGACCCGTACCCATAATGGGCCCCCTCTCCCCCGCAGAACGCCCCCCCACAGGACAGGGCCGACAAACCCCCCACCCCGCCCCACCCCAGACCCCGCAGCCGAAGCGGATGACACCCAGAGTGACCGGGGGCCCCGAGAGGGTTGTCCCGTCCCGTCCAAGAGCCAGGGAAGGGCCGATCCCAGCCCCAGGCGCAGATGGGCAGCCCCCCCGAGCAGGGCCCCCCGCCAACCCCCCCCAGCACAGGCAAAGGGACCACCCCCCCCAAGCCAAGCCAGACCACCCCCCCACCCCCCCACCACGCACCCCCACACCCAAGCCCAGAGGACCACGCAGAGCCCCAGCCCGCCCCACCCAGGCACCGGACCCGACCCCCCGACAAACGGAGCCCCCACCGCCCCCGCCAGGCACCGGAGGCCCCGACCCCCACCCCAAACCACGACAGAAGGGCAAGGAGCAGCGACGACCAAGCACCCCAATTAAAAACACTTTTCAATGTGCTTATTTATTCATTTAATTTATCCTATACCTTTATTTCTTGACGTTAAAGTCCCATTCCATTCTTCATTCAGTCATTCTGAAAGTTTTTCCAGTGATCTTTAATTATTAATTACTTTAGCCGGAATCAAAAAACATTCTACGGCACAGTTTTTTTTCTCTGCTGCTGATTCGTCACGACTTGAAAAAGAAATGCTCAGAAAATGTGCTTACCGTATTTTCCGGACTATAAGTCGCACCGGAGTATAAGTCGGACCAGCCCAAAAATGCATTATAAAGTAGAAAAAAACACAGATAAGTCGCACTGGACTATAAGTCGCATTTTAACTTTCACAACCTTATATGACACAATCATAACAGACTGTTTATCTAATAATTTCACAATAATTCTTTCTCATACTTATTTATTTATTCTTTTCATGAAGCATCATTGGCCAACTAATACTCTGTATTCATCCTGTATTTGTAGAAACAGTTTTCACTTTTATTGCATTTCTGAATCTATGAAATCATTGGAAAATAAAATATTATGTTGTTAGCCTTCAAGATCTTACTGTAAAAAAAAGTTTGCTGATTCTCTGAGTCACTTAACATACTCTTAACACTTAACATACCTCATACATCAAATTGACCCAGGAATATCATCTCTGTTCTTCACAAATGAACATAACAGGAGGGTAAACAATGTATTTATTTCAATTTATTTCTAATATAAGTCGCTGCGGAGTATAAGTCGCACCCCTTGCCAAACTATGAAAAAAAGGACGACTTATAGTCCGGAAAATACGGTAATAATCTTTATATAAGTCCTCCATTATCAGAAAAATGCCTCAAGAACATGTTATAAACACTAAAATACACAATTTTAACTAGAGTGGGTCTTTTAACTTTATTTGAAAAGGAAAAAGCAAACCTCGTCTTTTTAATGTTCTGTATTTATTTAAGCGTGAGTAAAGGATGTATTAGTTTTCATTAATAACTTTATGGTTATGTTCCATGTGTTGCTGTAATGGAGGGTCTGAAGACTGGAAGCCTTCGGCAAAGCTGTTAAAGGGTTACTGGAGTCTTAGCCGGCTCACGCTGTGGCGAATGTGAACTTGGAAAGCAGCTGGAAGCAGGAAGTTTACAGTTTTCTGACAAACACGTCTGATAAGAGCTGATAGAGACCAGGAGCTGTCAGTTCTCCTCAGAGTCAAACCAGACGCATCTGTGTTTGCGATGCAGCAGGTCATTGGAAAAGGTTGGATTTGACTCGGCAAACAACTTTCAATGTTGGCAGAACAAATTCAACGTTTTTTGTGTTTATAATTCTTTAGAGTGTGTGTGTGTCTGTTTGCTTTTGCTATCAGCATAGATGGTGAAGAACATTCATAAAGTTATCCACTAAAAATGCAAAAATGCATCAAAGCACAACCACGAGATTACTGGTAGGCAAAAACGGAAGCAGTTAAGAACCAAATGATCTGTTGGTTGTTTATTACTTTCAGCAGAAATATTAGAATTATTTTCAATTAAACCAGTAATGGTTTGAAGATTTTTAATATATTTAAAACCTAAACAAAAAATTAGCTTTTTGTTTGTACCGGACTAACATGCTTAATTTTTTTCATTAATTTTAAGCAAAATGGATGTTGAGCTTTTTTTTTCTTCTAACATATTTGTCAATGCTTTTTTTAAATTTGAAATTAGCTGCATGCTTGTTTCAGCTTCTTTGTATCAGGATATAATTGGCGCAGAAGGAACTTGGCTGTATGTATTTATTGCAGGTTTTAAAATTTGTCTTTATCTTTTTTAGGGTTAACTTTACGGTTTCGAAGCTATCGGAGTCCAATATGGGGTTTGGCGTGCTGGGGGTGTTTCTGGGGCTGCTCCTGGAGGTCTCCACCCACGGACCCCACACTGTGCCTCGGACGTCTTGGAAGCACCACGGTAAGGGTGCAGGAAAGTGCTGATTGTTTTTTCACCATGACTTGCTAGAAAACTCTAAAGCAAAGATTCTTGCCTGTCCCTTTTTGCAAGTCCATTCCAAATGTTTGCATTTCATTTCATTTCAAGTCTGAAAACTGAGTTAAATAAATGTTTAATGGTCACAAATAGTCAAACTATTTTTAAAGAACTTGTGAAGACTCAGAAACGGGCAGTTCATGGCTTTAACTTTTGGATCTGACCGTGACGTCCGGAAGCTAAAATATTTGAATAAACAAATGAATAAAGTTCCTGTCTCTGCCCCAAAGGAGCATACTTTTCTGAAGCTGCCATGCTGAAGTGGAGTTTAGCATGGCAGCCGTTTACTTTCCACACAGTTTGGTTCAAACCTCAGTTTTTACAAAACAAAACAAAAAACTCAAAATTTTTAAAGTTGGAAATTGGCAAGTACCATATTTTTCCTGGAGTATTAGTCACGTTTTTTTTAAATTTAATTTATTCTTTTTATTTTTTTGTTAGAATGGCCAGGGGTGCGACTTACACTCATGATTTTTTAAAACATAAATGGGCTCATATAAGCTCAAAGCAGAAGAAGAAGCTTTGTCCAAAGCAAACTTTGAGTAGAATCTGACCGTTCTCCTGAACACTAGGATGTTTTTCTTATTTGCTGAGACAGTGGGGGACAGCAAGTCTTCAAACTGGGGGTCCCAGACAGACAAAAGAACAGCTAAATGCACTCATGTAGTTGCAGCTCCTGCAGTGTAGAAGGTAACGATCACTGGAAGAAAAACTGAACAATCTCATGAACCCAGAGATGGAAACGTGATTATCGATGCTTTTGTAAAGCTCTTCAAAAGAAATAAACATAATCTCTCAACATTTTCCGTGCATTATAAATGAGATATACAGTCAAAGCCTCCATGTAGGGATGAGACTAAACACTTCAGACAGTAGCTTCTCTCTACACACAATGGGCGTGTCTAGTTTATGAACACATTTCTGGAAAGTATTGAGCATTAAATGTGACGCACGTCAAAAGAGGCAGTGGCGTTCGAGCATGAATGGCGTTTGGTGTGAACGCAGCATTATGCTGGGTTTGGCCAGTTTGTTCATCAGTGTTGGACTTTTCTCTCAAAAGTGGGACTTGTACTCCAGAAAATACGGTAACAGTGACATCAAACCTTCCTAAGCCTGGTGTATTGTAATTAAACAATAGATAAGTCCTTCGTAAATTTAACACAATGCACGTTTAACACTTTCAAGGTAGACTTACTGATGTTCTGTAGGAATGCATCGATTCCCTTTCCCCAAAGGTGTAACATACGCTTCGGTCTTAAATAGAGAATTCTGTGGTAAATGGCGTGTTCTTTTGTAGCGCTTTTCTACCTTCCTCGAAGGCCCAAAGTGCTTCAGTCACCGACCCAGTCTCACACCAATCATGGCGGCTCTGCTGCCGAACACTGGCGACCAACCTTCTTTTAGAGGCAAGGAGTGAATCGAACCTGCAATCTTCCTATCAGAGGTCGACCTATTCCTGCAGTAGCATCCTGAGCAGCGATGTCTCATTTTAAGAAGTGAAACTTTTCACTTGAAGCTGTTCTCTCACTTCATGCTCTCCTGAAACTAGAAATCCGAGACCCTAATGTCAGATAGGTGCTGTTTTACTGGCACTAAAAGGGAGGAAGAAGTTTCCCTGGCTATAGACCTTTGAACGAGGCTTCTCAGCGCCTCAGGCTCACACTATAGGTTTCACTTGTTGCCTAAGTTATCATGAGAAAGTCCCCTTGGTCTCCTCAGGCGATTCGTCGGGTGGAGAAACCGTCATCCACAGTAGGACATCTTAGGTGACTCTGTGGGAGAGAAACGAGACGTCTCATCCCTGTGACAAGCTTCTCCACTTACAGCAAGCCGATTTCCTTTCACCGCTGTGGTGTCAATAACCTGCACCTGCAACGTAAATCTGCTTAAAGCTGAGTCAGCCAATGCATCTCAGCAGATGTCGTGAGCAGGAGCGCATTCCTCAGTCAAACTTGGATGATTCTCCAAAAAAGGCGCTTTTTTAAAATTGTAGTTTTAAATTACTAGCTCTAGCAAAGCAAGGTTATATGTTCAGCACAATACATTCTTCAGGTAATTGACAGTTCATTTAAAAAAAACGGCACATTACAAGCAAAAATCGTTAAAACTTGAGTACTAAATTTTTATACCTTGCCAGTTCTGTCTGCCTTTATTCTGAAGTTATTGTCTGTTTCCTTTATCTAAAAACAGCAGATTTGATTTCTTTCTCACTTGTTTAAACATGTTTATTTCCATTTAAACATTCAGATTTGGGTCTGATGGAGTTTTCGGAGCCCGGGATATTCAACTACTCCACTCTGCTGCTGAGCGAAGAGAAGGCTGCGCTGTACGTGGGGGCCAGAGAGGCCATTTTTGAGCTCAGCATGACAAATGTGACCATCAGAAACAACAAGGTACCGAAACACTTTTTTACGACGAAAGAGAAACATGACGGCGAAGCCTTCTGTCTCTGAAACGTCGATGCTTCTTTAGGTTCAGTGGACAGTAGCGGAAACCCCCATGAACATGTGCGCACTTAAGGGGAAGTCAAAAGAGGTTTGATCATTTAATTTTTACTTATATTAATTTATTATTATCTCTGCATTTTCCTGTTGTAAATGTGTTCTGTTGCTTTTCAGAGGGATTGTCTGAACTACATCCGGGTTCTCCAAGTTGTAGACGATGAGCGGCTGTACGTCTGCGGGACATACGCCTTTCAGCCTCAGTGTGACCACTTGGTAGGCTGCTATGTCTCTCCTCTGAAAGCCCTACGAGCAAAAAAAAGGTGCAAACTTTAATCTGATCCCTTTTAGAACCTTGGTGACTTTTCGCTGGCGGGTCGGATTGAAGACGGCAGAGGGAAGTGTTCCTTTGACCCGTCACAAAGCTTCACCACAGTCATGGTTGGTGAGTGGGAGGACTTTTTTTTGTTTTTGTTTTATTTTTTCCTTTTTGGTTGTAAGCTCTTCATCATAGTGCTTTCAAACCCCATAATCTCCTTTTTATCCATCAGATGGAGATCTGTACTCTGGGACAGCTTATAACTTCCTGGGCAGCGAGCCCATTATTTCCAGATATTCCCAGTCCCGCTCTCTTCTGAGGACGCAGTATTCCACGTCATGGCTAAACGGTAGGTTTGCTTTGAATAAAGGGAGGAAGCTGCTCAGAAGAGAACTTCATTAAAAGACAACATTTTTTTATTAGATTTATTTTTTTGCATGTGTAAGTTCCTCCATATGTTGAAATAAATCCCCTTTCTGTTCTCTGTGACTAAAAACAGTCGGTTTCCTTTCTCTGTTATCAGCTTTCACATTGACTCAGCAATAACTTTGCCGTCAGCTTGTAAAATGACTCTGTTGCTGAAGTGTCTGTACTTACTGGTTACTTAGCAGCTCTTTGTAATTAAGTGAACAAAGGGAGATGCATGTCTGGCTGAAGTATTAGTTCCTCAAAAAAGTTTTTAAAGGTTAAAACTTTAAATATGAAACATTCACACAGATGTTTTAAATGCCGCTTGGTTTCCAAATGACTCATCAATGGTTTGAAGGCTCCAAATCTGCTCCTTTTTAGAGCCGAGTTTCGTGTTTGCCGACGTGATCAGAGGAGGGAAAAGCAGAGCAGATGGCGATGACGACAAAATCTATTACTTCTTCACCGAAGTGTCGGTGGAATACGAGTTCTTTGGCAAGCTGCTCATCCCCAGGGTGGCTCGCGTCTGCAAGGTCGGTACATGTCGCGCACCATCTGCACCCACCAGCCTTTAGAGCCGTAATCAAACCTTTGTTTTGGGGAAGATTTCTTCTCTGACCAGTTAGCTCAAATCATAAATTGCTTCTTAAGAGGATGCTCATTTTACACGCCAACAGTCCTTGACCCAAAGTAATCAAAGCAGTTTGAGAGAAGCTGGGAATTTCCCCCTTAAATAAGAAGCCTTGTGTTTCTTTTGTTTTTTTTTTTTGTTCCAAATGCTGCTCATGTTCCCTATCTGCTCCTATCTGCACCACTTCTTCTCACGGCTGAGCATCTGCACCGTCCTTTCACAGGGGGACCTTGGCGGCGAGCGCACGCTGCAGAAGAAATGGACGTCTTTTCTGAAAGCGAAGCTGGTGTGCTCCATGCCAGAGCTCAACTTCGTTTTCAACGTGGTGCAGGACATTTTCACCCTGAAGGGGGCGGAGTGGAAAGACACCGTTTTCTACGGAGTCTTCACCTCTCAGTGGTCAGTCTTTTTTAAAGCTGCAGAAAGATGCACGCTTCTAAAAAAGAGTTTTATGTTGTTGTTTTTTTCTCCAAACCAATATCAAACCCCTTCCCTTTTGTCATCCTTAAAGGGGGAATGTGGGTTTGTCAGCTGTGTGCGCCTACAACGTGTCGGCTGTGGAGGAAGTCTTCTCCAAGGGGAAGTATATGCAGAAGGCCACAGTGGAACAGTCGCACACCAAGTGGGTGCGATACAACGGCGTCACACCGTCTCCACGCCCCGGAGCAGTAAGTGACCCTAAACCTTGATCGGTAAAGCCGACGGCATTTCTTCTAATGCTGTGTTTTACGCCCTCATGTTCTTCTTCAGTGCATTAACAACCTGATGAGACGGCAGAACATCAACAGCTCCCTCCACCTGCCAGACAAAACCCTCCAGTTTGTTAGAGATCACCCCCTGCTGGAAGATCCCGTCCTGCCCATCGGCAACAAGCCGCGCCTCATCACCAAAGACGTCAACTACACCCAGATTGTGGTGGAAAGAGTCGAAGCGCTGGACGGAAACACCTATGATATAATCTTCACTGGAACAGGTGAGATGATGCTGTTCATACGTCAAAGTCCCACTCTGATCGTCCTTTGGGCTTCTGTAAAAGCGTTCCCAGAGGTCTTTATTTACAGTTATCCTGTTTTTAGCCAAAATAGAAAAAAAACTGTTATTTTCTATTGCATAGTTTTTCTGCAGGGCGGCAGGAGTTCATTGCAAATTGGCCTCAGAGTTGTGGGTGGGATAGTTGGCGCAGAGCATCCCGCCCCCCCTTCCCCTCCATGTTGTTGAGATCTCGAAACGGGGAGCTTTTGGCCCACAAAATGTATTTTTCTACGCAACAAATAGGCTTGTTTTTTTTTTTTTAAACTTCTATTTTTTGTCTGCTCCTGATTCACAACCATTTGAAAGAAATACCCCGAAAAACAATTTTATAAAGTCACTACACATTAATTGAAATCTTTCAGGGTTTTCTTTTTCTCGTAAATTTGATGAATGAATGAATTTGTGAGTTTCCTTTTTTACGAAGGCATAATTACTAACATTACAAGAATAAAATCAAGAAATTTTAAACCGATGTGTAATGACTTCTTAACACATCCGCTTCACGTTTTATTTGTATTCATCCGTTCTGTTTTTAACATAAAAAAAGTTTTACAGAAAAAAAAATGAAAGTATTTTGTTAAAGGAATGTTTTGACTGTTTTTAATTTGCTTTGACTAAATCACTGAACTCTTTGTCTTTTCAGATAAAGGGATGCTTCACAAGTCGGTGCTGTTTGAAGGCGAGGTTCACATTGTTGAGGAGATGCAGCTGCTGAAGAGCGACGAGCCCATCAAGAATCTTCTGCTCTCCTCTGAGGTCAGCTGCAGTTTGTTTTGGCTGCATGAAAAGGAAAAAAGCAGGGGTGGCTCAGGCTGTAGATGTCAGGGACTAAAATATCCACACAAACTGACATCTGTGATGCTAAACGTAACTTTCCCACAACCGTGTATGGGGACTGACTGATCAAAATGTCACCAAATCAGCATTAATGCTCAACCTAGACTGAACAGAGTTGGTGCTCAATGATGAATGACGACTAAAGTTTAGCTAAACTTGGTGGTTTCAGAGTAAAGGAGAGAATATTATGATGCCATTCTTTCAATATCTAGTGGGCATCAGTTTCACCTGCTCCCGTTTCCTCAAACAGACGCGCTCCATGTATGCTGGTTCCGACTCTGGTGTTGTGCAGTCGCCCACTGCCTTCTGTAGCAGGTACACGTCCTGCCAGGACTGTGTCCTGGCTCGAGACCCATACTGTGCCTGGGACCCAAAAAGCAGGACCTGCATCAGTATCTTTGATGCTCCTAGCCAGCAGCGCAGGTGAGTTTGCATGATACTAAATCTGATGTTTGCGTTTTATCGTTAGGATCTTTTGGCACATCGCCGGTGCATTCATGCACGTTCGTCCTGTTCAGAACAAAATCTGATGGGCCTTCTAGTTAGACCGGCCTATCCTGCTAGATGCCATCTCACAGTTTTGTGACGTTTGTGTTGCAGGAGGCTCGTCCAGAGTCTGAGAGGGGATGCAGACAGGTGTCCTTCAGGTATGAGGCTCTGATGAACAAACTTTAGCATATCAACAGTGATGATGGAGAATTCAAGATCCTACAGTCTTAAGATGATCATCTTAGCTGACTTAAAGACCCACCCCAATCCCTTTTTGATCTCTTATTAAATCGTTCCCATTAGTCTATTAGCCAGGACGATGTCCAGTTGTCGGCAGGAGATGCATCAGAATGGAGCGGAGCAGGGAGCTTGTGGCCCACCCAGCAAAACTACGATCTTTTTCCAACTGCATTTTTTTGTCAGCTGTTAATTACTGCGATTTGAATAAATAAGTATAAAAAATGTAAATTTGAGCTTAATTTTCTTTATCAACGTCCTCCATCAGAAAAATGCCCCAAAAACATGTTAGACACCAAAAACACCTTTTTTCATTGGAGTGAAAGGGTCTTTAACAACAAATGAGATGAACTCTGTCTCCATCTTCTGGTGTATCTTAGTGTTGCTGCATGAGTTCTCCTCTGTTTAGCCATTTAGGTTTCAATAGTAATATTTTTGTCTGCTTTCTCGTCAGTGGCATCTCTGTCTCAGAAGGACTTCCAGCGAGTGGCGGCGAAGCCGGGGAGCTCTGCCGTGCTGCCGTGTCTGCTGAAATCCAACCTGGCTCAGGTGACGTGGAGGCTGAACGGCTCCGATCTCACAGAGGCGTCCCGCTTCCACTTCATCGGCGAAAACGGGCTCCTCATTTACAGCGTGGCTCCTGAAGAACAGGGCTACTATGAGTGCTGGAGCGTGGAATGGGTTCCTGCCGCTGGGAAGAACTTTAGCTTCCTCCTGGCTGGATATGTGCTGACTCTGGATCTTCCTGTCAGAACCGTGCCGCGAGGGACAAACGGGAGCAGCTCCCCCAACAGCCCAGAGGCAGGGAGCGAGGCTGCAGCTGAAGGTAATGTAAAGGCAAGCAGAGCCCCTCTAACTTCAGCCAGCTTCACCGCTGCGGTCCTCACCACCCCCCCTCAAACTGATCCATCACTAACTGCGCCCACCAGCAGCACCGTCAAGGTTCTGCGTAACCAGCACGTTCTCTCAAACCCCATCGTTCCCCATCCGGGCAGCCAAGACCCAGAGGCCGAGTATCTGCAGCATAGCAACGGCATGGCCTACCTGCTCCTCTTCCTCCTCTTCTTCGCCCTCTTTCTGGCTGCACTGGTGTACAACTGCTACATGCAGTACCTCCCAGCCCCCTGCCTGAGGCTGCGAGCCGCTCTGCTGGGCAGCCACAAGAGCGCCCACCAGCCAGAGTACAGGGCCTGCGAGGCGGGTCTGATGGAAACGGCCCCCCAGGAAAAGGTGAACCTGAGCGACCAGCCGACCCAGAACGGCAAGCAAAGCCTGCGGGCGCTCCGAGACACCGGCTACGAGACCGAACCAGAGTGTGGCAACGGCCAGATCCCCCCTCACAGCTTCAGAGGGGACAGCCCCTCCCAGGAGAAACCTTTCGACATAGACGGCGACTCTCAGTCCATCAAGTTTGCAGATGCAGATGATTGCTAGCCAGAGGCCTTCCCCTCTGCTCTCATTCATCTGCTGTTGAAGCCATGCTGCGTTCGGACGTTCTGTTCTCCTGAGCGTTCAGTGGGGTTAAGTGTTGTGCTGGGTAGAGTCCGTTTGTGTAGATGTAAGGAAACCAGCTCAGTCCAGCAAGTAAAGCTACTTCTTACATTCCAAATTGGAAACATTGTTTACCAAATTGGTAAGTTTCTCTGATGTTTTCCTAAGAAACAGTCCCTCTTTTTGTACAGCCGGTGTTTTTTTTTCTTTTTCTCCTCCTCATTAATGCTCAAAGCGCCATGGTAACAGTAATTTCTCAGGGACGGTTGCTCTGTGTGAACTGGGCCGGCTTTGAGGAGAAATGTGTTGTACAGAACCTGAGATGAGGAGGTGCTGCAGGTTATACGGCCGGAGAGAGAGAGAGAGGAGGAGGGGGGGGGGGAGGAGAAATGCTGGAATGTATCAAGCACTGTCTCGCGAGAAGTGACACTGGTGTTTTGCTTTCTTTGTACCTGTGACGTGAACTTCACTGATGATCTGGTGCTTTAACCTTCAGTCATTCACAGCCTATAGATGAAGTATGAAGAACAGCACAATCTGAAGCTTAAGCCCTGAAATAACCTGAAGCTTTTTAAGTTCAGAGCTTTTTTGGCACATCTGCATTATTTTGATCCCACTTAACTCTCCACTTGTGTAGGTTTTGTATAATTTATTGCAGCTTTTAGATTTCTCACTGTTTTGTCCTCTGCATGTCGCCCCTCATGTAGAATTTCCTCAACTCTCTTCTTCTCCATCACTTCCTCTCACAGCCTCCTCTTCATCCTCCTCACTCTCCTCTGGCGGGAGCTCTGCCCTTCCCTCCTTCTCCTCTTCTTCCACCAAACTTCACACTGTGGAGGCTCGGGAGGCGGAGGTGAGACTTCTGCCTCCCCTGCTGAAGGACCAGGCCTGGGGGCTTCATGCCCACGGGGCCTTCCTGCTCTTCTGCCTTGCTCTTGGTGAGTGGTGCCTGTGGCTTTGGGACCAGCCCTCACTCATCTCCAATGCTCGGTTTGGAAATTTTTACCACTCGACTCTATAACTCTCCTTTTTACTCTGCATGCTGGTTTTTACCGGAAAAAACTAACAGAGAGGGAAGGGTTTGTCTTAGATTTTTTTTTGGGTCAGACCTGTGGGGGGGGGGAAACCTCAAAATGATGACAAAATGTACAAATTTCACTGGAGTTCCCTGTTGAACTGTCGACCTTTCATGGTTGTTCAATTAAAGAATATTTCATATTCATTTTATCATCCAGAGCTGCCAGTTAGTCAAAAACTGTATTTTTTTCAATGTTTTTGACCTGTAAACATTTGTAATTAAATCTGTATATATGGAAGCTGTACATAATTGAAGAGAGCATCCTGTGGCTCTTGCTAGAAAGGTAAATAAAGCCTTAAAAAAGGTTTTTCTAAATGTTTTTTTTAGTTTTAACTTTGTATCTTTAAGCGTTTAACCTACTGTGTGATGAGTCAACTGAAGTTATGTTATGGTTTTAATGTTTTGAACAGAAATGAACCCTTTTGTCATTCCGACCTATTGCATGTGAGTAAAACATTTACCTGAATGTCTGAGCATGTTGAAGCCTCAGATTTTGTTTTAACAATCAGCAGCTTGGTGCAGTTTGGGTTTTGAATGTTCACTAAATGCAAAAACAAATTAAAGACCGACGTGTAAGGGGGGAAAAACTGTGGTGGTTAACCCCTAGAAGACCACATGAAGGATTAAGTAGAATGAACGTGATGTTGGCCTAAAGAGAAGAAATGCATCTGTTAGAGTAAAAACTTGTTTCATGTAAAGAATCCATTTCATTCAATATTAAACTGAACAGTTGCAATTAGAAAAATTAAACTTGGCTATAAGGAGATTTTGTAACTAGGATTTACCGTAAGTATATTTATTACTGTTGTAAAGATGAATCATCTCTGCATTGGAGTAAAACTGGACCAACTATTATGTGGACCAAGCCTCTAAAGGGGTTAGTTATTGAACACTTCTTTTTAACTTTCATTTGAAATGTGCTTCAACCTGGAAGTTAGCGAGTTCGTCTAACAGAACAGGACTGAGTGTGATGTCTCCCGTAAAAAATATTGAACTTTCAAACAAACAATTCAGTCGCAATACAGACGCCGCCATGTTGGAGCCAGACAACATTAGTAAGCAGTGATTGGCCAGACTTGTTACCATGGTAATATTGAACCATCAGTTGTAGGAAGTCCACGCCCTAACCCCTTGAAAGCAGGCTCGGGAGCGTCTGTCAAACATTTTGAGCGTTCAATCACCACAAACTTTTTTTGAGGTCTCTGGCCTGTTTTATAATTCAAATAACTTGCAATAAAGAAAATGTATCATGGAAAACAATAGGATTAGCAAGAACATGTTAGAAAAATGGGTAGCAGCCAATAGCTGTTTGTCTCAGAAGTCTATGGTTACTGGAAAACGGGGGGTTTGGGTCACTCAGTCTAGTTCAGTAAATGCTTGTGTACAAGCACTTTAGGGACTGCACGGTGTTTGGCACAATGTTCTCCGGTCATTTAAAACTGTAACGGTAAAAAACATGTATAGAGGTACACAAGGAATGACAATAAGTAAAGTTTGAAAATGGCTTTGGATGAAGATTAACAACTAATGGAGTCCAAACTTTTTTTTAGTTCAATCCTAACTCAAGTTTTACAAATTATAAAAATAAACCCACGGAAAACGTTAGGATCAGCATGTTTTAGTAAAAAGTACATAATCATTGAAGCCTGCTGAACCCTTTTATCTATTAATGAGATCAACCTTAATTGCTTTGAAGTTTTTTTTTATATTTATGGATCAACACATTTTAATGTCTTACCTGAACTTATCTGAACCCCCCTTGTTCAGATAAGGACCAAGAAGGGAGGTTTAGCATCTGCTTTTTCTATATATAAACTATTTTTTGGTTTTATTCCTAGTTTGTTTGGTTTCGGTTCTTTTATCTGGAATACAGAAATAATCAGATTTGGATCTTCAGTGTTGCACATGAACAGTGCCTGTTCTTTTGCATGTCACTGGAAGTAGGTCATAGCTGTTGTGTGTTTGCATGTTCACAAGCTCCTGGTGTTTGGTTGGAAGTGAACGCTCAAGGAGGCCCGACAAGGAAAGCATTCATGCAGAGCTCAACAGAGCTCCTGTTCTTCATCGCAGGCCCCGGCGACATCCACATTCACTGGCTTTTAGACGGGCGTCATCTGGACACCCCTGTGGTGGAGTTTCGGCAGCAGCTGGGGCGGGCGGAGGTACTGGTGAGCAGCTGGGTCAGGGAAGGGCCGCCGATGAAGGACGCCCGTTACCAGTGTGTTGCTGAAGGCAAAACAGGAAGTGACACATCTGAGGTCAACGTTCATCTACCTATTAGAGGTATCTGCTCCACGTTCTGCATGTGAAGTGTGAAAGATATGGTCTGCATGCTGAGGTTTGAACACAAAATAACTGATTTATATCAAAACAATTGTATATCAATGGGAAACATTTTGTCCACAGATGAGAACATTCCATCCAGGGATTTGAATCAGTGGAGAAGTGCACTCACAGAACACGAGCAGCTAATAAAAAGATGGGAAAAGGCTTTGGTAGGTCAGCGTTCCACTAATTTCTTTTAGGATCTAAAAGCTGTCTGAAAAATCTTGATGAGTTGGAGTAAAGAAAAAGAGACTTTGATGTAAACTAAATCTGGAGATTCCCGAAGCGTGTTTGCCTTAACTTCGTTAAGCATTAGTAAATTGTGGAGAGCACATGATCATCAACCCCATTTCCACAATTGGATTACAGATCTCTAAACGCAGCAGATAAAATTCCCTGAAGACTAATCTTGTTACAGTTTCATTCAAGTGTTTTCTTTTCAGGATTTTTTTTTCTTTTTAACCTCTTTATGCCTGAATTTATTGTCAATTATATATAAAAATTGTTTTTGCTGATTAAGGTGATGCAAAATTAAGGAGCGTCTCGGGTCCTATGATGCAAATTATGTCACGAAGGGGTTAAAACCTTCTGACATAGCTTTCCCCTCATAACCTTAAATTGACTCCTAGTATGCATCTGGATTCATTGACGGTCAAATCCATGTGGTTAAGAACACTTTGAAGATCTAAGACTTTAAAAATGTTGCATTTTCTTTTACAGGAAAGCTGTGATGGGAACACAGCTTTGTGAACATGTTTGAAAACTGGTTGGGAATTGGCCCCCCTACTCCAGCTGGAACACACCGCTGATGGGGAACCTTTCGTAGGGATTGAATGTCTCCCTGTCTTGCTTCCTGAAAAGGCTCCGGTGGACCATGAAGCCGTGATTTGACAGTTCCTGCCACCAGCATGGTTCGGTCTGGTTCCACTGGGGTTCTGGAGCTCCTCCTTCCACCTGAAGATGCTGGCGCTTCAGCTGTGTTTTTACTGAAGCAGACAAATATTTTGACGTCAGCGCCTGCACGGAGCAGTGGAACTACACAGTTCAGACAGAAGTGTCTGTGAAGCTTTTTTTCTTTTCTTTTCTTTTCTTTTTTTTTTGGAAGAATTGATCAGGTGTTTGCACCTCAAGTTAAAAAAAAAAATAAAGAAAAAGTTTGGTTGGTTTTTTGCATTGCAATTATATACAGCTGGCATTTGTGTCTCCGTACTTTCTGCATTTATAGCTGCACCCTTAAACCTCTTAAGGATCAAACATCAATGGAATATTCTGACAATTTGCTTACCTAACCTTAAAAAATGTCTGCTTTTCTGATATTGTCATCCACAGATGGAGCCACAGCGCCATCTAGTGTCAAAAAAAACATTCAAAGGAAGGCACATGAATCCATGAATGGCATTGGTCACAATATTTTATATAAATAAATAATCAAACAAATTAAACAGAAAAGAAAGGATAGAATTCTGTTTGTAACAAAATTCTCTCAATGTAAATAAACATTTATTAACGAAGCAAGTGTACTCACTTTATATCAATTACATAAGAAAATCTCAAGAATATGACTCCAGCCAAGCACTGATGGACTAGAGGTCGTTTAAACACAAGGATGCGAGGTTCTGAAATAATAAATAACTAGCAGAAGATTGACCCATTCAATTTAGTCAAAAACAAGTAACATAAGTAAACAGGTAACTCGCTTCAGAATAGAATTATTACAAATAAGATGTTTCAATATGTCTGGAGAGGCAAAAAAGTATATTATAAAAGGTATATTGGTATAAATCTGTTGTTTAAATACTGCTTTACTCTTTCCAAACAAAAAACAATTTAAATCCAAAGAATGTACAAACTCTCGAAAAAATAATGAAAAGAAATTGTATTTTAAAAGTAAATAATTCCCAAAATGAAATGCTTTCAATGTATTTTCAATCCCATTTTAAAAGCTTCAAATACATGGGGGAAAAAATTCTTTCTTACATTGTTTCAGAATTAAAATAGACACAAACAACATACTGTAGCGACCGACGTTGTTTTAAAGTAAAAAAAAAATCACTATTATTTTGATCATAAAGATTGTTAAGTCATGTTATTTTTATTAGTTCAATTATACAGCTGTGCGTGAGGCTGGATGCTTCATTCATGTTAAAACATAAATAAAATAAAAACTTTCACGGATAAGTAACAGCCTAGTTTTTATGTATTTATTTATCGGAAAGCCTCTTGACAAAGAATGCGTTACCACCTTAACAAATGTTATCAAAGAGAAACAGAATGATAGACGCATACGTTCACTAATTACACTCACCTGTACCTGTCTGAATAGCATGTATTTGCTAGCTGTGGGACCTTTTTTTTTTAAAATCAATTAAAATATGTTCTCACGGTTTATTTGCTCCAATAAATTGAACGCCTTTAATTAAATAGTTCTGGTCATGTGACCCAAGTGAACGTGGATTCATGTTCTCATTTTCTGAGCTTTTAGCGTCGTCACTTTACTTCAAATTTAACGGATACTTACTTTTTAGATATAGCTTTAATTTAGTCTCTTTTAAAACAGGATATAAGCAGTTTTATTTTATTCTATTTTATGTTTGTTGGTCTGCGCCGTTTCATACCTACGGGAACCTACAAGGGACAAAAACCTAACCTATTTTCCAGGTAAGTCAAGTTTATAACTGCTGTTAAAAAAGAAGTAGCCATTAGTGACGCACTTCTCAATATTTACTATCTCGTTGGTAACTACTGCCATTATTATCTTACCATTTCGACAGGTTATTAAAGTTTATAGTAAAAAGGTAAGATATTTATTTCCATGTCTTAATTAGATGTTCAATTTAAGTTGTACTAACATGGCGATTTCCATTAGATTAAAAAAAAAACACAGC
Organism: Oryzias latipes; assembly: GCF_053564925.1. Taxonomy (NCBI): domain Eukaryota; kingdom Metazoa; phylum Chordata; class Actinopteri; order Beloniformes; family Adrianichthyidae; genus Oryzias; species Oryzias latipes. The sequence goes on along the minus strand of NC_136248.1, from coordinate 23,573,738 downwards.
AACAATATTACCAGAATATTGCAATGTATATAAATGTATAAAATATTTTGTGCTTCCACATGTAACCGAATTATCAACAATACTATTGTCAAATAGTTGATGTATTAAGCAGATTTTCTGTAAAAAAAACAACTCCTTCTCAGATATTTATTTATCTGAGAATTTATCTGAGATTTGTTAAGTTTAGACTCTTATTAATTTTGTATTTTCTCACTAATATCTCTTTTTCCCCCACTTCACATGACGTTTCACTGAAAGGATCCATTTCTCTTTTGGTGGCTTCTTTGACGTCATATTTAGTGAACAGACATACGCATATTTATGAAATATCTGTATAATTTGTGCTGACTCGTTTTATTTATTTTATTTCCCTTTTTTTTCCAAAGTAAAACCATTTACAAGATGCTCAAATGAGCTCAGACAAGGTTATGGACGGTCATATTCTTACCTCAGTCTTTTTAAGCAGACTAAAAATAAGGTTATGTATTTGAAACTCTATTTATTAGCAGCTTCTAAGAGTACATTACCAAAAGGCGACAGCGATATTGACAATCACAAAAAGGCCAGCGTGACTGTGGGATTATAAGGTATAGAAATGACTCAAAAAAATGTAATTTACTGTGAGCACTGAATACATGCGCGTTGCATAACCTTTACTGCCATTTAATTAATTGAAGAGTTGTCCTTCATCCACATAATATGGATAAAAATCGGAAGTATGGAAGGAAAACCTGACATGTAGATAACTGTCACAAAACTCCTACAACTCTTTCTAGCATCTGATAATTAACAATATATATATTTGATGCTGATGATTAAATTGACAGATAAGTAGCAGTGACAGAACATCTGTGTGGACTGTAAACACAAACCTACATATGGATGTGATACCTCTGACTGACGTATAGACCAGGCTAAACCTGCCAAAGACTATATACATTCAGACAGGTAAGTCTTTGTAGCTGTTATTTTGGCCCGTTCTTCGGGGCATGTAGATCTTCTCAAGAGCTGTGAGGTTTTAGATCTGTCAACTCCCTCTACAAAATCTCCTTCGGGTTGAGGTCTACAGACTAGTTAGACCACTCTAGAACTTTGAGACACCTTCTGCATAGCCAACCCTTGTTGCCTGGGCGATGTGTTTTGGGATCAGAGTCCTTCTGGAAGAACCATTTACAGTTTATCTTCAATGCTCTCATTGAGGGAAAGAGATTTTGATCTAAAATCTCACCATGGCTCCATTCATCCTTTATTTCATACGGATCAGTCATCCTGTAGTCTCATTCCCAAAGTATGATGTTTCCACTCCCATGCTTGTTAGTGGGTATGGTGTTTTTGGGATGTAACTCAGCATTCTTCCTCATCCAAACACGATCAGTGGTATTTATACCAAAGAGTTCCTTTTCACTTTCGTATGACCACAATCCTCCTCTGGATCATCCAGATGGTCTCTGGAGAACTTTAAACAGATCTGGACATGTTCTGGCTTAACCAGGGGAACGTTTGGAGCTCCATAAGGTTTTAATTCATGATGACGTTGTGTGTTACCAATACTAAACTTTGCACTGTGGTTCCAGCTCTCTTCAGGTCGTAAATCTGTTTCCCTGTATAGTTTGGGGTTGTTAACTTACTGCTGAGTTCGTTTGTACTTCACCAGGTGAGATCTTTCATGGAGGGAGACTGTCAGTGATGATGTATTGCTTCCTTTTTAAAAAAATAATTGCTCCAACAGTTGACCACTTATCACCAACTAGATTCCTTATTGCAGTCTGGTTCAGATGCACAATCTGGTCCCTGGTGTCCTTCGACAGCTCTTTGGTCTTGGTCATGGTGGAGAGGTTACAGTCTGACTGTTTAAGGCTGTGAACTGGTGTCTTTCAGATAACCAGTCCAAACAGGTGACACTGATACAGGAAAAAAGTAGAGGATAGAAGGGCTTCTTAAAGTTGGAACATGTCTGCGAGGGACTGAATTCTTGGTTGTTTTTTTTTAAGAGCTAAATACTTATATATCTATCTGCACCAGTATATAAATAAATTCTCCACTCCTTAAATATTGACTAGTGCATCAGTTTTTCTGCATGTTGTTCTTTCTTAGTAATTTAAGCTGATTTGGAGTTTGATGTTTTCCACACAGGATCAGTCTTCCAGCACAATTGGGAGTGATCATTCATTTAATGCATCAGTTAGAATTAAACAATCAGTGAAACAATTCTTGATTTTGATTGATTGATTGATTGGTTGATTGATTGATTTTCAAGCATTAATTGTAGACAGTACAAAGAAAAAAAGCACACTGATTAATAATCAAACTCATTACAGAAACAATGAAATGCATAAGTAAAACAAACAAACAAACAAACATACGAACAAACAAGAACAAAGCACAGTTAAGTCACATTTGATTCATTAAATACAGTGATCATTAACTAAATTCAAGTACAGCTTGATTTACTGCTTGGAGGGGAGTGGGAAGAAGCAAGTTTATATAATCCCAACCTGATGAGTTATTTCATTTGATAGTTTTGCATATTAACGAAAAGTAACAAAATCAAGTGCTTATTGTTTTTCTTCAGAAAACATTCTTTTATGATTTCAGTAAACAGTAACATGAATCACACATCATGTAACAGGGATGTAATAATACTGATTGATTATAATCAGAATACAATTTCATATTAATCCAGCAATCATCTCTTCACATTGCATTGGTTTTGCACTTTGGAATTTCAGCTGCCAACTTTGAACCCACGTTTACAAATGAGTTTTTGAGGCTGTTTGCTGCTTCCTTCATGTTATCGTTTTGACCCTTCTCATCTGTAAAGTCATTTGGGTGTGTTTGTTTTTCTGTTGTCCAGTTTCAATTTATCTTCTTCCATGTCCATGGATCTTCTTTGTCTGCAATTCTGCTTCGTTTGCCTTCAGTTTATGAAAATAAATAGCTTTTTTTTTTAAACGGTTTTGGTAACTAGGCAACAGTAGGCAAGCAGAGAAGTCTCCATTGGATGCTCTTTTTCTTTTTTCAGCTGTCTCTTTTTAATTTTTTAGTTTTTGCTGTTTAACCTTAAAAAAGGAAGAGTTGAATCAACAGCGTCAACACCATCACTTGCTTAACCAGTAAATTTATGAGTACCGTATAGTATACATTTAGATCAGTTGTCATTAGCCCCTTAGTGGTCCAGGTTGATGAGATTTTACTGAAATGTAATTGTAAAGCTTTTAACATTTTATTTTTGTTGTTATTTCCAGGTGCATGGTCATGTTTCTTTTCACAGATGTGTCAAAGTTTCCCTCTGTGATGTCTGTGCTGTTCTCCTGTTCTCCATCAGTACCAGGCACTCCTGTTGAGTGTCAGTGGGTGCAAAATAAGGCTACAAACTTTATTAATCAAACAATTTTTACTCCGTGACCTGGAAAGAAGGAACAGGAAGCATAAAGAATGAACATCACACAATTTCTTCAATATAAATTTACATGCAGATTTATACTAACACTAATTATATTGTTTTTGATTAAATCTGTATATTCTACCTATTGTATGAAGATCAGGTTCGGATCAAAATCCAAAAACGTTTTTTTATGTCTCAACTTTAAACAAAGAAATTCATGCTTAACGTTTTAGTTGCTTTTTAAAAATCACTATTACCGGTGCTTTTAGTAAACTACATTCAAAAGTTCAAGCATTAAATGTTTGTTTCTCTCCAAAGGGACTCAAACCCTCCACCTTCAGGTGAACGGCTACAAGTGTTGTGCAAATACTTAAACAGCAGCTGCTAGTCGTTCCATCATGAAGTCAGCTTCACTTCATAGAAGCTGTGGTCTCTTGTCCTGAAGATGTTCAAACCAAGAACCAATTTAGAAGAAAAAGAATCTGTTTTCTATTGTCTCCAACAGAATAAGAATCTGGTGATTAAGAGTATTGTACGATCTATCTTGTGGTTATCTACATAGCTTTAAAATATGCTCACATTTAAAAGATAATAGAAAACATATTTTATTAAGAAAACCGATGTTTACCTCAAAATTTTAAAGCCTCCGTCCTCAGACATGCTTAAACCCCATAGTATTTGCGCACATCACAATGATTCAAAATCATACCCACCTCTTACAAGATACTTGCCCTTGTGTGTATTTCATTGTCATGTGAACATTGTCGTACAAATTTAACTAATATTGAGGTTGAGAGGAAAAGGCTGGTATTCTGTATACTTATACTAGTTTTATTTTTTAAAATTGATCCTATATGTTGTATTTTTCCTTTAGAGCCAAATAAATGATGTCAAACTTTCTTGAATATGTTTGCCAATGGTACTGCCAGTCCAGCTGAACAGTCGCAGATGTTACAACCATTGACTGTATCTGAGAAGTAGACTGAGTGACTTATTCCCCCGGAAGTACCCGTCGGCTCCGAAGCTAAAATCCCATAGACTGCTATTGAGAAATAAGCAGCTATTACTCAGTCATTCTTTCTATTTGTCAGAATAATCATTGTTGTTCTGCTACCTGTTTTTAACATGTTCTTTCTAATCCGCATTTTTTTCCATATTTTTTCTGCTGTGCAAGTTATTCAAGTTATAAACTGACCAAACAGATGCCTTAGTAGAAGAGTATGGTACCTGCTGGCCCCCATGTTCGAAATATTTGACAGATTTTTTCTAGTCCGCTTTGAAGTGGTAGGGGCGTGGCCTATCAACAAGCTCACTTTTGATTAGCCAGAGTAGTTGCCATAAAAATGATGACTCAGACCAACTCAGACCAATCAGTTTTTTATTGCTGTCATCTGGCTCTTACATGCCGGCGTCTATATCGCGAATTAATGGCGACTGAATTGACTTGATTTGGTTGGAGACGTTGGACATTTTCTATGGGTGACATCACACTCACACAGTCCAGTTCTCATTTACAGTCAAATATTGCAACCTATGCCACCTATTTAGAAATTAAATGGAAGAAATGGACAGTCATAGATGACGCTGGGTTTAGAAAAATGGACCAACCCATTAAAATAGATCTTTAAATCGAAAATGTATTGGTCAACTTAATGGTATGGCCTCATGTATGTACCACCATTGCTTAGTTTGAAGCTTTAGCTATCTGAAAATTTAATACTGAATTATAGGATGGTACTAAATATGTATAAGTTATTTATTCCAAATGTATCTTTGAAGTTAAATGTATTTGTTGTCTTTTTGATTTTTTTATTGGCTCTTATACTTGTCAGAAATAATGAATTAAATGGGTAGGTGGCAACTGGTCACATGGAGGGAAAAAAAGGGATAATGATGACAATTCCAAAGACAGGGGTGGCAGGACTCCGTTTGGCGTTTTGTACAGTGTGTTTTTTTTTAGCTGAAAAGCATGCAGCTGATTTCCTCATGAAATCCTTTCATCTTCACCCACAAAAGGAGTGTTTTTATTTCTAAATTTAAAAAAGAGCTGTTTGTAGGTAAAAAAATGAACACCTATGAGGGGAATGGTCTCTTCCACTATTCTGCAAGCGTCCTCTGAATGAGTCATCCATCTGGCTCCTCATTGGACAGAACCATGCCATCCCGAGGGATTGCCTTGCAGAGGCAGAGAGACCTTTATTCCATTCACAGAAACACTGCTATGCCAGCCGGTTATTTCATTCACACAAAACATTCAATTTAGCACATTTTTTCCCCCGGCAGGGACGGGGGGGTCATTGTCTCTTATTTTCTTCCGTCTCTTTGCCTCCTCTTCTGATGTGTCTTTCTGTTCATCTTTTGTTTCTGCTAAGGGAAAGCAGACCTGCTGCCCCCCCTCTCTTTTGCGAGGCTGGAAAGGAAGATATTTAGAGGGACTGCAGTGCGAAATCTGCAGCACAGTGAGAGCGGAAGCTGCTTATGAATGAGCAGCAGCCGTTCGTTCGTCTTTGCTGCACGCTTCTGAGGACATTTTATATGAATGTGCGCTTCTTGCTGCCGGGGAGACGATGATGAGCTGCCTTTTCTGGGAGATTCTTGAGCTTTTTTGTCACATCACTTTTTTCTTTTTTAACTCACAACAATGTGGCTCCCAATTATTATTTTGTTCCCTTTCTTTTAAGATGCGTTTACAAGTTTGCACTGGGATTTTATGAATCGGCTTGTTAATTGAGAGATAGATTTCTCGTTTTTTCACCATTTTTTCCTCAAAAATTAAGGAAGCGCTTTTAATGAGGTTCTGATTATTTTTTGGAAGGAAGGCAGCAAGTTCAGTAAGTGGCCAGTTTGTTTTATGTTGTACAGTTATTGTATAATATAATAATCCTCATTGGGAAAAATCCCTAAATTCTTTTCTTTTCCTTTTATTGATGTAATTGAAATCTTTGAATTTATTTTAAAAAAATATATTTTTTGCACAAGGAACATCATTTATTGTAGCATAATTGATCATGACGTATTTATGGAAAACCTTTTAAATTGAATCTTTTGTTGCTTATCTCTTTTTGACCACTACATGCTGTGGCATCCTCATGTCGAAATATTCAAGCGACTGCTGGTCTCAATTCATCAGAAATGATGCAGAATTGTTATTTAAGGACTGACACTGTCAGGCTTCTTCTTCTTATTCCATTTCCCCCCCAAGAAAAGTAAATAAAAGGGGAAATGTTTCTAGAGATTCAGCATGGAATTTAAAAATTGATTGGCTCCAGTGTGCTATAAGTGGGAGTTTTTTCCCCCCTCTCTCCCTCGAACAGGAAGTGATTTGCAGTGTTCAGCAAGCCTTTTGTTGGGAAGGTTTTCTCAGATCAGTGAGTCATGCTTTAGCTCTGAGCCGGCAGGCAGGCAGCAGAGTATTTGCTCTTCAATTTCAGTGTCCGTGATCATCAGCCGTGGAGATTTTGTATTTTTATTTTTTCCTCCTGTTTCACTTTTTGGATTTTAAGGCAGGAATCTACAGCAAAACAGCACGGGAAAAGCTACACCACAGCAGCTTTTTCTTCCTTTCCCTTCCTCTGTCTCAGATGTTGTGTTTCCACGGATTGTGTGTATATATTCCTCTGTGACGGATCGCCTGCAGCTCTGGATTTTACTCCGCGGGGATTGGACTTTGGTGGCAGCGCCAGAATCGGCCCCAACTCACCACCAACACTGTAACCTTAACAAGGAAGGAAAAAAATCAGTGAGGTGGCCTGTAACAGCTGAATGGCGTCTGCTGCCTGCGTTGCTGCTGCTATGTCACAGGAGAGGAGGATCATCTCGGCGGCTCGGCCACGTCTGCCAGCAGGCTTGTGAGGAAGGCAGGCGGTGCGTGTTGGTTGGTGGAGGCAGGCGTTTCAGCAAGAGAGGGAAGGGTATGCTTCACCGTACCAAGTACAACCGCTTCAGGAATGAGTCAGTAACATCGGTCGATGAGCTTCTCCACGGCCTATCCATGAACCCCAAGGTCTCGGCCACCCCTCATTCTGCAGCCGAGACGCCTTACACCCCCCCAACCGAGGTTCAGTCCTCCTCCGGCACCCCTCTGTCAAACGCCCCCACCAGCCACGGCTCAGACCACCTGGAAGATGGAGGCACCACCCTTTGCACCCTCATCAACAAGGTGTCCAACCTAAAATTTAGCAACTCGGGCAGCCTGCTGGGAATCAAAGGTCTGCCCTCGGCTGTTAAGGACCTGGCTGTGTCCAAGCTGCAGGGGGGTGGGGGATCAGGGAGCTCCAGCGGCTCGAGCCCCAGTGCAGCCACAGCAGCAGCTGCCTCTGGTGTGGGAGGCTCTCTGTGCAGCTCCCATTCAGTACCCTGTTCGCAACAGGAGCCAGCGCTCAGCATGAGCAAGAAGAGCAGGCTGGACGAACTTCTGCCGAGCGGGGAGGACTGGAACCCGGGCGGAGGTGGTGGATTGGTGAGCAAACCTTCGAGAGGATGGCTTCACTCAAACGAGAAGATTTCTGGTCCAGGAGTCACATACATCGTAAAGGTTGGCAGCCTCTCTGTCCTTTTTTATTTATTACTTCACTGGTGCTTGCTTTCAATGAATATTTTAGTTACCTGCAAGATGACTAAAAGCGTGAAAATGTACTTCCACTTGCGCAGTACAACATGCTACTGAGTGGGTGTATTTATGCTGGCAGGAGCAGGAGCCTCAGTGAAGGAGCAGCAGTCAGAAAGCAGATATTGAATAATTTAGGAATTGAAGGTCAACGGTCGGAAAAGCAAGAGACAAAAGCCCGTTTTGTCAGGGTAAAAACGGATGTAAAAATGTCCTTTTGTGTGGCATTTCATTCTTCTGCATGTGGAGCTCCAGCGTTTTGATTTTGTAACCATGGTGATGTGTTATTTCTGTACCTTGTGAGTCTCTCTGGTCTCTACAGCTGGGATTGATCTTTAAAAAAGGTTGAATGGAGACAAAAAAGGCAAGCGGCACGTGTTTGTCTCATTACGGTTGCATCCCTGTTCTTTATACGTTTGGCCGACGTACATCACTGAAGTTGCTGCACAACTAGAGGAGCTGTGATGTCATCATGCCAGCAATGAGTCACTAGCATCAGGAGCGATGATGCTCTTCAAGGTGTGAAGTGAATGGAGAGGGGGGGGGGTGTCTTTTTAACTGAAGCCCCCCCCCCAAAATAAAAAGATTTAAAAATGAATCTCCTTCATTTGTGCGGCACAGTCAACAGCGAAAATAGTTTTGGTCTGGAGACACGATAGCGTGCAGAGCATCGTCACACGCTGAAAAGCATTATGCTCCAAGTTAAACAGGATGATTGCAACCGTATGACACCTACAACTGGAACATAAAGCCTTCACTATCCTGCAGCGTGACATTCCATTAACCGCTTTAAAGCAAGGAGCGCCTATTTGTCCGGTCGATCCTGAAAGCATCCACACTGGGAAGGGGTGGGGGGTGGTGATGTGGGTCTGTTGCCCCCCTAACTCCTCTGCTCCCCCTGTTTGTGCTCCCAGCACTTTTAATAAGCGTCATGTGGTCCCTCCCACGCATCACACCTCAGCACACTGAAGGGACATTGATTGAGGGTGACATATACACACTTTCAGTCATTTGTTAATTAATTTTTTCCTGACATCTTTATTGTTTCTAGGAATTCATTAACCCTTTAACACCGGAGCTGTCGCAGACGACACCTTAATAGCACATGCTCTTTGACCTACCGCAACTCTTTGACCATTTTTGCGGTCAATACTGTAAAGTGTTGCATATCAGCGCAAAGCTGCTTTTTCATCTGCTTCAGAATCCGCTGGAATCAGGTCTTTTGTGTACAAGGTTGAAGAGTTACGTTGGTCGAAAGAATGCAAACACTGGATCTAAAGCTCTGGTGTGAAAGGGTTCCACTCGGTCTAAATAAAGCAAGCAGTCAAGCCATTTTTTAAGAATAAACATATTGTATTTTTATTGGCTGAACAATTGCATAATTTATCTTCCATACTTGCTTATTCCTGCATAGAGTCAAAAGGTTGCTGGAGCTTATCTCAGCCGCTGTCTGGCAACGGAGGGATAATCCCTGAGGAGTTTGTCTGGGCCACATACATTTACCACAACCACACACATTCAGACTTAAGAGACAAAGAGTCACTTATCAGCCTACAAAACACGTGTGGAACCCATAGTTACCATATTTGTGCCACAAAAGTGGCCCCTCTGTGGTTGGGTAAATGGTTGAAACGGCAGAGACAGATGAGAGAAGGAACAAAATACATTTTGAATCCAATTCCAGGTGGCTTTTTTCTAGATTCAGGGTCTACTCTGTCTTAGCACCACATCTTTTGTTGCCAAAGCTGAATTTTATAAGTCACTCTTGTCAAAAGCTTAAAAGTTTGTTTGTTCTTTTAGTCAATTGAAATGCTAGTAACCCTCTAACACTGGAGATTTTGCTGACGACATCTAAAAAACACTATATTTGACACACCGTAAGTCCTGGACTATTCACGCGATCAACGTGAAGATGGTGCAAAGTTTTTTTTTTTACACGAAAGAATGAGCTTGTTTACATTGACGGCCTAAGCACTTCACTACTGTACTCATTAATGTTGCATATCAGCGTAGAATCTACCTGAGTTATCGTAGCTGAGCAAACTGTTGAAGAGTTACGGTAGTCGAAAAAATGTCAACCCTAAAGCTAAAACTCTGTTGTTAAGGGGTTAAGCAGCACAGAGCTTGTGTTCCAACAACTGTCATGCGTGTTGTTCACTCCAATTGACTTGTTCCTCATATTCAACCAAAACAGTTTTAAGAACGCTGAAGAAAAAAAAAGCAAATAAAAGAAAAAAACACATTTTAAATGGTAAACCTGCAGTAAATCTGCAGGTTCTGTTTTTGTTGGCATCTGGAGTTTGGAAAAATACCGTCTTTTGAACTTGTGAAAAATTGCTGTAATGCAAACTGTTGCTATGGTTGTGAATAGTTTTCTGTTGGCAACAGAAGGTGTAATAACTTATAGGTTGTTTTGTTTACCAAAATCAATAATGGATGCTCTGCTGTGTTTAATATCAGGTCAAAATTGAACTCGTCCTTTGACTGTTTTAGCAAGGCAGCAGAAAATGTTTTATTTTTGTGCTGAGAATAGATCTACCCTTTCAAGTGGTTTGATGTATTTTTAGCTTTGCAGAATCAGCCCCCTCGATCTCATTGTTCTGAAAGCGGAGAGCGGTAAAAATATCTGCAAATACAATGTTAAAAAAAAAGTTGTTTGAAATTCTTAATGCCCAGTGGAGAACTGAGGAGTAAAAAAAACCCAATTTATTGTTGTAATACCTTGGAAATCTTTACAAAAAACAGTAGGGAGCATTGGGTGCCAGTTTGTTTACAGCCAGATTATCAACGTGGATCTGCTAATGATAGGGACTTGTCAGCACAAAATGTTCCTGGTCTCTGCAATATTAATCAGAATAAGTGTAACGTCTGTAATGCGAGTAGCTCGCAGGAACTGAAGGCGAATTTCTGACACAGAAGGACCAGCATCATCCAAACCACAAACTATTTTTTAGCAAAGAAGCAGTCACTGTCAGCTCTGTGTCAGACTGTTGCTATGGGAGCTTTTTTGTCCTCCTCAGTGTTTTGATTTCTTATTGGCTATGTTTGGCGTTGGTGCAGAAACACTTTAAACATGTTGTTGTGCATCTTTTGGCATACCCCTTCAGGGGTCGCCACAGCATATCAGCTTTCACTGATTCGCACAGGTGGTTTGACAGAGCTTTTTACGCCCGATGCCTTTCCCGACACAACCCTTTATTTTATCCGTGCTAGGGACCGGCACTGGGGGACCCAGACTTAGGGCTTGTGGGAATATGGTTAGACAGTAGCATGAAGCGTCTTGACCACGGACCCACACTGGACAAAGCTCATCGCACCCAATGGGAAAGGAACCCTCATCCCAGTCCTGCGGTCAATAACCGATACTACTCACAGATGGAAGAAGCTGGGTACGAAATGTCAAAGCGATGCAAATCTCAGGAATCTTGCTTCAGGCTTTTTCTCTCACAGCTCTACTCCAATATATAAAGAACTTGGTGTCATATAATTATGGCACAAGCATCAATTCTTAAATCTTTAAACCTTTAAATCTTCACTGTTGTTCTTTTAATAAGATCTTTCCCATACGTCACTACCAAATCCGAGTCCATGATTAGTTGAACTGGTTTAACTTTCAGCTCACGTTCGACTTGAAAACTTCCATAGCGATACACGAGCATGAGACTGTTCAACGCGAAACACGCATAGACTTTTCATTGGAAGTGGTCGCTTGAATGCACGTCTCCGATCCCGGTGTGAACGTAGTAATAGATTTCCTTAAACATATAATCAGGCATAGTTAATTGATGTTAGAGACACACTTCACTATTTTACCAAGAGAACAAGAGCCAAAAAGGACACTACAGTACAAATAAAGTATACATTGCTGATCCTTATTTCAGTAACATAAACCATTGTTATGTGTTGGGATGCATAACAACATTGGTACAATTTTTAGCTAAATATTTTATAAAAGTAATTATTGTGTTAGATGATAGGGAAAAAACTGTACCGCTAGGTTTTTCCTTCGATCTTATGAGCATGATGACGTTGGACACATCACACGCCTGCAGCAGGCTTCACTCATAAGCTGTTGCACGATACCCTGTCAGTTTATCTGCTTCTCTTGCTATTTTTCACTAACCACTTGAGTCTATTTGTGCCTCTGACATTGGCTCACAATTTACATACTAGAAAACCTCCATCCATCCTTTATTCCTCCATTTTCTTGTGCAAGGTCACCTGCTGGAGCCTAAACCTTGGGACATTGGTAGGGTACATCCCATATAGTTTGCACAATGCAGTCCATCGGAAGGCCGCACACACTGATGCTCTACAGCAGTGGTCCCCAACCTCCGGACCGCAGACAGAAAAAAAATGCCTGTGCTAACTGCCATTATTTCCGTTTTTTTAATTTATTATTTGTTATTATAAAGGAAGTTTTGTTTTGAAAAACTACCGGGTTCTGCAAAAGGTTGGGGACCAGTCTGCGGGACAGTTCAGTCACCAATTAAACAGGTTTTTGGATTGAAGAGGAAAGCGGAGCACCCAGAGAAAAACCCACGCATGTACGGGGAAAACATGCTAAGTTCACACAAAAGAACCCTGCCAAGATTTGAACCAGACCCTTCCAACTGTGGGGCTACGGTGATTACCATCTGCTACTGGAAAGTGTAGGCCAGATTATACATTTCCTATTTTGTAGGGCTCAGCTGAACAGAGAAGATATATTCCATGGTAATATAAATTGTTTTTCACGGTCAAGTTGTTCCTTCTAAGTTCTAAAAAGGCTTCTTTATGTTGAACTGCTCTGGCTCACTCTGCACTACACTTTTCTTATTTACCTATCAAAATGTGTTTAGTTTGTTTGTTCTGGGATTGGAAAGAGAAAGTTGCTCAAAAAAGTTACAATAATGGCGCATTAAGGTAACTTCGCTCAGATAGTCCACTTTGTTTGGAAAGTGTCAAAGTTCACCTGAACGCTTGTGGAGGTCAAGTACCCAAGTTCAGTAAACTGTGGTAAAGTTATTATGGAGCTGGACAAATACATTTCAAATTTATTAAGAGGTCCGTTGATGAGAATGCCCCGTAAATTAATCAATTGTGTTGCAACTTTTCTTTGCTTTTTTTAAAACTAATTTTGGTCAATTTCTGGAGGAAATTTGACCTAAAGTTAAAATCTAATTAGCTGTCTAACACCTGGGTGTTAAATTTGTTCTCTATATTAAAACCATCATCAAGGGGAGAAGTGATCTGCAGTTATTGGGGACCAGTTGGGGGTTCAACTAGGGACGGGCGATATATCGGTGCCAGTATTGGTATTGGAGGATATTTGCGTAACTTGAGTTTGTCGTTATCAGTCCGATATTGAAAAATCTACCGATATTATTCAGATTGTTTTTAGATACACTTTATTTTTGAAATGTATACTTGTTTCTAAAATATTGGGAAGCTTATATTTACAGTCATAGCCAGTATTTGACTGTTACAAAGTAAATTTTCTTTTTGATAGGGATACATGTTGTTCCATGTTATGCTGGGATGCTTGTTTGTATAAGATTCCTTGCTGTATGTTAAAAAGTTTAAGTACAATGTGATTTTCCAGTTAAAGAAAAGTTATACATTTCCAATAAAGAAACAAAAACGAAATCCAAAATTTGTGTTACTGTGGACGCTTAAATATCGGTATTTGAAAATATCGGCTATCGGCCGCAGGTGAAATATCAGTTATCGGTATTGGAAAAAGTTAAGCTCCCAGGACTGCTATATGTCTAGCAGAAAGACTTTAGGTAGCGTTTTTACAGTATTTACAGTATTTGGACTTGAACACAACTTTCCAATCTCAGGGTAGACACTCATGCAGCTAACCGACTTGGTTCATATCAGTTCTTCTGTGTCTTAGCATGTTTGAACACTTTCTTATTTCACACTCGTCATTCTTGTGTTGCAGTATCTGGGGTGCATAGAAGTCTTGCGGTCGATGAGATCCCTGGATTTCACAACAAGATCACAAATCACAAGGTATGCTCCAAACAGAAACGCTCTTATTTTTTTCATCTACCAAGACAAAGGCTCATCTGAAATCCCTGCAGCTTTAGGATCACTTTTATGATTCTTTATGTTATTGGTTTTTAACAAACTTGGACCTTCTCTTTTAACTGAAGCCAAATGAAAACATGTGAAATACCCAGAACCCAAAAACCCTTACAGGTCTGCTTACAGTTCTAAACAAAAAACCCGTGATGAGGCCTTAAGTCAGTACGTTACAGCTCGTGTGTGAAACTTAGCTTTATTTAATTGAATTACATTTTCTGCTTGTTTCTTTTTCTTGTGTTTCTACCAGTTAACCAATATTTTTTCCTTTTTTTTTTCCTATTATGGCTACAGCATTCTACTACCTTTTTAATTGATAATTTACCTTCTTTATTTTTCATTTTTAAATCACTTCCGCACAGGCTGTTTTTATTTTATTTACATGCATGTTCTCTTCACATTTCTGCTGAAATTTACTTCATTCTAAACACTAAAGTTCATAATATAACATTGATTTAAAGAGTGTGATCCCTAAAATCAGTAATGGAGGTGGAGTGGTGCTGATGCAGGCCAAAGATGGGTTTGTGTCATGTTTGCTTATCTGCTTGACTTCCTAAAGTCGACATCATTGATTAGTAAAACTCCACAACAGCGGCTCTGTCCTACTTTACACCAAAGCTATGGAGGGAGGATTTCTCCAATAATTGGCCTTGCAAGTAAAATTTTTAATTTGTTTTTGAGAATCACAACAAAAAAAAAGTAAAAATTGGTGTTTATTGTTAAAAAATAAAGATATATTTAAAGATGAAAGACTTGAATTAAAAAGCATTTTGTTCTGTTTTTGTCATTTGTAATTTGTGACAGAAAACAACCTTAAGGAAAGACATTTTTTTAAAGCAGTCGCAGTTTATCTATTAGGGAAATGAACGAGAATATATATATATATTTATAGTTTTTAATATATTTCAAAACAAAGAAATAAATAAAATCATAAAAGATCATTGAGTTTGCTGAATATCAATCATCCACTGTCCAAAAAACGAGTTAAAGTTTAAGCATCACTTGATGCTTTAATGAGTCCCAAACCGTCCCAAAGTAAAGTAATAATTAGGGTTCTGGTACTTTGAGTGGGCGACACAAAGCACCTAAACCCTAAAATATTAAATATTCACAAGGTCATGATCTGATTCAAATTAATATCAGTTGATGTTGTTTTTTTTTTAACGAATTTACACTGGGCTGGTCATTTACACCGAAAAAAGGGAACTGAAAGAATCAATAATGCAAATTTTATAGCAACATTGGAAACAAATCTTTTCTTGTATTAGCTCAGTTTTTCATGTATTATTGAATCATACATCATCAACCATTAACTCTCTTTTCGGTAGTAGTTTTAAGCAGTGTTGGGATCTGTGTAATCTAGGGTTTATTTGATTTAGAAAATAGTAGAAAAAACATGGAAGTCACATGGTCGCCTACTTTGAAGTAGTCTTAACTACAACTCTAGGACAAAAAACTAGCTGCAGCAGCCATTAAAAGCCTCCTTTAGCTTCCTGAGTGACCTCCACCCATTGACTACATGAAAAAACTGGACTGAGTGACCTCGCCCCCTTGCGTTCCAAACAGGAAGTACCTGCTGGTTCCAAGAAGCCAAAATCCTTTCTCTATAGACTTGTATAGAGAAATAAACAGCTATTACTCAGTTATTGTATTTGTCAGACTAACTGTTCTTGTTCTACCACAGATTTTTGAACATGTTCTTGATAATCTTCATATTTTTTAGTCACATGTTTTCCTTTATTTCAAGTTATTGGTCAGTCATAAACTGACCAATCAGATCCCTCGATGAAAGCATATGCTGCCCTCTGGCACCCCATGTTGAACAGTCGAAACGTTTGATTGACAAATTCTCCCGAGCCCTTCTTTCAAGTGGTAGGGGTGTGGCTTTTCAACAAGCACACTCCTAATTAGCAAGAGTGGTTGCCATAGAAATGTTGACTCCGACTGACCCGGGCCAATCACTGCTTACATCTGTCTCCGAAGTGGTGGCATCTATTGCAAAAAATGGCAAGTGATTTTTGACTGACCGTTTTTTATAGGCAACGTCACACTCACTCAGTCCAGTTCTCTTATACCTCATCCTATGTCTCTAAAGGACCATGAGGAATTAGTCTAGAGTGACCTTGGGCAGATGAATTAACATTTATTTGTTACCAGATTGAAGCAGGATTTCCTCTCCTGACGCAGCTTGAACAGGCGTTACAGATTCCTCCTAAGATGCTCCTTCCACCCTGATTTTAAAATCTTCTGCTTCAGTCTGGAGACTGAAGCCATTTTACAGCATTCTCCATCAATTGCTTGCTTCACTAACCAGCTGACCTGTCTCCATCCCTGTTTTATCTTCCTGCTATAGATAAATAACATGTTCAGCTCTCATTGTTGTATTCTTCCCCACTCTTCCCCCCTCCCACTAGGGAAGCCATAAGTCTGGTGTGTGAAGCTGTTCCTGGGACCAAAGGAGCCCTCCGGAAGAAAAAGGTGCTTTGATGGACAGAAGCGTATAGGAGGAGTGTGTGTGCGTGAAAGAAATTATGCCAACAGCATATTTGGTTGATAAAAGTGAAAACGATCTTCTTTCCCCCCATCCATGTTCTATAAATAGTCTCTACTCAGTGTGTTTTTCATTTGTCCTTCCTGTAAAAAGAGAGGCAGAGGACGGGGATGAAGAGGCACGGGTCTGCATGTGCGTGGGGGTGGCTCCACCCACCATGTTTTGGACACAGCGCTTAGTGACTCATGGAGCTCACAGTATCTGTTGTGATCAGTGATACTGGGCTTGTTTTTTCTTTTTCTTTTTTTTTGAGGGGGTTGGGATGTTAAATGAAGCTTGTTCAAATGTCAGGGAGGAGTTTATGAAACTCAATCGATCCAGGCTGGTTTGTCTGAATGAATGGATCATGTAAAATGTTAGTTTGTCTGGATGAGAAGCACGTTGCTCACATCCAAGTTTGCTACTTTATTTTTTTCTTGTGTTGATTGACATCATTTATTTTAAATAGCATTTTTAATAAGATTTATGATCACTTTTTTTTAATTCAACCTTTTTAACTATTTTTCCAATTTCCAAATATCTTTAAAAAACAGGACGTTTTCCCCTTTTTCTTTGAAACATAGAAGTTTCTTTCGCATCAATGTATGACATCTATCACAGAGCTTCCTAAATGTTTGCCAAAACAAAACAAAATCCCCATAAACTATTTTGATGATATTCTGGGTGTTGTGTGGTGATAAGGAATGTTTTAAATCAGTGGTTGCTGACTGGGTGGAAGCTGAAGTAATTAAACTTAAAAGAATGCTGATGATGGTGATACCAAGGAGCAGTGCTTCTCAAATAGTGGGGCAGGGGGGGCATGCAATAGTAGCGGTATTAGGCACATGTAGTGACAGCGTGACAGCGGCTCAGTGCTTGGAAAACAATCTGCGCCACTATTGGTGTCCTATTATCTGTTACATGACAGAGTTTGTATTAGCCTGGAACTGTGAACTGCTGTCCCTGCAGTTGCTCCTGTCTCCTGTCAAACGCAGTGAGAAGGAGAGGGGAAGGATAGTGGGCTCAAGCTGCGAGGTGGAATGGCGCACACGGAGCCCTGACCAGGATCATGGCATGCCTTTAGATTCCTAAGCTCATTCTAATAATGTCATTCTTTATTACCTATTGTAGACATTTTGATGACGTGTCTATATTTTCCATCAATGTATTCTTTGTCAGCCTGTGGTTTAGTTGGTGTCAGTATTTGACAGAAAGACAGCAGGTAATGCAGGAAAACAGCTGCCCTTTATGAGATCATGGATAAACAATCCATCATTTAGAAAAAGAATCAGCCGATTGTTTTTACCTATTTCTTCAGACTAAAACGTTAAATATATTGATGCTGCTGTGTTTATGTTTCAGATCAATTTAAATTTAATATTATTTATTGATTTAATTATTTTTCTCAGCATCAAATGATTCAGTTGGTCAAAATGTTTCTAGTTTAAATAAGGACTGACAGATTTTTTTTTATTTCAGGCACTTTAAGCTTTTTTTCTGTTTTAGACTATATCAGGGTTTCTGTGGCAAAATAAAGGTAATATTTGTTGAAAGTGGATTTATTTTTCTTTTTTTCTTTTGTTAATGTTAAAAGATACAATTTTAGGTATGCTTATACAATTCTTATAGATACTAACCCAATATTTTGTCACCGCTGCAGGTGGGGGGGGGGGTCTTTTTCCTATGGGGGGGCTTGCAAAAAATAATTGAGAAGCACTGGTCTAGAGGAAGACCAAAGAGGAGATTCACAGGTGTAATGAAGTAGGACATAAGGGTGGTAGGTGTGGTAGAGGGGTTTACTAAATATTAGATGGAGGCAGATGATTTGCTATAGGGAGTAGCCAAAAGAAGAAACCAATGTTTCTCTATCACAGTCTTGTGGATAGAAATCTGAAGATAAGAGAAAATCGTCATGTATGAAACATGTGTAGATTCCGACAATCTCCTTTAAGCCACTTTGGGAATGTTTCCTGAGTTCAATGAAACTTGTAAGGAACAATCCTGATGACATTGCTTTAGCAACTCACTTATGGTTTCAGTTTTTGAGCTTCAACAAAGCCAGATCTGTTCAGTATCTGTTATAGTCACTGATAATATCTGTATTTGAATAAGGTGGCAAAATACAGAAATAAAAACTACTTAGGAGTTTAATAATAAACTTACTTTGTCTTATTATGCGGTGACTTTGTAATTCAGCCAAGAAATCACTCAGGATATGCCATCATTCCATTGACGAACCCACGTTTACTGTTGCTTCTGTGGATCTTTGGGTCTAACCAGTGTCTTGTTAATCAAAACCCTAACTGGTTTTCCTGTCTTTCTCTACTTTTTGCAGCCCCCCTCCAAAGCTCTTTCCAATATTTTGGGAAAGAGTAACCTGCAGTTTGCTGGGATGTCTATAAACCTAAATATCTCCACCAGTAGCCTCAACTTGATGACCCCCGACTGCAAACAGGTCAGTCTAAATCATGTAAAGCAGTTACAGAGGGACTGATAAGTGTTTAAATCTTCTTTAGCTTTCAAAACAATATAAATAAGACAAAACAAATTTTTTTTTGCCATTTGAGTCAGATGTTTAATTTTTATTCTATTTTCATTCATTCATCTTCTTAACCGTTTATTCCCTTTCGGGGTCACGGGGTTGCCGGAGCCTATCCCGGCCACTTGGGCGTCGGCAAGGGATACCCTGGACTGGTCGCCAGCCAGTTTTTATTCTACTTTTATTTAAATAAATCAGCTTAAAGTGGAGGTTACACAGCAAAACAAAAAATGTATAAATTATCTAATTTTTTTCAAACCCAGGTGGTATTTTTTCTCAAATTATACTTTAGCACAAATACATGCAAATACATTATATATAGTTGAATGGAATTTGAACTTTTGTAATGAAAACCCTGCTGTACAAACAATGTTGAGAGCTGAACGGCTGTGGATGAGAAATGAATTAGTAACTAAACCCCTCGGCTAATGCAAACCGCTGTTCAGCGCTCTTAACATCGAAAGAAAAAAGAAATCAATGAATAGGGGAGTGAACCAGGTTCAAAAGCTCTATGAATAGTAGGATGTGTGCAATCTTGGTTTCAAATATTTACCCTGTACCCTGTGTTAACCAAGTCAAACCAAATGAGCTGATTCAAGGTTTGAAGCTTTACTTATTGTTTCTAAGAGATGGATTAATACTATTTAAATAATTTGAAATTCATTCAGATTTTTCCTTTTAATCAAGCGGACTGATAGAAGGAAAATAAATCTTCATTTATACAGATTGAAGACAAAAATAATTTTATTTGTCAAGAACAAAAGCTATTTTAATCAACTACAATCCACGTTTTTGAGAAAGGTAGACAAAAGGGACCTACAAGAGTAGTTTTGGTTTGTGGCTCTAATTTTTATATGTTTTTGAATCTTTATGAATCCACAAGTATTAGATTGCATTTCCTATTTTTGTGTCTAACAGATCATAGCCAACCATCATATGCAGTCCATCTCTTTTGCATCAGGTGGAGATCCCGTAAGTTTCTCAAATATGTTTTATTTCCTTATATATCTGACATAAAAGTCTATTGAGATTGTTATCTCAATGTTGAAAGTTGAAAGGGTCAACCTTTTCTTTCAGGACACAACAGACTTTGTTGCCTATGTAGCAAAAGACCCTGTGAACAGAAGAGGTGGGAATAGTCTCTACCATCTTACTCTATGCAGCCCTACTCACTAACGCACATTAACACCTGTTGTGCATGTTAACCCTCATTAGCATGTCACATCCTGGAATGCGCTGATGGCCTGGCCCAGGATGTGATCAGCACCATTGGTCAGGCGTTTGACCTTCGTTTCCAGCAGTACCTGCAGTGTCCCTCGAACAAGCCGTCCTCCACACACGACAGGTGAGGTGTTTGTTTCAAATGGAAAGGCAGCTTTATATGTACATCTCCATTCAGAGGTAGTTTTGTTGATTGTGTTATGACAGAGGTTAGCTAAGCTCAACAAATTTAGCTATGAATTCAAACATCATTATGTATGACCTGACCCCTCGTAACGATCATACAAACAGACTTCCAAGAATCAAAACCTGAGGGACTCCGGTCAGAGTTTTGATCATAAATAGAACAACAGAATGACATAAAGGTTTTCTTGATTTTCTTAGCGCAAGAGTTTTTTATTCCCAAACATGTTTTTAAGCTGTCTGGTCCCTAACCTTTTGCTGTATCAGTTTAACAGTAGTTTAAGGAAAATTAAAGTCTTAGACTGCTAGATAAGCCTGTAGAGTGAAAAGATTCATGAGCATTTCTTTCTATGGTCAGGCCGTGTAAGTGTAGCGAACACTTACACAACAAGCGCATGTACCTTGGACGTTGGCTTGGTGCAAAATGTCAAAGTGGTGCAAATCTCACGAATCTTGTTCCAGGCTTTCCCTCTAACAGCTCTTTCCCAAGATATGGAAGACTTCGAGTCGTACAATTCCGGCAGGGCACAAACTGCAATTATTAATTACTACTTAATGATTGATATTCAAATGGTTGGTACTTCTGTGTCTTGAAAAGAACACTACCAATACGTCACTACCCAATCCGAGTCCCTGATTGGTCAAAGTTCAACTGGCTTAACTTTTGACGCCTGCGTTTTGTACATAGCGTCCGAAAACTGACTTTAAAAAAAACTGTGTTGAATGCTGACGCTCAAAAAACGTGAAAATATGTGCATTAACCTGGACTTTTCATTAAAAGTGGTTGTTCAAATACATAGCATAAAGCACATTGTATGACACGCCTGCAATTAGAGCCTAGCTAGCCTGGGTATCATTTTGACGTTGTCCGATATGCACACCTGCGCATGCAGCATTTGCATGGGGTCATTACCACTACAACTCTCCACAGGCTTGAACAGCCCAACCCGCAGGGGTCAACTTTCTATGGGAGCATTTGGCGAAGGCTTTGGAGACTGGCGACAATGCAAAATAAAATCAAAATCAAGCTAAAACTACTTTATTGAATTATATTTTACTGTTTGTAGGTGCTGCAGTTCACAGCAAAATACAGAAACAATAGGAGAAACATATATGTGATTAAGTCCTGTGTTCTTTCTCTTTAGGATATTGAACATGGAGGAGCTGCCATGGACAGAAGAAGAGGAGGAGTCAACAGATCACCCGTACTATAACAACATACCCGGCAAAATGCCACCTCCTGGAGGCTTCATAGACACTCGACTTACCAACCAGAATGCAGCATCTGAAGGATCTCAGGTATGTGGAAAAGAAAGCAGATTTGTGAACTGTTTTTCTCATTGCTGCTTAACCAGTGTCCACTGCCTGCAGAGATGCTTTTATTCTGAAAGTTTTTAAGTTTCCTGCTAAACTTGGTCAAAAATGTTCTCTGTAGTCAGCAGCTTGTGTCTGGTTCATGCAAACACATTTCTCTTGATATGAGAAACAAAGAGGTCACTTAGATGGAAATGTGTCTGAAGTGGAGAAATGTTTCACACATTTGCACCGAGACACTAAAAAGTGTTGTTTTTTTAGCGTATTGAGTGTAAATGCCTCAAAAATCTGTGTCAGGATGGTTTTTGCTTATGAAGGTTTTTATTTTTTTTCACTGAGAAGCATCTTCAGTCTTTTCTTTCTGTCATCAGATGGCTACAGGGTCAGTGGATCAAATGTACTATCAGGGGCGGCATTGTGAGGGCTGGGCAGAAGAAAGAAGGCCCATCATTATTCAACAGGGTAAGAACACTGGAGATAAAAGAAGTTTCCATCAGCATTTCATTTTTTCTGCTTTGACAGCGATTGTTTGTCTGACATGTTTAGGGTCGTTTGATATCGTCGGTTTCCCTGAGAGCAAAAGTCAGGCGGCGAAAACAGGAGAGATGCCCACGTATGTGAACACCCAGCAGATTGATGCGCAGGTGCTGGCGGCGCTCCAGGCGGAGGCAGAAAACGTGATGAAGGGCATGGCAGCCACAACCAAAGACAGCCCACAGATGGACCTCTTTGACATGAGTAAGATGTGGGAGTGAGAGTGACTTTGAGACAAATCTGTGGAAGCTCACTAGACTTTCATTAGAGTCTGTATATTCCTGTCATTATTGCTCTTTAACATCTGAGTTCTAATTACAGAGATTCTCCAGCCATTGCTTCCATGACTTTAGAAATCTTTAATAATTATGTTTAATGTGGAGATAAGAGGAGAACACTGATAAAGTGCTGCTTTATCTATGTATGAAGACTCTAGCGGCATAAATTACATGTGAGCCATTAAAAAGTCATGTTAAAATGTTCCCTTAGAACCAGTGTGCCACTTTTCACCCCTGTAATTCTTTGATCATGAGAATTATTTTTTATCTATAATGTTTTACATTGTAAAACCTATTAATAACATATTTTTTTAAAAAGATCTGCCTCTTATCCAAAGAGTTCGGCCTCTTTTCCTGCTGCATAAAAAACTCAAATAGTGTTAATATTGAAATATCATAAATAATTATTTCTAAGTTGTATAAATTCAGATTATTATCTCTTGTGTCTAACATTTCTCTTTCGCTTCTTTGAATAAATCCTAACTACAGTTTAATAAAAAGACACATGATTGTGATCAATAAACACAAATAAACCCATACACTGTTGTAAAAACCGTTGTCTGCAGAATTAGGTGATGTGAGCCCAGCATTGATCAAATGTAAAACAATTGGGCTTCCTAGCTTTAGCACAGTGTCATCTTCATAGAACTGCTTGAGATTTTAGGGCACACATTGTTACACACACATCGTGACCTAAGTTTGTTTTTACCCCAGAGATAACTAACATTGTTCATTGTTACAAAGGACATTCAACAGAAAGACTTGAAAAAAGTGTAGTTTTTAGTAAGTCATAATGTTATGTTGAAATTATAACATTTGTCGTCACAGAACAAGTTTGTTTTTCTGGTAGAGACTGTTTTCTTTGTCTCTACCAGAGCCTTTTGAAGATGCCATCCAGTCCCATCCACCGTCTCAGGGGCAAACCCAAACGCCCGTGTCGAATCTTCACAAGGCGGCATCTGTGGACAACTCCAGCCCCCTTCTCGTTCGATCGCTGGCCTTCCGCGCACAAGAGGAGCTAGAGGACCAAACGTGGTACCACGGCAAAACGAGCCGCAGGGATGCTGAAAAACTGCTGAAACAAGACGGGGACTTTCTCGTCCGCAAGAGCACTACCAATCCAGGGTCCTACGTACTGACGGGCATGCACAGTGGACTTGCCAAGCATCTTTTGTTGGTGGACCCAGAAGGCACGGTAAGAGAAAGGGGGAAATGAATGCTGTTTATTGATACAATTTTTAAATGCTGTTATCAAGTCAATTTATGATTAAGTTGGGTTCTGTAATGGTACCAAACTACTGAATCAATTCAATTTCAATCCAAAAGTTTATGGAAGATTTCTGTTTAAACACATTCTGATAAAATATGTGTTCGTATGACACATTTTAGTTCTCAAACCAATTTTATTTTGCTTATAAAAACTTTACAGTATCTACTATGAACTTACAAAAATAAAAGCTTAATGAAGAGTAGCAAAAAAAGATTAAAAAAAATGACTTAAAAAAATGTTTTCCTCTTTTCAAAGGTACGCACAAAAGACCACATATTTGACAGCATCAGCCACCTGATTGGCCATCATCGTGACAACAACCTGCCAATCGTCTCAGCGGGGAGTGAGCTGTGTCTCCTACAGCCGGTTGCAAGGAAACAGTGACGCTTCCAATGCCTGGTGGGAAACGTACAGCTTTTTGAAGTCTCCCATCGTTGGGACTCGAAGTTGAAACATGAGAAGATGCCTAAAGGATCAGTTCACTCCTAACTGACCTGCTGTTCTGGAATCACTGGGAGGCGCAAGATTTGTTGAAGAGAAGAAGAAACTATGAAGATTTCTAGAACTGTTAATTATTTTGTTGCGATGACTAAAATGCTATATTTTTAAGAAGATAATGGTACATTTGGACATAATCTTGATTTGGTGTTTTAAGAAGGTAGAAAAAAAAGTATAATTCTTGTAGGAAAGATTATGTGTGAATTGAACCTTGAAGAGAATCATAAATAGGAGAATATTTTAGAATAAAATTCAAAAAGTTTAGTTTTGTCTGTCAAGCACAACCATATTTCTACAGAGGCCGTCAGACAAATGAGTTTGAGGATGCAGAGGCTCTTTTTGAGGAATTTGAGTCAGACTTTAGACTCAAGAAAACCTGCTTTTCTCGACCTTTAGAACACGTTTTCGCTTCGCAGTCGCCACAAAGCACCGGGGTACAAAGGGGATCCTCATCTGTTTGCCGATGGCTTTAAAGATCCACTTTTTACAGAGTATTTTCTTGTGTCACTGCAGTCGCATGACTTGGACTCAACTGTTTTCGTGGCCATATTCGTAGATCTTGATACCCTTTTTATTTGGAAGAGGTGCTTGTGTTTGCTGACACTGTAAAATATTTCTGCTTTTTAACCTATTTTCAGAGGTCTTATTTCTTTTAGGTGTGTAGTCGGTGATTCGTTTTTGGTGCTTCGGTCATTCGGTGGACACTCTGACACTCTTGCTCAACATCTACAGCTTTTCTTTCTTCATATAAATATTTTTGAACCTCGATGAGTTCGATTTTTTTTTCCACTTATGAATAGCACAATCAAAATGTCGGTTGTACCAAGATGTTTAGAATTAACTGAACATTGTTGCATTTACACGTTTACTGGTACAAGTTCTGTGATGATATCTCCAGGCATGACCTCTATGTAGCCACTAGATGTCACTACAGCACTACTTCTTTGCGCCGGTCACTCAGTGTAGCTCTTTTTTTTTTGTTTTGTTTTAAAACCTTAAAAAGTTTTCAGCTGTTCTTTTGTACGAAAAATGATTAACCACATTTTTGTTAAAGAGACCCAAATTTCAGCCCGGCTAACAGAATCCATCCAATGCAGAAGCCGCCTCTTCACCATTCTTACTGTCTGGACTCTGATGGAAACCAAATGAATGAGGTTTATGGGGTTTTTTTTTATGCACTGGACCGCTTCATCTGAACCAAAATCAGCCCATGTTCAATGAGATTGACAAGACAGATGCAATGTAAAATAACGTGCCTGTGTTCTGCTGCAAGAGGGAGCTTTCATGCGTCTCACTACCACACATTTAGCCAAAAAGGAGTGTTGGGAAGGTAGCCCTTCTACACCTTTCACTTCAGAGTTTTTTCTAAAGCAGTATGCTAACATTATGGATTGAAGCATTATTATTTTTCGAAGGACCCACAACAACAACAACAGAAACGACTCCATACTTGAATCTCTGCTAACACAAAAGGATTCACTCTGAGAAATCAACCAAACACGCTGGGACACTAATAGGCGTCTTTACTATTTTACGTTGATGAAAATGTGCCTTTTATTTGTACAAATAGTGTTTTCTCTTTCTTTTTCCCCTCCTTTTTTAAAGTGCAATAGCTGATCTTCAATGGGGCATGCCTGTTAACTAAAGGTTGTGTTTTGCCCTGCTGCGCAGTTGCTGCTTGAGACTACTGTTTTGGTTCTATATCTCTGTCTCCCTCCCTCCCACTCTCTTATTATGTATTATAAATGTATCATTTCCATATTCTGAATATAAATCTTTGTCAGAGGGATTCTCACAGAAGCTCACTATTTTGGAACAAGTAATTTCAAGAGAAAAGAAATAAAAAGCTGTTTTAAATGATGTTTACAGGTTGAATCCTTTGGTTTGGGTTTATCCTTCTTCTGTACGACTGTGGGCAATAAAACCGTGAATGTGTTGAAGTTCTGATTTCCTCTTTACTGTTGTTAGCTTTTAGTTAACGTCGCTTAAACATGCAAGCCTTTAAAACTGCCCACCCTTGAGCCAAATGACAAAATGTATTGGGTGTTTTTTTTTGTCTTATTTTTTTCACATTTTGTCAGTTGAACTGCTTTCACAAACCATAAACACTTCAGACTGAATATGAAAAATGCCACAGTTATGTGCAATAAACATTAAAGATACTGTTTCAAAGGAAACCCACAAGCACGACTCAGTAAAGGCTATAAGTGAATTTTATTTCTCTAACGCGGACACACAATAATCGCCCAATGATGATACGATGCAAATAGGTTTATTTTTAGGACAACCAACAGTTTTTTTGGGTAAACATTCCTGCTTAAACTTTTTACAATGTTTTTTTCTTAAAAACTGAACAATTTGTGATCCAGTAACTTTGAGTTACACATAACTTAAATGGAAGTTTTCCCAACAACAACACAATAATAAAGATTTTTCTCGACAGATTATCCTACTCCTTAAGTGCAATCTCAAGACAATCAGGCAATGTTTCTGTAACAACATACAGAAAGGAATCACTATATGATTTATTTCAAAAAACTAATTGGGCAACTACAACAATTGAAAGACAGATTTCAGAAAGTCAGTGACAGATATGTAACATTTGAAAGGACTCTTCTGAAGTTGGAATCTGGAAGTCTGAGTTTGTAAATTGTTGTCTGTTCTCTTCTCTGACACCTAATCTGAGATTTTTTCATGTTTGTGTGTGAAAAAAATCCTTTAAATCATTTTAAATTAGATTAACAAGCAGCTGCCAATGGTTTAAAATTGCATTTCAATGTATCAAAATTATTACACATTTTTTGGTGAAAATAATCAAAATTTCAACTGTGAACAGGATTTTTAAATCCTAAATAATATGTTACTCTACTGTTACTATGAGGTAAAGGAGAGTGAAGTAAACGACCAGTTTACTTTTAATTATGTAGTGTCAATTCTAGTCATTTCATCATAAAAAATCCAACATAAATTAACTTATAATTTACATCCTCCTCAACCCAAGTTTTGTATGTTTTCTTTTGGGCTGTTCCCTTCAAGGGTTGCCAGGCGTAATCCGGCTTCCTTTTCCGGCGGATGCCCCCTCCTGACCCAATCCCTTTGCAATTATCCAGATTTGGGACCAGCTCATGGAAATGCTGGAAGGCGCCCCGATATGGCTACAGTAACTTACAGCACATGGTAGTCCCAGGACTGACCAGGCTTGGTTCATTTCAGGGCCATTACCTTTTTTTTTTTGCATCAGTACCATCCATGACCAGCAGATGGAGCCCTGACACCACTAAAACTGCAGCTCTGCTGTATGAATGAGCACACTTATGTTACAGTATGGCTACAACATGCATTTACAACAAGACATAATATATATAATACTGTATAATAAAACAAGATAAGACTATGCGATTTGTGGAACAACGTTTACATACATTTTCGTTTCTTACTTTTTTTGTAGAGTAAATGTACTTTTTCTTACGGATCCATTTCTGCTTTTTTCAAACCCTTCCTTAAGTGACAGGATCTACTTTTTAGTCAATAAATTAACAACAAATGTACACTTCCTATTCTGGTATGAAAACAACTTTAGCTTGCCCCCTCCCCCAAGATAATAAGCCTGTAATAGTCTTTATACATACCTTTCTTTATACCCTCTCATCCGTCATGTGTATTCTACTTGGGTGCTGATATGGTTAAGGTCAAATGGGAGTATCTTAAGAAGCCTTTCAATGACAGAGGTTGCACATACTTCCCAATTGCAAATGCCACCATGCACCTGCATCAAGGTCACAGCTCACTGCAGGAATGTTCAATTCTGGACCAGTTTTGTTTGTTTGCCAGTCATTCTCTCCACATTGGATTATTTCCGTCTTTTCAGTCTTTTTCTTCCCACGCGGCTCCTTTCCTCCCAGAGGCTTTGCCGGGATCTGCCTCTCGATCCTTTTCCAGTTCTGCCTGACTGGAGCTGGGCTGGTGCTGCTGGTTGGGGTTGTTCTGGCTGCTCCACGACTTGCTCCGGCTCCGGCTGGGCTCCAAATACTGCCTGTTCCCGCTGCCTGTGGCGGAACCCCTATGCCTGTAGCAGGCGCCGCAGATCAGACCCAGGAAGGCCCGTCTCATCTCTCGACTGGCCAGAGTGTAGATGACCGGGTTCATGGCTGAGTTGAGCATGGCCACGATAATGAACCACTCTGCGTTGTAGATGATGAAGAAGCGCTCCTCAGACGACACGTCAACCAGGAGTAAGATAAAAACGGGTGTCCAGCAGACGATGAAAACCCCGACTACGATGATGACGGTGCGCAGCAAGGACATGGCGTGCTCCGAGCTGCTGTGCTTGCTTACTTTCCGGCTGCTGGACTTGACGAGGATGTAGATGCGTGCGTACAGGATGGACATGGCTAACAGCAAACCCATGAACACTGTGATACAGAAGGCTACATATTTCTTGCTGTAAAGAGGGAGGACTTTGGAGCAGTCGCTGAGGTTGTCCAAGCAGTTCCACCCTAAGATTGGTAAAGCTCCAAGCGTTATGCCAACGACCCAGCAGGCGCCGATCAGCAGAAAGACCCTGTAGTTCTTGTTGCTGTTGTAAGGCCTCATTTTGATCATGGTCAGGTGTCTCTCAATGGCGATAGCCAGGAGACTGAAGATGGAGGCACTAAGTGCTACAAACATGCTGCCCTCTCTGATGAACCAGACCGTGGTGGAGAGTTGCAGGGTCTTCTCTCCGGACAGGAACAGGTTTACCGCGTAGGCAACTCCAGCCAGGAGGTCGCACAACGCCAGGTTACCGATGAAGAAGTACATGCGGTTGTGGAACTTGTGGTTCCTCCATATGGCCACCAGGACAGTGAGGTTCTCCAGGACGATCAGGCAGCAAATGATGAGGAACACCGTGGTTTTGGCGTCGACGGTGCCTGGGCTGGAGCCCGAGCAGTTCCGGTGGCCCAGCTTCCCTGTGTAGTTGTAGTGGAGGCAGATAATGGGGTTCATCCTGGAATCACCATCTGCTGACACTGGATATCAGACTTGAGCTGGCACTTCAGGGTGATTTAACCCCAGAGGATGCTGGTTATTATCTATAAAACAGCAACAAACACGACAACAAAATACTTTTATCTTGTAAAAGTGCCCATAAGTTGGGTATTCTTTTACATAAAAGAACAATAATTAATAAATATTTGTCTAAAAAGCTTTTAAATTACAGTTACAAAAATGTATAAACTAAATTCATTCGTTTTTTGAGTTACAAATTTAAAGTAAATTGGTCACAGCTGCGCGCGCACGCGGAGCGGTTTGAGAGAGAGAGCGCGCGCGCTGGCGGCCGCGTGAGCCTTCAACTCACCGCCGGACAGACTCTGAAAGTTCCCCGAAAACTCAACCAAATTCAGCACCGACAAGTTCTTTCTCCTCTCGACCTCCATGGGACATCCTCTCGAAGCTGCTCTCCGCGGTCCGGTCACGGACACCAGCAGCTCCCCATCTCCGAGCCGCTCTCCGAGGAGTCCGCAGCTCGACGGCGCGCGGTGGGCTGGAAGTCAGTCAGCTGCTCCCTCCCCGCCTGCCCCCGGAGTCGTTCCCGCCTCAGCCCGGACGGAGGCGGCCAGAGGTCACGTCAAAGGTTCATTCATACAAACACAGCACGGAAGTTCACGTTTAAACCATTCATCAAGACAAATGTAATCTTCTGGGATAAATCTCAACAGTTCTCGACACTTTAAAGATATTGTATGTGTTTCTTTGTTAGGAAGTTGACATCCACCTTTGTCCAAACCAGCTTTTTATTGACTTTATATAGTCTTGTTTTCTCTATGTTGTCAAATTAATAATTGTCCCCTCATAATTTCATTCTAAAATGGTAATTAAAACGTATTTTGTGAAGTTTCTGTACAACAGTGGTGGAGCTAGAACAGTTTATGGGGGGGGGGGGGGGGGCAAAAGGGGGGAGAAGACTTTAAAAGGGTGGCAAACGAGAACAGCGGAGTGGAAGATCATTACAAATAAAAGGATCAAAACCTTATCAAACACTTTTGTCATGGTTAATAATTAGGGCTGCACGATATGAGGAAAACTTGCAATTTGCGATATTAGTGATCAATATTGCAATGAAGATATTATTTGCACAAATACCAAAACAACCCAAAACATCAATTTAATTTCACTGCAACAGTTTAATTTAAATAAGAGTCATCATAACTTCCATTATTCTCCAAATGACCCTCGTCTACATAGGAGGCGAGCATCTAACATAAAAGGGATTTATTTGATTCATTTAATACTTCAAGCTGCAAAGAGATTGTTGTAACACATTTAAGGTATCAGTTTATCGCAATTTTCTCAGACTTTTGCGCTATGCGTCTCCTTTGCGATGGAGGACACATATTAAGGAAATGAAGCTTAAAATGTCTGTTCTGAGTATTGCTTTATTCAAATCGTTGTGAATCAGGAGCAGATGAAAAAATGCAGTTTGAAACAGTTTGTATTTGTGATGTAGAAAATCCGCTGCGCGGGCCAAAAGCTCCCTGCTGCACCCCGCTCAGCTACCAAGGGGACCTGGCTGCAGACATAAACGCCCAGAACTGTAAGTCCGGAACCAAATACCCACATATTGGGTATTGTAACGGGTGACCCTCACCCTTGCGGATTTTAATAAATTTTTCCATAATTCTAAACACTTTTGGTTTAGGGTACTTTTGGGTTTTATCTTCCACGTCTGGCCAATGATGTCAGGTTCCATCTTTGTCCCAGAAAACCAGTTTTTCTGTTTTACATTTATAGCTAAAAAAAGCATAATCACAATTAAAAGACCACTGCGAAGGCTTTTATAATAAATCCAAAGATGATCGGAGGGACTCTAAAGTATTCAGGGTTCTTCACAAGTGGATTAAAAAAAAACTTAGTCCATGTCTGTTTTACTCACAGTTTCAGTCAGACAGAAACTTGATCAATGTTAAAGTAGAGAAACTTCACAACATGTGTCTGAATGACTTTTTAAGCTGAAACTAAAACCTACTGTTAAGTTTCTGTACAGTCTAACTGTCCTCATTTTCATAAGTTTTCCAGCCACATTAGGCATTAGATCAAATAGTTTTGATGATTATTCCAGTCTAAAATAAATCATAAAATGCCTCCAATCTATGTTTGACTTTACCCTGAAATTGTGCATACATTTTCCAAAATAATGAACAAAATCAATATTTTTTTAAAGTTTAACATCAAACAAAAATGTTCTGGGTTCTAGTAGTTTCATTTTAACCTAATTTGTTTTATGTCCTGAGTTGTTTTTTAAGTTAATCCTCATTAGCCTCAGAATTGGGTGAAAAACATCCCAACTTGAGTTCTTATTGATTTTTTTGTACAATTAAGAAACCATGAGCAGTTCCACTAATAATAATCTAGTTTTATGTTCAGGATTTTCCTTTATGTTGAATTGAGATCTTGTATTGAGTATTTATTTACTTTTGAATGCATCTGCTACATGTTTCCTTTTGTCTGTTCACCTTCAGCCAAAATCGAGGTCTTCAATAATTCGAGCTCTGGAGGAACTTGTAGGAGCTCTGCTGCACGATGACAAAGAAGAACGCTAAAGAAAGTTTGTGGTGATGGACCTGTTGGTGATCGCTGAGAGGTGGAGAAAGGGAGGAGAAAGGTTTGTCATGGAGGAGGGAGGGGTGGACATGAAAGGGAAAGAAGGGCGGCCAAGTAAAAGGCAAATATGAGGCCAGAGGAGGAAGAGACAAAAAAACATTTCGTCCTTATGTGTGGCTGCTTCTCTGGTGATTTATAGAACCGCCATCAAACCGGGAGGTCTTTGATTGACGGTTGTGTTGCTGTTAAACCACGACAAAGTATTATTCAGTGATTGTGTGAAACTGAATGCAGAAACACCTGACACAGTTTTGTGTTGATCCTTCTTTGTAGCCATGAAAGCATTTGAGCTCTGCAGCCCGGATCTGCATACTCACTGCCTGTACATGCACTCCCAGGCTTTTCTCACTGTACTGGACAGCTTTTCCTGCCAGCTGAACCCCAAGAGGGCACAGAGCATGTTTAGCTCAAATGGGGGGGGGGGTATTTAGAGTTTCTTGAAAAGTCAGCAGAAGATCTGTCTTTTTCTTTTTCTTTTATTTTATTTTTTTACTTGAATTGGACAAATGAAGTGTGCTGTAGGAGTCTGCTAAGACGGCCGGGCCCATCCTTTGTTCTGGCCCTCCATTCATGACCTCATAACCAGGAAGGATGGGCAGGGCACCCAGACGGAGGTCTATAAGGCGCAAAGACGGCTCTTTGAAACAGATGGGACAAAGTGGAATCTGGAGACGTTTTTTGACCCAAAAGTTTCCACAGAGAGACACAAGTTAAACTAAATCAAGAATAAATGAGTCATAGACCAAAATCGCGCAGAATCTCAACGCTTGTCTTTGTGCCTCAAGATGCTCACACTGTGGATATCTTCCCGTTTTTGCAGTTATTAACCTCTGAGAATCTTTTTGTGTGGCTGAATAAACAGATGTGGTCCAAAAATGGTCCATTAGCGTTGTTCCAGTCCCAGTTCTGAGTCATTTCCTGCTGGTCACAAGGTGCCAGCAGCTATGGGAACACGGGTGATACTCTGGATGCAGACAGAGAAAATCTGGGACCAATCACCGAGCGGGTTTGTGGAATGTCAGCTGGATTAGCAGACATTGGTTGGAAAATCTTTTCTCAGCTAACTGCAGTGGTGTGGGGCTCACATCTGCATTTGCAAAACCTTGGGCTGAGCATGAAACCATCAGCTTGTACTAACCCATAATATGTGGTCAGAAGCAGTCTATGTATATTCATAGTCTGCAGAGTATGGGTAAAATGTTACGTTTCAGGCTGCAGCTTCACCGTTTTAGTTTTGCTGTCATTCATGTCAGCAGGATGGTAGTCACTGTCTCTTGTGCTGTTTTATTTCTAAACGCATCAGTTATATCCCCCCTAAAAATCCCAAATGTGTGTTATAGTTTCTTTTTATAAAGGACAGGCTGCATCCTTTTAATGCAGTGCATGTTTAACCTCCCCTGAGCCTCACAGATGGTAAAACCATCTCTAATAACACTAAACAAAAAATTCCGCTAGTTAGCCACAGCCAGCCCCAGACAGTAGAACCTTCGTGATCACAAGTCTTTCTGTGCACCAGAGAACACGCTGCTCCTTTATAGCACTTGCTGCTTTTTTATTTTATTTTTAGTCGTGTTAAAACTTAATGAAATATTTCTGGTTAATTGCTTTGCGTGCTGGATTATTCCTACTTGTCATAGCTAATTAAGCTGTTAAAATAGCAGCATTTATGTGTAAATAATTGATCAGATTACAATTGAAAGTAATGCAAATAATTAGACACTCATACATTTCTGAGTATTTCTTTATTTAAATCCATTGGGAATCATCAGTACATGAAAAAAATGTTTGAAAAAGCTTGTAGTTACATAAAATTACCCTCCGCAGGCTACAAACTCCCTGCCCTGCTCCATTCAATGCAGTTGCAGACAAATTGATCCTTGTACTTCTTTGTTTTCCTTGTCGGAGCTGGAACAAAACTGTACAGCTGTAGAGCTTCAATATTGCTGACATTTTTGTTGCACCAGTAATGTTAGCTTGGGGTTTTGAGGGGCTGTAAGCTAGCAGGAGATCGTGTAAACAGATGGATGACAGGAATTGGGGAAAAGCCCACTCCCCGGTAACAGTCCTGCCCACAAATCAGACGCGGATTTTTAATGAACTACTGCCACTCTGCAGAAACTACGTCTTAGAAAACCCCTTTTTTTAAGCTGCATAATCACAATTAAAGACCACTGAAAACGCTCTTAAAATGGATCAAAACATGATTGCTGTTGGATTTGAAATACTTACAGCTTCAGTTCTTCTCTCTGAAATAAAGGTTTTCCAAATTGTTTCTTGTTAATCTAGATGCTGAATAGAAGCTAAGTGCATTGTCTATAGACATTGGATGTGTGCGTTCATGATTGATTATGATGCAGATAAATTGACTGGCAACATTAAACCTTCATAGCAGAGGACTCTAGTGAAGTGCGAATGTCCAGAGATGAGCTTTCTCTGCTGCTGTGCTAACTCTGCATTTTAAAGTCTAATTGGCCAGGATGCCTGTAGTCATCACTTTGTCTTCTTCAGGCTCTTAACCCTTCATCAGTGCAGCAAAGTCAGGGTCAGTCTTCTGCTTCCACTGGCCACGTCCATGTGCAATTACATGAATGTGCTGCCTCTAATTTGACCCTCATCATTTTGAGGCAGAAACACACCCGGTTAGGTCTGAGCTTCAAATGGGAGGCAGACTCTCCCCTCCTGCCCCTGTGGCTTTGTGGTGCGAGTATATCGAGGCAGGGCGGTCCCTCACATGCAGCAGCAGAACAAGAGTTCTGAAATGTTTCTGCTTCCAGCTTTGGCACAGTTTAGTCTGGAATATGCCAACTCCAGAGGGCCACACAAACAGAAATAGGTCTCCCGTTTCGTTTTGGCGCTGGGGACTTTTTAGCGGTAAATTGCTCTCCTTTATTACATTTTATTCGTGTAATACTGTGGGGCAAAAAAGTATTCGTCACAGATTCTGCAATTAGTCCCACAAAAAAAGATGAGGTCTGTAATGTTAGAGACAGAATAAAGGATTTTTTTTGTATAATGATGCAGAAAATAAGCATTTAAAACCAACAAACAAACAATAATTCTTTCCCTCACAGACCTGTTACTTCTTCAATGCGCAGTCCCACCGGGCATGTGTAGGAGGTTCTTAAACCAGCTTTTAGCACATGGTGTTCACACTGGACTGCTGCTGCCCAACACTAGCGCATATACCCACAGTTGGAAGAGCCTTGATATGAAATGTCAAAGCGGTGCAAATCCCGCTCCAGGCTTTTTCTTTCGCAGCTCTATTCCGATACAAGAAAGACTTTGTGTCAAATACTTCCAGCCAAACACAAACCACAATTGGTAATTCCTCCTTTATGATCAATTATCCAACGGTTGGCACTTCTGTGAATTGAAAGGGACGTCATCCATATCAGAGTCCCTGATTGGTCAAAGTTCCATTGCTCCAACTTTCAATGTTCGTTCAGTGGCCGCACGTTTTATACATAGAGCCTGAAAACCGACTTCAAATCTTGTGTAGCGACGCCTGAATGCTAGAGATTTGAACACAGAAGCCCAAAAGGGTGCTTGAATGCGTGTTGCCAGGCTAAAGTGAACCGAACATAAGCTTTTTCATCATTTACTTGTTACCTGTAGTAATTTTTGACCTGGTTATCTGTATGAAAAACACCGGTCCACACCCTTAAACAGTCAGAACTTGTCCATCATGACCAAGACAGAATAACTGTTAAAGGACACCAGGGACCTGCTAGAAGAACTGAACCACACTGAAAAGAACAAATTTACAAATCATCATGGATTCAAATCCCACAGAGCTCCAAAGGTCCCCCTGCTTTAGCCTGCACATGGCTAGACCCGTCTGAAGTCCTCCAGAGACCGTTTGGATGATCCAGAGGAGGATCAGGAATGTCATGTGGTCAGATGAGAGCGAAATGGAACTCTTTGGTATAAACACCACTATTTGGAGGAGAAAGAAGGCTGAATTGAGTTTATTCAAGATTGTAAAATGTGATCTCCTGGATTGTTTTATTTTTTTTTTTTACATTCTGTCTGTAATAGTTGAAGTGCATCTATAGTCACAGACGTACGTGTCTCATCTTTTTAGGTCGAAGTGCTGAATCGGTGGCTGCCTAATCTTTCTTTGCCACATTGTGTGACAGTAGAATGTTGAAATATGACACTTGGTTGTATTTTATCTGTCACAGGTGAGCTTATTTTATTTTTACTGGTTAAAGATAGACTTTGAGTCAGATTACTGCCTTTTCTCAGTTCTGTTAAAATGAAATGTAAAAGAAAAACAGATATCTAAGTCAATAAGTGCTGTTCTAACTATATCAGTGTCTTTCGAGCTTTGTCGCATCTAAAACCATCTCACTGAGCTGCATTTTTTGGACCACAGCACAAAGGTTTTTTTTTCACTTCCCCATGTTCATAAAAATCAAAAATGTGATTGTGTATATATATATATTTTTTTTAAGACAAGAAATGTTTAACACAACCACTTTCATACAGGTCTTGGTTGTTGGTTGTTGACTTTTTTGTTAAACTACAGCATAAATGTTCCCAAATTGCCAGTCTGGTTATGAAACTTTCCAAATTTACGGTAAATGTGTTAAAAGGGTAATTGTAATATAAATTTAAAAGAAGACTTGTTACTTTATTCTTTAAATCTGTTGAATTGCTACATATTTATGATAAATATGGTCTCTAGAGTTTGAACTTTGTAATATTTCCTTTCCATTATTGCGGGTTGACCTTGCTTCCTCGACTTTTTCCTCGACACTTTTTCTCTGTGAATTTTCTGGACCTTTGGATGCAGTTTATTTTTAGTCATCTGAAACAAAGCTGTAAGACACTGCGGGTTTGTCATTGAACGCAACTTTGTGAAGGAAACTCAACACAGAGGTGGTTTCTAAATCAGGAAGAGTTTGACCTGTTCAGAAGTTAACAAAAAAAATGATGTTTTATGTTTGTTTGTCTGGATATGTCCTTTTTAATGAAAGTATTTACAGGGGTTCAACATGATTTCACGTTACTGTGGATCCAGTTAAATGTGAGTGTGTAATGGAAGCTGTGGCTCTATAGCACTAACCAGCAGAACAATATTTTCATAGATGTCTTTTTTTTTTCCACCTAAACTTGGCTTGAACTTTTGCTTTAAAAATGTAAACGACTGAAAAGCAGAAGCTTGTTATTCTTCTGTTTCTTGTTATGCAAGAGTGATTTAAAAGGTGCATAAGATAACCTTTTAACACTCTTTTAGAGGGAGTCCTCTCAGATTCGTGTTGGAGCTCAAAGCAGCAAATCACTTGCAGATCTTTCATTTCTCTGTTTTCTTCACTTTTACACATCAAAGAGACAAAACGATTGATAACCCTGTGTTTAAGAAAGTGCCACCTATTTTTTTTTGTGTTTCTAATGCAAATATTATTGTCTGCAGTTGTGTTAAGAAGGAAGTAGTTATTCTAAGTGGTTATCTGCCATGCAAAGTTTTCGTTTTTGTTAAATGAATTTATAAATACTTCACTTTTGAGAAAGGAATAGGAAGTTAGTTGGTCTTTCTCAGAGAAGAAACTCTTCTTCAGCTTTTCTGACTATTTACCAGGTTCATTTATTTCAGTCTGTGCTAGGTAGAGAGAATGACAGGTTTTTTTGTGTGAGGCTGCTGTGGTCCAGCTGCTTCCTGTGCATTTGGTGAGAGTTTGCCTTCTAGACAGATAATGTGAGACACAGGAGGAGTCCTGATATCATGATTTAAACCGTGCTTTTATCTCTCAGGTCCATTAGATCAACACCACTCAGAGTGCTTTGAATGAATGCTGTACTAGATGATCAAACTCCTGCTGCTGTCAATTCAAAATGTTAACATGTGTATTGTTAGAATTGACATTTTAATTTTAACTTTTGTTTAATTTACATGTAGGAAAATGTACGTAAACCATTTTTTTTTTACTTTCTTAAACTATAAAAATTATAAAACAAGATGTATATCATTGAAAGGCTTTATGCTGGTCTCATTGCACATGAGCAATGGCAGATTAGGATTGGAGGAATGCTTTCAACATTTAGATTCCTAACGCTGTCAGGACAAGGATTTATGTTTCATAAAGCAAGAGCTTCATAAAGTAAAGACATCAACTTCTAAGTGTTGGGCTTTATCACAGTAGGTGGGGAGATGCAGAAAATCCCTGAGGAGTTGTTTAGTTGGTTATAATGGATTTCAAATCAATATTTCCATCATCAGAACTGTTTTTTTTATTAATTTCCTATAACCTAAGAGCTTTAACCCTAAGAGCAAGTTTAAAGTCATTTGTCAGAAATGTTCCACTGAAAGGTTCAGGTATGTATTGCTTTTCTGCAAAAGACAGACAGGTAGTTTTCAGTAATGAGATAATAGAAAGAAAAGGTTCTGCTGGATCAATGCTTTCTGTCTTCTTTTCCATCCATTAGACAGTCAGCTTTTACATCTGTCTTAATAGGTTGTTTTTAGCCTTTTTGTCTGTAATGACAGTGTAAAGCGAAAATAAAACAAATGCCTCATTTACCGTCAAACCTATGTTCCATGATCTTCAACATGTGAAAAAGTTGAATACTTTCCTGTTGATAAAATCGATGCAGTAGCTCTCCAGGAAGCTGCAAACGTTCTTAGATGCATTACAAGTGTACAGGAAGCCATTACAGCTTACATGATTACATTTTGGTGCAGTTCTGCAGTATCTTGCAAAAGGTTGAGGTGCGTTTTGATGACAAGTGTGTAGCATGCATTTGAGAACATGCCTGACAGACTTGGATTGAGGTGTTTGTTTAAAAAGAAAATAAAGAGGAAAAATGTGTTTAGAGCTTTTTTTGTAGTTGGAAAATCAAGAGCCCTCAAGATGGGAATCACTCCATTCTATCTCACCTACCTCATAAAAAGGTGTTGATATATACATATATTGTATTTCAGTAAAATAAATTGCAATATTTACAGCAATACAACAGTTTTCAATGTAGTTCAATTTGGGTACAATCAACAGTATTTGTTTATTTTTTAATAAAATCCACTTTCTGTAAATTAAAGCGATGCCAAATAGTATGCAGGGCTCCAGACTAACTTTTTTCACTAGGAGCACTGTGGCCCCAATACTTTAATAATAGATGCAGAAATTATAATGTGCTGTTTCAAATTCAGTGTCACATTTTCTTCTGCACTTTTGAAGATGCAACAGCAAAGTAAACTGACAGCACCATCGCTGTCATGACAGTACAAATAGTAAACAAAATACCATACATTCAGAATAAAAAACAAGTGCTTGGTAAAAAAAAACCCCAATGCATTATGGGACACATGATGGGTTTTTGTAGTTGAGTGATCACTTGAAATAATTTAAAATACCAATTGATTAAAAAAAGGCTACATACATTACAAAAAATTCAAATAAATATAAAATATATAATAACACAGATCATACTAAGGGGGAGAGGCATATTAAAACTAAATTGAATGTGTAGGACAACTCCACCTTCCTGTTCCCGCCCCAGTCTCGCTGCAGATTCGCCTTCATACCCCCCCCGGCCTGGTCTCCCCAACGATCCACATGAGTATGTGTGTGTGTGTGTTTGCGTGCGTGCGTGTGCGCGCGCATCTCATTGATTGTTTCATTGCTCATTTCATTGATCATTGACGTGCCCCTTCCGCGTTTAATGCATAAAAAAATACAGAGGGTGGGAGAGGCAAATTTACTGGTAGCACAAGTGCGACTGGATGTAAAATTCAGTCGCACACTCTCAAATTTTGGTCGCAAAATGCGACCATTTGGTCGCAGTCTGGAGCCCTGGTATGACTCCACTGAAGGTGACTGAAGAATTTCACTTTTTACATTAGTAATAAACAAACTGTAAATATAGATTATTCTTTCAAAGAATTAGTACACGAATCAATAGTAAATCTCCATAGTTTGAATTTCCATGTTTTTGGAATTCCTTAGACTTTAAATCAGTAAGGGTTTTATCAACTTTTGTATTCCCGTATGCATCTTTCATGAGAACCATAAGTGGTGCCTTCCTCACTTTATATTTCCCGGGACGCTCACACAGTCTTGGACTGAGACAGAAGGATCGTCTCTAGTGAGAGTCTGGTGCCAATAAGAAAAAGTCTGAAAGGTCAGCCGATAAACAGCTGCTGAGAACGATGCAGCGCTAGCAATAAATAAGACATGAGGAGTAAGTATAGTATATTAAGTGCAGCCATATTTGGGTCTGTCCTGCTTCTTAAGCATTAGTCACATGCATCTGTATAGGGGTTGACTCACATGGGTGCCTGTGAAGGTTTGTAGAGCGGAGGAAACATAGGTGTGTCTTGTGTTTCGCTTGAGGCTCATATGGCACCTTGAGGGGCATCATGACACATCATGGCACTAGCCGCGGTTACATCCTTCTCATGGCTCACACTTTCGGTCGGAATGAATAATTTGGGCATGCGCAGTATTGTAAAAAATCCCAGGATGAGGAAATAGGTCCCGTTGTAAACAAACCACTACCGCAGTGTGCTGGCGGTGACACCAGGAACCTGTGGCGGGGCATTCAGACCATCAAAGATTACAAGCCCGCCCCACAGGCTTGTGACAACTCAAACCCTCTGCTGGACCAGCTAAACATCTTTTTTGCCCGCTTTGAGGCAGACAACAGCACCCCAGCACAGAAGACTCCTCCCCTGGTGCTGACACTATCACGTGACAGCGTGAGGCGCTCACTGGGAAGGATAAAGCCACAGAGAGCCCCAGGACCTGACAACATTCCTGGCTGTGTCCTGAGGAACTGTGCTGATGAGCTCAGAGATGTCATCACAGACATCTTCAACCTCTCACTGGGCCAGGCTGTTGTCCCTGCATGCTTCAAAGCCACCACCATCATCCTGGTCCCAAAGAAGTCCTCTCCCTCCTGCTACAACAACTACCTGCCCAATCGCTCTCACCCCCATTCGCATGAAGTGCTTTGAGCGGCTAGTCATGCATCACATCAAGTCTACCCCCCCCCCCCCCCACTTTGGACCCCTACCAGTTTGCATTTCAGTCTAACCGATCGACTGATGATGCCATCTCCACAACCAACCATTCAGCCCTCACCCACCTGGAAACAAAAGACTTGCATGTCAGAATGCTGTTCATCGACTTCAGCTCCGCCTTCAACACCGTCATCCCCCAGCAGCTCATCCACAAGCTGGACCAGCTAGGACTCAACACCTCCCTGTGTAACTGGCTGCTGGACCAGTTACACAGGGAGGCCACGAACTGCCTATGAGACCATAGGCAGTTCGTGTCGGCAGCAACACCTCCAGCACCATCACAATGAACACAGGGGTCCCCCAAGGATGTGTGCTGAGCCCCCCTCTCTTCACTCTGCTGACTCACGACTGCACCCCAACATCAAGCTCCAACCTCTTCATTAAGTTTGCAGATGACACAACAGTTGTGGGTCTCATCAACGACAACGATGAGACCACCTACAGAAGTGAGGTGAGCAGGCTGGCTCTGTGGTGCAGAGACAACAATCTCCACCTGAATGTGGAGAAGGCAAAGGAGATGGTTGTAGACTTCAGGAGAAATCACACCCAGCACGCTCCATCAATGGTGCTGCTGTTGAAAGGGTGAGCTGCACGAAGTTCTTGGGGGTGCACATCTCCGACGACCTGTCTTGGAACCACAACAATGCACACAACAAGACTGCAAAGTCTCCAGGCCAGAACCAGCAGGCTCAAGGACAGTTTCTTCCATCAGGCGATAAGGAAACTCAACTCCCTCCCTGCCCTACCCCTCTGCCCCCTCAACTCCCTGCTTCAAACTCACACTGAAAAATGTTCACTTCTGCATCAGAACATCATCTTCCCCAAAGACTGTCATCACCGACTCATCTACTTACTGTTCTTAGCACTGTTGTCCTTTTAGACTGCCACTTTAACCATCTCATTGCTCTTATTGCTGTTATTCTTATTATTATTACTGTTATTTATCTATTTTATTTTAATTTATTTTATAATTTTATAAGTTTGAGAAGGTTGCGTCAGGAAGGGCATCCGGCGTAAAACATTGCCAAATCTACCATGCGACTCGTTCGCTGTGGCGACCCCTGATGGGAGAAGCCGAAAGTGGAAGATAAGCTGATTACACTGTGGGTCGAGAAAGTAATTTCATCTGTGCTGTATGTCTTGTGCATGCAGCACAATAAAGCTGACTTTGACTTTTGAAAATATGGATGCATTGAGACAGTTTTTCCCACGTACCAGAACCTGCTATGCCAAACATGCGGCGACTGACTCTTGAATGTTTCACACATGCAGATAAGGAAGTTGCAGACTCTATTATGTTGAATGAGGCTGGACCCAGAAGCAGGACAGAAAAAGAAGGTGGATGAATTGATAGTCTTTATTGAGAGTCCCAGTAGTGGTGGATGGTTCTGGCTTGGAAGAAACGTTGCTTGGATGGATGACTGAATGGAAGAGCTGCTGGTCTAGTGGAGGTAGTGACGACTGCAGAGTGGAGCCTTGCTTGGTGTCTCGATGGATGGCAATCAGTGACCAATGGTGGAGATAAAGCTGGTGGCAATCCCCCATGAAGCAGACGGACTGACAGTGGCTGAAGGGTGAGGTCAATTGATCTATCTATCTATCTATGGCAGATATCAAGAAGTCCTACCAATGGCTAAAAGGACTGGCCTACAGGACAGCACTGAAGCACTCATCTTGGCAGCTCAGGAACAAGCCCTGAGCACCAGAGAGATAGAGGCTCATATCTGCCACACCAGACAAGACCCAAGGTGTACTAAGAGGCGCCTGAAACAATCCAGCACATAACTGCAGGGTGTAAGATGCTGGCAGGGAAAGCATACATGGAGCGCCACAATCAAGTGGCTGGAATAATATACAGGAACATGTGTGCAGAATATGGACTGGAAACCCCAAGGTCAAAATAGGAAACACCTCCGAAGGTGGTAGAGAATGAACGGGCAAATATCCTGTGGGACTTCCAGATCCAGACTGATAGGATGGTAATGGCAAACCAACCAGACATTGTAGTGGTGGATAAAGAACAGAGGAAAGCCGTTGTGGTGGATGTGGCAGTGCCAAGCGATGGAAACATCAGGAAGAAGGAACATAAGAAACTGGAGAGATATCAAGGACTCAGAGAAGAACTGGAGAAAGCCTGGAAAGTGAAGGTGACAGTGGTGCCTGTGGTAATTGGAGCACTCGGGGCAGTAACCCCCAAGCTGGAGGAGTGGCTACAACAGAGACCTGGAAAGACCTCAGACCTCTCAGTCCAGAAAAGCGCAGTGCTAGGAACAGCTAAGATACTGCGCAGGACCTTCAAGCTCCCAGGCCTCTGGTAGAGGACCCGGGCTTGGAGGAGAAACAACCCGCGGAGGGTGAGAGGGGCGTTTTTATTTTTTTTTATATATATATATATATACATATATATATATATATATATATATATATATATATATATATATATATATATATATATATATATATATATATATATATATATATATATATATATATATATATATATATATATATATATATATATATATATATATATATATATATATATATATAATATATATATATATATATATATTAAACCGGTCCGCGGCCTGAAAAAGGTTGGGGATCACTGCTCTAGTTAACTATTCTTTTTTTTTTTAATTGCTCAAAAATTTAGGAAAGATCAACTGTGAAAGGCCTCACCTTTGTATTTGATTATATTGAAGTTAAAAAACAAAACTTGCTAAACATTTTCCTCAGTGTCCCTCCTCATACAACCCTTTGAAGGCATCTACTCTTGAACCTCAGAACAAGCAAACCATTTTTTTGGAGATGTGTTCAGGTGCCAAAGCTTCAGTCATTCAGAAAATCTAAGAATTGTTTCTCCTGTTCAACCCAAGATTTTTATGGATTGTTTTTACTCTGCTTCTTAAGTAAGAGAGTGTGGGAAAGCAATTACTCCCCAGTATGGTTGCTATGGGACCTCACTGGTTAATTCATAAGGGCTTATTTGCACACTTGGTCGCAGTGTGCCAGGACTATTTTTAAGAGGAGCAGCATCCTGTTCAACAGGCAGCGTTCCAAGGCAGCTTCAGTTTCACAAAGCTCTTCACAGCACACGTTACTCCATTATTCCTGTTGAATTGATTAGCCAAACCACAGGTA
Organism: Oryzias latipes; assembly: GCF_053564925.1. Classification (NCBI taxonomy): domain Eukaryota; kingdom Metazoa; phylum Chordata; class Actinopteri; order Beloniformes; family Adrianichthyidae; genus Oryzias; species Oryzias latipes. The sequence goes on along the minus strand of NC_136248.1, from coordinate 23,529,501 downwards.
ACCTTCTTCTTGCTTCCTTAAAACATTGTTTGTGGTTGTCCTTCATTTGCATCACTTCTTATGTTTCTACCTTCAAAGATAGAAAACATGGGATTACTTGGGACTGGAAACTAAGGAGATGTGTACCATACGCTTGCAGCTCAAATCTATACATTATAGGTATTTAAAGAATGCACACAAATGAGAGCAAACTGAAAAAACTTTTCCTAATGAAGTGCCCTTTTTCTCTACAGCTGTAGCTTTTGGTAAACTTTACTCAATTATTAAAACAAAAAAAGCTTCTGAAGCCTTGAAAATATTTTACAGTGTTGACTTGCAAAACCAGATCTGAGAAACGCAAGATTATAAAACTAAACCAACAAGATTAATCTGCAAAGGTTAAAACTGTCACAGTATCTGTGCTGGAAAATACGATTTAAACAGCAGAAAAGGATCTTTTTGGGGCTTTTTGTCAGACTTTTTCTGAGATGCAGCTATGTCTGTAAAAATGTGATATCCTCATGAGCTCAGGTTTAAAGTCTTAGATCACACTTTGATTGCTGCATCACAAATAAACATGCTTTAAGCACGTGACTTCTGCAAAAATGGGAAGCTTAAGGAAAACAAATGGAAATACTTGTCTCTAATTTAAAATGTGTTTATTAGATTTTTAGGAGGGCGTTATACGGTTCTCAAGAGAGAAATCTTAATACCTCCAGCTTCATGTCCTGTCTCAATGCAATGCAAAACCCATTTAAAGACATTTTAATTTTAATTCTGATACAGTGTATCCACCCCTTGGATGTTTGTCCCTTTTGTTGCCTTCATAAACCATTCAGGTCAGTAAATTTGTGCTTCCTCACACAAAAATTTACTAGAAAAAAACCTACAATGTCAATGTGAAAACAGATTTCTACAAAGTAATGTCAATGAAACAAAAATATAAAATGAAATATAATTGTTTTCATTATTATTCACCCCCTTCAAGTCAGTGTTTAGACGCACCTTTGGCTGCAATCACAGCACCGAGTCTGTGTGGAAAAGTCTCAATCAGTCTTGTACATCTGTACTGGAATTTTGCTCCATTCGTTTTTGCAAAACTGCTCAAGTTCTGTCAGGTTGTGGTGATGCTGGGCATGAACAGCCCTTTTCAAGTCCAGCCACAAATTCTCTATGGGATTTAGGTCTGGGCTATCACTCGGCCGCTCCAGAAAATTTACCTGGTTCTCTTTAAACCATTCCCGTGTAGCTTTTGCAGTATGCTTTGGATCATTGTATTGCTGGAAAATAAATCTCCTCCCAAGCCGTAGTCCTCTTACAGACCATAAAAGATTGTACTCCAAGATTTCCGTGTTTATTTTGCAGCATTCATTCTGCCCTCTGTCTTTGCAAGCCTTCCAGGGCCTGTTGCTGAGAAACATCCCCACAGCATAATGTTGCCACTGCCATGCTTAACAGTGGGGATGGTGTATTTTTGATGATGTGTAGGGTATGGTTTTTTGCCAAACATTTTGTCTTGTCTCATGGCCAAGAAGCAAAATTTTGGTCTCATCAGACCAAAGAATCTTCTCCCACTTGATCACGGAGTCTTCCACATGCCTTTTGGCAAAATCTAGTTTGACTCTAGTCAAACAATTATATTTCATTTAATATTTTTGTTTCATTGACATTACTTTGTAGAAATCTATTTTCACATTGACATTGAAAGTTCTTTTCTAGTAAATTTTTTTATGAGGAAACACAAATTTTATTGACCATAAGTGACTTATGAAAGCAACAAAAGGGACAAAAATCCAAGGGGGTGAATACTTTTGCAAGGCACTCTATATTGAAATGCAAATTAGATTTATAATATTGTGTAAATGCAGATCTGATCTCTTTAATTGCATTGAACTGAGATATTTAATTACCAAGTGAGGCATAACACATTTTCCAGATTTGTGTGTTGAGCTTTGCAGATATTTATCTGGCACTGCCTGTGTTTTATGGAGCCCCTAAAAGAACATCAAAGTGATTAAAACAGTACTACTGTTTTTTTGTGCGCACTATAACTGTCTGGTGCACACAAGAAAGTAAGTCGATTGCACAGACTCATGCGCAGGGCAGCAGTTCATCAAAGCTGGTGGATCCCCTGCACTGAAACAGACCACAGCTTCAGAGATTACATAACGGTGGTGCTGGGCAAACAAATCTACAATGTCTTTGTTGGCGATTCTGGAAAGTGAAAAAAAACTCTGTAAGCTCACGTACTTTTGCTTTCAGGTAAGTGTGAGTCACTCACAAAATATCTCTTGGGTTGAAATGACCAGTTAGTATCTCGTGCGTATGGGTTAGTTTCTCAGATGCACAAGAAACCAGTATTCATTTTTCTCCTTTTTACTTCTATGTCCATGTTGGGGCTCTGTATGTTTTAAAGGTTTACTGGGAAGTTTTTTTTTTTTTTAAAGATTTAAAGATAAATACATTAACCATTTAATTTTCTTTATGCTCCACGGTTACAGTCATCGGATAGGCTCTGCATGTTGCTAAGAGGACTTAGAAAATTTTAATTGACTTGATGGTAGACTTCCTTTGGACTTTTTTTTTTTTCTTCAGAAAAATAGTCCCTACTGATCTTTGCCTGGGGTAGCTTCTGCTATTTCGAGGTTGTTTGTTGGGACGGGGCTTCCTTGCCGCCTGAAGAGAGAACATGAAGCTATGCCGTCCTTCTTGTATCACTTGTGGTTGCATTGTATACCTGCTTGGTCATTTCCTCAGAGGATGTCCCTTCAGAAATGCCTTTGTATGTGCAGGCTCACAAAACACACAACACTGATTGTTGTGTGTCATTCGTGCATTAACTACACTGAAAAGTGAGTGAGCATTGGTAAAAAAAAACAACAAATCCTACATCATGAGGGATGGAGAAGTAGAGTTAGAGTTCACTTTTTGGACTTTTATAAATGAAAAATGTCCTCTCCTCTTTCCAAGGATAGAGTCTGGAAGCTTGCACCGGAGCAGATTTATTCCAGTTTTTATTTTATTAAAACAAACCCAAACCACCCAATGCGCCTTTGAAAAGTGAAGGCTGTCATTGCAGATTTTTCTGCAGGGTAGAGCGGAGTTCATGTGAAGCAATGCTCCAATTATGATCCGGAAAAAGAGTTTGGAAACTTGTGAAGGTTTACGAGAAACATGTTGCCCACAAACCAAAGTTGTCATGGTACCTGGTGTTGACACTTAGCTCAGCTACTTTGTGAGAGCTGCAAAAAACAACAACAACCAAGCTTTGTTGAAGACTTTATTATATTTTGAAGAAAAAAACCTTAGAGAAACATTCTCTTAAAATCTGTAAATGAATTTTTATACTTCAAAAGTAAATCTCTGGTTTCCTGGAAATATGCATTTGTGCTGGCTAACTGTGAATGTTGATCATTTAAGGGGCGGATTTTTGCTTAAGTATTGAAAGAAACTGAATTAAAACAGACAATTTCTGAAATTTTCTAACAATTTTCTTAACAAGCAAAGCCAAAAATGCTTCGACACACGGGGCGGGCAAGGTGGGAATCGAACCCGCAATCTGAGGTCAACTGCCCTAGCCCTGCACCACGGCCACCCAATACTCGATACTATTGATACTCCGATTGATCTGCCCACCCCTAGTTAAAGCGTTGCTGGAGCCTATCCCAGCTACCTTTGGGCAAAGATGAGATACACCATGGACAGATGGCTCAGAATTTTCAAACATTTAAAAATTTGTTTCTGAAAAAAAAGCACAAGTTCTTAGAGTAGAATGTTTTTTAAGTTGCGTCACAGCGGGCAACACACATGTAGTGACAGCAAAAAATGATCAAGCCAATGAGTCCAGTGCGTGGAAACACTTTGAATTTAGCAAACGTGACCATATATCTAATAATCTTCTGTTTGGATTGTTTTGATGTGGAAAAACAACAGTGGGCTGAACTTTAGGACGCTAAAGTGTGAATGGATTTGACATTCATTCTTGTTTACTTGTTTGTTTGTACGTATATTTAATTTACACTTGATTATCTTTCGAGAGATACAAGGAATTATGACGAAAAAAGAACAAATATTGACCCTGAATCGGATCAGCGACCACAAATTATGATGTGGATCAAATCGTTGTTAAAATGACTGTAAAGAAAAATGTAGACGGGGCGACATTCGTAAACTAGGAGACGGCTGCCAGGAGGCGCCGTTGAGGCACAGACCAAGGTTCACTCCCCTTAGCCATGGAAAGAAAGAACCTCCTTCAAGCAAAAAAAGGAAATGTCGAGTTCCCAAATAGAGAGAAAGCAGCTCTTAGTCAAGAATTCTATATTTTTTATGTCACACATACAGTCTTTTTCCAACGGCAGTTGTCTGATTCACAACAATTTAAATAAAGAAATACTCAGCAATGCAATTTAAATTTATTCTTACTTAAATGCAACTTTCATAAGCAAGCAACATAAGAGAGAAGCAGCAGAACAGTGGGGGTTTTTGCTTCTTAATACAATAGTGTGATCAAATAAACGGGCAGGATTAGCACCGAAAGTATGAAACTAAAGCCATGAAATGTATATCGCCTGTAGGTCAGTTCACTTTCATTACCTACTCATGCTTTTCTGCTGTGCTCTATTCAAATATAAGCAAGAAGCTTTGCAGAAAGTCCCAGTAGAGCAGATGGTGGTTTTGTCACACAAATATATGACTTTAGTTGTCTCTGCAAACCACACAGACATGCACAGGCAGCTAAAATCCACCTAATGGTCACGTCAATGCTTTAACACTTTCAAAAAAGGGGCTTCTTTATCTGGAACATCCACTTAAAAAAAAGCTTGAGCATTATTCTAATTTCCTGTCAGTTTTTTTTTAAGGGGCTTTAGCAACTGATTACCAAAATCCTCTTGTAACCCTTGTGCTGTCCTAGGCACTTCAACATTGGGAGTTGGGTCATCTAGACCCACTAGACAGTGCTCTGAACCTTTTTTCTTCAATGATTTGTGATCTTCACTGGTGTCCATGGATTACATGAAATCTTTCCACCTTTATCCACTTTTGTCATGGTAGGGAGAACACGTTAATGTAAGGGTGGGGTCATCTAAGATAGCACAAGGGTCACATGAGTTTGTTTTTGCTTAACTGTGGTTATTGAGGTTTTTTATGGTCATGACATCATTTTAGCATTTTCTTACATGAGCGGTGTGAAAGCTTCGATGCTTAAAAGAGCCATTCGGGTTGATTTCCTACTATTGGAGCCCAGTTGGAGCCACATAGTCTTACTTCACTCTTTAGAAATATAAGACACCAATTTGTATTTGTGTTATTGTTACGATTACATGATATCTTTTCAAAATAAAAGACGCAGTGTGTCACAGATGATCTCTGTCCTGTAAAAGCAATAGTTGGTGATGTAATGCCAGCAGTGAGCATCTCAGCCAGAAATGTTTAAATCTAACTAACCTAGACTAAATAGAAACTAGTTTAGCCACCCTTTCTGTATTTTTCAAAGAAAGTGCTCTTCAAATCCTTGAATTTGTTCAAAAAAATATGGAAGGTGCACCTTAAATCCGGTTGTGCTTACTTATCTCAAACTAATTATCTGTGGAACGCAGCACACAAAAAGCGGTTTAAATGTTTTACACACGTAGTTCAACTTTTTGTGAATGAGCTAAGTAAAGTTTGGTAAGTTCACTTTTTTTTTACTTAGCTATATTTCTGTATGTCTGTTTCCCACTTAGTTTTAACTTTACAGTTACTTTTTAAAACAAAAAACTTTTTTTCTTTGTCTTTTTTCATTGGTCTTTACCCAGTGAGCCACAATGAGGGATTAATAGAGCCAAGTGTGGCTCTGGAGCTTCCTGTCTTGCATGAATAAACCAAATGAACAAATTGGGCTAACAATCAGGAGGCAGAGATGCAGACTCTTTCCTATAGAAACAAATCTTTATTTGCCCTTTAGTATTTACTCATGACCAGTGGCGGACCTAACAGTGTGTTGGCCTCAGGCAAAGAATAACATGGGGCATTATTTTAATTCTTATCTTTAGGGTAAAACATTTAAAAACCTCCTTACTGATCTGCTTTTAGACAATATCAAAGTCAAGAATCCAAATGTTTTTAAAGGATTTAAAAATTTAAATCACATTTTAATGTTAGAGAAATGTATTTTACGTGATATACACTATTTTTTCTTGGATAAACATTGCGTTTATTAAATGCATCCCTCACTTTCTAGAAGAGACAAACGACGATTTTCTGTCTTTTCTTGCATTTGTCAGGTTTTACTGAAGAGGGCAACAGAAACAGTTTTTCTTATTCTGGTCTTGTTTACCAGTATTTTTGAAAGTATGACAACACCGTTCTTGCTTTCTCTTTGCCTTCTTCTCTTTTCATAACAAATGAATGAACAAATGACCTATTGTTTATGTTAAGTTGTTTTCAGCGCAGATTTACATTAGATCTGACTTGAAATACATGACCGACTAGATAGAAAGGCAGGACATGGAATAGAAATGTCTGGAATGTATAAAAATAATAATAAGCGTTACATTATTAGCATACGCTGAGTAAACTTAAAGAAACAATTAACCTGACTTCACTCAAGATTGCGGCAGAGCTTGCAGCCTGAGCTGAAATTAAACAGGAAATATGCAAAATACAGCCATTTATGAGGATAGAAATGATCAAAATGTTTAGAATCAAACTTATCAATTGCATTTATGGAACAGGTTAGTGGACTGATTATTTTATTATCAGTAGACTTTACATCTCATAAATGCAGGTGAGGAAGACAACAAGTCTTCAGCTCGGGGCCCCTAGGAAGGTGGGCTCCAAAGGCGATCAGCTGCCTTTGCCTAATGGTAAGTCTGCCCCTGTTCATAACCAAAAGGGAAAAAAATAACTACTACATTTTCCTGATAATAATGTTTCTGAGAATCTCACTACTCGAGTGTTTTATTTATTTATTTGAATGTTCCTTTGTGTATTGTAATAAATATTTTAGGAACGTCTAAACTTACTGTCTCTACAGAACTGAAGCCAAATTCAGATCTTTACTGCCCTCTGGTGCACAGAAAAATAACTACAGCAAAATGTAGATGCAATGGATTTAATTTGCCACTAGAGGGCAGTGCAAAGAAGCAGGAACGTGCTAAAAAGGCGCAAAATCTGATTTATAAGTAGTATAGCCAAATAGAAGGGTAAAATGCTACTTTTGGACCTTTTCTAAGACTGATTAAGGTATAAAAAACAAACAAACAAAAAAAAGCACAACAGCTTCAACCCTTTATTCCATACTTTTTACTATCTATAAGTATACTACTTAACATAAATGTCAGTGTTTTGCATTCTTGGTTCATAGTCTGTGTGTGAGGAGCATCAAAGTTAATTTTTGGTATCAGAGGTGGTAGTGAGCATATTGAATTGTGTTTTTACTGTCATGTTTTTGTTCTGGTTTTAATTTCTGTTAAAAAAAAAGTTCACCATTAGTTGTCATGCAGAGAGCTCCAATTGGTTATTTGGGGGGCCTTGGACTCTGTCAATAGACTGTAGCTATGGGATGAAAATAATGAACACATAGTGTAAACTGAGGTGTAAACTCCAGCTGAAATCTGAAGCCTGTAAGTAACTAAGCCTCATCTTCTTCCTCTCCAAGCTATAAAACTGCAAACTTCAGCTCACAAAGATGCTTTTTTTTTCCATCCAAACTATTTCTTTCAAACCTGGAACGAAGCAGGTTTATTGGACTGAATTACACGCGCGTTTCAGAAATAAAGCACACATCTCTGTTTTGAACAAACTGGTACTTTTGCAAAAACGATACACCCAAAAACAAAAGGTCAACATTTAGTGTCTTTATAAAACAGATTTGCAAAATATATCCAGAGCTCATTCATCTTAAATACGCATAAATAGCAAGAAAATACTTTCCTGTTTAGACTTAAAACAAAATGTACGTTTTTTTTTAACACATATTGGAGAGGAATTTTGTGTGGGAGAAATGGAGTTCAAACCCTTTTTAATTTGTCGCATTGGAAAAAAAACAGACACAAGCATACATGTTTAACTGAAGCGGCAGCTGATTAGTCAAACTTGTACATCCTCTAAAGACACATAATCAAAAAAACAAAATCGCATTCAAGTCTTAAAATGTCAAAGTACTCCTCTTTGGGTGGATTTCTTAAAGAACAATATATATAATTGTGAGAAACCTTTTTTTTCCAAAATTTACATCAACTGTAATCAACATTAGCTATGTACAATAGTGCAGACGAGGAGCTTAAATGCAGAGGAATGATGTTCATCTTCAAGTGGGTTTCCTTTGTTCTAAAAACATTAAAAACTATCTGGAAGTTGTAGTTTTTCAGCTTTAAACAGCCAATAAAAAAATGAAACCTTTATTTTTTGTAACGTTCCTGTAGATGTGTCTTTTATAAAAGAAAATCCTTTTTCTGTTCAGCATAGATGTGCGTTTTCTTGCATAACAAAACTTGACACTTTAGAGGGGTTGGTTGCACTGAAGTTATTCGCTTTTTGACTTAATACCACTATAGATTAAAAAATAATGCAAACAGTTTTGCAGCGAGCAGTTCGTTTCTGTGCACATTCTCAGATCTGACGCTGGTTTTTAACGCGCTGACGGCTCAACCTCTGCATCATCAGCAGGCTTCACAAAGTTCATTGATGACACTTCTAAAAGGTGCTTTAGCTTCTGGGGTGGAGCAGACACCGATGCTCGGGGGAATTTCCTGTCCTTGGGTTTTCTTTCTTTCTTTCCACAGGGTGGAGCTCATTTGGCTGGCTCTGGGATGGGAGGAGCCCGCTCCAGTCTCATGGTCCAAGGGTCAGAGGGCGCAGCATAAAACGGGGAGTGGGTGAGCATGTCTTCTCCGGCCAGCGCAAATGCAAACACCCCCCTCTGCCTCCGTGCTCCAGCCTTCTCCTCCTCCCGGATGTCTTTCCCCTCTCTCTGCCGCTCCTCCCTGACCGAAGCGTCCACAGTTTTAAACCCCAGACCCCTGCTGCCAAGACCGAGCAACTCCCCGAGTCCATGACCCTTGACCCCCTGGTACGCATGACTGAAGCCGTTCTCCCCCAGTGGGTTGGTGGCGCCGGCGGGAGGACAGAGGAAGTTCCCGGCGGGCGCAGACCTCCAAGCTGCCGGCTTGCGTCCTCGCCGGGGGCGGGAGATGCGGCAACTCTGCCTCTTGATGTGTCGGTGAAGGTGGTCGGAGCGCGTGAAGCTTTTGTAGCAGTGCTCGCACTGGTAAGGCCGGACGCCCGTGTGGATGCGTAGGTGGTTCTTCAGGTCGTAGTTGTGGACAAACTTTGAGTTGCAGTGGAGGCAGATGTACGGGCGCTCGCCGGTGTGCTTCCGCATGTGGATCTTGAGTTTGTCCTGCCTGAAAGAAAGCAAACAGTTGTAGATTTCAAAGTTTACAAATCCACCCATAAGTTCACTTCATAATTTCATTAAGTCTCTAGAGGATGTAGCTCGATGTGACACCATTAATGCAGAGAAGCAATGGAGGGGGCTTTCCACTATCTGGCTTTGATATTCAGATGAGGTGAAAATAGATTAACCTCAGCCCAAAAAGCCGGGGTGCTTTTCCGTCAGCCCAGCTTTTTTACATAAACTGATGATGAGCTGAATGATTAGAAGCCTACATACCTGGTAAATCGCACTTCACAGATGGTGCACATGTAAGGTTTTTCTCCTGTGTGTGTTCTCATGTGCCGTGGCAGCTTCCCAGCTCCTTGGATGACTTTGTTGCAGATGGGACACTGTTGCGATGCTTTGGGCTTCATCTTCCTCTCCTCCTCCAGCTGCCAAGGAGGGAACAGAGCCCCCAGGTGAGACGCAGAGTTCAAGAGGCTCAAGTAGGACCGGAAGTCCGCTTCACTCTTAATCGGACCCAGCGGGTGACCCTCTGAAGGTGCTGGCCCAGGGCTTATGGTGCTCCCCAATCCTGAGCTGACAAATTCTTTCAGGAAGTCGCTGTGCAGCAGAGAGGGTGGGACTTCCTCCTTCATCTCCTCCTTGATGATTTCTCTCTTTACTGCCAGATCGAGCGGTCTTGAAGGCTCAATTGGTGCAGACGGGGGAAAGGGTGGAGGAAGCCTGACTTGTGGTGAAACTCCTGCGTGGGGATGCGTGGGGTTGAGGAGCTGCTGGGGAAATGCTGGAAACTCCGCCCACAGAGAAGGATAGAAGCCCGGGATGAGGGGAGAGAATGTGGGCTTCCTGTCCACTGTGGCCATTCGGGGATAGAGCCCTTCTTGGAGAAGGGAGTCGATGGAGAAGTCCTTCAGGGCTCGACTCTCCATACTTTCCTGTAAAACAAAAACGGCTCCATCAGCGACTTCCGCACCGTTTTTAACTTGGAAAGCGATAAAATAGTCGGAAAAAAGTACAGAATTGTACCTGTTTGCCTCTCATTCCCCCTGGAGATTGGGCCTGGCTCGGTTCTCGACGCTGGTGGAGCGTGGAGGTGCTGGGAGGCGGCGAATCTTCTGCACCCAGATGCATCGGCTCACCCTTGCTCTCCAGCGACCTCTCACTGGCGTTATCTTCCTCCTTCTCCTGCTCATCCTTCCTTGACCCAACATCCTCCTCCTCATCGTCCTCCTCCTCTTCTTCTTCCTCCTCGTCTTCTTCCTCCTCGTCCTCTTCCTCCTCTCTTCCTCCCCCACCACCGCCTCCATCCCCGCTGTCCATGATCTCCAGGCAAACGTTGATGATGCAGGGAATCTCAAGCATCTGAGCTGCGTTCAGGATCTCCTTGACGTTGGACGCCGTCACCGTCAGGGTGGACGTGTAGGCGAACTCCAGGATGGCGGTGAGGGACTCTGGAGCCACAAAGTCAATCTCGTACACAGCGGCGGCGTGGTGAGCGTCCCCCCCATCGGTGGTAGCCACCGTGAAGAGCTTCTTGAAGTACTGGCTGCAGGCGGCGAGAACAGAGCGGTGTGTGCGGTACTCCTGGTCACGCACAATGAGGATGACATCACAGAGGAGCCCGTCACGCCGCTGCTCATTGAGGCTGCAGAGGACGTCGCTGCTGTGATTTGGGAATGGGATCCCGATTAAGTCTTCCTCCCTGTGATGAACCATTCTCCTCCCTGTGTCTGCTGGGATGGAGACAGAAGAGGGAAAAGGAAAAGTTTGCTTCAATAAAACCGCAAACTGAAAAACATCATAAAAACAATCTTTTACAGTTGCAAGGGTTCACATGTAGTGAAAGACACATTAGAAATGTCTAAATGAACACATTTTTAAAGAGCCACGTCAATGGAAGTTATGTTGTGTTTTTAACATAGTCCTGTGCCATTTTTCTAATGATGGAGGATTTCTTTATTTAAATCGGGAGCAGATGAAAAGTGCAGTTTGAAAAAGAAGTGACGTAGAAAATACAGTTGGCGGCTAGTGAGAGGACAGTAGCTCCTAGTTATGGGTGACAGGAAGAGGGGGTGAGATTGCTCCGTGTCAACAGTCCCCCCCACAGAACTCTGAAGCTCATTTCTAATGAATAGCTGCCACTCTGCAGAAACTATGTTCTAGAAAACGACATAAGGTTTTTGTTAAAAATGGCTTCATCCTAATTAAAAGACCACTGGGAACGCTTTTAAAATAGATCAAAAGATGATCGGAGTGGGACTTTAGGAGCAAAAAGAGTGTTTTAACATACAAGTTGAAAATACTCCCACTGAAACTTGAATTCAATCATTAACGGCACAAACTCTGACCCCGTTACAAACGTGAAACCGCGTCAGCCTGTTTGATTTCCTGCTGACATTTTGATAGGTCACATTTCTTATGTGAATTAAACCGCTAAACATTTATTGCCTTCTAAACACATCATTGTTTTTTTTTCTTCTATTTTTGCTTTATTTCATACTTTTTTGCCGCCTCCAGAACAGAAAGTTTTCCCCCAAGAAATAATGAGGCCGCCTTGTGAGAAATGAGGATACAGGTCCTGCAACACTTATTTAAAGAGAGCAGTAGGTGAGGCGAAGGCTCTGCAGCTCGGCTAACACCTACATCTGGGTTTGAAATGAAGTGTCACTGATTAGAAACAGCATGCATTCATTACATGAAGGCTCTGCAAGAAGCGCTCCTGCTGGAGCAGGCGGAGGTAGGAAGCTGATGCAGTGACATTCGAGCCTCTTTCAATCTCGCCATGTTTGTTTGTGTTCCATCTGTGCAACAAGTGGTAAATACAGCATGTCTCATAGGATAAGACATCATGTTGGGTAATATTTATGCTCAGCGGTGTGATTTTAGATTCTTGCGTAACATCTGTGTGAGTCGGGGAAACCTGCTTTAGCAGATTTGGTTTGACACCCTGAGGTGTGATGGTTGCGATCGTGTCCATCCCTCCTTCTCTGTGTCTCGTAGATGCCAGCAAACCTACCCCCCCCCCCCCTTCTTCACGTGAACCAAACAAAGCACAATTTGGATGTGGTGAGACGCAAAGACAACAACAAAAGAGGTCAGATTGTTCTCTAGATATACTATGTCCTGTCAAAATGCTTACTTGCAGTCTGTCTCCTGGCTGGTTTGACGTACAGCAGTCTCAGCAGGAAGCCAGATCTCCACTCGGTCGGTTGTTTTCCTAACTTTAAGCCGGGGTTTCTTACCTGTTGATTCACTGCGCTCAATGCCTGTGATAAAGCCTCTTCTGGCAGGGGCGCTCACTCATTCGCATCTATGAATAGAGCTTAAACTCAGCCATTTACACTTGGTGGTCACTGCAGGCATGTGTAGATTAATAGTTTGAAGCAGCCCCAAACACCGCAGCTGCATTGTTGACTGGCTCAGGTTGAAGCCACAAAGACACACAAAGAAGCGTCTCTCTTTCTCCTCAGAGCTGCTCAGGGTCTCAAAGTACAATATGAAACACTAAAAAGATTTAAATCAAGTAGTTGCAGGTATAAAAACTTGGAAACGAATCTTACATGTAGTTTATTCTTGTCGATCTTGTTGCTAGGGAACTGGCTGTGTTCGTGCCATTGATAGAGTATGGACATAATTGAAATGTCCATGGAGGGGGTGGTGGTGCAGCATATAGGGCCAGCGAGTCTGCTATACTTGGGAAAAAACTGAACAAAAGAGTTTCTGTCGTGAATGAAGCCGAAGAGAAGAAGAGCACAACAGAAAATGAAACATCCGACTTCAGGCAGTTTTGAGCAAGAAATGATCAACTTCAAAAGAGTATGTGCAACTTTTTTTTTTTTCTGCAAAGCACCCTCAAAGCTAAAGCCCTGAAGCGAAAGGTGAGAGAATCTTCAGGCGGGGAGTGATTGAGAGATCAGATGGCCCAAAAAGTTCCCGAACAGGTTGCACAAACACCAGGAGAGGGGCCCCTCCTGCCACAGCCTGCCAAGGCAAACAATAGTGCAGCGCTTGGAACAACATTGAGTGGATAAGGAGAAGGGAAAAAAAAAAAGACTGGGAGGGTTTGGCGAACCCACTGTCTTTCGTTTGCTCTTCATCCATCCCACCCACTTCTGGAGCTGTGGGACACGTGCTGCTGTTTGCCCGCCTGGTGCCCCAGTGTGCGCCACTCCCCTCCGTTCCCACTGTTTGCTCGCCACCAGCTCGCGCTAGCTCTTAGTGGCCGGCCCCTAATTACAGTGTGGAGAGGATCTAAGGAGGATGTGCCACATAGACAGGGAGGGGAGGAGGGCACAGCTTTCCCACCACAAGGTCCTGCATGACATTTCATCAGCCAAGCCGCTTTTACCCCACCCACCCATCCGAGCAGCCAGGGTGTGGATGGCACTGATATTTACTTTTAAAGTGCTATGACTCATAGTCTATCATCTCTTTAAGCACAGTTGGATCAAATGTTAATCCAGATTATCAATAAATCTTGGATTGGCTCAAAGTTTTTTTGTTTGTTTTTTTGTTTAAAGTAACCTCAAATAAAGACCTTTCTGTTCGTCTCGCTTCCCGCCCTCCTGTCACGCCTCACTTAGTCACTAACACTTTCATCTCAGCACTCCCACCTCAAATTATGTGTCACCTCCATTCAGTGTCATCTTTCGCCAAGAACTTCATCTGCTTTCTGCGCGCTGACCACCGCCTCCTCCCTCCTCCTCCTAATCATTCTCCCTTTCCTCCTCTTCCTCTTTCTGTCCATCCTGCTGCAGCATCATCATTATGCCCAGACTAGAGTGGCCAACTCTTCCCCAGCCCTGACCGCTCAGGCCACAAATCAGCAGCTAATGTCCATCTCAACCCTCGTCACAGGCAGACGCTCATTTGGCCTCTAAGCCACAACAGCCAAAGCCTAGTTTATTCCTGTCAGGCCAGTGCATACACCTGACCCACATGGTAAATCACCATCAGCCAGAGTTTGCCCCTGTCACCAACTGCCCGCTGCAAAGGTCTGCTAAACAACTGTCACAATTGCAGAGCCAATAATTTCTATTATTGACAGTCCAAATTCAGCCCCTTATTAGGAGAGGACATTCATTTGAGCTGCTGTGCAAGCCACTCCATTATCCGCCATAAACAGTGCACCTGTTACCTACGCTTTGTGCTGTGAACTTTCCAGCCGCATTTCATAAATGCTGTCAATTACAGTGGATGGGGGGAAGCTGGATAAATGCCAGTTACCCAGTAATGAAGACATGTCCGGGTCAGATTCCTGATATTGATTGCAGGATTTCTGGAAAAGTTGGGGATTGTTTGGCGACTTCTTTTAATTGCAAGTATACAATTTTATATACAATTTGTATTTACGCCGACGCACAAAAAAAACAAAGTTTCGGCTGAGCAGTATGGTCAGGGGAAGGGCTTAAGAGCCTTTTTATTCCCTCTAAATTGTGCACTTTGTTTTAACATATGTGCAAATAATTATTTATCCTTAATCGTGACTTTTAATTGCACCCAAAATATTAAACTAAAAACTAATTTACATCCAAGAATACAAAAATAAAGAAAATTTAAATTTTAAATTTAGCTGGCTTGTCCAAGTGCCTTCTGAGGTCAAATGTGAGATGTGGAGCCTTCAAGGGGGGGCCCAAAGCCAAACATATGAACTGAAACACACAAAAAAAACCTTAGTTTTGTATGTTACTTTGTTTGTGTTTGCTTAACAAATTGCTGATTTTAGACAGTCTTTCCATACAGATGAAACTTTTATTGTATTTTATACAGTTCTTAAGAAACAAGTTAAAGCAAAAAGTTTTTTGCAAAGAAAAAAAATCCAAATTATTTATTGAGGCAAAATGCTTTTTATGCTAAACCTCTGATTCCAATAGTAGTTTGTTTCAAATTTTAAAACTTTATATATAGAAAACAAACTCTAAGAGGAAGGGGGGAAGGTTTGTGCCTCCAGTGTTTTAGACACCAACAATAGTTTAGCATTTAAAGCTACTGATGCATCAAAATGTTGACCTATATCATAGAAAAGTTTATGATGAGCCATATGTTGTTCAGCATTGACAAAAACAAAAATGGCAGTCCTTGGAGAACTAATGTGCTAGTTGTTTTGTGACGTAGGAAGTCTATTAGATGAGTTGTAAACAATAATTTGCAGCTCAGTCTCAAATCCATAACATGTTTTTATTTTGTCCACACTGGCAAACACCCACCTCAACTTCATGAATGACCTGAGTATTTGCCGGGGAAACTGAGGTGTAATTACAGCAGGTGACAAAGCACACACATAACACTGAAATCTACTATTTTTGGCGTTTACAACATGTGTTGTGATACTATAAATGCCCGTGGTATTTATAGAGTTTTAAAAAGCAGCATTTATCCCACAGGAGGACTCAAGCCCTTTTATGTGCTTTTTTCACCTTGTCAGGCTTTGATAGTGAACTGCACGAGGCTACAATCAATATTAGTAAAAAAGTGAGGCACACGTGCACACTACAACACCACACAAGCGCAAGCTTGTTCACACATATGCAAACTGTGATGCACAATTGATTAAGAGACACACACACCCATGCTCCACAAGTCTGGCATCCACTGAAAGGTGCACATGTCCTGATCCGCTCCCCGGCATTCCTCAGCTCTCAGAAGCCGTCACCTACCTTCCTTCAGCTGCTCGATGTGCCTCTCGCTGTATTTCCAGATCACCAAGACGCCCTGCTGCTCCTCACTTGACCTCCCAGCATCGCTTTGCCTAATTGACAAGAAGCTGCTGCTCTCTTTGCGCTCCAGTTCATTCACACGCTCCACACACCGGGCTCAGATGCCCATTCAGAAAAAAAGAAAAAAAATCAAGTTCTAAAGGAGAAAAAAAAACACCCTGGAAGGAATATCCACAAGCGACAAGTAAAGCAGGGGAGAGTGGAGTGTGAGTCTTGGGTCTGTCTTTGTAGCTGAGTGGCTGAAGTGGAGTTCAGAGCCAAGCGCTCTGTTGTGTGCGGCTCGTGTAGGACGAGCGCGAGGGAGTGAGAGGAAGGGAGGGCAGCAGCACTGCGCTGAGGAGATGTCGCACCACTAGTTTTTATAGCAGGGTGGGTAGCTGGAAGATAATAATACCCCATCCTCCTCCACAACACAAGTTTAAGTGCAGTGTGTAATAAGCCCATGGTGCAGACACCCTCTGATTTAGGTCAGACAAAATGAATTTTTAGTTGTGTTAGAGTGGATTTTGGTGTAAAGGGACAGGGGCAAAAACCTCTATAGGAGGGGAGACTCAGGGAGGGTTAAAAACAAAAAGAATAACAGGAAAGGATAAAAAAAAGAAAAATGTTGAAAAACATTTTAAAAGCTTGACTTTTGAGCTGAGATAACTGAGAAGAAGCAAAACAGTCGCTTTACGTTAAACGGCCACTGCTTTTTATTGACTTTTCCTTAAAAAATCTCTATCAAAAAGTTTTTAAAGACCCACTCCAATGAAAATTGTATTTTTAACATGTTCTTGTGGCATTTTTCACATGATGAAGAACACAGAGCTTAAAATTGCATTTCTTAGTATTTATTTATTCATAATGTTGTAAATCAGAAAGAGACTAAATTTGTGTCATAGGTTCTCCATTCCATTCTAATGCATCCACTTGTTGACCAACAGATCCATGTTTTCCTTTCCAGATCTTTGTTTTCCTCGTCTGAGTTGGTATCGCGATAAAACCTGTATGTCTGATTAGCTCCAATATTGCTTGCCATTTTTGATGCGCCAGTAATGTTAGGTTGGTGTGAGGGGCTGTAAGCTAGTGGGGGAGAATGTAAACAAAGGGATGATGTGAAGTCAGGGCAGGTTCACTCCACAACTCAGAGGTGAATTTCTGACAAACTTTCTGCCGCTCTGGAGAAACAGAGTTCTAGAAAACAACAGGTTATATTGATTCTGCCTAAAAACAGCACAATCATTACTAAAAGACCACCGGGAACACTTTTACAATAGTTCAAAATAGTCACAGCTATATAAATAGTCGCAGCTAGATAACTGAATTCGAGGAAGCCTAAAAAATGTCTGAATTAATCTGTTCTGTGAATTTGAAAAAAAAAAAAAAAGTGTTGCCACAAACACTGAAAAACAAACAAACCCACAAGCAACAGTGGGTTTTCAAGCTCATTGTTAGGCCGTTATTCAAAGTACGGTTTCAAACCAGGAGCTCTTTGTGACTCTAACTCTGAGTCAGAAGCAGGCAGCAGTTGTTGAGCACACCACCACCTCAGTCTGTGGAGAGGAGGAGGTCGTTTATGCTGAAAGGTGTAGAATTAGACAACTTGTGTGCGACGAAGGCGAGCCGGTTTGTCTGAATGCTTTGGGGACATATTGTACACCAGAAAATGTGTGAATTGACTCATGTTGACCCTTTTTTTGATGGGAGGGGGAAACTGAAGGAGGGTTTGAATATTTGCTTTTGTTTCACAGGCGAGCCAAATTTTATGACAAAAGCTGAAACAGCCACTGATCTTTCCTGTGCCTCAGAAATGAAACTACAACCTCTACAGGGCTTCTCTTTTGTCCATTTGAATGATAAATGTTCAAATTGGCCATAATAAGAAGAGTGCAAGGTCATCTCCTTTCACTGAAATAAAGTATCGCCTTGTCCTTGATAACAGGTCTGACAGCACCTCTGCAGCTATGAAGCGGTGAGGAAAAAACATACTGCTATTTCTGAAAAAAACGCAAAGAAAAAGTACAAATTGATCTTCTTGGAGCAGCTTCCAGCTGAATAACTGACAGTTGGGTGTGGGAGGAGTAAAACTGAGTCCATAAACATCAAAATACATCTGACAGCGGGGCCCCTCTTCCCCCTCAAGGGAATTCGTGGAGCTAAGTCAACCGCAGCCTAGGCCATTGGTGGTTTATGCTGTTTTGTACAGGGTGAGAGTGGAGGCCAGCTCTCACTGGCATCTAGTATATATAAACCTGGTTAGCCACTAACTGCTAGCAGTCCAGCTAGACAGCCAGAAAAACAGCATAAGTCTGTCAATAGGTTCGGCTATCTGCTGGAAACACATTGCTGCCACCATAGCAACCCACTAAGTGGTACCTGGGAGAACGGCTTTGTTCTGAACTGCTATTGTAACCGAAAGGTGTCATGGCTGTCCCTGTAACTTGGCATGTTATGGAGCACCTCATATGGATCTGCCTTGCTGGGTGGTTGGTTTTTCAAAAAACGAGGGACCTCAGAGAAGCTGAAAGACAGAAAAATACTGACATCCTCCATGTTCCAGAAGAGAATCAAGTTCATGTGATGGATAGAATTTGACTGAGCTTCACTTTTTTTTTTTGTGCCTGTTTTTGGAATAAACAGTATTGAGTATGTCAACAGGCACATCCTGCTGCTCAGTCAGTATGCTCACACTCAGAAGACGTGAGGATCCAAGGGGCTGAGTAAGAGTCATCTGTTTAGTCTGCATGTCTGACTGGGCTCTCGGTATACCTGCTCACGGCCCCCTGCTGCTCCCAGCATGATGCTCGTACCATGACACCAGATTGGCACTTTGGAGGACGGGTGAGGTGTGAAGCATCATTACATGTAGTTATGAGGACGCTGTCTGCAGCTTGACTCACTTTGCTCAAACAAAGAACCGCGTTTGGCGAAAGAAGTGATCGCAAACTTCAACTTGGCTGAAGCCGGTTTCCTGGAATATCTCCGAGTGTCTTTACTGCAGTCATCAAGCAACAATTAGTTTGGGTCAAATCAACCTAACATTAACTTTTTGGAACCTTGTTTTTGCAGCCTCAGTGAGCCCTTTAACACGCTGGTGACACACTGGAACTCCTCGACTGTTCACGCATATTACTAATGTAAAGTGTTGTGCAGAACCTCTTTTCTTAGCACCAGCTGATTGTTGTTGGCCGCGTAAACACTTCACTGCTGTTAAGAGTTACGGTAGTCCAAAGAATGTCAAAGGTTAATATTTAAAACTTCTTTTTTAAAGTTTAGTTGTTTGGTTCTAAATGTTCACACTCATAATTTATTTAAATGTATTTGTCAGTGATGTTTGGGGTTTTATGCTTTCAAAAACCAACTTTTCTAAGTCTTTTTTAAAAAAAGCAAAAAAAGGGGGTTTGTCTTGAAACAAGCCCCAAGATCCTTCAAGTTCCTCTGGTTTAAAAGTGAAATCTGATATGGATTCTGCTTGTTTTGGTGCATCAAACACTGTGTTAAACCGTCCATCGATTCAAGTTTTTTCTTGGGTCATTTGAATCTTTTGAGTAGGTGCAGGTACTATGTCGTTTTTAGAGGTTGATAGTCAGTGACGCTTCCAGTGCTCTACCATCAAACTTTTACTTCAACGCTACAAGCCATCATAAGATTTTTTTCCCCCGTTTTTTGTATTTTGCTGATCAGACTGACATACTTTGCATTTAATGACCTAAAATCCCAGATTTTAAAGGACTGCGAAGATGCATTTTGGTTTTTTTTGTACAATAGTTAGCACTAAAGATGTTTCAGTTTCAAAACAAACAACAAACTTGCAGATTCATCTGATTGCAACATCTCTAAACCTGAAGTACATTTTTTCTGCTTAACCCAACAAAATATATTTTTCTTTAAATGTAACCAATTTGTCCAAACACTCTGAATGTAAACTGTTCATTAAAGATAGAAATTTTTTAATTATGTACTCTGTAGTTTTTCTTTTGTTTATTTCCATGAAAATTACTTGTGATTTACCACTTTCTTGGTAATCTGATGAGAAAGATTAGACAAAATCCTAAATTTGGTAACAAATAAAACTTTACTAGTATTCTGAACATTAAAGTGCAGATGGTTTGGTAGTTTTTACTCAGAAAAGCTTTTAAACCAAGTGAAAATACACATTGGTTACATTTCACTGGTACTTGATGTAATTCAATGGGGGGGAAAGCGTACATCAAATAAAAATGCTAATATCTTTATCATGTTCCAGGATTGCATTAGTAAAGAAGTGAGACTTTGGGAAACTTTAGAAAACGTTTTGATCTCTTTTGTGGACTGAAAATGAACATTTGAATGTGACAGATGTTGTAACATTTGATATCATTAGTTTCATGCTCACAGTCATCTGCATGTGGAAGTGGTTTTAGAAAAAAAACTAAAATGTTTCGCTGAAGGTGCCCTGTTTTCATGACAAACCTGATCAACTTTTAAGATTATTTTCAGATTTATTGCAATTAAAACTGTATATTACTGTATATATTTTTAACCCTATATATCCATTAGTGCATATTTGTTACACCAATTTCTGAACCCCCCATTTCATTAGCATAAACTTTACATATAAAGCCAAAGTATATAACTTTGTCCATGCTTTCTGACCTGTAGTGCATCATCCGTCCACTAGGGGCGGTAGAAGGGTTTTTCCCGCTTATGTCAAAATGCCTACTTCTGTGAAATCTCAAAAACACTTTTGGCGGGAAAAGTTTTGCCAATTTTTTAAAGGTTATGGTGACCATGACTGATCTATTTTTTAATGACCAGTTACTGTATTGTAAGACTGTAAAATTGGTTGATTTTGAATTCTTTACAACATAGTTACACCATGTTAAAAATGTGTGGATCAAATGTAAGACAGTAGTTAAATAAGGTGCTCTTTTCCTGAACACCCGTGTCAATATTTTTACATCCAAACTAGCATTGTTGTAAGTAAAACATGTACCAAATCAACCAACGTATCATAATTGATACCATCTGTATCTCATAAAACTTTTTGTGTCAAAGAGTTCAAAAGAACACATTATTTCCCCCAAAATTGGAATTTTCTGTCAATACTTTATTATATTCGGCTTTACAGGATTAAACAATTGCATTAGCAGACCAACTCACTCAGGGGGGACTTCTACCGCTTCTCTTTTTTTAAAATCTAGGTGTGGCCTTGTGTGGGAGAGACCCAGAAAAGGAAGGTCTCCACACTCACACACGTCCACACAAACACAAAGTTTTACAAACATTCTAGAGATAACGCCATGAGTCCCCTCCTTTTTCAGGAGTCCAAGGACAGAGACCTGTTCTCAGCTGAAATATGATTGTAACTCATGCTAACCCTTCTGTAAGCTCCACTTTACTCAGTCGCAGCGACACACGCCCACATCTTATTGCATCGAGGTTATCAGAGCTCACCTAGGAGCATGCCATTCATATGAGTGAAACTGGGGCGTTTCCTTTCTGCTGACCTGTCTGTTTGCGCTTCAACTTTCTCCTGTTCTGTCTTCTCTCCAAACAACCTAATCAGGGTTGGAAGCTTTGCCAGAAGGGAGTTAAAGCACACACGCTGCAAGCTGGGAACCGATGGAGTTGCACTGTGAAACAGGTGGCTGTTACATGCTGTATGAACTCTGGTGTGTGAAACGGAAAAAGTGACTGATTAAAGTTGAAATATATTCTTATCTTGCCAAAATATGACACATTTTCAACCTAAAGTCCCATTCTGATCATCTTTTGATCTATTTTAAAAGCTTTAGCGGTGCAACAAAAATGGCGGGCAATATTGGCGCTATCCAGCCGTACAGATTTGGAGATCAAATCTAATATAATCAAACTTTATTTGTATAGCACGTTTACAACTCAACATGCTTTACAGAAAAACATAATCAAATTTTAAAACGAAAGGACACGAGGACATCTCGGATAAGAACAAGGAAGACCTATATGTTCTAGTGGATGCATCAGAATGGAGCAGAGCAGGGACCTTGTGTATTTTCTACGTCACAAATAAGCTCTTTTTCTGTCTGCTCCTGAATCATGATTTAAGTAAAAAAATACTGAAAAAAGCAATTTTGAGCGTAACTTTCTTTATAGTCCTCCATAATGAAAAACGATACAACAAAACAACAGAAACATGCTTTTTATCTGAGTCAGTCTTTAAATCTGCAAACAAAACTCAAGAGAAGTCAGAACCCCTTCCCACCGTAGAAACACGCAACCCCCAAAATGCATTTCAGTGTTGTGTTCGTGCCATTTGAGTAAGTATTTGAGTGTGTTGTATGAGGGTCTGCAGGTGAACGAGGACAGCTCCTTATGGTGATAACGAGAGGGAGGCCTGCCTTGGTGGGACAGCCTCTGTCTGCCCTCAGGTACTGTGTGTGTGTGTATGTGTGTGTGGGTCTGTATACGCTTGTGTACATGTCTGTGTCAGCAGTAGAGCCCTTGGGCACTTTGGCACTTACTAATTAAAAGCAGTCAGGCTGCAGGGCAGGGGAGACAGATGCCTGTCATGACACACACACACACACACACACACACACACACACACACACAGCACATGCACAGGGCGGCAGAGAGCGCCCTGTGAACCGCATTCACCCTCACAAACACACAATGGTGATGCATAGGTCAACTATTTTTAGATGCAAAGCAAATCGCAGCCCACCCACTCTGATATCACACAGGTAACAAATCTGCTTCTTACCCACATCACAAAGGAAATTAATCTAAAATTAGTCTGCGAAATGAAAAAAGTACTTTTCGAAAAATGAAAACAGGTGACTTAAAGATTATCCGGACCAAACCCCCCATGATTATTTTGGACAGCAAGCATGTCCCACTCTCCTATATGACCCGTGGTGGCTTCCAGATTGACACGTCTGTCTCCCTCCCAGCAGACAATGTGGCGTAATTGTGTTGTGTGTCTGTTACCTGCACACTCTGTCACATTCTATCCCCCACATGTACAACACAGAGCTGCAGGCGGCCACATGCAGTACTTAGCAGGCTAACTGCTGTTTGTTTGGGGTGGGTGGGTGGATCAAGGCACCCTGCGCTCCTTTCTCTCCCAGTGATTAGATAGCATAAGCAGGCCAGCGAGCCGAACCCACACACTCATGTCTCTAAAACTGCCATCCAACCTTGCTTTCTCTCTCTGCCTCTCACACAGGTGGGTGGACCCACTTATTCAACCCAGATCTTTCTTTTAGACATTATGAAATCATTCTCTTTTTGCTTTTTTACTCCCTGATGCAGAATAACTCCGACTTTAAACTGAGCTCTGTAGAGAAGTTCCCTGATTTTTTTTCACTTCAATGGTAATCATTTCGCCTAACGGCTTAGTTAGGAGTCGCTGAGCCGAAGCTTGGTGGGCTTTCTCTTGTCACGGGACCTTTCTTACATTATGTTAAAATCAAGGTGGCATTCAGGAAACGCCCACTTTTTGTATTCACAACGTTTCTCTGAACAACCACATAATGAACTGCAGCTGCCACAGACAGAACCACGGGGGGCGTAAATATAAATTGTAAGCAATTCCCCAAGTATTCTGGAACAAGAAATAAACATGACATCTAAATGTTTTTTGAAAAACTGCATTTCTTCTGCAACTGGCTCTTGAAGAAGTATTGATTATATATTTGGAAAATGCAGTAACTAAGTACGTGTTCTGTCATGGTGGGTGGTAAAGCTTGGTGTGGGGCAAACTATCCAAGCATTTCAAGCAGCCGTTCCAGTTGCTTAAGTATGTAAACATCATCAGCCCCTCATACAAAGGAGAACAGCAGCGTGTGGGGAAGGAGCGCCTGGATCTGAGGGCGATAGAATGCCTAAAAAAACTGGACAAGGAGCCTAAAAACGGAGACGAAGCGAGCGTGTCGACCTCTGCGAATGCGAGTGCCTGCCTCCCTGCCTGCTTTGTCGTTAGAGCCAGGCGCTGTGTATCGTGAGGAACGCAAAAGTACACAAATCCCACAGAAGGAGCGTTTTTTTGGCAGGGCCTGGGCCTCCCACCCACGGCAGCCTCTCCAAGCCTCCTCCCATCCTCTATTCATCTGTGAGGGGCGGCTTACTCACCCAGCCCGACTCCACACAACAAAACCTGGACCTCGAACCCACGAAGGAGGGCGGGCATGCAGTCGTGCAAACACACGAAAGAGCTATTGCAGAATCACGAGCGCACTAATGTGAACACATGCAGGGCTTTCGAGCTTCTGCAGGCAGGTGAAGATTTGATTCATCCAAACTCAGTCTGTCATTTTAAAATCTGTGCTGCTGGAGGTTAAGAAACGATCGTTTGTCCCGGTGCAGCATGGATGTGCCCACACGCCGTCAGGTGGAAAGAAGGCGTGTGGACTCGTTCACACTTAACAAACATGCTTCATTATTTAAAATCTGAAGCCACATCTTCATTCACGGAGCACATCAACAGTGTCTGTCGCTCTGTTGTTTCATTTGTTTAAAAAAAAGCGACTCAAGCGGTGACTTCTCATCATGTACAGTGTACTTTAGGTGTGATTGTACAAACATGAATGAAATCGGCCTTAAAGAATGTTTGCTAAACACTTCGATGCAAAAGAGGCCTCTGCAACACAAACTCGTGAGGATCAGGTTCAATTACGATAATCCAGGAGGACAGACAGAGGGCTACAGTCAGGGCAGATGACGAAAGTAGGTGGGGCGTTGTCTACTTTATTTCATCCTCATCAAACCCCCACTGCAACAGGAAGAGAGCTCTTTTTAGATTAATGACAGAAAGACTGATAAGGTTTCAAGTTGGTTTTGAGCACTTTGTACAGCAAGAAAGATGTTCAATACTGATCTCACCCCCCTTAAAACAACTTCTTTTATGGCATAAGTTCACACACTCCAATGGTTTGTGCGAGTCTACAGGATTGGTGTTTTCTATAAGTTTCGTCGCGCTCAAACTCAACGTAAATCTGTTAAAAATCCCCAACGAAGGTCTCATCAATCCGAGCTAAGCGTTTACCTTGAACAGCTGCAGGGAAAGGATCCTACACTCAACTCGCATGTTGATTTCTGATAGATCGGAGCAGCCGATTGTGTTATCAACCTCTAAAGGTTACCAAGTATTCATGCATGTTGATGGAGGATCATATCAAAAGGGAAATCACTTTGACACATCTGCCCCCTCATCTGGTGCACACTCAGCCTCACGCGTGGGCGTTTTTATTACTAAATGCATAAATAAAATCTTTGCAGTAAAATGTTACACCATCAATCAATCTGAAGAATCTTTTTAAACTAAAGTTAATTTAAAGGTTTGTAATCGCTCAGCATGAACTTGTCGGAAACTCTTTAAGGCAATGCAAGAAGTTTTTATTTTTTTTAAATCAGTATCCTGTTACCAACTGTTGCTGAATTAACAAGTTTGAGAAAAATGGTATCTGCCTGTCAGCCCCCTCCGGCTGGGTCAAGTCAGGTTTCTACTGGACAAACTTACTGTCCTGCTCTTTTTTTTACATCCATTTTATATATGATGGTACTTGAAGCAACCTGAAAGTGAGAACACAGAGGATCATTGCTGCTTCAAAGGTCAGCCTTCTTTCACTTTGATTTTGCTCAATACCTGCTTTTTCATTTTTCTCCTACACCAGAGAGTAACTTTAGCTCTCTCATTATGATTTTTCTTTTATAGTGCATGAAAGAAAAGCAAGAAACGGCAACACAGAAGCATATTACTGACCTTTTAAGAGGAGAAGTTTTGATTTCAGTTCCTTTCTCGTGCTCTCACTCCCTGTCAGGAAGCTCAACATTGTCTCACCACCAGCAGACTTGTGAAAGTGAGAGCGGGCAAGACACAGACTGAAATGTGTTCTGAAGGTGTGTCAGTGATTTTGGGGGAGTGAAAAGGTGGCGTTTCACCAAAC
Organism: Oryzias latipes; assembly: GCF_053564925.1. Classification (NCBI taxonomy): domain Eukaryota; kingdom Metazoa; phylum Chordata; class Actinopteri; order Beloniformes; family Adrianichthyidae; genus Oryzias; species Oryzias latipes. The sequence goes on along the minus strand of NC_136248.1, from coordinate 23,503,534 downwards.
GGTTATCTAAGAAACACAACAAAACAAAAACTGCTACACCCACCAACCTCAGCCAACACCCCTCCCTCCCTCTAAACCAAAAGTATTTGGCAGCGTTCCCTTCAAGTCCACCTGTGCTTAGGGGAGGGGAGTGACACACTCACACTCAAGGGCCAAACCCAGAAACCTGCTTGCAGACTTGGACTGAGTTTTATGGTTAGGACTGAGAATAGACAGAGCCCAGCCTCAGGGCTAAGGCTTTAGATCGGAGGGCGATGAAGGTCAGCTGCTGGTAGGTCCGAAGCCAGAGATGGAAAGATGGGCCAAAGCCGAGCCGGAAGAAGGGGTTAGAAAATTAAAGAATTGAGACTCAAGCTTGTAATAATACAACCATACAGAGGCTGGCTGGCTTCAAAAGAAAAAAAAAACGTAGCAAAAAAGAGGCTGGTTTGGGAATAATGTAGACTCCAGGCAGTGGGCGGATCTTTGCTTCGGGTTCATGTCAGGTATCAAAATTACATTCCAGCTGAAGGAAGGATGGTGTGACAGGGAGGCCGTGACAGCGTCTGAATGCATTAGGGTGTGTGCTGCAGCGCAGCTCCTACCTGCTGAGATGTAGGACCCATTGTGCTGCTCTAAAGCTCTTAATGCTGCATAATGGGGAGGTAATGAGAGGGTGTAATCAGAGCTGTAAATTCTGCTGAACCTGTCTAATAATCATCAAACAAACCCCACAAAGACGGCATCGTTCTGTAACTTAAAGACACGAAGCAATGTACAATGGAGCAAAAGACGGTTATAGAGATCAAGTTGATTCATGTGTAGGTAAATAAATTAATCAGAAATTAAAGACCCTCCCCGATGAAAATTGTGGGTTATTTTCATGTGAGGGAGGACTTATATAGAAGAAAATAAGCTTTCCTGAGTTTTTCTGAGTTATTCAAATAAAATGAAAAATGTTCTAAAAAATCTTGTAGGGGTGACGTAGAAGCTACATCAGCAAACGTCCTGCTCCGCTCCATTCTGATGCATCCACTTGTAGACGGCTAGATCCATGTAGGCCTTTGTTTTCCTCGTCCGAGCTGGCATTTGGATCAGAACTCTACGGCTGGATAGCTCCAGTATTGCGAGCCATTTTGGTTGCACAGTTCATGTTAGATTGGGGGGTGTGGCGGGCTTCAAGCTGGCAGGAGAGTGTAAATAGATGGATGATGGGAAGTAGGCGCGCGGTTGTTCTGCACCAAAAGTCCCACCCACAATTCATAGGCAAATTTTTGATGAACTCCTGCCGCCCTTCGTCCTAGAAAATGACACAGGGTTTTTTATTTTGGCTAAAAACAGCATAATAATTAAAAGACAACTGGGAACACTCAAAATAGATCAAAAGATGATCACAGTGGGACTGTAGGTATAATTCTTTCAATTTCAAGTTTCAAATCATAAATAACAGGTTTTTGTTGAGTTTTACAAACAGGAAGTCATCTAAAAAACCAAAACAATGAATCAAAAGTGAGGTACAGTGATCCCTTGCTATAACGCGGTTTACTTTTCACTGTTTCGCTACTTCACGGATTTGCATCGTGCATTATGTTCTGCATTCTGATTGGCTAAAAAGTCACTCCGCTTCTTCTCTACCTGTGCGTCAATAACGTTGCAGTTTAATATGTACATGTACGTAAAACAGCTTGCCAAATTTAACTTACATACGTGCAAATCATCTTGCAATTTCGAGTTTCTCTAAAACCCATAGAAAAAAGAGCGACAACAACTGCCAATCACCATGTTCTTCTCCCGAACAAACACAGCTGCACCGCGGGCTTCAAAAGGAGAAAACACTGCAGAGTGGAGTCAGGATGCAGCGGCTCAGTCTGAAAAGCAGTAATTACACCTGAGTCACTATTTGTCCGACTGTACTTTGTATTTTTTTCATAATCATTTTAAATTTTCTCCCGTTTAATCCAATTACTCGGGTCGCGATGGGCGGGGCTAATCTTCGCAATTTGAAACCTTCTGTTCACATTGATGAGTAAAATTATTATTTGACAGTACAGTTATTTGTTGAAAAAAATGTTTTTAAAGTACTTTTATTTGTGAAACAAATGCTTGAGCCTGTAAAATGGTTTGTTCTTTATTTTCAATGTATAATAGAGTATTTAATTGTATAATAATTGTAAAAAAAAAAAAAGGATTCTACTTCACGGATTTTGCCTATCACGGGTTCTTTTTGGAACGTAACCCCGCGAAAAACAAGGGTTTACTGTACCATCTATTCTAGGTTTTCCTTTTCTTGTTCTTTGAAGTCCTTTAGTCAAACCTGAACTTTCCCCGGAATGTTTTTAAAACTTTCAACTGGCAACAACTTTTAGTCGATCTTGATTAACTCTCCCTGTTGTCATAGCACCTGCAAGAGACAGATGCTTTCTACAAGACACGAAGCCTAAAAATATATTATCCACCACCTGCTTAGCACCAAATGGCCGACTAAAACACTTAGCAACAACCCAAAGAGAAACTGTGACCTCTGAGGGTTGAGTCCACCTATATTTAAGTACACAATGAGTTTTGGCCAATGTGGGCACCTATATTTTCACTGAGAGTGATGCAACACAAAGACCAGGGAGACAGAAATAATAATAGTCTACTTTTGGTCACAACCACTGCTTTCGTGGGTAATTGACCACAAAAATAAAGAGTGATTCATACTTTGCCAAAACAGAGATACTTTGTTCAATCACAAAGAACCCCTTAATAAATAAACATTATTTTTTGTGCCAAAGCAGTCTAATCCACGAATTATTTCATGGATGACAAAAATACAATTATTATTTTATAACAATAATTTTGGAACTGCTTTTTTCTTGTAAATTAGATCAGAATTAAAATGCAATTATTTGAATTAATATTCTTTTTTTTTTTTTGGAAATCCTGATGAGACATAAAACAGTCACCCCCTTTAATAAATATATATTTGAAAAAATGTTGTGACTTTTGTGTAACAGAGACTATGGGATTTGCAGTGGTCTCAGTCATGTCTTCCTACACTTTTGCCTTCATTATTTCTGGAGTCACTTAATGTTCCATTCAGATCCTCTTTTGACCTATAAAGTGTTTCCTGTGGTCCTTTAGTAATGATAATGATAATGTCATTTTTAGCCAAAATCAAAAGTGTCGTTTTCTAGAACCTAGTTCTGCAGAGCGGCAGTAGTTCAAATGTACGGGTCCGTTGTTGTAGAGCCACCCCCTTTCTCTCCCTGTTGCTGAGAGCTCTCTGTTTAACCCTTGTGCTGTCTTAGATGACCCCACCCTTACATTGACATGTTCTCCCTACCATGACAAAGGTGGATAAAGGTGGAAAGATTTCATGTAATCCATGGACACCAGTGAAGATCACAAATCATTGAAGAAAAAAGGTTCAGAACACTGTCTAGTGGGTCTAGATGACCCAACTCCCAATGTTAAAGTGCCTAGGATAGCACAAGGGTTACTCTACCAAGAGGTTTTTCTTTGTCCAACTTTTCCATCGCTGCCAAGCTCTGCTGTTTGTTGCGTTCTGCTGTTAATGTCCTTAGCCAGAGGGAGGAGTTTGGTGCTTCAGCATCTTCTCAGATAAAACTTTGGTCTTGCCATTAGAGAAAACGGGACCTGACTCTGTGATCTAGAAAGTTTGGATGTTTCCAAAAAAATATAATTTTTCCAGGATTTTTAATTCCGGGAGACGTTTTATAACAGAGAAGCATGTTGTCCCTGATTGTTAAGGGAAAGTAGAACTCTATAAATCATGTTAAAATGTCATCACTGACACAGAAAAAATATAGTAACAGGCTGCTGAACTTCTGTTTACACATAGTTGTATTTTCAAAAATGGATCTCTTTGAGGCATTTAGTGATTGCCACCTTTTCTACTGCACTAGTGCAGGTAATGCACAGACCTCCACTCATGTGACACCAGTTTCAAATCACCACAAGTGATTAACCTTTAACTCTAATCTCAACCATCATTTTTCAAAGTGAACTTTAAAGCAGCTTCCTAAACTAAAACTGCCCAAAAATAATGCATAAAAAATAGTTGTTGCTGCTGAAAAAACCTACCTAATATCTCTGCTGTACTTTAAAAAATGTTGATATATTTTGCTTATATCTTAAAAAACGTAGTCAAAGCTCATCAGTGAATAAAATCTTAATTTTCAGTAACTTCAAGGAAACTTTCAACAAAACACATTAAAACCACTGTGTTTGAAGATGACTTGTTTTCATGAAGCCTTGGTGATGTTCCTTTAACTTAATTTGTTTTAAACTTCTTTATTCACCTCGAGCCATCAAAAATATGTTTGTGTTGAAATGAAAGTAGATGGAGTCTGTAGTGTCTTTTTAGGAAAGGACCCGAATGTAAAAAGCCCCAGGTCAGACACAGAGTTTGCTGCAGGGATTACATATTTTTGTGGCCATGGAATGCCTCAGAGTCCCCCGGGATTTGCTGAAAATCATGGCTGAGGAGAGGGACATCTTGATTACCCGATTCAGCCTGTCTCCTCGGGCATTCAACATCACATGCTGTAAGGGGAAGAAATGGAAAATTATGGGGTATAAGACAAAAAATCTAAGACATTGTTTATCTTTGTCCATTATTTTGCTTAGAAATAAAAGCTTCTTTGAACTGAAAATATTCCTGTTTGGATTAACATTAGGTGAAATACCAATCCTTATATGCTATAAACATGTAATGTATTTACATTTTTGGATTTATTAATTAAGAAATTAATAAAGTAAGATTTAGCTCAGTGGCCTTGTGGAAGAGTGTATGCCCTGTGCCTGGAAGGTTGTGAGTTTAAATCCAGGCCAAGTCATACCAAAAAATTGGGACCTAGTGCCTCCCTGCTTAACACTTAGCATTAAGGGGTTGGATTGGAGGGGGGTTATACCACCAAATGGTTCCCGAGCACTGCTGTGTCTGCAGCCCATCTCTCCCTAAGGGGATGGGTCAAATGCAGAGAACAAATTTCACTCACCTAGGTGTGTGACAGATAATGGGACTGTGACTTTAGAAAGCACCTCTTCAAATCTGCTATATGTCCAATCAGATATCATTTCTTTTTTTTAAAACATGCAAGGTTTAACTCGACTAAAAGAGAAATAACTTGTGCTAAAGTTTTCTTTTTTGAGATTATATAAGCTTTGTGTGCTGGACAATAACTTCTAAACACTTTATTAGGTGAATGTTTTCACTTTTCATCATGAATGTCATACTAACGTCTAACAAATGAAAGAACTGCCTTCAATGTCCAAATAGACCAGCTTAGACTTGCTGCATGAGGACTAAAGGTCATGCTGATGAGATTTTTGTGTCATGATGTGGAAATTTTTTAAACTTATTTTTTATTTGTAGAGGTATATAAAATACAGAAGCATTACAACACTCGTTTTGACGTCATTTTGAAAGTTCTTCTTGTTTAGTTTATTTAGATCCACAAAAAGACTATTAAAATCATACTTTTTGCATTATCTTAATGAGGTTTGTTTGTTTCTTTCTTTCTTTCTTTCTTTCTTTCTTTCTTTCTTTCTTTCTTTCTTTTTTTCTTTCTTTCTTTCTTAATGCTTTCACCCTAAATATTAAATAAAATATTATACATATTTTATATATCATAAATATATTATGATATAAAATAAATGTTATATACTTATTTACTTTTGAAATGTGTTGTGGCTAAAACTCTGAGGTTGTGGTATTTATCAGTCTGCAGTATTTAAAGACCCACTCTAATAAAAAGTGTTTTCAACATGTTCCTGTGGCATTTGTCTCATGATGGAGGACATTTATAAATATATATATATATATATATATATATATATATATATATATATATATATATATATAAAATGCTTAAAATTACATGTATTATTTCTATTTTTATTATCAGTATTTCTTTCTTCAAATCATTGTAAATCAGAAGCAGATGAAAAAATGCTAGACCTAGAATGTGACCTAGAAAATACACTGGGCGGACCAGAAGCTCTCTGCTCCGAGCAAGCTCTCAGCAACAGGGAGGGGAAGAGGGGGCGGGGTTGCTTTGTGCTAACAGTGTCAAAGACACATTTCTAATGAACTCCTGTCGCTCTGTAGAAACTAGGTCCTATGACACAGTTTCTTGGCTCAAAACAGCATAATGATCAACGCAGACTGTATTGATGTGTCTAATTTTTCTAAATAAAGAAATCAGTTTAAGGTGCTATTCTTGGCATGAGAAGAGTTAAATAGATCCACAGCATGGGTGGGTTTGTGATATGTGCACTTTAGCAGCATCTTCTGAAACCACTGCAGCTTTCGTTTTCACAGGTTAAGCTTTGTTGGTAAAAATGTCATCATCTAGGGGCAAACTGATGCAGAAAACTTTTCATCTAAAGAGGATGCAGAAATAGGTTCACAACTGAACATGTACCACTCAAACTATTTCTTTATTTTTATTGTTTTTGTTGTTTTATTGCAGCTGAGTTTTTTGCGCCCCTGTAAAGCATTTTAAATTGCTTCTGTTTAGAAAAGGTAAAAAACAAATCCTAATAACTTCAAAAACGCAAAAAAAAGTTGCCAAAGTTTCCTCATGTACATGAATAAAAGCAATTTTTCCCCACAAGACTCTGAAATCTCCCATTTAGGAATGAATTGTATTCTTCTCTGATGTGCATCCTCTTAAATGCATGAATTTTGGGGTCCAGGTTCGCGCTTGTTCTAGAAGAAAAGGCTAACAGAATATATAAAACAACAACTTAGTTACACCCACATGCTGCTGTTGCTTTCAGCTCGCCACCTGTAGAGTGGGTGTCGCCATCCCATCCACCAAATCTGTCAGATTGATCTTTTTTTTTGGTCTGCTTATATGAAATGCTCTATCAGGTGGAATCATTTAAGAACCTGTTTTTATCAGGGTTTTTCCCCACTCATATGCAGAAAAATGGGCAAATAGGAATTTTACATGCTCTTAAATATAATATTTCTGAGAGCACTGTAGGCAAGTAAACAGTATGTAGCACCACAAACGTATATCAAATCAAATTAAGTGTCTATAAGGTTATATGCCAAAATTTTTTGCACTTTTCTTGTTCTTGCAATGACAGATATCCATCTGTTATTTTATCTCTCACTGGGAAAAGTGGAGTTTGGTCATCACGCTAACACTGAGGTGTGTAGGTGTGTGTAGGATCAGTCAGGTTAGTTTTAAACAATTTTTGTCAGTTTACACCAGGAGTGTCAAACTCATTTTCACCAAGGGCCACATCACCATAGTGGCTGTCTTCAAAGGGCCAGATAAAAAACTTATAAGAGTAACTGAATGCAGTGAAAAATAAATGTAACTATTCCTTGATGCTAAATAACTTATAAATTTACTTATTATAACTTTTTAAAGTACAGTTACAATTACAGTTGCATAGAAAACATATTTTCTTGTTACTCTAGCATAAGTCCTTTTACATTTGATTCTGTCAGGTTAGATTATATGGACGGTCCTAATGTATAGTTGCCCAATCTGATATTTCAAGTTAGATTCCCTCTAGATATGAATAAATACACACCAATTTTTATATTTTATTCCAAGAAATTAAAAACTTTGGTAACACTTTATATTAAGATTCTTTAACAAGCTTTGTTAACACATTAACAAGCATTATAAATTAATTTATAGGGTGTTAGTAAGACATTTATTAGTACAATAAGTCTAATAAGGTTTATTAAATTACTTAGTTAACACATTTACAAGCATTATTATTAGGATTTTTCAAGATGCTAGTGATGCATTTACTGATATTATAGGTGCCTAACAAATGTGTCAGTGTTGATAAGCTTAATAAGATTTATTAACAACCTTTGTTAACAAATTAAGAAGTATTATTATTGTTTAGGGTTCTAGTAAGATATTTATTAGCATTACAGACGCCTGACACAAGCCTAAGTGTTCATAAGCTTAATAAGTTTTATTAACTAACTTAACAAATTAATAGGCTTTATTAATGTGTCAGATGCTAGTAAGATATTTATTAGCATTATAGATGTCTTGCAAATACCTGAAAGTGTTAATAAGATTTATTAACATCTAAAGTCAGACCATTGTCTTCTGAATCCATATTACTAAACTGCTTATAAGCTTTACAAATGTAGTAATTAACTTTGTTAATAGTTTATTAATTGTTTTGCAGCACCCCATCTAAAGTGTGGACGTTTTTTACCACAAACAACCACAAAGCATAAAGATTGTAAAATGAACTTTATGACATTAAAACAGACTAAACATACACAAATCGTTCTGTAAAAGATATATAAAAATTCAATTCAGACAAATATTTTTTTTTTAAAAAACATATATACTGTTGTTGGATGACTAGCATCATAGCTAATAAGGATAAACTATTGTAGTGATCCTGTCGATGTGGCTATCCTGCCCATGGCAGGAATGCATTATGGGAGTTTTCTGTCTGCTTTGTTGAAACCATGAGTGAGTTGGGTATCTCCAGTAAAGACATTTGCAATGTTGGTCTGTTCTGTTTAGTTCTGAAAAGGCCTAATAAATGGTTAATCTGAGGACATTGGACTCTGCCATTTCATTTGTGCCTCCTAAAATAACAGCTGCCTGGGGTCGTGCGGTGTAAGGGGCACAGGTTAGCTCACTTTTTAGCCTACTAAAACAGTTTAGGCGACAGGCACTAGCACCTTGCTAGTTAGCATAGCTGAGTTCTGCTCCATCCTGACCTACGTGAGAGAGAGCAGCCGCCACATTGGTGTCAGAAGAGGGATTTTGCTGCTGTCAGAAAGACGCAATGATGGAGCAGATAGCTAGTGATATAGAGCGACTTACCCTGGAGAACAGCTTGCTTCGGGAACGCCTGCGACAAGGCACAAGACAAAAGGCCTCGGTACACCGTCAACCGGATGGTACCAGTGCTCCCCGCTTAGCACACCCGGTGACTCGAGCAAGACCTCAAGAAACCTCAATGACTGTTCGAACCCCTCCGGTTGCAGAGCTGAGGAGCAGCATTACTCAAACCCCGGCAAAGCTACCGAGATTTAGCGGCCTGACTCCTCTTGAGCCTTTCCTTGCCCAAGTGGATTTAGCTGCCTTGCATGATGGATGGAGCAGCAGGGAAACGGCTATCCACCTGGCCCTTGCTCTGGAGGGTCCAGCACTTCAGGTCTTAGTAGACTTGTCTGCAGAAGAACGTAGTGACCTACAAGCCATTACTGGGGCCCTAAACAGAAGGTTTGGCCAAAGAGTGTCCAGTGAGCAGAGCAGAGAGCAGCTGAGCAGACGACAGCGACGTAGTGGAGAGAGTCTGGGAGCGTATGCCGCTGACATTCAACTACACATACGACATGGCTACCCTAACTTTTCAAGTGCTGCCAGGGAAGAGCTAAGCCTTCATGCATTTCTGCGGGGTCTGACACCTGAACCTCTGCGCCAACACGTGCGTCTCTCCTTTCCCACTAGCCTGGGGGAGGCGCTGAAAGGAGGTGAACAGGCGGAGGACGTTTTATGTGCTGGGTCAACTGAGCGATCTCCACTGGTGAGGGCTGCTGACCATGAGTTGGAGGACTCTGCACAGGACGAGCTCAGTCAAGCTCAAGCTGTTCGAACCCAACGGCGCCAGATGCCGCCCAATTGCTGCCACCGCTGTGGAGAACCAGGACATTTTGCCAGAGACTGTCCAGCACCCAGTCCCAGAGCCAGACCTCAGTCCCTTCAGGGAAACACCAGCGGGGTGAGGCAGTAAGGGGATCCTCACCCCAAACCACAACCCCCCTTGGAACCATCACTCCAATGGTAGGTCGCTGTGGCCCAACACGTGGATTATATTTGGACTGTTCCATTGGTGGCCAGCCCTGCAGTGCATTGGTGGACACAGGGTCCACCATCTGTCTTGTGAAGAAGGGACTATTGCCAGGGACATCAGGCTCTCTCCCAGAGGGTTGGATTCATACTGAGACTGCACTGCTCACAGTGACAGGTGAGCGAACCATCATGCCAGGGAAGAAATTGTTGTCGGTGGCAGTTGGGGCTATTATGTCTAAACATGAGTTTTGGCTGGCTGACATCCAAGATGACTGCATTATAGGGCTTGACCTCCTTGGTCGCTGGGGGGCATGCGTTGATGTCCCACAATCCTCACTCTGCATATACACTGAGGTCATTCAACTGCGATCCGGAAGAGACCACAAGGGAGAGCAACAGAGCACTGCAGCCCAACACAGCAAACCTGCACAAAAACCGCGTCACCATCAGCGCCCACAGAAACACCAAAGAAGCCATGGGGTTCAAATTGTTGCACCTGACCCTTCTCTAATTACTGCTCCATCCCCTGAAACAGTTGCAGCAATTAAGGATATGGAGGATCGCAGCAAAACTCACCTTAGCGGGACACAGAAGGAACAGCTTGGGTGCTTACTCCAAGAGTTTTGGGACATCTTTGCTGCTCGGGAAGAGGATTGCAATAGAACAGGTCTAGTCCAGCACCACATTGACACTGGTGAGGCTAATCCAATCCGCCTTCGCCCTCACCGTCTGCCGCTAGCAAAGCGCCAGGCGGCTAAAGAACTGATCAAAGACATGGCAGCTAACGGCATTATCGAGCCCTCTGACAGCCCCTGGGCTGCACCAGTGGTCATGGTGCGCAAGAAAGGCGGAGGATGGCGTCCATGTGTGGACTACATACGCCTCAATGCAGTGACTCGTAAAGACTCATATCCCTTGCCCCGCATTGATGACGCACTGGATTATGTGACTGGCTCATGTTGGTTCAGCTCATTGGATTTACGCAGCGGGTACTGGCAGGTGGAGTTGGCACCAGAGGCCCGGCCTAAAACAGCATTTACCATTGGCCAAGGACTATGGCAGTTTAAAGTAATGCCATTTGGGCTGTGTAACGCCCCGGCTACTTTTGAGAGGCTTATGGAACGGGTTCTTAAAGACATTCCCCGCACACGCTGTGTAGTATACCTGGATGACTTGCTGGTCCATGCCCAGAACTTCACAGAAGCAGTCCACAATCTGCGTGAAGTATTTCTAGCCATTCGCCAGGCTGGGTTACGACTAAACCCAGCCAAGTGCACCCTTTTGGCCCGCCAAACACAGTTCCTAGGGCATGTCATCAGCGAGAGTGGAGTGGCAACTGACCCTGCTAAGGTCGTCGCAGTAAGGGATTGGCCCACACCATCAAACACCTCAGAGCTACGAAGCTTTCTTGGCTTGGCGTCGTACTACCGCCGCTTCGTAAAGGATTTTGCCACCATTGCCAATCCCTTGCACCGGTTAACAGACAAAGGCAAGCGTTTTGAATGGTCTGAGGGGTGCGCAGCAGCCTTTCAGCAGCTAAAGTCTGCCCTTGCTGATGCTCCTGTACTGGCTTATCCTGACCCTGGTCAGCCGTTCACTTTGGACACTGATGCAAGCAATGTGGGGGTAGGAGCCGTACTCTCCCAGCAGCACGAAACTGGTGAACGGGTTGTGGCCTACTACAGCTGCAGCTTAAGTCGGCCCGAGAGAAATTACTGCGTCACAAGACGGGAGTTGCTGGCTATAATTTTGGCAGTGAGGCACTTTCGGCCTTACCTCCTTGGCACAAAGTTCACGCTCCGAACTGACCATGCCAGCCTTACCTGGATGTTAAACTTTAAACAGCCCGAGGGCCAGGTGGCAAGGTGGTTGGAGATCCTGCAGGAATATGATTTTGAGGTCCAGCATCGCCCAGGACGTCAACACAGCAATGCTGATGCTCTCTCCAGGCGCCCCTGCTTCACTGATGAGTGTCGCCATTGCCTTCGTCAAGAGGAACGAGAACTGGGACCCTTGGCAGCTGCAGCCTATCCAGCTATCACCATCCCTGAAAGGGAACCATTTTCTATAGAACAGCTCAAAGAGCAGCAAAAGGCTGATCAGGTGCTGGCTGAGGTGAGGGGTTGGCTGGAGGCCCAGAGGCGACCAGACTGGCAAGCTGTGTCCTTCCAAGGACCAGAGCTGAAAGTATTGCACTCCCAGTGGGGCAGTCTGGAGCTTCACAACGACGTTCTCTACAGGCGGTGGCAGGCACCAGGTGCAGGTGTTGACCGTGTTCAACTCCTGGTGCCCCGCAACCTTCGCCAAGATGTCCTCCATTGGATTCATGGTGCAGCTGGGACAGGGCATTTTGGAAACAACAAAACAGTGCGACGGCTCAGACAAAGGTTTTACTGGCCAGGTTGTCGACAAGATGCTGAACTGTTCGTCCACTGCTGCGACACCTGCACTGCGCAGAAAGGACCTAACCAGCGTTCCCGAGGGCCCCTACAGCAGTACTTGGTGGGAGCACCAATGGAGAGGGTTGGTGTGGACATTTTAGGCCCTTTTCCTACCACTGAGACTGGCAACCGATACGTCCTGGTAGCCATGGACTACTTCACTAAATGGCCAGAGGCATATGCGGTCCCAGATCAGAGTGCCACCACGTCTGCACAAAGGTTGGTGGATGAGATGTTCTCCCGGTTTGGAGTTCCTGAGGAGCTACACAGTGATCAGGGACGGAACTTTGAGAGTCGGCTGTTTGCTGAAGTGTGCCAGCGCCTGGGGATTAAAAAGACTAGGACCACACCTCTTCATCCCCAAAGCGATGGGTTGGTGGAGCGGTTTAACCGCACTTTGGCCACTCAACTTGCTATTCTTACCAGCCGTCACCAGAGAGACTGGGACCAGCACTTGCCCCTTGTGTTGTGGGCTTACCGCACTGCTGTTCAGGAGTCCAGTCAGTGCACTCCAGCGGCCCTAATGTTTGGAAGGGAACTACGAACACCCGTGGAGTTGGTGTTTGGGCCTCCACCCGAGCCTGAGATTGCGGGTGGCCCTGAACTGGATTATTTGCGGCGGTTGAGAGGGCGGCTTGATGAGGTGCATCGAATGGCGCGAGAGACTCTACAGAACGCTGGAGCTCGTCAGAAGCGGGCGTATGATTCCAGGGCACATGGACCATCTCTTGCACCTGGGGACCAAGTCTGGGTATACTGCCCAGTGAGGAAACGGGGGCTTTCCCCCAAATTGACACATCACTGGCAGGGACCTGGGGAGATCATGGGCCAGATCTCTGATGTGGTGTTCCGGGTCCGCCTGCCAGGTCGTGGACGGCAGGTGGTTCTCCATAAAGACCGGTTAGCACCATACAGACCCATGGCCCCTCTGCAGCGGACTGACGGGGTTGTTGAAAGCCCCATGCCCCTCAGCATTGATGCAGAGAATGGTGGAAGCAGACTCAGGGCTGGGCATGGTCCTGGTGACACACCAAAGAGAAGACCAGTGCGTGTTCGCCGCCAGCCTGTATACTTACAAGATTTTGAACTTGATGACATTTAAGGGTTGTGAGGACACTTAACCCTCTGAGAGGGGGGCTGTGTAGTGATCCTGTCGATGTGGCTATCCTGCCCATGGCAGGAATGCATTATGGGAGTTTTCTGTCTGCTTTGTTGAAACCATGAGTGAGTTGGGTATCTCCAGTAAAGACATTTGCAATGTTGGTCTGTTCTGTTTAGTTCTGAAAAGGCCTAATAAATGGTTAATCTGAGGACATTGGACTCTGCCATTTCATTTGTGCCTCCTAAAATAACAGCTGCCTGGGGTCGTGCGGTGTAAGGGGCACAGGTTAGCTCACTTTTTAGCCTACTAAAACAGTTTAGGCGACAGGCACTAGCACCTTGCTAGTTAGCATAGCTGAGTTCTGCTCCATCCTGACCTACGTGAGAGAGAGCAGCCGCCACACTATTAGCATCTATCCTGAGTGAAACATTCATTGCAAATCCCATCACCAGGAGACAATTCTCTGCATTCAATGCCAACAGCATTCAACCACATTTGCCTTGCTTCAAAGTCCACAAGAAAGTTACACAAGCCAGTCATTTTAGAAGACCGAAGACAATAAACCTACAGGAGCCATGCTAAAGCTAACACGCTAACCTGCCCATCTTTGATTTTGAATCAAAGATGGGCAGGTTAACTAATGTCACCATTGACTAATGAATCTGTCAATCAAACTCATCAGCAAAACAGGCGTGCTCACTTTCAGCCAATTGAATGGCCTCTTAGACTTTGCTTTCACACAGGTGACAAAAAAGCCCCGCCCATCTTTGATTCTGCACCGGTCGGTCGTTAGCGTGTTAGCTTTAGCATGGCTCCTGTAGGTTTATTGTCTTCGTTCTTCAAAAATTACTGGCTTGTGTAACTTTCTTGTGGACTTTGAAGCAAGGCAACAGTGGTTGAATGCAGTTGGCATTGAATGCAGAGAATTGTCTCCTGGTGATGGGATTTGCAATGAATGTTTCACTCAGGATAGATGCTAATACTTTATCCTTATCAGCTATGATGCTAGAGTCATCCAACAACAGTATATATGTTTTAAAAATGATTTTATTTGTCTGAATTAAATTTTTATATATCTTTTACAGAACAATTTGTGTATGTTTAGTCTGTTTTAATGTCATAAAGTTCTTTTTACAATCTTTATGCTTTGTGGTTGTTTGTATTAAAAAACGTCCACACTTTAGATGGGGTGCTGCAAAACAATTAATAAACTATTAACAAAGTTAATTAATACATTTGTAAAGCTTATAAGCAGTTTAGTAATATGTATTTAGAAGACAATGGTCTGACTTTAGATGTTAATAAATCTTATTAACACTTTCAGGTATTTGCAAGACATCTATAATGCTAATAAATATCTTACTAGCATCTGACACATTAATAAAGCCTATTAATTTGTTACGTTAGTTAATAAAACTTATTAAGCTTATGAACACTCATGCTTGTGTCAGGCATCTATAATGCTAATAAATATCTTACTAGAACCCAAAACAATAATAATACTTCTTAATTTGTTAACAAAGGTTGTTAATAAATCTTATTAAGCTTATTAACACTGACACATTTGTTAGGCACCTATAATATCAGTAAATGCATCATTAGCATTTTGAAAACATCCTAATAATAATGCTTGTAAATGTGTTAACTAAGTAATTTAATAAACCTTATTAGACTTATTGTACTAATAAATGTCTTACTAACACCCTATAAATTAATTTATAATGCTTGTTAATGTGTTAACAAAGCTTGTTAAGGAATCTTAATATATAGTGTTACCAAAACTTTTATGCTCTCGGGGTCCACATAAAATGTCATGGAGGGCCACATCTGGCCCGCGGGCCTTGAGTTTGACACATGTGGTTTACACACACGTAGGGAAAAGAAGCCTGCATGCCCTCATTATCCTGTTTGTCTAGCTTCTATTCACACACATTTTCAAACCTCAGATTAATTAGTTGTGACGTTGATTGGAAATACACATAAATCCATAAACACTCGTGAATAATTTAATTGTCACTCTTAATCATAAATAGACATATTAACATGCAATGCATAGTATATTTTAATTATTTTTGCAGAAGCTGAAACAAACGATGGCTGACAGCATGAGCCTTGCAGAAAAACGTTTTTTTGGGTGCTGTTTCAGCTGGAGTATAAAGTGCACCTCGTTCTGGGCTTGTTGCATCATTTTGAGAAATGTCAAAAACTGAGCAAGCAGTTAAAAAGAATTCAAGTATTTAGCTTTTCTGGCGGCAGTGACTCATTCAGGTCAAAGGAAAAAGGAAAGTGACAGAACATCAAGGCACCCACAGCAGAGAACGTTTTAAAGTGGAGGACCCTTCCCCTTCAGAGACCTCATGCATGCATGAAACGTAAAACTGAAATACTCAGTAAGAGCGTGACAAAACAAGAGAGGCCGGTTTAAAACAAAAAAAAAATGATGAAACTCTGAAAAAATGTTGCAAAGATTTTCTTTGTATTGCCAAAACAACCCAAGTAATTTTTCCATTTGGTTTCTATCAAATTTGTTTTGTTTAAAACCAGAATAAAGCACAGTTTTTATGAAGCAGTACAAATAATTAGATAAAATACACGTTAAAAAAATATTTTATGTGACTGGAAGAAAATGAGTTGTTTAATATAAAGTCTATTTATAATTATAATCATGTTTTATCTATTTTTTAACCATTGTGTTATAGAATTTGGGGAGTACACAGTAGGAAATAGGTGCTCAATGCATCATGGGAAGTCTGTAAGCCACTGAGAGCTGAAGACTTAAGGACCCACTCTAAAAAAATGGTGTTTCTGGTGTTTTTATTATGTTCTTGTTGCATTTTACTCACAATGAAGAAATTTATGAAGATAATTAAGCTCAAAATTGCATTTCTGAGTATTTCTTTATTAAAACATGAATCAGGAGCAGATGAAAAAATGCCATTTGTAAATAAAGCTTATTTTTTGCGTAGAAAATATGTTGGGCGGGGCCACAAACTTCCTGCTCTACTCTAGTCGAGAAGACATTTACATCTTCATTTTCCTTGTCTAAGCTGGTATCTGGCTCCAAACTGTGCGGCTGCTTAGCTCCAATAATTCTCACCATTGCTCATGTAATGTTAGGTTGGAGTTGTGAGGGGCTGTAGGCTAGCGGGAGAGTATGTAAACAGATGGATGATGGGAAGAGAGCAGGCTAACTCTGTGTCAACAGTCCAGCCCTCAACTTAGTGGTGAATTTCTAATGAACTACTGCCCCCCGGCAGAAACTATGTCCTAGAAAACGCTAAAAGGTTTTAGATTTTGGCTTTTTAGATTTAGCATAATCATGATTGAAAAACCACTGGGAACACTTTTACAATTGATCAAAGATGATTGGATTAGTACTTAGACTCTCTGGTGTTTGGTTTTACCAAGCAGAATTCTACCTGTAGTATTAAATAAGTATTGAATTTTTCTTGGTAAACATGGAATTCTAACCTAAACGGGCAAACATTACTCCAAAGATACTCTCAGAATTCTTGTAGTAGTCTAATTTGTATGAATTAACCATAAAATAAATAATCGTTTTTTTAAATCCTTAAATTCTTTTATTAATTCTTTTTAATCTGTAAAAATGGCTAGTTAACACAGATTTTTACAAAACTAGATATATGTTCTTCTAGTCAAAAGATTAATTCTTAACATGTTTAATTATAACAGTTTAGGGGAAACCCCTAAAGCTAAAGGTTGATTATTCTTTACAGATCTTCAGCTGTGCCTTCAAAGTCACGTTTCTGACACAGAAGGGGAATTTGTGGATTCAGGATTCTGGTTCTGGTTGAGTTGTATTGATTTTTCTAAGCTCTTTTCTAAAACTGTCCAGTATGAGTCAGTTTAAGGCAAAATCAGCAGATTGATCAATTTGAGCTCCAGTCTTAGGAGAAGGGTGTATGATTTTTAAATTCTCTTGCTTTTTTATCTTCAGAAAGAAATCATGATTTTTAATTTGTGTAGTAATCCTTGTTTACAGCTTGGATAGTTACACCTGCAAAAGTTACGTATATTCAGTCTGAAGGGCTGGGTTACAGAGTAGTTTCTTCAGCAGGGACAGATCTCAGTTACACCCAAACTAATGGTTTATTTAGACTGGGCATATTTAGTTTGCTTTACATGAACCAAAGTTTGTTTTCCCCCGATAATCCGGAACAATTTTTCAGTCTGAATACACCCAAGCCGATCCTGGTGCGGGATCAGGAACCGCTTTCGGACCCATCTTTTGAGGTGGTCTCAGTACGCTTCCAAACGGATTGAGCTTCGGTTCACTCGGAGATTCCTCAGTCTGAATACAATTTGTTCTCGGAGCGGAACAACTGAACCAAAATGGTCACCGTATCTGACGAATGAATAGGAATATGAGCCGCGGACAAATGTAAAGCAACGATTGCCATGTTATCAACTGTTTATTTTTGAGAACGATTATTTTAACACAGCTGAAAGTGCTTCTAACATGCTTTTCTGTGTCCCGTTGCTGTGGTTTCCTTGACAGTATTCTCTTAAAACCAACGCCATAAAACCACAACAATGAGGCACAGTAACTCACTGAAATGTAGTCAGATGAATGCAGGCTCATTAAAACAAATTTTAATGTGACACACATTGCTTCTAACACTGTTTTCCTGACAATCTATATTTCATAAACACTTAAACATACTTAGCAGCGTTCCTTCATACCCCACATCTCCTCAGGACTGATGGCTAGCGTCCTCTGAGTTGAAGCCCACACGGCATGTCTCCTTGCCAGTAACCGCATTGCAGCATGCCTCCGCCGTACCAAAGCAGCAAGTAAAAGTGTTGTTCCAGACACTCAAAAATGGTAATCGAAATATAAAGTTTGAATAAGTTAACAGTCCCATCTATTTCTTGTTGTTATGACCCGCCCTTGTAGTTTCTGCCCAATGACTGATGAGATCTTTAGTCAAGTGGTATTATGTAAAGGGTTCGGTCCGTAACAGAATGGTCAACTTGATGCCAGTCTGAATACAGACCAAACGCAAGATTCTGGACACCATCCGGAAAAAAACGTTTTCCCTGTCTCAACACACCCTAACAGAGCGGCCTTGTTTTTATATGAACGGCTGAATTACAAATATTCCATTAGGTCAAATGAATGTTTGTGATCAGAAAACCAACTAAAAACAGCAACAACAAAAAAAAACCTTTATAACCATAAAATCAGTAAATACACTATCAAAAAATAGGATGTACATTTTTAAAATTACTGAAACATTGTCACTGTGGCTACCATGTAAAAAAAAAAAAAAAAAACGTACGATGCACCTTTCAGTTAATGGGAAATGGGTCATGCGTATTGACTCGGTTGTCTGTCGGTAACATTTGTGTGTTAAATTGTCCTCTTTCTTTGTAGATTTCATTTGTTCCAATCCCACCTCAATAGCCATTGCATAGACTACGTGATCTCATTCTTCTATTTCACCTGATTGTGCAATAAAACCTAAATAAACACACCCAGGGGAGCAATTGTTCGTGACAAAGTAGGATTTGCTTGAGCCGGTATAGGTTGGTTAAGGGGCTAAAGTCCCACGATTCATCACTCAGTAGATGGATCCTTGCGTAGACTAAATCATAACTGAGCGTCATAACCGTCATAAAACCAGTTGAACTTGTCTAACCATGGAGGCTGCACTCATAAAAAAGAGGCTGAATACACAGAAAAGTGGATGATGTGATGAAAGAGAGAGACAAAGATCTCATAATGGATGTAATTTGAAAGGCTGGGGAGGAGTTTAGCAATCACTTATTTGATATTCAACTAATATAACAAATCTGTAAACCTGTTGCATGCAGGTGTGATGTGGTGCTTGGTCGGCTGAAGGTGTACAGAGGATGTAGGTGATGTGTCACAAGGCACTCACTGATGAACACAAACCAAATGTGACAGCGGTGTATGCCAGTTTATTCAGGTCTGCTATTTTTTATGCTGATATGGCTTTTTGATTCTTTCTTTGAAGTTTACCTTCCTGGTTTTCTCCCCCGTTGGGTTCTTCCTAAGCTGCTCTCATCTGTCCATCTTCTGATGCTGCTGAACACCTTTTGGGGCCATGGCATGTAAGGCCATTGCTGGAGTGAAACCAGCTACTGTTTATTGAAGGTGGAGTACACCCTGAACAGGTTGCCAGTCTGTGGCAGACTCACACATTCATACGCATAGGGCACCTTTGGTTCTCATGTTATACAGCAGGTCTGCCCTATCGTGGTCCTTAAAATCTGCTACCATTTTTGTTCCCAGGTTCCTTAACATGCTGCTGATGACCTGGATTAGGTTTCTATGGTCAATCGGAAACTATCTGATCCAAATTTAAGGTTCAGGGTTGGGCAGTCATGTCACACAGTGTTGATTAGCCAATGAACCCACAGGTCCACAAGCTTGAATGCCACATGTGTTCAAGTACGCAATTTCACACCAGACAAGCAGAGAGGGGATTCTTCTTTTTCATTTTCTTCTGTTTACTAGCACATGTCTGCCACCTACAGTTGGAAGAGGCTTGGTGTAAAATGTTGAAAGCGGTGCAAATCTTGCTCCAGTCTTTTTCTTTTACAGCTCTATTCCAATATATGAAAGATTTAGTGTCATATAATTATTAATTTCTCCTCCATGATCAATGTTTGAACAGTTAAAAGGGACGCCATCCATTCGTCACTGCTAAACCCAAGTCCCTGACTGGTCAAAGTTTGACCTGGTTTTGCTTTCAACATGCGTTCAATGGCCACGCATTTTACACATAGAGCCCGAAATTGGTTGCAAAAACTTGTGTAGCGACACATGATCACAAGAGTTTTGACCACGAAAGCCCGAAACGCACGTTTACACAATCAACGTTCAACACAAGAAACTACTGTCAATGAAAAGTCGAAGTAATCGTGAGTCGCAGACGGAAGTGTGAACGTACCTTTATACGATTAAGGAGATAATAGGACATTTCAAATCCAGAAAGCTCACCAGTGTCAGTTGAGTTATTGTCTTTAAAGTGAAAACTTTAGATGCTTTTGTCCAACAGTGGAGGAAATAAGTATTTGATCCCTTGGTGATCTGGTTGGTTTGCCCATTTAAAACAAAACTGACAGTCTGTCATCTTAATGGTAGATTTATTTGAACAGTGAGAGATAGAAAATTAGAAAGAAAATAAAGAAATTGACTTTAAATAATCTATATACATTTTTTTGCCTTTCATTGTGGAAAAAAGGTATTTGAACCCTCTTGCCGGAAAGACTCATTAGCTAGTACAAAGGTCAGACGGTTCTTAGTTGATGGCCAGGTTTCTGCGTAGGCATCTTTTGGTTTTATTTGGACACAGTCACAGTTCCGTGATATGTGGAGGAATTTTTGGTGGATCTCAGCAAGAATCTCCGACATGGTCCTCCAGATGGTTCACTGTGCCAATAGGATTACCGGATGGCACAAGTGCCAAACAGCATTTGCTCCACCCTGGTTTCACCACTGTGTGCCCTTGAGCAAGGCTCCTAATCCAAATTGCATCAGTGGAGATGTTCAGAGGCCTTTGGTTGATCTGGGGTTTACCGGGCATCAGCTGGTGTGAAACTGAGTGACTGTGAGCGGGAAAATGAGAGATTGGTCTGAGCAGACTTAATTAGCAAAAAAGGGGGGTGGGGCCTGTTTGTCCTCAAAAGGTAGTGATATTTTGTTTAACAAGTACTCAGCGCCAAAGAAAGGTCTTCTGAGATTCAACCCTTCTATGAAAACCTGATTAATTCAGAAAACCACCTGACAGTATCGTGTATTTCCTTTTACACACTAATGTGCACTGCAGTGTATTTGTAACATAGCTGTTCTTTATTTGTCCATGTTAAAATGTCCTGAAAATGCGATTTCCTCCTGAGATAAATAAAGTACCGTATTCAGATTCGGATTGTGTTGAAAACATGATTGAAATTTACATTATCAACTGCGGAGGTAGTCTGAGTGAAGGAAATGGTGATTTCATAACTCTTTTTATGTTGACTCTGCTCATGTGACGTGAAAGTTGCGCTGGCTGGAACTCGTGTGAACCAGTTGTGCTTTTTCAGCAGGGGTGCAGCTCTTGTGAGAACCGTCAACACGGCCGTCTCTCAGCCCCCTCCGCCTGCCTCCCATCGTGTCCTTTCCTACCTCATCCTCTTTCTTTCATTCTTTCTTCGGCTCCCCATCCCCTCCCTCTCCTCCAGCCACAAAGCCCCAGCCACAGAATGAGAGGACAGGGAGAGGAGCATGATCTAACCACACTCCCTGAGATGTTACCTCAGCAGCCACCCCCAACCCTCGTGCGCACACGCAAACGCACACTCCTACCTTCCCTTCTGTCCCGCCCCTCTCCTCCCACCCCCAAGTATTCCCTCCCCCGACTCTCCTCCTCATCCTGCACTCCCATCACCACTACTGCCAGGCCGTACTGTTTTTCGGAGCCTCTCCTACACAATTTTCACACAGATTCCATCTCTGTCAACACACACAAGCATCCCACACAATCTGGGCCCAGATGACCCACTGAGAGAGGAGGTGGGAGAACTTTGGGTGGGTGGGCAACACCGCCATCATCGAGGGACGGTCCTTGTGACTGCTCCACTTAAGATCTGAGAGCAAAAAATATCAAACGATCCTATGTTTTCAAGGTCTGAGAAAAAAATTCTTCCAGGTTTTGATCCTCCTGCCTCCTCGGCTCACTTCTTCTTCTGCTCCACTTCTTTTGTGCTGATGTCTGCAGCAGTCTCTTTGAGGTTGCGATGACGCTGGGGCAACAGGATGTGGTGCAGGATTTGCACCTTTAAAGGTTAGGGTGTCTGTTATCAGCAGGTCTCGATACCTGCCATCAGTCTTTTGGGGTTTTTCTGAGCGCGGCCTTCAAACAGAAACAGCATCCATCTGTGGGCCTCACCGCTGACGCCGGTGCAGATGTGACAACTCTTTAGAATGACAAACAAAACGGGCTGTCAAAACTCTCCTCTCATTGACTCATTTTGACTAATTCATTTATGTGAAACGTTAAGCCTATCCCACATCTTCTAGAAAACATCAAAACTTGTGGAAACCCACACACTTCCTAAACAGCACCAATTAGGAGAGATATTTAGCACAGATCCTTTGAACACAAAGCCACTAAAAAAACCATCACTTGTGCTTTAGTGAAAGCAAGAAACTGGAACTAAATTACAAAACTTTATTTATGTTCAGTTTTTACAGAGTGAATATAGTTTAACACACATGTGTCAAACTCAAGGCCCGTGGGATTAGCATTTGGCCCGTCATGTCATTTGATGTGAGAGCAGAAAAGTTTTTAATTTCTTAAAATAAAAAATAAAAATGTGTTTGTATTTATTCATATGTAGGGGGAATCAGACTTGAAATATCAGATTGGGCAACTATACATTAGGACTTAAACACTGTCCATATAACCTACCCTTTTTAAATTCAAATTTAAAAGGATTTATGCTAGAGTAACAAGAAAACATATGTTTTCTATGCAACTGTAATTGTCACTTTAAAAAATAATTCTTTAGTTCTTTAACATTGAGGAGTAGTTACATTTATTTTTCATTACATTTAGTTACATATATAGGTTATATCTGGCCCTTTGAGGAAAACCACTATGCTGATGTTGCCCTTGGTGAAAATGAGTTTGACACACCTGGTTTAACACATACATATTCATATTTAAATACTGTTAAATTACATGAAAACCCAATTTACTAAACTATGAGAAATTACATCTACTTCATGAAACCACAAAACATGTCACTTCATGAAAACAAAGAATAATTATGACAACAATCAATCTGAACCTATGGACACGCCGGGCAACCGACACGCATTCAGGAATGTGGAAAATACAGGTTCTTGAATGTGTGTTTAGCCCATGCTGTTCACACTGGGCAAGCAGGGAGGGGCTTCTTTTTCTACTCTTCACTAGCGTGGGTCCACCACCTACAGTTAGAAGAGGCTTGGTGTGACATGTCAAAAAGGCGCAAATCTTGTTCCAGCCTTTTTCTTTCACAGCACTATACCGATATACAAAAGACTTGGTGTCATAGAATTACAGCCAAGCACAAACAGCAATTATTAATTACTCCTCAGGGATCAACTTCAAAATGATTGGCACTTCTGTGAATTCAAAATGAACGCAATTCATACATCACTACCAAATCTGGGTCCCTGGTTGTTCAGAGTTTGACCTGGTTTAACTTTAAACGCACGTTCAGTAGCGGCATGTTTTGTACGGTGTATGTAAGGAGCCACCATTGGCAGTAAAATAAGAACTGGAGTGAACAATTTCCCTGTCGTGTTCCAAATTGGAAGTACTCAGCTGGTCCTGGTCCTGAAAAGCTGAAATCCCATAAATTTCTATTGAGAAATAAACAGCTATTACTCAGTCATTATGTTTGTCAGAAAAACCATTCTCGCTCTACTTCCTTTTATCAACAGGTTCTTGCTGATCCTATTTTTATTATTATATTTTTGCTAGTAGTGCAAGTTATTTAAGTTATAAGTAGACCAATCAGAAGCCTCGAAAAAAAATAGGTGGCCTTGCTTTGAACGTTTGAAGTGTTTGATTGACAGATTTTCCCAAGCCTGCTTTCAGTGGTAGGGATGTGCTCACTCCTGATTGGAGAGAGTGGTTGCCCTAGAAACAGGACAATAAATGGGGCAGCCGTGGTAGGGCGGCCGTGGTAGGGCAGCGGTAGGGCGGTTGAGCTTGCCTGCCCAAATGTCGAAGTGTCCTTGGGCAAAATAATGAACCTCACCTTGCCTCTGGTGGAAAGTTGGCGCCAGTGTTCGGCAGCGGAGCCACCATCAATGTCTGTGTGTGAATGGGACTGTGACTGTCCTATACTACCTTCGAGGAAGGTAGAAAAGCGCTATGCAAGTATACGTCAATTATAGCTTACTGAGGACATCTAGTGCCAAATTTGCGAAGGACATATCGCGGAAAAATGGCGACTAAATTGACTTAATTTGGTTGGAACCAGAAGCAAGGCGTGTTGGAAGTGGCCGTTGCTGAGGGCCGTGTGAACGTAGCTCCAGACTGTCTTAGTCTAGGATGTAACGAATGAAAGGGTAACTTTATTTTGAAAGACCATCTATTTTTTGCATGGTTGTAGCACAAATAAGAGGTTTTATTGGTTATTTGAAGTTAAATTGCAGCAGTGATTGTGTCATTTGGAGCGTGAAGAAATAAAGACCGCACCTTAAGCCTAAACCCACACCCCAATGGGGTAACGTGGCTAAATGAAGGTGACTCCACCAAAGTAAATTTCATAGTAGCAGATAAGCTAAGCAAAGAACAACAACTACAAAATAAAACTAAAAAGATATAATGTAAAAACAATGATCAGATTGGAAATAAATGGTCATAAATGTCTTGAAATGTAAAAATAGACGCAAAAAGACATGAAGTACAGTCTTACATAGAACATTTGGTCTTTGAAAGTCTCGTTTAGATCAGCTGCTTTAAATATTGCTGAATATCACTGAAATATTGACACTTATGCTCCAAATATTAATATAAAATCAGTTTCTGTGATTCTCCATAATCATGGAGTTCCCTGACCTTTGCACCTCCTGGCTCCTGTAACTCATGACCAAAATTACACCACAATTTTGTAATAGGAGCATTGTGGGGAATTACTCAATGCAAATGTAAGTATATTATCGTAACATTACACTACACAGTGTAACTAATTTTACATTTTTAGCATTGCTTTACTCATACATTTCATAACTTGTGTTACAACAGACTATGCAAATGAAATCTAATTCTTCTTGTCATTTAAGTGTAACTTTAAGCATGTTTCTGTCAACTGATGGAAGGTAGATAGGAGGATAACTTGGTTATTTCTTTTATTTAGTTTTAATGTCATTTTTTAAAACATAAGTTGTGTTCATAATATGTTTAGTTGGGCTGAAAAACACCCACCTTTTTTGAAGTGTTACAGGATAAAAACAAACCTAAAGCAACTTGTTGATCAATATACAGTAGGAGCTCTTTTAATTTTTACTGAAATTAAACTAAAATAAGTGTCATTTAAAAAAAATGTGTTTCATTTAAATTTGTTTTTTGTGTAATGATATATATTTAAACTGGATTAATAATCTCTGACGTCACCCACTGAATTGAAGTGCACTTTGACCAGAGTTTACCCCGCCTAAATTAACAACGTTTCATAATAAACAGTTGGGCTGGACAAAGTTGAAACTTGTCATCAATTAGCCCTAATCTATAAGTCCCTTGAATGCCATTTTCTACACAATGATTATTAATCTGTTCCTTTAACTTAATAAAATAATCTTTGAATATCTATTTAGTTCTCCCATGTTCTCACCTGTCAATCAAATACTACATCCCTAAATATGTAGACGTTTGAGCTTTAATAAATTCACAACTACTGATTATTTTCCAAAAAATCACTTATACAGTTGTCATAAATAAGAAATAGAGTAATATTCATCAATGATATTATACATATGTTTATTTTTTGTGTAAAATCTAACGTTCCATTAGGGAGTCAACAGCAAGTTGTTCTTTTCTGGTACCAACCTCCAGTGGTCATTTGAGGAACTGCAACATTTGACAGTTTCTAGTTTACTTAGAAACAGTTGGTAGAAGCTTCATTTACATACACATAATGATCTTCTGTTGCATAGACAAAACAGTATAGCCACATGTTGAACAAGCTTTTACTTTGAAATCATGCCTTTCCATCTTTTGTCCGTGCTTCAGTTAATTTCAGTGACACAGCTTTGCACTCATTCCTTTCAAGGTAGAGCAGCTGCAACATGATGCGACACAGGGAGGAGACAGAAGCAGGAAAAGGTTTGGAAAAGCCCCTTTTATCTAGAAGTCTGTGGTTGAACTACCAGCTATAAATGAGTCGTAGGTCTTCTGCCTCGGTTTTAAAAATTGCAGAACAAGCTTTTATTGTAAAAAAAATAGTGCAAGGATTTTATAGAACCGTTTTTACATCCACAAAGGGGGATTAAAGTTTTTTCTGATATTTTTTATTGAATGAAATTAAATATAAACACAAACTAAGAGCTCAATAGAGACATAACAGTTAAAGAGAAAGTAAAAAGACCGCATAAGAAGGTGTTTACTATTTTTTTTAGATCAAGCAAGTCACATGTTAGACCGTAGAAAACCATGGTGGTGGACTACAATAATCCCCCTGGTCTTTCAATATCCACATAATTATTATGTGGCAGCACAAAGAGAGGACAAGGTACTGGTCAGTGAAGGATTGTGGGTTTTGCAGTTCAGAACAGCTAAAATAACCATCCCTCTGGTTGGACATGTGACTACAGGGACCGGTGAAGCTTGAGAATGTCCTGGCGTAGTGGATGAAACCACACACCGACACAAATGACTGGCCTGGATGCCTTTCATCCCCGAAGGGAATCAGACGCCACAAAAGCACAAGTTCTCAATGTCAGGCTGTGCCAGTGAAAGCAGAAGAGATGCTGGTGAACAGGAAATGTTTTTTTTTTTATCTCAAAATGCTCATGTAAGCTTCAGAATACTTTCTTCTTACTGAGAATTAGGTGACAGGAATATTCTTATCCTCATGTGGGCGTAGCTTTTCACTTGCTGAACGTGCGCTGCACACCTGCAGCCGCTCTGTGCACCAGCACGCACTCCTGCACGAGAATGCTCGAGGTGATAACACATCTGAGGCAACATCACACTTTTCGGTTCTTTTTTTCTTTTTCCTTTTTTTTTAGCAGTGCATATAGCTGGAGCTAAAAAGCTCTTGTAACTGCTGTGGTTTTTGAATGTTGACAGGTCAACCTGCCCACTCCACACTCAACAGTGCTGGGATGCAATATGCTTAGCAGGACAGGAGGTAAGAGAAGTGGGAAGGAGGAATTTTGGGAAAATGGAAAATGATAGTGGGGGGGGTTCAGACAGAGTTTTTTTTTACCCTTTAACCCCAGCACTCCACCCAGTGCTGTAACTGTCCTGGCACGTCCTTTATCCACTTATTACACATGAGATAAAGCGTGTGCAGCCGTTCATGCGAGTGTGTGTATTTACAATATCCCCGGCTCACCAGCTGCCAGTGTGCAGCTCTCAATCCAGCATAGGCAGCGCCTAATTACAGGCACATGGCTACAGATTTAGCCGGCATGCTAACCATAACGGAGGAGGCAGAAGGGAGGAGATCGCTTGGAAAAGTCACGGCTGGACGAGAGCTTCACATAAGCGGACCACAGAACAAGGGATGGGGGGGGTACTCTATTTCAGGATATGCTGCTCTCATTATTTATCATAGTAGAAGTCATAGCAAGAAAGGAAAGCCTGCAATTGACTACATGCATCGGCACAACCCTCACCTCACCGACGCCCTCCATTCTGTAGTCCACACTCCGTGTCTGCATTCTTAGACAATGCATGGGCACAACCGTTTTTGCCCCCTTTTTATGCAGCGATATTTGGCTTAAGTGGCTTAAGTGCGAGCAACGGGACACAGAAAGCACATCTCATTACAAAGACAGATTCCTTTTGTGTCTGACACACACTTAATGACACAAAGTTTTCCAGGTTGTCAAGTTGAAACTCTGCAGCAGATGTGATAGTGTATTTGTGTGAAAAAGAGCACTATGAGTGACTGTGTGTGTGTGCACGCGGGCGTGTGACGGACAGTTTGAGAGACTGGAGAGGGCTGGCAGTTAAACTCTGAGCTCACCCACGACTCTACCACTTCCACCCACAGTGTCCTCTATACAGCTGCTCTCACTGAGCCAAACTCACACTTTTCTTTTTCACTCCATTGCTTTCTCCCTTCTTCCCTCATCCATCCATCTCTTCCTATATCCCGAGCTTTCATCTCCAATCTGATCCTAGTTCATACTATCTGTGTGCCACATTTACAGTGTTTCAGTGTCGACTTCGCCTGTCAATGGTAACGTTTGTTGTTTAAACTTTCATATAAAGAGAGTTTATTTGGAAGCACAATTTAAAATTGACAACGTCTACAAATGCCCTCCTGAACAAACAGGTGTGAAAGTCTACAAACTTTTTCATGCAAAACTATGGGATTAAAGCGCAAAGTTACTGTATGGTAATGAAAACACTTTATGTCTGTTCAGTCGCCGTATAAATAATCCATCAGCTGTTTGTGTGTCACAATGACTCAGCGATGAAGAAGAAAAAAAAAAGTCATCAACAAGAACAGAAGAGCTGACTCACAAAACAACAGCTCGCGCTCAGAATGAGCTCAGTCTCTGTCGCCTGTTCACCGGGAATTAGTTTTCAGGATGTGGTGTTCATTGACAAAAAAGTTTGCTACCAATGTTCTACTTCTACGAGGCTAAACCTGAAGCCGGGGATGCGGCTTCAGCCCTTTTTGTAAGTGTAGCAGCTGTCCTCCCAATATTTGCAGAAGAAATTGATCAAATTGCCTTTTTCTTCTTAATATTTTTGGCAAACTTGCAACAACAACTGCACCCCTCAAAACTATTTACATATTTTTTTTAAAAGGGCCTCACATCCCTGCAAATCACTCACATACAGTACTTTTTGCCAGCTGATGATTGCAGAAGTACACTGTAATAAATCCAACTTAAATTTTTGACTTAACAAAATCTTTTATGTTGTAATAACTATATAATCTAAGTTCTACTAATCAATTCAACAATTTAAGTCAGTTCAGCAAGTTAAGGTAGTCGTACAGTTCAACATTATTTATTGAGTTGTCTGTACTTATATATCTAAGTTGCAGTTCATTACAGTGTGATAAAGTTCTGTGAACTTATCTTTTTTAATTGTGAAATGCGGGAATTCCAACTTTTGGAGTTGGCATTGTCCACTGATTGAGTGGTTTGTCAAGAAGCGTCTGCAGAAGTTTTTACTCTTATTTAATGACATAAGTATTAGCAAGTACATAAAGTACGTTGTATCCCACAATTCCTTGCGGTGCCGATCTAACAGCAGCATCAAAGTTACACCTACTTAATTGAATTAATTTGAATGAAAGTAAAATAACTGTCTGATAACTACATGTTATTTTTAAGATGACTAAACAAAGAAATATATTTATCTTAACTGAAGCAAATAACTAAGTTAGATCAAAGTAAAAAAGTTTATTTTTCCAACATCCATATGTGGTCTTATCACCCTCTCATGGTGGAAAAAGTATTATCTGAGCTTCTTCATCCACTAAATCATCTTCAAATGGACACGCCATGCTGCTTCACCTCTCTGTAAACAAACTAACCTTCAACTAAACCTGCTCCAGACCAGGTTATGTTCAGAGCATGAGTTGCTATGGCAACTTGGCATATCCTGAAACACTGGAACTGAAAGCTGAGGTTATCAACTTCCTTAGCCTCAAACTTACCGTTATAACTATAACCTGCTTTCTGGAACACCCCCCAGGGCTTCAGCCAGTTTGTAAACAATGTTTTGGTGAACCCGGCCTTAGCCCCGCCCATGGCAACTAAGACTCATGGGAAGTGTTGATTCCCACACCTTGAGTTAGAGGGCTGTGAAGAGAAGTGACCGTCATGTTGTTGCCGTGATTGAGTTTGGATTAATTTAAATATTTGTCCTGCTGCACACATGCAGGTGAGCTGTAACTGCTCACCTGTGCCCCAATGATCTTGAAAAGCTCTGGGTTGTGGTTGTGGATGTGGAAACATGGAAATGTGGCTGGGTAAAAAGTATGTGTGATTATGAAGCTGAATTCAAAGTCAAGAACAGAGGTGCTCTTAAAACTCAAAGTTAAGTTATTTCAACTTTGGTGAAGTCACCAATAATCGGAATTTACAGTTGTTACGGCCTGAAAAATTAAGTTTGTACATCTAAGCCTGAGTTGTGAAAAGTTAAGATTCAGAGTTAGGATTCCATGACATTTTAGGTCACTGTAACTTACATCGGAGTTGGTCAAAATTACGATTAATCCAACTTGAACTTTTAAGTTCATACAACTTACAACTGAGTTAGAAGAACTTAGATAAATGAGTTTGAAAACTCCAACACAAAACTTTTCTTTTTTTGCAGTGTATTTGATTATACATTTTAAGCTGTGCAGAATTTTTATCAGCATCTCTAAGTTTGTCTGTATAACCAACTCAAAGAAGCACAGGAAGGAGGTGTTTTAATATTGACAGGTAAAGTCCCACTCCCATCATATTTTGATCTGTTGTAAAAGCGTTCCCAGCTGTCTTTTAATTATGATTATGCCATTTTAAGGACACAGTTTCGGCAGAGCTGCAAAGGTTCATTAGAATTTTTTAAGTAAGGCAGTCCCTACTATCCCTTCATCCATCTGTTAACACGTTCTCCCCCACACAACCCTACCGTAACATTACCAGTTTGAGCCAGACGACAGCTCAGATGAGGAAAACCAAGAGCTTGCTGTTGTAGTTTCTATGTCACACCTACAAGATTTTTCCAACATAATTTTTTTGTCTGCTCCTGATTCAAAAATTAATTTTCTTCATACGTCCTCCATTGTGAGAAAAACACTGCAAGAACCCTAAAAAAAACGTGATTCTCATCGAAATGGGTCTTTAAAAGGAGTGTGTCCAGAAAAAGAACCACAAAAATTTTCAGTTGTTACTGGGATGTTTTATGTACTGGGAGGATAGAAATACCTTTATAATTTTATAGTTAAGCAAGTGTTAAACTCACTGCTGATCTTCATCAAACTTCTGAATCTGGCAAAGAAACGTCTGTTTGGAAAAGCAGTACTAAAACAAAGAAAGTTGGATCACTGTTACTTTTCAAAATGTAAAAAAATACCCCCCAAATTGTTTTTATGCTTCGTTAAAACTGAAACTTGAATTTTATTTTCTGCTGTGGTGGCTTCTCTGCTGCAACACGATAAGTGAAGGGGTGTATAATAACCCACTTCCTGGTTGGCACCCCACTGAATGGAAGACAACATTGCAAAGTTGATTAATACATCATGTCTTACAGTAACTGAGTTTTGAAAAATGAAATAAGGAGACACAGGCATGCAGTTTTGAATCTGCAAAGTGTTCAGAACCTGGAAGTGGGTCAAATGTCTCCCCACAGCAACAAGCACCATTACCAGCTTTGTCTTTTCACCCCTGTGTCTACTGAGAACAAACAAAAGTGCGACCCCCCCCCCCCTGATTTTTTTTCCCACCACAATTTGTTCAGCTTAAGAGCAAATGCTGCAAAATAATAAATAAATAAAACTGCTAAGTTGCATTAAATGAAGGGAAAACTCAACCCAAACCTCACCTTAGAAGCCACCGCCCACCACTGTTTTGTGCTCTGCCATGTCAGCAGTGCAGTATGGGAAATGAGGAGTGGGTGGGTGTGTGACCCGAAGACCTAGTAGCAACGCGCTCCGCGCCGGGCCACACACCGTCAGCAGCGTCTTCTCTGCACTTGGCGTTCCAGCTCAATCGATTGCCCTCATTTTTTCTTATGTTACAGAAGGAAAACCAACTGATTTACAGTTGTGTTGCAAGACGTCTATGAACTGGGGGAGGTGCAGAGGAAGCCGTATCGCAGATGGTTGTTGTGTTCTTTCAACACTTTACTCACCTTCAGAGCTTGTTATCAGCTTTACGTGGCAAAGATGTGAGCGTGTCTCACATAACAACATTTTCTTTTCTACCCTTCTGCTTTTAGAAACTGACAGGGTTCAAAAACAGATTTCTGCATTTAAATATTGACAGTTTCTGTCTGCGCAAGTGGGCAAATTAATAAAACCTTATGATGTAAGTGTTTATATAATCTTTAGCTAAATGTGATGCTTTCCTCGGTTATTGGAAACTTTTCAAGCTTTTTAGATCAGAACTATAGAGGAGTTTGTTGATTTTCCATAAACTTTACTTGTTTATAATCAAGGGTAAGCTTTGTTGGCGTAATTTTATAGGAACTTTCCTATAAGAATGAAATTCCTGCTTCCTGGCTTGCAGCATCAGATAATTATCAAGTAGAATAAGAACGTCTTTCTTGCTTATCCTAGAAATACATACAATTTACATTCATATTTTAACTTTGGTCTTAGATTATCAGACGATGGGCATATGGAAGCTAATGACTTGATTAACACTTGTGAAACTCACATTTTTTGCCCCTTTTTGTGTGTATTTCCAAATAAAGTCTAAAATTAGAACAGAAAATCCCTGAAATTTGTACCAAAAAACTAATTTCAACTAAAAATATAAAGTCTACTGTAAATGTATTCTATTTTACACTAGAGTCAATAGGGACTGAATGTTTTTTTTTTTTTTTTTTTACTTAAACGGCATCAACCTCAGGTTAGTTCTCTTTTTTTAAAGTAATGTTATATCTGGAGCTAAAAATGATTGTTTTTTGGGTTTTACATTTGCTTATGCATTAGTCACAACTGCCCCGTGGATGCGGGCTCTCTACGGGCAAAAAATTAGTAAACTTGTATGCAGGTGGCCCGCAAGGAATATTAAAATTGTAGACTATTTGTGAGTCTGTAGTGAGAGAAAATGTTGCTGCACATTTTTTATGTGGGCATGCTGCGGGTAACATGTCATAGCAAACCCTTACACAACACATAAGATTTGGAAGGGGAAAGTATAGGATAAAATAGGTGTGTCATGGAGATTTTTCATTTTTTCAACATTGTCCTTACAAATTCTTGCTGATACACTTGCCATACACACAAAAATCCTACTTTCCATTTTCACGACAGCCCAAAAAAAGTGACCGTACGAGCTTCAAGGCACACTTTCACTCCCCGTAAGATGCGGCCTCCTCCTGTCTACAACTCTTCACAGGCCAAACCAAAACCCCACAGAGCCCGTTTGGGTCAACCCCCCTATACAGGTTCATATGACTAAGGCCTATAATAAAAAGTTATATTCAAAAATGTGCTTCTTTTAAACCTTGATGTGATATTTATTTCAGCTTAATTTTTCCAGAGCTTAATGGCAGTGTACTTTTTTTTATTCTAGATTCATCGTCCAAGAGAAGCATCTTCTACTATTGTCTACTCTCTGTTTGGTATGGTTTGGTTTGTTGATACTGTATGTTTTTATCTTCAATATCCAACCAGTGTGCAAATTAATAGCAATTCAAAGTTCTTTTATTTGATATTTCTGACACTTGTTACAGCCAGAGACAAAAAAATCCCTGTTTCCTTACTCTAACATCCTCAGCTCACTTGAGGAAATGCACAGCATAAAAAAAACACCTTAAAAAGAGACATTTTAAATGGGTGCATTAAACTTTTATTTTGATATACTTTTTCACATATTTGCTCTGGTGACTTATTAATTTCCGTTTGTTGCCCGTTATGAGTTAGAGTTATGTTCCTGTAAGGTAAAATATTAGCTTTGGAACACTTAGGGGAATTATATGCAAGAGGGGCTTACTTTGTGCTTTTGTTTAAAATTAAGTGAATCTCCTGTATATAGACAAAAGGCAAAGATTTGCTGAAACTCAGATATCAACCTGATGGTCAAGTAGCTTGTTGGTTTCACAGATGGTGCCAGTTTTGTTAATCACCCAAGTCACAGTCAGCGGTGAGGCTCAGTGTTTACAGAGATGATCCTTCAGCCCAAGCAGCAGTGTTTAGGAAGTCTCACTGGTTCTGTTTTGTAACTGAGCCTGCCCTTTCATTCCACCTGGAGCATGGGAATATTCTGTCAAAGAAAATAATCCGCTGCATCTTGGATGATGTACAACACACTGTTTCTGTAGGCAGAGACACATCTGGATGGTCTCTACTCACTGACACCCTCATGGCCTTGAGCTTAAAAATGTTGTATATGTCTTGTGCTGCTGAGGGCAAAATTAATAAAATGTGTAGATTTTTACCAAAAACAGCCAAAGGCAAAACTTTGCAGTCAACATTTGGTAGTATTTTGTGTGCCAATGAGAGCTGTGCATATGGCATATAAAGTTAACCGATCGAGCCATCAATCTATCAGTCCATCACTCTGTCAGTCACTCTATCAATTAATCCAAAGATTCTGAGGGCCTTTTACATCAAGCCTTCTGTATAATGCCTGGAAAGGCTTGATCCAAAGCAACGATTAGCTTGACCATTGTGATGACTCTGGTCTGGGCTTTGCCACAACCATTGACTGAATATGAGAACTGGTTATTCTGATAAATAGAATGACTGAGTAATAACTGTTTATTTCTCAGAGGAAGTCTGTGGGATTTTGTCTTTTTGGGATCAGCGGGTACTTCCTTTTTGGAACACGAGGGAGAAGATTTCCTTCAGTTGTTGTTCACCTTTCAGCTTATCCATTCAAGGGTTGCTACAGCAAATCAGCTTTTCACCGGTTTGCACAGGCGGTTTGGCAGAGATTTTTCCACCAGATGCCCTTCCCGAGGAGGGGTCACTCGGTCCAGTTCTCAAAGACAGTCAATTGGCACAGCTTAGTTTATGGAGTTGGTTCTGGGAACATCCTATAATATTGTCCTTAAGGTGAATAATTATGGACAATGAGAGCCACAGCTCTGTGCTCCAACTTAGTTCAGAATGGTTTGCCTGGTGTTGGTTGGCCTTAAAAGAGGCAACAATAGACACATGAAAACTGGACTGAAACTATCTGACCCCCCATTCACCTGTGGGATTCAGAACAGTGAACATAAAGCCCTCAGTGGGATTACCATTGATCAAGGTTTGCTTCATCTGCCTTAACAACATGCCAAATATGGCCTACAGGTTGAGCTGTGGTAAAAAAAAGGGGCTTTTCTTGCATCCAACCACGTTCCAGTTTAAAAACACATTCCTAAAAACACATATGCTCTGAGGAAATTACTTATTGCTGATTTACCTGCTACATTCGATGTTTCCTGGTTGGCCTCCAATCCGAGACCGAAAACTTGAAAGTGACCCAAATTTGTCTCAAGTCTGATTATATCTCACCATCCATCTGTCATGGTGCCTCTGTCAGACTCCTCCCCCTCCCCTCTCTGCTTGGCTCCTGATGCGACACAGCTGCGACCACTTACTTCATCACCTGCCTGCCTTCTTATGGAGCTCCAGGACCAGTATTCATCGCCAGTCCGTTGCCCCTGATGGTGCATAACATGATCGTCACGTTCTTTGCCCTTGTTTCAAGCCTGTGCCTAAAATCTTGCTCTTACCTGTCTCCAGGAATCCATTGCCACGAGTGGTCGCCTAAGTCTGCAGCATTTCCAGAATACAGCCTTGTCAATACCTCCTGTCAAGCCACGAGCCTCTGCCAATCCTTCAATCCACCACGAGCCTCTGCCGAGCCTTTAGCCCATCACGAGCCGCGGTCGCAACCACCAGTGATGTCACGAGCCGACGTAAACCCTCCATCTTCGTCGTGGGTCCTCCTCGGAGTCTGCCGCTTCACTCACTACCCTCTAAACCAAGATCTGAATATTAAACCCTTTTCAAACCATTCCAGAACTCTCCTGCGTCTTCTTCCGGGTTCCAGCGTCTGGGTCCGTTTAGTTCTGCTAGTCATGACACCATCCATCCATTTTCCAAACTTGCTAAATCCCTTGGGGGCATGGGGACAGGCTAGATGAAGGAGGGTACAGGTGGTTTGCCAACCCATCACAGGACAACACAGAGATATATAAGCACACACATTCACACCTAGGGGCAAGTTATGATAATCAATTAACCTATGAAGCAGGGTTTTGGACTGTGGGAGGAAGCTGGAGCTCCCACAGAAAACCTACGCATAGCACACAGAGACGGTCCCAGACGAATATATGTACCCCTTAAACTAAATCATTACACTTCACGTATAGTGTAAGAAAAGAGGCACTGCATTTAGGATTATATACTGTAAATTTTCATACAATTCCAGTTTGTTATTCTAAAAAACTGAGACTCTAAAGCTACAGCAAAAACGCTTTTGTGAATTTATTTTCTTTTCTTTAAAGGACAAAAGATCGAAAAAGAAAAAAAAAACTAGTTTTAACAAAGCAGTTAACTACATTTATAAACATTATGTAGAAGCATTTTAACAGCCCAAGGTTATTAAACATGCAGCATAAATCTGAGAATATAAAACCAGAACACTTTTTTTCAGAATTATTTCAATTCAACTTTATAACTCCTAAGCCTGTATTCTCGTATATTTCTCAAGTTTTAACTCAAAGTGGAAACAAGAAGTGTTAAAGAAAATAGAAACTACACATCACCGTGCTGTTAAAAAGGCTCAAATGATCTAGAAATATATTTTTTTTAACTTTTTCCATTGAAACTGGGTTGAATTCCCCCAGTCGATGCAGAGTTCAAGACTTGTTTGCAGCATGGAGCACATCTTGAGCAACAATCTGACAAAGTGAGGAACTGTTCAGCATGAATGTGGCTTTGGACCATTCTGATAACACAATTGTCGCTATCAGCCAAATGGCAAAGACGTCTCTCGCTGGAGGTGTTCGAGCAAATTGTGTTTTTTGTGCTTTGATCCTCTGATAGGGTATTTCCTGACTGCTGAGCCAGGTAAAACAAGACTATGATTGTTTTAAAATTTGCTTTAAATGTTTTATTTGTATCAATCTAAAATTATAGTTAAAGCTTTAAAAAATGGAACAGACGATTTAGGACATTGTACATTTTTGCATACCTTTATTATTGATTCTTTAATAAATTCCTCATTGTTCCAAGATTTACAGAAACGCTTCACACATCCTAATAAAGTAAATAAGTAAAACAATAAAAATAATATCATGAACCTACAGAACTTCTGTTTTTCAGCTTAAAGAGTTATGCAATCAGTTTCTTTTCTGCAATCAACTTTATTAATTTAAACTGGGATTGATTATGTTTTCTTTTTCTCAAATCTAAAAAAAATATTTAATCAAGACATTTAAGAAACATTAATTTTTTAGATGAAGGCATGATGGTGACTTTAGGTTTAAAAGCAAATTTTTAGGTTTAATCAAAAAGTAAAGTAGCAATCTTACTGTTACACATGGTCAGATTAAAATAAAGCACATTTATTAGGCAGGTGGTGGGTATAAAACACAACAAAACTGAAAGGAAAAAAAAAGGCAGAACAGGAAGAAATGAGGACAAAGAAAGGAAGGAAGAACAGTGCATCATGGGAAAGCGCAGAGGATTAATCTATGAGAGTGCTTTGTTTTAGAGGGAGTAGCTTTAATGACAAACTGGCAAGAAGTCAGTCATAGTACGTCATTTTGTTCTTTATAAAAACACCAAGAAGCTAATCAGCCCACGTGTACTTATTCAACATACTTTCCTAATAATGGGGGCTGAAGACATCAGCTGGGCTGATGCGCCGTTGTAAAAGGAAATTTGGTGAAAGTCCTGTCATAGCATCCTTATTATACATTTTTCATTTTTAGTTCATGTGCATTACCCATGAGAAATTAAAGAGCTTTAATTCTGAAAATTTTGGAGAAATTCCTTTTATTTTTCACAACGAAGACACAAAGTTTTTTTTGGGGGGGTTACAAACTCCCCTAAAATTAGAAAATGATTGTAGCAATAAATTAAAATACACCAAACACATGTATTTTCAGGTCATTTTAACACAACGGGCTTCTTCCAGGTTACAAAATCAAAAACCAATGACACAACATCACATTTGTAAATGTCTGTTGTATTTTCCACGTTTGTCCTGTTTTCCCTTCGAGCCGGCTCCGCTCAGCTCTGCTGTGCCGGGAACAAGACCTAATCACATCACCTCCTTGGGCAACGGTTTGTGGCCAACGGCACAAAAGGCCTCACTGGGACCACCAGAATCTTTTCCCGGGACTCTCGCTGTCCCATTAACTGCCACTCACAAAACACACACAAACAGACACACAAATATTTTCTGACGCACAAACATGAATCTAATGCTTCACTAAAACCTGTTTCTTTTAGGTTGCCATGTTGGCGATTTAGCCACTTTGAAGGATTTTTTTTTCAAAAAATTGTAAAGAATCTGAAAAATGAATGGAAAAATATGTTTCAATTTAAATTTTAACCCTTTTAACAAGCCAACTGAGACAAAATCAATTAAAAATGTGTTTTTTCTGCTGCCAATTACCTTGAGAGAGTCATGTTTTTAATAATGTTTTCTACCATTTGGTTGAGAAGGCAGTCGAAGAGTTAAGACATAAACTAGATGTTGCCAACAAATGAAAAAAACACTGAATATAAATGATTCTGATTTGTTAAATGACTTTGTATAATTATAAAGAAAACCAATCAAATAAAGGAAGATTACATTTGGAATAAGTTTCATTTGTAAAGCATCGATAAAAATGTACGTACTTTTTTCTTATCAATGAGCTCATCATTCTCCACAGTAAGAACATGTAGATATAAGGGGCCACTGGACTCGATCTTTTTTTTGTGACCGTCTACATCTGAACAAAGAAACGTCAGATTTGACAAGATGTTATCATTCAGAATGAAGAAAACCATCTGGGTTTAAAGGCTCAGGCCTTTACACCCACTGTGATTCTTATCCTGCGCAAAGCTTTTCACCATGAAGTCCAGTAATCACGTTCAGATTATGGTGTTTATTCGCGAAAGCCAGATAAGCACGTATGTCCTCTTCTGAGAAAGTCTGCCGGTGTGATTTTTTTTTTGCTTAGAGTTATATTTTAGCAGTGGTGTCACAGGCAGTCTGTGTCATCACGCCATTGCGAGGTGGGCCTGTTCATTTTGATCACACAGATGAGACGCTCATGCGTTTGATGGCCCCTTTAGATTAAACTGAGGCTTTTTTTGATTAGGTATTTGGAAATAATGAACTATACATTACTCAACAGTTTGCGTACGTCTTTGCTTTGATCACATTTTTGCGAACTTTGTTTTTTTGTTTGGAACAACATGAGAATTCACAAACTTATTTTCAGAATGCTGATTTAAAAAGTTCAAAAGTGATCTGCGAATGAAAGGAAAAAGTGCTTTGATGCTTCATAAAGAGCAACTCGGATTGATTTCTGATCTATTGTAATAGTGCCCCCAGTGGTCTTTGGATTAGATTAAAACTTCTGAGTTGTTTTAGGACATCGTTTCTGCATAGCGGCAGGAGTTCTTCAGAAATGTATCAGAGTTGTGGCCGGGACTGTTGGTGCAAAGCAACCCTGCCTTGATTTCCCATCATCCCTTTGCAGCCCCTCACAGCCCCAACCTAACATTATCATGGAACAAAAATGGCAAGAATATTGGAGTTATACAGCCGTACAGTTTTGATCCAGATACCAGCTCAGTCAAGTAAAAAGTTCATGGATCTAATCGTCTAATGAGTTGCTGCATTGGAATGGAGGGTGGTTGGTGAATGGGTGATTGTAGCTTCTACGTATCATCAACAGGCTGTTTTTAATGCAATTTTTTCATCTGCTCCTGGTTCCCATCAGTTTGAATAAAGAAATACTCAGAAACAGAGTTTTAATCATAATTTTCTTTATATATCCACCAGGTCAAAAACACAAAAAACAAGATTTTCATTAGAGTAGGTCTGAAAGAAAATCTGATGCGTTGGAATTTTTGTTGGTTGCCATGTTGTAAGTCCTAATGGGTATTTCCATGGCAACAGGTAAACGTGTCCTCTTTGCGTCCAGCAGGATGAGCGTTCACAGCAGGCGTCTTTTAAGTGTGTGTGCAGGTGAGGTGCGCGTGCAGAAGCTTCTGCAGATTCTCGCCGGTTTAGTCGTTCTGTTTCCATGTCCTCACCCCTCCACCCTGCTGTCCTCCCCTCCCCTCCGCTTCGGGAACTTTTTCCTGCCCGCCTGAGAAAGTCAGCCTTGTGGCGTTGACCTCACCCTCGGACCCCCAGGAGACTCTGTCCATTACTGTTTCCAGCTGTCTCACAGTCCAGCCTGTTAGCCCTGCTCAGACTAAAATAGCATCGGCCACTCACCCTCACATCCTCTGCCTATTAGCAGTCACACATGCCCTCTCCGCTGTCGCTGCCATTGTTTTACAGGAGGGCTGGATGCAGCATGTTAATGGTATGGCACATGTCTCTAATAGGTGTATGTATTTAAAGAAACAAGAAAAATAGATATAATTGACACATGATTTGTGTTCAGTTTTATTCCTCTTAGCGTTAAATTTCTATTTCTCCTTAAGGAATATCTGAACATCTATACTTGATTAAACCTGTTATAGCATAAAAATAATCTCATAATTTTTTATGTTTTTGCACAATTTTCTGATTCTTTTTGCCAGCCTATTAGGGTTGTAAATGTGCCCTGAAGAAAATGAACCTCCTAACCCACTAATATGTTTGGATCATTGAAGGACTGTGTTTCTAAAATGTGAACATTTATTCATTTACACTTAACCATTTATGATCTGGAATAGTTTCTATGTAGAAAAAATTTCTGTAGACTTTTGAACGTATGGCTGTCATGACCCTCTTAGAATCTTACATACAGTTTGTTTTTCGAGCCTAAATCTTTATTTCCACATTCTCAATATTTTCGTCTTTATTTTTTTGAAGAAATACAATATTTTGATGAACTTCAAATCTGCTGAAAAGATCAGAACATTTTATGTAAAAAAATAATTCCAATTTGCTTATTGATGCAAAAACATCCTGTTAAATATTTAGGTTTGCATATATATACGTTTTTAAAAGCTTATTGATTTTGCACAAGATGTGCCAAAAGTAAAAAAACATCAACAAAAAAGTAAAAAGGTTTTTAAATTTGATGTAATCTGCAAACTGGGAAGCATCCAGTAATATTAGAGCAAATAAAGTCAAAAGGTTACAGCAGGAACAAATGCACAAGTTGCTATTTCAAGATGTGTCCTTTAATTTATACCTGGGATTTAAAAAAATGAGATTATGGAATTAACAAAACTCCTCGTCCTATTTGTGTTCATTTAAATAAACAGATGTTCCTAGTAGACACTAAAAGGTTAAAGATTTTCTGTTATTATTTAATTATTTGAAAGATCTTAACAGTAAAAAATGTTGATTCCAAGAATTTAAAACCAAAACATTGGAACAAAAAAAATTCCATTGATAAACGCATGAGAGATGTTCTGCTGCAGATATTGTGGATCCACCAAATTCTTCGTGGCATGTCTTGCATCCCAAATCTTTATTAAAATCAATTAAGCCCAAACTATTTATGAATTCGGCACCTATAATTTGTGCCACATTTCACCGTGCAATGCAAATATGTGCACGTAATGAAGCTTGTGCAGGGTGAAAAGACCAATTACTCCAGTGTGTGGTGGCTGGGACATGGGTGTGCTTGGGCTCCCTCCAGGCTAAAGACAGAACCCAGTAAACACCTCATCAGCTGATGAGAGACACACATGCGGTACACAGACTGCAGAAGATCCCCGAGAAGGCGGTTCTCCTTTCAGATCTGCAAACTTTTGCTGCGGCTTTCCACTTGACCGTGCCACAAAGTGCATTTCATGAGGTAAACAGGAACACAACAATGCATCCTAGATCAAATTTAGCTGATGCATTGGCAGTGATTTCTTTAAAAACAAAAAGGAAAAAAACTCAGCATGTTTGCTGTTGTAATCTTCCAGCAGACAAAATAGGAGGAGACAAAGGGAGAGGCACAGAGACATGAAGATCCCTCCTTTGTGACTTGTCGCTGTTTGCATTTGTCATGTGTGCTGTTGTCTCGGCGAGTCTTGTTGTGTCTTGTTTCGTGAATACAGACGCTGAAACCTCTTCTTTTTTTTTTTTGGCTTGAAAGGAAATAAACCAGATGAGCGGGCAAAATGAGGAGACGAGAATCATTGCGGCAGACGGCAGTGGAGCCGTGCTGCAGGAGGCCGCTTGTGTCACCAATGGCGGAGGATCATGGTGGGGGAGGTGAAAATTGAAGCAACACAGGCGGGCGTCTTGCACCTCAGCCCGTCCTGAGCCAAACCCTGGTTGGTGTCAGTGACCGGCACATGGACAGTGTGCATGAGCACGGGTTTAGAGGGGGAAGGGTTTCACAGGTGAGACAGGTGTAGTCGTCAACGTGCTTGCAGCATGTTTAAATAGCAGGATCATGGGGTTAAGGGACATCTAATCACACCGTGTGCATTCTTGCACGTCAGACAAATAACTCATGCGTTTCACGGTGTTGACGTGACTGGAGGACCTGTTCGATGGAAGACACGTGTACAGAAGACAGGAGGAAAATCCTGCTCTCGTGCTTTCTAAGAAAAAACATGAGGGTGAGAAGAACGTCAGAGTGGAGCTCAGGCGATCTGTTGTGAGGAAGTTCTCAGAACACTTAGATGGTTTGGATAATTCCATCAACACATATTAAGAAATCTGGCTGCTACAGATGTTTTAATTTATTTTACCACCACTTTTCAAAAATTTCCCAAACTTTTGCACAACATTTAACCTGGGAGGCAGCTTGAAAACTGACAGCATCACCAGGATAGTTAGGATTAAACATGAACACGACAGGATCACATTTCCGTTAATATCTGTCAAAAAATTTGCAAAAAGTTATCACATGTCAAAATATGTTTATCCATGATCTGCTACTAAACTTAGGTTTAAACTCTAGATTTTACATGTTGGATTTTCTTTTTTTTACTAAGCTAAGATGACATGCTGAATACATCGTTTGTCTATTTTTTCTCTTTAGTCTGAAACATTTCTCTTTTGATTGCATTTTTATTTTAAAAAAAGTATTCTAGTCATTAAGATGTGTCTTCTCAAACTAAGATTGAAAAAAAAAAAAAAAATCAGTAAGATTATTTTTCCTGAATGTGTCATTTTCTCTTTCTTCTTCAGTCTCTTTTTATGCCCCCATTCTTGAAACCCAAATTTATTTCTGATCCACATGTTCCAAAATTTTCTGTCCAAAAACACAAAACCAGAACCTAACTCGATTGTGGTATTAGTTATTAATTGATCATTATTGCTGTCATATTACCTGCCCTTGATTCAAGATTCAT
The DNA here is from genome assembly GCF_053564925.1 of Oryzias latipes. NCBI lineage: Eukaryota > Metazoa > Chordata > Actinopteri > Beloniformes > Adrianichthyidae > Oryzias > Oryzias latipes. The sequence continues at coordinate 23,460,359 of NC_136248.1, read as the reverse complement.
TTAATTTGTCATTGTCAATGAAAACAACCAAAATGCATTTGGAGCATCAACAACAACAGTCACACATATAAATATAGTTCATTTAAATTAATTCGATGCCAGATTTACTAGAATAAAGATTCATTATTAAATAATTCATTTATCTGACTTTTCTATTTTAAAATATTTTTTTATTTTTAATAGTAAACAGTTGATATTAGTTCCTCTATGTGTTATAGAAACAAAGGAGGAAATGATAGAAAAACATATAATAACAAAGAAGTTGATTTGACTTTACTCTCACATGAAATGCTAACAAAAGTGGGAATTTGTGTTCTTGATTCAACTGTATTGAACTGATTCTGTTGGTCATTTGCTTCTGTGCTTTGCTTCTTCCTATCACCTGCCTCACCTGGAGTCAGTTAGGATCACCTGTCACTTGCTTTGATAATGCTGAGTCAACAGATATTTATTTTTTGCTTTCAGTTGTTGTTTTGGGTACTCATTTCACTAGTGATTTTTAAATATTTCAAGTTTTCTATCTAGGCTTTTGATTTTAGTTTGTTTATTAAATGGATTTTTAAAAACTTGGATTATCTATTTATCATTCCCAGTAAAAAATATTCAACAGAACATCAATATAAAGTAAAAAGGTTTCTACTGATGCAATATATTGTACTTATTATTTTTTTATTCATGCTCGCTGGTGTTACTGTATACTACTTTAAGCTGAATTTACTTTTGTCATTGAGTCATTTTTACAAAATCAATTATTTTGCTGAAACTTGTTTAAATTCAAGGTCACACATTAAATCAGTAATAAGTTGTTTGATAGAAATAAAATAAGAAATTGATGTTTTATTCCCCAAATGATGAAATGAGCTGTAACTGCTTCATATTTTTGTGATTAAGTAATGACTGGGAAAATGTTGCGCTGCCCTTTGGATGTGTTTCTCCCTCTCTCTCTGTGTGGGTCTGTTTCTGTTTTTTCCACTCACTTCCTATCTGGACCTAAATGTGACTCAGCGGGGTTTTTGCGGTCACACAATCGGGATGCCCTCACACATAAACCATAATCATCTTCCATTCCATGTCTCAACATTAAAGGCTGCTCGTTTTTTCTACCATGTAATAACGGGGAACATCCAGTTCTTACCTCACAGCAGCTTGTAACTTTGCGCAAATCACACGTCCTTCATAAATCGAAGGTTCCCTGTTTAGTGTTCATTTCATGTGGCTGCACTGATATAAGAAAACAACAAAACCTAACAGAAATCTTGATGGTGAATGTCTAAAAAGGTTACTTCAAAGTGTGTTAATGTGGATGAAGGTCGGGAATTGATAAAAAGATGGTCTGTAAAGGTCAGTGCTGCAAACAGAAGGAGTGACGGGAGATAAATCTGTCCAAAAAAGAAAAAGAAGAGCAGCAGTAAAGCAGAAGGAGAGAGTAATCTTTCTGTCTCACCCGAGGAGAGGAGGGTGGGGAGAGCTTGGACTACACACACACATACACACAGATGCGTTTCCATGCAAACAACTTGGCCATGCCGGGCGGTTAGGTGGGAGGATGTAAGGCGCAGGGCTACACCCTTGTGTGAAGCTTTGTTGTGTGACACACAAGCAGCCCACCCTAACATTCCCACCCCTATATTTGGCCTTGAATACAATTGCAGGTTTGAGAGTGAGAAATCGGACAGGAGCAGGCAGACAGACTCAGCTGACAAAAAGAAATGACAAGAAGGAAGGACTGGAGTTTGCAAAACTAAGAAAGGAAGGAAAAAAATCCAATTTAAATCGTATTGAGATTTACGAACATAATAACGGCGGAGTGAAATAAAAGCAGCTTTACAGTGTATTAGACTAAAATAGAAAAGTGTATTTGTTTCCATAATTCCATTTAAAAAAATGAAATTTTTATAATATAGATTCAGGGCCCCACGTTTTATTGATTTCAATTATTTATTTGATTATTTTTACATAAATTGGGGTTCTAGCTCATGAAATAACACAATTTCATTCAACTTGAATACTGTAGAGAAATCACCACTTATTTCTCAGGTTTTGCAAAAACATAAAGACAGAGCTTATGATCCCATTAAATCAATCAACATAAAGCATTTTCACAGAAACACACACATATGTATGTGAAAAGTTGTTTTTTTACGGTTACCTTCACACACACTCGCATGGAGAAATCAGATGTGCTGACCGTAGCTGCTTAAAGATTTCTGCTGCTAAACACCCTAATATAGACATGCCATAAATATTTTGTTTAAAAAAATATACATAACATTCATGAATTATTTTAGTCATAAACTCTTAGAAATACGGTTTGCTGGTTCACTTATTCTGTTTACAAGTTTGTTTAATTGTTTGAACAAAACCAATGATGATTTTATCAACTGATAAAAAAAAAAGGTTCTGTTGTAAAAAAAAATCTGTTACTTAATTTTACAGGTAATAGCTTAAGAAAAAATATACAGAAAGAGGAGAGTGGTGGTTGGAATGTAAAAATATAAACGATGGTTAAATGTGCAAATTCAGAAAATGACAAGAGACTATTTGAAATATAACACAGAAAATGTGTAACATCCAATGGTGAGGTACATATTTACATATAAAAACTGAACAAAAAGAAGAAATGAAGAGAAAAACCTGCGAGACTGCGAGGACACGTGTGTGCATGTGTGTGTGTGTGTGTGTGTGTATGTGTTTTGAATTGTTTATGCATCATGTGAGTTTGTATTATAATAGAATATGAACATGCCTCTTCTGTAATCTGTTCTTATTTTGTTCAATGGTTATTAAAATAATTATTCATTATGTGTGCGTGTGTGTGTGTGTGTGTGTGTGTGTAATTACACAGTAGTGGACTAGTGGTGAGACAGTAAATCAGCTGCAGAATGACTTGAATTGCTTCGCTCTGCCTGCAGCTCTCCTCATCCTAACCGGTCATCAGGGAGGGAAACTCTCAGAATAAATACTTGGTCTGCACATGTGTGTGTGTGTATGTGTGTTTGTGTGAAGCGTGGCATACATATACTGTACATAACGCTCCTCATGAACATGGAGGAAAAGGCATATTTCAGTGCATCGCTGCATCAACTTTTCTGTTCCTCAAGTGTTTGGTTCAGAACTGGTTTGTGCTCAGGGCTGATGGTAAAGTTCAGGTGATCGATGAGAGGACGACGTTAGCGGAGGGAACTTGTTTATGTGGCCTGACACGGGTTTTGACCTGTGATCAACGAGACCCGTTTGTGGTGCAGCCGTGTATCAAAGCTGAGCGTGCTACAGGCGTGATAAATAGGACACTGCCATGTTTCTGTTTTTTTTCTTTCCTGCGTTGTTGGCAAAAACAGCAAACTAATGACTGAAATGAGATTAAAACTGATTCTAGATTCAAACATTGCTCCTAAAAAGACAATATTACATCCCAGGTATATTATTTGTCTGAATCAGTCATTTTACAGCTTACAGAAACTTGTTTTTTGTTAGATACGTTGCCGTTTTAGGTTGCTTATCAAAACCTTTGAGTTCAGAGAATTTTTAGGACTTTTTGCCTGTTTTTGACAGAAATGAAATGATTCAAACTTTATCATCATTAAAGGATCCGCACTGTTTTTTTTTATTTGTACTGCAAAAAAAAAAATCCATCTTAAATATTCCATCACTGTCATAGCATCGAATAAAGACAGCAAGTCTGAACATTAATTTAGGGCTTTGGCCTCCAGTTAGATGAATGTGTGTGAAATGCAACGCCTTTTCATAATGAGGCCAAGGGTTGCAAAGAAACCATCTAATATTTCGGAGGCATCCGTCTGTTGTTTCAGTGTTACTCGTGTTCACAAGCTGTCTGCTGAACTAATATTAGGTGAAATGAGCTTGGAAGAGAGGCAACTGATAATGGAGCTAAATAAAGCAACTTTTGTGAGTGGGAAAGAATGAACATTTTCTGTTTCTTCAGTTTTATCTGTCAATTTTGGTCATGAGATCATGAAACCCATTGTCTAGGTATAAGTCATAAGAATGTAGTAATGATCATGAAAAGCAATTTTTATGCACGTTTGCATTAAAAGGAACCTTAAGCCAGTCTCACATGTTGAACTTTTTGATTAATATTTAAAATTTGTGGTTATTTCATCAATCGGTGTGCACTGACTAATAAAATGTTGATTTTAAATTTTAAAAATGTGCTTGATTTTTTTTGCAATGTTTTATTTTTTAATTTTTTAATTAAATTTACATTCTATCCGTTTCAGGTTAGAAATTGGTTAAAATTTTATTTTATTTTTAATAAATCTCCCAGGAGTTTGTCGCATTTCATAGCTAATTTTAGTCTATAAATGTGTTTTTAAAGAGCTTTAAATTGTTATTTCAGAGACAGAGAGTTGAAGAGCTAACAAAGCAAGAAAAATGAAAGACAGGCCTGTTCCAGCGTGACTCACAGTCACACACTCAGAACCAGACGTTATTGGCAGCATGCAGCGATCAGCTTGGTTGTTCCTGTGCACCTCCTCGTATCTGCGCCTCCTCTACAGAGCATAAATGTGAAACTTGGCTGCACATCGATGAGTCCTCTTATGTTTGCTGGTGATGCAGAGCAAGCCATGCCTCGTTCCTGCAGAACACCAGCCTCAGTGTTTGCTCATTTGTCAAAGCCACTGTAACGCACACAAACACACGCACACAAAATTTCTTTTACCTTATCGTATCTCATCTTTTGCCACCACTACTGAGAAACCCCCAAAGCCCCCTCGCCGTGGCTACCACATCCAACCGCTCTCAATTACACACATGCACTAAACCCTCTGACTGACAGAATCGTTCTTACAGAACTTGTCAAATAAATGTTGACATCACTTAATCGAATCTATCCCGTAAAATGTCATTAGAAATCCAAAAACGTAACAACCATTAACATTTAAACTTTACTCAAGATGTAAAAAAAGAGGACTGACTTTGAACTTTTAATGCACATTTTATTTTTGGAACTTATTAAAATAATAAAAATGTTACACAATAACAAAAAAATAAAGTACAAACTTGGAAGTGTAACATTAGAAAATAAGAAGCCTTATACAACAATATATGGACAATCACAGCTTGTGAAGTTGTTTCGGTACCTTGATGCTTTTTTGTCGGTTTTTCTGCATTTCTTTTGTGTTTATATGAATAATGATTATGTGTTTAATGTGTAAAAATGTTTGCATGCAAAAAAGGGGGATTGGGGTGGGAATGAATACAATTTTTCTTTTTGAACACTTTATTGATTTTTGTTCATCATGTTTATTTAAATATTTTAATTTGGGTTCGAAAATAAATGGAAACCAATCAATCAGCTCCCCATATTAGGATATATTAAATGATTGTTCAAAATGTCAATAACTTGTTGTCAGGCTTCCTAGACTGTATGTAAGTTTGTAAAAGCAACCAATGTCATTTAACTTGCAAAAGATTTTAAAATATTAATTTTTTCCTCTTGCACACCAAAAACAATTCTAAATGTTTGGCTAATCTGGAAAGGATTTCTGCAGAAGTGAAAATATTGTCAAATGAAATAATGTTTAAGAAGTTTAATTTTGTCTTTTCAGTGTTTCAAAATGTTTCAGCAATGCTTTTATGGCTGCAACATCTGCCTGTTGCAATTTATTTCACCCCCAACAATATCACACATATCTATTATTTGGTTTTTATTAAATTCTAATTAGACAGCAGTCTATCAGAAACAGATGAGCTTGTTTTTCTTACTTTAAAACAGGAATAGTCTTTAAAAAAAACTGTGAGTTCAGTAAGTATAGACATGCAAATGAAAACCATGGCAACACTGTTTTAACGACTCACCTGAGTGACCTGAGCGTGCAATTGAACCATCAGATGCTCGCGCTTAATCTTTCACTTTTTTGTTCGCGAATGCAAAGCAGATTTCAGAAAATCAACCCTAAAAGACATTTTTGCAAATCTCTGCAGCTCAAAGATTGTATGAGTTTCAAAGGATGCATTGAAGAACTCATGAGTTGTTGCTGCAGTTATTACATTACATTAACTCACAATTATTTTCTCACTGTCCATCTTTCTTCCTCTGTTTCATATCAATATGCAAACTGACTCTTTCAAGTTTTATTATTTATTCTATAAATAAGTAAAACCACAAATCCTGGTTTCATAACCACATCAGAAACGTTAAACCTTTCAGCTTCTGTGGAATCTGAGAGGAGTAAAAGACAAATGTGACTGCAGCCATGACCCACACAATTACACACAGACACACAGCAAAGCGGGACGTTTTGACAAAGAAAAAAAAAAGGTTGAGAGGAGACCGCAGTCTCCCAGCCTTGTGTGGGATGTGGGAGTTAAGCTGGGCATGGACGCGGCACAACAGGAAACCCTCCCTCCATCTTTCCCCCACTTTCCAGACAAGACACAAGCAGGCACACGTACTCACACACACACACACACAGTCGCTTCGTAATTTCACCTCCCATCCCTGACCTGGAGCGCCTCATGCCATCACTGTGCACACTGTGCAGTTCAGACGAGGTCAGTCAGTGGGCTGAGATTTCTGATTGAAAAGTTGCGAGTTGGACTGATGCTTCAGCAGACACACAACGTGCGCACACACACACACGCGAGGGTACATGTCAGATATATTAGAACAATGCAGCCTCATGTGGGAAAGAAATGTGTGTGTGAAAACAAATGTTGTTATCAAAATCCAGAAAAACTCAAGCTCGAGCAAACCATGTGTCAGCGATTTGTCAAAATTTGTTTCTGAGCCTAAAAAAAAAGGAGAAACATACAACATTAATAATTGTTTTCATTCCAATTTAAGTTTTCTGGATTTTTCCTCTTTTATTTGTCTTTAGTCTTTAATCTTCTTTAATCTTCACTTTCTTATGTCCAAACTGCAAAAAGTCACAACCCAGCCCAGAAATACAAAAGAAATAAAAAATCGGACATAACTTGATGATGAGAGAGGTGTTTTAAGCAAAAAAAAAACTGGCAGAAATAAAGAATTTATAAAGCATCTATCAATGTGTTTAGGGAAAATGCTTGCTTTTTTAAAACTGATTGTCAATTTAAAAAAACAAGATTTTTATGAGTTTGGAAAGTCCCCCTTTCACTTAAAAAATGCTATTTTTAATTAATTTAGGGGCGTTTCTTCACACAGCTAGACGTCTTTCTTGAAGCTCATGTTGGATCAAAACAGATACACACATGAGGCAAAAAACCTTAAAACCACACACGTTTAGTCATGTTTCTTTTTTAATGTAGAAAACTTGGACTTTGACGCGGCAGCATCATATTACCGCAGAGGAAGAGCACGCTCTGCTCTGCATGCCGGCAGACTTTCTTCATGGAGGTTGGCTTCCCTCAGGAGGGCCATACTGCAGATCAATCAGCAGCATGGCCCATATAATCACCGCAATGATGCCAGACACAGCAGGACGATGAGTCTTTGTTGTCAAATAAGAACAGTCTGATTGACGATAATCACATTTCTAGCTCTGTCATCTGCATCAATGTAAGATTGTCTGAAAAAAATAACACTGAAACAATACTGGGTTAAGAATCTCCATAATTTGGGACTTTACAAAACCCATGTTTACAATATAAGCACTTTCTCATTAAAATCTCGTTATCATCATTAAAAAAAAAGGTAAAAAACATTGGTATATTTTTGGGTATGTGGTAAACAAGAAAAATAATTGGCATAAACACAATTTAACAAAAAAATTATTATGTGTTTATTTTCTTTGTTTTAATTTCAGAAATTAGTTATGTGTTAATTAGTTTTATGGGATTGTACTAATTAAATTCCCACTCCAATCATCTTTTGATACATTGTAAAAGCGTTCCCAGTGTTCTTTTATTGTGATTATGCCCTTTTCAGGCAAAAAAACCTGTCTCGTTTTTTTAAGACATAGTTTCTTAGAGCTTTTTAGAAATTCACCTCCGAATTATTGGGGCGACAGTTTACCATCATCATCATCAGCTTACAGCCCCTCACACTCCCAACCTTACATTACAGGTGCAATAAAAATAGTGAGAAATATCGGAGGTATCCAGCTGTACAGTTTTGAGCCAAATGCCAGCTCAGATGAGTAGGTACATGGATCTATTTGTGTGCAAATGGATGCATCAGAATGGAGCAGAAAAGAGAGTTTGTGGCCTGCTGACTGTATCTCCTACGTCACTGCTACAAGCTTTTTCAAACATTTCTTTTTGTCTGCTCCTGATTCATAACGATTTGAATAAAAACATACTCTGAAATGCAATTTTAAGCTAAATTTCCTTCATATATGTCCTCCATTATGAGAGAAATGCCACAAGAGCATTTTAAAAACACCCAAAAACATGATTTTCATTGAATTAGTTCTTTGATCAAAGTACTAGGTAAAAAAAAATTCTGTTTGTTCTAATCAAACAAGTTTTGAAGGTCACAAAGGTGTCGCTCCCCATCTTCCACCTGGTGTCATTATCACTTTCCAAACCCCCCCTCCTACCTTCTTTATGTACCTGTCACCCCCCCCCCCCCCCCCCCAGCCCTCAGTGCTTGTCACATCCCTCTGGTACCTGCCGCTTGTCTCACCTCTCCATCCCTACACCCTGTCGCTCTGTCTGCACTTCTTCTCTCCCTGTCGCACTTTTTCTCAGTTTCTTCTCCACCTATAATCCCCTAGCCCCTCTGCGGTCTCCCTGACACCCCCCCCCCACCCCCCCACACACACACACACACACACTCTGTCCCTCTCTACTTTCTGACACTATGTGTGGCTGTTGAACTTCCTTCTGTGTTCCATCTGCCCCTTTCCCACCTCTCCCACTCCCTTCCAGCAGACCCACCTACTCAACGGGTGCTCACCATGCAGGCGGGCACTCACACACTCACACACAAGGTGCCCGGAGCTGTCAGCGAGCTCCTCGGACTGTCTGCAGTTCAGCAGCAGGGGGAGTGTCGGGTTGCAGGAGTGGTGGATCAACACCTCAGTCCTGCTTCAGCAGAGGCAGGACCAGGGGAAAAGGCAGGAAGAAGATTTTTTTTTTGCGTGTGTCTGAATTAACAAAACGTATTTTATATTTTGTGTATTTTTAGCTGAAAACAGCTTTAGAATGTTAACTCTGTTCTAATACACTTAGGCAGGTGTATGCAAACTGAGGCTCTGGAGCCACATCCATCTTTTTTCCCTCATTTTTCCCCTTCACAAAAAAACCCACACAATTTGAATAAAAATACTGGGTTTGTAGTTTTGGTCAATTTTTTAAGTTTATTAGGATTATGTTTTGATTTAGATAACTAAGTAAAATGATAAAAGGAGGATCTCATTTGATTCAAGGTGGATTTTATTTTGAAAGGAATTTGGATTTGCTGCTGGCAAAAGTAAAAGAGACAAGGAGGGCTGCAAAGTCCCACTCCACTGTTTAAAAAATACACTTTATTTATGTTTGTGTGACCATTAATTCATTCATTTATAAATGTAGCTTTCAAAAATAGTGTAATATTTTTCTATGAATAACAACTTTACCTTCTAGTACTTTTTACAGCAGCATTTTTAAGTTCCTTTCAAAATAAAATCCACCCTGTGTCAAAAAGACCCTCCTGCTGGAGCAGATTTACTTGAAATAAAAAAGTCAAACATGGAATTTTCTGTCGTTTGAACTCTTATGCTTCTTCTTCCTTATCACCTTGTTCTATAAAAATAAATGTCAATATTGGTGTCGATTTCAGATTTTTATTTTCTGTAAATCTATGCATGTAAAACCAGTTACATTACTTTAAGAACTTTGTATCTGAGCAACAATTAGACACAACTAGACTTTTGTACAGCAGAATATAAGAACAAGTGCTTAACTTAATTAAATTAATATTTATTCAAAGTGTTAGAATTTTTCTTTAAAGCCAAAGCGCCACAAATGTGGCCCGCACATGTGGCTCCACATAGAGCCTCAGGTTGCAGACCCCCAATTTGGGTAAGGATTCAGTAAAGACCATATTGCTTCATCGCCCACTTGGTTTTTTTGTTCAGAATAACAAGTTGCTTAATGTTGGACTTTTTAAAGTAACAATCAAAATTAAAGTCTGCTTATTTTCCCAAAAAATAAATACCCCAAAAATTTCTAAAAAAAATTAGAAACACAAAAATTGATTTTTGGTTTTGTCTGAAAATGTTTCATCTGAACAAAAAAAAAAACTTGTTGCTACCCTACTGAGTGAAGTCACCTCTGATGTTTTATAATCTTTTATCTCTCTCCCCCCCCCCCATGTTTGTAGGTTACAACAGATCTGTGATTTACTGCACATTTTGGTGGCTGGGATCACAGCGCGGCCCTATGGTCTATTTGCTGCCCCCACCTGCTGGTTAGAGAGCTCCGGTGTTTTTTGTTACTCAACAAATTGAATCCCTGCCAATCTCAGGGTGTATATTTGTCCAAGTGTTAACGTGTGTGCGTGTTTGTGTGTGTTTTACACAAGGCGATGATCCACCCACTTGCTTTCCATCCAGCTCACAGTGATCTTTCTCCAACACCTATCTGCTGCAGCCATTCAGCCCGACAACAAAAGAGCGCAGCAGCACAAGACCACTGCGCCCGGGCCACTGGCCCAATGAACTCCAACGTGCTGACAAGCACAAATAATCAGCCTCTCTTTATGAAACCTACACGTACAGCAATGACAGTTTGCCGGCTGGTGTTGTTTATGTCACACCACTGCTCTCGGAGGCCGCACGAGGGAAAATTCTGCGACCTTAAAGTCTGTTGGGTCTGTGCCGTCTAATTCCAGGTTTATGGTTTTGCCTTTTATAACACAGACGAGGCTACCCGCCTGCAAACACACGGAAATGTCATCACCCACCCCCCTTTTGCTGCTAATTGGTGCCTTGGTATACGTTCCCTCCAGCTTCAGCTGGACAGATGTTTGAGGAACCTCCCTCAAACATCCCTTTGCTAGATCTGAACACTAAAGATAAATATCAAATATTGTAATCAAAATTATTGACATTGTGAGATATTTTTATTGACATTTCAAACATTTTTAAAATTCTACATAAAGCTGCAGCAATTTTACCAGTTGTTGAGTGACTACAAAACTCATTAATACAAATAACAAAACAGAAAAAACTGTTTTTTGGTCACACAAGGCATCAGGCAGTAAATGGAAAGAGAATAAAAGGGATAGGACACTTTAAATGTTTCGGTATTCTCGTAGATTTAAATTTAACTTTTAGAGATCATTTGGAAACGTTTCTAGAATTATTCAATTTAATTGATCAAACTTTAGAAATACAAGACCTGATCTAACTAATGAGCCAGCAAAAGTATATATATGTATATGCATATATTTAATGGTTTTTAATCATTTAGTCTTTTGACTGACTACATGGTCTCAAACAAATGAAACAATTTTAAAGCCAATCAAGTCCCTATTTAAAAAAACAGCAATTGAAATGTAAACACTTAGGTTTTGTGGTCATGTCACCAAGTGCTGTTGTATCTTCTATAAATTCTATGTTGTTACCTTTGTGTGTCGTTGTTTGTGCATCATTCAGTGTGTCCAATGTCTGTTTGTTTCTTTACCTGCCTCAGGACAACAGATGTAAATTAGCTTTGATGGTAATTCTGGCATTTCTATGCTCTAGCGGTATTAAAATATTAAATAATATGCATTTTCCCAACATAAAATATTTAATCAAATCAAATTATGTGAATGAGAAAATAGAAATACATGAATAAATAAATAAAAATTTGTACGGCACCCAGATGTTTTCAAACAACATTGTGAACCTGGTGAATAATATTGCTGTCTTGGTAACAAGGTCAAATCCTTTTATGTTCGTTTTCAAAGCTAGAATTGAATAAAAGCTGTAAGTGGAGAAATAGTACACAGGAGAGGAAGAACCTCAGCAACTACAGATGGGATGTGAGACGATAGTGGAGTAACTTCAGGAGGACTGAGGACCGAAATGTAACGGACAAAGAAGATAAGATGAAAGGAAGAATAAAAAGTCAGGGTTCCTAATTTCCTTGGACCGTCACACTTTCTGCAGCCAGCTGGAAACGACAAGAATTTTTCCACTGACTGTCCAACTTTAGATTCATACAACCATTTGTCACAACTGACCATGCGGTTTATCTGTTTTGTTCGTCTTCTGTATTTGTCTAAAACATTTTTTTTTTTTTTTTGTCTTCTGGTTTCTATTTTTATAACTACTGGCGCACTGACTGTGAGGTAAAGTCAGATGTTCACTATAAGTGAACACACATACACACACACACACAAACACCCATCTCCGGAATCCTGCAAACCTTTTTTTTAAACCGCGCTTCCCTTTCTTTCCACACAGCGGCAGGCTTTTACCAGAGAAGACACGGGAATTGTGCGTCACTGCAGACAAAGGTTTACTCTGAACTGAGATTATGTACTTTTCCCAAAAAGTCACAAATAACTGGAAAAAAAACACAACTCAAAACAAAAATTATAAAATGGTTAAAATGTTTTGATTAAATGAGCACATAAAGGTGGAGTAAAACTTAGACAGGTTTCCAACCAATCTTAGAGCCACAATCATTGACAACCACTAGATCCGACTTCTAAGAATGAGTTTAAAGTCACAAACTAACTCATCACTAAATAAATAAACAAAATCCCAGAAAGAAATAGAACAAGCAGACTCTAAACAAGACTAAAATCCACAACTTTCTTATTAGCTATATTTCTAATCATCACACCACTGTTCTGCCACACCTCGCTTATCAATCCGAAATAAAGAATAACATGTTTTTATAAATGTACAGGGAATGATTGTTAGTTGTGTATGTTCCTGTATTCACAATAAAGCCTTCGTGTCTCATATCTTGTTTCTAGGGAAATATCTGGAACAGCTGTTGTCTTTTATTGTTTTTTCTGAATTTTCAGAAAAAACCTGCATAAAAAACATTTTCTTTTTTAACATCCAAACACCGTACACTCCCTCCCAGGAAGCCCAGCTGGGGTTGATCAGGTCCCAGGTTTCCCCTTCCTCATCCACAGCCACCTTGAGGCTATTTCTGCTGCCTCAGTCAGCTCCTTGGTGGCCCTTCGCTTGCTGCCCCCAGTGATCCCCAGCATGATGAATCCCTTGCAAAGGAACTGGCCTATGAACCCCCCACATCCCACCTTGATGAGCTCACACCTTGCCGTTGTTCCGGCACTCCTCTACTAAATCAGCCTACATTCTTCCTATCTTTTGCATCGTCGATCCGGTCCACCCGAGGGATGGTCAATTCCAGGAGAATGATCTGCTTGGAGGGTTCTGAGATGAGCAGCACATCTGGGCCCTGGCAGCTGGTGGTGACTTCTCCCCAGCCCGGACAAAGGCGATGATGTTCTTCGCTAGGCGGAGGAACTTTCAATGGCTATTGCCACTTCTTATGGTGTTGGCTATTGCCTTCAGGACTTTGTCATGGCGTCGGTGGTCATTTAGGGGTTTCGAACAGCAGCTGAGGATGTGCTCCAGGGTCCTCTTTATTTATATAGCCCTATATCACAACACAGTTGTCTCAACAAGTTTGCACCAGTAATTATACAAAAACATCAAATCAGTTATAAAATACAATAGCTGATTGCTAAACTAAACCAAACAGACTAACCGGGGATCCCTGCCCTTAGACCCTCCTTCTTGGTAAGGAAAAACTCCTACAAAAAAATGATTAAGGTACAAAAAGAAGAAACCTCTTTCCACATGAAGGTGTTCAACACCATCAGACACCTATGACTCCTCTGTTTTTTGATTTTTTGTTTAGCAAAAATGTTAAAAACATAAAACCTCCCATCTCCTGATGTCCTCTCCCATTCTCTAGCAACCTTTAACCCCCACAATGTCTCAGTGATCTTAGAGCTCATCTGCAAATTTAAGTCCTCCACATGTCAGCTCCATTCCCCTCCTAAAATTAAAAAAGGCCTCTCTCTTTTCCGTTTCCTTACCTCTAACCAGCAGCTGTCATTGGAGTCAAAAAGTGGGTTTGGTTGTAAAAGCTACAATCTTCCTTCATCCATTCTTAATTTATCATTTAATGTTTTAGATCTAGGGTAATAAAGGTATTTGCCACTTGACTCTGTATCCATCTTCCTATGAAATGTCTTTATGAACCCATTCATTCCCTCTTGCTTCCATCACTGAAACAAACTGTCTCTAAAATCTCCAGCAATCTCCTCCTGACAACACATTTCTACATCTTAGCACAGCTTTCTACTGCATCTCCCACACCACCCTCCATACACCCTGCTTCAGCATCACTCACACCCTCCTGGGCTGGCTTTGTTCAAACTTCACAGCCTCCACTCAGTTCTTTCAACTAAATCTAATTCAACTAATCCATTCCTTTGCTGTCACTTCAGGTACAGTATATTCTCCCTTCTCTTGTTAATCCACCTTGTTCCCTTTGTTAATCTTTTTTCTGGAAATTTGAAATCCGCTTCCTGTGGTTTATGGGTTACTAGTTCTGCTACAGCCTTGGGCTAGTTTGAGTGTATTTGAGCTAATAGGTTGTTTGTCAGGGTGGGTATACATTTAAAAGCAGAAATAGGTGATACATTTCTGGTTTAGGACAGTGGTTTGGGACCATCCAACCACCACCCCCATAAAAGCTCAGTGGCGTTTAGTGAAGAGTCTTGTGGGTTCAAATTCATTGTTGATTAATAGAAGGATATAAAACGTGACCCAAAACACAGAGAGTCAGGATTGAGGGGTTGGACTGAGGGGGTTTAACCAGTGTGGCTGTGTCTGCAGCCCAATGCCCCTTTGGGGAATGGGTGTCATGCACTTCCAGAAATCTGACAAATAATGAAACTTTCAACATCCCATTACACGTTACATTTCAACCTAGACATTAAATGAAACCTAGTTGTCTATTAACCACAAATTTTTGCTTTCATTTTTACATCAAAGCAGACAGAGCAGTAAATCATGACTTTATTGTTACCCTTAGCCAAAATCAATCAAGTGTACTAAAATTAAATATAATGGATACTGAAAGTGAAGCAGTATACTTAAAGTTTACTTTTCAAATACTATCCAAATATTGTAAACTTAGCATCTACAGTTGATGGCTCAGTTGGCTGCATGTATAACTGACACATGGAAAAACCAGGATTTGTTTTCCAGGTGTGCCATGAGCTTCATCCAGTGTGTGTCCTTGTACAAGACCCTTCAGAATACTGTCTATGTCACCAAAGGGGGGGGGGGTTCTCTTCCCCCTGTGATGGTTCCCAGCCCCGAAAAAATACACAGTGGTGTCAGCAAGGGCATCCAGCATAAAAATCTCTACCAAACTCAATGTGTGGATCAGTGAAAGCTAATTCGCTGTGGCGACCCCTGAAGGGATACCAACAACATCTATAAGTTCTAAACTTAAAATGTTCCAGTTCAGTCTGAAGAAGTATTTAGTTAATATGTTTCCTACACACAACTGCAGAGGCTGTGAGGTAGAGAGGAAAAGCAGATAGAGAGGTGGTGGTGGGCTCAGACTCACTGCTTATGATTCCAGACCCCAAAGCAAACTTCCTAATAAATAAATAAATAATTAAATAAATAAGTAAGTAGTTTTCATACTGTATTGGGTTTACTGGATTTTTTGAAAAGTGAAAAAACAAAAAAAAAGGCTGTGCATAAAAGTGAATTTGTATCCATCATTTCACTCATCTTGACTCTGGATGTTTGACAGGCAGAAAACTCAATACAAGGTTGTGGAAAATAGACAAAAAATCCAAAGGAAGCTTAAGGTGCGCAGTTTAGAAACAAAAGAAGAGAAGAGACAGAAAAAAACTGCAAGGATAAAGGAATGCAGCCAGTGTCCAAAATTAACACTTGCTAGGCGCCAAATACAACCACATTTGATGTTTGAGGAATAAAATTAGGAGGAACATTTATACGGCTAAGGAAGGTTTGCAATTAATCAGACTGTTCGTTAGTTCATTGGGGATTTCATAAGTTCTGCTGCCATTGTCATATACGGTCAGTGCCTTATGCAATGTACACAATCGTTTGTCGTTTTTTTGTTCAGTTTTATTTGGCACATGAGCACAAAAACAGAAGAATATGTTCTTAAGATTCCATTGATGTTCATTCTTGAAGCCAACGGAAATGACCAGAGTTATAGTTCATGTCAGTGTTGTTTTCAGTTCAAGAAAAAAAAAATGGAAAATTTGGATTTCAAATATACAAGTATATTTTACTTATATGATTAATAAAGTAAAATAAACTATGTAGTTTGTTCTTGTGTTTGTATTTAGTTATTTAGGGCACGGCTGCAGAGGGGCGTGGGGGCGCCGTCCACTTTTCCCCCAAGGACCGCCTCTGGTGACAGCAAACAACAGCAACAACAACTGGAACTTCATTTCCCACATTGCTCCGCTTCCTAGTGCACGTGTCAAAGCTGCCAGCGAACCGGACTGGACGTCACATTCCTGCATTCCGCTTTTCCCGGTGTCGGAGTTTCTCTCAGAGAGCTAATCCCCTTTCTCCCAGTTGTTTATGACAGCCGGACTCATGACACGGCGGATTTGATTTCACGGGTTGATCCCGGGTCCTAATCTCCTCCAGGGTAAGAATTTATCCGGGTTTAAACCGTCTTCCCGTGGGAATGCTGTGAGAGACTAGAGCGGAGGACTTTTTGTTTTTTTTTAAGAACTGCATTTGAGCTAGTTTTCGCTTTAGACGAACTGGCTAAAGTACATAACCTATAATAATCTCCACTTGCAGACTTGTTGTTGTTTAGCCAATATGAGAGAGAACAGTTTAAATGCGTTTGTGGTCATATGTTTACTGTGGAACTTAATTGCTAAGCTAGCCAGCTGGTTAGCCGCAAAGCTTGCGTCACCATTGTTACCGGCGGCACGCGGGCAGACACACCCGGGCGTGGAGGAGCTTCCAGATGTGGCTTTGTTACCGTCACAGGGACACTGACTGTGCCGCATTAGTTCTGGTGATTGGGGTTCTGGCTGGACGCGCCGTTTGACCATAGCAGCCTTAGCACCCCCCCCTCCCCCCCGCAACATGGGCGTTGCTTTCCAGTCACTTAAAACTGTAGCTAATGCGAGGACGGAGTCTCATAGCTGTTTGTTACTCTCATTTCAACGCGGTAACATTGTACTTTCACCGAGAAGTGTTCGGAAACTTGGTTTAGGGGGTTAAATATGACTGCAGACACAGAAGGAGCTAAGCTAGCTGCAGATCAGCGGGGTGTCTTAGCTGTGTTGACCCTCACAAAGAAAGAGAGGATATTTGCTGCTGCAGCAGACCACTGAGGAGGGATCAATAACTGATTTGACAGCCATCAGTCTGCAAGACTGTTTGTTATAGCATTTTTAAACTGAAGTAAATCAAGTCCAGCCATGTGTTTTGATGTTTTTTTTTATATTAATACTGGTTATCCTTAAAGGTCACTGAAAGTTGCTGCTATCAACACAAAGATGGAAAGCATGCTCATATTGGCTTCATTTGACATAAAACAAATCCAAAATCCATCTTTTTAATTCATAGAAATTCTGTTCATGTCAGTCACATTCAGGTTCCTGTTTAACATTTTCTTGCAATATTTTGCATCTGGCTAATTTGATCAGACTCAGAGATAAATAAGATCTTTGCGTTTCGAGACTATTTGTTTTGAGATGTTTAGAAGGTTGGTTTGACAGTTGAATAGCCATGTGGGGAGTCCACATGGCTATACAACTGTAAAACCAACCTTCAAATGGGTGGAAATTCCTGATAGATTTACAGCTTTTAGTTTTGCTTCACTTGTTGCATTTTCAGGAAAAGCCTAAATAATAGGGAGTTAATTTATTAAAATGATTTGTATTCCTACGATCAAACCAGATGGATCTGTCTGAGGCAAGTTGTTAATCGATTGGACCAATACATTACAAAATTGTTTCAAAATGAGATGCATCGATTTGGAAAAAAACAAAACAAAAAACTTTTGAGTTGAGGTACATTAGTTCTGTTTTACAGTAACGTAAAAACGACCATCACAGCGGACAGCACACGTGATGGCAGCAAAAAATGATCACGCTATCGTTACAGTCCAATGTGTGGAAACACTTTGAATTTAGCAAAGACATGTGACCATACAGTGTGGTGGAATGTTCTCATAATAATCCGTTTGGATTGTTTTGATGTGGAAAAACAACAGAGGGTTGAACTTTATGAAACTAAAAGGTGAATGGATTTGACATTAATTCTTGTTTACTTGTTTGTTTGTACACATATTTAACTTACACTTGATTATCTTGCAAGAAATAGAAGGAATCGTGAAAACTTTACCAGCACTGTTCAGTAACCAGGCATTTATCTGAGTCACACTGGTTTGGCTAAAAGTGTTTTAGATCAATTTTAAGTAATTGAATTGGATGAACCGATATCGACTATGAATCGTATTAGCAACCGCAAATAATAATATGAATCAAATCGTTTTTTAAAATGAATCGCTGCATCCCTACTGTCTAGGATAAATCCTGCAATCCCAATAGCTACATTGGCACCACTTCCCTACACTGTTCTTCAATACTCTGGCTCTTTAGTCTATTGAAAATCTGTAGTTTTTTCCCCACAATAAAATGGACTTCAGCTCAGTGCCTTACTAAGAACCAAAACCTTGCTTTGAAGGAGACCAGAGTTGGCTTCAAAGATCCGCACTATAGACCCCAGGTGGGTTTTCACAACTTCGGACCATCAAAAGAACAAACTCGCACCTGAGGGTGCCATAAATTACTTTAATTTGTCTTTGAGATACAAAAAAAATCACTGCTACAAATCATTGTCATATAAATATATACCGTATATAAAATCAGCTTTGTATCTGCCACTTGCTGTTATATTAATCTTGGTTTCTGTTCATTCTCCTGTGTTGACTTACTGATCAGCTCTGCTTTCATTTACCGGTAGTTTTTTCCCCATAACATACGTGCTTTTTTGAGTAATGTTCTGCTTTTGCATAGATCCCCAACTACCGGTACAACTGTTGCATTTTGAATAAAACATTCTAAGGTCATTCAGGCCACAAAAATTGCTCTGACTAACTGGAAAGTGAGTTTTGCTGCTTTAGACCTGACCTAATTTAGACCTTCATTTTATTGACACCTCAGTGGTTTGTCATCAGCCTGTGATTTGCAGGCCCAGCACTGCTCATGCCTCTGCTGGCGCTCTGTTTCCCTTCCTGTCTGCCAGCAGCAACAACAGGTTGCTTTTAGGATGGCGATGCACAGCTTGTCATGTGGATGCAGTATCTTAAGAATCGTCAAGGGGAGGGGGTGGACTCACCTGCAGGTTGTGGAAAGGGGACAAAATATCTGCAGGAATGTCATCCTGAGTCACACTGTACTGCAGAGATCCAGGCTAGTTTCAGTTGGATGATCTTTTCATTATGGATCACGGTTGAATGAGTGGAGATAAGAATGAGATAACATGGCTGGTGATGTTCTAGATTTGTTAAGAGGAGAGATACCTGGAGGAGGCTGAATGCTTAGAACAGAGGGAGCTTAATTCATGCAGCAATAGTGAGCAAATGAGTGATACCTGCCCTGTGTTTGTGTAAGAACATGCTTGTTTTGTCATCATCTCACGTGTGCAGGTGAATAATGGCCACCACTGCTCTTTATTTCACCCTTTGTTGCTTTTCTTTTCCCCTATGTGTCTGCTTAGCTTTGAGATCTCCCTGTGAAGCCGGTGAAGTGCTTCGTGTGTGTGTGTGTGTGTGTGTGTGTGTGTGTGTGTGTGTGTGTGTGTGTGTGTGTGTGTGTGTGTGTGTGTGTGTGTGTGTGTGTGTGTGTGTGTGTGTGTGTGTGTGTGTGTGTGTGTGTGTGTGCGTTTGTATTTCTACCCTTGTGGGATCCGGGACCTGAAATTTCACCCACCTCGTGGGTACCAATTTTTTCCGTGGGGACCGAAGCTCGGTCCCCACAGGCACAAGCATTGGAATCAATAGAAAAA
Source organism: Oryzias latipes (assembly GCF_053564925.1). Taxonomy (NCBI): domain Eukaryota; kingdom Metazoa; phylum Chordata; class Actinopteri; order Beloniformes; family Adrianichthyidae; genus Oryzias; species Oryzias latipes. The sequence continues at coordinate 23,440,419 of NC_136248.1, read as the reverse complement.
AGCCTCCTGATATGCCTAGTGCTGTTTTTTTTGCAAAGTAAAATCGGTCCCCTGGAGATGACTTTTCATGACAAGGTGTGTTTCACCATGACATCCTAGTGGTCAGAGTGGGTATAGCAGTGTGTGACGTTGGACTAATGGGGACATTTTCCTGACAAAGTGTGTACTTTTTCAATATCATATTTTATGATTACAAATATTGAAATTACTTTTGGAAAGTGACAATATTTGTATTGTCAAACAGATATACTTAGTTGACACAAATTATGTCATTTTTAAAGCCAGGATAACCTGGCAATTTCTACTCAAATGTCAAAGGTAAAAAAGTGAGGCTTGAGGCCTAGTCCTGAAACAACACCTTTTGGGGTCTTGTGAGGGGAAATGTGATCGTAGGAGCATCACACTTTGTACAGTAGCTAAGTACAAGGTTTTAACCATTACTGGTAAGTTTGGTAGTTCTCACTCTAAGCAGATCTGAGAAATTAAAGAAAACACCTCATCAGGAAAATCTAGGATGAGCTTATTGTAAATGTTTGCGTCTCCCTTGGTGGCCCAGTTTACGCAAGAGACTCCAAACTCTGGATGGTGCATTAGGGTAACAGCCTGATGTAATGAAAGAAGTTTCAGCCCCCCAGGTCAAAGCATTGTTCCTGTAGCCCCCTGTACCCTTGTTTCGGCCTACTCCAATTCAAGTGTGAAATCAAGATTAAAAATGCTTCCCTTTGGCCAATAAAGCCAATCTTTGACTATGTTGTATCATTCATCCCCCTGATGCAAAATAACTTTGTTGTTTGTTGCTAGCATGATGCTAAAGCTAACTATCTAACCAGGCAAACAAGCAATCTAAAATTTGGTGAACTTATTAAGCACCCCATGAGGGGCTCTCATGTGAATTTTCTCCTGTTTTTAAACAATATTGGCCCAAGGGGGCAGCTCCAAATACCTGAAAAACAGAAGTTCCAGGGTTCACAGTTTCAAAAATATATGTCTGATTGTGGCAAAACAGACGTCTCCCAGTTTGCAAACCCCTGTACAACATGTTAAAAATGTGGGTGCACAGAAACCCCTAGATATTTTTCATCCCCAAACTCCTTGGAAGAAAAATCAGGAAGACGTACACAGTTACCCCATTCTGAAAGAAAACAGCAATTCTCAAAATGTTTTTGGATGGATTTTTCCCCCACAGGCCCATTTGAACCAGTGACCAAAGCCTGGGTTAAAAATTTGAATGTAACTTAAACACCAAAGGTGTTTTTTTTCCCCTAACAGAAGGCATTTTGTTAATATCCATCCAAAAAGGGTTTTTTGTGTAGGTACAGAACACCATCCCTCCTAATGCATTAGCATTAGCATAATGCTAATGCTTATGCTAACGACACACTGCCAGAGCTCCACAACAATATCAGCTCGCTCCAGCATAAGCACCCGGAGGCATTTTACGTGGTTGCAGGAGACTTAAACCATGTAAACCTGACAGACACTTTGTTCAAGTTCCACCAGCATGGGAAATAACACTCTGGACTGTGTCCACATCAACAAAAAAGATGCACACAGAGCTGTCCCCATCCTCATTTGGGCTTCTCCGACCACATCGCAATCGTGCTGGTTCCTGTTTACTGCCCTTTCCCCAGACGCCAGGCACCAACACAGAGGACCATCACAGTGTAGCCCAATGAGACTGCCCCAGCTAACCAAGACACAGACTGGCAGGTCTTCAGAAGGCAGCTTTGCACTAGGTGGAGGAGCACCTGGAGGATTATACATCAGGTGTCCTCAGGTACATCAGGAAGTGCATGGAGAACTTCACCTGCACCATGACTGTAACGTACTATCCCAACCAGAAACCCTGGCTGAACGCAGAAGTGTAGTCTCTACTGAAAAACAGGAATGCTCCTTTCCAGTTTGGTGACCAGGTAGCACTCAGAGTAGTGAGAAGGGATCTGCACGCTGGGGTGAACAGGGCCAAGCATACCCTCAGAGGATCCAGCAACATTTTACGTCCAATAATCCCCGTAGTATGTGGAAGGGCATTAAGTGCATCACAGACTACAACACCAGAGTTGTTCCGAAGACCCCTTTCTACAAGACGCACTCAACCTTTTGTAGCGCTGCTTTGAGCTTTGAGGACTCCAACCCTGAAGAGTGGAGAAGTGAGGAAGACCATCCAGAGAATCAATCTTCACAAAGCTTCTGGACCTGACAACATCACTGGACGGGTCCTGACAGACACCAGCTCACAGAGGTGCTAACAGACATTTTCAACACCCCCCTGAAGCAGGCAGTGTTCCCTACCTGCCTGAAGACCGTAACGATCATCCCAAACTCCAAAACATCCTCAGTGACAGGTCTGACGGACTATTGGCCAGTGATCCTAGCTCCGATGGTCATAAAATGTTTTGAAAAACTGTTCATGACCCACATCACAGAATCCATTGGTGTTACCAAGGACCTGCACCTATATGCATACAGGTCAAACCGATTCACACAAGATGTCACTAGTGGTCCACACAACACTCACCCACCTAGAGAATAAGAACTCGTGTGTTTGCCTGCCCTTTGTGGAGTTCACATCAGCCTTCAACATAATCATCCCAAATACCCTCATCCATAAACTGCACACATAGGACTGTGCTTCACTCTTTGCAACTAGGTCTTGGACTTCCTGAAAGACCATAGTCTGTGAAGATCTGTGACCCCCCCCCCCCCCCCCCCCCCCGATCACCCTCAGCACGGGCCTCCCACAGGGCTCTGTGCTAAGCCCCGTCCTGTTCACCTTGCTCACGCATGACTTCACAGCAAGTCACTCCAGCAGTCTGATTGTGAAGTTTGTAGATAACACATCTATACTTCGACGAATCACCAACAACGATGAGTCCAACTACAGGGAGGAGGTGGAGCATTAGGAGGGCTGGTGCAGAGACAACAACCTCTGCATCAATGTGAAGAAGACCAAGGAGATGATCGTGGACTTCAGGAAGGACAGTCATGCTCCTCCTCCTCCTCTTTACATCGGTGGGGCTGAGGTGGAAGTGGTTTTTAGCCTCAGGTATTTGGGTGTGCACATCTCCAACGACCTCACCTGGAGCACCAACCCATCCTGCCTGGTGAAGAAGGCACATCAGCGCCTCTATTTCCTTATTAGGCTCAAGCGTGCTGTGATTAGAATCTCAGTCCTGACCACCAATATGTGCATAGTGGAGAGTGTCCTGACCTCCTCCATCACTGTGTGGCACGGCAACTGTTCTGTGGCAGAGAGAAAAGCTCTGCAACGGCTGGCTAAAACTGTGCAGAGGACTGTGGTTTCACCTGCAGTTCACCACTGAGATCTACAAAACTGGATGCAGGAAACGAGCCTCCTGCATCCTGAAAGACCCCAGTCAGCCCTTGCACCCTCTGTTCTCCCTGCTCTTCTCAGGCAGGTAGTGACAGAGCATTAAGAGCAGGACCACAAGACTGAGGAACAGTTTCTTCCCAAAAGCAGTAAGACTGGTGGAGATTCGGCGATATTTGTATCGATTTTAAATGCTGTCAGGCTGATAATTATTTAATTATTTATGAGCGCCCTGCAGCGTTTAACTCTTGTTTTCCATGTAACCCTTGTGCTATCTTAGGCACTTTAACATTGGGAGTTGGGTCATCTAGACCCACTACATAGTGCTCTGAACCTTTTTTCTTCAATGATTTGTGATCTTCACTGGTGTCCATGGATTACATGAAATCTTTCCACCTTTATCAACCTTTGTCATGGTAGGGAGAAGAGGTCAATGTAAGGGTGGGGTCATCTTAGAATAGCATAAGGGTTAAGCCTCCGACCGCTAGTTGGCACCGAGCCTCTTTGGGCAGCTGTGATGGTGTGGCTCTACACCCCACCCCAATGAAAAGATCTCAGTGAGAAGCAACTTGTTTTTATGAGACATGAACCACGTTGACCACAGTCAACGTCACCCCCCGAAGAGGATGACATCAAATTAATGGGCCGAAAATCGTGTATTTCACACACAAAAAGATTAGTCTGAAACTGAAGTCGAAATGTTCGTCTTCCCGAGGCAACCAAATCATTAAAGGGTTGCTATGGAGATAAAATCAACAGAAAAGCCGCCATTTTGAAAAACGTGGAATTTTTGAATCATGTGATGACATATAGCTCTCACCAATGGAGCAATGTCTTTTTCTGAGTCAGTTGATGATACTGATCCCTAAGCTAGCACTTTTAGCCACATTAGCATAACTAGCATAGTTAGCATTATTAGCATTTTGAGCAATGTGTTTTTCAGAGAGAGTTGATGATGCTGATCTCAATGCTAGCACTTTTAGCCACATTAGCATAACTGGCATTGTTAGCCTAATTAACATTTTGAGCAATGTGTTTTTCAGACAGAGGTGATGGTGCTGATCGCTATGCTTGCACTTTTTGCCACATTAGCGTAGCTAGCTTAGTTAGCATAATTAGCATTTTGAGCAATGTGTTTTTCTTAGAGAATTGATGATGGTGATCGCAATGCTAGCACTTTTAGCCATATTGGCATAGCTAGTATAGTTAGCATAATTAGCATATGCAGCTTTGACTAGCCTTGATCAAAGGTGGGTGATGAGGGCGGTGAGGCTGGGGAGGGCGGTAAGAGCGGCGGTTGTGCTTAGAGTTGGGCGTGGAAGGCAGATTGTGTCTGCTATACCATGCTATACAACGCTGGTTGCGGCTTTAATTTTTACTTAGGATGGGCACCAAACCCATCCTACCATTGCAACAACACATCATCAGTTGGGTGGTTTGGGGACCACAGGATTTCCTCTCTGCTCTGTGCACATGATATTGTCCTGTTGGCTTCATCGAGCCAGGACCTACAGCATGCATTGGGGTGGTTTGTGGCCGAGTGTGAAGCGGCTGGGATGAGGGTCAGCACCGCCAAACCAAATCCATAGATCTCGACCGGAGAAAGGTAGTTTGCCATCTCTCGGTGGGTGGAGTGTCGCTGCCCCAGGTGGAGGAGTTTAAATATCTTGGGGTCTTGTTTAAGAGTGAGGGAAGATCGGAGTGTAAGATTGATTGGCAGATCGGAGCAGCGTCCGTAGTTATGTGGTCGCTGTATCAGTCTGAAGAGAGCTAAGCCAAAGAGCAAAGCTCTTAATTTACTGGTCGATCTTCATTCCAATACTCACTTATGGTCATGAGCTCTGGGTCATGACCCAAAGAACCAGGGCCCGAATACAAGTGGCTGAAATGAGCTTCCTCTGTGGGTTCACACTGTGGGGTGAGAAGCTTGGTCACCTGCGGAGAGCAGGTGACCAAGAGTATAACCACTTCTCCTCCACATTGAAGGAAGCCAGTTGAGGTAGCTCATGCGTGTAGTCCGAATGCTTCCTGGACGCCTCCCTGGGGAGGTGTTCTGGAACTGAATCACTGGGCAGAGGCCCCGGGGAAGACCCAGGACACGTTGGAGAGACTACATCTCAATGCCGCGGGGTCCCCCCAGAGAAGCTGGAGGAAGTGAGCTCTTTGTCTGGTTATCTTTGCTTAGACTCCTGCCCTCGTGACCCGATCCCGGAAAAGAGGAGGAGGAGGATGGATGGATGGATGGATGGATGGATGGATACATACCGAACCGAAACTCTGTGCCATGTTGCTGCCAGTATCAAATAAAAACACAAATTGGGGATAAGAACGGGTGGAGCAGAGCCTCTGACCAGCAAATGCATGGAGCATCATCCAAAATGCTGTTGGCAAAGCCTGTCAAAGTGCAGACTGTCACGTAAATAAAGCATCTTAGGCACATTAAAGCACTCTCCTTCATCCTGTCATGATGCCTCATCATCACACTTTTTTTGTTTTCTGGAAAGAATTTATGTTTTTATTTTCCTTTATTTTTGAAGCACCGTTCAGGCTCCTGAACCGTTTAAAAGTAAGAAACTAAATTAAGCAATGTTGAAAATAAACAGCATTTATTTCCTCAATCAGCCTTTTAGGGCCTTATTGGTTTAGCAACATCCATTCCATTTTTATTCTTACCATTTTTATTCTTTCTTATAGAAGAATATTTTGTTTTGGAAATCAAACAATGTTGACTGTGCCCTTTATATATTTTAAGTTACCAAAATAAAAGCACTATGAATTTGCTTGGGTAAAAGCAACTTATATATTATTTACAGTTGCAGGGCTTAACATTGTGCTAATCAAATAAATTGAATTTTACACTTTTATTCTAATGAAAGATGTATTACTCTTGTTTATCTGCTTATTTAATATAATAATATCCTATTTTCTATTTGCGATTACGTAGGATTTGCTGTGTAAATTAGGGTTCTTAATTACTCTTTCATTTTACCCCCCACCTTAGTAGCTGGCATAACACATAAATTCTTCCCTGTGAGATTATTAAAGTTTGATTTCTGCATTTATTTATAAACAAAACAAACTTTTTAATGATTACACAAGTGAATATAGGTGCTGTAGTAAAGCTGAGGCACCCATATAGTAAATAGTTGCCAGTTCCTGACTTTTCGGGTTCCCACCGTGACTATCCCCCTCCCCCACCAAGACTGAGAGAAGGGTGAGCAGAGCAAAGCCACACCCGCTCAGCTCCACAGGTGCATCGTCTCCCTCTCAGCTCAGGCAGCAGTGCAGACAGCTAACCCAGTGGAGTCTCAGAACGGCAAGGATTTTTCATGGAATCTAGGTAAGTCTCATCAAAACTTTTTAAAAACAGACAGTAAATGACTTTGAGACATATTTAGTCCGTCTAGGCATGCTTTTCTCCGGTGGAAATGCTCGAGAGCCGAGCACATGGCGATGCTAGCTAGCTCGGTCCTTTGAAGCTAACGCAGCATGTGCTTGTGGGGAAGCTAGCTTTCCAAATGATTTTGGTCAGGCTGTTACAGATCCTAAATACATTTTAAATGTAATTTATTGACGTGTGGCCTTAAATGTATTAATTTGTCTTAAATTCTGTGAGTTAACCCCCCCCCTTCGCGCTGCGCCAATCTTGCTGCTTGCCGTTTGTGCAAAAGTGTTGATAATTTTGATGCTCCAGCAAAAGTATCGTAGTCACGTCTGCATGTCTGGGATCATTACATCGTTTAGATATTCTTCGTACCGGGATCAAAGCTCCCGCTGCAGGAGCTCCGTCTGAGTCATGTGACCCAGTCTCACTGTCCCGCATTAACCCGAGAGGGTAAAACTAGAATAGTTAGAGGATCTCATTTTTTTCCTCTTGATGAAAATAAGAAAAATATCAAAGTTTAGGAGGCCCGACCGAAATTTAATGCTTCATCAGTTTGACATGTTCTTACATTTAATGCTTGTATGTATGCTTGCTTAGATAAACATGATGTTCATGGTCTTTGTAAATATGATTTATATATTTTAAAATGATCTTTAAAAGGTCTTAAAGTCTTAAATTTAACTTTTTAAAATCTGTAACCATCTTGGTAGTGTTTATTTTTTTTTTCATTTGAAAATGCTTACCAATTTGATTTACTTTGGTTAATTTGTTTGTTTGTTTTAAAACCAGCATCACTTCAGTATTTTGTGGTCTTGATTTTTAGAGCTAAACAAAAAATGTATGACACCATGGTGCCCTGTTGTACGGTAATCAAGTGACTTTAAAAAGTATTTCTGGTTCCAACATTTAGTAATATTTTGATCATGTCTTTTGTTTAAAACTCGAGTCCCGCTTACATGTTTTTATACTTTTGCTTCCTGGTTGGTTTATGGTGCAGTAGTAAATAATTGAGCACATTTAGTACTGAGCATTTATCTAAATACTTTAAATCAAAAACTCAGGAAGGTCCAAAGCTAATGTTCATTTTGTGAACCTCATCTGCACAGACCCACTGCTGCGTCATCATTAAGATAATTGTGTAAAGTAAACTTTGTTTATATAATAGTTTATCAGTAAGGACATTTTTTTAGCTGAGTCTGTCTTTCATCTGAGTGTTTAATTAAACAACCTTTCTGTGTTTGATTCTTAGAAGAACCTTCAGATTTAAAAAGCGTGTGAAGATGCTTAGGGAGCAAAAGAAAAGGTGCCAGAAGAGGTACACAGAGGGCCTGAAGACCAAACATCCACCTGTGCAGGTAAAGTTTTTTTGCCACTGTTTTCAGTATACTATTTATTGGGATCAAAATACTTATTTATAGTAGATTTCTTCTTTGTAACAAGATTCTTAAAAAAATTCACATTGCAAAATAATTTATCATCTCCTTTTTAATAATGTAATATCTATTAGATGTGAAAGCATTGGTTAACACATTTCTGCTAAACTGATGTAAATGAGTAAAGTCATTTGTGTCCCCTTTATAGCCCTCTGTATCCACTGAAAGCTGCAGCTCCTTGGTTGGATCTTCAGACATCCCAGAAAGAGAAGATGCTGTTGGCAATAGCTGGGTAAGTGTCAAAAAGAACGGTGTTTTTTACCCTATGTTAACTGTTATGAAATTCCTGCTTGCCAGAAATAAATAGCCTGCTAAATTCCTTGGGTGGGGGGAAAAATAAAAATGTGGTTAAAAGTAAAACTGCAAAGATTTAACTTGTAGAGTTTTAATTCATAAATCAGTTAAATATCTTAAAATGTAGATATTTAATTTAGTGAAAAATTAAATCCAACATGTGATTAAACTTGTGCAGTTTTAATTTGTACCTTTTTAATTTTAAAAAGTAAAAATAATCTCTTAAGGAATTGGAACCAGACACCAACACCACTGCCTGTGTCCAACGAGAACAGTCAGATACAGATGAGCCAGAGGTTCCTCCCCTGACAAGAACAGACAGTGTATTTGTAAGTATTTATGATGGAATCCAGCCAATATCAAATACTTTTGTCAATGTTTTTATCAATAGGGCTCAGAATCTTTATCATCAAACTTTGCCTTAGACCAGGGGTGGGCAAACTTTCTGACTTGAGGGCCACATTGGGTTCTAAAGTTTGATAGAAGAGCCGGACCAGGAGCAGATGCCAGGAGTGAGAATGAAATAATATGGAATCTGGATGAAAGCACTTTTCAAGCAAAATTATATTTTACAACATTTTAGAGTTTTTAGGTTAAAACTTTTGTTTTCATTTTAGAGCCAATTACACTAACAGCTTGATGTATGTTGTGAAAACTCAGAGAAATGCTCCATTCATGTGGTGTTTGAATGATCATAAGAATGAAAAAAAAAACACATATTCAAACACCACATGGATGATAAAGCGGAGCCCCCAAACCTTTTCTTATGAGGGCCACAATAAGTCTTTTTTCTTTAAAACTTTAAGCTTCTTTATTTTATTGTGAAGCCCTATAATAAAGTTTTATTAATTCATGATCCTTTTAATACAACAAATAACACTATTTATGAAATAAAAAATAACCAAATTACTCTCTCTGTGATTTTCAAAGACAAAAAGTCAGGAAACAATATGCTGATACATTAAAAAGAAAAAAACAATGAATAGTGGATCCTCTCCCGTCTTCGTCCCGCTGAGACTTTGAAGCTGCAGCTCCTCACACGTCTCATAGTTTGCTCTAATACTGAGCAGCTGTGTCCTGCATGTCGTTTTCTTATCCAGTAATAATGAAAAAAGCAAATTTATCTGTCTTCTGCTGCAGCTAATCGTATATCTGCGTTACCTTTTCACCAGTACAGAGTTCTTCGTTTTTTGCAGGAGTTATGTTCTGAAAATAACCGTGATCTGTGAAATCCACGGAGTTTGGTTACTTACAGACGTTTTTTTATGGTAGTTAAACTTCTCACTGCCTTAATACACTTTTCTCACACAGACATGAACATTTTCACCTTTTCTCTTGTTTAAATTCTCAAACCTTCATAGAAATTAGGTCCAGGATCTTAGAATGAAAACAAAAATTTCTGTAGATCTAAAGCGCTCTGCCTTTCTGTACAGGAGACATGGAGATTGACTGACAGGGTCTTCAGCCAATCAGGACACAGGACAGGGTGTTTAAAAAAAGCAGCATAATCGATCTAAAAGAATGAGCTAAACTGGGAAAGATGAACTGTGACGTAGAAAGGGAAGACTGTCTTCTGCTCTATTTGACAGATTTTTAGAGGGTTTCAGGTTGGAGCTCAGACTGCAGTAGGGGGGAAGAAAATGTCACTTCTAAAATGGGCAGATAAAAAAAAACATGGGTCTCTGATATTGTTCAATGGGCCGTACCAAACATGGAGGCGGGCCGGATCCAGCCAGCGGGCCGCAGTTTGCCCACCCCTGCTTTAGACTGAACTCTTAACTTTTATAAAATATTATTTACAAAGTGGTGTATTACAATTTAAAATGAAAAACTTGTTTCTTTTCTCCAGCTCACTAAAGACTACTTTACCAAGCATGCCATGGTTCAAGATCTGTCAGACCTCCCCTCAAGCTGCATAGAAACTAAAAAAGCAGTAGCCTGCAGAGACTTTCGGCTAGCAGACAGATTGTGAGGATAATTATTTACTGACGGAGTTTTTTTAAATGTGTTTTTAGCTTTTGTTTATTTTTCTGATGGCCTGCAATCTACCCTGCTCATTACGTTAATGAGCACTCCATTTTAACACTTGTTCTATTCTGTTTTTACAGGGACTTCGGGACTTCAACATCTTCAACAAAACATCAAATGGAGTCGAGGAGTGAAGACAGTGAATCTGGTATTACACCCCCCCCCTTCTAAATTTAATCTTTTTATACAAGCGTTCCCAGTTGAGTTTTAATCGTGAAATCGACTATTTTAGCCAAAATCACTAAACCTATTTTGCTTTAAAGACAAAAACAAAACCTAACAGAGTAGTGTGATGTCGCACACAGGGAGTTCCATCTTGCCCTGATGGCTAAAATCTGGCTCAAAACTGTCTGGCAGGATTGATCCAATATTGCTTGTCATTATTTTTGCCCCACTAATATTAGCGTGAGGCTATAAGCTCGTGCTCGCACAAACGGCTATCTGTGACAGGGAGGGGAAGTAAGCCCAGTATTGTATTTCTAATGAACCACTGCCTATGGTCTTAAAAAATGTCTTAAAAAAGCAACACAGCTTTTGGATCTTGGCTAAAAACTGCACAATCATAATTAGGAGATCACTTTTAACGATTTTGACAAAAGAAAAAAAATGCATGTCTATGAAGACTCTCATTTATCCAGGTTGATTCCATTTCCACATCATAGTACAGGGTCGGGCAATTATTTTAAGTCGCATTGGGCCACATTGGGTTATAAAATTGGATAGAAGGGCCGGACCAGGAGCAGATGCGTGGAGTGAAAATGATTTAACATGGAATGTAGATGAAAACATTTGGATTGAAAATTATATTCTAAAACAGAATATTCTAGAGTTTTTAGTTTAAAACTTTTGTTCCCATTTTAGATCTCTATTTTATTGTGAAGCCCTTTGGTACCTTCAAGGAGTTGTAAAGTGTTGTATGAATAAAGTTTCATTCATTCATGATCCTTTTAAGAAAATAAATAACACTATTTATGAAATAAAACAATGACCAAACAACACTCTCTATGATTTTCAAAGACAAAAATTCAGGAAAAATATACTGACATTTAAAAACAAAAACAATAAATGATGGATCCTCTCTCGTCATAATTCCTCAGAGACTTTGAGCTCATCTTGCGTCTCACAGTTTGGGCAGCTGCGCTTTCTGTTTTCATCCAGTAATACAGAAAAAGCGAATTTATCTGTCTTCTGCTGCAACTACACATATATCTGTGTTACCTTTTCACCACTACAGAGTTCCCTCCTTTATTGCAGGAGTTTCGTTGTAAAAATAATCGGTGAAATCCACGGAGAATGATTACAGACGTTTTAAATTTATGGTAGTAAAACTCCTCACTGCCTAAATACACTTTTCGCAGACAGACATGAACATTTTCACCATTTTCTCTTGTTTAAATTCTTAAACTTTCATAGAAATTAGGTCCAGGATCTTAAAATGAAAACAAAGATCTGATCACGATCAAAGATTTCTATAGATCTGAGAGCTGCGCGTTTCTGTACAGGAGTTGAGGCACGGACTGGGGAGATTGATTGACAAGGTCTCCAGCCAATCAGGACACAGAACAGAGCGCACTGTTTAAAAAAGGCAGCATGATCGCTCAGATATAATGAGCTAAACCGGGAAAGATGAAATGCGACGTGGAAAGAGAAGACTGTCTTCTGTTCTATTTGACAGTGATTTTAAAGGTTTTCAGGTAGAACACAGACTGCAGAAGGTGGAATAAAATGTCAGATCTTGATTGTGTGGCCAGATTAAAAAAAAAGTGTGTTCGGCGGGCCGGACCAAAGATGGAGGCGGGCCGTATCCAGCCCGCGGGCCGTAGTTTGCCCACCCCTGTCATAGTAGTAGGTTTAGGGGCTGTCATCTGGACTTGGTTTTTAAAGTTAGAAAACGTTTCACCTCTTATCCAAAAGGCTTTGTCAATTCTGACAGAAAGCTAAACCTACTACTATGAAAGAAAATAAATGTACAGTCAGGACCATAAATATTTGGACAGAGACACATTTTTTTCCAATTTAGTTTCTGTACATTACCACAGTGAATTTTCAATAAAACAACTCGGATGCCATTGAAGTGCAGACTTTCAGCTTTTATTCCATGGGTTGAACAAAAAGATTGCAGAAAAATGTGAAAAACTAAAGTTTTTTTTTTAAACACCACCCCATCATTTCATGGGCTCGTTAGTCATTGGACAAATGAAATAACTGAAAACAAAATGGTCATTACTAATATTTGGTGGAAAAGCCTTTGTTGTCAATGACAGCCTGAAGTCTTGAACTCATGGACATCAGCAGATGCTGGGTTTTCTCCTTCTGAATGCTCTGCCAGGCCTTTACTGCAGCGGCAAACAGTTGCTGTTTGTTTGTGGGCCTTTCTGTCTGAAGTTTAGTCTTCAACAAGTGAAATGCTGCTCAATGGGGTTAAGATCAGGTGACTGACTTGGCCATTCAAGAATATTCCACTTCTTTGCTTTAATAAACTCCTGAGTTGCTTTGGCTGTATGTTTTAGGTCATTGTGCATCTGTATTATGAAACGCCGCCCAATCAGTTTGGCTGCATTCACCTGGAAGAGATTGTGTTTAAAAAATGCTTTCGTTTTTCACATTTTCATGCAATCTTTTTGTTCAATCTATGGAATAAAAGCTGAAAGTCTGCACTTCCATGGCATCTGAGTTGTTTTATTTAAAATTCACTGTGGTAATTGACAGAAACTAAATTAGAAAGAATGTGTCTCTGTCCAAATATTTGTGGTCCTGACTGTAGTTGAAGCTGGACTTGAAGAGCTGCTTCACAGTGCTTCCATGGCTGTTGTGTATGTGCCATTAGGGCATGGGTCTTTAATATTGACATTTTCTCAATTCAGGGAAGACAAAAAGTGTATGATTGTCATTTTAAAATAACCATATTGTTCATACAATGAACAGGACTCAAGACTGAAGAACGGACACGGCAGTGAAAAAGTCTAAAAGTCTAAGAAGCGACCCTTACAAACAGGTATGCTTCCTACATGTTACACTTTTAAAAGTTTCTTAAAAATGGCACAAACTATGTTTTCTAACAACCATTTTTAAGGGAGGGGGGTATTATTTATTATTACATTTCTTGCTTATAGCATATGTAGTTCAAAGATAAAATGTTACTAATAATTGTGCACAAGAGGTACATGTCATCAAAACTGTCTAAATCAGACTTTGAAACATCTCACTGCCAACATTGAAAGACTTGAGTTTCATGAAATTGTCTTATGTCAGCTTTCAATGAAAATGTGAGGTTGTGTGGTTCTTGTTGGGTTTTTAATTAAAATGTTTTCAAAAATGGAGCCCATGGTTTCTACACAGCAGAGAGACTAAGGCATCGATACTGCTGAGACGGGTAACTTTGCACAATACAGAATCATTTCTAACTACACCAGCAACGTGGCTCTGATACTTTATTTCCTTCTTTCAACACAAGATAAGAAAATCTATTTCTGTGGGCTTTCTTTTCTAATGAACATCTGACATTTAGTTAACACTGTTACAAGTAGTCAGACGTTTTGCTGAGCTTTTGATATATATCGTAGCATCTCCTTAGTTTTTGTAAATAAGAAATGCTCATTACCTTGAATCTGGTCTAATCACGTTTTGTACGTTGGTGACTTATAACATTTTTTCCTTTCTTTTTCTAAGGAGCTTAAAAAAAAAGGACCTGGTCTTCAGCAGAGTGCCGAGCATTGGAAAAAATTTTAGGAACCTGCATTGAAGGTGGGAGGGTACCAGGAAAAAATGTCTTTCCTGCATAGAAGCTTCGCAGAGGGAGCTGGAAGGACGAACATGGCAGGCAGTCAAGTTTTTTGTTAGGAACAAAATCACAGCACTGAGGCGGTATAGTTCAAAAAGACGTTAGTTTTTGTTAGTTAGAAAGATGTGATTCAACTTTATTTTGTTTTCTTTAATTTAAACCAGTGCTTGTAAATCTAAGTTCCAAATTTAAGCTTCAGACACATGCACTTATTTATCTTAGTGACCTTTTTTTCCGGAAGCACTTAATTTTCATTTGAAGCACGTGTATCGGTCAAAGGTGACCTTTTAATTTCTGAAGCACTTAATTTGTATTTAAAACATATGTATAGGTCAAAGGTGACCTTTAATTTCTGAAGCATTTTATTTGTATTTGAAACAATTGTATAGGTCAAAGGTGACTTTTTTTTCCTGAAGCACTTGATTTCATTTTGTAATTTTTTGACAGGTCAAATGTCACTTTGTTTTTATAAAGCACTTAATTTGAGTTCAACAGGTCTTTGTTTTCTGGTTAAATCTGTGTTTACGTTGTGGAACTCCAGGCCTTTAGGGCTGATGTCGTTTTAGTTTTCCAGATCTTTTTGCTCTACCCCCTTCCGATCCGCTGCCCCGGTGATTCCAGTCAGTTAAAAGTAGGAAAGGGAAAACGAGGGGGAGCCCTAATTTTTGTTTTCCACCAACTCCTGCTTTTGATTGACTGAGCTCACCTGGCCCAGTAGATCAACAGGAAGTAGAAGAAGAAAATCTGGAAAACAAGCAGGATGTCAACACTCCAAACCTGGAGTTCAACAGCCCTGCAGTAAGTGTGTGATAGAACGTTTAACGGGTCAAAGGGAACCTTGTTCTGTCCAACAGCAGTATATTTAGTTTTATAGATTGGTAACTATAAATAAATTGCCCATGTCTCTTATTTGCTGTTCGCAGTTTCCTTCATAACAAACATATTTTGACAGTGAATGATGCCTTGCATGTTTGGTAAATGACTTTATTAGTCAGGAAGTGTGAAATGAGTACTACAATCCCAATTGCCTTAGTTACAGAGCTGTTAACCAAAGTTAGAGTAACTACTGTTGTATGGGTGGTCCCCATGGGAAACCAAAATTCAGGTTTATTTTTCATGTTAGTGTTTTCAGTATTTGAAATGACAACACTCCTTGAAAAAAAATTACATTATTTTAGCAGTTAAAACCATCTCAGAAAACCTTGTAGAAAAGGTGGATCCCACCAGGAGGGTCCTAGTCATGGGACCTCACGGGGTAAGAAATACGGGTAGGTGTGTGTGTGTGTGTGTGTGTGTGTGTGTGTGTGTGTGTGTGTGTGTGTGTGTGTGTGTGTGTGTGTGTGTGTGTGTGTGTGTGTGTGTGTGTGTGTGTGTGTGTGTGTGTGTGCAAACACAACAGCATTGTGAGTCCATGGTTTGAACAGTTCCACGGTTGTGTCCAATCCTCTCATATTGGGTCACTACAGAAACAAAGGGAGACGACAATGGCGCTATTGTTTTTAATAAACGCGTGTTCAGCCATCCCTGTGACCCCCCCCAGTACGGCATTTGTACCCGGTTTGTGATTGGTCTGTTCACTTCACACCATTTACGCAATAAATACTCATGTGGTGGGTTCTTTGTAATACTGCTTTTATTTTGTTAGATTTTGTTTGCTGCATGGTAATCTATACATCAGCCCCCTATTACTTTTTTGGGGGATGTTCCCCCAGTATTTCTACCATTGTGGTGTATAAGATCTGAACTGAGTGACCCCCCTCCCCGGGAGATTTATCTTGGTTACCAGAGAACTTTTTGAAAATGAAATGTCAAATACCATTTTCATGAACATTTTAATTGACAGAGTAAGCAGTGTTGAAGAAGAGAATGAAAAAGCATTTTGCTTTTTCATTTTAATTTTGAGTCAAAATATGCAGCTTCATTTTCAAAATGAAAAAGCATTTCTGGTATTGACTTTTATTTTTAATTATGCTACAGAATCGCTTCCATACAGACAGACTCTAATCACTCACTGCTTGCTTGCGTTGTCTGGCTCCAGTGTGGTGGTGTCCATATTGTGAAAAAATGGCGCCTGAATTGACATCATTTGGCTGGAGCTGGATTAAGCCAATAATATATACAGTCAGTCAATGATTTCTATAAGATTAAAGAACATCAGTAGCTCAAAAATCTGTAGTTATGTTAAAAAAAACAACCTCAGACACAAAAAGTCAGTAACTCGGCCCTGTCCTGTGGGGGGGCATTCTGGGGGGGGGGGCACTATTGGTACGGGGCAGGGGGGGTTGACGGGTCGGGGTCTCCGCTGAGGCCATCGGCGGTTTCCCCGGCCGGTTGGCTGCCTCGGTCCCGTCGAGGCCTGACCAGAGCTCTTCTAGGGCCGGCGTTTGGGGGTGGGGGCCTGGGCTTGCTCCGGGGGGGGCCAACGCTTTCTGGCTCCTCTCTCTCTGTGTGGGGGGGGTGGTGCTGGGCCTGGGGTGTCGGCGCCTCCGGGGGTGGGGCCCCTGGGCTGGGTGGGCCTGGCCCCCTTGTTGGGGGGGGGGGGGGGGGGGGGGGACAGCTGTTTGACCACCTCATATAACCTCATAATAGGGTGAGGGGTTGGGGGGCTTAGCCTGCGTTGAGCCTTGGGGGGGGGGGTTTACTAGGCAGTGGCCCCCCTCCTATGGTTGCCGTATGGAGTGGGCCCCCCCTCTTTCGGTTTTATTTGCACCTTAAACATGTAGGGCCCTTGGTAGGGGGGGTGCTTGGACATCACTGCCAGCAAGCAGCAGATGTCCTCCTGGCACCCTACCCGCCAATTTTAACCGCACCTTAGACATTTAGGGCCCCTTGGTGGGGAGGGTGAGGGGACGTCACTGTGAGTAATCAGGAGATGTCCCCTTAGTGCCCTACCCGCCAATTTTAACTGCACCCCCCTTAGTACATACACCCCTCCCCCCCTCAATATATACATCCCAACATAAACACACACACATGCACACACACACTCTCTCAAACACACATACACGCACACACATTTTGCAAGGAAGGTGGGACCTAGGACCATCTGTCCCCTGCCTCTTCCCTGGTGGGGGGTACGGGCCCCTTTGCAACGGCGGCCGTGTCCCCGGGGTGCCGGCTCCCTGGGCCCGGCGGTGCTCTCTCCGCACGGTGGGGGGGGTTCACATTACATCTGAGCCGGGGGTGTTCGTGTCCCTGGGGGGTGGGTTCTGGTCCTTGCTCCCGAGTGCTGGGCCCCGCCAAATTTCCAACTGTGGCCGAGCCTGGTCGGGCCATATTTACAACACCCCTTGTGGGCCCTCTTTTTTCCCCGGGGTTCCCCCCTCCTGGGCGGGGGGGGGGCGGCGGGCCCCTGCCTCGCTCCTCCCTGGACCAACCGTGGGCCGGGCGGATGGCTGCCTGGAGTGCGGAGCGGGTCTCCCTTGGGGGGTCCTGGCTCGTACCTGGGGTTGGGGCGGGGGGATGCCCGGAACTCCTGGGTGGTGGTGGGGTGCTCGTCTGGGGCTGTGGGCGTCCTTCTCCGGTGGGGCCCTGCGTTGGGTTCTCCCGGCGCGCCGGGGGGGCTGCTCTCCTGGTTGGGCTGGGGCGGCGCTCTCTTTCCCTCCGTGCCTCCCTGCTCTCTGGCTCTGGGGGCCTTGCGGCGGCCCTGCTGGCCCTGGCCTGGGTGGCGGGCTTGGTCGCCCGGGCGGCGGTTGTTCCCTGCCGGTTCCCGTGTGGCGTTGGGGGGATTCCGGCTGCCGCTGCTGGTGCGGTGGGGGTCTTGGGGTGGGGATGGCTGGGCACTCTCCCTCCTTCTTTTCACGTTCCACCATCCATTTTAAAAGAACATAAACACTCACCTGAGCACAGGTGTTAGCTCAACAGACTGAATGACTGAAATATTTCACACTAGTTGGTTTTAAGGCATAAGTATGCGTGTGAACACTATCTGTTTTGTGTACATGTCGACAGGTGGACATTTTTGCAACTAACAGGTGTGTTTATAACATTTGAGTGTGTGTGGACAGGCTCCGCCCTTTTTTTTTTTTTTTTTTTACATTTAAACCTTACCATAATGATTAACAACCAGTAAACTTGTTGCTTTATGCTGCTTCATGGTCTTATCCCCCTTCCCCTCCTATTATCACCCCCTACCCCCCCCCCTCTCTCTTCTTCCCCTCTTTCCTTTTCCGTCCGGTCCAACACCAAAGATTTTCAGACATGTTTGAAATTAATAAAGTTTGGCCTCAATTACAAAAGGGGTTTATTCAGACATACCTTTGGTTTGTCTGAAAATTAATAACCCCTCTTGTTAAAGTAAAATATGTCCAACCCAAGAGGCCCTCAGCTCTCATCTGACTGCCCAGCTGTTGGACAGGACAAGTTAAAAAAAAAAAAAAATTAAAGTTAAGCTAATTTGTGAGTATGCTAAGGCGTCCAGTCAGAAGTAGACCAGATTAGTTGAATTAGCAGCTTTCCCCGCACGGGGTGAGAACATAGGCTTGAGCTCCCACTGGGTAGACTGGTTCTTATGATCCACCCTGTTTTAAGGCATAGGTGCCGGCATTGTTGCTGATATTCATTATGTTGGTCACCTATGACTATGACTATGAAGTGTATGACTGCATTTTCTACAGATGATACGTCAGTGGCATATCACATTGATGTATTCAGGAGTGAATGTAATCTGCTTTTTTCTGTCTGCCTAATGTTTTTTAATGGAAATATCCCATCTCGGTGTAGACTGATGCTCATGTCTCACCCCACACACAATGAAAGTGTGTGATTGGTCTCAGGCTGTTTCTCACGGCACAAGAGTGTCCCTCTGAATGGTGCTTAGCTTCAGGCAGAGTCTTCAGAGAGCCTTAGTGGGACATGCACTGCTTTTCAATTAATGGTGATTACCAATGTATTTTTGAAAGGTGAAAAATATTTTTTGTTTAAAAAATAAGCCATTCAGTAAATGTACTTTGCAACGCTCAGAAGACTTCAGTCAGTGCAACAAAAATTTGGTTTAAAAACGTTTAATCAGCGTAAAGAATGTTACAAGACAAAGCCTCTTTAGGGTTAATCATGAACAAGTCTTGGAAAAATCTGTCATGTGGAACCCAACTCACAACTAAATGAATTATTTAATGATGTTTGGTTTCTGCTAAATGAAAAAGTTGATGAGATGTGAAAGAGAGAGTCTTCTCATGCAATTAGTATCTAGAAGATTGAATTATTATACTACTTAAAACAAGATATGGTTGGTGGTGATCAAATTTTTTGATGTCTGTGTCTTCATTAGAATCTACAATTCCAGTGCTGTACTACAACATTAAGGATACAAATTAGTTCCAGACAGGATGGCATGCAGCTCTTTGTTGTAACAGTTGGTAGAGTTAAAGAGGGACAGTGGAAGGGTGGAGAAGGGAAGTAGGTGGAGCTTCTGAGGAGAGACGAGACTGAAAATTGCCTTAACTTGGGAAAAGAAGGAAAGGGTGTACTATACTTTTGTCTGTTGTCTGCTACATTGATTGTATCCCCGAATCTTTTTTCTTCTTTATCTTTTGCCTGCTCCCTTTAGGGGTCGCCTCAGTGAGACATCCCCTTCCATAATCCTATACTCTGGATCCTCCTCATTCACACCAACCAACCTCGTTGCCATTTTTAGTAAAAGTCCTTGAAAAGGTTTTTTTTTTTACCAACAACTCACTGACTTTCTCTAAATAAACAATTCATTTGATGTTTTCCAGTCAGGTTTTAGACCCCATCATAGCACAGAAACTGCAGAGTGTCAGGGCTAAACATGGGGAATCAGCGTTTCAATCTTATACAGCCAAAAAATGGAACAGTCTCGCTGAGGTTGTGAAACAGGCCTCTACTATATTAAGGTTCAAATCTAGACTTAAAAAAATCCTTTTTATAAAACTGAAGGGGCCTTATCGTTACCTGTTTTCATTTTCTTTTCTCTTTCCTTTTTTTTTAAAGTAAATGTTATAATTATTATTTATGTTTTTAACATTTGAACTGCATAATCACTTTGCCTTCTCTGAACTTGTCCAAACTATCTTAATCAGGGTTAATAGCTTGATCTTCAAAAAATCTAATGTAATTTGTACCTCTTCATTCATTCAACTCTGCCTTCTGTCTCTTTCTCAGAGCCACTGTCTCTAAACTGTCTCTTTTCATTCTTGCTGACATTCCTCTGTCACACCTGAAACCTTCTTCCATCCAACCTGTTTTCCCACTCTCTCTCTGTTGCTCTGGACTTTTGACTTTAAGTACTTAAAGTCCTCTGCCTTCTTTATCTCTGCTTGAGTTCCTCTTATTTGCATTCAGTCTTTTTTTCTGCTGACCTTTATTGGTCTTCTTTACAGGGCAAACCTCCATCTATCTAGTCATCTACAGTCTATATACAGATCACAATGTCATCTGCAAACATCATGGTCCATAGAGATTCCTTTTATAACCTCATAGGTCAGTCTGTCCATCACCAGAGCAAACAAAAAAGGAGCTCAAAGCTGATCTTTGGTGCACCCCCACCTGTACCCTGTTATCCTCTGTCACATTAACAGCATATCTGGCCACTGTCTTACAGCTGTCGCATATTTCCTGAACAACTTTAATGTACTCTACTTCTCTGCCACTTTAGACTGCCTCATCCAAAGCTACAGCTCCTTGCTATACTCTGTCACAGACTTTCTTTAGACCCAACAGAGCTCCTTCTGACCTTCTCTCTTCTTATCCAGAAGCATCTGTAAAGACAAATTTTGCGTCTGTGGTTTTCTTCATTGACATGAAACCATACTGTTGCCCACAAATGCTGACTTCTGACCTCAGTCTAGATTTAACCACTCTTTTCTGTAACTTCAGTGTGTGACTCATCAGTTTAATTTTTTCTATAGTTTCTACACCTCTGCAAAAGTGCACCATTTCATTCCATTCCTGAGGCTACCTTTCAACCTCCAAGACCTTATTAAAACAGCCAAGTCAGAAACCACTGCCTCTTCTACTCCTTGCTCTCTAAAATTTTCCTCTTTCTTCAAAGTTCGTCTCCCATCTTTCCATCACACCTGTGGAACCCGTCAACACATTTCCATCCCTGTCCCTGATGACCCTAACTTGATGAACCTGCTTCCCATCTCTGTTTCTCCGCCTTTACTAACCTTTATAAATCTGTTTTTGCCTCTTTTGTGTCCAACCTGTAGCACCAGTCATATCCGTCCTGTTACTCTTTCTACCACCAAGTCTGCTTATCCATTTTTCCTTTTTCCAGATGACAAACCAAATACCTTACTCTCAGCGTCCTTGATCACTTTAGGTCTGGCTGTCCAGTCATCTGGGAGAACCTCGTGATCTCCCAAAGCCTTTCTCAACTCCTCCCTCAAAGCCACTCAGCACTCTACCTTTTATAACTTCCACCACTTGGGTCTTTCTTCTGACACTTTTCCTCTTCCTCTCTACTAGTCCTGACGTCCTCCTCACACCACCATTTTATGCCGTCTGGCTACATTCTCTCTGCTACAATTTTGTAGTTGCTGATCTTTTTCAGATTATAGCGTCTGCTCAAGATGTAATCAACTGGTGAGCTCCTCCCACCACTCTTATATCACTACACATTTTCTCTTTTCTGGAAAGATGTGTTCACCTCTGTTATTTCACCATCTGTCATTCTGCATGTTTGTCCTGAACACCAAACTTATACATTATATCCATCTGTTCTCCCCCATCTTTGTTGAAATCTGTCCCAGTCACCACTCTTTTTTTTCCCCTAAATCAACCTCCCTCCAGACTTTCTTCTTCTAATGAAGCTCACATCCTACCTGGAGGCTATAATCACTGACGATATTCACCATCACACCGTTAACTTCCAGCTTCAGACTCATAACTTGACCTGACACTATTAACCTCCAGAATATTACTGGCAAACTCCTTGTTCAGGATCAGTCCTACTCTGTTCTTCTTTCCATCTACACCATGCTAAAACCCTTCTCTCAATTTAAAGGCCTCCCTCCCTTTCCGTCTGGTCTCCTAAACACACAGGATATCCCACTTTCCTCTTTCCATCTTATCCAGGTGACTTTTTTTTTGTCTGGATCACTTTAATCTCCTCCCAGTCTCTTTACTCCACAAATCTGGTTGGTGTTATTTTAGAACAGAAGGTCTTTTCTTCCCAGCAAAGAAACTCGGGAGCTGAAGAAAACCATTCAGACGGAAGTATTATTTAGGCTAAAAGTGGCCTAATAAACATTTGAACAATGTTCTGTGAGAGACGATGGTCTTTAAATCCTATTTTTAGGATAATTCTGTGTTTCTGCAGTACAGACAGTTTAAAATGTACACATATCTATCTTGTTTGTTTTGTTTGTCTAAAAATCAATGACCTTTTTTGTGTGGATTTCTTTCCTTGCGGCAGTAACTCAATACTACACGTCAAGGAGAAGAGTAGGACATCTAACTGGCAAGCAGCCACTTCCAATATGCATCTGTTAACTGAGTGTTACATTCAGGCTACTGTCATTGAATGCATCTTCATTCATTCAAACTGGAGATAAAATGATTGTGACGGATCTATCAAACTGAATCCAACAACTCTCGCAATGAGACAACTGCAATTACAAACGGTGTGCTTCAGTCATTGATGCCCTTCTGACTGGCAGTCCACAGTAAAAAAATAAATAAATAAAAAAAACTTTCATATGTAACTTTTGTAATTTTCTATTTATACACTACTACAGGTTTTTGGCAGCAAGGACAGTAAGCTAATTCATTAAAAGCATACAGTTTTTACTTAAATGAATCAAGTGGACATAGTCATGCAAACAGCTTTTAGCCTCCCGGCACAGCAGCAGGAGAAAGCCACTGCTCTGTCTGTTCCTAGTGGGAGGGGTTTTATAGTAGCAGGGGTCACAGTGAAAGAATGTAAAGTTATAAACTCTGACATCCCCTGCTTCTCTTACTGTTTCTTTTCTTTAAATACTTTGTTTTTCCTCAAGATGCAAAACAAAGTAATGCACTTTGCTTATATGGGCATCTTGAGTATTTTTTATGTATAGGAATATATTGAGTTAAAATAGGTTATTGTTATATATGCGTTTAAACTACTTTGTTTAAATTACTTTAGGCTTTTATTTTGTTTTTTTTCCCCTATTTTTTTTTCTTTTCCTTTTTACTGATCCAAAAGATGATACGAAACTATGACCCTCAAACTGTGACTCGATCCGAACTGTCAGTTTTGTGATCCGCTGCACCCCTAACAAAAGAGATTAAAGACTCACTCCAATGAAAATTGTGGTTTTGGTGTTTTTAATGTGTTCCAGTGGCATTTATCCGATGATGGAGGATGTAAAGAAAATTAAGTTTAAAATTGTGTTTATTAGTATTTCTGTATAAAAATCATGATGGAAAAAATGCTGTTGGAAAAACCTTGTTGCAGTGACGGTTGGAGGTGGGAGGGGCTGTATGCTCCTGGGGAAAGAGTCTTAAGAAAGGGATGGTGGGGCGTGTGGGCAGGCTTACTCCATACCAATGGTCCCTCTCACAACTGAGTACCAGTCACTGAAATTTTTCTCACTGAAGCATCTCTGACTTTAAAGAGTTCAGAACTGTTAATTCTTGGCTCACTTCTATGGTCGACTCCACACTTTGTAAATCCAGCATCTTTCCCATTTATCCCAGCGACTAAGTGATTCTAAACCTGATTCTGTTGGGTTTTGTTTCCAATGTCTCTGGTTGAACCTTTTGAATGTCTTCTTGAAAATATTTAAGCCTACGTACTCTGATTTTTTTTTTTTATCTTTACATCTCAAAAAGCCGGAGAAATTGAACAATATCTGCTAACTAGTGGATGCGTCATAGCATGATCAAAGCATTAAGTGTTATAATAAAGTGAATAGGTTTTAGCAGGGAACAGTTGATAACAGTAGTCATCTTGTTTCCCGTTTATTCACTCTTTCTACTGGTTTTATTATAACTCCATCAATTCAGGATGTCAAATGATCAGTTCAGTGGCCTTTTGGTAGAGTGTCCGCCCTGTGACTGGAAGGTCGTAAGTTTAAATCCAGGCCGAGTCATACCAAAGACTCTAAAAATGGGACCCAATGCATAACCTGCTTGACACTCGGCATGAAGGGGTTGGATAGGGAGGTAAGCCACCAAATGTTACCCGAGCGCGGCTGTGTCTGCAGCTCATCGCTCCCCCAGGGGATTGGTCAAATGCACAGAACAAATTTCACTCAGCTAGGTGTGTGACATATAATGGAACATTAACTTTAACTTTAAAATTTTTTTTTTTTTTTTTTACATTTCTTCGTACCAAATCTTTGTTTGTTTATACAAGAGCTAGACAGTTCTATTGACATTGCCAGATTACAATTGTGACCCCAGGTCAGATTATAAATTACTATAGGACATATTCACAAGTTAAGAGATTACCAGTATGCTTTTGTCCTTTTAATGTACATAAAGATAATGGCAGCTTTTAAGGCTAAAGTACTGTTTGAACAAAATTTATTTCCTTTGACTAGAAAAAGTAATGAGTTTTAGAACTTTGAGTCTATTTTATAAATGGATGATTTCCCTTAGACTTATGGGTTTATGAGCGGATTGGAATGATTTTCTCTTAATATTTAAAAATTTTTTTTTGCAAGAATGCCATTTTTTTTCTTCTCTTTTTGAAAACGTAAGCAAAGCAAGTTTTTTATAAAATAAAAAAGTCTGCGGAAAGTTGTGAAGTTACGCCTCCTGCTTTCAATAAGTTTGCTAATGGAGCTGCAGCTTGAACCAAAATAAAGGCGTTAAAGGGACCTTGTGTTGGTGACGTGTTGGCTGCAGAAGCACAGGGCTCCCCAGTGAGTCCCCAGGGCTCAGCAGATACTATTCTGCCTGTTCCAGCCATAAATCCTCTTTGCATGGCTAGTGATCAACCCAGGATGTAAAGGAGCTTAGTAGTAATAGACAGGCAGGCGGGAAGCAGCTTCGCTGTTGGCTTGGGGTCATGTTATCACACACAACTCTGACAGAAGAAAGACAGCAAGGAACAGGTACACAAACAAACTAAGGCAGGTAATAAAGTTGTTTATATTATGAAATATGGTTTAGTTTGGCCAGAGGTCCAACTTTTAAAAGTCTAGATTTATACTAACTGAGTAACCTGAGTGCCCTGCTGTTTTATTTTTTTTAATTAATTTTATTCTTGGACTGTAGTTAAGAAAAAATAAACCAAAGTGTAGGACACCTGCTTGGAGAATTTGGTGTTATAAATCTTGCTCTACGCTTTGTATGTAGAGCAAGATGGCACCATTGTATGTGGCAGGCCATCAACCTCTGCTCTTCATCCTGTTTTTTATTTATTTTTTATTGTTTGTTGAAGTGACATCACTACTCATGTATGATTGCTTCACTCTACTAAACATTTTGTAAATAATCTGGAGACTTCTGCTATGGGACAACCAAAGACACTTCCACCGTCTCTGGCATCTTTTCCTCCCTAAGAAGAACATTGAACTATTGGGAGTGACCAGTATTTATCTATTTGTTTGTATTTTTGAAATACGATGTCACAAACTGCTGTCTTGTTGTGATTACTGCTAAAATTCTAAAGAAAGCTTTCTATATTGTAGGGCCTGGACTTTTGAATTGAATTCACACTTTTTTTAAGCTCTGGAGTTCTTCCATACGCTTTTAAACATGCTTTGGTTAAGCCTCTTCTTAAAAAAACTTCCCCTTGACACCTCTGTTTTATCTAATGTTAGACGTTTCCCATTCGTCTTTTTTTATATAAATGATTAGAAAAAGTTGTTTTGAATCAGTTGCATTCCTTTTTAGAATGCACTTTTATTTTTGAGAAGTTTCAGTCAGGTTTTAGATCTTGGCATAGGTCCACAATGACATTACCATGTCTGTTGATGCCAAGCAACCTGCTTCTCTTGTGCTGTTGGACTTGACTGTAGCTTTTGACACGGCGGGCCATACAGTCCTTTGTCTCAGCTAGAACATCACATCGGCATTCGCGACACTGCACTTGACTGCTTTAAATCCTATTTAACTGGGAGAAGTTTTTCAGTCAGGACTGGTGAGGCCTCCTCTGTCCTGTGGGGTTCCACAAGGTTCTATCCTCGGTCTTTATATTTGCTGCCATTGCACGGCATGATCTCTCTTTTCATTGTTACGCCGATGATCTGCAGATATATCTACCTCTCAGTTTGGGGGTTAGGGAGTAGGGAGGAAATTGGGACATAGACTTTTCATTTGATCATACTGATACATTTTTTTCTCTTCTGCTTACTTTTCACACAGGTCACATTTCTCTCCCCTTTGCCCCCCCCCCCCCCCCCCTGCCCCCCCTCTCCAGTCACAGCAGTGGCTGACATGGAGAATTCCTCAGTGGCATCTGCATCATCTGAGGCAGGAAGCACACGCTCACAGGAGATCGAGGAGCTGGAGCGTTTCATCGACAGCTACGTGCTAGAGTATCAGGTGCAGGGGCTTCTGGGAGACAAGGCAGATGGAGAGCTGGACTTGGACAGTGGTGACAAAATGCCACAGGTTAGTTAGTTTTATTATGTAAACAGAGTGTTGTGTGTGTTTGCAGGCTGAGTTAAAGGGCTACTTATGTTGTTGTAACAAGCTGACGTTGATTCCTTAGTCACAACTGCCCGTACGGCTGGACACGTGTTGTCTACAGGTGAAAAATGGGCAAATCTGTCAGGAAGAAGACAGTTTATTAACAACTAGAACGCAGCGTAAGGACACCATACGACAGCATCACCTGTAGGTCATGAGAATGGGCTACTCACTTTATTCTTACAACTACTTCATAATACATTTGAGTAGGGCTGCACGATATGAGGAAAACTCGCGATATTGGTGATTAATATTGCGATAACGATATAATTTGCGGTATATAAACAAATAGCAAAACAACCAAAAACATAATTTCCATTTCACTGCAACAGTTAAAAAATTATACTCCAAATGACCCTTGTCGACATAGGAGGCAAACATCAAACATAAAAGGGCTCATCTGATTGATCAACAACGTAAACGGGTCTTTCCGATTGGTTAAATGCACAAAGGGATTTATTTCATTTGTTCAATATTTCAAGCTGCCATGAGTTTATTTTAGCATATTTAAGGTAACCATTTATTGCGATTTTTGTCATCTTTTGCGGTATGCAAATTGCACAGCTTGCTGTTGCGATAACGATAAATTTGCGATATATCGTGCAGGCCTACATATGAGTTAACTACGTACGGGTGCATGTGACTAAGATGTGCGTTAAGTCACACAAACAAAATGGTCAATTTCAGCTTAATAAAAAAAGCCAACTTTGTACAAAGCATAAAGCTAAGCTGGATCCCACAAAATGTCCCTGTATTTTAGCGTGTGGCAGTTAAGAACTTCTTTATTTCTGGAAAGGACTCCAGCAGAGCCAGACTCAGGAAGGCGGTCTGTTTAACCTGCCCATGGGAAAGGGCACAAAGCCTTTAACTCCAAACAAACAAACAAAACAAAAAACCACTTCACTACTGATGCATATTATGGGAAAGAAAGGAAAAAAAGAGGAACACTAGTTATTATATGCCAAAAATTCTAATGTAAACATTGACTCTGCAGATTGCAGAGTAAAGAAAAGAACACTGAGTTATTGAGCCAATGGGACTATGAAGAACTGTCTGTGGGATATCCTGTGTTGTATAACAAAAAATCTGGTTTATTCATTGAAGCATTGTGATGGGTTAATTATATAGATAGAACTCTAAAGTACACATAAAAACAAATTTATTATTTAGTCTTGAGCTGCAATTTGAGTCAGTGAGCTCTTTAAAAAAGCAGATAAATAATCCACATTTCTACATTTCAGTGGACTGAAGACTGCTTTGACAAAAGAGACGGAAGCTGGACATCATCACAAGGAAGAGGCTCCTCTAAACCTGTAAGGATTTTTGCCATATTCAGTAATTTTCCTGTGAGATGGTTTCACCTTTTTTTATAAAATATATTTTATAAAAAGAATTTCCCCCTGAAAAGAAAGGATGGATTTGTGTTTTGTAACCCAACACTCACAAAAGCGAAATATTAAAAAATTGAACTCAGATCAAACACCCTGGTATTTGTAAAAGTAAAATGAGCTCATAAGGAATTTATGTTTTCCAAACCCATATTTATTTTTTAGGTAATGACTGGAT
This sequence comes from Oryzias latipes, assembly GCF_053564925.1. Lineage (NCBI taxonomy): Eukaryota > Metazoa > Chordata > Actinopteri > Beloniformes > Adrianichthyidae > Oryzias > Oryzias latipes. The sequence goes on along the minus strand of NC_136248.1, from coordinate 23,412,013 downwards.
AAAAACATACAATACACAGTTTATACATTAGAAAAGTTAGATAAATTCTGCTAAATGTGGTCTAAGGGCCTCCTAATAAAGTGGGATTGAAAAACAGCCAATGGTATTCATCCATGATGTAAACCTGCTTTTACCTGTACAGGGTCCCAGGGTTGTCTATTTTAGGGCAAAGGCAGGTTACACCCTAGAGCAGGGGTCACCAACCTTTTTGATACTAAGAGCTCCATCATGGGTACTAAGTCATACAAAGGCCTACCAGGGCTCCTGAAATAACAAATTTGCCCAGTTTGCCTTTAGTTATTTATTTATAATGATTAATGATACTCATATGTGAAAAGATTCATCACTTTAATGATTTCTGTCAATAATTATCAACAATGACAACAAATCAGGAAACAGATATCAACATATTCAGCCCTTTTTTAATTAATGCTGATTGATGACTTAAAAAAATAAAAAATAAATCACAACCAACACAGTTTTGCTCCCGCTGCCTTTTTTAAACCCACACTAGCATGCATGTTTGACCTGTATGTGTTAACGTGCCCACAAAGGTGCGGGCACGTTGCGATAGTTCATTTGGCGATACTTGTATTGATTCAAAATGATGTCAGGATATTTATTTAATTATTTATGAGCGTGATGTTTCCTTTGGTCTTTTGTCCATTTTCTACAACCTTGAATAGACTTTTCTTTGTTGTGAGTCTGGAATCGCAAGTGGTGAGTCTAAGCTCCGTCCCCACCCCTGGATTAGAATCTGTACAGTTCTTAAAAGTCCCCTTCAAAATAAAAACATGTCCAGTTTTTCAGGATAAGGTTATTCTTGTCATTTTTAACAACACATTCATTCTAAATGTTGTCTAACATTGTAATTTAAACTGTAAATAAGTCACAACACACAACACTAAGTGCAGTTATTTTGGGAATGAAACATATGTCGAACAGCTTACTTTTATATTGTATTAAATCTTTAGAGTATTATCAAATATCATATTTTTGTGCTAATTTGAAATTTCTGGTCGCCAAAACATTTATACTTCACAAGCTACATAAAGAAAAAGAGACTCCAACTATTATTTCAACTCAACATTCAGACTGTTGGATAGGTAGATAACAGCTGAGCAATATGCACTCTGACATTATGTTGACTTGATGCAGTTTTAATGAAGCTCACAACCAACCAAAGGGGCAGAAACTGCCAGTTCATTGGTTTGAGTGAAACTATGAATTCTTGCCTAAAGGCAAATATTAAGGCTAAGCTGTAACCTGATTTGACTTACAAGTTAAATTAAGATTTTTCTCAATTTGTTTTTCTTAGTTTGACACAACCTCCGGACTGTCATGTCTTTTATAAATGTTCAGTATATCATAGTCTCTGCATTTTCTGCTTTCCTCCCCTTTAAACTGCAGGACGAGTGGGAGCACAGCAGCAATGGCAGTACTGGCTCTAGGCCTAGTTCAGGGTCCAGACAGGGGTCAGGCTCCCGTTCTGGCAGCAGAGGCCGGAATAACCAGTTCAAAGCTCCTGCTAAGGTAGTGAAAGATGTGCCTGTGTGCTTTCATTAGCAGTTTTGAGTGTTCTCCTCTGGCATCGTGCAAATGTCCACTTTATTAGGAAAAGAAAAAACACAAATTGAAACTGAAATATGGTGTGAATTTGTCATCTTTGTTTTTGTCTAGAACGGGAACAAAGATGGCTCCTTTGACATCCTGGGAACAGACATTTGGGCCGCCAACACAATGGACTCACGCGGGTATGCGTCTTAGTGTCTCACACCTTTTTTGTGTCTGCTAGTTTTGGATTCCATACATAGTTTCCGGTGAGTCATGTTGCAAATGTAGATGCTGTCTCACAGCTTTTGCTAGTCAGTCTCATGCTTTAAAGCTTAGTGTTTACAATCCTCTCTGTTTTTCCTAAATAATCTTTCAAACCAAACTTTGCTTTTCTTATTCCATACCAGTTTTCAGGCTAAAACCCGATATTTCAACATGTTTGCTCTGATATTTAACCAGCTTCACTGCCTCCTCTGAAAATGTTGGTCACAAAAAGTTTTATTGAAAAAAAAGTCAAACAATTTTTATGAAAAATTGATCTTTAATGTAAAAAATAATTTATTTAAAAAAACAGCAAGACACTTAATATTGTAAAGGGTTGATAGGTTTGATATAGTAAAATCTAAAGTCAAGACCATAAATATTTGGACAGAGACACATTCTTTCTTATTTAGTCTCTGTACATTACCACAGTGAATTTTAAACAAAACAACTCAGATGCCATTGAAGTGCAGACTTTCAGCTTTTATTCCATGGGTTGAACAAAAAGATTGCATAGAAATGTGTAAAACTAAAGCATTTTTTAAACTCAATCCCTTCATTTATTTCATGGGCTCGTAAGGAATTGGACAAATGAAATAACTGAAAACAAAATGGTGGAAAACCCTTTGTTGGCAATGACAGGCTGAAGTCTTGAACTCATGGACGTCACCAGATGCTGGGTTTTCTCCTTCTGAATGCTCTATCAGGCCTTCACTGCAGCGGCTTTCAGTTGCTGTTTGTTTGTGGGCCTTTCTGTCTGAAGTTTAGTCTTCAACAAGTGAAATGCTGCTCATTTGGGTTAAGATCAAGTCCACTGTTGTCTTCCGTGGACGTCCAGGTCTTTTTGCGTTGCTGAGTTCACCAGTGCTTTCTTTCTTTCTCAGGATGTACCACACTGTTGATTTTTACCCTCCTAATACTGTAGCAATTTCTGGCATGGTTTTTTTCTGTTTTCTCAGCTTAATGATGGCTCCTTTCACCTGCATGGAGAGCTCCTTTGACTGCATGTTGTCTGTTCACAGCAAAATCTTCTAAATGCAAGCACGAGTCCTCTAATCAACTCCAGGCCTTTTATCTGCTTCACTCATAATGACATAACAAGGGAATTTCCCACACCTGCCCATTCAATAGCATGGAAGTCAATTGTCCAATTACTGACGAGTCCATGAAATGAAGGATTGTGTTTAAAAAAATGCTTTAGTTTTTCACATTTTTATGCAATCTTTTTCTTTAACCCATGGAATAAAAGCTGAAAGTCTGCACTTCAATGGCATCTGAGTTGTTTTATTTAAAATTCACTGTGGTAATGTACAGAAACTAGAATGTGTCTCTGTCCAAATATGTATGGTTCTGACTGTACTTAGCGGCTTCACTGAGTACCAGCCACGTTGGCACAGCTGAAGACAGGCTGAAGTTATTCAACCTGCACCGTGGGATTATGTAAGCAGCTCTGTCCTTACCAGACACTGATGGTTTTAATTTAATTGTTTCTGCACTCCTAATTAAGCTGTGTGGATCTAGATTGAGAAGCTCATTCATTCATTTTTTAATCAAGCGACAAACTATGATGATATATCTGAATATTTAAATGTTATACTGTTTCCTGCTGCACGCAGAAAACACACAACCATTAAAACAGTTCAGAGTAATACAAGTGAGCGTGGCGTATATTCACACCCACCTTGTCTATTTGATTAAAATAGACCAGCATTTGCTCACTAAATAAGGCCGAACTCTGGTCTGGACCAAACAAGTGGAATGGATGGTCTGCTTCTGAAAGGGCTCTGGTGCGCTTTGCTTACTATGTGAATATAAACTAGCCTCAGTCTGGCCCAACTTCAACTGTCATCAACCTTTTTTAGAACCAAAATGTTAATGTAGCTGAAAGCCACAAGCTGTCAAACCTGGAGCAAGGAGGAGATGCCACGCAACCCGTTGAGACAACTGTGATGTGATATTGGGCTATATAAATAAAATTGAATTGAATGCATCCTTCATATTCGGGCTGACGCACATCAATTCATATTAATCGTTCTTTGTATATCACTGTTCATTAGGGTTGTCCTTAAAAGTGGAAATTGGAAATTCTAAGCTCCAACCCATGAAGTTGGTTGGATTAGCTGAAAAAAACTCTCCTTGGGAATTTTTCTCTCAATTGGACAATATTTACCCCTCCCTCAGTGACCTAGAAGTTTTCCCCTTCGGCCCCTATGGGTGCGCATTGTCAAAGAATAAAAACAACATAACAATTAAAATTAGAATTAAAATGAAAGTTTTAACATCAGAACTGATCTCAAACAATTTAATCTACAATTCTACATGTATGAAAAAGAACAAATATTAATGATGATGAAAATTGTAAACATTCAAAACATCCATTATATAACTGAGTATGCTTGTATTCCTGTTTGTTCTAAATGTGAAAAAAAATTCTTAAAAAGGCGATATTCATATTCCATATCCAATCTACAGTCTCTGTCCCAAACATTTGTTAGTGTTCACTCTGAGACTGCTAAGCCCATCTATTGGCAGCCAGCTTAGTTCTCCTTACTCTTCTGCTGAGGCACCATACCAGTCTCATTGAGGGAGGGGTAAACGTTGTTGGAATTGGAAAAAAATTTACAAGGAGAGTATTTTCAGCTATTCCAACAGATTTCAGGGGTTGGAGCTGAAAAAATATTAATTTGAAAATTTAGCCCTCTGGAAGGACCACCCTACTGTTCACACATGGTAACACAAAGTACTGTACACTAATAAATACATAAACAAAATATTAAATAAAACTGTTTTTGTATTTTTAAACCCCCCCCCCACACACACACACCACTCACCCATTTCACCTATAGCAATAACAACTCATGGTCGCACAACGTGCAGCTACTGGAGCAAACACAAACGCTGGCGTATCATCCTTTTAACAAATAAATGGAAGCGTGTGGTTTCAAACTCCTGAACAGGCACTAGTTAAAAAACTTTGCCATACACATGCTTCCACTTACAAACATTTGTCCACTTGCAAAATTTCAATGAAGATACATGCCGAACTAATCAAAAAATATAAATCCCACAGATAATTTGGACCAAAGAGGTGAACCAAGACTCTTTAATTTCAATACCCACTTCCATTATTCACGTTCAAATAAAGAATTTACAGTAAACTCTGAATCGTCTTAATGTAACTGAATTTTTCTGCAAGGATTTTACTATTTAAGCCCCATATGTTTTTAAGAGGCTGTAGCGTCTCTAATCATCATGGTTTCCGTGTTCCAGAGGTGCAGGTTGGGATGTGCAGCCAGAAAAGCTGGACTTCAGCCATTTCCACAGGAAACACTTGAGAGGCACGCCGAAGCACCTGCCACACATTGACAGAGAGGGGTGAGGCACTACTTGATCCACTTTATCTGTACAGTTTGGATCATGTTCAAAGTATAGTTTGAACATGGAACAGCATATTAATATTAAAATGATTTGAACCCCTGATTCACTGATTTCCTTTTTTCGCGCTCCTTTCATCTCCAGGATGAACAAAAACAAGTTTGTGGAAGAGGATGGCATAGACATGAATGACATTGAGAGGTTCCTTCCTCATCTGTGCTCTGTAAGTTGGACAAAAATTGCTTCATGATTTCTATTTTTTTCTTGTTTTATTAAGTTTATTAGGTATCATATGGTCAGTAATTTTGGTTAAGGACAAGGATTTGGCACTGAATATTTTACTAGCTGTTGGAGAGTGACCTCTAGTGGTGTAATGGAGGTAATGCTCCCTGAAGCAGCACTGAAAATGGAACAGCATATTCCATGCTGTTCCATGGTAAGCAGTATGCTGCTGCTTCAGAATAACTGGTGAAACTGATTTTAGAAGCCAGTAAAAGAGGTGACCTTTTGTTGGCTGTAGTTTTAGCAGCAGCTGAAATGTTCTGTTACTGCAGGATTTCAGTAGCTGTCAAGAAAAACAATGCTATTTCACTGGAGGAGACAAATCGTTCAGAGTTTAGATTAGTGTTCTCCCGCTTATTCGCGTTTAAATATTCGCAGTTTCACGTATTCAGGGATTTTTTTTCTTAAGTCACGGGACTCCTCCCGTTAATCACAAAGGCTCAGACAGCTCAGGATGCTTGTATGAGACTTTTGCATCTGAGGGAGGTGCTGCGGGAATTTCTTAGGGGAGGGGAGCGGATACAAAACGCACGCCGGCCCGTCGGCTTCCCTGCTGGCTTCTAAAGAAAAGGGGAAAAAAAGAAAACAAATATTTCACAGCGAACAACAGTTGCTTGCACCGGATATTGAATGGAGTTTGTGCCCCTCCATGAAGGAATGGCATCAGCTGACCCAGGTTTGTCCGGAAAATATCCTGAGAATAATTATCGTCTGGATGAATGAATGATTGATAAAATCGGCCTCTCCTGAACTTAACTGAAGGAGGAAGCACGGGCTCCTGGTTTTAAGGGACAGAGTGACTCTCCTAATGTGGGTTATAAGGTGCGCTACGGTGCAGCCCAGTGCTCTAAATAAATAATATAAAAAAAACTCTATGTTGAGCAATATTCAGGTGTTCTTTATTCAATGTTTTACAAAACATCAGAAGGGTTATTAATGAGTAAAGATCGTGACGGACATTCTTTGGCCTCAGTGGTTGGGGGGTTTCCGTACTTGCAGTTGTCTCTGGTCCCTTATCACCACAAATACGGAGAGAATACTGTAGACTGTGGGGCAGAGGTAAAGCAGTCTACCTCTGATCACAGGTTTGATTCCTTCTCTGCCTGTCCATGCGTGGGCAAGACACTAAATCCCCACATTGCTCCCAGTGGCCTGATTAGCGTCTTGCATGGCAGTGAATCCTGCCTCCTTAAAACGGAGTTTTGATTGTTTGTTAAGCGATTTGGACCTTACAAGAAGGTGGAAAAGTGCATCCTAAACACTCCCCACCTACCATTTAAAAGTTCAGACTGTATTATATATTTATAAAATGATACATATATATATACTATTTTATATTGAAATAAAAATAGCCCCTGAAAATGTGGAAGCATAGACTTAAATAACCATTTCTGGTGTTTTTTATGTGGATACATGAATGTTTCAGCTAAAAAAAACAAGTAGTCTTTTCTACATCCACGTGTGACATAACTGGGACAGTGGTCTTTGTTAGAAAACTTATCACACATAAATCATAAACAGCATGGCTTCGTAAATAAAGCTATAAATATCCTTTATGTTATATCTTTTTACAATGTCCAGCTCATTCTTGGTTAGTTTAAGAACAGATTAGCTTTACTGCCATATAAGTTAGCAAAATGACACATTCATATGGCAGCTGAAGTTAACTTTTGAAGTTTATTTGTTTGTTTTTTTCTACTTTCAACATTAACTAAAAAGGACTGAGGTGAAGCATCATTCTTATCGAAGCCCATCCAAAACAACCAAGGTCTGCTGCATTCACATTCTTTTTCAGTTATAGATGAAGCTAAGTCATTTTGGAGCACTAATGTGATATTTGTCTGATTTTTTTAACTGGCTGTGCCTGCGTCTTGCCCAGGACTCCCTTACAATAAGAATATCCTGGTTGAGTAAAGGTCAAATGTTGCAATGTTCAACCACCCAATTAAATTCAAGTCAATTTCAATTTTTAGATATATATTTTTAAATCTTAAATAAATTCCTAAATAATTCCAAATCATACATTAATAGAAGGTCAAATCTTTTTAAATCCTTGGTCTCAAGTCAAAAATACAAAGTCAAATTCAAGTGCAGTCTCTTACCAAGCAATTCAAGTCTTAGAGTTGAGACTCGAGTCTCATTGTAGTCAAGTCTCGAGACTGGAGTATTACCACCACTGGTGATAATAAAGACAAAAAAAGCTTTATGAATTACACATGTGATGCATCATTTCCATATATAGTGCCTATGAGACCACAGTGTAATGTATTCTATACCTGTTAAGACATTGCAGGATGCGAACATTGTTCTCTTTCCTGGGTGAATTGTGATTTATTGGAATGAGTTCGTTGTACGTGAATCCCGTCACACTGCTCTCCTCATGCATTCTATTCCCAGCCATGTCCTCCCTTTTCCAGCGTTTGAGCTCCCGCGTCGTCCTTTTTCCTTCCCTTCATGGCCTTTGAACTGAGCAGAAATCTCCTTTTAATCACGTTCTGGCCTAGATGGTCTACCTGAGTCACTAAGACGTCTGACTTATTGTATAGGCCTGAACCAAAGCTGCAGTTTCCTTTCATTCATGCACGGCCAAAAGTAAGAAAGGGTCAACTGAGTTTGTCTGCAGTGCTTCGGATCGGAAATATGCTGACAATGGGACACAGTCAGTCGGAGACATTACCGCGGGAACCTGGTTTTCCTTTCTCTACTGGTCTCATGCCGCTGAGTGTCTGTGGAAGTTTATGTCTAAAGCTCTACCACACAAAATCACAGGCTCTGATGCTACATTCATTCTTCTTTCATATCATTATTTATTTTAATTCTACTTTGTGCCCAAAATATCTGCAGATTGGAGTTCAGAATTCAAAATGTTTAATTCCTGACCAATAAAGTCTCATCTAAATCTGTTGCGGTCCTGATCCACAAGCTTAGTCACCATCCAGATCCTGACTGAACTATTGATCTGCTTTCCCACTTACTGCTGTTCTCTGCAAAGTCTGCAGTGACATTTTTGTGCAGTTGAAGAGAATCTAAATTTTTTTTCACACCATGCTTTGTGTCAATCTTAGCTAACGTAATGCAAAGATCCTTTCAGCAGCACCCCAACACAGTCAGAGCTCTGTCCAGTGTTGTTGCAAATGCTGCAGCCCTGGCTTACACCACCCTCTGCTGCAGAAATGTCACATTGTTGGAATTGCTAGTAAAATCCCAATGAGATGTCATTTCCCACAGTGGCATTAGTGAAAAGAAACCCAATTTATTCATATCTCTCTTTTTTTTTTTAAGTTATTGCATTCCAAACCTTGATAAATAAACTGAATTGTATTAAGTTTTACACACAAATAGATATTCTTTTATTAAAATGTATTACCTCTCTTCGATTTTTGGTGCAAGTTTTAGCTATCATGTCTGTGCTGTTTAATAAAAAAAAGTGTCAGAAATATTTACTAAAGCCTGCCATCACTGCTACATTATTGCTCTGCTATTCTTCAGCAGTGACTTGAAATGACAGATTTTATCTCTGCAATTGAATTAAAAAAAACTATTTATTAGTTACATCATCTTTGGACTTCCCTGTGACTTTCATGCTGGGTCATTGATTATGTTGGTTTAGGCTAGGGGTGTGACAACCGCATATATGTATAACCGCATAATCGCATCACCCCGGTGATGATCACCCCGATGAGATGATCACCGCGGTGATGACTCATCACCGCACGTCCCCACATGTTCCTCTTTTTTTTGTGTGAAAGTTCTGCATATTATGGTGCATGATTTGAACTATAATGAACACATTCATCTTTGCTAATATTTTACTTTTTCTGCGAGTTCTGTGTTCAGACTTCAAGGGCTTCTGGGGGAATTTTCATTGTATTCATTTCTATTACAAGCTGCGTGTGTTCTTGAGTGCGCGATGCGGCCCCTTGCCGGAGGATTTTGTGTTGGGTGGGGGGGTCACAAGAGTCCCGACACCGCACTGCTTCATCACCGCGGTGATCAAAAATCTCACTCCGTCACAGCTCTAGTTTAGGCTATGGCTGTGTACAGTTAATGTGAGCAAAAGGTTTTTTTTATACTCAGTCACATTCGGATGTTTTTTTTCTTTTCTTTTCTTTTGGAATCAATTTTTTTTTTTTGACATGCTCATTGTCACTAAGCACATAGTTAATCTCAAATGGTGAATGTTTCTTAAAATGGGTCTTTAGACTTAAAGTACCCCTTGGTTTATGCTTGTGTAACGAATTTACCACTTGTCTGACATGTAAATTGTTCCAGTGTCTCACAATTTTTTGGGGGGGAATAACTTTAGAAGTGATACGCTAATCGCTGGGGTCAACAGTCTGATAGCATCTGCTCGTTCCTCTGAGTATTTAAATGAGCGTTGTCACATTCACCACACCTGAAATGATGAAGGACAAATAAAAAAAAAATGTAAACAGGTTTTAATGAAAATCAAAAAGGAAATGCTTTCAAGTGTTGCAGCTATTTAAAGGAACATTTTTAAGAGGTGATGGTTGGACGCAGGCTTTAAATCAGAGTTCATATATTAGTCAGATAAGGGACAGGTTGGGCTGTCGTGATCTCCCCAGACAATTCAGCACTTGGAAGGAGAAAGTGGCTGGTCACTGAGGACACTTCCCATCTCTGTGGTTTGTGAACAAAGCCCGTGGCGAGGAACAAAGCTGAGAAACTGCAGACTGGTTGACCCCGCTGCCTGGAAGTGTACGTGCTGCAAAGCAGGACTTCAGTTGGGAAGACAGACTGAGGGCGGGTGGGAGTTTTGGGGGGCAGTCTGTCTGTCAGCTGTCAGTTCCCTCAGAGTTACTCACAAATATAAATATTTACTACTATCTTCTGGGTTTCCTCTCTGTCTCCTTCATGTCTTCAGTATCATTCACGACTTCCTCCGGTTTCTTTCTTTACGCCGTTTCCCCATTCCTCTTTGACCGTCGTCATCAGGGTTCCTTCTCCTTCGCTTCTTCCGTTCTTCACTCCTCCCCTCCATCCTTCAAATGTTGGTGGGCAGTAGAACAAAATCCAGGAGGTCATGGTGACCGGCAGCCCCCTTCATTGGCTCACTTCCTGCTATTGTCCTGGTGTTTGCAGTTTATTGGCTCCTACACATTATTAACCTCTTACTTTCATTCTTGATCACTACTGGACGCTGTTCTGCTGCCAGACCTCACCATGTGAGGAACAGTTGAGATATAAGGACATTCATGACGGGAGAAGCTTAGGAATGTAATACTTCCCCCTTGATGCTTAAAAATAGTTCAGTTTTTTGTCTTTTTTAGTTAAAAATCTAGAAAAATGTAGAAAAAGTCACAATAGATCACATGACAGAAGAAAAGCAGGAGGCTTAATTTTAGTTAAGTTTTTCCTTTTTTTTTATACACGATTTGGGATCTTTTTTATTTATTTAATATAACCGATGTTTCTTTTCCTCTAAATGAAAGAAATGTGTTGCGGCTTAGCTTTCCACCACAGTGCTGCTTTATTCTAACAATGATAAATTCTTCTTCTTCATTGTTAGCCTAAATACTTTGACCCTGCTGTCTGGACGTGTACGTGCTGCAGAGCAGGTCGCCATGTGTAAAAACAGCATTTCAGTTGAAAGGTCCAAATCGGTGAATTCAATTCCCGTCTGTTTTTATTGCATCTAGGCCAAACTGGTACTGACATATTTATTTAACTAGGTTTGTTAGTTTTTGTAACCCAAATGAAGAAAGTGTTCTGATTGTGGAGTTTTTTTTCTTTCTTTTTTTTGCTTCTGCAAAGCTTTTGTAAATACCTGCATCATTTAAGATGATTATTGGCTTTAAATGTTGTCCTCACTTTAAATGAGCAATTTAAAGAGTTACTTATTTGACCTGTAGCCCATACAGTTTACTTACCTAATGAATAATGACTTGATGCACATCAGCTGCTCATGACTCAGCAGTGCTTCTAAACAGTTTACTCTGATTTCAAAGCAGGTTTTAGAATTTACTTTATTTTTTCATTTTAAAGTTTGAAATTCAACCAACATTTTAAAAAAGAAAATATTTTGTTCTCAAACTATTATAAAATGTTTTTTTTAAATATAGACTTCTATTTCGTTTAAGTCATGGATCCTTTAAAGGGCCTACAGTCAAGACCATAAATATTTGGACAGAGACACATTTTTTCTAATTTAGTTTCTGTACATTACCTCAGTGAATTTTAAATTAAACAACTCAGATGCCATTGAAGTGCAGACTTTCAGCTTTTATTCCATGGGATGAACAAAAAGATTGCATAAAAATCTGAAAAACTAAAGCATTTTTTAAACACAATCCCTTCATTTCATGGTGCTGGTAAGTAATTGGACAATTGACCTGATCTTAACCCAAATGAGCAGCATTTCACTTGTTGAAGACTAAACTTCAGACAGACATGGCCACAAACAAACAGTAACTGAAAGCCGCTGCAGTAAAGGCCTGGCAGAGCATTCAGAAGGAGAAAACCCAGCATGTGGTGATGTCCATGAGTTCAAGATTTTGGGCTGTCATTGCCAACAAAGGGTTTTTTCAACCAAATATCAGTAATGACCATTTTGTTTTCAGTTATTTCAATTGTCCAATTACTTATGAGCCCATGAAATGAAGGGATTGTGTTTAAAAATGCTTTAGATTTTCACATTTGTATGCAATCTTTTTGTTCAACCCATTGAATAAAAGCTGAAAGTCTGCACTTCAATGGCATCTGAGTTGTTTTATTTATAAGTCACTGTGGTAATGTATAGAAACTAAATGAAAAAGTGTCTCTGTCCAAATATTTATGGTCCTGACTGTATATCACGCTTTTCTTAAGGCTTTCAGAGTAAACTAGATCTATATATATGATCACACTAAAGAACAATTTTTTAATATGAAACATCAGGTATTTTCGCAGCCCTTTTTCTTACTCGTAAGACGACTCGATCTCTGAGGCACCGGCTTTCGCTCCGTTTAGGTACCGCCCATTTCCTGACGTCAACCTAGAGGCCCTCGGCAGCGTCTGCGTCAGCGTTTGCCCACAAAAAAACAAACATCCAAACTTTTGCAAAGATGGATGCGCATATTGTGGATATAAAATCGTTTTGCTGATCCATGAAGAAAGTGTGTGTGTGTGTGTGTGTGTGTGTGTGTTAGCCTGGATTCCTCGCTTATCTAAGTTGCAATATCAGACGTGGAGTGGGAGGGGCTGGTGCTCAATGCGCATGTTTTTAGGGGAATACTCAGAAATGCGTGAATGGATCAAAATACCGCTTTGGGGTTGTTTATCATGAGAAATGAACATTATAAAACACTTCAAACCTCAAAACAGTTGATTTTTGTATGATTTAGGAACATTAAAGACCCACAACAATAAAAGGTGTTTTTAGCATTTTTTACATATTCTTGTGGCATTTTCTGATGATAGAGGACATGTTTAAACAAAATTTAGCTTAAAATTACATTTCTGAGTTTTTCTTTATTCAAATTGTTGTGAATCAGGAGCAAATGAAAAAATGTAGTTGGGGGAAAAAGCTCCCCGCTCCGCTCTATCCTGACTCATCCACTTGCAGACAAATGGATCCATGTACGTCTTTGTTTTCCTCGTCTGAGCTGACATCTGGATCAAAACTGTACGGCTGGATAGCTGCAATATTACTCGCCATTTTGTTGTAATGTTAGATCTGCGTTGTGAGGGGCTGCAATCTAGCAAGAAAATGTGTAAACCAGGGATGGGCAATTTCAGGCCTCGAAGGCCGGTGTGTCTGCATTATTTCCAGATATTCTTGCCCTACTCGTGACTGATTACCTGGTTCAGGTATTTCCAGCCAATCAGAACATGCCAGAGCAGGGTATGTTGGAAAACATGCAGGAATGCGGCCCTCAGTGCCCACCTCTGGTGTAAACGGATGGGAATGGGAGCCCCACTTGCACCGCACCATTGGTCCTGCCAAAGCTCTGAGGTGAATTTTTTTTTTTTTTTTGGCTACAAATGGCATAAACATAATTAAAAGACCAATGAGAACAATTTTAAAATAGATCAAAGAATGATTGTGGTGGGACTTTAACAATGAAACAAATAAAATCTGGATGTATAAAAGGAATAATTAATATGAAACACTGGCTACTTTATCAAGCACATCAGTGTAAATGCTTCTAAATACCAGTACCAGTGTACTAGTTTAACTAGTTTATCACATTTACATTTTCAGATGAGATAGATGCTGCAGTACAAACTGAGCAACTCCATAACACAGAAGAATATTTAGTTTTGTTTTGATAACATAACTAATTCACTTTGTTCATCTGAGAACTGATTAGCAGCTGTGTTGTGGTTCTTTGTTCAGAAATCAGGATAATATTTCAGAACGTCTGCTGCTCTTGCACCAGAAAGAGGGTTTTAAACTCTCGACTGTGCCGCTTGTAGGTAAATCTATGAGAGACAAAGATAAAAAGGTCTTGGCATCTTTGTGTCTTATGATAAACAGTCTGAAGCCAGAGTCACTAGATGGGTGTGCAGGTTCATCAAAGAACCAGAAATATGACAAGAGATGAAACCGTTGTGGGATCAAAGTGCCAAGTGGAAGAAAGAAGGGGAAAAAAACGGCTAATGTTTCATAAAACAGGAGTTGTAAGAGTTTTCTTGAAACAAGCTCTGTAGTTTGTATCCCTGAGAAGGATGAAGTCAGTAATTACTTTCTTTTTCTCCTAAAGCTTTGATGGGCTCTGACACAAACTGACAAGCGGTTGACTGGAGCATTAGCAAACGTCTGTCGCCCTTATTTAGTCGGTTTGTAATCCACCGTCAGCACTGTCAGACCCCATCAACGCCTTGTTTGACACATCTGTCAGTGAGAAAGATCACTTTGATTGACTGTTCAGTGAAGCGAAAGAGTGCTTCACGAGGAAGGTGTCAGCGACAAGAAACAAACAACTTTTTTTCTCAAATGTCATGTTGCTTTGTCCAAAACAAACCTTTATTTTTCATTATTATTTTTTAACAAAAATGCAGTCATGTGGAGTTAAAAAACAGTACTAGATCATGATGCATGCAAAATTCCTACATCACAGCAATGTCCAAACACTGAAACCTCTAACAGGATCCCTGCAAGGTTTTAAAAAGACTTAAAGCTATCAAAATCGTCTTAAATTTGATGTGATAGGACATCAATTACATTGTTAGAAAACATGTCTGAGTGACTGAAAATGATAAAAAAGTTGATTCCAAAATAGAATATAAAATGATTTAATATTCAAATTTCAATTTAAAACCTTTTTTGGGGCTTTTAAAAATTTCTTTTGAAATAACTAGTTAGATCAAAACCTCACAAAGGTGGAAGCATCTTTAACATAATTAGTTATCTCAATAAAATTCAATTGAAACCACTTTCTTGCTAAAATAGGATGCAAGAACCACATTAAAGTAAAATTGAGTCACAAATTTAATGATTTAATATTGATTTTTCTAAATTATAATTGATTTCAATTTGGATCCATTTTTTATTATTTATTTTTTTAACTCGGCCCCTTTTACAAGCTTCTTTGCTGCATTGTGCCATGCAAAGAAAGGTCAAGACTCAATTTTACTGGTTTTAAATCCATGAATTGAACCGAAAGTAGGAACCGATTATTGCAAATTTCGAGAACAGACAAATGATCGCGAAACACTGAACGGCAACATTGACTCTGTCCGAATTCCCTCACTAATCCCTAACTTCTAAAAGAAAAAAAACTATTTAGTGTGAGACGACGATCTAGTTCCCTGAATTTTTAAACAATTTGGACACCATGCTCACATTTGCTGAAGAAAAACCTAATAAATATGAACATTCAGAAAGACAATTTAGGAATCAACTGTGTTCTGATGATGAAACTTGGATGATTTAAAAACCATAATTAAAATAGTTTTTTTTCCACATGAAATATTTTTCAAACGCAATGCATTGTGGTCTATATTCCCCAGTTTATATTCTGTGAAATATCTTGGGCACTCGATTTTGGAATTGTAGATTAGGACCACTCTACAAAATGGTTAATGCACTATATACCATAGTGAGAAGTGAAGGAATTTAGACACAACTATTGACTGCTGGCTCATGGGCAGCACGGGGAAGAGCAAATTTAACAAGCCATGGTTAAAGAAGAAAAAAACCTTCATTCCTAACTTGTTAAGAGGAGTGGCGTGTTTGAGGCTCGCTGCACCTTCAGCCAGTTGGGAGGAGAAATTAGGATTAAATTGTGCATTAATAAAGGTTTTTTAATTTATTTTACAGAGCCCTGAACAGGGTTAAGCATCATATACTTTAGTTTCACTGTGAGCACCAAATTCCAGAAATTTGATCTTACCACTTAAAAAAAAATCAAAATAACTCAAATTTGGTGGGAATGCTGCTCTAGATGCCACATCACAATTGATTGCTTTTTTTGAAAATATTCTGCTAGAAATTTCTCTAAAAAAAAGGTTCCTGGCTTCTTTTCTTTCTCATAAAAAGGTTTGTATTTCTTATTGGTTAAACAAATGTGCAATCTGAAGATCCATGACACCATCAACTACAGTAGGAAGTCTTCCATCAATGTTAGTCAAAGTTGCAATGACAGTTTTTGATACAACTGTCCAATAAATTACATTTTATTTTTGCTTTTTTAACCTTTATTTAAATAGAATATTGTTGTTTTTTTTAATTAAGCATATTTGAGCATTAGTCTTTTGTGCTTAATCATCCCACCGTCTTCTCACCTTGTTGCATTGACAGCCTCTCTTCCCATCATTCTTGCTGTCTCCTCTGTTCTCAACAACCTGTCCTGCAGTCCAGCCCTGGACTAGTTTTAAATTTATTGCTCTTGGCCAATGGCCTCCTTGTAACATAAATAAGCTGGGAAGAACAATGGGCTGGATGACGGAGCATCATGCCAGAATTGTTACGCACCAGAAATGACAGGAAATCATGGACTTCACTTTCTATGCTATTGCAGAGAAAGTCCTCCTAATCTTCATTCTGAATCCATTCTTCACATTTCCAGCTGCCGTGGCGTTCTCATTTCCTTACTCTCCTTTCCGGACACTTGTACCTTCGCTGCACTAAAGCAGTGTCATTGTTATGAAGGGACTGACAAAGACATTGATACCAAAGATGTAAAGTTGAAGTACTAATACCTTTTTTTTTCTTGCACTTTCAATGATTTGTCAGTTAGCTTCCTTGTAATGCACTTAATAGGATCTATTTTAAATCTCAAGGTCTGATTGCACAAAATAATTTTTGTTTTTCAGCTGATTGAGCCTTTTCAAGAAACTCAAATTGTCTGGACGCATTTAACCCCAAACCACCGTCCTCTGTCTCTAAAGTCTCTGAACTAAATCCTTTTGTGGTAAAGCCATGTTTGTTTCATACTAAAACATTTTTCATATTTTTATTCTATTATAAACTTACATACAAACAGATATATGTTGAAAAAAAAATCCTTACACAAAAAAAGCTGGCAGTGAAGCTAATATAGCTTTATTTTCATGACTAAACTCGCCTTTGTTCGGCTCAGTCTCCACTTCTGTACAAGTGCCACATCAATGCAGGGTACCTCATGGTAGCAAATCAAGCAAAACGCAAACACCTACTGCTGTCTCGCACCGTTTCCAATAAAGGGGAAGAGCCCAGGCCACCAGTCTTCCTGCCTCTAACCGTAAATCGCACCGTTATAGCTTTATCTAATCAAATTGTTACCGAGAATGCGCAATAATTTACTCTCCCTCCCTGAACGATGGATCTATTTACTCCAACTGGATTTACTGAGACAGTCTCCAATGTTACCCCAACAGCCTAAAACTCTTTTGTTACCAATAAGTTTTAACACAACTATATTTACATTACTCTTCCTTAATCCTGCTATTTTATCAGCATTTTTTATTAAAGATATTAAGATTTATAAAGATTAAATCTTTTATTGAATATTTAACAAATACAATAAAATATTTTAAACCTTTTTTTAGCCAAAAGCACACAAGCAACAAATGGAAATGTTTCTCTTTCTGTCAACATTCTGCCATTCATCCCCCCCTTCGGCATCATTGTCACGTCCACAGCACTCACACTGGCTGCATGTAGGTAACAGGTCTTCTGGCTGAGGACCAGGACAGCTCAAAGCTCGCTTTGATCTACCTATCCATGCCTGCTAGCCTGCAAATAGCTTTTACACAAACACTACGCTCTTCCGCTTGGGCCATTTTTCAGCTTTCAGATTACTCCTTTTCTAGACATACATGGTTCATTCTTTATTATTGATGAGTCTCAATATCTGCCAACTAAAAACTTGATCAAGTTTAACTTTTATGTGTGTAGTTATGTTTTCAATCCACAAAGGGTGTAACGATTCATTTTAATGATTAATTTCATATAACAATTTGTGGTTGCTGATACGTTTCATAGTCACTATTGGTTCATTTTGAAAAATCTGATTTAATTCACAGATCTAACATAGATCTAGGACATCTTTAGCCAAAAATGTAACCAGTGTGACAGATTCCTTTTATGTCCTGCAAGATAATCAAGTGTGAATTAAACGTGTAGAAACAAGTAAAAAAGACTTTATGTCAAATCTATTCACATTTTAGTTTCCTAAAGTTCAGCTCTCCGTTGTTTTTCCACAACAAAATGATACAAACTGAGCATTAATAGAACATTCTAGCACACTGTATGGTCACATGTCTTTGCTAAATTCCAAACATTGGACTGTGATGATGGCTTGATCATTTTTTGCTGACATCACGTGTGTGTTTTCCACTGCGATGGTCGTTTTTAGTACAACCAACCTACCATACCTCAATCCAAATGGTATTTTCCAGTATTGATTATAGATCGATTTATATCATTTTGAAATGATTTTATAATGGTATTGGTCGATCATATTAACAACTTGCCTCAGACGCATCGATCTGGTTGGATCGTAGGAATATAAATTAAGTCGATTAATTATAATCCACTAAAAGGCACACTACTGGTTAATGAGACCTTAGAAAAATGAAAGTACGATAAGGAAAAAAGGAAAAAGTTGCCGCCTACTTAGAGAGTACTTTTATCTCTTTGGGTGTCCTGGTGCAAAGTGGTTATAACCTGGGGGAGGAAAAAGCTTGACAGATGTATATCACTACTACATTAGCGCCACAAGTAAAAAGCAGAAACCCTGTGTTCAGACACACTTTTGTACTCTGGTGTAAGAGGACTGGTAATGGAACCCAACCTTTCCCCGACAGCCGCTCTGAAAGTAGCAGAGCAGGGCATTGATGACACATTTGAAGATTTCTGGCTGTCAGAGTCTGCAGTAAACATCAACATCTGAGCCTTTTACCCCCAGCTAGCAAAAAGACTGTTTTACATGTACACTGCTTTCTTTATGGAATAAAGTTAAAGCTTCTGTGAAAGTAAAACCCAAGAATGGAAATTACACGGAAAATGCTGCAGTTGCAAAATGAGTAACATGGGGGCATTTATGAATCAGAAGTAGGGGCTGTTTTTGCCTTTTTTTTAATTTTCCTGAGAAATTGAACAAGGAAGAACGGAGTGATTATGCAAACAGCTGCGTAAGCTGTTTTCCTTGCCGACTGTTGTCAAACTGTTGCTCAATGTCAGGGGTTGAAAGTTTCTTCCCCCTCGGCACAGGCATGAGCCCCAAACACCCTAACTGAACACCAGTACCCTGAACTTTCATTGGGACAGGATGACACACACGGCGTACTCACTCCTCATGTGTCACGTCTTGGACGTTACAATGTGTTCACAGCTGTTCGTAATGGAGCTTATTTATGCACTCCTCCTCTTCACAACACCGCCCGTCCTCGCACACTGTATGTTTACCTAACAGCACTGGTCCCAAGCCACCTGTAACCATGGTAACCGCTCATAGTGACAAGGAGTGAAGGGGAAAATGTTCTCTTTGACTGACAGGCATAATGTTTTATGGATGATAGTTGTTATTTCTTTTTCAAATGAAGTGAGATGCATAAGTAGAGAGCAATATCCAACAGACCTTGTTTCAGCAAAATAAGAATATGGACGCCACCTCTAAAAGAATATCTTAAATGTTCTTTAAGTGTATTTTCCCTTTTCAAATAAACACTCTTTGCATCCAAGAACGTCTGCTGTCAAGCTGGAAAGATAAATGGAAAATATTTTAGTCACTTTTAAATTAAAGATTTACAGGAAGGAAAAAAAAAAAGCTCATTAGTCTGAGCTAAGTGAATAGTGCTGCATACCACCAAGCCATAATATAATAACTGTCGACACGCTATCTTCAGAATGAGAGGTGTCACACAGTTGGGTGTCGTTAATTAAAGTCCAACTCGGCAGCAGTGAGTTTGCTCTATACACAAACGTCTCTGTGCTCAGCAGAACATCAAAAGTTTAGTCATGTTTAGGTAGAAACGGTACAGAAATGTGTAGATTTCAAAAGCCCTAAAAATTTTTTTTGTTTGTTTTTGTAATTAATAGAGGTTACCAGAACCAGTCCTTGAGTCCTAAAACTTTTAGTTCAGCAGATTTCATGTTTGGTTAAATAAATATTCTCCTGTTAGCTGCACATTTATCTGATGCTTATATTTCCTGTCAAACAGGTGGGGGTGTTTAAGGTTCTGCTTTGACTCCTTCCTCTTTAGAGCAGGGCTGGCTGCTTCAGTGACGTTTGATAGTTTCCTGACGCATACCTTCAAATATTATTAGGCAAAGTGGTTTGGCTTTTCCAAAAACCAAGCTTGGTCCATTTATTCCTCAAGTTTAGGTTCTGCTGAAAAACTGGAAAGTTGTGCGTGTTTCAGTTCAGAGTCACAAATGGCCAAAACGACTTTTATCCTTTTGTTTTATTGAGTTGTAAAGCACTTTGGTACGCCCAAGTTTTGGTAAAATGCCATAAACTTTAATAGATCAAAAATGACCAACTGGTCAATATTGAACTACATTACTGAGCTGGGATTAAGCGAGTTCTTAGAAACATCTGTTCTTCACATCTTTCAAGCAGTTAAAGCTAAAAGATGTATATGGATACATAAATATTTGTAATTTGTGCAAATTTTTATGTCTTAAGACCACTGGTTTGCAATCTTTATAAAAGTATACTAAAAAGAAACTTCAGGCAGTGAAATTATGGCTTTAAAAAGTTGAAAAATATTGAATTCTAACTAATTGTATGAACTAATGTATACACTACTGTCACTGAAAGGAAATAAACCTTCAAAGTAAAATGTCTAAAGATTTTTTATTTTCAAACTAAAACTCTCAAGTACATAAAGGAGAAAATGTTTCTGTTGGAAATAATGTCAGTTTACATTAAGGTGGTTTCTAGTTGTTAGTCTTTTTGTATTTTTTTTAGGTGTTGCTGTGTCTTCATGTTCTATCTTCTTATCATGCTTAAATATTTGAAATAAATACATTTTAAAATTATCATCTATCTACTGTAACTGTAATCAGCAAAGCTTTGAGTGAAGGAAAACTGAATTTGTTGTAAAATGTTCCAAAACAGTGATTTTTATGTTTTTTCTACTGCTAAAGTTTTCAATCAACTTCCTTGTTTTTGAGTGACAAATATAATTTCTATCTTCGAAATATTTGTTTTTTTTTTTAATCTATTATGTATGTCTGATCTCTTGTTCTAAATTAAGATATAAATAATGATTAAATATTTGAAATTTTCAGACATCTAGAAAAAAGACATACATATAGAAACCGTTCAGACATGAGTCTGTCATGTCGCACATCTGAATGTGAGACACTCCTGAAGCATGTGGTGGTTTATCTGCCATTCCAACCTTAGTGTGAAGAACACAAGCATTAGGTTTAGATAAAGTATATTAAAGTGAAGTGTGATGAATTGTCTGTGTTTTCAGCTGCTGCTCCTTATGCAACATTTGCTCCTTGCAGGTCTTCCCACCCTTTCCTAATGACGCTGAGATCGCACACACCAAAAAGCTCTTCAGACGCAGACGGAATGACCGACGGTAACCAAGCACACATACGCATACAACAGACATAGACCCACACGAGTCGAGGCAAAGAGAAGAGACACATGCAGGCTCTACACCTTACTAGAAAAGTAAATAAACGTAGCAGTTGTCATTTGTGTTGGAGGATAAGGTCTAACTTCTTTTTAGATGCCTGATTTCTTGACTCTACTGTCCCAATTGGTTTATCATTAAAATGTAATTATTATTTTTTCCTAATTAATTTCTGTAGATTTTATAAAATCTGACTTCGCTGAAACTATATACTTGAGGAGAAAAAAAACCTCTCACTCCTGCCTTGATGTCACTACAAAACTGTTCTTCAGTTGCTAAGAAACAGGCCCACAGAAAATATTTTGGTTGTATTCAGGAAGAAAAAGGAGATTGTTTTTTTAACCAAACTGAGAAAAACACCTTATTCCTGTTTTTAAGTGAAGCAAATAATCAGTCTTTCCAGGAATTTTGTGTTTATGTGGAATGGCTGCAGCAAAGAAATGTCCAAACCGAGGAATGGAGCCAGCAGCAGTCTGCTTAGGTTTCGCTCTGTGTTTTGTGAACAGGAAACATCAACAAGGTCTATCCTGTTATCTTGTGCATCTTGCTGTCGTACAATTCTGTGTCACAGAATTGTTGCATCCCAGAGTAATTTTTTTATTATTTTTTATTATTTCTATATACTTTATATTTACTTTAGGCTGTAACATGATGAAATAATCTTTAAAAAAATGTTCTCTGATAAAAATAGTGGATTTTAAACATGTTCATGTGGCTTTTTTCTGACAATGGAAGACATGTATAAAGAAAACTAAGCTTAAAATTGCATTTCTAAGTATTTTCTTTTCATTAAAATTATTAGATGAAAAAAATGCTGTTTGAAAAGATTTTATTTATGC
This sequence comes from Oryzias latipes, assembly GCF_053564925.1. Lineage (NCBI taxonomy): Eukaryota > Metazoa > Chordata > Actinopteri > Beloniformes > Adrianichthyidae > Oryzias > Oryzias latipes. The sequence goes on along the minus strand of NC_136248.1, from coordinate 23,389,679 downwards.
CGTACATAATACTCTGGGGAGGCATTTTGCTCCCAGCTCCGCTCCATTCCGATGCATTTACTTGCAGACAAATAGATCCATGTACGCCTTCGTTTTCCTCGTCTGAGCTGGAATCTGGCTCAAGACTGGATAGCTCCAATATTGATCGCCATTTTTGTTGTATCTGTAATGTTAGGTTGGGGTGTGAGGGGCTGTAAGATAGCTGGAATTAGTGTAAACCGAGAACTCTCAGCAACGGGAGGGAAAAGAGCAGCAAGCTCCGATCACCACCTAGATGTGAATTTCTAATGAACTCCTACCGCTCTGCAGAAACTATGTCCTAGAAAACAGCACAGGCTTCTGATTTTGGCTAAAAACGGCAACATCAGAATCAAAAGCCCACTGGGAAGACTTTTAAAATGGATCAAATGATGATCGGAGTGGGTCTTTGTTACTAAAAGGTAAAACAAGATGATGATGTACTAACAGTTTTTGTTCAGTTGTTCTACAAGTTCCACTGATGCTGAACCAGTTCATAATAACTTGACAAAAGGCACTTTTACTTTTTCTTGTGATGCAAACAGTTGATGTTTTTCTTTGTTCACTGTGAGAAGATTTGTCTTCAAATATTTATCATAAATAATTCCATCAACAGTAACAGTTTTTTCACAGCCTTCTATTCAAGCTGTAGTTTTAGTTCATATAAAATTTTAGTGGTTAAAAATGTTCCTTAAATCCTTCTTTAGCAGTTTTTTAATTACTTAGTAATATCTATATTTTTTTTACAAAGTTACAACATTTGTTAACATAACTAGAAAAAACATCCCTTTAAGGTCATTTTTGATTAAATTCCAGTCTGTGCTTCACCTACCGGTAAGTGTTTGTGGGTCACTGACTCTATAAGAGTTTGTTTTTCATAGAAAGGATATTTTTCTTTTATTGATATTAAGTGTTATCCATACCGGTTCTGCATGCATTTATGCCCACATATGCTGCATTTCGCTCAGTTTTATTCAAAATCTACAGATTTCTAAATGCAGATGCTCAGTCAGGCAGTTAAAGCTTGTCTCCCCACAGTCCATTAAGTCAGTGTGTTGTGGGCAGTGTGGAGTTTCTAGCCGTGGTATTGACCGTCTGGCCTGCAGCCCTCTCTTCCCCGGAGTCGATCAATTCTGCAGTCTGGGTCAACCAGCGATTCCATGAATTCTTCATCCATTCTCAGCAAACAGATTGATTGATCGTCTTCATTCTGCCTCTTCCCATGATCACATCTGCCAATTCGTTTGTACCTTTTTAGTCACTGTAGTGTTCTTCTGGACTCTGCAGTTCTTCACATGTTGTTTTTATGATGTTATCAACCTGTAGTTTGTTTTGTTTTTCTTTTTTGCTTTGCTTCTTCCTCCTGAAATTCTTATTTTCCTCCTCTGTGAAAATTCTCCTCCCATCAATTCCGTGCGTCTTCTGTCTGTTCTTATCACCTGCATTGTGGCATACCCTCCTCTCCTGCTTGTAGAACATTTGATCACTTCACCCGAGGGCAGTTAACCGTACTATTGCCTACAGGCCCGGGGGGGAAACGGCAAGTCTCGGCCAGGTTAGTGGTACAACTCCAAAGTTCTGAGGTTCATGGGGCCATAAATGTTTTTAGTATTGATCTTTTTGTCCTGCTCTTTAAAAAACCCTTTTTTCCAGTTAGCAAAACTTTTATTGTCTGAAAATCACACATTTAGAATAAAATAGAAGGCTTTTATTATCTTTATTCCAGAAAGAGTTATTTTTAAAGTGGGCAGACAATACAAACAAATATATATAATAAAACGCAGACTTTATAAAATAAGCAATAATAGAAAATGTGAATGTAAGAAATATAGGCTGAAAATGAAGCAATTTAGAAAAGTATAACCGTCAGAGTAATTTATATTTTAACATCTCACCCTAAAGAAAAGTCTATCCCAATTTTATAATGTAGTAAGTAAATATTAAAAAAGCTGGTGAAATGTCATCATTTATCCAAAATGCTGACAGCTTCTTGGCTGCTGTATGACAAACGGATGTTCAGCACCAGGACTGATGCAGTGTTCACTCTTTTAATGGGATCGACATTTAAATGTCTCACTGGCACTTCTCTGTATTATTACAAGATTAGCTGGACATCTTATGAGATAGTAAGCAAACAGAAATTATCTGTCAAAATTTAAAACCCTTTTCACTGACTGAGATTTAATATTTCCTAAATTTTTAAGTGTGTGTCTATGCGCATGTGCTCTATGGCTTAGTGATTTAAGAAGTGCCATTTTGTGGATGTCAAAAAAAGGAATCACACAGACAGACATCTCATCACTTTTGTCAAGCCTAAATTCTTAATCCTCCGGATTTTGGGGCTTTGTAGACTTGGCCTCACCTGTATCTGCTGTAGTGATAAGTTGATGGCGGCGGCCCTTTAGAAAGAAACAGCTGTGCGTGTTTACAGTGCAGCCCGTCTGACGTGTTTACATTTAAAAAAAAGAACTGCTCAAAAAGAACTTTCAATGTTTAGATTTCCACACCAAAAAGAAACATCACAATAAGTGCACTGGTTAGGATTGACTGGTGAAAGCTCAGGAAAATAAGTGTTTTTATTTTGTGAACGCAAGTTTAAAGGCACACTGTGATAAACACAAATTACACTTAACAGTGGAGGCCGTTTCTTTTGTGAGGACTTTTTTCCAGCTTTTCTGAGAGACAGGAGGCAGCTGAAAAAAATTGTAAAAAAAACTAAACTCCCTTACAATTCTGTGAAATGACAAGATTCTGAATTTCAAATTTATTTTTTGTTTTTGGAGCTATCTAGCTGTACAGTTTTGAGCCAGATGCACGCTCAGACAAGGAAAATGAAGATGAGGGGGTGAGGAGGACCAGAGTAGAGCAGTGAGACTATGGCCCATCCATGTCCGTTTCAAATGACCGGTCTTAATCTCCTGATCCATCACCATCTGAATAAAGAAATACTCAGAAACGCAGTTTTAATTACAAACGATTTTCATTGGAGTGGGCCTTTAAATGCAGAAGACCCTTACCACACATGCAACAATTGTACGTTCTATTTTCACGACTTTCCTGGAGGTGGCCGTAAAAGCCTGCAGGACACACCTGTGCTCCACTTAAGGTGTGCCCGCTCTTCTCTATGACACCCCACGAACCTGCAGCTCCCGTAAACCATTGAAATTTTGGCGTTTTATACTATATAGTACAATTGAAAGAACGGATTTTACATTTACATAATTAGATTTTAACAGCCATTGCTAATGGCTAATTTATCCAAAAAGATGATCGCCTGTTTGATGTAATTCAATGTAAATACTTTTCTCATTCCAGCTTCCAACACTAATCTGAAACTATTTTGCTAGGGGCAACAATTACTTTTACTTTTCCAAGAAGATATAGTCGTTTTGTTTGTTTTAATCACTCATAGCATTCCCAGGGCTAATAAAACTCATATGGAAGAGGTTCAAGTTTGAACTTTTAAGTATGAATGTGTCAAATAGTTCTGCTGCAAAGGTTTGTGTCTTTGTTCCCTAACCGCAGAAATGTCTGCCTCATCCATTTTCTTTGATGTGCTTTTGTTAAAGGTCACTTTTGAATAATTAAGAAACGCTCACTTCAGCTTCCATGATTAAGAAAACAAATAAAAAACAAACACAAAGCAACTCTATCATTTTGGGCCCACGTTGAATTTAAACATTTTTTTGAAGACAGACTTTTCTTTTATCATTTTTTTTTTTGTTGTTGTTTAAAAGCAAACTTTGTTTATGGATCCTCAATGTTGACTGTGTTACCCTGTGGTCATGTGACCTATGTGTTTGTAATGGCAAAATTGATTATATTATATCTATATCTCGTCATTGAAGACTTGAGCGAATAGTTAGGAAATATGGTTTTGACATACCGTATTTTCTGGACTATAAGTCGCCCTTTTTTTCATAGTTTGGCAAGGGGTGCGACTTATACTCAGCAGTGACTTATATTAGAACTAAATTGAAATGAATACATTGTTAACCCTCCTGTTATGTTCATTTGTGAGGAACAGAGATGATATTCCTGGGTCAATTTGATGTATGAGGTATGTTGAGTGTTAAGAGTATGTTAAGTGACTCAGAGAATCAGCAAACTTTTTTTACAGTAAGATCTTGAAGGCTAACAACATAATATTCTATTTTCCAATGATTTCATTTATTCAGAAATGCAATAAAAACGACAACTGTTTCTACAAATACAGGATGAAAACAGAGTATTAGTTGGCTAATGATGCTTCATGTAAGGAATAAAAAAATAAGTATGAGAAAGAATTACTGTGAAATTATGAGATAAACAGTCTGCTATGATTGTGTCATATGAGTTTGTGCAAGTTATTAGTTCATGGTCTCAGATTATGTCAAATAAATTTCCCGTCAAAATGCGACTTATAGTCCAGTGCGACTTATCTGTGTTTTTTTCTACTTTATAATGCATTTTTGGGCTGGTGCGACTTATAGTCCGGAGGGACTTATAGTCTGGAAATACGGTATTTGAACACACCCATCAACAATGTTTGAGCAGATGAGTTAGGTCACCTGTCAATCTCTGGTGGTGGTGGTGGTGGTGGTGGTGGGGTTGCTCAGGACTCTTGGGCAGTGATGCATGGGGCATCTGGGGGCATCTCTGCCATCTCTGCCTGGGCAGGAGTTGGGGTTTGTGCTCCCCCTGCTCCAGCCCCAGTGGGTGGTCCGTGCTGCTTCCCATGGGCTATGCAGAGGGTTTGGGGGTTCACATCTCCTCTTCTGTTCAGTAATATTGTGATACTAATAAACCAACTTACCTGAACCCACCTGTCTGCTCACACTGGTGTTAGTATGTGTGCCTGAAAAATGGGTTACCTGTGTTTGTGTTGGTAAACATATGCATGTGTGAGTTAGCTTGGATGTGCAGTTGTGCGTGTTTTAATTTTTTCCTGTGACAATGTATTAGTTTCTCTTTACTCCTTCCCTTCTTTACCCTTTTTTATTCTATCCTACCCATGCTTAGGATCTAGATCTAAATACCTAAAAGACTATTCTTATTATTTTTTTCAAATGTATTTTAGTTTTTTATACAAATCAAGGGTTTATTTAAATATACTCTTGTTTACCATATTTGTAAAAAAAAAAAAAAAAGGGTTTGTAAAAAAAAAAAAAAGAAGTTTGCTCAGCTTCTGGACAGGACACACAGCAAAACAAATAAAATAATGAAATAGTCATCTGTCAATCTAAACGCCGCTTCTACGTTTTAGTGCAAGTTTCTAAAAAAGTCTACATCGCAAACATGACACTAAGAATTTAGATTATTACAATTCTTTTTTGTCCTTGTCATATCTGCTGAGAATATTTGGCAACTTGCAATTGTTTGTGACTGCATTATATTTAAATTCGTAGAGATTTAGCGTGTTTTTTTTTTGTGTTCACATTTTACTTGGTGTAATCTTGATGATCTATGTCACTGTGAACTCAATGCAGCCATAACCGCTGTTGTGCAAGGTACTTCTAATTTGTAATACAGGTCAGATTACTTGTTAGTGTCAAGTAATCCCTCACTTTACAATACTCATAATAAAACTTGTAGTAGTAGAAGATGACACTAAAGGGACAAATATACATTTAGATGTGTGATGTTTAAAAATGATGAACATATTTGATTTTGGTGAAATGAAGACAAAATGGCACAAAATAATAAAGAACCAGAATGAGAAACATTCCAATCCTGGTAAAAGTATTGTAGGTGCAAAATGATTATCTGGTTTTATTTGTGGATAGAAAAGGTTATATATACATTAGACACTGATGTATCTAAACCTTAAGACCAAGATAAATGAATGCTCTTTTTGTTTTACTGTTACATCATTTTGTTTTGGTAAAAACACAAAACTGAGCATTATAGACACAACCTACAATGCAAAAACTGAATTCTAAGAATGTAAAAAAAAAAAAAAAACTTGTTTCAAGAAAAATTATCTTTAAAAAAAAAAGTAATTTTACCACCTAGAATTATTTTTTAAAAAAATGTCTTTGGTAAGACCACTTTTCTTACTTCTTTGACAGATTTTTGCTTATTTAAAGAAATTCTGCCATTGGGGTAAGAATCTTTGACTAATTATAAGGCCCTATCTTTGCAGTGTATGCTCTCACAGGAAGTACAAGTGAAGAACCGTCCCTAAGCTTCAGACTTATTAATCAATAATAAAAAAATCATACAGGGCTAAATCTAATTTAAACAAAGAAAAAACGAGTTATAAATAAATGTGACACAAAAAGACAAAAATACTGCTTACTAAAAGCGAGGTTGGATGAGCTCACTTAGCAACAAGATAGTCGACTGTGAAAGACCTGTAAGAAATGTTTAAAAATCCTAGTTTTTTTGCTCTATGAAGCATAATAGGACATTTAGTTACATAACCTAAGACTGTAAATTAAAAAAAAGCTGCTTGACCACAAGCACAAAATAGTTTATTTGTGACATTTTTGTATTTTTTATAATATTATTGTATTAACTCAACTCATGTATTCATTTATTTTTAAAATAATACATTTTTATTTGACTTAATGAAAAGAAGGATGTAGGTTTACTGACTCTAAAAAAAACTTCTAATAGAATTTGTGTGCTGTGACCAACAGGACACAACCATGCAGGGCAGGAAAACAGACGCAGTGTGCATCCACATGTAAGCAGACATGTGGACTTTGAATATATATGCAGCTGAGTGGGTGATTATTTGGATGATAGTCAGGTTAGTGCTTGTAAAAGGTTTTTTTTTGTTTTTTTTACTTGTCACAGGACAGCAGTAGCTGGCTTCTGCGAGAAACCCAGCGAGGAACATAACAGTGCAGGTCCAGGACAGCTGCTGCTACATCACACTGATGCTAACTGAAACCTGCTCTTATTTTAGGAAGCAGCAGCGACCTCAGGGCGGAGGAGGAGGAGGAGGAGGAGGAGGAGGAGCGAAAACCCTCCCTCAGCAGATTCAACAGCAGTCACCTCAGCTGCAGTGGGATCGAACCCAGCAACAATATCCCAACCAACCACAGCAGACGTTGACAGAACCTGGAGAGAACAGACACAGTCGGCCACCTCGCCAGTACCAAGGAGGGCAGCGCACGGCGGGGCCAAGTCACGGATACAGCCAGAACCGGCACCACTACCAGAAAGGTCAAGGGCAAGGACCGACTAATGCCCCATGGGAAAAAGGAGTGCCCCCCAGAGCAACCAAAGACAAAGACACTGAGAATGTAAAAGTGGATGACAAGCAGAGCAGACCACTGAAGCAAAACGACAGCAGTAGGAGTCCCAATGACTCAGCCAGACCTGACTCAACACATAGTACAGACCCTTTACCAGATCTAATAGTTAGGAAAGAATGTCCCAACCCCCAGCGAGGTGGAAAGGCCAGCGAGGGCCAGTCGGAGCAGCCCAAAGTCAGTCTTCTGCAGTCGTCAAAGGAACGACTGAGGGGGAGACTAAAGGACAAGGTACTGTAAAGCTGCTTAGTTCTGTCAGTCAGAATTACAGTAACCAGCCCTGATCTGCATGTGTGCAAACATCACAGGTTGGTTTTAATAATTGTTCTTGTCTCCACAAAGTCTGCCTTGAAGGTTTCTGTACGTGCTCATCATGCACACCAACACCTCCAAAGCGGCAGAGACAACAGCCCCTTATCGTGCAGAAAATGCATCCGTTTTTCCATCTTTAACTGATTTCCCTTCAGACAATTTCATCACTACGCTCAACCCTTCTCTGTCATTTCTGATGGTGTTTGGTCATTCTAAAGGAAATCTCTTCATTTTCTGTACTAGAAGCATTATTCAACCATCTGATATGATTTTCATTTTCATTGGAAAAAATCATTGTCCTATGAGAAGTAATAAATTTCAAATGTTGCAGTAGCTCAAATCCTCTCCTCGAGAAGCTCCTATAAAGTCCCACTCAGATCATTTTTCGATCTATTATAAAAACGTTCTCAGTGGTTTTTTAATTATGATTATCCCAATTTTAGCCAAAATCAAAATACCTGTGTGGTTTTCTAGAACATAGTTCCTGCAGAGTGGCAGGAGTTCATCAGAAATTTACCTCTGAGTTGTGGGGGGACTGTTGGCACTGACGACCCCGCTCCCCTTTCCTCTCCCCGTCGCTGAGAGCTCTTAGCATGGAGCTGGTGTCCCAACCAGCATTTTTTTTCTACTTCTCAAATGAGCACTTTTCTAAATTGTATTTTTTCTTTCGCGCCTGATTCACAACAATTTCAAAACGAAATACTTAAAAATACAATTTTAAGCTTGATCTTTTTATATAAATCCTTCAGAAAACACCACAAGTATCTGTTAATAGCACCTAAAACTCGATTCTCATCGGAGTGGGTCTTTACAGAATCTCACTTAAATTTCCTTTGCCTTCACGCCAGCAAACACGCTCACATGAACTCAAAAAGTTTTGATTTCAAACAATATAATTTCTCTTCACTTATGTTCAGATTCCAACAGTGTTTCAGTTGGCCGCGGCAAGAACAGACTAATTTTAGTGTTTGCTGCAAAGTTGTATTTCAGAATGCAGCTGATTACATTTTTGATGGCGAAAAAATATTTTTTTAAACATAGTAGTATGTTTAAAGGTTGTCATCTGGACTTGGTTTTTAAAGTTGAAGACGTTTCACCTCTTATCCAAAAGGCTTTGACAATTCGGACAATTCTACCTTTTGGATAAGAGGTGAAACGTCTTCAACTTTAAAATCCAACAGCCTTTAAACATATTTTCGTTAATATATTTTTTAATGTTCATTTTTATCCCCCAGTGCAACGGCTTGCTGTTATTACTGTGATATACTGACCATCCTGACTGTTTCCAGCCCTTTCATTTAATGTTTCAACTGTTCTAATATGCATTTTCTTTTCTTTTTTAATCTCTACAGCATGAAGCGTTGCAGCTAAACAAGTCTAACATCTTGCCCCTTTCCCCCTCGACTTTCTCCAGGAAGAAGCTCACGTGGAAAAATCCCAGTCCGGATCGCAGAGCTTAGACCGACTGGTGGACCTCCTCAACAACATGAGGAGCAACAGCAGCGGGGTGGAGCAGCAGCTGGCCTCCTTCATGGAGGAGGCACAATGCTCGGCGCAGTCTGAGGAGTCGCTGGCCCAGGTGGTCAGCACCATCTACTCAAAGGCCGTGTCTGATCGAAGCTTTGCAGCAACCGCCGCTAAACTCTGTGACAAGATGGCGCTGTTTATGGTGGAGGGGACCAAGTTCAGATCGCTGCTCCTCAACCGGCTGCAGGTAAAGGCGTCCCACTGCTTTTTCACTTTTAGCATCTTTTGTTCTTTCACGTTTCCACAAAACAGCATATTTGGCTACGTTCACACTGCAGGCTGAAACGACCCAATTCCGAATTTTTTGCCCCTAAGCGGCCCAATTCCGATCTTTTCATGACAGTCTGAATGACACAGATCCGATCTTTTCAATTGCGACCCAGGCCCCGTGGGTTTGCCGTCCTGATTCCGAATTGTAGCCGTTCTTTTCAATTGCGACCGCCGTGTGACCGGCCAGGCGACTTGATTCCGAATCGTACGTCATCGACACGCAACAAACGTCATCATTTTGCGGTGAAGTAGGCGGGAACGAGAACGTAAACATCAACCATGGTGGACGATGCTGCTGAGATCAGTCAGTGGAAGGGAAGCGAGATCCCCGATTGGATTAATATTTGGGGTGATCGCTCTTTTCAGGCCAAACTCCAGGGCTCTTATCGCAACTGGGCGGTTTTTGAAAAATTTTCCAGATAAATGGCCGAGCGTGGTGTTGAACCTTTACAGCTATAACTTTTTTTTCCTTTCTCCCCTTCCGACCGTCACCGTGCTCAGAAGCGCGGGGGACCCGAGGCGATCCTCCTCCTCCTCCCTGTTCTGATCCTTAGATTCTCCAGAATGGGTTAATAAAGAGTCCATAGCATTTAATCTGGGGGAAACCTTCTTTTATTATCATTTTTTATCCTCCTTCCTCCGTAACACACAACATGAATGCGCGCCCACACTGCCCCCCCCCCCCCTTATTCTCTATCGCGGCACGCGCTTGCACACACGGGGCGCGCGGGCCCAACACATACACATTCCTATTCCACAACAGTGGGTACAGACGATCCCGACTCCATTGCCTTCTTAAAATGAGAAGATTGTAATTGTGCTGCTCCTTCGTGAAAATAAATTTAATATTACAAAAAGAGCTCCGCTTTTGACAACACTGTTGTTGACATCTGCTCCGCAAACAAGTGACGTCGTTCACCGTTGAGTATTCTTCTGGCTTCTGCGCATGCGGGTCTCGTTTGGGTCGTGTCACGGTCACACTGGAGATCACAAAAGTTCGGATTTACTTGGAAATGTGAACGGTCTAGCAAATAATTCGGATTTTTTCAAAAAATCCGAATTGAGCATTAAGCCCTGCAGTGTGAACGTAGCCTTTAAGAGCTGTGTTTGCTCTGCATCTTCATTTATTATTAAAAAAAAACATCTTATAAAACTTTTGCTGTTTTTAACTACCTTGTGCTGTTAGGAGAAATAAACAATTTGTGTTTCGTTTTGTTGATATGCATATTTTAAAATTATGTTTTAAAAAAAATATCCACAAATTTAAAGATTAAAATATAAGTTACAATTTTTTTTTTTAAATTTCATTTACTATTCCAAAAGAAAACTGCAAAATTAGTTTCAAGCACAACGTAGTCTTGATTGCATGTCCTGCAGCCAACATTGTCTAACTACAGCATAAGATAAGGGCTGCCGGAGACTGGTTTAGGATTGTTCGATAAGCTTCCAGCTTGATAACAAGCTCACAGTCTGTAGTTAAAAATGTAATATCTACTGATTCTGCAGTTCCACAGTTAAGAATCTCGTGGGATCTCATTAGTTACGGTAAAAAAAAGGAAAAAAGCTGTTGGATATTTGAATGTGTGTCATGTTATTATGCTCTACAGCCAACGCAGTTTTTTTGCTCACTTTATGTAAAAGTTTATCTAAAAAGGGGAATAAAATCAATATTGCCGCTCTGCGGAAACGTTGTCCTAGAAAACGACACTGGTTTTTTGATTTGGGCTAAAATTCTCATAATCATAATTAAAAGAGCACTAGGGACGCTTTGAAAATAGTTTACAAGATGATTTGAGTGGGTCAGGAGATGAAACACTGTATGTTGCAATATATATTGCTATTTTACAAAGAAATGTATTTTTCTTTGTCTTTCCAAATCCCCACTAGGATTTCATTTATTTAAATGAAGCCTAATATTATGAGAAAGCAGCCCCAGGTGGAGTCCAGCTAAGTGTGAGACACTGTAAATGTCAGTGGACAAAGCAGCTAATCTGAACACCCAGGGGACAATAAGACCTGCTCTCCTTCACCTTTCATCTCTTCACTTAGCTGCACATTTCCAGTTTTGGGCCCGGGATGAAAACAAATGTTCCTCCATATCATACTTGACTGCTGCGTCCTCTGTACTTTCCTTTTCTGCCTCTCCTCCTCATCAGCTCTGTGGTCCTTCCTCTGACCTGAACAACACAGACCAATGCCCTCCCTATGTCTCTCCACACTTGTATTTTTTCCTCACTTTATTACTTGTCTCCATCCTGAAGTGTGTCTACCACGGTGCCAGTCAGTCTGAAAACAAGCTCAGAAGGTCTCCATGTTAACCCACCTGCTGCTGCTGCTGCTGCACTGTTTTCCCCTTTTTACCCCAAAGCCAGACTTTTTTATCTCAAGGGGCTAAAATCTTCATCCTCCATCCAGCAGAGAAACCCCCTCCCTTGATCCTTTTGCAACCATTGCCACATCTTATTTACTCCCACTTTCTCACTGCTCTGTGGTCTTTTTCTTTTATCACTCACTTTAATCTTTTCTTCCCACGAGCACAGACCCCCCCCCCCCCCATCTTTGACATTTTGACTTTTTTGGGGGGGGGGGGGGGGGGGGGGCTATAAAACATTTTAAATGTCATAAGTGGTCTCCTGAGGGCCTTTATTAAAAATGTTGCTGCTAGAACCCTGGATCTCAACATGGGGGCAATTAACATGTGACTGCTCTGCTCATTAAAAGAGGGTTTTGTGTGTGTGTTTTATTTATTTTTTTATATACAAAGCTACTGTTTCTTTCATAAAGAAGCTTCTGCTTAACATGATTTATTTCACCATTATTACTGACAGTTACTTGATCATTTTCTATTCTTTGGTGCGTTTGTTTCAGCTATTATTTGACATGTGAAGTTGCTGGTCTTTGTAGAGTCCTGAAAGGAAGAAAGCAGCAGCTCAGACTCTTCATAAAGTTTCCCTCCAACAGCTTCACAAGTGCACATCGAGCATTAACCCGCATTAACCACAACACTTCCACAGCACAGACAGGGTTTAGCACCCATCAGTTTAAACTTAGCACCCTCCTCTCCTTTTGGCAGATAAAAGAAGAGTGCCTGCCGTGGATTTCGGCTGCTTTTTGGCTTTAAGTATTTTAAGGCTGAAGGTTAATGTGTGTGTCGGCTACCTAAAATCCCATCAGAGAGTCTGTAAAGATGTGTAATGATGATTAATGGTCCTGCCAGGAAAGATTGCTCACCGCTGCTTTTAAATTCATAAACATTTAAATATCCGCCTACCTGCTGCCCACACAACTACAAAAGCTCTGCAGCATTTCTGTCTATGTTCCAAACTTTTTTTTCTCTTTTCTTTCACCTGTACAGAAGGACTTCTGCCGCCGCGGGGAGATCCAGCAGTCGGATGTGGAGCAGTGGTTAGGTTTCATCACTTTCTTATGCGAGGTGTTTGGAACCATGAGGAGCAGCTCCGGTGAACCGTTCAGGGTGTTGGTGTGTCCCATCTACACTTGCCTTCGAGAGGTCTGTATGCAGTCAAAAATCGCTCCCATCCATTCTCCAGTGGGAGACTTCCTTCATGGATGTGTGTATGTCTGTGTTTGGTTTCCTGTTTTTGAGCAGACACACTCTAGACAGCAGAAACCACATTTGGGTTTTGGGGTTGTTGTGTTTTTTTGACTCGCAATCAGTCGGGATGACATCAGTTCCAGGAACATGTGTGACCTACGGTTAAGTTCCCATTAGATGTTTGTTCTGTCTTGCACACACTCTCCCCTGTAACCATGGAAACCAAGTCTGGTAGCCACAGCTGATGCTCAGCATTACAGAAGTGGTTAATGGCAGATGGAGAATCAAAAAGGGGAAGCAAGTGTTTTGGAAGGAGTTGAGAGGAAGTGCAGGAGACTGTGGTCAGGTTGACGGTTTCTGTAGAGGAAGTTTGTTCAAACACCTTTGTTATGCACCATTTTAGTGTGAAGAAGAAATAATAGTAGGTGTTGGGGAACATGTTACTTCTACCACCATCGTCCACACCTCTGCCAGTCTGTCTCTTAACACAACCCCATGTCTTGTTAACAATTACAACAATGACACACAGCTAATACCATCCACGCCCTGTCTGAGGGTATTCCCAGGGCATTCTCTTAACCTCTTAAAAAGCTCTGCAGCAGAAAACTGTGGGTGTGGAGTAACACATCAACTATTTTCAAGAGGCAGCTGTAGCGTATTAACCAAGGTTATAGTCGAGGTAAGAGCACACCTGTGTGTTTGTCATAACTTACAGCCTGAACCCAAACAGAAGACAACAAAGTTACGACCTGGGTTTGACGAAACTGGAAAAAGCCTCCCTTAGAAAAAAACTGTGCAAGGATTAAGGAAGTGATAATGCCAGACAAGGTGTGAATTATCAGAAATTAGGCCTGAAACGTCTATTATTTCTGATAATGCACACCTTAAAGGGCATTACTTTGCTCATACCATGGAAGAAACATTAAATCAATTATTAGTACTTTAATGTTTATTTTTTTTTAGGTTTAAATCATTTTTCACAAAAAAGACTTTGATGCGTGGCGAGACACGTTGTCATGGTAACGGCTATAGAGCCTGCACCGGTCTCGCTCTACCACAGCAGAGGAAAGTGGTAAATATGCTAAACATCATGTTTAGTCAAGCAAAGCTTCATTTTAGAGGGAAGGTTCCCATCTTATTGCTTGTTTCTCTCCAGATGATGAAGAAAAAGTTTGTTTCAAAGAAGCAAAGTCTAAATTGTTAAATTCCTTTTGGTGTCACTCATTTCCTCCTTATGTTCTCTTCTCTTTTTGTCTTCTACCTCATAATTTTTGTCTTAACTGCAAAATTATCAAACTCAGCAAACAGGTTAAAAGAAACATGTCTTTTCTTTCTGTTTGGATAAACTGTGGAATATCATGTTCTGAGTTTCTGTTGTTCCTCCTACCAACTGCCGTTTAAGCCAGCGCTTAAAGATTGGAGCTTTTGCGACCTGAACCCCACAACCTGCAGCCAATCAGAATCCAGTCCTCAGCCAAACCATGGTATATGTTAGAGCTTGTAATGAGTTGGGTCAGCTGTCTACGTGAAATGACCAAGTTCTTCCAATGTTCTCTTTCTATTTGTCGAGTCTCCTGAGAGCTTTGAGCAGGACTGTGCCGCTCTCCATTCTCCACAAAACTGAAAAACTATAAACCACAAACAAGTGTTATGAACTAACTAGACAAAGAGCGATTCAGATTCTTTCTTGTTCATTTAGTGTCTGTAATTCTTCAAAGCGGATCACATTTGTCCGATGGAAAGCCCCTGATCTTTCCAGATCTCCAGATAAATTTAGAGGAGAACTGAATTCTCCTGATGTTGCTCTGTCCTCAGCCCACTCAGAAAAGGATCATAACAACAAAACACATTTTAGGAGCTTTTCTCACAAGCATCGAGGTGTGTAGATGAGGCACCAAGGGTAGAGGATTTTTATGCTTTAACCTGCCAGTTTTTTCTGCCGTGAACAGAAGCTGCTTGACTAACTCAACTACTGTGGTATGTGGTTTTGGGTCTAAAACCATTGAAAAAATGGAAACCTATAGGTATACAGTGTTCCTTTGTTTTTGGAGTTACCTTCAAAAAAATAACCTGCTAAGTCAACTTATTTTTTATAATTATTCTACTTGTTTTAAGGCTGTACAACTCCTCACTACAGACTTTATCCACTGTTCTTTGACAGACACGAACATTTCCACACTATTCTTGTTTAAACTCTCAAAGTTCAAACCTTAACAAAAAAATAAGTCCAGTGTTATAGAATGAAAAAAAGATTTATGTAGATGTGCCAAACGACACGCATTCTCCACGGGAAACATGGCACAGGAAATTGATTGACATGGTCTGCAGTCAATCAGGATGTAGAACACCGTGCACTGAAAATAAAAGCATGCAAAATGGTACTAAACAAGCAGCGAAACAAGACCATGAAAGGTACACCGCGCTATAGCGAGGGTTACCCCCAATCAATTTTTTTTTTCACATCATCACAAGCCTTTTAACAGATCCTATTTAACTAACTGAGAGTGACATGGAATGACAATGTTTCATACTCATCCTTTACAAATCCATTCAGTGTCTTTGATACCTTTGATCTTCCTGAATCTTTCATCTGATTACTAGATTCTAAAGCAGAAGTTGTTTTTTTTCTCCATATTAGGTTTTTTATGTGTTTAAACTACCTGCTGTTGTTCCTTCTTTAACTGTAAACCGTGTGTAAATTTAGAATAAAGACTCACCTTAAGGGCATTTGCCCTTGCAGAAGGGCTTTCAGAAATAACTCCTACCTCAAAAATGAAATTCAGAAATGTATACTCATCCAAAGTCCTGCTTTGAAATAAATAAGTAAACGGGTCTCAATGGGGGGAAAAAACAGGAGCACTTCCCAGTTTTAGAGTCAAAGAGCAGATGACAGGTAAAACAAAAAACTGTCTTTTATCAAAGTAAATTGGTCCATGTAAGGCTCTCAAACCATCAAAAGGATAGTGCTTTGCAGTTGCACACCACAGCAGGCATGCTAGTCGTGACATTACAAGTTATTTATATGCCGCCTTGGTATCCCTCTTTAAAAGTCCACACATGCCTTCATGGTTAGCATATATTTTAGATTTTGCGTCAAACGTAAGCTTGTTAAGTTGTCGGTTTGTAAAAAAGAAAGCAGCAACTCGACAAGAATCCTGCACTCTGTCTAATGCCGTCTACGCGCTGATGCGCTAGAGTTTTAATAATTGGGTTAAACTGAGAGATAAAACCACAGAGGAAATATTCCATGATTGAAAATGTTCCTGGTGGTTTGCTGATCCCCTGAAGAGGTTTACAACAATTGCTTTTGGTTGCTTTTTATGTTCCTGATCGAATTTCTTCAGAACGCAAACACTGAACTGAGAAATCACTGCGGAAATCTGTTCTTTGGTCGTGTGATGACCCTTCAGACCAAGTTAATTAAACTGTATTTTTATCTGTAGCAGATTTTCTGTATTTAATCCAAACCATTTTATTTTTATATAACATCTTGAACTTTTCTTGCAAATAATAAAATACTAAACAACAGAAATGTACAATAATATTATGATAACAGAACAGCAAACGTATAGTTATATAAATGATGACGGCTGTAAAGAGAGGCAAACTTTCTGATCAAATGCAGAACAGCTAATGAGGAAGAGTTTAGTGTACTAAACCAAACAATCTTCTGAACAACCCGTTAAAGGCCAGTCCTGCTTGTCATGTAGTTCCTCTATTCTGGAAGCCATGGGACTCAACTTTTTACGTCAAGAGGGTCTTCTGTTGCCCCGCCTTTCTGAGCGTGGTGAGGAGCTGATATAAGAGCTTCTGAATGAGAGGAGGAACAGCAGGAAGCTTACAGTGTGGGGCAAACTCAAGTGAAATGTCTGTCATATATGTGAAGGCAGCTTTTACCTGGGGGGGTATGGGGAGTATGATAAGGCTACATGCGAAGCTGAAGTACCTAAAAAGCATATTTACTTCTAATGTTAGTCATCTTTTTATGCTTATTTTATAAGTAGCAGAAGAATAACAGCAGATTTTTCTCTGTGAAATAACAAAAACTTTCATATCATCATGCATTTTATTGCATGTGTATTTTTTGTAAAAATGTTTTTTTTTTAATTATTATAACTGTTTTTGGTTTGGGTTCCTCAATGCTCAACAGTCTGTCTACAGCACTGATTGTATTTGAGAACTGGAGTGAGTGACCCCTCCCCCCATGGCGTTCCAATTTTGGTAATCCTATTTATAAAAAACATTTTCTGTAGTGTACGTTATTCAAGTTATAAACAGACCAATCCGAGGCCTCAATAACAGTAGATGGCCTCATATTAAACATTCAAATCCTTTGATTGACAGATTCTCCCGAAACCACTTTAAGTGAAAGGGTGTTGGTTTCCAACAATCTTGCTCCTGGTTAGTGACGGTGGTTGCCATAGAAACGGTGACCAAACACTGCTTACTTGCGTCGACTGGTTCCAATATGGTGACTGAATTGACTTTAAGTACAGCCAATGGTCTACTGTTAGTAGCTGTGATAACGGAATAGAGGTGACTTTTATTTTGACGGGACTTTGTGGCGACATGCAGTCTCCAAAAATTACATAAAACAGATGACTGTCAAGCTAGAAATAAAAGTTATGGAACATCTGAGATTTCTCTGAAGGATTTTTATTGTTGCTTTTATTGTCTTTTATTTTGAAATGTTTTTCTTTACCAAAGCCAGCTTTCATTTACTAAATAGCTCTTCTTTCACTTACATCCTTTCTTGAGGTTAGTTTAGTAGAGCTTTTGTAAATTTTACGGCTCTGTCTGAACTCACTCACTTTTCCCTAACTCTTCAAACTTGTACTGTGCAGGACTGCCCAGTGCCCTGGATTTGATTCCATTTGGATGCATGCTACTACTTTTTGTTTTTTAAGCCAAATATGTTGTCACCCATTTGCCAAAGTTAAATTTTTCTGTCACTCGACTCGTTTTCGCCATTTTTCAAATTACAAATCACTAAAAGGAATCCATGTGGTCTATATTTGCCAGTCCAGTGAGCATTGATACTCTGGCTTTGTCTGAATTCCCACCTTAATCCCTAACTACTAAAATATTATATAGTGCGGGAATATTTGGTGCCCTGGATTTTAAAAGCAATTTGGACACCATGCTCACTACTTTTTGTTTTGTTTTGTATTTTTACAGCAAATATGTCACCAATTCCACGAAAATCTAATTGATATGAGCGTTTAATGACTATTTATGAAAACACTGTGTTTAGAAAATGGAAACGTTGATGGTTTATAAAAAATACATTTAAATACTTTTTTTCGCAAAATTGTTTTAAGCGCAATGCATTGTGGTCTATAATTGCCAATCTAGTACCATTCTAGTGAGCATAGCGCACAGTGGTTTTTTGCAGAGACTTCTGGAAATATTCTAGGGCACTCGATTTTGGTATTATATATTCAAACAGCACTACCCACAAGGCAAACGCACTATATAGTGCACTATGTAGTGAGCAGTGAAGGAATTCAGACATACCCCCAACAAAATGGCGACTGCCCTATATAGTACACTATATAATAGTGAGTGAATTCGGACACAGTCAACGATTATAATAATATCTGACGTAAGCTCACACACATATTTTTGAGTCCTCGTTCTGCTCCGAGTTGTTCCAAAGCAGCAGTTGTTTCTTTCTATGAGGGGGGCCTCTGTGGGGGGAGCAGTCATTGACTGTGTTGACCATCTCTATTTGTTTTTGAGTGCAGCGTGTTTACAGCATGTCTGGCTGTGTACATAAAGCAGATTGATGTTTGATTGGTTCCAACTTGTCTGAAAGACCTGCTTGTTTCTCCCCAAAATGAAGAAACTTAGACCACAAAATCTTGAGAAATCAGCTCGAGTTTGGTTTCTCTTCTTCTTTTATGGTGATAAAGAAGCATTAGTCTAATTTTCTCATTCCATCCATGTTCTTGTATTTCCACTGTGCACCATCTTTGAACTCTTTAGTTTGCTATATTTTAAATCATTTTACCACTGCATTTCTCTTTTTTTGTCCTTTTGCCTTCCTTGTATAGTCATGTAGTTTCTTCTCTTTCCTTGTTTTAGCTGCTTCAGTCAACAGATGTTAAGGAAGATGCAGTCCTTTGTTGCTCAATGGAGGTATGGACCACACACACAACCCCAAGTCCTTAGAGTAACACAGGCCTTTGAGGAATGCCCTCACGAAGCAAAAATGTCCTCTGACGTCCAGTTGGTCTCTACATAGATAGACTTGCAGGTGTTCACACACAAAAATTCTTAATTTTCATTTAAACTAGCAGTTTATCTCAACTTGTCTTCCGTTTCTATCGGATGTGTAATGTATGGAAACAGCTTAGATCCCCTGTAGCGAAACCAAAGTTGCCCTTTCGATTCATGGGATGAGTTACAAATCATTACAAAGGATAGACACTGTATGACCTGCACAATACACTTTAAATACAACTCCATGTTAAGGAGTTACATAAGGAAGAAGAGCCACCTGTTTTAATAAGGCCTCACTTTAGTGTTAATAAATAAGTTTAATTAAGCCTTAATGATAAATATATTTAGCAGGATTATTCAGATTTAGAGAACCAGAAGCTTCCTCTGACATTTCAAATATTCAATTTTCAGGAGAAATGTAAATTTCTGTTTGGACTAAAATTACACATTTTTCAAAAGAAAAACACATTAAAGTCCCACACGGATCATCTTTTGATCTACTTTAAAAGCATTCCCAGTATTTAAAAAAAAAACAAAAAACTATTATTACGCCATTTTTCTAGGACTTAGTTTCTGCAGAGCGGCAGTTCTTTATCAGAAATTTGCCTTCAGTCATCTTCCTGTATACATTTTCTCCTGCTAGCTTACAGTCCCTCACAAACCCACGCAAACATTACCGGTGCAACAAAAACGGCGAGCAATATGGGAGCAATCCCGCCGTACAGTTTTTAGTCAGAGAGCAGCTCAGACGAGGAAAACAAAGACGAATGGATCGATTTGTCTGCAAGTGGAAGCATCAGAATGGAGCAGAACAGGGAGCTTATGGCTCTTTTTCATCTGCTCCTGATTCACTACGATTGGAATAAAGAAAACTCTGAAACATTTTTTAAGATTAATTTTCTTTATATATGTCCTCCATCATCAGAAAAACACCACAAGAATATGTTAAAAACACCAAATACACCATCTTTATTGGAGTGGGTCTTTAAATAAAATGCTACAACTCTTATATCGCGACAAATAACCCATATTGGCAATGGCTTTACTCATTGGTCATTTTTAAATGGAAGAAAGTCACGGGATTCAAAATAATAGCACAGAGGTGAGAGTTCCTAGCTTCTGGGGTACATTGTGGACACGATTTGCTGCCAATAAAGTGGCAGACGTTTGTCTCTGGCTTTCAGCGACACTCCCGTCCCTAACGTCTACCCCTCCTCCACCACTCTCTTTGTTCCCCCAGCTGCAGAGTATGGGCCACCTCCTGGAGGAGCAGCTCCCAGAGATGATGACGGAGCTCCTCGCCACCGTCAGGGACAAGATGCTGTGTCCTGCTGAGTCTGAGCTGACTCGCTCTCTGCTCATGGAGGTCATCGAGCTGCACGCGCATAGCTGGAGTCCCTTAGAGGCTTTGACCACCCAGTACTACAACCGCACCATCCAAAAGCTCACCACCTCCGCCTAGCCAGCTCCTGCTGCAGCGCTGCAGATGAACACCGGGAACGTCCAGAGGAGCCACTTTCCAGAAAGTCTAATTAGTCTTGCCTGAATAAATTAACGCTGCGTGAGGGTTTTAAATCGATTGGGTATTTCCACTAAAACAGGCGACCTCTGCTAGAACCAAACCACACACTACTTTACCAACCACTTCCCCCTAAGCTGAGATGGCAAACCAGAACTGCAGTGTGGCCAGCAGGGGCGTACGCAGCCACGCAGATTCTGGGAGCTTTCCCGGCTGTTGACTCTAAGGGATAAAGGACGAAACAAACACAAAAAAGCGGGGAGAGGGCAGCAGCCAGTCCATGGGGAACGGCAAGAGTTGTACCCCCAGATGAATGGAGGAGGGGACGGGGGTCAGGGTGCTCTGTTGCAGGCTTTTCATCGTGCTGATTTGCCAAGCCGCCCTACCCTCCTCCTCCTGCTACCCCCATCCGTCTGAGTCTGGGTGAGCCCCTGGGGTCTGTGTGGCTGATTACAACCCAGGCAGAAGGAGGAGGCAGCAGACCTGGTGATGTCTGTCTGGGCTGTCTGCTCCATCAGGCCAGGGACCAGGTCAAAGGGCCCTGCAGTGAAGCTCTTACGCCCCCCACCCCCCTGCCGCCTTTGTATCTTCCACCTCCTCAATGACCCACCCTCAGCAGGAAGCCCCTTTGAGGGGATGAGACAGCAGGCCTGCTGGGCCAGGCTGGACTCGGGATAAGGATCAGACAGGCTAGAGTAGGGTGGCAGATGGCTGCCTGAGCCCCTGTGAGGCGACACACTCCTAACACACCCCACCGGCACCCCGCCTCAGAGTTACCCACAGAGACCCAAACCCAGCAGTGGTGAAGGGGGGGTTGGGGGCATCAGACACTGCTGTCTGATAAATCCTTTGTCTTGCCTCTTCTCTTAATGAGTGCATGTCCATGCTCGGTCAGTCTGTATTGTTTATTCCTTCATCCTTAAGGTTTGTGTATGAGCTGTCATAGCAGTAGGCCTTATTGCACAGGTTGGGTTTGTTTTGCACCGTTCTCAAGCCACGTTCACACTGCCATTGACAACGCACGTTTAGCGGCCCCCTGCAATGGAAAGTCTATGTAAACGCGCGTTCCAGCTTCAAAATTCTCTCGCTCAAGCATAGTTAGTCTCTACGACCGTTTTCGAGCTCTGTATACAAAATACACCGGCACTGAACGCCTGTTAAAAGTAAAACCCGGTTGAAGTTCGACCAATCAGTGACTTGGATAGGGTAGTGACTTATGGATGCGATGCCTTTTGATTCACAAATAAGGGTGGTTTGGTCACGGCCAGAGATCTATGACACCAAGGCTTTCATTTATCAGAATAGAGCTGAAAGAAAAAGTCTGAGGCATGATTTGCGAGATTTACACCACTTTGACATTTTGCACCAAGCCTCTTCCAACTGTAGGTGCCGGACATAGTCTAGTAATAAGTAAAGAGAAGACCCTCCCTGCTTGTTCAGTGTGAACACCAAATGCGTGTTGCATGCCCGGTGTGTCCGTTAGCTTCAGCTGCTCGTTATGAAACCTGAGTGTTTCTCTTGACTAGTGGCCTTGTCAATGATCCTTCTCTTGGTTGCGCAATCAGGTAGGTTGGACCAAACTGCCGAAGTTCCTGTTTGGCAAAAAGAAAACGCTTTTAAAGATGAAAAAAGCAAAAGAAAAACGATTAGAGCATGGCATATAGGATAATAAGTGTAAATATTCTCTTTGCAGTGAACATTTAGCAAAATGTGGATTTGAATTGTATTTAATTTGCTTTGGAAATTAACCTGTGTACTTTGAAAATTACTAGGAAAATCGTACCGCTTGACCTCATGAGCGCATTATACCATGTTCCACCTAATGTTTGTTTTATGATACTGACAAACCATGCCAATCATTTATTACATGTAAATGAGCTTTATATTTAATCTGCAATGCAGCATCATAAGAGGGTTTTAAGAGGAAGACCTGTAAAGGGGAATTGGTGCGACCTAGCTGTTACGATCACAGAGACTGGCTGTGTGTGAAGGGGTTGACCTTTCCGTGCATTTTGAAGAAGTAGTTTCTTACATAAAAACATGTCTGCTTAGTTTCCCACAAATCTCTGTGGGCTGTTTTGTATTATTTTTGCTGTCTTGCATCAAGAATCAAAATGTGTGGCGTAGAAGCACAAAGCAGAAGTTTGGCCCAATGAAATGGATCCTAATCATCTGTGTGCATGTGTCGGCTTAAATGTTTTTTTTTTTGTTTTTTTTTTATGTCTTGTTTTTAGATTTTTATTTAAATTAAATGTAACTCATTTATGTCTTCTGAGTTTGAAACTTCTGAAAGCATAATATGTTGCTAGCGAGCGCTGTCTTACTGTGTAACTGAAAAGCTCATTGATCGGCTCTCACAGCAGATTGGGGCAGGTGGGGATCCCCTCCCCCCCCTGGAGCATCCCCACCCTGCGTGCCCTTAGACCCTTCCACCGGGGTCACGCAATTCACTCGACGGCTGAATGAGACACACCTTCATTTGCATATATTCTCATGAATATTGACAAGCGAGGGCGCCAGTCCCGAGGCGCTCCATTGGCAGCTGTGGGTCACCTGTCCTTTTTTTTTTTCTAACTGATAAATAAACAAAAAGAGAAACGGATGCGAGAGGGAACCGTGTTTTGTCTGAGTGATCGCCAGCCCAGGCGCACAGAAGTCCACGTGGTTTCCTCAACAAATTCCAATCTTCAATTTCAGCAAAAAGAAAAGTGAAAATGGAAAGACGGCATCAGAGGACGCAAACACAGGAAGGAGCAAAACAATTCAATTTCCATGCTGCTGAATCCCCACCACCATGTTGGCCTATTGAGTAACTAATTCAACTAGGAGAGAGAAGACAGAGCCAGACCTGTTTGACAATTAGCATCACAATTAATTAAGCTCCGTGCTTTGAAAACAAACACCAGACTTAAGGGATCATATCCACCAGGCTTGTGAAGAACATGCAGCTTTAAATACAGAAGGCCTCAAAGGAATAGTTTTCCATCAAAGGCCAAGCAGGGTCGACAGTAAAATGACTTGTTTCTTAAACTCTAGTTTGAAAGATTCATACAGATTAAAAAGAGGAATCTTGATGGAAAGAAATAATTTGTGGCAAACTGTCTCAATCTATGGGGAGATTCAAAGCTCTGTGCCATTTTTATTAGCTCAGTGGCTCTAAATCATCCGGAAAACATTCATTTCAATGGAAGAGGTGTTTCTATCAACTCAAGTGGGTTTGTGGATGATCCAGGAGCTTTTTGTGAAAAATCTACATTTTTTCCAAGTTTCGACGGCAATCATGCAACAGTATAAAAAAATACAAAAAGTGTAAACGTCTATAGCACTTATCTGCGTTCTTAGAAGACCCAAAGAGTACAGACAATGATGTGTACTCTCTGGCAGCGGCTCCACTGTCTAATGATATAGCCAACCCATAACCACCAGGAGCAACGTGGGTCAGTGTCTTGCCCAAGGACACTTTGGCACATGGCAGGAACTAAACGAACCAACCAGGGATTAGTCCCTTTACCTTGACACCACGGCCAATACAAGACATTTAGCAGACAATAGCAACATGGAGGTGATGAAGACGGTGATCACCACCCATCCTTGAAAATCTGGACTGTAGTGGTGGCTGTACCTGAATCCACACTATCAGACGCCGCTATGGTTCCACGGGCGGGGACTAAAGGCCCGTACACACCGGGACGAATATTCGCCAGGCGTACGCCAGCGTTTTTCGCCACGTTTTTTGTGTTCACACCCAGGCGATTTTCGCTGACGGTGAGCCGAGCGAACATGCAATTTCATTCCCTGACATTAGATGGCGCTTAATGTAAACAGAAATACTCCTGTACACAAGGTGGCGCTGCGCAACTTTACGCTTCTTAAAGTCGCTTTTCACTCAGAAGAAGATAGCAAGTATTTACGCGCTTGTCAGAATAATACAAAGAAAACATGAATATTTCAAGCATCAGTAGCTCCAACTGGTACTTGGTAAGGGGATATTTAAGAATGTCCGTCATTATTTCTTTGCGGCAGTGTTGACGCTACTTGGCGTCTATCTTCTTCGCTGGTATGTGTGCTCAGCAAGGCAGTTTTGTGTTTGAGCGCCCCCAAGTTGTGTTTTACTGTAACTTCAGAAGCTCCAGACACGTGTGCAAAAGCGCCATTCTCATTGGTCGAATAGATTTCGACGCAACGCGTCGAAGAAAAAAAACGAACGAGGCGTTTTTTTTTTTTGACGCTTTGTCGCGTGGCGTTTTTTCGCGTCGGTGTGCACACTCTCATTGGTGCCCTTTGTTTAGTCACGAGGCGTTAAACGTCGGCGAAAATCGCCGGCGAAATTCGTCCCGGTGTGAACAGGCCTTTAAGGAAGACGCCACTTATCCAGACGAAGCACACATAGACCTGCTTGGCCGGTGCAAACTCACATCTATACAAAGATGACTTTTTGTCTTCTATTTTAACAGTTTGATGAAACATGATTTGACATATTTTAGCCAAATCACAGTAAACAGCATCATGAAACCAGAGCAGGACATCAGGGTTCCTAACAATTTCATGAAGACAAAGATGACACACAGCAGAAGAAGTGGTATAGAAATAGTTAACAGATAAAAGCATATATTTTGCAGTGGCTCAGTTCTGACTCAAATCCTGTTGAGAGTTTGTGGAGGGAGCTAAAAGCCCCCTTCATTGTGTCATAGTGCGGAAAAGTGTCTGTGCTGCACTGCGGGAAGACTTTTTTTTTTTTTTTTTTTTTTACATTTTTTTGTCAGTGTCTTTGATGTCTTTGATCACAAGGGCAGAAGCACACGGACACAGAGACTTTTGATTCTAGTCCTCAGTGTTTAAAAGATTGATTTTATGAAAGGAGCATCGTTGACTCTAAAATCCATACCAGTGAAGGATATTAGACTGCCTCCTTAGATATTAAAGAAGAATGATAGATTAAGTCATTACTTGTCCCCAAAAAACCCCCTTGTAAAGACTGTTTATATTAATCTTTTCCTTATCTTAAAATAAATAAATGAAGTATCACTCGTCAGTGATTTTACAAGAAGATCTGCAACATTTTCTTTAATGAAAAGAAGAACTTTGTAAATGTTCTGTTACTGTGTAACATTAGAAAATGTCAACAAAAACCGACTTTGATGTTTGACTGAAGAGGCCTGTTTATCATTGTGTTGCATCATGCCTTCATTCATCTTTAATGAGGCGAGGATGCAGCCTAACTGTTGTAGTTTGGAAGTAGAAAAGTCGAGTGTAGCCGTTTGTCATGTTCTCTGCGGGGGAGCCAAGACGGCGTGTGCTGCTGTCTTTGAAGCTAGGTTGAAGAAATGTACATGCCTTCTTATCGTTTTTCACTTGCGTACTTGACGTGAACTTCAGGTTCAAGAAAACTGCTTCTGGCAAACACTTTCCCCTTTTCCAGAGTCCCCAAAGAAAGGGCGTCCGAACTTTTGCGGGGGGGTGGTCAGCTTTGGTGACCTGATTGAGGGCCATCCATTCCGTCAGCATTATTAAAACTATTTTAATCATATTAAATAAAAATTAAAGATTTGTTCGTTTCTTCAGATACAAAACAAATACATCTGAATACATTTTTACCCAAATTACTGTACATTTTTTGCACCATTTCTTTCCAGTCATTTTGTTGTAGAAAGCATGTCTTGGTAATTGCTCTTGATATTGAACTCCTTAAACAGCCACAGTCATATGGGGACATATGTCACAGGCATATGAGGCAGACAGTAGTTTCATATTCCACAAAAAATAATAATTTCCACTTGTCCTTGAAAGTGACAGCGTTGCCACAGGTTTACAATGGCTTAAAACATGATTTAGCCAATCATAATCAAGAAATGGGTCGAAATATTATTGATTTTATGACAAGAGCCTGTAGGCCGGTACAAATTTGATTGCGGGGCCGCATTTGGCCCACTGGCCGGACTTTGGACATGTCTGACCTAAAGAATACAGATAGTTTATCAGACTGTTAATTTATTTTTCATATTAAAGTATGTCTTCTATTTTGTTGTTTTTTTCTATCATTTTGCTAACATAACTAGTTATCTTATCCTAACCAAACAAAATTTGGCGGACAAAAAGGATGGATCAGATAGAAATCCAATGGTAGAATGTAAATGAAAATCAAATTGATTCAGTATTCTGGCATTGACACTTGGCTCTCGTTATAAAATGTAGTGGAATGTAAGAAGGTTTGGGCTCTTACAATTATTATTTAAACTTTTCAGATGAGTCAAAACAGATGCTTGGTGTCATGTAGGAGGGTTTCTGTCTTCCAGCAGTTCAGACGGTTCACTTTCATAACCGCTGATTATTTGCTGTACTGAGAGATATTATTGTTTTGAGGTCCAGCCTTATCAGATTGCCATTCCAAAAATGTCGGAGAAACGCAGCGGCAGGGTTGTTCAGACTAAACACAGACGAGTTCAGTTATCACTAGATAAGAAAAATAACCCAAAAATGATGCAGTGTGTGACTGAAAGGAGCCATAACTAGCAGTGAAATCCCTCGTTAGCATCCTAATGTAGACTTCAGTGATTAGAAGACCAGCAGATCTGGGCGCTAAAGATGAAACATCTGAAAGGAACACCTTGGTTTAAGGACAAAGGATGCAGCTCTGCTGACCTTGTGGATGAACTGCAGAGGAGCAGAAAGATGCGCTGCCCCCAAATTCAAATCTGAGGCAGCAACTGATCCTGAATTCAAGCATTTCCTTGTGCTTCATATTCATTAGCTGTCTAATGGGGCTTTGTTGTTTTTGCGTTCCCTCCTGTCTGCACACGGTGCATGTTTCTGTGTTTGATCAGCGAGCAGGAGAGCCGGAGGAGAGCGCTTTGGAATATATTCCGTCATCACAGGGGAACAGAAGCCAGATATTGTGCAAAACAAAAGTACAGTTAAAGCATGCAGCAGCAGCAAGCCCAGATGTGTTTCGACTGTGTGCTTTGCTGTGGGAGAAATCAATAACTGTGGGCTACGAAGTGGTTTTAGCTTGATCCCGTGACCTTTCCATCTTAGCAGCAGCTCCTGCGCTGCTGTTTATTCCTCACTCCAAAAGACACATTCTGTTTTAAGTATATTTGGATTCACATATTTTATCTGGCTCTTAAATACACATTTTAAAGGGTAATGTAGATTTCTGGGAAATCATTTAAAACTTCCTGATTATCTGTACTGTGACCTGAGTAATCTTTAAAATGAGATTGACTGTGTTTCGGGAGTTATTCATGAATTATATTGCATCACATTTGTTTTCACTCTGGTGTTTTTGGAAAAAAGTTCAGACTGCAAGACAATCTTACCTGAAAAACTCTTCAAGCTAAAATACATCACCAAAAATAAAAAGATTCAGAATGAAGAAACAAAAAAGCTATTTAGACACTTTTTTTCCAAACACAAATGCCAAACCCCTCCAGTTTTATATTAAATATGCCTACAATAGGAGTATTTTCTGGAGAATATCAGAATAGTTACATACATGTAATCTTAGTCGCTGTTGTTTATTTGAATAACTTTTTGCTTTTTGTTAAAAAAGCATTTAGGGGATCCAAGTCCTGCAAGAGTTGAAGTGACTTGCATCTAATTTGCCAACATTTTGAGCATGTCCAAAATATTATAAGACAAATATCTCTAATGAATCACAGGCTCATGTCATATTTTTCTTTTTGTCGTTTTTATTCTTTGAGTTAGGAAAGACAAATTGTGAGCAGCTCACTATCAAACTTACTGACCATTAAAGAAATATACTGAACTTATTTTCTTGCAGAAGAGAAAATAATACCTTTTTTTTTTTCTTTTGAGAAAAAAAAAGTTCTTGAGATTCAGTATTTGCTGTGAGGAGTCTGTCAGTGTAAAGCTCCAGTCCTGCTGGAAGCCATTGAAAACAACATTTTGTTTGTTTGTTTTGCCTGCAATCAATTTCACTTTAGTGCGGAGAAGTAAAACTTAACTTTAGCTTCTCTTTTCTATTCTTTTTTTTTTTTTTTACATTGTAACAAGTATGGCGGCACAAAATATCATAAATATATTTTTCTTCAAATTCAACGTGCACACGTACAATTGATGGAAAGACTGAGGTTTTTTAAGTAAATGTAAAATGTGACATTTAGCAAAGCAGAAACTGAAACGTTGAATTCCTGCTTCCTGGACAGGCAGTAATGGAGGAAATGATGTCATGACCTGCTCACTTCCTGAATGAACTGCTTCAGTGACCTTTTGGTAAAGAGACAGTTTTTTTTTAATCTAAATATGTCAGGTTATGCAGATTAAATGTTTAATTTGTATCCCACCTATAAAGCATATGTGCATATGGAGGTGCAAGAGTGAAGTAACTATATGTTTAAATGTGCTTTTTTCTCTAATTTATCACTATGGATTTTAATTCTATTTTTTTAAAGCAATTTACAGAGTCCCTCCTATGAAAATCCTGTTCTTGTGGCATTTTTTCTGACGATGGTGGAAAAATATGAGTTTAAAATAGCATTTCTGATTATTTCAGGACAGCACCTCCAGGGCTCTCTTTTATTTGGCTTCTCTTCTGTTATAATCTCTTCTCCTTGATTGGTGTTTGTTTGCTGGGTTTTAGGGTGTGAGGGACTGTAAGACAGTGGGAGAGCGTGTAAACAAAGGGATGATGGGAAATGGGGGCAGGCTTACTCAGTGCCAACGGTCCCTCCCACAACTCAAAGGTAACCAGAGTTTATTTATGTTCATATTTTTAGCCAGAACCGCTCTTCTTTTGGAGTCGAGACAATAGATTCATTTGGAAATGTTTGCATCCACTGCATCCATGTGTGAAGCATGTCTTTACACGGATACTTGACTGGAAAAGCTTTTATTAATCCTCTACTGTGCACTTTACTCTGAATAATAGCGTGAACGGCTGATTAAGCTTCCAGGATCTTCAGATGACTGACTTTGAGTGGATGTGCAATCAGACAGATTGTTTAAAACAATGTCAGCTGTTCTTCAGGTGTAGTGAGAACCGTGTTATCTTTACTAGCTTGTGTTAGCAAACCAACTGTCTCTAATGAGCCACAGACTCAAAGCCCAGGCACAGTTCATCAGGGTTACGGCAGTTTTCAGGATATTTATGCATGAATGAATACAGTGGAGATTTAGAACACAAAAATGAAGCCCTGCTGGCTCACCACTGTTTTAACTAGTACTCCTTCAGTGAGCAAAAATGTACGCCAACATTTCCAAGCAAAACACAGCTTGTGAAAGTCTATCAATCACAAGCTAAAGAAAAGCAATAATTAAAGCGCCCAGAAGCCTGACCTTACCAAACACCAGTCTCTGTAAAAATGTCAAAGTGCTCAACGAACAAGTGATGTTTCACCACCCAAACAGGCTTTCAAGCAGAGCTACAGTAAACCTTAAAAAAAAACAAAAAATAATTATTCATACAAAAAGGGATTCTTTGGATTTATAATCAACCAACTGGTACTTTTTATGAATTTCTTGCTCCCGTTTGCAGCTGCTAAAAAGAGTCTGCATTCAGATGGCCGTGCATGACGTCTCTGTTACTTAGCGTGCCCTTCTCGTGGCCTGGCTAAAAAAAGTGTGCTGCAGTAGGCTGTTCTCACTCCGCCGCTGCCAGGAGCAGCACACGGGCCGCCAACGTCAACAGACAGAGCTTCATGCAGGGGAAGGAGGGGAGAGCCAAGGTGAGGCAGAGGAGAAACCCTTCCACAACGGAGAAAAGCTGAAAAACAACCAAGGAAGGAATCGATGGGAACAAAACAGGTGTGGAAAAAAAAGATCAATTCTGCTGTGTCATCACTTAGTAGTTTTGAAAAAAAGAAAACCCCTGAGCTGTTCACTTTATGAACAGTGGGAGTAGTAGTGTGTGTCATTTCATGCCCTAACTGGACCAGCCACTCTTTATTGCTGAAAAACAGCGTGAGCGAAGCTTCCGCTGTGAGCTGCACTTAGTGACCGATCATTCAAGCGCTATTCCACACACATGAAGCACAATGAGGAGCGGCGAAGGGACCCGGCAGCATCCGCAGAGCGTCCTGCTCACCGAGGCAGAAGCGAGTACACAAATGCTGCGCACACACACACACACACACACACGCAGAGCAACCGCTGGAGGTGTCAGCAGACGAGCAGTGGGAAGTCACACCTGATGTCTTTGTCGCAGGGCCTGTCAATGTGGCAACATGCGACAACACGCAGGATCCTGTTGCTAGGCAACCCAAACTTCCCTGACAGATCGTGGGTCGGTTCCCGGGGAGAAACAAAATTTAAATGAAAGGAATTAAAGTGCAAAAAAAAATAAAAATGTGAAGGTTGTTTGCGGAGATCTGAGGAAGAGCGACGGCACAAGGTGACATTTGAACTGGAGCGCGTCTTTATCAGAACAGCTGCAGCTGTCTGTCCTCCCCTGCTTTTACAGACCCACTTCCCCGCATGCCAGCAGGCCTTTGACATGTGAGGCGGCGTGCTGTGCAAGGCGTGTCCCTCATTTACTGCGTGTGTAAACACACACATAAAAGAGCTCAGAGCGTGGCCAGGGATCACATGACCTCAAGTACAAGGTACCTCTCTGTCTGCGAGCATGCAAGACTCCTGCCTCTGATTCATCTGGCATCGGTTACACACACATGCAAATGCTACGTCAAGGCAGGTTAATTTTATTTGAACAGCCAAACATCACATATTTGCCTTGAGGGCAAAACATAGCTGAGGAAATTCAAGAGTAGAAAGTTAATAGGACTTAATCCACAATAAAAAATCTAGTGCTGGATCCATAATTATACCAAA
The DNA here is from genome assembly GCF_053564925.1 of Oryzias latipes. Taxonomy (NCBI): domain Eukaryota; kingdom Metazoa; phylum Chordata; class Actinopteri; order Beloniformes; family Adrianichthyidae; genus Oryzias; species Oryzias latipes. The sequence continues at coordinate 23,358,223 of NC_136248.1, read as the reverse complement.
CTTGTTGGGTTACATTCAGTTATTAGGCTTAAAGAGCATCCCTGCTTCAGTACACGTCAGGCTGCAGTGTCACTCAAACAGTCATGTGCTGCAATTCACAGCAGTAGCATATTCCCTGGTGCTAGAGAGCCAAACTTGTTTGTTTGTTTGTTTTTCATATTTTTGGGGCAGAAAGTGATGAGGCTGTCAGAATTGAGAGGCATGCTGTTGTTCCTATTAACTCTCACAAGCTAATTTAAATCAATCAATCAATCCACCAAGTTCTGAACCTGCTTAATCCCTTTAGGGTCACTGTGTTGCTGGAGCCTATCCCAACTACTGTTGGGTGAAGACGGGGTGCACCTTGATTAGGATCGCAGTCTATTGCAGGGCCACAAAAGACACCCTTGTCACCCCCAAAAGCAACATGCATACCACCCTTGACAACAGATGTTCAAACAGCCCCTCACAATGAAAACCCTATGTGAGCACATGCAAAATGCACGGCTGAAGAAGAAGAGTTTTTGTTCAATTACAACAAGATTCTGACGTAAAAAAAATCAAGTCTTTTGTCTTCTAAAACATTCATCACCTGGAATTTTAAAAATATTGCTATAAATAAAACCCCATCAATTGACTTTCAGGTTGTCAGCACTAAGGTTGCCAACTTTCCCTCCTCTCCTATTTTAAATGATGATTTATGGATAATATCATCTAGAAACTCCAGTGAAATAATACAGCAACACTCAGACGGTGTAAATCGTTAAAGGAGACCAGAAAAAGTTCAGGTCATTCCAAAAGTGTCCGCTCCACCTGTCTGACTGAATTCATGAACACTCATCAATATGTAAATCATTTACAGCACGCTCATAACCGTGTCTGGTCTGTGTCCTGCAGGTTTGTTACAAAGACTAAAAGGGAGGATTCTTTTCTGCTTGACATCTTTCATTCCTCTTAACACCATTTTGGAGCATGCGGGCACACACACAAAGACACACATACGCCCACACCGACAGAAAAAATGTAGAAAAAAAGAGATTTTAGACGGGCAGTTCGTTGGTTCCCTAGTAACAAACAAAGCAGTTCAATGTGCTAAAATCAGATCAGTAACTCAGAGACACATTAGACATAGATTCAACAACATCCCACTGTCGAAACCAAATTCAGTGACTTATATTTGCATAGCGGGATGTGCTAATATACGTTTTTGCCGAAAAAGGAAGGCTATGAGGTATTGATGACAACCCACACAACAAGAACAATGCAGTCTAAGTCCCTGAAGTCCAGGTCGCATGTTCCCCGGCCCGCTTTATTCTGATGCATCCACTTGCAGACAAATAGATCCACGCCTACGTCTTTGTTTTCCTAATCTGCCTCAATTATTGGATAGCTCCGATGCTGCTCACCATTTTTGTTGCACCGCTAATGTTAGGTTTGGGTTTTGAAGGATTGTAAGCTAGCTGGAGAGATTGTACACAAGTGAATGTTGGGAAATGGGGGCAGGCTTACTCTGCACCAACAGTCCCACCCAGAATTTAGAGGGGAATTTCTAATGAAACTATGTTCTAGAAAACAACAGTATTTGTTATTTGGGCATTTCGTTTAAACAGAAAACTTGCAAGTTTAGTCATTCTGCCCTCATTATCTGTTCGTCATTTTTAGCTGTGAATGTGCGCATGTATGCGTCCAACTTTATTTAATCTGCTAAAAGATATTTCAATTAAAGCAAAACTTAAATGACTGATTCACATACGTGCAAGAGGAAGAAGAAGTATAATTTTGGCAAAATTTATCGCTGCTTATTTGATCGCCATGTATTTCCTCAAAGGCTTTGGTGGCTACACTGGAAAATAGGGGGGAAAGTGTCCACATTTAGTTCTAAAACCAGTCATTTCCACCTATTAAACCTGTTTTTTTGTCACTGTAATCAATATACAATTAAGTACGTGAAACCTCAAAAATACAAACCATTTGCTAAGAACTAGCAAGAAAAAACGTATAATTGGTCCGTATAACATTTCTTTTTAAGTAATTTTATTTTACTTATTTAATTATTACTTTTTCTCTTTTTTAAAGCTTATATATTTTAATATCTTATTATAAGATTAAGTAAAATGCTTTGCTGCATGGACATATTATTTACTTAGTAGTTTCTTCTTATGGTTAGTGTTCCTTACCATTTTTAGGCTATCTCGTTTTGCAGTGAAGAAGTTCTCCTGCACTTGCTAGCATTCAAAGTCCACATCAAGTTCTCACCTTTTCAACCCCCTTTCTGCTCATGACCACACTTCTGCTCCTGGCCCTGTTGGATCATAGGTATCATATCATATCATAGGGTATTGAATCTGGACTGTTTTTACGGTTATGCTCTTCAGTCTCCCTCTTTGAATAAATCACTACAACCATAAAGGGAGTTTATCGGAAACAAGACTTCACCAACTTCTGAACTTCAGATTCTTGCTCCCCTCCAGGCGTCTTTCATAACCACTCACTCTGACTCTTTTCTGGACAAGCAAGAAGTCACGTTAACAAGTTGTTGCTCTACTTACCCAGACTCAGATGAATTGTTTGCCTTACTTTTCAGTGTCACCATCCACCAGCGGCCTCTGAGTTACAGCGGCCAACCTACGCATTTGTCCTTACCATCTCAAGTCAGATGGATTCTTCTTCAGCTGAACCCATGTGCTCACAGGATGTCCTCAGTTGCCAGAAGATGTGGCCTCGCCGCCGCGTGCCCTCATCCTCCTCATCTGAGCTTTTAATTAAACTGTTAACCTGTCACTCCTAAGTCTGAGTCTAACCGGGCTGTCCAGCAAAACAACAGGACAAAGTTGTGAGGACAAACACTGGAAAACAATTACGATTTTAAATGTTCCTGGCCATTTATTTGATGTTAGAGCCACATTTTTCAAATTAAGCATTATTCAAAACAATAAACTTGCCTTGGAGTTCATGGTTCTATTGTAAACCATTTTAAAAGCAAGAAATATGATTGAATATGGGTCTTCTTCTCCACTGTACAGTCCATCTCAAAGTGTTCTTCATTTGGTCACATTCTTTATAGTAAAAAGCTGAATGCCATTTTAACCCATGTATTCTAAATGCAAATTTGGTTTGGCTGTAAACCGGCCAAAAGAATCCGGTCCTAAATCACTTTTAAAATGAGATTTGAAGTGAAGCGTTGAGCTTCCATCAAAGCATCCTAATGGCTCCCTGTGGTAGCAATGTACATGGCTGCTTCTTAATGACAATAATACCATGCTTAATGATGCACCATCTTTATGGCCTAGAACTCTTCATCCAAGATTCATGCTTTCATTAAATGTGAGCTTTTTTTTAATATTGACTCCTAAGTAAAATGCCAATATAATGTATACGATAATTACAAAGCGTGGGATTGAGCATCTCTCACTTATTTAAAGTAATTCATTTTCTGTGTCTCCAGGCTTCATATCTTTGTATCTAGGTGTGTGTTTGTGTGAACAAGTGTGGTGGTAAGACAATATCAGTGTAAAACATGTTGTGTAAGTCTGGCTCTTACAATGAAATAATGCAACAGATAGGTTGGAACTGCAATGATGTGCGAGAGTGTGAGTGTGTACGGGAGTCAGAGCCTCTTTGGCCGCACTTAAGACACGAGCCCCACAGACAAAAGACCATTTATCGCTCCATTCAGGGAATTGTGTGGCCTCTTTTGGAGACACTGGGGCTGACACCGAGCTTGGCGGCACCGGGCGCAACAGTAGTCGCATTATTTGGTGTCAGCAGAGGAGGAATGAGTCCAGACTTAGGCTCTGAATGCCTAACGTGCACGCAAAAGAGGCTGCGTGAGTGTAGGACGTGTTTGTGACTAACAAGAGCGTGTATTACAAACTTAGGGAAAACAAAGTAAGACGTTGCAGAGCGTTTGGCAGTCGTGGTTGCAATATTTCCTACCCCTCCAAGGAGCTGAAGGTGTTTAGAGTTAAGTTGTCATGGTAACTGCATATTTCCCTTCTCAAGGTGATCAGCTTGGTTCACATGTCTTAGCGCTGCTTCACAAAAACTCATTGTTAGAATAATGGTGTGCAGGCGAAGGCTCCCTCTCCGCTTGCAGATTCTGTGATTTCTGCCAACACACTCAAAAAAAAAAAAAACTGTTTCATCGACATGAAACATTGATTTTAGAGACTGATATGCACTGTAAATTCTACCATTTATTTTATTGAATGAAGGCATTCATATCACCTGCAAACTTAACACACCAATAAATCTGTAACCGCAATGTTAAACATTCATTGATGTGTAATATTTATTGGTCAATTTTTACTGTCCAGCTTCAACTAAATCAGATATAGAAGACATTTTTCAAATGAAATCAGTTTTATTGACAAACTCTTTAGACTATCATTCATTTGTGATTGATTTTTTTTTCTACTGATTGCTGCTTAAGGTTAGACATTATTGGACACCATAATTGGTCATCATCATCATTTACACCTTCCTCTGACTGATTAAGTTATTGATCAGTCACTAACATTCCCCTCTGGTGTCTTTTTATCTCCACACAAAAACCTAATTCTTTAAATTATTAATAGGATTGGCAATTAGCAGGTTTTGATAGCAGAGTTCTAAATATTCTGGGTATTTACAGGACATTCAGGCTTGTGTGCGGAATGACTGCCAAGAAAGCAAAAACACTCCAGTTTGTCTTGACGCTCTCTTCAGAGCCAAAGAAAACAGCAAAGTGTCAGAATTAACATACAGGTGTAAAAACGTGTTTGGCTGAAGGTTATTACAGGTCTTCCAAAGCCACAGGCTTGTTCGCTATATTCATGCAAACATAGCTGCTGTACTGCGAGCTGGCTGACATAGGTGACAGTTTATTTAAGAATCTTTAAAAAGGAGTTTTATATCGGCGTTATTTCAGATACAAACAGTCATGCACTTTATCATGCCCATGTTTTCCTTTGAAATGCCCTTCTGCAGATGCTTCCTTTCCACCGTTTTACTTTTGCATGTGGATGGTCCACTCCCAAAAGTGCAATGTGAAAGCAAGTATTGTTTTTCATTTCGCTTGTTAAAGCTGTGCCATATTAGTTTTAAACAAACTAGTAGGGGTGTAATGATTAATCAACTCAATTGATAAATCGATTTCTACGATCTAACCAGATTGATCTGTCTGAGGCAAAGTGTTAATTGAATCGACCTACACCATTTTCAGATCTATTTAAAATTAAATAAATAGATTAAGATGAAATTGGAAAGTACCATTTGGATTGAGGCACTGCAGGTTTATTTGACTATATCGAAAAACGACCAAGTGTCATTATAGCCAATAAAACACCTGTGACGGCAGCAAAAAATGAAATATGAAAATGATCAATCCATCATTCCAGTCCAACGTGTGAAAACACTTTGAATTTTGCAAAGATGTGTGACCATGCACTGTGGTAAAATGTTCTATTGTTTTAATGTGGGAAAAAAAACAGTGGGCTGAACTTTAGGAAACTAAAATGTGAATAGATTTGCCATTAATTCTTGTTTATTTGTTTGCTTGGATACATAATGTTACAAGAACAAGTAGACGGCTGGATCCAAATGCAGCAGGTTTATTAGCTCAGCTAAAAGTCCAAAAACTAAATCAGGGTCGGGCAGGCAGGGGTCAACAACAGGCACCAGATGGTCAGAAGAAAGACGGGGTAGTCAGGATCCAGGCGAGAGTTGGGGCAGGCGGCAGACAAACAGAGTCAGAAACAGAAGATCAGATCCAAATACAATGCTCAGTAATGAAGGCAGAATGGTACTAACAATACTTCACACTGAGCTTCACTCAGTGCAGATCTTAATCCTTCTGCTTTCTTGTGGGGTCCCCCACAAGAAAGCCGAAGGGTTAAGTATGTTGTGGTTGATTGAATGAATGAGAGTCAGGTTCGCAGCATCCAAGAAGTGTGCGCTGGGGTTGCTGGGTAATGTAGTGTGGTTAGAACTCTGGAGATGGTTCCCACTGGTGACACAGAGTTCTGACTTCTGACTCATATTTAACTTACAATTGATAATCTTGCAAGAAATACAAGCAATCTGGAAAAGTTCACCTGCACTGTTCAGTATCTAGGTATTAATCTCTGAGTCACACCCATTGAACTTTTGGCTATTTTGGATCAGTGAATCGGATCGTTCAAAATGAACCTATACGGACTACAAATCGTATCACAAACAACGAATTATGATATTTATAGTAGTCAAAATGAATCGTTACACCACTAGAAACTGGTATGATTTAAAAAAAATGTTGCTGCTTTAAATGATTTAACACCAAATTTAGCTTCAGTGTTGACATCTTTTTCAACTACAGTGGCTCTTCAACTGTTTGGGAAATTGTGTCTGTCCATTGGATTCTGGAGTGGAGAAAAGCAGCCTAACACTGATAAGCAACTTTTTCAGCAGGGAAGTGTTTACATAATCCACGAGAAGGATACATGTTCACTTATGATGAATGTGTAAACGGTCAAAGAGTTCTTTAGGTGCTGCCAGTGATGTCTCCAGTGTTAAAGGGATCATTTTAGAAATTCATATAAAATATGTTTAAAAATTGTTCCTTAAAATGCTAGGGAGAAAGCTATAAAGTGTGTGAAGAGAATAAACAACAAAGACTTTGTCTAAAAAACTGAAAAAATTCTTTTTTTCTTCTAGAATATTCAATTCAGAAGGGTTATTCTTGGTTAAACGCTTCATCCTTAATAACAGAGCGATAATTAATAGTTAAACTCAGACATGTGAGGGGAAAAATAGTATTTTTCTTGTATGGTTCTTTAAAGTTAAATCCCCAACATCTACAAAAATTGGTGAAGATCTTTGTGCATAGTTAGCTTTTAAGTCTGTCCTTGCAAGTGTGACTGTCTCCTTGCATTATCACTTGTGTTCTGCCCTGGAGACCTCCTGTTGACAAGCAGAGCAAGAAGAGCAAAAACCATAACTGTGAAGCACAATGTGACAGACAGGCTGGATGAACTGTTAACTTCCTCAGAGCACCCACCCCCGTTCACTTCTTCCTCACAAGTGCACAGTCTTGCACTCTGCTCTTTGTCCCAGCCCTCCCTTGTATCCTTTTCTCAATTCAACCCTCCTCCAACCCACATGCCCGCCTCTATTCAGCCTCTATTCTCTCAGTCTCTGCCTTTGACCTCAGCTGTAATATAGAGGCTAACCTTACACGTCAGAGAAAGGTCACTCGCACACAGAGGGGGTCAAGGAGAGGTTGCCTCTGTGCCCTGAGGTGCACCGCCTTGGTCCCAAAGGACTGTAGGTTGTGTGACAAGGAGGAGGGGTGCGTATATGACCTCAAGGGGGTTGGCAGATGTTCATTCAAATACATATGCAGCTGTATGGTTACCATGGCTATTCTTGAAAAATTATTTTGATAATACATTAAACGTTTTCTGTATATTTTGTCATTAAAGTTAAGTTTAACGTTTTTTAATTTATTTATTTTTTGTTTTTAATTTTAAAGCCATTTGATAGCAGAACTATCTAGTCCCAAAATTGTTCACAGCCCTGGCTAATTCTGGACCTGTTTCAATAAAAAATAAAAGCTCAGAATCTTTTTCTCACTGATGGACCTGAACCCTATTTAATTAGTTTCTAGGTAAATCCTCCATCATTTACAGTCACAAAAAAATCTTACCTGGGGTAAAGCTAATTTTAGGCTTGGCTACCGGTATATACATTATTTAGAGCAACAACAGACTAAAGATATTCCCAAAAAAAACTTTATTTTTCCAAAGTTCTAAATGTTCATTGTGTCTGTCAAGTAATTGTCTCCCGCCCACAAACTGATCCATCTTCGTCTGAAAGGGACCCTTCTGCTACAATGGAAAGACAACCCCCTCACACACATGAACACAGTCACACTTACATGCAGCCAGATGGGCTTGTGTTCCCCCCATCACCAGACAAATTAAGTTTCAGCCTCTAGATTAATATTCAGGCAAAGCACTGGCTCTATATAATTGAATCACGGTGCCAGGATTGTACAACAGGGCCTGTTTTGGATGTAGTTATCAAGTGCACACACTCACACACACACACACACACAACACTGGGCTGCCAGCTGTGCTTGGGATTCTGTCAGCCCAATGGGGACAACACAGAGCTGCAATTATTTGTAAACCAAACCCTATTAAATACAAGTATTTTTCACCTTTAATACTTTTTCATTACAGAGAAACTCTGCTGTTTATGATGGAGGACAAACAAAGACTGAAAACTAATATAATACCACATACTGAATCTATTATACAGAATTGTATTTTGAAAAAAAACAACTGCTCAGCGGTTATTGTAGCCACATTAAAAATCTCCTCTCTACAGTAAAAATGATTTATTAAAACTAAACAAAAACTTTTTGATGTGCACCTTTTAAGAGAACAAACATGAATCTATTGTTGCTCAACAATCTCTTATATTTACAATATTAAAACAAGTAAAGTCTGTTTCAGCCTAAAAGAGCTTAATCAATTTTACATGGGCCTAAACAATTATGTCCCATTTTGTTAACGTGTAAAAGGTGTTTACTTAGGCTTTTATTTTTTACAAAATATATAATATGAAATCAAATCATCTTTTGATCTCTTGTAAAAGCGTTCCCAGTGAGTTACAAAAGACAGATTTACATGGATTAATTTGTCTGAAAGTGGATTGATCAGAATGCAGCAGAGAAGGGAGCTTGTGGTTTGCCGTTTGTAGGTCCTACGTCACACCTACAAGCTTTTTCCAACTGCATTTGCAACTGTCTACTCCTCATTTATGATTTGAAAAAAGCCATACTCAGAAATGGAATTTTAGGCTTATTTTATCTTCCTAATATATATCCTCTATCATGACAAAAATGCTACAAGAACATGTTACAAAAACACCCACAACACAATTTTCATTGGGTTTTTATATACATGTCATTTAGAAAACCTGGTCTCATCTGCTTGCCTCTACTCCACTGATGCATTTGTGATCACAAAGACTCAACCCAATTATATATTATACAATTATATACATCAAAAAATCCTGATCTATGTAGTAGAATTTATCAGATTCATGTCAGAGTACTACATGTATGTAATGAAGTAACTTTCCAACTCCCCTATCATTTTGAAAACCCTACCCATCTGTTCTTTGTAAATGAGGCGGCACTGGCGGTTGTTGCGTTGGCTCTGTTAATTTGGAAATTCATATGTCTAAAAAATAAACACTGTTGCTGCTTTTCTCAGCTTTTACTCCTTGAGGAAGACACAGTGTTTACCCTGAATACACACCTCTACTCTGAGGCCTCATGTGACTTCCTCCTCCTCCTCCTCTTGCGTTTCTGCTCAGATGTTAAACTACAAAATATTGGAGAAAAGAGGGAAGTATTGGCTTTTGGGGGAGAAATCTACATGTGTTAATGTGATATCTCAACGTGAACTTGAAAAACGAGACAACCTGATATTTGGTGTGTCTGTATCTTCTGCTTCCTGTTCTCTCAAAGGCTGTCAATATGGACACACACCTCATTTCTCACCAACCCTTGACTGTCACTTGTGCACATTCTCCTCCTCTTTCACACTCTTGAGGTTCAGATGTTGGGTAGCTCATGTCACTCGCCACATTTTGCTTTCATCTTTGTTTCGGCGTTCTTAGTGATCTAAAACTAAGAGACAAATATTCAATTTCAATCATCTTCATCCACTACCTTCTGATTTTTTAATCTAACACATGCTGAAGAGGACAGGAAAACTCAAGAAAAAGGCAAAAGTAACTTCTGGAGCATTGATGAAACCTTTCCTGCTCTAACCATTTGGCACAGTCTGCTCTAAGTCACAAGGCTATCTTTCATCCACAGCTGTTTGTAGGCTGCATGAGAACTTTCAGCTTGTTAAGCTCAAACAAACTTATCTGAAGACAGCAGGACAGGTAACTTTGCTCCACAGGCGACTGTTAATCTAAGGGATGTGCTGCACATTTTTAAAGAAAGAGCTGTGCCAATTACCCAGACCACTTCCTGTGTGGGGGCTAACAGAACCAGACTGCACTTCTCTGTCTGTCTGCACTAAATTGGCTGTCTTGGTTTCATAAAAGTAATACTTTACATAATGTTGGCCATAGAAAACAGTTACTAAAGACACATAAATTCATGTTTTGTTTGAATTTATCCCATTTCCCTCCTGAATTCTTCAGTTTGTGGAAACTTGTACCTCTAGAATTTCATAAAATCCCTGTACTATGAATTGTTCTAACATTTAAACACATTTCTTCATATAAGATTAGCATGCATTTCTCCTATACTCACCAATTTGAATATAGCTCTAAAAAAGTCTAGGCTTTTGCTGGTTATTCTGCAATTTGACAATACATTTTATCTTGCGTGTCATTATAATAAAATCTCTGATTGCAACCAGATGTAATAATCCAAACACATATCTGAGGTGTGTCGAACCCACACCACACAAAGAAGCATTCAGAGACCTGCGTGTGCAAATTAATAGAAACACTCTGCCCCTCCGAAAAGTGCCACAAAAGAGCGCTTCATGTTAGACATTCCATTTCCTATAATAGACGTTACACACCCATCAACTTAAAGCTATAATCACAACAACAGCACCACTAATGACACGCTATAGAATGCCACACCTTTATTAAATCACACCACCACATAACTGACTAGCAAAACAGAGGCACAGAAGGACTAGCAGCCACGACAAAGTGCGCATCTATGTCTACTGTAATCTACTGTACTGCTCCTGGCCAGATGACTGTATAAGGAGCATGAATAATAGAGCCAGATGTACTGTTCTGGGTCAGCAGAGCCTGTCCACTTTCCCAGAATGCAATGCTAACATGCTGTAGAGATGCCGTTCCTATGAAGAAAAGAAGACCTGTGTAGCAATAATGATCAATGCAGTATTGGAAAAAAAGCAGATTAAGAAATGAAATAATATTATTGCATAAGGTGACTATTGCAGTTTTGCCGAACCACAAATAAAAGCATGTGGTGGCTTTATGATAATTTTCTTTATATCCCAATCATCTAGATAAATCCTTGGTACAAAGGCAGAATATCTGGTGATATGCTTAGATGAATTCATAAAAACTGCAATTATGTGTTTTTCAGCTTTAAAAAAGCCTGACCTTTGGGGAAGTTTACAGTTTAAAACCCGTTCATGCTTGAATTTATTTCCAATTATATACAAATATATTCTTCTGTGTTTTTCTTTTTAAAGTGATGCTAAATTTGCAAATTAGCAACCTATGATGAAAAGGGGTTAACAGTTAAAGTTAGCATAAACACTTGGACAGATCACTTCATAAGGAAAAATGTAAAAAACGACAAACATATTAAGGTGAAGTATAAAGACCCACTCCAATGAAAATTGTGTTTTTAGTGTTCTTTACATGTTCTTGTGGCACTTTTCTGATGATGGAGGACATATATTCAAAAAAAAACCTCAACATTGCATTTCTGAGTATTGCTTTATTTGAACCACTGGAGCACAACAAGTGCCCACAACTGGGAGGCTAATTTCTAAAGTTTCTAAACTACTGCAGCTCTACAGAACATATGTCCTACAAAATGATAGTTTTTTTTATTTGGGTTAAAAATGGCATTAGCATTATCAAAAGACCACTGAAAACGCTTTTAAAATAGATCAAAAGCTGATCAGAGAGGGTCTTTAAGATTTAAGCAGCAGCAAGCTTTGTAGGAATATAACAAATGTAAAAATTGGCAACATTAAACTTTTGAAATGGCATTTTTATAAATCCAACACTACAGAAATTTTTTTAGGTGTTTTTTTTTATCAGTCACAGCAGATAAAATACAGAAAATAGCCAGAATAGCTGGTTCCCGGTATTACTAGTTATTACTGTTTTTACCTTCCATGTATCCCTTAGGTAACAGCTGCAAAAGGCTGCTCCACTGGTGTTTCACTTGGTAAGAAATGAAGCTAAAATGAGGAAATGAAAACAAAGAAAAAGAGGAAAGCCAAAAAAATGCAGCAAACGTCAATAGAGTTCGTAAGGTCATGTGGGGAAGATAACCTAAGCTACCTGGACACTGCTGCTGACATTTAGGTGGTTTAGACAAAGCGAGTATATGTGGAAAACCTCCTGATGGACTGCAAACACCAGCATAGGTTTCAGTTTACAGCTGGTAGATGGCTACTCAAAAACACAGAAAAATGTATCTCCTGTGCACGCTTAACCATTTAAGTCACATGAGATGAAATGAAACTGTAAGTTTCCAGATACAGATGCTCGTCTTACTGCAATGGGTGAATGGGACTGTGAGCGTGAAGCGCTTTGGACCTTCTAAGAAGTTCTACAAGTATACACCATTTACCATTAACCCTTGTGCTATCCAATAACCCCACCCTTACACTGAAGTGTTCTCCCTACCATGACAAAGGTGGATAAAGGTGGAAAGATTTCATCTAATCCATGGACACCAGTGAAGATCACAAATCATTGAAGAAAAAAGGTTCAACGCAATGTCTAGTGGGGTCTAGATGACCCCACTCCCATCGTTAAAGTGCCTAGAATAGCACAAGGGTTAATGAGGAGGAACTCGTAGTGGGGAAAGACACCAGTAATGAGAGGTTACTGTTTTTGATGACTTTCAAATATTAGGTGATATTGGGTCTTTGTAGCTACTTTATTTTATTCTTTTTTATTTTAAGAGTTAAAAATATTGAAGTTAAATTGCTTCATTCATGGAGGTACGTTTAGGTCATAGTGTTTACACTGGACAAGCAGGCAGGGGCTTCTTCTTCTTTTTCTACTGTTTACTAGCACACGTCCACCTATAGTTGGCAGAGGCTTGGTGCAAAATGTCAAAATGGTCCAAATCTCATGAATCTTGCTCCGGGATTTTTCTTTCACAGCTGTACTCTGTAATTTTTAAAACTTGATGTCAGTAGTTCGGCTATGCAAACACTGCAATTATTCATTTCTCCTCCATGATCAATTTTCAAATAGTTGGCACGTCTGTGAATTAAAAAGGACGCCATCCATATGTCACTAAAAAATCGGAGTGAACTAAATTCAATGGACATGTGTTTTGTAAGTAGAGCATAAAAAATGTCGTAAAACCTCGTGTAGCTTCACATGAACACAAGAGTTTTGATGGCGGAAGCCCGAAAAGTGCTTTAACATAGATTTTTTGTTGGAAGCGTCTGCGTAAACACATGTTGCCAAGGGCTTCACAGTGACAGCTATGATAAAAATCAGTTTTAGTTTGTAGGAAATTATTGCTATTTCATATCTTAGAATTTATAGGATATGATTCTAAAGTCTAAGTCTAAACTGTGTGCGGAGATTTGTTTCTGTCTGGTGTTGTAACATAACAGTGTAGGTACCACAACCATTCGGCCTGCAGCAACCGTTCGGGGTCCTTCGACTAGTGCTGACGTCACATTATGTGACTGACTGTCCTTTGGTCCGATGACATGTAAAGAAGATATTATGAAGTCCGTTGTAAACGAACAGAGCTCCGACATCGAGCGTGATTATCTTCTGAACGTGCTTTTATTATGATTATCATTCAATGCATTTGCAGCCGAACGGACTGCGGTCCGAACCCTTCTCTGGACTGCACACTATAACAAAGCACCTTCCCTGCCTGCAAACACGAAGCTACAAGACTCCAGCTGCTCCGCTCAGAGACACGGTTCGCTTGTGTGGAGCAGCAGCTTTATTACAGCCACAGATCTTTTATCACAAAGTGGTTTGTGGCTAAATCTCTCTATAAACACTACAAAGAATAATGTCAGACGCAACTTATGAAGGAAAAGAACTTTATGTTACAAAAGAAACGTAAAATGACAATATGTAGAGCCCGAGCAGATCTCCACACTACGTGGTTTGTCCACGTGGAGTTACCGTAGTGTGATGTTTTCCTCAGTCGAAAGGACCCCGAATGGTTATTGCAGGCCGAATGGGTATGGAACCTACAACAGCATTGACAAGTTGAGCCACAAAACCCCCTAATTTTATCTTTTTTTTTAACATTGACATCTATCCACCCGTTTTTGTCCTCCATCCCCAGAGGAGTCAGAGAATCTCTGTCTGGTATCTTGCCAAATATTTGATAAAGCTTCACATTATCCAGATAGACCTTGGACCCATGGACAAATTCCTCAGCTAACAAAGAGGATTTCATTACATGACCAGGATTTGCTGTTTATACATGTGTGTGTGTGTGTGTGTGTGTGTGTGTGTGTGTGTGTGTGTGTGTGTGTGTGTGTGTGTGTGTGTGTGTGTGTGTGTGGGTGTGTGTGTGTTTGTGTTTTGTGAAGCCTGTGGTGAGTAATAGAAGTTGTAGAGGTGAAGTACATTAATTATTCTCATCCAACTCTCCTTCAGTTTACATTTTGTGCCCTGTGTTTAAGGCTTTGTAGTCTTAAGATGTTTGTTTACAACCAGCTCTGTGCATATTTGTCTCCATAGCTAAATTAATTTCCAAAAACTGTGTTCTCTGTTTTGTGCTCCAAGGATGTAGGTTAGTTAAACATTTTGATCCTGACTGTGAAAGTCTGAAGTAGTTTGTAAGTTTATGGTATTCTAATCTATTACATGATGTTCTTTGTGTTTACAGAGGCTGAATCAATAAGCCTGAAACATCAATTGACTCTTTTTTTCCCCCCCCAAAAAAAGATCTTGTTTGGTATTGTTTAAAATTAGGTACTGATTTTATTCCTCATTATCAAATTATGAGGAAATAGGAAAAGCAATAGATGATCTGTAATTTTTGGTTTAACTTTATTGACATCTTTGTAAAGGTACAGTTTCTCCCGTCTGATTACTTCCAAATGATTTGTAATATTCATAATCTTGATGATATGATAAACACTTAACTTAACATGAAAGGACTATTTCATTAGCATGTTCCAAACGTTCATTAAAAAGCCAGCTGAATGTACCTTGGTCTTTTTTTCTGCCTTGTGGTGGATCAACCATCCACTAGGGGCAGTAGAGGGTTTTTCATGCTCATTTCAAAATGGCTGCTTCTATGAAAGCTCAAAAACATGTTTGGCAGGAAATGTTTAACTCTAAAAAATATTATTTTTATTCATTTCTTTTAAAAGAACTTGCTCCATTTAAAGAATGCAAATGTTGTCGGTAAGTAATTTTAATACAGTTACACCATGTTAAAATGGGTGAATCAAATTTGAGACATTGAAATAAGGTCCTTTTTTATGTGACACTCATGTTAATATTTTAACATTTTAAACTAACATTGCTGTAAAAAAAAAACTTACAAAATAACCCAACAGATTATTATTGGTACTATCTATAACTAATCGAAAATAAATGACATTCCAAACTTTTTTATGGATTTCATCAATGGGTTTTTAAAAAAACATCTTAACTAAAAAAAAAGAAGAAATTTCTGTCAATTCTTTGATATAGAGTGTTAAGTCAGAGGGATTACAGGGTCAAAAAAAATATCTTGAACAGTTAGCATAAAAAAACAAGATTTTAGGAATAGTTTTTTAACACAAAGTTTTTTTTAAAAAGTCATAATATGGAACCAAAAAAAATCCTTTTTGTTTCAGTTCTTTTGACGCACATACCAGAGGACCTTACTGGATGTCAATCAGCTTCAAACATTTCAGCTGCTGTTATGAAGGAGAGACAAAACAGCCTTTTTTCCTGATCATTTAAATTTGTTTCTTCATTCATGCTACAAACTAAAACAAGACTTTCTTGGTTTGTTAGCCTCAGGGTTGTACTTTAAAATTACACTAATAAGAACAATCCCTATTAATACCTTGAAAGATTTTCAGTGAAAAGGATTTTAGAGGAAAAGAAACAGGTCTCTGCTCGTTAATTCCTAATCTAACAAAATAATAGCCTCAATTTAATTTCTATGTTTATTTTAGAAACGAGTTGATTTTTTATACAGAATAAAAGGGACTGTTATTTTCTCTGATTGTCAGTTAGAGAATATTGATTGAATGTTAATGAATGCTGATATAAAAAACCCCAGTTACAGAGAAAACGTAAAACTCCAGAGACGTATATCTTTTTTGCTTTAGATTCCTGTTTACGCTGAATACAGCTTTTATTTTGCTTGTTATGCAGAAGACACATTTACTTTTACTTTGTTTTATTTTGGCAGCATCGGATTCTTCGTCATACAAGAACTGTAATTACCAGAACAAATCAAACATGAAAAAAAACATTTTATAAGATCTCTTTTGCAATTTTTTGAGAAGATCTGCGCACGTCATCTCACACATAGAGCTTGTCGGCTCACTTCTTCTTGCTTCTGTAATTATTCTCAGTAACCCTCGACACCAAATGACTGGATGAAGGCAGTTTCAGCTTCACTGGAACCAAAAGTCTAATTTTATTAACTCAATTCCAAACACGACTAATTAAAAAATGAAAAAGGACTGTTTGAGGAGACAAATATTTTTTTTAATTCTCATCATGAGGGAGATTTAAATATGTTGTGCCAAGAGAATTTTTAAAAATCACAAAGGAATGAAACAATTCAATTTAATTTAATTTTACTTATACAGCCCAAAATCACAACAATAGTAGTCTCAATGGGCTTTGTACCTGTAATTGTAAAGTAAACATAAAACCATAAGGATCATGAATACATGGAACTAAACAGACTACTGGTGAAATAAACTGGGCATCCCTGCCCTTAGACCCTCCTTCTAGTCATTTGTAGTTTTTCCTTCAGAATTAGTTTTAATTGTTCAGAACTGTCACCAAAATAAAAGATCATCTGAGGAATCATCAAAAATAACAATCAGAAGCAGACTTCAACATTGGAGATGCATCAGTGTGTGAACACACTTTAAAGACTGACAGCAGCGATTAAGGCTGAGGCTGAGTGTGTCATAATATCCACATGGACTTTGTTCAGCATTTTAAGAGCATAGATGCAGCAACAAAGTATAAATCCACCACAGTTCTTAGTAAAGGGAAGAAAGCAGCCTGCACCTACACACTTTTTAGAACAAACCATCCAAATTTCTTTAAGTCATTTAGATGTACATAAGGAACCAAAGTTTTGAAAGAAAAGTCTGCAAATAAGTAATTAAAGAGCACTCAGCTGATCTATTGAATCTCTACATGCTAATGAAGTTAACCGGCACAGCAGCACATGGAGCACAATTCAGATCTGCTTTATGAAGGTTCATTCCACCATAACAGCAAACAATCTTATTTATAAAATAAACGTTTTTTTCACTTTTTTAAACTGTTTTTATTCAAATATATGGGCAGTCACAGCAAAGACTTTGGTAAGATCACATTAAAGTGGCCACCACTAAAATCAATTACAGTAATACTGTGGAGGAAAGTTATTTTTTGTGTGTATTTTATCACTACACACAGTAATTGCAGCCCCATACTAGGGTTCATGTGTTGGGGTAACATAATGTAACAAACAAACATAAAAAAATGATAAAGGTTAGTAGAAGTAAAAAGAAACAAAGTTTTCACAAATTCTAATAACTATGGTCCAAAATGAATTTAAAGTCTAACTCTGATCATCTTTTTGATCTATTTTAACATCGTTCCCAGCGGTCTTTTAATTATGATTATGACGTTTTTTAGGTCAAATCCAATGTGTCGTTTTCATAGACATAGTTTCTGTAGAGTGGCAGTAGTACATTAGAAATTCGGTTGAGTTGTGGGAGTGATAGTTGGCACAGAGTAAGCCCGCCCCCCTTCCCCTCCCCATTGGTTATAGCTCGGAATAGGAAGCTTGTGACCCACCTTCTAGATAACAAGTAAGTTTTTTTTCATCTGCTCCTGATTCACAATGATTTGAATAAAGAATTCCTCAGAAATACAATTTTAATGTCATTTTTCTTTATACAGGTCCTCCATTATCAGGAAAATGCCACAAAAACACAATTTTCATCGGAGTGAGTCTTTAAAACAATGCAACATAATTATGTCTCCTTGCTAAAGAAACTAAAAGGAGATGTCTAATGAAAAATATTTAAAAACTTGATTTTATTAGACTGCTTAAATTTGTTTTTCCTTAATGACATTGTGTGTAGCGTTTCTGTCTTTACTTCCAGCTGTATCATTTTCAGGTAAAATAAAACATGTGCTGTTTTTCCAAATATTCTAATAGGACTAAAGTTTTCCCTTGATGTTTTGAATGTGTTGTGTCTAAAACAGTGCAGAAACAGCAGCACAATTTATAAATCAAAATCAATTTCAATAAACACTGCCTCTCCCTAAGGGGATAAAGATTTTTCTGGAAAATGCCTTTATTTTATTTGGGCCACTGTTTCTATCTCAGCCCCAGTGTGTTTGTTCGGAAAGCATCGCTCAGCCAGTACAGCGTGGAAGTACGTAAGCACTGATGGCTTCTTCGGGGAAAAGAGGGCAACAGGAAGACAACACTCAGTGAGAAAGGACATGGGAGGGGAAAAAGGGAGGAAGCGTAGAAGTCATGAAAGGAGGTGATAGAAGTGGTGCACATGTAGACATCAGAAGTCTGAAATCAAGCGTTTTGTCTTGTCCAAATGCTTGATTGCTGGTCCTCACAATATCCTAAATATTTCAAATCATTTAAATATTAAACAAAGAAAACACAAAGTAACACAAAAAAAGCTGTTTATGATTCATGTGTTTTTAGCAAGGAAAAAAATTTAAACCGTCACGTCTGTGTGTGGAAAAAGTGATCCTTCACCACTTCTAAAGTACAAAATTAAGTGAAACTTTGGTGCAATTTCAGTAAGAAGGGTCATTCTACAGGCAACTCAAGAATTAGGTGTTTACTCTGAACCACTGCAACTATTAATTCCACCTTCATAATTGATTTTCAAAGTGTTGGCCTGCGTGAAAAAAGGACAGCATCCATATGTAACTTCTTGGAGTATAACAATTTATTGATTCATTAATTTCCATTATCACGATCCAACCATATCGATCTGTGTGAGGTAAGTTGTTAATCAAATCAAATTGGCCTATACCATTTTTAAAAAATCGTTTTGAAATGGAAAAACTCAATAATTGATATTGGAAAATACCATTTGGATTGAGTCATTTTAGATTTATTTTACTATAATGTAAAAACGACCAAGTGCATCACAGCGCACAACACACACATGATGACAGCAAAAAATGATCAAGCCATCATTACAGTCCAATGTGTGGAAACAATAAATTTTACAGAGACATGGGACTTTACAGTGTGGTAAAAACAACAGTGGGCTGAATTTATGAAACTAAAATGTGAATGGATTTATGATAAATTCTTGTTTACTTGTTTTTTTATACTTACAATTATCTTGCAAGAAATCCTAGGAATGTTGAAAACTTCACTTGCACTGTTTAGCACCCAGGTATTTATCTCTGAGTTATACTGGTTGAAGTTTTGACTAAAAATGTCCTGGATCAATGTTGGGTCAGTGAATCGCATTGTTCAAAATGAACTATAAATCGTATCGTCGACTACAAATTATGATATGGATCGAATAGTTGTTAAAATGACTTGTTACCCCCATAGTTTTACAGCAGGACAAATGATGCCATCCAAAAATCTCTGCCAGTTGTTACAAGATTGTAGCCGAGGAGGACCCAACCAGTTTTTAAGTTTAATTAAGTTTCCACACAGGGCTCAGTAGGTTTCAAAGATATTCATTTTTAATAAAAAAAATAAAATAAAAAACTTGGATTTTGTGTTAACGTTTTGTTCTAATAATGAATTAGTAGATGTTAACAAATATTGGGACCTTTTTACTCCTCTGTATATGTTTATTACTAATAAAGCTGCCAATAATAAGTAATAAATGGAGCCAAAGAAGGAATTTAGTGGAAAGTAAATGAAAGATTCAAAATCTGCTCAATAGCTGTACAAATTCTTGTTATTTTACCCAGATTTCCAAAAATCCATTAATGAATCTCTGCTATAAGCCTCTACTTTAATGGAAGTAGTTGACAGTAAAGCTACTTTTCCATTATGCGGCTTTGCTCTACATGTGGCTAGACACGGCAACACATCTTGGTTTAGTTGAAGCACCCAGCTTCAGGCGAGCTTGTTATAGAAAAGCAGCCCAAAATGTAAATACCACAGATCAGCGTGGGAGAGGACCGCGCAGAAAGGGGTAGGACTTATGGGGAAGCAGCTTAAGACCTCAACAAAAAAAGTTTAAAAACAAACATTTAATTATTACAATTAGAGGAAAGACAAAAAGCCAGTGGCAAGTTTAAAAATAAGTTTTTTTTCAGTTTTCCCTAAAGAAAACAGTAATAAGGCCACTTTTTGTAGTACATAAAAATAAATTAAGCAAAGAGCAGGTCTGAGAGTGCAGAGAAATGCCATAAAAGCTCTAAAATAAAAGGAATGTGTAAACGTATCAGATCGAATCAAAAATGACTATTGCTATAGCCCCAAACTCCTGTGTCTATTTAAAGGTTAAATATAAACAAAGCTCTGATATTACAGTTGAATTTAACCAGAAATTCTTCAAAAAGCTCACTTGTGAATTTTTAAGGGTCAAGTTTCTTCTAGAAAAGATAGTTCAGCTCTGCAGTCGTGCGAATAAATTCTAGTGTTTTCATTGTTCTGTATTGACCTACCGGTGCTGTATAAGTTAAGAACAACATTAACAGCAGAAACCACAGGAGTAAACTTGTGTCATTACTTCCAGTCTGACGTCAAGTGAAAAGCAAAGGAAAAACAGGATCTTCCAGAAGCTCTCACTCAAGTGTGTTAGTGATGAATTGGTGGCAGTCTGTGCCTCATGTAACCTTCTGGCAGAGAGCAGAGAGATAATTAGAGAAAAAGCAGAAGTTGCCGCAGTCATCCAAGGATATTCTTTCTTTCTATGTCTTTGTATCTCCTTCTCTCCTTTTCTTCCTCCTGCTTGGATCAGCACTGCTGCTTTGATCTGACTCTTCACATAACAAGGCCCCGGGGTTTCCAGTTGGAGACGGTAGAAAAAGTCCAAATGTAAGTGTGTATGTCAGTGCATGCTCGTCTGCAAGTGTGAGCATGCGCATATACTTAAATTATGTGCTGAATATCATTCTGCTTATATCAAACTCTAGCGTAAATTCCCCCTAAGAGATTCTTGTACTTATTTTTTCTCTTTAGTTTATTCCTGAAATGCACTTACGGTATATTAGTAGCAGAAGATATCACAGTCTATTAGTTAAAACTGCTGCTGTGGTTTTTTTTTCCCCCCTCCTGCAAGTTTCGTCTTAATTGGCATAAAAGTGAGACACTGTAGAAAACTGTTGAAAAGGGTGATAAGTTGACTTACCAGTCAAACTTGTAATGGAAAGGAAGAGGAACTGGCAATTTCATTTCCTTCAGCTCCAACTTAAACAACATTGCTCAGACTTTCAACATCCTGGGGCTTTTTGAACTAGAAGATTATTTCCTTGAAAACTGCTTCTATTGATTTATTTGGCTCTTCATAGATGAAGCTAATTAAATCATCTTGCGAGTGGCATCTCCCTGCAGTGTTTGACCTGAAAGACTGGCCAGAGCCGCCTGCACAGCCAACAACAACAACACAAAAACCTGAGAAAGTGATTGGATATTTGGTTTTTATGTAAACGGGCTCCTTTATACCAGCCAGCGTACATTAGCGTGATCATTGTTGAAAGACGAAAATGTTTCTTTTGAGTCTCAATAAAGCTTTGAATTCAAAAGTAGTTTTTTTCAAAACCATTTATGTCAGAGCTTCATTCAGTATTAACCTTATTTTAATTTTGGCTTTGTTTTTGATCATTAATGAGAATTGGACCGTGTGAGTGTGATGTCACCCATAGAATAGGGTTTACTTCCAGCTCCAACCATTTTTTCATGATATAGACGCCGCTATGTTGGAACCAGACAACTGCAGTGAGCAGTAATGTGTCCGAGTCTGTCTGAGTCATTGTTTTCTATGGCAACCACTTTGGCCAATCAGCTTGTTGGACGTCCATACCCCTATCAAACCTATCTGGAAGGTGAGCTAAAGAGAATCGGTCAATCAAAAGTTTCGAAGGTTCTACTTGAGACCACATACATTTATCGAGACATTTGATTGGAACGTTTATAACTTAAGTGACTTGCATAACAGAAAAAAAATTGTGACCAAAAAAAAGAGGATTAGCACGAACATGTTAAAAAAAAGGTATCAGAGCAAGAATGGGTGTTCTGACAAATGTAATGACAAAGGAACGGCTGTTTATTTCTCTAGAAAAGTCTATGGGATTTTGGCTTCTTGGGTACTTCCTGTTTGGAACACAGAGGGGGAGGAGTGACTCCGTCCAGTTCTCATAAACAGTCAATAGTTTTGATGTATTTTAATTTTATTTGTTTTTTTTTTTGCATTGAAGTTAAATACTGGCAATATTTGTATATTGGTTATTTCTGGTCAGTTTAATTGATCATTTACTAGCAGTTTAATTTAATCTATTGTAGTGACTCTTAATATTCTATTAGTTAAAAAATGTTCCAGACCTATTAAATGGATTTATAAATTATTTTTTTAATGCTAACTAACTAACAGCAATTAAGAGGAACACTGGACACTAGGGTCTGCTTTGGTTTAGGAGAGCTCAGGCAGTTTATTCCCAGCCAAGGCGTCTCCTGTAGGAGGTGGCGTGTCTGGGTGACGGGATTCCCATTCCTCTGAAGTCTGGCAGTTGGTATCTGGTTACTCCTGTAGGTCTGCAGTGATTACCCTCCACACAAATTCCACAGTCCCAATTCACTCCAATACACACAGGAATCCTACAAAGTCTGCATCATGAACAAAGCAAATACACACACAAACCCAGAGACCATCAAGCCCAGTACAAGATAATTAAATCAGCTATAACTGAGTATTTTATTCTGTTTAAAGCTTTTTCTCTGTTTAAACTGAGTCCTTTAGCCATCCTCATAAACTGAAATAAAACTACCCACCCAATTTTCAAACTTTTCAAAACTTTAACAGTATGTGTGAGGTTTTTGTTGCCGCTGTGGTGCTAACTTGGCTGTAAAACTCCAAAAACGCTGTAACCTACAGGCAAGCGTTTGTCACCTCACACCAAACTGCAATGAGAGCAGCGGTCATGGGGGGGGGGGGGGGTCAGCATCGTCCGTTTTCTCATGCTGGAAGGAATGCCGGCAAACACCAGCAGCTGAGAGGACCTGGTGTTGCACAGTTTCCTGCTATACAGTGGAGATTTCATTTGATCACCTTAACAATTGGCAAAAGCTGTGGCTCAACTAGCACACGGTTCAAACTATACTTGGCATAAAAGTGCAGATGAGCTCCATAAACTGTTCTCCTATTTGTATTATTGTGATGCACATTTATTGCAAACATGTGCTTCTGATCATGGAGCTGTTGGGGTCAATCATGGCCAAAGCCTTCTGAGTTCATGCTGCCATTTGTATATTTAAAGCCATTTAATGTTTAACCTGTCAAAACTATCTGACAGAATATATGTCAAGTTTTACAAAAATGCTGCAGCTATAATAGCTATATATACATTATGTAAACCATAACAATAACTTAAATTAAGGCTAGAAACCCAAAAGGAGACAGTCTAAAGACATTGTTATAAATAGAATTTAAGGTCAGAAAAAGCAGAAACTCAGGCAAAACATACTACTGAAAACGCGCACATTGAGTACAATGGTTTCAATACTGTTTCATAAATTAATTTTAGTGTTTTCTTTATTATTAAAAAAAAGGTAACGCAATTTTTGATTGTCAGCTGTCTGTTAATTGCTGTCCACTTGTTAGCCTCTTCTAATTGCCTAGTTATGCACAGCTAAAGGTTTGTTGACGTTTTAGAAAGATAAAACTTTTGTTTTTTATAATTTCAGTGCAAATCAAGCGATTTTCAGCTGACCTCTTTATGACCAATATTAAGTCTTAGTCACATACTGCACATCTGTACATGTGCTGGGGGATTTTGAGTTCTCCCGGCTGGTGGAGGTCACTGAGATCTTTAGGGGAGTGCGGGTGTGTCTTAAGACGCGTATGGCCACCTCAACTGACGTCATGACAATGGAACGTCCGATTGTTATGTATGGGGTAAATATCCTGAAGTATCTATAAGGCAAATATAAGTTGCATGCACTTAGGACGTATCAGTGAGGCTGTGGTACAGTACTCTAGTCTTTTCTAAGTTGCACTGACTCCTTACTGACTGCGTGCATTCGCTCATTGGACACTTTTAGGATGCCAACACAAAATCTGCTCTAATTGTCTAATTTCCTCATTTCTAAGGTTGCTCCTAGGGACCCACGCAAGGAGCGTGCACTTATCACTTGAACAGCTCCAACCCGGCTCCTTACAAGGTGCAGAGGATTTAAGGGGGTTAAAATATAAGAAATCTATATGACACCCCTTTGTTTCACCTACTTCACCCTTTTGTGTTCACCGCGACTTCATTTGACCAAACGGTCTACAACAAACAGTCTACAACCATGCCAACAAGCATGTCCTATACAGGTTTGACCATTTTTCACCTGAAGACAACCCAGGAAGGGCAGTTGTGACCAAGGCCGTATAAACAAATAGAGTTTCTTTAACCCTTGTGCACACCATCCCATATCTACCCTACGCTCTTTTTAGAATCGCAGAAACAAATTTTTTTAACCCTTGTGCTATCTTAGATGACTCCACCCTTACATTGACGTGTTCTCCCTACCATGACAAAGGTGGATAAAGGTGGAAAGATTTCATGTAATCCATGGACACCAGTGAAGATCACAAATCATTGAAGAAAAAAGGTTCAGAGCACTGTCTAGTGGGTCTAGATGACCCAACTCCCAATGTTAAAGTGCCTAGGATAGCACAAGGGTTAAGCTATGCAAACAAACTGCAGGGTACAGAAAGAGTAGGATGGTATGCTTGAGGTTGACATATTTCTGTGTAAATGAATTAATAATTATAAAGCAACAACAAAAGCAGCATACAAGCACAGACTCCATTGCCTTCAGCCTAGGAATGCATGAAAGATTTTGTGTTCTCACACTGCCTTTCATCTTTAAAAATGAAAATTTAAATTCTAACTCTACGTTAGTAGATCTGCCATCAAGTATTCTTCTGTATTGGTTTTGTTTGTATAGATCAATACCCTCATTGGGTCAAAGCCGGCACAATTTACAATCAAGAGGTGAACTCTTGACTGAAACTACATGGAAAAGGGTAACTGTAGGCTTAAAACATTTGTTAAGTCAATATTAAAACCAAGAATTGATTTTTCACACTCAATGTTAAGCATTCTCCCTGACATTTCTGGATTTATCTTGTTAATAACGAGCAAAAATGCCAAATAAAAAAGAGTGATGTTGGAAATCAAGAGGAAAAAGTATATACAATAAGAGGGAAAAAGTCCAGTTCTCCACAAAATCAAGTGTTTTTAGTAAGCTAAGTGATTTAAAAGAAAAACGGGAATAAGCAAATAAAAAATATAAATGTTTTTAAGAAGGTGTCCACCTATGGAAATACATAAATGATACTGAACATGCCACCTGCATTTGTTGTGTATATTTCACCCAGTTTTGCACGTCTGTTGGTATATTACTAAAGCTAGAAAGATAATGAAGACAAATTAATAAAATTGTGGATTGTATGTGGTCAAAATGACAATTTCCTTAGGTTGAGTTGCTTTTTAACCCTTGTGCCATCCTATGACCCCACCCTTACATTGACGTGTTCTCCCTACCATGACAAAGGTGGAAAGATTTCATGTAATCCATGGACACCAGTGAAGATCACAAATCATTGAAGAAAAAAGGTTCAACACACTGTCTGGTGGGGTCTAGATGACCCAACTCCCGATGTTAAAGTGCCCAGGATAGCACAAGGGTTGAAAAAGGCAATGCTGTCACTTACATCTAGGAATGAATATTTTTCTAAAAGTATATTAAATATTGAATAGAGATTACGGATCATGCAACCTGCAGAAAGACAAAAACAAGATCACCCACTGTTTGTTTTTAAGAATATGGTAATCTGATTATCTGTGATCAGAATTATTGCAAAAAAGTATGGTAAAAAAAAATGTAAAAGTCTATCTGGAAGGTGAGCTAAAGAGAATCGGTCAATCTAAAGTTTCAAAAGTTCTACTTGAGACCACATACATTTATTGAGACATTTGATTCGACACTGACCTAGCATTTTGTTTTGACCCACAACTAAAATGATTGATTGTTTGATTTGACTTTTATCAAAAAAGAAAAGAAAAAGTCTCTTGGCCTCCATTTGTTGACTTCATTCAACATTTGTTGCACCTTTCAACCACAGTTTCTTTGCTTTTAATTGAAAGTTTCTATTTACTTACTGGAAAACAAGGATATCCATGCTAATTTGAAGGCAAACCAGCTTTTTCTTCCAACTTGGTGTTGGAATGAAGTTTTCATTTGACACATTACAAAAGAAGAAACTTTAAAGCATAACAGAATTTTCAAAAAGGCATCAAAACCTCAACCTACAAAGATCAAAAAAGACACAACGAAGAGACTAACTAGGACACCCTGAGCTTATTGAGTTTAACAGTGAAATGGAAATTACAGCACATTTTGTACTCTTATCCCTGTGTTTTTATTCAGTTACCATAACGACAAGGCTGGGTGGACACTTGAAAATGGTTGCACTTTTTGAAGCAGGCTAAATGTGTGGACAACACTACAAATAGCTGGTATCGCCCAAAGAAGGAAAAACAGGAAGACAAAGAAAAACAACCACTGTTTTAAACTTCTATATATGGATATATGTATATTGAATCATTTCTGTCTCATAATTTAAAGTAAAAGTCAATACCGGTATTGCTTTTTCATTTTCACAATAAAGCTGCGCTCGTTGACTCGAAAATAAAATGAACAATCCATCCGCCAAAGGGCTTTTTCTTCTTCTTCAACACCGCTCATTCTGTCTCTCCATTCCGATGCATCCACTAGCAGACAAGCAGATCCACGTATGTCTTTGTTTTCCTCGTCTGAGCTGGAATCTGGCTCCAAACTGTATACAGCTCGGATATTGCTCACCAGTTTTCTTTCACCAGTAATGTTTGTTTGGGGTTGTGAGGGGCTGTAAGCTAGAAGGAGAGAGTGTTAACAGATGGATGACTAGAAATGGGGATGGGCTTACTCCACGGGATATTTTGATTTTGGCATAATCACAATTAAAAGACCACTGAGAATGCTTTTCAAAATGGCTCAAAAGATGATGTGAGTGGGTTTTTAGCACAAAATATTGTTAAAGAAATCATGTTACCTAATTTTTATTAATGACATGATCAATTACTACCTAGCTTATGTCTAAGGAAGCATTTGTGTCTCATAATTCAAAATAAAAGTCAATACCAGAAATGCTTTTTCATTTTCACAATAAAGCTGCCCTTGCTGACTCAAAAAAAAAAAGAAAAATCAATCCGCCAAAGGGCTTTTTCTTATTCTTCTTCAACACCGCTCATTCTGTCACTTCAGTTAACCCTTGTACTATGCTAGGCACTTTAACATTGGGAGTTGGGTCATCTAGACCCACTAGACAGTGCTCTGAACCTTTTTTCTTCAATCATTTGTGATCTTCACTGGTGTCCATGGATTACATGAAATCTTTCCACCTTTATCCACCTTTATACCATGGTCCGGTTGAATACTCGATTCTGATTGGCTGCTGGGTATGCGTTAAAACCTGATAACCGCACGATGAAAAAAGAAGTTCCGGTCGGCTAGCTTAAATGATTTGTATCACTGCGCCGGCTTCTGTAAAACAACCTTTTGCTTCATCATCTGGGCAAAAACAAGCGGTAAGCGATTAACTTTCCCTCTGAATTGATGCTTTATTCAACCCATCGGGACGATCAGCATATATATATCGCCGAATCTTGACTGCAGCGGTGGTGCTGCGCGACGCGGACTATATGTTACGTGATGCGCATCGCGCCGCATCACGTAACATATAGTCCGCTGTTTATGAGAAAAGTGATCCAAATCGGAAAAAAAAAACAAGAATTAAGGACTAAAACCTGGTTAATATGTATTGCTTTTGTAAGTGACCATGGTATAAGCGGGTTAATGGCCTTCGAAGTGTGCGGTTACTACTTTTTAACGCACTTCGCGGAAGCAACCGTCCTCCGCTTCGCGTCGGACGGTTCAGGCTTCCACGGCGTGCGTTAAAAAGTAGTAACCGCACACTTCGTCGGCCATTAACCCTTACTTGTCATGGTAGGGAGAACACGTCAATGTAAAGGTGGGGTCATCTAAGATAGCACAAGGGTTAAATGATACAGAGACACAGTTCTCCCAGGAGACATGGTTCTCCTAAATCCAGTAACTCACTCACACAGAGCAGCCAGCCTGTTCGCTCCAAGGCCTTCTCTGGAGCGCCACACCGAATGACAGAGTGAGCGGTGCTGAAGAAGAAGTAGAAAAAGTCGTTTGGCGGATTGATTTTTCAATGCAATTTAGACCTTAGTTTTCTTTATACAGGTCCAATTTCATGAGAAAAATGCAATAGGAGCATGTAAAAACAGCTAAATCCAGATTTTTATCGCAGTGGGTCTTCAAAGTGAACTAAATTTTGTTTCCTACCTGTTCATTTTAGCAAACCAATGATTGTAAAAACTCCTGCCTCCCGAAGCAGATTAATATTGGCTCAAAATAAAACGTAAAAATTGCTGCCTTTTGATTTAACCAAATGTATGAAGATGCAAGCTTTAAACATCAATTGCATGGCTACTGTCAACAATATCGTGTTTACTTTTAATGAGATTAGGAAAAACTAGACTGTGGGGCACGGCGGCGGCTGCGCAAATAGGCAAATGAATCTAAGAAGTGACAGTCCGAGTCTTTAAACCCCCAACAAACGCTTCCAGCTTGTAAACATGGCTAGACTGTCCCCACCCCACCTTGTCTGTAACCTCCCACCTCGAAACCCTGCCCCCTCCCGCTGGGCGCTGGCAGTTGGGCAGACTGTGTGTCTTATCCACCCCCCAGGGGAGGAGGAAGAGGGGGATGGGGGCGGGCTTTGTGTCTAGCACAGGATTGCGCCCCCCCCCCCCCCCCCCCCCCCATCTCGTGCAGGCCCATGTACAAATAAACACAAGAGGAAAGACAATAATAAACAAAACAAACTAAAGGCCCGCGAGCTTCTAAACAACAAAAACTCCACAATGACATTAAGAAAGTAAGGCACAACAAGTCAATCAAACAAAAGAGATGCTGCTTCAGAGTTAGAATAATCCATGACATGAAAAGGTCATGGCACATCTAGACACAAAAGAACCGGCCTCCAACCCCACCCAGACAGGCCTGGAGGACCCCCACCTGTATGCACATCAGTACACAAGACATCCTGCTGCACAAATAATGCAACCCTGTGCTTCCAGTTGAATCATCAACTACATACAAATACTAACAACTGGTGAAAATGGGAAACTGAAATGTTTCATATTTACTTCCCTTCATTTTTTTAGAATTGTGTCTTGATTTCTGGAATTTGGTTTGATTTCTAAAATATAAAGCTGGTTTTTTTCATGTGTTTTGCTTTAAGAATTGTGATCTTTTATTTTGCGGCGAGTGATATGTTGGTGTGCTTTGCCCTTCAGGGCCACTGTACTATAAGGAAACAAATGAAAACTATCTTCTACATCCAGATGGTACATTTTGAGGGTTGCCATTAATATATCTAGAGGTTTCAGCACAAAGTATACTTAAAAGAAAAAAACTGGCTGCTTTCTGCCACAAACACATTTAGGTGTATGTTTGCTACACTTAATATAACAGTCTCCTGACATTTATGTGGCCTCCTATTTGCATATATATGGCTTTGACAGAAACATATTTTATATTAAAGAAAAAACATGTCAAAATGCTAAAGTCCCACATTTGCATTTTAGGATTCTGACCACTTCGGTTTGGAAAATACAGGATCTGCAGCTCCAGTGGAAGGAGAACACGAATTAAATGCAACCAAAAGTAGGGGGGGATTCTGTTTCCTTTCTATTGGTGTTTCTGAACTCTGGTCCTACCATCCCTGTTCTGCATGCTTCACTTCTCTTCCTTTAAAGGTTAAAATTTTATTATGAAAGTAAAAAAGTAGAACATGAAGGACAGGGGGATTTGAAGACCAGAGATGGGAAGGGTGAGGGCCAGATGAGACTTTCAACCTGAAAAATGCTTAAGAGGCCTCATTCGATGAGCATCAGTTTGTGTTTTTTGCTTTTAAAGGCCACATAAAGTTAACAACACTAATTCACAACTTTGAATTCCATTCATTTAGAGGTTAACAAAATAAAGTCAGTACTAAAACTATTAACTTGAACGGCACAAATTTTACATTTGTTGATTCATTACACCCCTAAATGGAAATTTCCTGCTGCCTTACGTGATCAGATGATTTAGTAATTCTAATGTATTGGAATGTTTAATATGCCTTTACAACAAAATGAGAATTCCTTGTTCAAATATCAACAATTTTGCAAAAGACCAAGAACTAAGCTAAAACTTTGCTTCAAGCATTTTAATTTCACATTTTTTGAACTGGCTGTTGTTTTTTTTGGCCATTTTGCCAAAGCAATTGTTTATTTTCACAACCCCCTGACATCCCTCTAAATGGCTACTGCTTCTAAATCTTATAATCAAAGTTTTTCAAATATAGAAATAATTAGAATTTGCATTATGATTATTATTATTTCGGGAGCCGGTTTAGCTCGTGCTGGTTTGCGGCGCCTTCCGTCCGTGAAACCAGGGTTCGACTCCGGGCTGCTCCCTGTTCCCTTCTCTACCTCTGTGCCTGTCCCAAGCCCAGTTGCTTTGAGAGGGTTGCATCAGGAAGGGCATCCAGCGTAAAACATTGCCAAGTTTACCATGCAACTCGTTCGCTGTGGCGACCCCTGATGGGAAAAGCCGAAAGAGAAACAACAACAACAACAACATTATTATTTCAAATCCAACAGCAGACAATAAAACTGTGAAACAAAAACATCCAGCAGGCCTAATCAGAAGGAAACAACTCAACTCCAAACAATGAAGGCTACAACTAACAACTGACCACGAAAAGCATCTTTGTATTAGCCACACACATATTACTACACAAATATACGTTTTATAAAACAAAAACAACACTCTCCAAGAAAACAAAATGAGGTTTACTTACATCTCTTGACACCTTTTCCTGGTTGTAACCCTTGTACTAGTAACTGTAAAGAACTACAAGCTACTGTCAAAAGTAGAAAACATTCTCACATGTTAAGCAGATACTAGTGTCTCTATGCATTTCTGTTTTTATTCATGCCAAAAAAAGAAATATAATTCCTGTGTAACCCTTGTGTTCTCCTAGGCACTTTAACATTGGGAGTTGGGTCATCTAGACCCACTAGACAGTGCACTGATCCTTTTTTCATCATTGATATGTGATCTTCACTGGTGTCCATGGATTTCATGAAATCCTCTTCACCTTTATCCACCTTTGTCATGGTAGGAATAACACGTCAATGTAAGGATCGGGTCATCTGGACCCCATAGGTTAGCACAAAGGTTAAAGTTTAAATTCCAGGTAATAGTCGTATCCCAAACTTTTCTGCTCTTCACTTCCTTATAACCCAGGAAAATTTCAAACCTCCTTTTAGAATCAGCATAAAACATTTTTTAATGATGAAAAATACATTTTAGACATTTATTTTATAATAACTTTAATTTCATCTAAAGCGTGTGAAATTTAGCAGTAGATGCTGCCATTTCACGAGGGCCATTTTGTCAACTGCTCTGAATGTAAAAATAAAGGTAAGTAATTAATATGCTACTTTTTTAGACTACTAAAAATACAATTTACTTGATCATTTGCATCTGATTTGAACAAATTAAAGAAAATTGCTCTACATTTGTTGAAGTTTTATCCCAAAGGTTTATTTACTAGCTCATAAAGTGCTGCGGTTTTTCGGAGAGAATATTGATGCAAACATTTGTAAAGTAAACATGTGTTTTGTTAAGGTTGTTTACAAATCCTGTAACAGTTTTAATAGAATTATAGAACAAGGTCATCCTGTCTGAGGGAAGTCATGGGTCATGTAACCACAAATACACACGCACCCAAAGCACCAAGCTACTTTATCTAAATTTGAAAGGTTAGGGATTACAGCTGGGAGGGTTTTAGCCGGTTTTTTTTGTGTCATTTTGAGATTTGTCCAGAGATGCTAGAGGAACATTTAGCTTGCACAGTTTACATCTGATGTAAAATAACTGTTTTGGTGCTGGGTCCTCTTTGTTGAAAGAAAAATCAGTTGTTTTACTACAGGTTTTTTTTAAATGGGAAAGAATGCAAGAGTAGGAATCTACTAAAGGTTCAAGTTCATAACTGTTTGGGCTTAATTTCATCATGGAGAATCATCGTTGAATTCCATTTTACCTTTATGTGTAACCCTTGTGCTATCCTAGGCACTTTAACATTGGGAGTTGGGTCATCTAGACCCACCAGACAGTGCTCTGAACCTTTTTTCTTCAATGATTTGTGATCCTCACTGGTGTCCATGGATTACATGAAATCCTCCCCACCTTTATCATGCTAGGGAGAACACGTCAATGCAAGGGTGGGGTCATCTAAGATAGCACAAGGGTTAAAAAAAAGTCGTTCTTGCCGTTCTAAAAAGAGCGCAGAGTAGATATGGGATGGTGTGGAAAGTGGGTCTTGTGAATGTAGGGCTTTGAGACAGTGTATGGGTAAAGCAGGCTTACAGTAATAATCCTCTTCACAGACACCCATCTGACTAGCAACAGGACGAGGTCCAGACAGACTCACACACACACATACTAAGTGTTTATTAGATCTGGTTTGTCTCGTTTGTAGAGCTTTAAGCGTTCATAAATAGGCCATAGCGTCCACGGCATAGTCAGTATCAAAGACTTTAGTTTTGTCTCCATAGTTACTTTTCATAGATGTGACAAAAAAAATCTTCATCCTTTCTCTTAACCAAACATTTGAATAAACTGGTTCCTTTAGAAACCTGGACCCACTGTTGACTTTATTGGTTCCTGACAATCGCCATTACCGCTTCCTGGCTGTGATGTCATGAGTCAGGTAATGACAGAGAAGATGAGAGACATTCTTCCCCAAATAACTCAAGAAAACAGACAGTTTTTAGGCATGATGAGGCTGTAGAAACAGGGGGCTTTGAGATGGGATTCTGTCAAAGTCTGACTCATTTTTGTCTTTGAGGAAATTGCTTTTAAGATACACGGCATGGCCTAAAAGCCCTTTAGTAACACTAAGTCAAGCCAATGTTGACTTTAGTTATAAAGAAGACAAAATTAGAGGGGCTTTATGGAGGGAACATGTGGATCCAATTTAATGAACTGATTTGAAAATTGTGCAAAAAGAAGGCTGGTAAAATAATAATGTTAAAATCCCCCCAAAAGAAGGAAAAACCAAAGAGACTGAATACAAAATATTATTGGCTTTTTTTTATTATTTTGGCATTTCTTTGTTTTTGTACTTATATTAAGCAAAGTGCATCTTGTTTTTTTCTCATCAACACATTGCACAATACATAAATAATGATGCATATAAAACATCTTCATATTTACAATTAATAATATATTTATATTTAACATAAAATACATTTTTTTCACTTCTTCTTTAATTAAATTTCAGTCAATTATGAAACAAAGTCTGTCAGGATTTTAAACTTTCTTCTTCTTCTTTTAAATCCTTTTTTTTCTGTGTTTGAGCCGCTGGAACGAAAAAAGAAAGATGGGTGAAGTA
The DNA here is from genome assembly GCF_053564925.1 of Oryzias latipes. Taxonomy (NCBI): domain Eukaryota; kingdom Metazoa; phylum Chordata; class Actinopteri; order Beloniformes; family Adrianichthyidae; genus Oryzias; species Oryzias latipes. The sequence goes on along the minus strand of NC_136248.1, from coordinate 23,324,552 downwards.
TTTTTTTTCCGAGGATGAGGGTGACGAGGGAAAAGGCTGCTGCTATCGGGTGTTGAAGATGACTTCTAACCAGCATGGGCAACTACTGATGAACTGTCTGGTGTAGCATTGTCCCCAGCCTTTCACAAAGCTTATCTGCACCGTGAAGCCTGTGCGAGGCTGCTGCGTGAACTCGTGGTCGTTTGGCCTCTGGAGGCTGTTGGCCTTGTCATAGTCAAAAGCTTTAATGGAGAATCCAGGAAACACCTTGTGCACCAGCAGCGTGCGTGAGTCTGGGTTGTCCAGTGTGGCCGACTTGATGAAGATAGGGTAGCAGCTGCGGTTGTAGACCCACACTCCGTCTGGCTCGCGTGTCAGCTGGATGCCATAACCGATCTTGCTCCGCACCATCTGCACCAGTTGGGACTTGTTGTCGGAGCAGAGCTGGCCCAGGCAGAAGCCGTTCCCTTGAGGTAGATCATAGAAAATGTCCAGAGAGGGCTCCTGGACCGAATAGAGGCGCCCAACGCGTGTCTTCTCCTCCCAGTAAGCCACCACGCACCAATAGCCTCGCTCAGAGTCCTGCAACGCCAAAGAATCTGAAAAAGAGGAAGCATAGAATGTTATAAAAAAAGTAACATCAATGATTATGGTAAATAAGTAAAGAGGTGCAAAGAGAAGTGGATAGAAAACTCAAATGTCAAATATATCTAAAAGGAAATCTGCTGCAACGGAAGAAAGTATGCTTTATCACTGTTTTGGGAAATTGCGACTTCTCTTAAGTCGGGAGCCAAAACAAAACTGTCCTCCCCAATTTCTGCCATGCAGGAAAGCCATGTCGGAATTCCTGGATCTTTGACAAGAAAATCAACCCAGAGACACAGCCAGGCAAGTTTCCACATGTACTACAATATTTATCTAGGCATTAAATGCTTATCTTCTGTCTGGCTCACTGTATTTTTGTAGCAGCACTGCCAACAATGTACTGACGTCAGCCTACCGTCCTCATCGTCTCTACAGCAACACTTCTCACTCTGCTGGAGGATATAAAATAAAAATAAAAACCCATCTTTGATTGACAAAGATAAAGCTAGGATGACTCTGGCGGCAACCAGATGAAGAGCTCTCACACAAACACATAAACCATGCGCGGCAGACGTTTGAGACAGGCCGTTAACTCTCGAACTCTGGTGTCTGGACCGTTGACAAGCAAGGCCTCACCGGTCTAAAGTTTCCCCTGGGTGTAAAAGAAGTGTAGAAATGGCTATGCTCTAGTTTCCAAACTCCTTCCCCCCCTCGCCTGTTTCCCCCCCTTCGGAGTGCCTCCTGTGCCGTCCCCCCCTCGCCCTTCATATCTCTATTCCGCAGAAATCTGGCTCTCAGCTAGAAAAGTGGGAGCCAGTCAGGCGCAAGGGAAATGGAGGGAGACAGGGAGGGGGGCGGGGAGCAGAGAAGGAATGCTTTTCACATATTTTGACTGTTACTTCTGCAACTTTTGCTTCCCTCTCCTGATCTTTAGGTACCTTTGAAGCTTTTGAAGGGTCCCCACCTCTTTGTTGCGACTTCTCTTATCTGGATTTGTCTCTTTGCTGGATTTTTTTCCCGTCGAAACAAGTTTTTACATAAAAAAAAGAGGGGAGACAAAGTCCCTCCCAGCACACATCTTTCTCATTTGACTCCCTCTTTCATTTGGCAGTAGCTGGGAATGTAACCGGTAATTTGGAAGGTCCCGTCTGAGACTAACTGTAATGGTAATGCGGCAGGATCTTTGCCGGTCCAAGCTGACTTAGCACGGCCTGTCATTAGCCTTCATTAAATGCAGGGAGAGGGGAGGGAAAAAGACAACATTAGGAGAGGAAGACGAGGATGGGGAAGGGGGGGGGGCGCAAACTGAAAGCATGCTTCTCCATAAAGCAAGAAGGGCTTGTGTCCTTTGAAGTTGGACCAAACCGAGCCAGAGGGGGATTTTATTTTAAATCTCATGGCGTGCACAGGAAAACAAAACATCCAGCGATCTAAACGGGGGGAAAAGGAGGGATTTATCTCCCAGATAAGACTTTGTGTCTCCTGCAGATGTCAGCCTCCGATCCTGACATGTCTTTTAGACACACAGGTGGATAAAGAGAAGGACTCAGACTTCTTAAAAGTTCACAGTGAGCCTTCAAGCGGCGCTCACCTGTGCGGCCTTCTGCGTGTGTGCGTGTTTGTTTTTGCTAGGAGACAGAGCTTGGCGTCACAGGTCATTAGAGAGACTGCCTGTCTGAGCCTGTCATTGCAGCCTGAAAACACCCTGCTATTCAGGACTGCACGAACTGCCCCGCTTCCACTGCCTCACGGGCTTCTTCTATCCACATCGGAGAAAAGAAAACCATAAAAGGAAAAACTGCAAAAAAAAAAAAAAAAAAAAAACACTGACTGATAATATTCCAAGCAGAAGAAAAAGCTACAAAGCCAGTAAAGCAACGCCGTTACAGCGATCCTTTGTTTAGGCAAATATCGCTTCACCAGACCGACTATAAACAGACCCAATAGACTCAAAGACAAGCTGCTAATCAGTCACGGTTGAATACTTTTTAGCACTTTGTCATAAAATGCAGCATTCTGCTCTTCATGTATGACACCGTGACATCAAATGGCCATTTCTATAAAACCATCACCATTCTCTGCCCAGCTTCAATCCCCCCTACAGGTAAACAAACTCATTCTGCTCAGTTCCTCTAGTGAAACTGGAGATGGGTGGACTGCTCCATCTAAATGTTCACAGATTGTCCAAACAGCAGGTGAGCTAACACCTCACACTGCCAGCTAAACATGGAGATTTCTAAAAACCCTCATTTTCTTTCCTCATGAAAGGCCTCCTTTTGAAGTTCATTTTGTGACACAAAGTGCGGAGCTTATCGATTGCGTGACAGACTCCCGAGGACCATGTGTCCCTTTTCCTAACACCTGAATTCTTACTGTTCATCTGTCTGTCTGTCTGCCTGTCTGCCTGCTGAAGCTTTAGCCTGCCTCCCCACCTGCTTGTCCGCACTCTCAGACTGCTTGTGCCGTGGTTCTTCTTGCTGGAGATAAGCTGCCTGGCTGGCAGCCTCCGGCCATCTGTCACCTCAGCCCTTTAAGCTCAGCTCCTTTTCTCCTGGATCCAGATTCGGCCACCCTCCTTTTCAAAATAAAAGGCCCTTTTTTTCTCTGACACAAAGGGGCAGCTGAAATGGGCCATGTGATCGCTTGCACTTTTTGAGGACATCTTTTGTTTTTTTTAAAAAGACGAAGGCAGGAAGCAGCATTTGGAGTCAAAAATATGAATTTCTACTTTTGTGTAAAAAATCTCTTGATGATTTAAGCATACTGGCACAAATCGGACGATAAAAATGCTACAAAGAATTGAAAGTTTGTCATGTTTCGGTCCCTCTTTGTGTTTTAATAGTTGCCCGATTAAAAGAGTGTCTGGAGGGGGCAGGGATGGCTGAGGGCAGCAGTGGGTGGGGTGGCAGACTGTGTGTTTCACTTAGGGCCAGAGGCACAGTCTGGAAAGGTTAATCATTACCTCCGTCTGACTCCACACACACACGGACACACGCACACCAGGGTGCTGCTATTCTTAGAAGCCAACACAGTCAGAGAAACGTTCACACCGTCACACGTACACTCAATTTTCTGCCTTCGGTTCCGAGCACTTTCAGCGTCGGCAAACGGCGAGAACAATCCCCAGAACTGTCTCGCACTGATCCCCAAAGAGTGGCCTTCGCTCAGACGTGTAATGACCCTGTCGTCATCACAAACAAACATACACTCGGCGGCAGAAAAAAGGGGAACGAGGAAAACATGAAGGAAGCAGCCAGAGGGAGGAGGAAGAGCTCTTTACGGTGCATTATTTTCTAAGTCAACACCCTCTTTCAAGCCGGGGAAAGTCTATTCCAAAGGTTAAGGGTCACCCGAGAAGCATTCCTTTTGTTCCCTCTCCCATGCCGTACATGTTCAACATGAAGAGTGTGCTTTTATCTGCAGCCGAATCCAAGCAAGCTCTGCTTTCGAGCGCAACATTTTTGGCATCATTGATTTTTCTTCTGAGTTTTAGAAGCAAATCCTCAACAAAGGACTGTCTGCTGGGTTTAGTAGGAGCCGGCCACTTTAGGGAAAGAAAGCCCAGCAGTTATGCTACTGTGTGATCACACTTAAGTCTAAACTTTAACACTACCTAGTCTGTTTTCAGTTCTTTTTTTAGTGCGGAAACTGTTTGCTCCTGAATGTGATTCTGAGCAAAACAGAAGCTCACAGAATCAACATTTTTTAGGCTTATTTGTGATATTTGTTAATCGGATCGTAAAGTACCCCCCCCCCCCCCCCCCCAAACACTCCACTAATGCAGACCTGCTTTTCTAATTTTTAATGTTTTATTTTCTTGTAAAACTAACTATTAATCCTTTCAGGTATCAGGCAAAGTGTGGTTTGGCAGAAATCCTTCATCCCTATGTGCTTTGCATCCAGATAGTTTTTCATAATTTTGGTATACAAACAGTTTAGAAGCCTTTGCAGCCCATATGTCTATAAATATAGGCCAACTGTGACCACTGCAAGCTTCAGACAACTATTAAATGCATGTAAATTAAAGCAGTCACCAATAAAGGATGATCCAATGCTAATTTGCTGCTCAAGATTGACATACCTATACCTCTGATTATGCAGTCAAATAGTAGTGGGTTAAAATCTACTCAAAGAAAGGAAGTACTGCTTTAGGGTACCATGTTATGTAAGCTGTTAAGTTCTTCCCCCACTTCAGGAAACCCAAATAAGCCCTGATGGCAGGAAAACCACACAGGGGAGTGGCAGAGTTTTGCTATCTGCAGATCAGACTCCTCGCAGAAACACAGACAGATGGAACGAGTTGCAGACACGCCATCTCTAACACGGACCATCCGGTCAAGACCGGGAGGAGATAAGGAAAAAAACGGCGCCACGTTTTCTTAAGAGGTCCATTTAAAGCACAAGTTTCTCCATGAATAACACGATCCGCAAGCCTTGATGTCACTCGGAAAGGAATGCCTCCTGATTATTTGGACTGCATCCTCCATCTGGAAGCAGATTAAGCCGCAGCACAATGCTTTTTTCACTGTGGGACATTTTGTTCTCCTGTTATGCCGGTCTCCCTATTCCTATAGAGGTCTTATTCCGACACTTCATCATGCTGACCCTCACACTCACCATCAGCAGCAGATTTTCCAGGGTGACAGGACTAATAAACACCAGCTAGTTGGAAACAGGGTGCCAGGCAGACTGGAATGATGTCACGAAGCTTATTTTTACAAACACACAAGTCAGGAGATTACCACCAGAGATCTGAATCTTGGAGCCCTTTGCACAAACGCACACACATACAAAGGGCGTACAGGCAGATGGACAGACAAGCTGAACAATCACCCGCATTGTAGTAGCACAAAACACCGTGGGAACTACATTAAAAAGATGCCGCAAACATACTGGCAACCAGCAAAGCCAGTTAGATGTGTGTTTTTACCCTGTTATTAACTACCTCTGTAAGTCGGTGTGTGTCTACGCAGATAAAGATGTAGGTCCCAACAAGGACAATCCTGTCTCTGAGTCACACTCCCACTTCATGAATGAGCTGGAGACAGAGTGTCTCACTTCAGAAGTCTGACACACACACAAGGGTCTGTGGGCATATGTCTCCACTTATTTCTATTTCCTTTTAAACTCCTCTGAGGAGGGATTTATCCCTCCCTTCCCTTTTTTCCTTTCACACATTCTCCCTTCTTGTTCATGGTTTCATACTTCAAGGTAATGTCAAAATCCACTTCCAGAGCATCGGTGCAAACCCAAACTGTGTTCTCCGTGTTCTGGGCTTCCCTCCAGCTGTGGTCTGGAGCCAAAGCTACAATGCCCTCCTTTCCAATCAGGGGGCTACGCTAATGTGGGCTGCAGCCTCCGACTATGAGGCACTTGAAGGCAAACGAAATGCAAAGCAAGTGAGGCACACTTTCCTCCGTCCTCTCTGCTCTCCAACCGTCTGCTGTCTCTGCTTGCTGTTTTTTCGTTTTGTGCAGCATAATGACACAGGGTGGGGAGCAGAGGGCGGCCAAAACCAAAAATTGAGTCCCTTGCCAAGAGGCGGCTTGGCTGCCGCGCAAGGAGAGGAAGTGGGGAGTAATGAGAGATCCTGGCCCAGCACGGAGCGGCCCGGCTCTGCTCGCCTGGCTGGTTAACTCGCAGTCTCCAAATTACAGAGAGCGGAGCAGAGCCGTCAGACATCTTTCCCTCCACCCAAAGCCGCCATCATCTCTCCCTCTTCAGTCCTTCCTCTTACCGTTTGAGCCGAAAAGACTGCACATTTAGAAGAAAACCATATTTCTATCTAGAAGGGACCTCCATAAAAAGGAATTGACACGTTTTTCTACGAGTAAACCAAGCGCTCGGTTTCTCTTTCTTTCTTCACACCCTCCTTTCGTTCTGCTTAGTGCACCCCAGTGTTTGTTTTCTGTCAAGATGAGGCCTCAGCTGCCTCCCTGTCTGCTCGCCTTTTCCTCAAAGACATGAGATCATATCCTGCGCGGCCCTTTCCTTTCCCTAACCCAAACAAGGCAGGAATGCCGAAGGAGAGAGGTGGACTGAGGGTGCTATGTGCTGCTCTTAATTATTTGAGAAATCTTTGTTTTGTTTGAAGGAATAAAAATGGTTTCTAATGTATTACTGCAGCGATACTCAAACAAAACCTCACTTCCTGACAGGAACTCTACATCTTTGCGCTGCACCAAAAATGGGCCATTTCTTTGGGGCCTCCTATGTGACAGCAGAATTAGTTTGATTTAATGAGCCAAGGTGCCAAGACTAAATTTAATCTCCATCAGAGCCCCTGATGAAGGTTACACTTCTAGCAGATTCACTGGATGACTAATTGACTGACTGAAGGGCTGGCCGACTGTCTGTCGAGCGAGGTGACTGGCTGGTGGTGTAAGAATACAACTCGGTCTAAATTTAACCTGCAGTGGGAGGAAGCGCCTGTGTGACAGTCGGCCATGCGCCAGGGCTCGCACTGGGTCATTTTATCTGCGTTGTGTGTGTGTGCGCGCGCACATGCATGTCACCGCAGCCCGACTGGATCCTCTTACATCCAGGCACTCCAGGTCTGTCCCCAATGGCACCAACAGGCATGTCACTGAGACACCAATGCTACACATCCAAGCTTCTGGCACAAACTCAAGTCTAGACCTAGTTTAAGAAAGACTGATCTCCAACTGGAAGTTTTTTGATGTGGAAAAATCCATAACTCTTAAAAAGAAATGAAGACAGTGTGCCTAAAACACTTTCAGTAAACAGAAAAACTACAAAAAACAAGTAAGTAAATATTCACAGGTAATATACTCCAGTGTAAATAAATGTAACATAAAACACTCTCACAACTTTTAAAGCTTGTCAAAAGGATGAATGGCAGCATGAATATTACCTAAGCTGCTTATAACTCAGTTACTTAACACTCCACAGATTTATAACCAACAGTCCAGCACCCTCTTAACCCTGACCCGATCACCATTTCACAATCCCCTCTTTTGATCTCTCCATTTAGTTCTCTGGTGAACCTAAACCTCTGAGCTGAGTCCTCACCCCAGCTCAAACCACAACCGGCGCCCTGACGCCGGATCCAGCCATCCTCTCCTCTACCCTTCCTCTTTGCTCTGTTCCGAGCTGATGACGTGCGCCAGCGAGGGGAGCTTTGGAGCTGCTAGCCTGGCAGGCAGCCTAGTTTGCATTTGTGCTTGTCACTGTCGCAGTTCACTTAACTCCTTCCAGCCTGAAGACTCCTAGTTTTTCAAGGATGTTTAATTAGAGATCTTAGTCTGTTAAACTCATTTGGTTTCACATTTACAAAAAGAAATGACATATTTGGTGGTAACTGTATACTCCATGTCATAAACGACTTCTTTACAGATTTTTTTATGTTTTTCTTAAAGACATTAGGCCCCTATTTATTCAAGCACAATAAAAGAAAGACTTTAAATTGTTCCCTCTCTTCTCCTCAGAGCTTCCCTGCAAATATGTCTGAAGAAGAAGCCCATAAAAAGGGCAGAGCGAGTGAATTAGAAGGTCAGCAGCGGGCCTCTGGGAGAGCCATGTTTCTTTTGTCAGGGCCCCAGAGGGAGGGAGCAGAGACGGAGGGAGGGAGGAAGAAGAGGAATGGATTAGTTTTTTTTTCCTCCTCTAGCTTGCCAGGGAAATCATGAAGGCCAGAGTGCTTCATCAAACTCTGCTCCTCTACCTCCTCTTTAACTCTCACAGAGGAAGCCAAGTCACCAAACAACGGCAATGCCATCCTTGCAAGGAAGGGAAACTGGGGAGGTGAAGAAGGCAAAAAGAGGAGGAGGGGGGGGGTGACATTATTGAACTGATGGAAGGAGCATGGGGGGCCTGTTAAGACTCCACTTCTTGGGTTTCAGAGTCTGAACTTCCAAAATGTGTCTTTGGTTATTGCACGCAGGGAGGACTTTGGTGTCCATCTGATGCTGGGGAGGAGGAGAAGGAGGAGGGCAGCATGATTTCTGAACCCTAAGCTCCACTTGGATCATTCCACCCCCACCCTTTCTGGACACACATCCAACCTCCACCCCCTACCACCAAACAAAAGAAGGCGGGAGGGGTATAGGCAAGAAGCACCAACTGACATGAAACAGGCCCGGTAATGACAACCATCTGAGGCAGAGGAGAGCACGGAACAGGGAGGAAACCCACTCCCTCTCTCTCAAGAGCATCATCCTATTCAACAGCCTGCGGACTGGGCACTGGGTTAGGAAGGCGACACTGCCAAGGGGGGGGATTATGGGAGAAAAGCTGAGGAAGCCCGAAACATGTCCTGTCTGAGAGCTGGAAGAAAGAAAGGCAGCTGTGTCTCACTTAAAACCACAGAGCTCAGAGGAGAGTCCCACAAAGACATCGCCTGTTTGAGCAAACACGCTGAAACAAACACTCGAATGTCAGTCCAAGCCTGCCCCCCACACACACACGCACACCTCCACCCCACAACGCCGCATGCGCCAAATGGATTCTTCTCAAAACAACGGCCCGGCGTATTTGTCCTCCATTACAACATTATACGGAAAAGAGATGAGAGTGACTGGGAGAGAAGAGAGGAGTGTTGTTCAAAGAGCCAGGAGGGAGGAATTTATGTGGATGTGGGAGAACTCCACCACCCTCCTTCACTGGCTTTTTTATTACTGAGGGGAAGCAGGGGCCCCCACAACCACTGCCTCATCATCACAAGTATGGAGGGGATGTGTGTGTGTGTGTGTGTGCTGGGAGGAATGCAAAAAGAGAAGGAAAAGAAAACAGAGGAGGGAAAATGATATTTAGGAAGAGGAAAAAGGAAGGGGGAGAAGAAAAAAGATGAATTTAAGGAATTATTTACCTGAAAGCCCCACAGGGGCCGAGTATGTGGTTCCTCCAGTGTCACTGGATGAAGGTCCAGAGCCTGGAGAATCTGATGGGAAAAATTAAAAAAAAGATAGTGAGTTAACGGCGAGTTTATGGAGGCGTGCTTCTGTGTGTGTCTGTGAAGAGAAGCAGCAGCTGTGAGGTCGTCAATCACCGGGTGAAATCAATGCCTAATGAAGACGCTGAAAATGAAGCCCACACTCTCTAACACACACACACACACACACACACAATTTACAGCAGAGAATTTCTTACAACCCTGATAATCCCCCATAATCCACTGCTCCGAGAGGAATGTTAGCCCTGCGTCTCTGCCTGGACGAGCCGCTGATCTAGAAAGAGCCGTATTCTTCCCGCTAATGACCGAGGCGAGGTTGTGTGCAGGACACTTTGATCCCTGCTCAATAACCCAATTCACATCAAACATTAAACCCCTGATTGGTGTCTCGATAATTGTTTTCTGCTCTTTCAAATATGTACAGACAATTAGCATGAAGAGCAGCACTTGTGCCAAACAAGGGGTGTCTCTCCATTCTACAATGAGACACAAGGAGCTCACAGTCCTTGAAAGCTGATATAATTTTTCTTCACAGCAAATCACAGAGCACACAAGAGAACTCAACACTAGTAGTTTCACTAATGATACATTCCTTTAGCTGCAGGTCAGCTACACCTAACTGAACCCAAGGGTGCAGTGGTCACTTTAAAGTCTGTTTTTTTTTTCCTGATCTCTCTAATGGAAGCCATGTGCCCTGCTCGAATTAAACACAAAAGTCACTGGAAATGAGCAACTTTGTCTGATTTCAGCAAACAAACTTAGATGGGTTGAGTGGAAAATAAAAAGACCCAGTCCGCCCCTGCCTGCTCAGTCCGGACACGGCGCGTGCTGCTGTGGTCAAAAACCAAGAGGCACCGCAGGCGAAAGCCACTTTTCATTTGCTGCCAGGAAGCCTTTGCCCTCCCGAGTTCTAGTTCACAGCTGACCACAGGCCTGGAGGGGCATCAGCGAGGAACAGCCAAACAGAGTGAGGACTTATCCTCCGCCCGCACAGCTGAAACAAGGTAAAGTTTTATGCCTGGGCTCCTTTAATATTGACCGCTAGGGCAGGACAGGCACCCTGACGCACATAACCCCATTTCCTGCTCGCCGGCATCATAAAAGCAGCATCATAAAAGCCATCGCTCTTCCGCTTCAGGTGGATATTTACAAGGTCTGATTGGCCTCTTAAAGTTAATATGCAGATTTTCTGATGATTCAACAGCCTTGTATGAAGGAGATAGACACTAAGAGGCTGGTATCTGGTAATGGGATGCAGGTGATTGACCGCTCCTCGAGGACTTATCTGCCCTGTGTGAGTCCATCTACCCTTCAGCAAACTCCAGTGTCCAATTAAAACGTCCTTCACCTTCTTTATACAGACTCTTGGAGTTGCTGCAGCTGCGCTGTTCAAAGGTTAGGTTCTACTTTTAAAGACCCAGTCAAATGAAAATTGTGTTTTAGGTGTTTTTAACACGTTCTTGTAGCATTTTTCTCATGATGAAGGACATATGCAAGATTCAAGTGCATTTCAGCGAATTTATTTCTTCATATCGTTGTGAATCAGGAGCAGACGAAAACATGCCATTGGAAAAAACTTGCAGTTCCGTACAAATTACAACTGGCGGGCCACAAGCTCCATTCGGATGCATCCACTTGCAGACAAACAGATCCATGTACGTCTTCGTTTCCTCGTCTGAGCTGGCATCTAGTTCTAAAAGTACATGATAGCTCCAATATTGCTTGTTGTTTTTGTTGCACCGCTAATGTTAGGTTGGGGTTGTGAGGGGCTGTAAGCTAGCGGAAGAAACTGTAAACAAAGAGATGATGGGAAATGAAGACAGGCTTACTTCCTGCCAATGGTGCCACCCACAACTCAGAGGCAAATTTCTGATGAACTCCTGCAGAAACTATGTCCTAGAAAACGACACAGGTTGTCTTCAATTTTGGATAAAAACGGTATAATCAGAATTAAAAGACAACTGAAGACGCTTTGAAAATAGATCAAAAGCTAGTTGGAGTGGGACTTTAAAATTATGGGAAAATATCACAGTTTTTTTTGGACTTTTGGAAAGTATAAAAACATCTGACTTGTTACTATTCTCGGCCACATGGACACACTCGAGACTGCTAGGACAAGGGAAACAGGGTGGAACCAAGAGTTGTGTAATCACTTCCTTTTCTGCATCCCGCTCGCATTTCCTATTTACCTTCTTGTTTCCTTTTATCGCTGGAAACTTTCCAAGCAAATTCTTGCAGAGGCTCTCTCGTGACAAGTCCCAGGGAACCGGCAGAGACCTTTTTGGGGGTAGCAGCGTCTCTTTGGGCTTGGGGAGCTGCTTGTCAGCATAGAATATTACCAGAGCATGGTAAAAGACGACAAAGAGAGAGCGAAGAGGAAGGAGGGGGGCTATGAAGAACCGCAGCTGCAGCTGCAATTACTTCCTATTGTTTCCACTCACTGAAAGCCACTTTCTCCTTCTTCTGACTAACTGGCTGGCTGACAGTTGGCTGTTTAACTCCGGGCTGTTTCTGCGCCCATGGAGGCTGAGATGATCAGAAATAAGAGATAATTAAAGACGAGGGTTTGGTCTTCAAAGCGGATGTAACCCATGACGATGCTGTGGCCTGCTGCCACACGGGGGCCCGGGTCAAGTCAGAAAACAAGTGTTGGGTGGTGGTGGTGGTGGAGGGGGGGGGCAATCACTTTGAGTGGAGAAAAGACCCCCCTCCCTCCCAAACACACACCGCAAACCCCACTCTTAATCTACTGATCATTCCATCTGATAAAGGCTGACTGGCTCCAGACTCTGTTGTCTGTCTCTCTCAGCACTGTGGTTCACAATAGATAGATGGACAGACCACCCCCCCAACCCCACCCCCAACTCAGACATGCACACAAGCCCTGGTGACATGCCAGTCAGTCCATAGCTGGTATCTCAACTTCGTATTGCCTTGCCCTGGCTGCTAGCCACATTAGAATTGGCCAGCCAGCCAGGCGTGTCACTCTGCCCCCCCCCCACACACACACAACTCCCCATAAATCACAACACCATTTCCTGCAGAGGACACCAACGTGAAGTGCAGCTCATGACATCACTTCAAACATGCATATTATTGCACAAACAAACAAACAAAAAGCAATGACTTAGGAAATATCCATGTGAAATGATGCATCAAGCTCACCTGGTGGTTTCAAATAGTCCATGGGATATCGCGAATAAGGAGGAGGAGGAGACTCTGTGTGGAGGAGGAGGGGGGGAAAGAAAAAAAACTGCATGAGAAAAGAAGAGGAAGAAAAAAAACACAAAGGAGAGATCTGAACTTTCTGATAAGAGTTGTCATTCTTCAGGGGAGGGCTGATTTGTGCCTGTCAGCTCCGCCTGGAGAAGCAGGCAGTGAGGCTGGCCGGGCGGCTATTGCCTTTCATTGGCAGGCAGATAAACAGGGGGCCGCCTGGCGCCAGAAGGGCCACTATCAGCGTCTAGGACAAACTGAGATACGGGCCTCTTTTGGCCCGGGACGCCAAGCAAGCACACACACACATAAACACACACATTTCAAGACTGGAGAGTCTTTCTGTACTTTGGATGCCAATTATGAAATGTTGAAATTCTTAACAGGGGTGTTTGGAAATCTGAAACCGCGACAATGCGTATAGCTGAGGAGGATTTGAGTTTTGGAAAAAAAAAATCAAATGGAACAATTAATTAAAGTAGGTTTCTATTCAAACTCGACCACCAAACCTGCTAAAAGGATCTGGCACAGCTTCAGATCAATGGAACCTGAAGACCACTGTGCCAGAGAGGTGTTGTCATTAGAATTAGGTTAATTGGCACAGTCTTTTTCAGCCTTCTCTCCACCTAGGACCTCATTTTTTTGGAGTTTTTTTTAGTGAAAATATTGAAGCTCACCGAGTTCACAGAGCCTGCTCATGTGGTGAGGGTTGCAGCAAACGAGCTCGGGGTTGGCTTTCCCGTAAGATTCACAGCACGACAGCCTCTTCAGCTCCGAGGAATGCCTGAGGTCCGGCCACCTGAACACTTTGTAGAGCAGCATGGGGAGGGAGTAAGACTGTTGACCCACTTTGGCGTCCACTTTGCTGGGCAGGAGAAGGCAGGGGCTCCGGACGCCCCCCTTGGACTCCACCGCCTGCAAAAGCACCTCTAATTGTTTTTCTTTGATCTTTTTCAGTACCGAGTGGGTCAACGCCTTCAATTCGGCCTCCGACCCCGCGTTGGACTTGGCCACTTTTGTCGCTTTGCCCATGCAGCAGCCCCCGGAGCCATGCGTCCCTCTATCCGTCTCCCCGTCGCCCTCCACGGGCGCACGGCTCCTCCAGAGTCGCCGGACGAGCCCCGATCGTTTGGTCCTAAACATGCGGGACGAAAAGAGGGTTTCCCGGCTAAAAAACGAGCATGGTGTCCGCAAATCATGAAGATTCCGGGATCCGAGTCCAGGCAATGACAAGCAGCCTGAGAGAAAACGGTGGAAAAACTGGGAGCTGGAGAAGCAGAGGAAATCTATAGCATGCGCCAGTCTCTGAAGCTGTTTTTCCTGCAGAAAGGTCACCAGAAAGCGCTCGAGGTTGGCGGGACAGCCAACGTTTCCACGATCAGAATACAAAAAAAAAAAAAGATCACATCTATGAGCTTAGAAACACCAAACCGGAGCAGGAAACCTGCAGCAGCGGAGCTGCGTGAAGCCCGAATGCGTTACAGTTTTGTGCAATCCGGCGCTGTGAACTGACCCCTTTAAAAAAACGCCGTGACGGTTTACAGCGGGGGGAAAAACGCTGTCAGAAATGTTTATTCAAGTCACAACTAACTGGTACTTATAAGAAAAACCTAAGGCCTAATTAAGCCTCAACGCTGGCGCAATCATCCCATGAAAAAGCGAAGCTCTCCGCCGCGTCTTGAGTAGCATAATCCACAAAATCCTTCATCCGAGCGCACGAACTGGGGCTCCCCACCTTTAAATGTATATTTTAGTATGTAGTGGATGAGGTCTTCTGGTAAAATAGTGAGCCAAGGAGAAAAAAATCCAGGTCTCCCACCGGAGTTGAGTCGCGTTTGTAAAGCCACAGCAAGACCCTCCGTTTTTCTTTTTCTTTTTTGCGTCCACGCAGCGAGCCTGCTTTTAGCAATCCCTCCAGATAAAATAATCCAAAATCGTATCTCTCACGGAGTTTCCGTGGCTGAGCGTGGAGGAAAGCGAGCAGACAGCTGATCTGGTCCGGGCTAAAGGGCTCTCTGTCTGTAAATGAGGCGGATGGTTTGGGTGCCCTTGCTCCGTCTCCAGTCTCCAGTGCGCATTGACGCGCCCGGTCACGTGTGTGTCTAGACACCCTGTCGCTTAAAAGAAATGTGATTGTGTTGCGCAAACAACAGATCAAGTAGAGCCCACGGTGCACACACACACACAAGCGCGCGCGCGCACTTAGAAAACACAAATGAGAAAGTTTACGCCACAAAAGTTTAATATTTGCAGAAAAAAGAACAACATTAAAAAAATTTCTCAGTTAAATTATTTAGTAAATCTGCAGATTTTTTGGTTTGCTTTCAGTCCTAAAATAATGTTTATATATATATATATATATATATATATATATATATATATATATATATATATATATATATATATATATATATATATATATATATATATATATTCAATCATTAATTTCACGCTTGTACTGAATAAGCAGTAAATACGTGTTTCATCGTTAAAGCTATGAATCAGTTTAATATATCTTCATAGCTTTTCGCCACTGTTGCCATGGTGATCACACAGGGCAGTTTTATTGTTTTGGAGAGTTTATGGCTGGAGTTGAATTTAGGAAGTGAGCCACAGTGCTGACTCCTTCGGGGGAGCTCGTTGCTGCCCCCCATCGGACATGTTCGGTACTACACACACAAAGAGTTCCCACCCATCTTTATTTATCCAGCAGATCAATCCATCAGCTGAGGATCAAATTTGTCTTTTCTTGTCTTTTTAACATGTGCCAGCCTTCCTTCTGTGTCATTGCCCTCATGGAATCCATATTAATTATAACAGACTTATATATGTCTGGAATTTAGCTCAATGTTGGTGCCAAAAATGTACAAATACAGCTTGATGGGGAACACTCACTGTGATGTCTCACTTCAAACCCAATAAATTTAACACGTTTTAGGAGAAATTGTTCTTTTAAACAGAAATGAACCGTTTCTGGTCTGCAGACTTCCCTCGACAGACAGTAGTCCCGGGGAGGAGATGCAGTCAGCAGTATGTTAATATGACAGAGTTGCTGCAGGGCATGGGGGTGGGCGGCAGATAATGATGGTGGCAGAGATGTGTGGGGTTGAGGAGGGGTGTGTGTGCATGCGTGGAGGAGATGGAGAAAGATGGGGGAGGAGGTGGGGTGTGTGTGTGTATGTGTGTGTGTGGGGGGGGGGGGGGGGTATCAGTCGTTTATCCCCCCCGTATTGTTCCCCCGGATCCCCAACTGGCGCCGAGGAGGAGCGCGCCACTGCAGCCCCAAACCGAGCAGAGGGACTGCGGCGCGTTCCTGGAGGAGTCTGGAAGCAATCAGTCAGGGGTGGGGTGGGGGAAAGGGGGTCTGTCAGGGGGGCTCTGTGGAGGTGCCTGCTGCTGCTCTCGTGCGCTGTCCCCTCCCCTATCCACCAATCTGCATGCCCTTCCCTTTGTTTGCATGAGACCAGTCTCCAGACTCCAGGAAGTAGACACTTTTATCTAACCGTTTGCCATCTCGGGCTGCCTGAAGAGTCTGTCTGCAGGCTGTGGAGCGGGGCTGTTTTCAATAAAAACTGTGCTCTGAGCTGAGACCCGTGTTTTTATTTACCCTTCAAGACAAAGTCTGCAGACGCAGAACATTTAGCTGCTCATTTAAAGACCCATTCCATTGTATTTTTTATCATGTTCTTGTGGCATTTTTTTCTCATAATGGAGGGCATTTATAAATGAAATTAAGATTAAAGATGGTTTTCTGAGTTTTTCTTTATTCAAATCGTTGTGAATCAGGAGCAGATGGGAGGGCCACAAGCTCCCTGCTCGCTCCATTCTGATGCTTGTAGACAAATAGATCCATGTAAGTCTTTGTTTTCCTTACCTCAGCTGGCATCTGGCTCAAAACTGGATGGCTCCATTATTGCTTTCTAATATTCATTCACCATATTGTTAAATACTATAGGCCAGAGGTCTGCAACTTTTAACAGTAAAAGAGCCACTTGGGCTTGTTTTCATCTGATCAAAACCTAGCAGGAGACTCAATATTTTACCCTTTAGGAAAATGGGATATTAGAATAGAACAGAATAAAAGCCTTCACTTTCATTATGGACGGTATAATGAAATTCCGGAACAGTTCCCTTCAATGTGGATGGTCAATACAAATAAATACATAGAAAAACAGAAAAAAGTGTGTAAAAATCAGACAAATGTACAAATATCTGGTGGCCCGTGGTTTAAAATTGGCATTCAGTACAGTCACAGCTTTTGGAAAGAAACGGTCTCTGAGACTGTTTGTTGTGGCCCAGTAGCGTCTACCACTTTGAATGCATTGCATTATGTTATTTTGTAAATAATAACCCTTGTGCTATCTTACATGACCCCACCCTTACTTTGACGTGTTCTCCCTACCATGACAAAGGTGGATAAAAGGGGGAAAGATTTCATGTAATCCATGGAGACCATTGAAGTTCACAAATCATTGAAGAAAAAAGGTTCAGCACACTGTCTAGTGGGTCTAGATGACCCAACCCCCAACGTTAAAGTGCCTAGGATAACACAAGGGTTACACAGGAATTATATTTCTTTTTTTTGGCATGAATAAAAACAGAAATGCATAGAGACACTAGTATCTGCTTAACATGTGAGAATGTTTTCCACTTTTGACAGTAGCTTGTAGTTCCTTTCAAAATAAAAGACTTCCTGTGTCAAACAGGAAAACCTCAGTGCGTGGAGTTAATGTACTCTTTAGAGAATTCAAGACAAAAATGGCATTTTCTCTGATGAGCCATCATCCATTTTCTCTACTCACTACTACTGTTAACCTGAACATAGACGGGAATTCATCGGTTTTTGATCCAGTAGAAAAGTATATAAAGTAAACACAAATTTATATATATTAGCAACTCCCTTCTGGACTGCTACTAACTATTGTTGAGCAGTATAAGATAATATGTGCTTTTATCAGATAAAATAAACTGAAAATCCAGAAAATGTCAAACTCTTTTTTACCAATGTTTTGCTTAATTGTTGAAATCTGCATTCTGAAGGAAGCGTAGAGCGAACACCCCTCTTGACGTCAGCATGATGTAAAAACCTTTACATAGTATATCTAAGGTGCATCTCAGCAATAAACGTACCTTCTTCTTTCTCTTTCGGCTTTTCCCATCAGGGGAATATCTCAGCAATAAATGTACCTAATCTACATTAAATGAATGCTAATTTAGTAACCCTTACTTAAATAAAACTAGTATTATTTCATTTTACTTTAGAGAACCACTATAGAGGGGTAAAAGAGCCACAGGCTGCAAACCCCTGCTATAGAACATTTAAGATATATTAGGATCAAATGGACTAATCTTTATTTATATACAGATTTTGCAGTTTTGTACAAAAGGGGATGACATTGTCCTTTCATTGGACAGATCGATGATCCAATCAAAGACAACAATCGTGCTCCATTATCCTTAAGTTTCATGTTTCTATTAACTTCAGTCCACCTCAGAGTGTAATCTCATCACCTCATTACAGCTCTTTTCACATTCTTCTTTTCCACAGAGGCTGCAGCAAATGCAGTAAAACTCCAAATGCACGTTCCAGCTCTTGGTGTACAAGGATAAACATGACACTCTTGGCAATGGGAATAGGTTTAATTGCCTTCTTTTAGCAGTTAAACCAATATTTTTTTAAAAAACTGATAAAACATCAGTAGATTTTCTCTCCTGTGGATGGTTCACTCAGAAGAGAGTGTTTCCTCTTTCTTGGAGTCTTTGTTAGAAGCTTGGCTGTGATGAAGGCTGGCTTCAATTCAGGGCACGTACACTGTACAGTGTTGACGTGCTCATCTTACCCTCAGCCAGGAACAGGGTCCATGAATGCTAAACTATTTGCTTGAAAACCTCTTTGAACTCAGAAGCAGCACCGAGAGCTTATTCAAAAAGAGGGTATGCAGTGGAGTAAAACAGTATCAGACAGGAAAAGGGGATGATTCATTTTTCCAGATAAGATTCCCGGTCTCTACAAAAATCTATTGACACGGTGACTGCTTCCAGACAAGGGGTCATGCATATGCAATTAAGGGGAGGCAACGTGTGGCTCAAAAAAGATGGCACACAGGGAACAGGGTTACTGCTAAGATAAGGAAGATTAAAACTTAACTTTAATTAAAAAAAAAAAATATGACTCCCCCCCTCTACCACTTCCACATCTGATGTCAGGAAAGAGTAAAAACACCCACACTGATAAATGTCAGCACATAATTTAAAAGGATAAAAGAAAGCTGGATATGTCTCAGTTTTCTGGGTTGGAAGGGAGGGAAATGCTTCCAGAATGTACAGAGCCAGTGCAAAACAAAAGCAAAAACAGAAAAAAAGTTCTGGAGGTTTAGTGGAAGCCATGTGTGTTTACCGATTAGTTTTTCCACTCCTAACCTTAAGAGCTGAAAAGCGAGGAGCAGCAGCAAATAGTTTACAAGTAATATTCAAGGGTTTCAAGCGATTGGGATTTCAATAAGGAGAGATCTTGAAAGTGTGATAGAAAGATTTAATAATGAAGCGTGAAGACTTAGCAGTCTTTGGCGGCTTGGCCCTGCAAACATCTTGCATGCTTGTGATGACCTCGGACCAAATGACCAGACCCCGTAGCCCAGATGCTGATGGTGGTTAAGGCCAGACTGCGCCAAATCAAAGAACCAGGAGGAGATCAGGGCGGAGGTAAACAAACTTGCAGATAAACAAACTTCTGACCTTAACCCTAAATTTTAAAAGCAGGAATTTGTTTGCGATTGACTGAGAAGAAAGTGAGCACTGTAGCTGTTGGCTCAGAGTGAAGACCAATTGATGAGTGACGAGTGGCGTGATGAATCAGCAAACTCAGTGCACCTGAAGATGAGGTAGATCTTTATTGAATTTGCGCTAAAGCTTCCTTTTTCTGAAAACAAAACAGTTGTTTTTGTTTTGGTTTAAAGCGGCTTCCAGTCTGTCTTTTGCCGCTAAAAGATAAGTTATCTGGTTTGTTGCAGACATCAAGATCATGTCTATCCAACTTTTCATCTCTTTGAGGATATTCTTTCGTTAACAGTCTGCCCTGCTGAGACTCTCTTGTTGTTCATTTTCAGAACAGAATTTGGGTTCAGTTTTATGCATTTGCTTCCCTTTTTAGATCTAAATCTCCTTGTTGTGGTGTGAGTGAACCCGACTCTTTCTTTGACCTCAATCCTAAAAGGAACAGCTGATCCTGTCCACGGTTACCATGGTAATCAGTCATAAAAAGGAGGTGTAGGTCATACAGGGCAAGGAGAACTTCTGCATTCCTTTCTGTGAATGCTCCACTTTTTTCGATTACTCTGTAACTAATCTGGGCATGACCCCTGGCACTGGAGTAAAACTGCTCTAGTAGTCAACACAAGATACAAAAGATATGGGACAAAAAGAATAAAGGAAATAGAATAATCCATCCCAAAATGCCTTGCTCCATCCATCGTCTATTTGCCATATGAAATGGGAGCTGGTGGTAAGGTGACCCCACACTGTAAAGGAACAAGGAGAGCCATGTCACTTTGTGCAAACCTCCATTCAGCCATCTGGCACTGTGATAATAGAGCTGGGGCAGGTGGGGGGCAGGTGGGAGCCAGGGCTCAGAGAGAAAGCCCCCCCACCCCCGCGCCTGTGAAGTAACTGCAAGCTACGGCTGACCTCCCGCTGAAAATGAGCCATTCTTTACATCAAATTGCATCCATCATATTGTCCTTGTGAGTATGACAATCTCAAGCATGAAAATCGTTGCATTCAGGGCCATCAAGCATTGAATTCTCTTGGGAAGTGAGAGATTCAGTGGTACAGTGGGTGCCATTGTGTTGTCAACTTTGCTGGTTTAAAGCGCCTCTGTTTCTGATGCCTCTTTAGCCACACACTTTGCATTTTTGCCACAACACACAGATCAGGCCGGAATTGTCCAACTACCAGACAGATTAGTAAACCTGAGGTAACCTGCAATGATTAACATCTCTACCTCCAATGGGATAATTTTCATTCTTCACATCTACATTTAAATACATTTCTATTCCAATCATTGGGAATTTCAAATTTGAAGACCAAATAAAATTTAAAAAATGTCTGTCTTAAAAAAAACAACAATCTTAAATCTGGATTCATGTGACATGTTACATATAATTTATTTTTATAAATACTCACTTTAAATTTCTAAATTTAAAGCATGTGAACAGGAAAATAACACAAATAGTTATCTAAATTAGAAGTACAAACCACCGTGGTTTCAATCACAGGATTAAAAAAATCTGTTCTTCTTGTTTGGCCTTTAAGGCTCTGAAGGTCAAGAAGTCACAGGTTGTTGCCTCAGGTTCACAGCTTATAACATAATTCATCAAATCACAATCAAGAATTTGTACACACTGTACTGGGGGCTGCATATTATTGATTTTATAACAGGAGCCTGCGGCCCGGTAGAATTTGCATGTAGGCCGCATTCAGCCCACTGACCGGACTTTGGACATGCCTGACTTATATCTACTAAGAATCTACAGCAAATAAAATGAACACATTTAAGACTATTTTCCCAAAAGAGTGTTTGGTGCCCACTTGAGTTAATTTTCTCTGCTTTGTTTGGCAAGTGTAAAGGCTCACCTTAACTCTGGTGAAATGACTTTCTGATTGGTCAATGGGTTATAGCTAAGGGGGTAAGAGGTCTTATCAATATATGATAGCTAGATGTCCTGCCAGGCAAGCACATTTTCTCTGGGGTTTTATTTTCCTGTTCAGTTTCAGTCCCCAAATTCTGTTTTCAACTTTGAAGCAAACCTGGAAGAATCAAATGTTTCAGTTCCTCAAATGACCATTGGAGAGTGGTTTTAAAAAAGTGTGATTTAATTGACTCCCATCTTAAAAAGTGTTGTTTACCTCCAAACAATGTACTTTTATAACAAACAAAAAAACGCCCCTCTCACCCTTCCTTGGATGGTTTCTCACACAAGCTCGGGTCCTCTACCAGAGGCCTGGGAGGTTGAGGGTCCAGTGCAGTATATTAGCTGTTCCTAGCACTGCGCTTTTCTGGACTGAGAGGTCTGAGGTCTTTCCAGGTATCTGTTGTAGCCACTCATTCAGCCTGGGGGTTACTGCCCCAAGTGCTCCAATTACCACAGGCACCACTGTCACCCTTACTTTCCAAGCTTTCTCCAGTTCTTCTCTGAGTCCCTGGTATTTCTACAGTTTCTCATGTTCCTTCTTCCTGATGTTCTCTTCGCTTGGCACTGCCACATCCACCACAACGGCTTTTCTCTGTTCTTTATCCACCACTACAATGTCTAGTTGGTTTGCCATTACCATCCTATCTGGCTGGATCTGGAATTCCCACAGGATCTTTGCCCTCTCATTATCTACCACCTTCAGAGGGGTTTCCCATTTTGACCTTGGGTTTCCAGTTCATACATGTTCCTGGATATTATTCCAGCCACTTGATTGTGGCGCTCCATGTATGCTTTCCCTGCCACCATCTTACACCCTGCAGTTATGTGCTGGATTGTTTCAGGCACCTCTTTACACAGCCTACACCTTGGGTCTTGTCTGCTGTGGTAGATCTGAGCCTCTATCGCTCTGGTGCTTAGGGCTTGTCCCTGAGCTGCCAGGATGAATGCTTCAGTGCTGTCCTGTAGGCCAGCCCTTTCTAGCCATTGGTAGGACTTCTTGATATCAGCCACTTCCGGCTACATTTCTCAAGCCCGAATGACATCCCAATGTCAGTACTGTAGATCCTGGTGGTGTGGATCAGGGAGTCAATCTCTCGCTCGCTCTTGATGTCATCCATGTAGAGGAGGTGACTGATGGAAGCCCCATTTCTGAGTCGGTATCCATAGCCAGTCTGGTTGATTTTTTGGTTGAGGGGGGTTCAGACCTATGCAGAACAGCAGTGGGGACAGAGCATCACCTTGGTATATCCCACATTTGATGGACACTTGTGCAAGTGGCTTGTCGTTGGCTTCAAGGGTGGTTTTCCACAGCTTCATCGAATTTCCTATGAAGGCTCTTAGAGTCCTGTTGATGTTATACAGCTCCAAGCATTCAGTGATCCACGTGTGTGGCATTGACTCATAGGCTTTCTCGTAATCAATCCAGGCTGTGCAGAGGTTGGAGTGTCGTGACCTGCAGTCTTGAGCGACTGTTATGTCAACTAGGAGTTGGTGTTTGGCTCCTCTGGAGTCTCTACCAATGCCCTTCTGTGTGTTACTCATGTACTGATCCATGTGCCTAATTATCTTGGTTGCAATGATGCCAGACATGACCTTCCATGTTGTGGAGAGACAGGTTATTGGCCGGTAGTTGGATGGGACTGCACCCTTTGAAGGATCCTTCTGGATCAGGATCCAGAATGGCTAACCTTCTAGCCATTTGGAGTGAGTCCCAGTTCTTAGCAGCTGGGTCATTTGTGCTGCCAGGCGCTTGTGGAGTACAGTGAGCTTCTTTAGCAAGCAGGCATGTATCATGTCAGGGCCCGGTGCTGTCCAGTTTTTTCATACCTGAGACTCTTTCTTGGAGGTCTGCTACTGTGATGGTTACTGGATTTTTTTCAGGGAGGTTGCTATGTCCTTTTCTTAGAGAGACCAGCCACTGGGCATTGCTGTTATGTGCTGTCTCTTTCTCCCATATACTTTTCCAGTACTGTTCAGTTTATAGCTTTGGTTGGTCTGATCGGCTGTTTTGACCCTGCCACTGTTGCAGGCTGAGTTGCGAACAGCCTGTTTATCCGTCTGAATTCATTGCCTCTTGTGTACCTCTTTAGGCGGCTGCTCAAGGCTAGGAGCCTTTGTTTGGCAGATTCCAGTGGTTCAGGTATGGACATCTGGCTGTATCTCTTAGGTATTTGCTTCCTCATTGAACCTCTTTAAGCTTCTACTTACTCAGCTAGCTTACTTACTAGCTTACTCACATCCCTCCGAGTTGTCTCGATTTTGGCCTCTACCCGTTGCTTCCATGGTGGGTATTGTTTTCCATGATCGATCTTATAGCCAAGCATCTCAAGGATCACTGTTGCTGAGGTGTAAACCAGTTCATTGGTTTCTGTGATTGTTGTGGTAGGAATTGCCCTCAATGCTTCATTCACAGCTTCCAGGAGACTTACAGGCGGTACATCACTTAACCGTTGTAGCTGGTGTCGGGGTTGCCTTGTGTTCATTCTAGACATGATCTTGTCTTTCAGGTCAGTTGCTGCCTCGCTCAGTGTATCTGTGGTTGTTGGGGCTGTGTACCCATGCTCAGGGTGGGAGTGTGGTATAGCCTGCACTATTGGTATTGGTGGTATTGCAATTGTATTGTACCGCTGCAATCTCAAGTTGTGATAGGAGTTGCCGTTTGTGGATATTAGAACATTGAGCTACCAGCCTTGATTGTGGGTTTCGAAGCGTCCATTCATTCCACATTCTCTGTATGTAACCCCTCTGGGTGGGATTGCTTGAGTAGTAGCATTCTAACAGAACCATGTTCTCACATCTATTCCATTTCCGTCTTGTTCCAGTAGCCCACTTTCAATCAGGATGCTCTGGTCCTCCAGCACCTGACGCAGACCTTGTTTGGCTGGGCGACGTCTGAGCCGGCATGACATGTGGTACATTGTCTCTGATATTATGAGGTAGGCAGTAGCGTTAAGGGTTTTGCCCAAGGACCCTCACTGGGTGATGTTAATTGCTCACCATTGATATGGTAACCCCATTACTATTGCTTGCCATTAATTGTTCAATCCCCCCTGGGAATTGAACCCTGGATCCTGAGCTTCCCAGTTGGTTTATATTTATATAAACTCCCAGGCCTCTGGTAGAGGACCCGAGCTTGGAGGAGAAACCAACCACCCGTGGAGGGTGAGAGGGGCATTTTCTTCTAATATATATATATATATATATATATATATACACACACACACACACATATATATATATCATGATGCAAAGAACTTTTTTAAAATTCAATGCTTTACACCGTAACAGGGGGAGTTGGGGGATTTTTATTTAAAAAAATATCAATTCTCCTGTAACATTCATTCCGCATCTCATTATCTCACTATCTCACATGCCCCTATGAGCTGTCTGCAGAAGAGGTGCTAGACCTTTGGGGACCACGCATAGGGGCGTGTGCCATTGTGAAATACCAAATGAATGTTTCAGTGAACTTGGGTTCATTTCTTAACCTAACGTGTAATTTGAGCTTAAATGTGTTTATTGTTATGCTTTAATGGCAGGCAGTTGGACTCAGAAATAAAACTTACTTTGTCGCTGTAAAATCTTCCATTTTTCTAGCTTTTTGTGGAGGTGGCTGGACCAAACTCATCCCATACTTCAGGCCTTGTTTTTCTATTTCATCATCTGTTCGGTGTATATTTGTCTTTAGTTAGACAAATCTGCCAGAATGGTTTGGTCAACTCATGAAATGGACACTTCCCTAAAAATCTGAGAGTAGAAGTATCCCAGAAGTTGAGTTGATCACAGAAATTGGTTCTGTGGGTGAATAATGAGACAGAAACGAGCACTAGACACCCCGACTGAGTCAGTTGTGTAAATTTCTGTGTTTTCTTACAAAATGTTAACTTGAAGTTGAGTCATGGCATACTTAAAATACTTCTCCTTGAAATGTTTCACCACACATCCAAGTGGCTTCTCAGTCTAAAATTACTTGAATGGGTGGTGAAACAATAGTCTAGATGCCATGACTCAACTTTAAGAGGTCACCTGGGTAAATTCACAGACAAAGTGTTTAACTTTTTCTTAAATCTAGGCTGGGAATACCCTATTCAGAGATAATGTATGGGCCTATAAGGACATCCTCTTGGTAAACCATTACAGAGAGTTTATTAGAAAGTTATAATAACAAATTTGATTTATTTGGCGCCTTTCTTATTACTCAAGGTCGCCTCACAGTGCATAAGTTAAATAAAATCATAAAAACACAACAATAACACCAACAAAAAACAGCAGTTTAAAAGTCATGTTCTGAATGCATGATGAAAAAGGTAAGTTTTAAAATGTTTGGAGAACTGAGAAAGTAAGTCCATATTTCGAAGATCAAAGGGAAGGGAGTTCCAGAGTTGCAGGGCAGAGCTGCAAAGCTGGGACAAAGCAGCCAAGCAGGTCGTAGATGGAACCCAAACTATTGGGCTACTTGACCCTGGGTTTGATAAAAACCCAAT
Source organism: Oryzias latipes (assembly GCF_053564925.1). Taxonomy (NCBI): domain Eukaryota; kingdom Metazoa; phylum Chordata; class Actinopteri; order Beloniformes; family Adrianichthyidae; genus Oryzias; species Oryzias latipes. Next base: position 23,298,687 of record NC_136248.1, on the reverse strand, counting down.
TATGGTATGGTCACAGTACTTTCTCCAAACTATAGACAAAGTTTCATATGATGGTGGTGATTTCAGAGACAGACCAAAAAAGGGGACTCCAAAGAAGATGGTTTCATCAATTCATCAACAATGAACAAGAGTAGGTTGGTTTCTACAGCTACGTGGTCTCTGACCAATCCGGAGCATGCAGACAATCAGAGTGCAGAAATAGAGAAGTGAGATTCTGCAACATATTGCAATACCTCTGTCTGAAACTAAATGCCATCCTCCCAGAGGACAATACTCACCCCATAGAGTGGTTTGTCAGACACTACCTCATGAATTTAGGAGTGGAAAAGATTGTATAACCCTCAAGCAGTCCAGAACTCAACCCCATTGAACATTTGTGGAATTAGATGGGACGTCTGTGCAAAGAAACATTGGGCGTGTGACGCATGTTCAAGACCGCGCTAAACGCAGGTTCTTGAACTCGCATTTAGCCTACTTTTTTCACACTTGACAAAGAGGGAGGGGCTACTTGTCCTTCTTCTACTGTTTTCTAGCGCAAGTCCGCCACCTACAATTGGAAGAGGCTTGGTGCGAAATGTTGAAACGCCAGTAGTGTGTGTGAATCTCACTCCAGGTTTTTTCTTTCACAGTTCAATTCCGACATATGAAAGAGTTGGTATTTTACAATTCCAGCCAGGCACAAACTAGAATTATTAATTTCTCCTCTATGATCAATTTTCAAACGAATGGCACCTCTGTGTGCTAATGGGGACGTCATACATAAATCACTACCAAATCAGATTCCCTGATTGGTCAAAGTTTGACCTGGTTTAACTGGCAACATGGATTTAATGAAAGCCTGTTTTGTACATAAAGCCCCAAAACAGTGGAAGGAACTTGCGTAGTGACGCATGAACATGAGTTTTAAACGCAGAAGCCCAAAATTTACACAAGTTTACTATAGACTTGCAGAGGGCGGTGTGACCGTAGCTTCAGAGTGGCCAACAGAACCATGCTGCGAGAAATACTGACTCATAATAGGAATGACACCCCAAGTAATGCGAGATCAGGGTGGTGACCAGCATGAACAGAACTTGCAAGACCGTGGTTTTTGCACACAGCGATGAGTCTTCTATCTGTTAAATTTTGAAATCTTGACATGTCTCGTTTCTTAAACTCCAAATGTGTTTTTCACCAATCAAGAGTCAAAGACAGATTAAACGGTTTGGTGTTGGCAGAGGGGATTTGTCTGATTTTTTAATAGATGTGATTAACATGCTAAGCCCTGCTGCTCGTCTCACAAAAACATGTTTCTTACAACTGCAGTAGAAGTGTAATAAACAGGTTTTCAGGAGTCTTTTCAGCAAACTAATCACTTACCAGCATGTTTATTTCATGGCTTAGATTATAAACTCTTAGCAGTTTTTGGAACATACATTTTCATTTAGCACAGAATCTGGAGGTGCGCCTAACATGGCTGTGCCTCAGTCAACTTTGAACTCCTCTAATGGTAGGGGCATTTGGAGGGGTATGGTTGTCCGAAAAGCTAACCCGTTTAATTAATTCCTGTTAAGATAATTGATCTTTTCACTCTTCAATAAAAACTACTTTATTGCTTTACTTATTTTACTTTTTAAATTTAATTAGTTATTGCATAAAGTGCAACCCCCCTGTACAGAACAATAAAAGATATCCCCACATACTTCTAAGACAAAATTCAAGATACTTATGCAACACATAAAGTTATATCAAACATTTGAAACTGACAATAATTTGGTTTTATACTTTTATTTAAACTTCTATTTCCAAAGAAAACTTTACCCCAAAATGACATGTTTATTAAAAAATAATAAAAAGTTTCCCATCTGGAAATGATACTGGTTCATAATCCGTAAGCAATTGTTTTAACACTCCCACCATATATGAATAGATACAAAATAAACATGAAAATAAATAACTTAAGTCTCTAGTTTAACATGCAAATAAAATGACAAATGAATGTGGCAGCTGTAATTACACACACAAAGTCGGATTTTCTTTCAGTCCCAGTTTAAAGTCTCGCCCTAGCTTCCATTCCGAATGCTAACAACAAAGATTAGCTGCAGTCAAAATAAAAAGTAAAAAAGCACATTAAAGGAAATAAATCCGTATGATTCAGGCGGCTAATTTTATTCAGAAATTGTTATTGTGTTTTAAATGTGTTAAAAATGGGCCTAATATAAAGAGTTATAGTGAAACTCCTGCCTATTTCATTTTTACAAACAGCTTTCCTTTGGTGCCCTGCTTTGACCTTAATCTCAAAAAATATTTTACACTCCATATATCTAAGTTGCATACAGCTGCAGCAGTGAGTATATGAATTAATTAATTTTGACCTTTATTTTTATAATCGTAGGGAGAAATATCTTTATTTCTCACCGCCGTCGGTGTGCTGAACCCATCCCAATGGCAAAAGTTTGTGGTAAACCTCGCATTACTACAGGATTGAAAGGAAGCAAATGGGGGAACTGCTAATCTGTACGGATGAAACTTCACAGTGTGGAAGCAGAGGATTTATTCTGATACATGGGGGGAAAGAGGTTGTGCTCCATAAAAAGGAACACTGTCCAGTACAAGGTCGAGGCACTTTCAAAAGGAAATGCTCACCCACACACGCCAAAAAAAAAAAAAGAAAGCCCCCCTCCACTACACACATATCCGTAATTTCCCGGTTCTGAATGGAAACCAGGATGAAGTTTTTCAGCCGGAGTCCATGCTGAACAGTTCGATGCCAGTCGGGATCCAGTACAGGCCGACGCCAGAGTTGAAGACGAGGGACCAGACATAAGGGACGAAGAAGTCCTCCGGCTGGTCTTCTTCCACGTACTTAAACTTGAGTTCGGGAAATTTCTGCTTACACAAGAAAAAAAAAAAAAGAAAATGATCAAAACAAGTGACAACTATTTATATGGGTAATGGGTGATGTTATTCTCACATTGTATCGATCAGTAATTTGACTTCCAGATTGAAGCGCATTTAAAAAGCAAAAGAAAGTTCACCACATGTTATATGAAAGTCTCCATTTACTAAACACAGAATGGTTATAACATGCTGGCCTCTATAGGTGGATTTTATATTTATGGCAATTGATCAAAAATATTTCCTTCTATATTTCATTTTATTTCATATCTGACCCCAAAAGTGGCACATAAATAATGGTGTGCAACTCCAGGTGACTTCAGCTCTACAAAACCCATACTGGCAGTGTTCTGACAGCTGCCAGGCTTTTTTGCTCTGACATTTGCTCTTTGAAACTATTGTTAGAATCTGTCAAGATGGCAGCGTTTATGCAGCCAAAACATAACACCTTACATATTCCATAAAAAGCAATACATCACATGATTGTAATCAAGCTCTACTTGTTTACAGCGGTTGGTTAAGAATGTGTCCTATTTCCTTTACAAGCTCACCTAACCAGTTTGAATGGGATATTTACAGCTACACCTGTTGTGTTTCAGCCTAATGCCTCAGATTTTCTCATGGATTTCTAACACAGATAGCTGAGGTTGGCTTGTCTATCCACTGACCCATGCAAGAAAAAGGAAGAGCCCCGGAAATGTTTGGACTCAATTCAACAGTCTGCAGATTGAAAGATACTAAGATCGTCTGATAAAAATTAATAGAATACATTTTTTTTCCCCTCAAATGTGCTGAAGGCAAACAAGCACATCAATCGGGCCAAACGGAGCATCTGCCAGCCCACCTACTGTAACAGCAGGGAGGCAGCGGAAGAGGGGCATCAATAATAGAAGGGTAACTCATTATATCCTCCTGTCTACACATGTGCACATACGCAGCTCAGTAATCAGTCTGTGGTGAAAGACGGCGGCGGTGGCCTTTATGCGACGCTCCCTATTGAGTCCTGACTGCCTCTATTCACAGCAGCACTATCGGTATCATAATGACACAGACAGAGGGACTTCGGGGTCACAGGACATATGCCCAGCTACCGAGGCTAGACAACACACCGATGCCATTGTGAAGTGGAGACACAATGCAGGAGCTGTATTATCTGCCTGGTATTTGTGTGTAGGTGACTTGTCTCATAGCAGACTGGCTAATCAAATGTTCATACGACACAGTTGTTCAACTCGTACTTATGTTCTTTAGTTGATCAATGTCAGCATATCAAAGCAGGAGTTAGTTAGTAGAGGAACTTTATGAAAAATATAATTATATGAAACAGCAGGTTTTTTTTAAAAAACCTGATGAATCAAAGCCTTTTAAAGTTGACCTAATTATTCAAATAACTTAGATGGTTATCTAGACAATGGCTGAAACGTCAAAGGATTTAAAAATAAAGAATTGTGATAACATTCTGTGACTACACAGCCTCTTACAAAAAACTAAACTCCACTTTAGTGTCATTTTACCATTTAGCTGGCAGACAGAACGGAAAAAATAAAAGATCAGAAAATTCAACACACATTTGGTCAACATTTATCTTTTTGCAGGAAGCTTTCTCATTTTCACTTCTCCAATTTTTAAATCCAAATAACCATTTTTCAACAAATTCCACAAAAATAAAAGCGTGAAATTCTTCTAAAACTAGTTTTCTTTTTTTTAGAATTATTGTTAAATGTCTAAGAGGAAAATCTCTACAAATGTTTTGGATGAAGACTAAAAGACACTTGTACAGTTCATATCGCACAGAGGCTAGGGCAAGTTGACTTAGTCAAGTCTGCACATAGTAGGAAACATGAAAGCTGCTGTTATGCACATTGAATCCGCCAACAACTATGTCTAAAGTTCACTAACACAGTTCTGACTTCCTCTGTACTCATTTCCTGGCAAAGTTCACTCTGACAGCATGGCTCTAGGGAGGCAGTGATTCAAAGCCCTGAAATGACCCTACCCTTTACAAAAAACACTAAACAATAAAAAAAAAAAAATCAGACGAGGAAAAGCTAGCAAAATGTTACAAGAACAATGACAAAAATAAACCAATTGCAGAAAAATCACGAGTTTTTAACAAGTTCCATTCTGATGATAATTGTGTTTTTAACATGTTCTTGTGGCATTTTTCTGATGATGGAGGACATATATAAAGACAATTCAGCTTAAAATTGCATTTCAGAGTATTTCTTTATTCAAATTGTTGTGAATACGGAGCAGATGGAAAAATACCATTTGAAAAATAATTTTTTGGGGATGAAGGAAATAGCCTGGGCAAGTCCCTGCTCCGAGCTCTCAGCAAAAGAGAGGGGAAGAGGGGTGGGGTTGCTTCATGCTAACAGTTCCGCCCACAACTCAGAGGCGAGTTTCTAATGAACTCTTGCCGCTCTGCAGAAACTATGTCCTAGAAAACGACAGGTTGATTTAGGCTTCAAATGGCATTATTGCATATAGACCACTGGGGAGAATTTTCAGAAAAAGAATCCTATATTGTCAATGCACAGAGTACATGATCATTTATATATTTTAAAATAGATCAGAAGATGTTCGAAGTGGGACTTTAAGACGTACCAACAACTTTTTTTTAAGCGAATTACTTCAAAGCTAAAGGTTTTTCTAATAAAAAAATTAATAAATTACTCACATTTCACCAAATAAAAGTACTTTGACAAGAAAAGAAAAAATGTTTCAACATTTTTCCTCTTATGAAGTGGACAAAACCACCAGAGGATTTTTTTTTTTTCCTTAGAAAAAAAATCTTGGATACAGACACGTCTTCCAGTGAAAAACATCCCTTCCAGGCAGGGAATGAAGCATCTCTGATATCCCATAAATCAAATTCCTTTTTTCTACACTGAGGCTTCCTTTTTGTACAGATCTGCTGTGACTCCCTGCTGGCTTTGCTTTCCCTCCCCCTCCGCTGTTTTTTTCTCAGCCTGTGCTGTCTGGGACCACTTGGCCTGGGCTCATATCAGTTAGTTATGGGTCCAGGCGAGTCGGCCCTCGCCCCTGAACACAGACTGACTGGCTGGCCTCATATCTCCACTCAGGACTCTGTGTTCCCTTTTCCTCCTCTGCACACTGCTGGGCTGTCAAAGCTCGTCCAGACAGAGAAGAATGTGGGAAGGGAGCAAATATGAACTTGGAACACGAAAACACATTTGCAAACAGGCACACGAGCACTGAAAGGCTATATTTCAAAAATACTACCATCAACATACTGGTCTTTGATAAAGCTCTTAGTCTAAATAATCCTGTTTAAAATGCAGTACTGTTTGTAAACACACAGTTTGCAACAGTAACAGCTGACCTCTGTCCAAAAAGTACCACAGAGAAAATCTAACCAAATGCTTTCAGGAAATGTTGTTTATGTTCACTTTTCCAATTTCCTGCAGTCATTCTGAAGTGGTCTCTGCAATATTTACTCTTCTACTCAATGTATCAGAGTGGGATTAACTGGTTTTCAGCCTTTTATTCTTGCATAAACAAGGTAAACTACTGCCTTTTTAAGAAATTCAGCCAGTAGATTTCTTATTAATATTACAGGTTTGTAGCTTAATAACAAGTGCGTACACACACAGACATGATTGCCCAGAGTTTGAACTGTAAAGTGAAAATACTGGTGCATATACATTTATAAAAGCTGGTTCGGAAAGTTTGTCTTCTCCTCTATTTCTAATGGGACACATTTGGGGTGATGCTTTTACAGGTTGAGTCCAAGTCTCTTATGGTTGGTCTAACAGTCTTGGTTGACTTTAAATTGACTGCATATTTTGACTGTTTCTGTGTTCAAAGAGGTGCAGTGAGACAAAACTGTAACAACGGCCTTGTGAAGAAAAAAAAAGAAGGAAAAGTTATTCAATTTTTACGAATGAGTGTCAGGGCCACCAAAAAATTAAATAAAAATAAAATTACGAGATTTTAAATCGTAGATTTACAAGAAAAAGACTCGTAATTTTACGAGATAAAGTGGAAGTGAGCAACAGAGCAGCAAGTGAACGCCGCGCAGCAGACCGACTAAACTCAATTGAACAGGTAAGCTGAATGTTTATTGATAGCGTTCCAAATTTTTGGGAGCTCATTTGTTTGATTTATGATTTATCAATGTTTTATTTATTGATGGGTGGTTTTTTGCAGGACCTCAGCAGCCCGATGAAGCTGTCGGTGTCCCTGCACCTGTCCACTTCAATCCTTTCTTCCTCCACCAAAGACAAGATCTCTACGTTTGTGTGATGCTTCCGTCTGAGGAGGAGCACTTTTTGGCATTTTCCACTTTCTAATGCTAATATAACAGACTATTTTCATTCCTCCGTATTGCTTTATGTTGAAACGGGACATTTCATCTGCAGGAGGGGGCGTCTGTAACACTGTTTACTTCCGCATTGGTGTTCGGATGACAGGTTCATGACGTAATGAGACAAATGAACTTCAGGGTGTGTGAATGAAAAGGAAAATAAAGGCTGCAGCGGTACTCTACACTCAAACGTGTCTCTGAACTCCTTATTTTACATATGAAACTCCGCTTTACTGACACTGAACCCCGGATAGCCGGCTCCACTGAAAATAATCTGATTTTGAGTCACCAAAAAGCTCTGAATCTTGTTTTTTTTTATACCTATCCATAAATAAAGCTTCACAAAAGGCTCCACATTTTTCATCTTGAAGCTAGGCTCTGATAAAAGGAAAACTTTGGTGGTATTTCCTCGTTAATCTATGAATTTTTTCCCCCTAAATCTACAAGATTTTAAGTCGTAAATTTACGAGATAAAAACTCGTATGTAGATCCACGCTCAATGCGGCTCCTAAGCTACTGTTGTCAGACATCAGAGCTTCAAAATGGGCTAAACAATGTTTTAAGAGAGAATAGATTAGCAGATTTGACCCTTAGATCATATTATTAACACATACTATGAAAATATAACAAGATATCACTTGTATACAATATATATATATATATATATATTTAAACTTATTTTTTTAGGTTTTTACATTTCTCCAAAAATAGTTTTTAACTATTGATATCTTGACAAGTCAATGTGTATCAAAAGTAGTATAGGTCAGACCTGTAAAGACACAGGTACTAAACAACAGCTGGTCCCCCGAAAAATCCCCTTATAACCCGTCACCTCTGCCCTTCCATGAAGAGCCAGAGAGTCTATGGGCTATCTCTGCTCAATAAAGCAGATTTCAGCTGGATGGGATAATAATACATTCCACAGGCATTACCTCTGACAGTCACACAGCACTGCACACCCTAAAACAACACACAAGCAAAGAGAAAGAATCACAAAGACACTGTTGGGTGACAGGGGTCAATCCTGGGATATTTCCCATCTTCAGATGATTTCTGTCAGCTGGGGACCTAACATGCTCATCTTTTCACTTGTTTCAATGTTTTTAGGACTCGACTGTGATTGTGTCCTAAAAGTTCATTTCACTTCCAACAAAAAAAAAAAGCCTCAGCAGAACAGTTTTTATGATACATTTCTTTTCCTCTAAACATTTTTCTATTTATAAACCAGTTATTCACCAGGGCTGAAAAGTATGTTTTTATTTTATTTTTATTATTAATTAATTGAATTAAATACACAATAAATGAGATAGTAGGCACTGTCTTTAAAAGGTAATTATTATAAGGGAAAATAAAAACGAAGTTCTACAGTTTAAATAATTCTTTTGAAGGTAGTTTACAAATAATTACACAGGAAAAAATACTTTATAGCTTTGTTAAAATTTAAAATATGAACTTATAATTATTACTATAATATTTTTTAAGAAAAACGTTTTTTTTGCAGTTTCCTCCTGAATTTGACAGGTTCATAACTTTTCAGCTGAAAAGAAAAATGTTTTAAGAGTGAGAGCTATTTGTCCTCTTTAAATAATTACAAATGTGATGGGCTTTGAATTGAAGAAAAAATTTCAGAGTTCAGAAAGAGTGCAAACATTCCTTTAAAGTAACATGCCTGGGATAAGATTAACTTAAACTAGCAGTTTCTGTCTCCCATACAGATAAAGAGTCTGAAAAAAAACACATGTGTTCAGCCGTGCCTTACGTTTTGCTTATCAGAGCCCCAAAGCTTGCAGCTCCACTGCAGTGATCTTACACTGATGATGAAGATAGAGAAGATGTGGTTTATATGTTCTCCTGTCTGCTGTAGGCTTGAACCCGTTCAGCTTTTAGACTATTAGAGCTCTGCTGAATTTGAGTTGCAGAAAAAATCTTAAATAAATCAAAGATCTAAAAAGAATATTTAATTGGCAGAGTTTAGAAATAAAGGAAAAAAATATAAACAGTTGCAAAAAGATGTTGGGGGAAAATGACATTTTCTCTAGTAGAAGTGATTTTGCTATGAAAAGAGCTTTGACAGAATATGAGCACTTTTCAAATGCTTTATCAAAATATTTACACATCGACTTTACTAAATAATTAAAAATTATGACTTTTTTTGTATTTTAGTTTAAAAAAACAGTGTCTTTGGTGTTTTTCATTTTCTCATGATGGAGAACATGTTTTAAGAAAATTTAGATCAAAATTGCATTTCTAAGAATTTCCTTATTCAAATCTTTGTGAATCAGGAGCAGTTTGAAAATGTCAACTAGAAAATACGCTCCATTTTTAAAGCTCTTAGCAACAGGTAGGGGAAGAGGGGGACGTGTTGGTCGACCCCCAACTCAGAGGCTAATTTCTAATGAACTATTGCTGCTCTGCAGGAACTATGTCCAAAAAAAACCCACCCAGTTTCTTTGATTTTAACTAAATAACACAATAATTATAATAAAAAGATCACTAGGAACTTTTTAAAAATAGCTGAAAAGATGATCAGAGTTGGTCTATGAAGAAAAACAGTCACAGCCTGCAATAATATTGCTGATAAACCACACCATCTTTCAAGAAGGCAGCATACTCGCGCATGAGAAAGTCCGATACGAGTATGCTGCCTTCTTGAAAAATACAGCAGCTTGGCATTTCTGTGGGCTAAAGGGTCACTTCATCAGCTGAGCCCTCGTCCTTTCAATGCTCGCATGCAATCCACATTATGATGAGTCTCATGTTGACTAATTAGGGTAATTGCTTGACAGGTCAGTGCCCTTCCAGTGAGCTGCACTCAGAGGCTACTGTGGTCCTTTCGGAGTCAAATCCACTTGAGCTCCATAGTTTCAAACAATTAAATAGGACCCATGAATGTAGAGAACAGCAGCTCTTCCTATACAATGCGGTTAAATGTGCTGAATGACATTGATTGGTCGATCCGTGGCCTAAAAACACTGCTGTCAGACACATGGCCGTTGGAGCTGCGCTGCTGTCCCTCTACCAATCTATCAAGCTATTGTTGTGCTTCAAGTTTCCGTCTTCTGTTTGAATGCCACTGCTGTGATCCTGGTGATACACGAGGAAACTGATGTTACCGTTGACCAATTAACATCAGATATTTGGAACTTTTATAGGAAAAAAAGAGAGAGAAAAAAATGTTTGTTTATGAAAATAATAATATTAACACCTAAGAGCTTTTCAGAGATATATGAGTGATAATATTCGAGTAATTACTGATGTGAAACAAACAATGTGTCCAACTCTTATTCTTTGTCATTTAAGCAACACACAGATCCATCCATGTTGCCTCTGGGTGTTTCAGAGAAGCAGAAATGACATCCCATTGGGAGCTGAAGCTGTACTGTTGTGACTAATCAAACATACAAATGATCAAATTGGTCCTAAATGGCAGCAATCAGAAGTCCTGGATAATTTCATTACTCATGCAGTTAACTGCATCATCAGTCCATCAAATCTGCATGTTTTTACACACTGGAGATTGTAATTAAAAAGGGAGGTTTGTCGTAGAAATGGATCCCTCTCTAAAATTCAAGCACAGAGCTTGAATTTTTTAAATTTTATTGTTTTTATGCACAGCACTTTGAGTGACATGTGTTGTTGTAAAAGTGCTTTATAAATAAAGGTTGATTTGATTTGATTTCAGATATCAATCATTCAGTTTTAAAGGAAGATTTTCTTTGATTCTGACTAAGAAAAAACAAATTTTACTCCTTACATAAATCCAACTGTAAAACAGTCGAGCTTTTTGTTTTCTTTTTTTTTTTTTACATTTTTTGAAACATTTCTGCAAAAAACAAACAGGAGAGCTCTGCTGCACACTGTTTGGCTTGAGAAATGCTAACAAAACAATACCAGCACCTAGGCTACTCAGATGTGTCAATTACTGCACAAGAGCAAGAACTCCCTGCTGAAATGGCGAATCCAAGTCTGTTTTTCAAAACGGATCATCTTTACTTCTTCGTCCGACCAGTCCTCTCCTTGAACACCAATCTGCACTTTTCTGAGCAATTCCCAGTTCATCGATAATTCCACCAAACATTCATCTCAAATATGGATTTTCAGATTGAGGGGCTGAGTAGCAGGATGAGCTCATAAGATGAAGAGGAGCAAGAAGAGGACAGACAGCTGTTTATTTGAATGATGGAACCATCAGATGGTGAAGATTCTCCCGGAGGAGACATTGCCCCGCTATTCTTCACCCAGTGGAACTGGAAAGCACTCAGATGGTTGGAGACTTGCTGCGCGGCGCAACAACACTTGCAGATGCAGCCTCGCTCTTCAGATGTCTAAACCTTGGCCACTGACGAATGTACAAAGACTGAAAAGATACACACACACTCATGCATCATATGCACCTATGGGCTATATGCGTTTTAAAGCAACACTCCTGTTGAAGGACAAAGCAAGGTTATCCATATGACTTCATGTGTAATTCTATGGCTTTATGGCCAGCCAACATTAGGGCTTCAAAGTGATCCAAAAAGAGACTCGTGGCCTTGTACAATTCCTCCTTCACATTGGCCTGCTAGACAAATGCCTTGCAGCCAGCCGTCAAGTACAGAACATGAAACACATGATGAAACATGCAATTAAGAGCTTCTTTGCTGGTGAGGGGCCAAACGTAGAGACGTATTATATCGGTGATGAATGGGGGAGCACTGGGAGGGGAGGGGTTAAGGAGGGTTGGGTAACAAGGCATGATGGCAGATTTATATCTACACCCACCCCCTACTGGAGTTCATGTGTGCAAGACAGCCCGCCCCAAAGCGTCCGATCTCCTTGAAATGACATTACATGTTCGCATGTAGCGGGCCGGCAGAGATGAAACGGTGATAAGCATTAATGCTAATGAAAGTTAAGCCTTGGCCTTCTGTCCCAAGCTCCACTCCGTCCTTCTCCTTTTTACCTGTCCATGTCAACGGACTTTCTTATCTTCAAGGATCATGCAACTTTCTAATATGCTTTACTATCTTTGACAAGATACGGTGTGTTATCCTATACAAGGGTTCTGCAACCGTCAACCCCTTAAAGAGCCATTCGGGTTGATTTCTTAATGACCACAACCTAGAAGGAACCACTTAGTCCAACTTCACCCTTAAAAATAATACATTTATGTCATTGTTACTATTATAATACATAAAAATGGGCTAGTTTTTTGGCATAAATCAAACACTAACATGTAAAGAAAATGGTCTTTAAAAAAAAAAAGAAGAAATAGTTTTTTAGTGTGATTTCAGCAGTAACTTAAAAAAAACACAAAAGACAGTTTATTTTACCATTTGTGGTGCACTTCTGCCAAAACAAAATCAGAGCTAATTCAGTGACCCTTTAGCATATTTTTTTCAGCCATAAGGCATCCTTAAAATTCTTGAAAGTCCACCTTAGGACTGATGCTTCTTAAGTATGAAATGTGGCTGAGCTTAGTTACTTTTTCCAAATGATTGTTTTAGTGGTAAACGGTGCTCAAACATTTGTCAAAATGTTTTAGTTGACCTTTTTTAAACTACGAAGTAGCACTTCATGATGGATTGTTGGAGTATTATGGCTACTGCAGTCAGGAGCCTGGTGAAGTGACACGTACTGTTCATCAACTATTTGTGAATGAGTTAGATAAGTTTGAGTTTTTTTTTTACTTTATTACTTTACAATTACTTTTTCAAAAGAAAAACCTTATTTTTCTTTATCCAGAGAGCCACTATGGAGGGGGTGAAAGAGCCACATGTGGCTCCGGAGCCTCAGGTTGCAGACCGCTGTCCTATACAATGAATCAAGTTGTTCTTCCTTATAGACTTTTTAGAGTGTCTGTACTCTCACACTTTCACTGATTCCACGTTACCTTTAGTCTGTCTTTAGGCAGGGCCTGAACTCCTTTCATGATGACCTCCTGAACTCTCTCCACCGACAGGTCACTTCCAGCCTGCTCCAGACGCTGACTGAAGAAGCCAATGACCTGAAAGCCAATCCACAGGGAACTCTCACACAGACTGATAGACTGACAAAGAAAAAGTGCTTTTTTCAACAAAAATTGTCCAGAAAAACATATACTATACTAGGTTGATGAGTTATGTCTATTTCAAATCCTATTTAATGTACTTTACTTGCTATAATCACCAATCTTGCCCATGTGACATATAAATACATTCAATCTTTGCATTTGAACAGCATTTCGTGTTTGAATGACAGAATCCTGGTGCTTAAACAGACTGATGATGCCATTAATGGTATACATCTAATGTTAGTGAAGGCCTTTACATGACATGATCAATACCAGTTATTTATTTCATGTAAATATGGGTTCAGCAATATTTCGCGTAGCTTACCGGTATTTAAAAATAAGAGAGAAAAGCAATGCAACAAATAAAAAAACTACAGAAAAGTATACTTTTCTCAGGAAATAAACATATTTACAGGCCATTGGTTTAAAGCAGATGTTCCTAAAATCAGAAAGATTAATATTAGACTAATCAGTCATATTATCAAGTAACAAAATTTTAATAGACTTTTGCCTTGAATAGTGAGGATTAATTAAGCATTTAGGAGGGACTTAAAAAAATGTTGAAAGATTAAAAGATAAGGTGTGAATTCAGTTTTTCTTAAGCAAATTTAAATAAAATATTTATACATTTTTAAATATACCTGAAAACTCTTCAGAATAATTAATTTCATCCAATTAAAAACAAGATAAAGCTTCTAAATAAATCTACAATCAATTTTTTTCCTTTTTTTTTATGAAACAAATGTGGGCTTAGAATCTTTAACCCTGCACATGCTCGGTATGGTCATACAGCAACTATAAAATGTACATTTTTTTCCATTAACGCATGTACCAAATCTCCCTCTTCAACAGATTTTCTTTAGAATTATTTAATGCTTTGGAAAAAAGCCTAGGGGAGGCTGCAATAATTGAAGATTTCTAGTGAGCTTGCCTCCCTCATACTTATGGATGGCCATGCACGCGGCAACCCCCATTCCATCCCATCCCATCTCCCCCCACCCAACACACAACATTACTTCGAGACATGGCCTCGTGACTCAAGGAGCTGATTGATTCATTGATACCACTTTGTTTCAAAGGGCCCACCATGCCTTAGAATTCAGCTTCCATCTGTTCCCAGATATGACTGGAGGACACTGAAGGAAAATCTTTACAACATCGATTCTTGTAATAATTTCAGCCGAGCAGCCAATACCCCGAGTGCGTCAAAGGTGCAGGCCTCCCTCTGCTCTTAATATTCAGAGTGACTGACCGTGTCGAGGTTCTGCATGATGTCCTGGAAGGACGGGTGCATCCTGAACTGCTCAAAGAGCTCCCTCTTGTAGAGCAGGGCGTACACCAGGTTGGGGTTGTGGTGCAGAGAGTTGCACAGACAAGAGTTAATGATTTCCAGCATCATGCGGATCACCTCCTCAATCACACTCAGATCCTGTGCCTGGGGAGAAGAGAGATGTAAAGGTTAATTGGTTTCCCACTACACTTGTTTCACTTGTTATGTTGCCTTTAAATGATTGTCTCCTGGTAGATTAGATCAGCAGGAAGGAAAACACAGAGATTAAAAAATGGCAGCGACAGAAGAGTGAAGCAGAATAAGGATGACTGTCAGCAAAGGTTTTCGCTGCACATAGAAAGACAATTTTATGAGCTATATGACTAAGATATTCCACAGTATTTCATGACAGGTTGACTACAGAATCTGTTTTGCTTTTGCGGAGTTTTATTGTAAAAACAACTTTTTATAGTTTATAAATTTTTTGCCAAATACAAATTCACATTAAATATCCTTTGTGAGTAAACAAACTATTTTTGGAGCCACATCTTATAGGAAGTCCAAAAATAATAATTTTAAGATCCACTTAAATCAGAAAATCCTCTATATGCTTTAAATAATTAGTCTAACGGAACTACTCTGATTGTAAAAATGAAACACAAAAGGATTAAAAGTGATCCAACAGGGAGTTGGATGTAAAAGAAAACTTCTTTAATTATTAAAATCTACAATTTATATACAAAAAAATCAACAAAAATACATTTTCTGCTCTAAAATGTGATCTCGAGCTTCCAGATAAATGATTTAATCTTGTCCTTTAGTTACTGTGTTCATAACAAAGAGTCTAGAGGCCAGACAGACGCCAGTGGGGAAAGATAAGTTCCTGCTTGGTGGGTTTCATGGTGGCACGCAAAGAAAGAAAAAAACAAACAGTGTGGGAAAAAGAAAAATCTGTAAAAAGATGAAACCAGACAGTGGTAAAATAGTAAATACAGCTCAACATAAAGAAGATTGATTTTTTTGTAGGCAAAGAAAAAGTTATCATTTAGTAGTTTTTCAGATAGAAACCTCACGTCAAGCAAAAAAAAAAAAACAGAAAAAAACACAAAACAGATCACAAATACAAATTAAATGCGGAAGACAGATTATTGTTGAGGCTTTTATTAGTAAAAAAAAAAAAAAAAGCTATGAGCCCCACGATATAGCAAAATATTGCCGCACATTCAATCAGTGAGTATCGATTGTGTGTTACCAAAAGGGCCTTAAGGTTAGTGCGCTAATGCTGAATCAAAGAATCAAAGACCCTGACTAAGAAATCAAAACAGAACATTTAACGAAGCTCATCTGAATGCAAAAGACATTTGATAATATGGGTATAAAGGTTGACTAAACTCCATTTTAATGAGGCCACTTTCAGAACTGATCATGAATCTGCATGTCAAAAATGAACGACTCTTATTGTGGTTTCAACATAAAAGAAAATCATATTTACAAAGTAGTGTGTGACAGTGAGTCAACCTAAAGGTAAAGCTACAATACAGACTTTAGCCTTGGGGGAAAGCATTCCCTCTCTGAGTGAATAGAAAGGTAAAAGGAATAAAAGATTAAAGAGTTAAATCTAAATGTAGCAGACTGCCCTAAAAAATACTTTTAAATGCTTTGTTGCTTAGTTGATGTCTGTCCATCTTAATGAGGACTCAGCTCAGGTAAATCAAACATTGCAAATGTCTGTAAGCATAGACATACAAACTACTACTTTAAATCTAAAAACCAAGAATCTAACTGATAACAAGCACCCATAAATGAAGAGTGCATTAAAGTTATAAAGAAATAATGAAATGGAGAAAATCCGAATGAGCAGTATAAAAACTTTAAAGTCCCACTCAGCATTTGATTGATTTCCATAGTGTTGCCAGTGATCTCTGGCTGCACGGTGGCGCAGTGGTTAGCGCTCTTGCCTCACAGCAAGAAGGCCCCCGGTTCAAGTCCCGGCTGGGGGACCTGAAAAACACATCAACAGGGGACCTTTCTGTGTGGAGTTTGCATGTTCTCCCCATGCATGCGTGGGTTTTCTCCGGGATCTCCGGCTTCCTCCCACCGTCCAAAAACATGCTTCATAGGTTGATTGGCAACTCTAAATTGTCCATAGGTGTGAGTGTGAGAGTGAATGGATGTGTGATTGAGGATATTCTACCCTGCGACAGACTGGCGACCAGTCCAGGGCATCCCTTGCCTACGCCCAAGTGGCCGGGATAGGCTCCGGCAACCCCGTGACCCCGAAAGGGAATAAACGGTAAAGAAGATGAATGAATGAATGAATGCCAGTGATCTCTCAGTTATGATTATGCTGTTTTTGGTCAAGATAAAAACAAAACGGTTGTTTTATAGGACATAGTTTCCGCAGAGCGCTGGAACTTCATTCAAAATTCACTCCACCCCTCCGGTTAGCTTACAGCCCCTCACTCCTCAATCTAACAAATTAAGTGAAATAAAAATGGTGAGCAAAGCCACTCAGCCGTACAGTTCTGATCCAGGTTCCAGGTCAGACGAAGGAAAACAAAGACGTACATGGATCAATTTGTCTGCAAGTGGATGCATCAGAAAGGAGCAGAGCAGGGAGCTTTTGGCACAATCAGCGTGATTTCTACATCCCATTTTTTTCTTCAAACAGCACTTTTTCATGTGCTACTGGTTGACAACGATTTAAATAAATAAAAAAATCCGCAAATACTCAAAATCTTCTTCCCAACTGTCCTTCATCATCAGAAAATGCCAAAAGAACATGTAAAAAAAACACCACTATTTTTATCGGAGTGGGTCTTAAACCTCATTCATTCTTTTCCGTAGACTGCAATCATCAGCAGCTTCCTCTGTTTTGCATCTACAATACATATCAGGACTTAAAGAAAACTAAATAAATAAATGAATACAGTGCAGCACATGTACTCCTCTTTTAATAGTATAATTCTTATAGAAAATCTTCAACAAATATAAACTAAATATTTTAATCCCAGCTAAGCACTGATCCAAAAATATTTTAGCATTAAAACAACATTGCTGTTAGTATTCGATATGTCAAATGTTTGTTTTATTCCTGAATAATGTTTGTGCTAAACATCATTAATCTGACAACGACCTGATTTTCAACCCCGTCTTTTTCAGAACAGAAACGTGGCAAGACAGCCATTACAAAGCCGCAAGTCCACCTCTGATTTGGGCTAAGCCTCTGTAACAAAACTGCATGTGGTAGCATTTTATATTCCACCTTCAAAAATCTGTGCTTTTGTAAAGTATTCCTTATCCTAAAAACATCTTTGCTTGTTGTGTGGTCTTTTTCTTTTTAAATATGCGCAAGAACACAGCGAGTTCTTAGCCAGGGGCATTAAAGTAATTGTACATAAGAGTATTCTGTTGTGCACAGGCGTGAATTAGACTTGCAGCACAGATGCAAACTCTGCTTTGCACCAATTTTTCGACAAGCTGGCCCGAGAAGGTGTGCAGAGTTTCCTCGCGCAGACACAAAGAAACTGGAGGGTGACAGATGAGCAAGTAATAATGAGGACCGATTGTATGTCTGAAAGGCAGAGGTGGCTTTTGAGAGCTCGAATCCTCTGCCAAAGCTAGGTCTGCTCTCCTCTGTTCTGCAGTGGCAGGCCATAATTAGACAGAGAGCTGGGACACATGCGAGAGACAACTCAGTAGGAGGAAGAGGAGGCAGAATAAAGAAGAGAGGGGACAAAAATGGGAGCATAGAAAATAAGAGTAGGAGAGAATTGATGGAGAAGGCGAACATGATGTGGAGGAGGCAAAAGCAGGAGTGGAAAGCAGAGTAGGAGTGAGGGATGTCTAGTGTGTTTGTTCTCTAGCTCAGCACCCAGCTTAATTAGATTAGTCTGGCAGGAAAAAAAGCCACACTGGGGAATTCAGGTCACATGAAAATAGGCTAGCTAGACGTCTGCCTGGCCCTGCGTGTATGTTTGTCAAGTGGATGAGATTAAGAGGTCCATGGTCTACTTGAAACCCAGACAGGATTTAAATGTCTTGCTTTCTGCTCCTTCTATACTCTACTGCCCTCTGATCGTCTCTACTTACCCCCCCCAAATAAATATATAAATAAATAAAAAACCCATCTTGGAGCTGCCAGACAGCAACCAATGCCTTCGCTTGATTGAATGACACCCTTTCTAAAAAAAAAAAAGATTTCTCCACTCCCCCCCCCTTCCTCTTTGCTCCCACTCACGCATTCGTGCAATTTTCCAGTCTCGGTTGCTGCATTGCCCTTTAGTCACGAGCACTTCTGCCACTTTTCATGTTGTCCTCTCTTCCCAGGAAAACATGGCCTTCAGACAAGTGTTGTATCATTAGTCTCAATGGTCCTGGCCTCATTTACCAACTTTAGCCTTTGAATTTTCCCAGAAATCTGTGTGTGTGTGTGTGTGTGTGTGTGTGTGTTTGGGGGGTTACGCTCATGCAAGACTTGCGCCCATGTGAATCTGACTCTTCAATAATTTGGACCTAACTGTGTTTACTTTGCAGGTGCATTTGACCTCAGCTAACAGCTGATAATTGAGCGGACACAATCCGCAGACATAATCAATGCCCGTCCGTCTAGCCATCCTCGCACTACCAAGTATGTTTGTGCGTAAATGTTTGTGTGCTTAGATAGTGTTGACAAAAAAACAGACATGCAAATCCCTGAAAATTAGGGGCTGGCATGATTAAACCAATAGCTTAGTGATTCCCACTGCTCATCACTGGAGGCTGTTGCAGGGCAGACAAAACCCATGTATAATAGAGGAGAGGATTGTCAGAGAACTGATGAAAACAGAAAGATAGAGACGCAAACAGATGGGTGGACAGGAAGAAACACCTTAGGAAGCAGATTTGACACATATCTGCCAAATTTCCAGCAAGTTCAGAGAAAAAAGAAAGAACGCGTCATCAATCTGAGTCAAAGAGAAATAAATAGCTTCTTGCGAAACAAGATGAAGCTAAAAAAAAAGAGGTCCGAGTAAAAGAGGGGAAACTAAAGCCAAACAAATACGCAGACAGCAATGGTCAGGCAGGCTGAGAGCAGCAGCCTGCCCCGCCGTTTGGGAGTCCTTTTTTTTTTTTTTTTTTTTAAATGGGTCATTGTCTGACCTGCATTATGGCACCACTGCCATGTCATAATAACACCATTTTGTGGAGCATTGTGTCCAGGTCAGCTTCTCATTACACCATAGCTTCGCACATTACGCACAAAACATCCTTTGTTGCAGGCTCACATAGAATAAGGCAAAAAGGCAGGATTTGACCCCCAGAACAAGAGCAACATCAGCAGCACAGTTGCCCCGGTCTAAGCATGGAGGCAAAAGAGGGGTGAGTGAAGTTAGTTCAGCTGGATGAAAGAGGCAGAAGGATGCTTGCTTAGGGGCTGGAGAGGAGGCCATTCTGAGCTACTTAAAGAGCAGCAAGAGGTTAAAAGGTTAATTATTGTATCTGCTCATGCTATTCTCTGTTTAAAGTAAGAGTGGGAGATTTTTCCCGTGTTAACAGGCGTCGGTGAAAAGTTCCAGAGAAAAGAAAAATGCTGCTACTGGCAAAGAAAAATTCTGTCGTTTTTGTTTTTGCTGCAACTCTCCTAAAAACAAATTTACAAATATCTAATCCTCCTGTAGAAATGAGAAATAACTGATTACCCTTTTATGTATGCCTCAATGTCAATGTACAATTATAACTACAGGATTTGCTTTTATTTAAAATATACAATTACATCCTTTAACTTTATTTTAAGATTAAAAAAAAACATGAATATATATTTGTAGAGCTAACTATGTACATCCAGCGCTAACAGTATTTTTCTTATGTTGTCATGTCTTGGAACAATATGACACCGTTTCTTTTTTTAACGGGCTAAAGAAGGTCTTTGATTCTTCAAGTACAATGAAATGCAAAAAAAATGTATCATTTTTGTTGTTGGGACTCTATTAAGGATAAAAAAAAGTAGATTTTAATTTACCGGTAAGTAAATATCCTGTCAAATCCAGAAACTAACCTGCATGGATACCCTTTCCCTATTTCAGGTGCAACTTTTATTTTGTCATTACCTAAAAAATAAGAAGCTGTTTTGATATAAACTATAATCTCTGAGATGTATTCAACATAAATCCGGCTGTTTGCAAAGTTAGTGTTCCATTGGAAGAAATTATAATACCGGGTGGGCTCAAGTAATTTTTACATTATTAGAAGTTTACTTCTGTTTCCAGGTGGATTACAGTTAAAAGGCTTCACCAATATTTGTTTGCACATCCTGCACTTCTAGGGTACAAATCAAATCAAATCAAATAAAAAACAGATGAAGGTCTGTCCAAAGCAATAAAACTGACTTTTTTCGGTGTCTTAAAATCTGATGGATGAAGGAAATCTTAGCTAAATTCAAGCCGGAGTGACTTTGTGTAAAATTTACCAACTAAACATGGATTAAATAGACTTATCAAATTTAAATGCAACGAAAGATATACTTTTTATTTTTTTAGAACCTTTTAGAGTAATTTGAGCCGCAGGTTCAAACTGTTGACAAGCAAAAAACAACTGACAAATACATTTGACATTCACTTATTGTGTGAATCTTTCAACTTTGGTGCAAATATTTTAATACATTCAATTAATGTGGAATTTTGAGAACCACTACCCTAAAAAAATGTTAAGGCAATGCCAAAACATTAAAAAAAAAGAATTGCTACCTATAAAAATATACATATGATTTCATTTCAATGTAAAAAACTTATTGGATACATAAAATTCAGCTAAAGTTAATTTAAGTGAAAACAACATTTACTAAAAACTTTAAAAATGCTGGAAAAGTAATGATATAGAGCACAAGTTATTACTTTGAAAACATTTATCAGAAGAAACTCTGCACTATAGTTGACCCCGGCAGCACACTTTTAAATAATCTACAGACTGTCGGGGCTCTAACAGATGATACTGAATTTTGCTAAATAGCTACTTAGGCTTTATAAGAAAGTGGCAAATTCCTGAAAGCTGTGATAATAAACAGAAGGCATAATGTTTATTATATGTTGACATATTCTCCTCCTCTGCCCACTTCCAAAAAAGAAGAATGGGACTGCAAAGCGAATGCATACATCCACTCTGGCTGTTAAAAAGAGATCACAGATTGTGACTCAATCAGGACACATAAACACATAGGCAGGGTGGTCCAACATGCTTCTGGCAGAGTGTGTTTGTGTGTGTGTGGTTGTAGTTCCTTCCCAGAAACGTGCAACAGTAAACATATGAAGAGGCGGAGTAGTAACATTACCACCACTATTGCCTGGGAGCATAAACAGTGAGGAACAGTGCAACACAATGCACCATGATGCATAAGTTTCTCTTTTTTTTTTTGGTAATGTTTGTATTTTTAGACACATCCTGCTTTTCACAGCACATAACTCAGATGTAAAACTAAAGATCTGTGATCAGAGGTCTAGAAGCTACAAAGAGCAATCACGAGGCCTCATGAGATCTTCTCCACTTGGTCCTAGAGCCTCTGGATCTTTCCCTGGGGGGTTTAGGAGGCCTTAACCCCTCACTCTTTCTTCCTTGACACTAACCAGATACAGCAGCGCAAACACATTCACAGAGAGGGGGTGTGTTCTGAGTGTACATTTGTGCGAGGCAGACATAAAAGAGAGGGTGGAAGTCAGACAGGGAGGCACAGAGAAGGAAAGACGTCGGCAGAAGGAGCCCAGCTTAGAACCCAAAGCTCCCAGCGTCTAACAATGTTATTTTTTCCACATCTTCCACTCTGTCTCTCCCTCGTAAAGAGACCAATTACACGTCCAGGACAATCCCACATTAAACAAACATTAGCTCTCTCAGCAGAGCCAACGTAAGCCAAATTACATTGTTTCCAGATGCCTGTCACAAAAACACTTGTACCCACCCTAAAGGCCCCCCCCCCAAAATTCTACTCTTCTGCTCTTGGCCTGCTTCTCCTCTTTCCATTGTTCAGCTATTTTTTTTTTAATCTCTCCCTACAGCCCCCTAAACTTCCCTTTAAGTTTTAGGTTGTGCTTTTTGACTCTGAGAAAGCCGTTTTCAATTACCCTGCCACATCCACCACCAAAGGAGAAGTGGGAGGGAGGAGATGCCACAATGAGATAAAAGCAGTGCTTCTGGCAGATTCCAAACTAGAGATAGACCACAGCTACAGAGTTAAGTTGTTAAACCCACCTAGATAAGGATGAGGAAGGCTTTACATTAGGTTTCATGGAAATTTAAAGTAAAAATGGTTAAGTAACGTAGCTGGAGTGCCAGCAAACGCAACACATTTTTCTTGCAATAAGGAGTAACATCCGTCTGTTTTGCGTATCTACCCAGCAGTTTAGAAGAGTTAATTCCAGTAGAACAACAAAGAATGATGAGTGTGACAGTCCTTATGTCAGCTGTCTGTTGCAGCAAAAGGGCAATATTGCTACATGAAGGGTGCCGCCATCCAACATTAGTCTAGACTGAGCTTCAATTACAAAGCCTCGAGCATCCATCCATCAACACCTACCATGGTTCAGTGCAGCACACACTAAACAGGAAAAGCTACTGCTGTCTGTTGTTGTGCCTGAACATTTTTGGGTAAAAGAAACCCTGACTAACATAAAGGTTTATTTTTGGTCAATAATTGTAAACCGGACTTTCTTAGGGTTGTCTAAAGAATACTACTTACCTAAAAGGTATAGGAGGCAGTTGCCATTATCGGTTTACATACTGTTTTGATAAATAGGATCACTGAGAAACTATTTAAAGACTCACTCCGATGAAAATGGTGTTTTTGGTGTTTTTAACATATTCTTGTAGAATTTTTCTCATGATGGAGGTCATATGTAAAGAAGGATCGGTCCTGTCAATGGCAGCTGCCAGCTTGTTTGAAGATCGCAGAGGGAACCAAACTGGTTTAGCGCCAACATGTCAGGACGAGGTGGGAGGGGGAGGACGCCTGCAGCAACTGCCGACCACAGCTGGGAGACCGAGGGAAAGTGGACATGAGCCGCAGAAAGTTTGGTCCATGCGGCACTTAATAGACGGGGGCATGGTTCGTTAATTGCAGCGTTGCTCAGCTGCGGGGGACAACCCCCTCGACTTAAACTACCTGCCTCTCCACTATCATGACAGTTACGGTTTGGCTATTGATGCCCTGGGGGAGGAGGACCTGGAAAGGTACTTCTAGTTCCAGCAGAGAGCAGGCGTGGTCAATCCTGAAATCCAGTTTATTCAGAGCTGCGTTCAGGCTCCTCAGCAGAGCACCCACCTAGAGCAGCCCTTTCAGCCCTAACTAGCCAATCCACTCTGACTAGGATGTGCCAGGTAGACCTGGGCCGGCCCCAGGTGACCCACTGAGATCACCACCCTGATAAACCTCTCCAGAGCGGGACATGCCAAGTACCAAGGATCAGGCTGATCCAGAACGTTCAGCAGGTCACCGTGATCAGATCATCTTTTGATCCATTTTAAAGTTGTTCCCAGTGGTCTCTTAATTATAATTATGAAGTTTTCAGCCAAAATAAAAAAAAACAATGTTGTTTTCTCTGACATAGTTTACATAGGAGTTTTTCAGTGGGTGGGACCGTTAGCACATATGTACGCCAGCACTAATTTCCCATGATCCTTTTGTGTACTCCTCTATCCCTAGCTTAAAGCCTCTTACAACCCCAAGCTAACATTGGTGGTGCAAAAAAATGGCCAAAGATACCAGCACAGACAAGAAAAAAAACAACAAATGGATCTATTTGTCTGCAAGTGATGTATTGCAATGGCGCAAGACAGGGAGCTTGTGACCTGCTGACGGTAGCTTCTACATCACAGCTGCGTCATTTTCCAACAGCATCCCAATTCCCTGTGATTTGAATAAAGAAATACCCAGAAATAAAAAAATGCTGCCAAAAACTTGTTAAAAAACAAGAAACCACCATTTCCATTGAAGTGGTTCTATAAGGTCCTAGTTTTTTGTTGGTAAGCATGAGGCTTGTGTAGCCATTGTGTAAGACACACAACCATGTTGGGTTTGAATTAAGCAGACTGAAGACAAAAGAGCAGCTCGAGTTCAAATCCCTTGATTTCAACCTCTGCTTTCTTCTGTTCCACCTGCACTAGACGGAACACGACAATAGAAAATTCAACTCACACCAAAACTGCATGCATAACAATAACAGCAAACACAGGGATTTTAAAACAAGTGACACGTTCCTTAGTATAAGGAAAATAATAGTATTTGTCAGAAGAACACCAGGCTACAAACAGAACTCAAACAGAAACACGACTGAAATGTTTACCACCACAGACGTGGGAATAGTCTGTTATGAAGTACAAAAGTCATTTGCAGCCCAAGACATAATTAAACTCCATTTATGTCTCAAAATGAGTATGTGTATAAATGCACAGGCTCTGAAGGACAATAATACAGTATGTCCTCCTGCATCAAAAGATGTCAATAAACTCAAAGTTGGCCCCTGTTTGTGGATATTAGACATGGGAACCAATGTCACATAGGGTTAGTGTAGTCTAAAGCTGAAGGATAACAGCTGTATCAGAGAAGTTGACCAGCTCTGTCTTAAAAGTCTGTGACCCAGACGACATGTCAGACACTTTTCAAGGAAACACAAACCCTTGTAAAACTCTCACAATCAATTTTCCACATGCCCTTGAGCAACACGCTGAATCTCCAAGTATTTCAGGAGGTGGCGACGTTTGGGAAATTTCACACTTTGACATTTTTTAGTCTCTTTTTTAGCAGTTTCACTGTTAATGGAGCAATATCTGACAGATAAATAACACTAGCAGAGGAAAAATAAAATAATCCTAAAGAACTGTTAAGTCAGCAGAAATCCAACTTACATGTACATGTGTATGATTTTATGAACGTTTACACACACCCCAAATAACGACGAAGTGGCACATACTACATTAAAATACAGGCATGGCAAGTGTTAGATGAGGACATATTAAAGGCAAAGTCTACACATGTTCTATCTAGATTGTTATTTTGCTCCAAAAAAATGATTTTAAAAAAAGAGTTTCTTCAAAGAGGTGGATTTTGATAGAAAAGTTAAGAAACTGTAGTGTAGACAGTCTACATACAAAAGGAACTTTGGAAGGACAAGTATAATTTTTAGTAGGCCTGCACAATTAATCGCAAATTTATTGTTATCGCGATTTCAAGCTGTGCAATATCCATATCGCAAAAGTCGCAATAAATGGTAAACCTTAAAAGTGCTAAAACAATATAATGGCAACTTGAACTATTTAATGAATTGAATAAATCCCATTATCCATTTGACCAATCAGATGGAGTCCTTCATGTTCTTGACCAATCGGATGGAACTTTTATGTTAGATGTTGCCCTTCCAATTAGACGAGGGTCATTTGGAGCATAATTTAAGGTCTTTTGACTCTTATTTAAATTAAACTTTTGCAGTAAAATGGAAATGTTTTTGTTGTTTTTGCTATTTGTTCATTTATCGCAAGTTTTATCGTCATCGCAATACCGATCACTAATATCGCGTATCGCGAGTTTTCCTCATATCGTGCAGCTCTAATTTTTAGTTAATTATTTATGATTAAGCTTGGAAAAAAAATCCAACATGGGTTATGTGAGGGTTAGTAGAACTGGAAAGCACCTTTGACTAAGATGCTGGTGATCAAAGGGGCATTCAGCATGTGTATCATGTCAAATCTCTGCCACTTTATAGCTGGGCAGTTTTATTTATAAAAGCAATCATCCTCTTAAAAGTATCTTCAGCATTTCCCTAAAATGCTCAAAAAATCATTCAGTGAAACACCTGTCGTTTATTCATGATTGAAGACCATGGGCTTACATGCATGTGTGTGTTTGACTCACATAGTCCGGTAAGGCTGTGCTGTCTCCTTGTCTGCCTCTCAGAGACTGTGTTGCTTGCTCCAAAACCTTGTTGTGCTTTTTGGAAAGCAAAGCAAATAAACTACAAGAAAGACAGAAAAAGAAAGTGACAATGAAAGACGTACATTTATGTAGAATGACTGATCAAAACAGACAGAAATCCTATTTTAGGATGATGTCATTTACATTTAGAAAGCTATTGGTACTTAACCCTTTGGTTCAACCATTTAGTACAACCAGATATTAGTTTATTGACTGGATTTATAAAAGGAAAACGTTTTTTCCTAATGTACTGGATACTAAAGGGCTGAAACCAATAAGAAATTAAACATTATTTATATTTAATGGGTTTCTAAATAAACTTAATTCAATTGTCAATTTTTTTACCTTTCAGATAAGCTTTATTTATTTTACTTTTTGTTGTAGTCAAACTTTTTTCACTTTTGATAAAGGTGCACATGTTGGGCCAGTTTCTTGTTCGTGCTGGTTTGGAGTAACTTTTTGTCCAACCACACAAAACAGTGTAATACTTGCCTGCTGGCTTTAGATCCTTAAAAAGGGAACAAGTATTCTGGAAAGATCGGATGTTTTAAATAGCATAAATAAATAATTGAAGTTTTTTTTTAAAAGTTTTTTTAAAACTGAAAACAAACGTATGACTAAGGAAACTTGTGTACACAATGTAAGCTTTTATAGCCTCTTTTTATAGTACGCTTGTCCATCTGTCACCAGAGGAAACAAACACGAACACGGGCACACACACACTTTAAAGTTCTTTATCTGGAATAATTACCCAAATGGAGTTTTCAGAGCAGCTTTGTGGATGTCAACCTGTCAACTTCATATCTAATGCCAATGGCCCTAATAGTCCCAGCTATTCAAAGAACTGTTGTTCTACATTTGAAGTTTTCCCCTCTCTTTTTGAATCGGAGACCACCAACCAAGGTCCACCTGGCATTTTAGACACAATAACACTGTGTGACTGCACGCCTGTCCCATCTGTCATTCATCCTGAGGCAATGATGGATACGGTCCAAGAAACAGAGTTCCAAATTACGTCCATGATCATAAAATCTGTTACGAAGCCTGAGTGGTGACAGACTTGCTTCAGACCAAGACTGCAGATGTGAAGGGAGCTCGTCTACATTATTCTAATGGAGCTTTGATCTGGACATCTGGGAATCTTTTCCTAAACAGAAACTGTTTTTTTCCACCAAATTTTAGGGCATGGGGCATGTTTGGCAAAGACATCTCTAACAAATTTACAAAGGGAAAACAGGTGAAATCCCTTTTTCCTGAAAGATATATATTTCAGTAAAGAAAGTGATGCATAAAATCTATTTACAAGTGATTCTCTTTCAATAACTGTCCTTCCATCCATGCTATGAACCACCCTGTTTTTATCTACTCTTAGTTCTTAGATAATAACATCACTCATGCGCTCAAAAAAGAAGACATAATAAAACCACTTGTGAGCCATTAATGCTTCGACACCCAATGAGAGTTTGAAAGAGAGCCTACATCCTGGACAGGTGAGTAACAGCAGTACAACCAAACAAACGCAGAGTCCAGAATAAAACTTTACTGTGTGCACTTTTTAGCAAACTGTTAGCTGACAGAGAGAGACATGGAACAGTCAGTACACATAATGTACACTACATCAGCTCTTCCACAGGCATCCCAAATAAGGCATTGACATGACGAACTAACTATCTCTTTATATCTAAATATGACTTGCTCTGAACATGACCTAATTATGACGAAGGTAAAGACATCCAGTTTTCTGAAGAACAGGATATTTCTCTTCTGAATAAGAGTTTATTTGGAATAAAAACAAGCCACTATATGACTGAATTAGTATTTGATCTCTGTTGCTAAAGAGTTACTTTTCAGTTGAGAAGGAAATAGCTTTTGCCCCATTTGAATGGTTTAAGGACAGTTTTGGGGTAATTGTGATGCAAAATGCATTTCCTAAAAACAAGCTTGGTGAACCCAAGCTTTTGTCAGCAAACCTCTAATGTTAGCTTTTGGTAATATGAACATGTATGTAAAAGAGCCGTTAACAAAACAATATGATTAGTAATGTAATAAACTATTTAGAAAACAGATTTAATTTATTTAACCCCAGATGAGTTTACAAACTTTATGAAAAAGGAGCATTTATGATTGAGTATAACATGGTACATGATTTCATAATACAGATGTGTGGTCGGAACCAAATATTGAAAACAAATCCACAGCTGACCATTAAAAAACTGACTGTCCTGAGCAGCAGTTAAGGAGCACATTCTTCACGATGCCTTCCTGTTAGGATGGTTCCTCTATCTCACAGCTAGTTAGACAGTTTAGCCTGGCCTGTGCCATCATCATCATAATCAGAATTATCATCATAATCGCCTTCAGACATACAGTCAGCTGCTCCACATCATTACTGGTCATAAATATAGAGATTCAATGTCCTTCTGACTCCAAGTACCAGAGCCACGGATATGAAAGACGACACAGGCGCTGAGATAAGGAGATCCTTGGATGTGCATGAACATGTGCGCGTGTGCAGGGAGGAGAACGTTTCTTCCTGTGAGCTTGAAGTCCACAAAAAGGACAGACTGACTTGATGTTTGTGTTTGTACTCTTCTGCCATCTCTTTGAGCCTTTTTCCAACTATTCACTTTTCCTTGAATGGGTTTAAATGTTTATGGGGGCTGATTTGACAATGTTGCTAGTTGAGGGCTGCTATGTAAATTTAAACAAAAAATTGTGAAAAAAGCAACTTAAAGTACATCAAATATGCTTTCAAGGATTAATAATTATGTAGAGAAAAATATAGAAAGTTACTTAATACTCAGAACAGCTTAAATGCAAATAAATTAAAAAGGATGCCATTTAATACTGGTTCGCACTGTAGTGACCACATCAAGAAAACAATTATTTTTACCAAGTAATAAATTCTCCCTTTAAGTAAAATACCGAGATCCATCTTTACATTTAAGATCATCTAAGTGCATAGATTTTTAAAAACCTGTTTGACTTTTCTTTCCACATTATTTAGAAAGTTTTTATGGCAAATCATCTCATCAATTTAAACGTACACTTTTCTTCTTGTTTTAGAAATTCTGTTTTTTTTCTGCACAAAATGTAAGACTACAATAGTATGATTCGCCTATTGCTACTGAAAAAAACAAACAGTCTCGACAGTCAGAAGAAGGATTCCATATTTGTATGTCATTTTCACTCTCAGTAGCTCCTTACCTGATGATGCGCTGGGCGGCATACTGATGCAGACATCTAAACTGGGCTGACATATTAGCAAGTGCAGCGAGACAGTTGGTGTGAAGGTACTTATCCTGTGGACACACAAATAGCAAGCAGTTTTCCTGTGGTTATAGTTGACTTCTTGAATTTACAAATGCCAAGCAGTTTGGATGCTTTATTTGCAAGTGTACAAACTGTTGGAGTAATGTTTACATACCCTGGTCCGCGTCATGTTGAACTGGATGGTGCGAATAACCACGAGGATTAGCAAACTGCCGAGGGAGATCTCCGTTAACGACCTCTCCGTGTACCATGAAATATTCTTCAATACCTATAAGAGAAAGGGGCACAGCGAAACATGGTTGCAAAAGCATCAGAAACGATTTAATATAACCCGAGATGGTAAATTATGAATTATTTCATTGATAGGAGCAGAGATGTGACAGGCATAATAATGTTTCCACCCACCACCTCATGGATGGAACGATTGAAGGCGTCGTCCTCTGTGAGGATGAGGAGAATAATGAGGGCCATGTAGACATGATGTGAATTTCTCTCCTCTACATGGTAAAGAATATCAAGGATGGGGAGGACCTGAAGGAAAGGGACAGGTAAGGAATATCGGTTGGGGTAAAAATTTGTCTGAAGTTACAATTGACAGTACAAAGGAAAAAAAACAACCTTTATATTACTTCTAATTGGAGCTTTTTGATCAAGCCAAACGAGCTGCTAGCCAAACAGAGGTGCATGTTCGGGCATTATTAAAACATTCATTGGTTGAATATATAATTGCTAAACATAAAATAATTATTGAGGATTTTGTGTTTCTGCTTGCTGCTAAAATGGCTTTTAGAGTGAATAATCAAACACAAAGACTTATGTTCTATTCTGGAGACATTAATCATGCTGACGATACATTTTCAATAAATTGCACAGCCCAAACAAACAGCAGCAGCTGCTTTCGTTTGATTTTTTTTTCTTTTTAATGAATACTTGCGTAATTATACAACCAAATGCATAAAGGATAAGTGAAAGGAAATAAAATTAAAGGGATAAACAATAGATCTTTTAGCTAAATTAATCTAAAATAATTTTAGAGAAATCTCAAGATATGTTTAATTGTTGGTAAAATTGTGCTATCCATTAAGTTTGCACAGGAGTGCACTGAAGTAGATTAGTCCAGACTTGTTCATGAAGGAAGGTGTAAATACTGGGTGACAGGAAGGTCAAGCGATAGTTCGGCGGAGATGGTTTTAGACGGTGAACGTAAATCGTGGCAGCTTCCTGGAAATCTAAAATGGTAGTAAAAATATATTATCGCCATAACGTTTTTGTCTAATCTTATATGAAAAAACTCTGTACCAATAACTTTTTTTCTTTTTCTTAATCGGTCTCCAAATGTTGACTTTTATTCACCAAGTGACAGAATGCATGCGCTCTGATCCAACACATAATTGGTGTCAACCTACATAGACTGAAAGCACCCAGTTGTCACCATTGAGTGTATATCTAAACCCATTGACTGAAAGGGTGGCTCTGGATCAACCATCTCAAGGTGGGTCTGTCTGGAAGGACAGTTTTGTTAAAGTGTACCTCGTCACATTGGAGGTTTCTAACAATGATTCTTCCTTCCACCTGTCTGAGAGTGTCAAAGTGTGACATAAACAATGAATGATTGTCTCTCTATCCTTTCCACCCACCAGATTGTCCATGTCGGTTCTTGACAGGATGTACGTCCTCACGTTGGTGTTCTGGTGAAGCAGGGTGTACAGCAGCAGGGTGGCTTGGTCAGAGCGCTGCTGCTCGCACAGAGCTGTGTACAGGCTGTTGAAATTGATCTGGAAGGTGTGAGGGTGCTCCGCAGGCGGTGACGACGTGTCTACGCAGACAATGGGAAATACTGACAATTCTATCTCTATATTTTTCCCCTTCACTGTTCTCTAATGTGACAACTGTCACAAAAACGTGCAGGTGAGTTAAATATTTTCCAATATTGTAATTACCTTGGGTGTTTCTGAAGCAAGTAATTGACTGACGGTAGGGGTTGGGCCAGTCGGGCCCGTCAGGCAGATTGGCTAAAACCAGTAGCAGCAGAAGGCTCTGATTGGATAAAGGTAAGGGGTTGTGTTCTTGGTCATTTTCAGCTTTGCTGCCAGCCCCACCCAACGTAAAGACACTCCACAGACCACCTGCAGAAAGATTGACACAACATTTGATAACAATTTTATATGAGCTAACTCTACAAGCCATTGAGCATTTGGATATTTACTTGATTTTGAGGCTCAATAAAAACCAGAGAATTGACATTTAATGAATGCTGGTAACCCAGCAACCTGTTTGACCAGTAACCAGGTAACTAATTATACCAAAATACTGACACACCAAGCCTACCACTGAAGTTATGCCAGGATAACTATTAGCATGTTTGTGATCAAACTGGCAGGAAATGAGCTTTGAAAGGCTTTGTGTGAAGAGCTCACATCAAACAGAATAGCAAAGTACACTCCTTTTTAAAAAATATTCTTTTTCCTCTACAAAGACAATCATTAAAGTTTAAATATAGTGTCTAAATATGGGTGGTGAAAAAATTTCACAACAATATTAATATGCATGTCTGTTTCTGTCATACACACTATTTCACACTCTGGATACACAGACACTCAAGTAAATGTATTGGGAAAACTGAACACAAGCAACATAACGATGAACAGACTAACCGTATGTAAAATCTATTCCTACTTTACTATAATGCCTCCTAATTAGGATAATTATTTATTAATTTCAAACACACACAAAAATAGTAATTTTCCAATAGTTTAAAATCTTAATATATAAGATGTATGTATTCTTACATTTATGAGACATTGTTTTCATTCCTGTTTGGGTCGTTACTTTTTTACGCTGATGAAGCAGCTTTTTAAAAACCAATAATAATGTAATGGCTGAAAAATAATCTTTTTTAATTTAATTGATATGGTCCAAGTTTATAAACCAAAAATCCATTGCAGGATTTCATAAGAAGCTTCAAAAGTCCTTAAAACTTTAATTTCTTACAAGTGCGCAAGCAAATATTGTTTTTGTTGGTTCATAGGAATTAATGGACACAACTTCTCCCTTAGTCACGTGTACTGGGGTTGACCCGTACGGGTGCTGCGGGTTGTCCGGGCCCGTGGAGAGTCGTTGACACGAGGAGCTTCCCCTTAAGGAGAGCACGGGTATGACTTCCAGCCTCCTTGTGGCTTGTGAAAATGGAGCCTACCATTATCGTGTGTTGTAAGTGTATCGTGAAGTATTTGTAAGGATGATGCACTTACACACACCTATAACGTAGGATTGATGCTGTGGAACGGTAACCTTAACGCAGCACTCCTGTCATTTGTAAGGTGCACTGGCTCCTTACTGACTGTGCACAAATGCTGCACGCACGGGGAGTGTCTGTGAAACGCAAGTCCCTGTAGGATCGTCACACAAACTACCGGTGTGCTCTGATTGTCTAATTTCCTCGTTTCAAACAGTCAGGCTGCACGGAAGTGGCGCACAAGGAGCACAGACTTCCCATTTGAACAGCACTATGGACCGGACAAAAACATTTTGATCCTATGGGCTCAGCGAGTGGTCTACGGCTTTGAGACAGCCCGAATCCACCCGTAAGGGCAGTTATGACTAAGGCATTAGCAGCATCATCATATTTGGAGCAGGATAATGTAAAATGTCTTTGGTGCCAGAGGTTCCCTAAAGCTCATAGGTATTGAAGGTGGGAATTTTATGCTACATGAGTCAAGACATCTGGACAAAGAATAGAGGATAGATAAAGAACAGTCAATCAAAAGTAGTGAATTATTGGAGGCCTGCTAAAAAGATTTTTCCCTACAACAGCAACAAAGGAAAATGACAAATGTCCAAAAAACAAAACAAAAACCCATTTGGTATTCTTTATTGCTTCATATTTAAGAAATGTTCATATGAAACTATTTTTGAAATTGGTCATTTTCCTTAACATGTATATGTATAGAAGTGGGGAACACATCTG
This sequence comes from Oryzias latipes, assembly GCF_053564925.1. Taxonomy (NCBI): domain Eukaryota; kingdom Metazoa; phylum Chordata; class Actinopteri; order Beloniformes; family Adrianichthyidae; genus Oryzias; species Oryzias latipes. The sequence continues at coordinate 23,265,001 of NC_136248.1, read as the reverse complement.
AAAATTATGGTAATCTAAAATGTTGGCATCAATTTAGCATTATTATCATCAGTCAGAATTAAACCCCAGAGTTGTCAGTCTAGTCGTCGACTAAAAACAAGCCCAGCAAAAGATCCTGCAAAAATGAGTGGTTAGGGTTCCGTGTCAGGGTTTTCATGGGAAGCGACAAGGTTTCCACATAAGTGACAGCTGCTCCGCCTTTTGACTGATTTACACTTGACTGGAACAGCCACAAATAAATATTTATACACAACATGACAAGCGGATGCAGCCACAGGAAAGGCAGCCGTTACACACACATCACCTGAAATTTGAAACAACACAGCAGACAGCAACAAAACAGCCGCTTCTGTGGAGACTTGAGCGGATTTGTTGCCATCTAGAGGCAAAGCGTAGATCCTTGAGTACATTTCTACATCACTCATTTAAACTACTCAAATATCTCCATGTTTTTGGCTCCTTTGGTTTACTAATAGGTTTCTTTATTGTTATCCTCTCCAGGTAAGAGCGCAATATTAGTCAGAAAGGTCAAAGAATGAGCTAAATGCCAACACTGCATCATGTTTTCAGAAAATATCCAATCGTTTCTCTGCACCAGCCACAACCAGGGGAAAAACCAGATCTATGAAGAGAAATGATGAAATCCCGCTCGCTACATCACTGGCACCACTGTGACTGGCCCCACAGAGGCAGCGAGCAGTCTGGCAGTCACATTTCCTGCTCTCTCGCATTCACATATGCGGAGTTCTCTTCTACCTTCGTGGGTGCCATTTGTTATCCGTCTGGCTCGGTTCCCTCTGCCTGTTTGCCTGCCCACAACATAAACCAATAATACTACAATGCCTAGGCTGCTTAGGCGCTGGCCAGCCGCCCAATGGAAAAGGAGGAGGAGAACAAGAAGCAGTGGAATGGGAAAGTAAGGAAAAGAGAAGGTCACACTGACAAACAGTCCTGCAAACTGAACTTTAGGACTTTGGGAAAGTTAGGGACAATTAAAGGCTTCCTACCGTGAGGCTTATTTTATAAAGATCTTTTTAATCAAACTAAAAGTCTTTTTAGTTTTCAGTTTAACCTGAAAATCATATTTTCCCTGAAATGTTCTAAAATGCTTTATAGATCTTTAGCACACAAAAGAAATGCATCTCAGAAAGATGATTTAAGAACAAGTTTGTCTGAAACTATGTGTTGGCCTTGGCTCTGTGGGCAGGGTCATGATGTCCAAACAAGTCTTACATAATGTTCTCTTCTATAACAGACATTAACTCTTCATCAAAGCTTTGTGCAATCAAAAGCTGTAAGTGATCTCTTTAACCTTTAATAACTAAAAAAAAAAAAAAAAAAAAGGCCCTAGATACACAGATATTCTCATTTGATCACATTGTCGCCTCAAAAAAATTCAAAATTGTACCTGACTGACAGCAAGAACTAAACCAAGCTACAAGTGGATCAACAATACACACAAAAGACTTCCAAAGAGGTGGCATCTGTAAACTGGCAGCACTGGAAGTGAGTGCATGCTATCACACAGACAGATGTGACCAGAGACAGACACAATGTGCTAATTCTTTTCTTGCATAACAGTAAAGGAAACAGAACACCAGAGATTTGGGTCAAAGCTGTGGCCACGCAAGCATGCAAATCAACACGCACGCACACTCACACACACACACACATCTCTGAGAGTTGTGATGATTTTCTAAAAATGCACATGGGGAAATATCTTTAAAAGACACTAACCACAAACTCTCTTTAGGAAAAAAAATGGGGAAAAAGAACATTTATCAAAAAAAAAAAAAAACCATACAAAAATATTTGAAGACACTTATTTTAGCAACGATTTAATTGTTATGATAATTTGTGGTTGCAGTTCCAATTCATTTTCGATTTTGGTTCTTTTTGGTCGATCCAATTCACTGACCAATAATCGATCCAGGACGTCTTAAGTCAAAACTTTAACCAGTGTGACTCACAGATAAATACCTGGTTACTGAACAGTGCAGGTGACGTTTTCCAGATTGCTTGTCTTTCTTGCAAGATAATTAAGTGTAAATTAAATATGTGTACAAACAAGTAAACAAGTATTAATGGCAAATCCAATCCCATTTTAGGTTCATGAAGCTCAGCCCACTGTTGTTTTTCCACATCAAAGTAGTACAAACGGAACATTAGTAGAAGATTCTGCGTCACCGTATGCTCACATGTTTCCACACATTGGACTGGAATGATGGACTGATCAGTTTTTGCTGACATCAAATGTGATGTTAATTTTTACATTACAGTAAAATACAATTATAATACCTCAACCCAAATGGTATTTTCCAATATCGAAATAATGGATTTATTTCAATTTGAAACAATTTTATAATGGTACAGGTCGATTTAAGACGGATCGATCTGGTTGGATCGTAGGAATAGAAATCGATTTATCGATAAAGTTGATAAATCGATACACCCATAAATATCTGTTTACATACGCTTTTTAAATGTTCTGTGTTAAAGTTAAGCTTTGAAAATGATGCTTACGGAGTTAAAAAAAGAAGAAGCTGTTATTGTTTTAGAACATGAGAACTGTTTTGATATCTTTATTTAATAAAATTTTTGATAAATTAATGTGGTCTTCTTATGGCAATTAGCCAATTTGGTAGTACTTTACGCAAAAATGATGTTTTTCAATGCCAGCAAGGCTTACTTTCCAAAGTTAGATAAAAGTACAGAGTATGGGAGTTAAAAATAAATGCTCTGTGTTGCCCTCCAAAAACTCTTCTGGGAAACAGATTGCGTAAAAGTTTACGTCACCATGACACTTTGTTCTTACTACTTTCTGTTGCACAAATAGTTTCATACAACTGTTTCTATTCATGTTCTAAATGTTTAAATGAATATTTAAAATATTATTCATAACCAAAATGTAAAATGAGACTCAACAGTGTGCCTAGAAGACCACAGCAACAAATATGACTGTTTGACAAAGAAGTCAAGAGTAAAACATCAGTGAATGACGAGGAGAAAACATTAGATTTGGGTCACTTTTGTCAGCTGATTAGAATGAGACTGACTGAAAATAAAAATAAAAAGATTTTTAAAGGGAATTAAATTCTGAACAGGACAGGAATTGATGGCGTGGTGTGTGAGGATGTGCTGAGCATTATTCTGCTGCAACAGCAGAATGACGCACATATGACAAACCTTAAAAAAAGCTGTAAGTTTAATTTATAAGATGGAACGGAACACCTGCTTTTTAATGATATTTAATGTTTCTTAGCTGTTCAGAAGTACAGCTTTAATGTTAGGGTTTAGGGCTGTGCCTTTTTCCGTGCACGTTTCTAAAAAGAGGAAGTTACAAGACTTAAGTTTGTCTAAACTCGAACTCTTGCAGCTCTATTATTGTAAAGTTTTTACTGGAGTTTGCTTAAATCTGGCTGAATTTCTTCTAAAATGGTTCAACAATTCCTCTTATAGGCACATCTACAATCACACAACAAGCATTTGTTGTATTTTTGGACAAATCCAGTGTCTATGTGCATTCGAGACGGACACAGAAAACAAGTGTTGTTTCTGAGCTGGGAGTATAAGGGAGCTTGTGTCTTTGTTGGTCTGCGTGTGTGTGCATAAGGGAGGCGGCTGCAGACAGACGGGCTCTAGGGGATTACAGAACAGGACAGGGCACCATAACTCATCAAGCCGATCACTGGCCACAGACAGACAGGCTGGGCTGAATGGTGATTGCTCACTGATAGGAATCTACCACCAACAACCAACAAAGAGCATTTCTCCATGGGGAAAACCAAGAACAATTTTCAGACTAAAAGGCATACATGGATGCATTCAATACAGTTAAGCAACCCAGCAAATGTTCGAAAAGTTTCCAATTCACAACGAGCTCTATTCATCCTGGTCTCATCACTTACATTTGCTCGTTTTTCCCCTTTAAATAAGGATTTGTCAGTAATTTCCACTAAAACTTCATTTATCTCACTTGTAACGGTTAGTTCTGCCATGGTTTCATTTTTCTTAGCCCCTTAAAACTGGACTCCCCGCATGTGGCTCAGAGCCAGGCTTAATTATTCTTTTTTTATGTTTTTGTGTGTGCAGAATCGTACTCGCCACGCCAGATGCCAGACCATAAAGCAGGCCACCTTCAGCCTTTGGCTCAAAGATGTGGGTTGCAGGAGGAGGGCACTTCTCTTGCCTGATGAAATTGTACAGCAGGGTCTTCACCAGACGGCTGGTCAAACACAAACTGGAGGAATGGGAGGAAAACAGGTTTAGAAAAAAATACTTCAAATTAACATCAACAAGATGGATCCTCAAAGTTATGCACATTTTTCATTTAAAGACGTTAGAGAGAAAAGCTCCCAATAATATATGTAGGCAGCTTTTCTGATAGGACCAAGAGCCTATTTGCACCTCTGTTTATCATCAGTCATACAACCAATTGATAAGACGCTCAACATTTTGAATGGTTTTGGTAACACAGAAGAAAGACCAAACGGTTTGCATCTATTTTGCTTGTTTACAGTAGCCATAAAGGAAGCTGGAGCTTTAATAGGTGGAACCCAAAGTGATGAGCTGAATCATATAGATTCTGCTGTCATTTATCTAACATCAGCTACTTTCATGTCTTTGTTCACTCAATTCGGATTTTTCTTGCAAGTAACTAAGCTACTGCAGCTTTAACAAACTTCCAAGGATAACACTAATGCACTAATTTTTTATTCCTTTCATGAGTTCACAGCACATTTTAACCTCGTTCATTAGTGTTAATGAGTGCTTACGTTAGAAAACCTCAAGGATCACTTGTAAAAGAAAAATCACAGCAGCTGGAAGCATCTGTCGCTTCTCTTTAAGCAAACGACGATACATGACAACACTATTTGGGACTTAATATGATTTTTGGTGTCCTTTCATTCTTACTGTTGTCCCGCTCCAGTAGTAAAATTCTCTCTTCCTTCTCTCTTCCCTTTTACTTGACACAAAATTTTTTGTAATATTTTTTTCTGGAATAGGACAATAATTTCATCTGCAGGGGGTTGACTTTGGCGTAAAGCTTTGTACAGGCCGGGCATTTGACGTTCATTGAAAAACGCTCCAAACACGTGTTTAATCCATTATGTTCACACCGGACAGGCAAGGAGGGGCTTCTCCTTTGTTTCTACCATTTACAAGCGCATGTCTGCCACCTACAGCTGGAAATGGGTCGGTGCAAAATGTCAAAGCGATGCAAATCTCACGATGTTGGCCTACACACGGGAAACGGTTCGGTTCATTGCTAGCGTCCTTGCAATGGCGGATATGGATTACCATCATATCAGAAAAGTGACCTTGGTTTATCTTTATGTGAAAAACAAACGCAGACATCATCAGGCTCGTCGCCGTGTCTGTTTCACCAGTTAAACCAAATCAATATCTAATGGCAATATGTTTCATAAGTAGAGCCCAAAAATGCTAGTAAAATAAACATGCGTAGCTACGTAAACATTAGATTTTTGAACGCAGAAAACCGAAACAAGCGTTTACATAGACTTATTAATCGGAAATGGCCGGTTGAACGCACGTTGACGAGGGTGGTGTGAGCATAGCTTCAGATTTATGCAAGTGCAGTAGAAGAAAATTGCTGCATTTCTGAATTTTTTCTTCACAGATTTTTAAGCCATTTTTTCAGTGAATGTGAAATAAGAGCACTTGCCTTTCATAAAAATGTTTTTTTTTTTTTTTTAAATCACACGTGTGTGACTTTCACAGTGTGACAGCACACAGACACACAAACACAGACCTAAGAGCAGCATATTCCCCTCCATCATTACGAGTGCTTGCTCTCACCATCGCCCCTTCATAAGGTGCTGGAAGATGATTCCATCGTGGAGGATGTCCTTATGGAAGAGCTGATAGGACAGGAGAACCAGTAATGTGGTCACCGCTTCAAACAGGATGCTGTAGGTGATGTCTCTGCAGGAAAAAGACAGTTGCATGAAAGTAAATATTTGCAGAAGATAGTGCTAACACAGGGTCACGCTGTTAAAACTGGATTGTGCTCAGAGCCTTTTCTGCTACAATGTAGTCATGTCATAAAAGATGTCATAAACACAACACCAGAAACAAGAATTTTTAGAAATCTTTGTAGAAATTACCTAGTTTTGGTTAATATTTTACCATTTTTTATTCTGGTGCTTAGAAATTTTTTTATTGCCGCACGAAAATCTTTTTGAATAAATGAAAATGTTAATACTCCTGCTTTTGGATTTGTGTGCGCTGCACTTGCCAAAAGAAAAAAAGAAAAAAACGATCATTCATATGAAAGAAAAGCCATAAAGAAGGTGGAATTTCTAAAGCCATAGTGAAGAATGGCCAAAATCCCAATACAGGAGCACGTACAGAGGAAATGGGCCGACTGCCACAAAAAAAAGGTGAAGGGAAGAAAAACAGAGACTCTTTAAGCTTGAAACAATGGATGTATTCGGACAACAACCGAAGTCTGATGTCAGAAGAAAATCAAAAAGAGAATTGCAAAGAGAGAATAGGGAAATAAAGGAGGAGGGTGCAGAACAGAGTTTTAAAAAGTAGCAAAGAGTGATAAATAGTGTCAAGGTAACAGCAAATAATCCTTTTTGGTAAAAGTTTTTTAAAATGTGTGCAGACAGTAGAAAGGTTAAACAGAACTGCACTTGTGTCTTATATTTTATCAGGATAACTGAATGTCAGTCACATCATTTCTCGTTTTTCTAAGCCACTGGCGCTTACTAAAATATTTATCTATTACTTCGGTGTGTGGGTGTAAATGTCAGGTTAGATATTGGTTGCTGAACTTATTTTTTTAACTTACCACTCATTTTGCTTTTATGAAAATATCCTGAAATGTTGATTTTCAGCAATTTCTCATTTCCCTGAAGAAAAGAAAATGTTTTCTGCATTTTCTCCCAGTCTTATGAGTCTCTTGGAGATCTCATTTTTAATTTACGGTATATACAAAGATTTTCAGCTTTTCCTATGAGTGTGTTCATTATCGGATAATGTTTTCTTGATTTGTAAATTATAAGTATACACAAGATTAGTTAAAAATGAAGGCAAAAGTGCAAATTTCCACCCAGAAAAATATTAACTGATACATAAATAAATAATCAAATCCAAATTGAAAACAACCACAAAAAGGCTCCAGTGTAGAATAAATAAAAATAAATAAGAATTCAAGGACAAATTCTGTTAAAATGAGAGTTTTTACACTTAGCACAGGAAAATGAATCACCACTTGTCCCAGTCAATGAGTCAGTCACAGATATGGTGAATCTAAATGCACTTTTCCACGCCTTACAGTGCTGGTATATGCAGGACACAGCAGTTTTAAATGAGGGGCCGAGTATGTGAGAGTCAGAATGTATGGAAATATAGATCTGAGTGGTTCATAATGAAATATGACTTGTATGGCCCCTCATAGTTTTAGGCCACTTCCAATCATGTGGGATACTTACAGCAGAGGAACCTCCACAATTAGGTGGATGAGGTTTGACAACAGCTCTTCAAGCAGGTCCTCGTTGCTCGTTTCTAGAGTTGAGAGAGAGGTTTCATTTCTGACAATTTTGACACTTCATTTCTGCTTTTTATTAGGTCTATTGGTGCTTTTCACTTCTACCATCACTCTCCTTCTTTATTCTAATCAATCCTCCTCTCCCTGTCTGTAATCAAGACTTACAATGAGGAATAAAGAAATGGAGGATTTTCAGAATTTCAGTTCCAGAACCAATATAAAGCGTTGAACGGACTCTGTCCAAACCTTTGCTCATCAGTAAAACATTTATACATGCGAGTCTTATTTTGTAGTAACGTTGCATCTTTTTCTGCCTGTATTTCCACCCCTGACAGCAAATTGGAGCTCACCTGCACAGGAAACTGCTGCCCTCTCCTGGTAGGAGAACTGCTGGTGCAGCTCTTCTTCACTCATCTCCCTGGTGAACACTTTCAGAAGGCATCGAATCATGAGAAGTGCATTGTGGGCCTGCCAGATGAACAGCTGGCTGCAGAACAGACAGAAAGCAGGCACGTTTTCAAAAGGCTGTTTGGTGAAAGTATTTGTTCAATGCAGAGAACATGGTTATGGGTAATAAATGGAATAGATCTCAAATGTAATATCAAATCATCAGTAACTGCATGTATTTTTTCTTTTAGTTTTAATGTAGGAGTTAGAATATTTATCAGTTAAAGTTCCACATTTGTTCCTTTTGAATATTGGAGTGAAAACAATTTTTCCAGAAAAGGGTCTAAAAGGGAAACTATTGAATCGGAAATGACATAAAATGTGAATCTAAATGGAATCTGTTCAGAGATTTGAAGGTGAAATCCAGCCTCATCCTTCATTTGAGGTTTTCATACTCACTCTTGGCATTCTGTGGAGATTTTGAGTTCTTTGGTTCTTCCGAGGAAAATTCTGACAAGAGCACTAAAGTTTCCTGATCTGGGATTGTTTTCAACTAAGGAAAGAAGACAACAGGAAAGACAAAAAAAGGAGATAGGGCAATAAATAACAGAGAGCAAGACAAGAAAATAGAAAAAAAAGGGTCATTTTAAAATGTTTTACATGAAAACATTCCCTTGTTTTACTTTTTATTATCATGTCTCCCTATGTACATATAGATTTCTGAATATGGCTGAGCCACAACATGCATGATAGATCTACTAACAACGTAAATATAACAGCCAATAAAAAGAGCATATATTAGAGGCCTGGACTGCAATTAAACTGCTAATTCTCCTTTAAAGTCAGCACCTATCTACAAATGAATTGTTCATTGAAAGAATAAATACACAAAAAAACCAACATACTCAGGGTTTTGGCCAGAGGAATGACAGCCTCTTCTAACAACTTGGACTCTCCACTGCGAAAACAAAACAAGGACAGTATTTTAAAAAATATATATATTATATAATGTCAAATGTATAGGACAGGATTATTTCGTGTGACTGAATTATACACTGCTTTGTAAAAATTCTTAATTTTTTTCATTCATCTTCTGCCGTTTTATCCCTTTCGGGGTCATGGGGCTGCTGGAGCCTATCCCGGCCACTTGTGGGCGAAGGTAGGAGACACCCCGGACAGGTTGCCGGTCTGTCCCAGGGCCGCAATCACACACCCATTCACTCTCACATTCAACCCTAGGGACAATTTAGAGTTGAACAATTGACCTATGAATCATGTTATTTGGACGGTGGGAGGAAGCCGGAGACCCCGGAGAAAACCCACGCATGCAGGGGGAGAACATGCAAACTCCACTCAGAAAGGTCCCCCATTGATGTAGTTTTTCATGTCCCCAGCCGGGACTTGAACCGTCTTGATCTTAGGCAAGAGCGCTAACCACTGCGCCACCGTGCAGCCGCTGTGTAAAAATCCTAATTAAATTATTGATTCATTTGGAGAAAAGAGAGTCCCTTAAAATGCATTTCCAGAAGAGCTCAGCTTACATAACTTGGAACAATTCCTTAACATTAAATCGAGTCAAATTGTACGATGGTTGAAGTCTTAGAGGATTTTCATGTTTTCATGGAAACAATTGAAAGATTTTTCCATAAGTTGGGCTTTTCACTTTTCTTAACTTTTTTAAGAAAAAAAAAAAGAAAGAAAACTGAAGAAAACTTTGCATTTTTAAAGAACTCATAAAAGTGATGGTAAAGTCTTTGCAACTATGATAAAGAAATAATTTGCACAACTTAGCAGAAATAGACCATCTAGCTCACCTCACACATTATTGAGAGGAAATACACTTATTTTTAACACAGCACAGAATTTATGATCTCTGCATAACATAAGTTACAGCTCCTTGAGCAGTTTCACTGAAAATGAACCTTAAAAGAGTATATAAATATTGAGGACAAGTGACTGACTTATGCCTGAAAGAAAAGGAAATGGCACCAGAAGTGTGGTTGACAAAAGGGCTGCAGAAATTTTAGAAATAACTGGAAAAGAAAAGAAACAGGGATCCAGTAAGATGGAGCTAAATGAAATGGAAAATGTGCTTACCTAATTTAATAATTATTTTTTTGTAATAAGAAAATGACAAAAAATATGTAAAAATTGCATTAAAATGATTCATTGGTTCAAACATTTCTTAAAGGTTTCAAATGTATCCTAAACTTTTTCTTAAAGATTGCTTTACTAAATTCATTTTTCTAAAACCTTTGTGTTGGATTTCAACTACTCCTGTGCTCTTTTTGCATAGTTACTTAGTAGAAATGTGACTAAAACTTCAGAATGTAAACAACATTCTATCTAGATTAACGTTTTACAGGAGTTGCAGTCAGTTTGGGAGAGGGAAGCAAAAGTTCCTTCACATCTCTTCAATCTGTCAATACAAAGCTAAAATGTTTGACGTCAGCCATCCTGAAAAAGGCTGGACATTAACCAGGATGAGCTCAGATGGAATCTGTTTTAAAAATTCATCATGCTTTCTCTGTGTGTGGGGTTACACTAAATCTGCCTTAGTACACAGCCAGACAGATGCCTTAATGTCCAGAGGGCAGTTGAGCTTAAAGGTTACATTTTCTGAAAATATGTTAGACATTGACACATTTTGAACAAACTGCAGGGGTTGTCTAAGTTTGTTCTTTAAATTTGAAAATTAATAGTCTAGGTTAAATTTCATTTAAAAAAAATTGCATTTTAGTATAAAGTAAACTTTGTATTTCCCTTTCAGATGCTTCATTTCTTTCAATTTTTTGCTTAGAATGTTAACATTCAATTTAAAGTCCCACCCAGATCAGATTTTGATCCGTTTTCAAATTGTCCCCAGTGTTGTTTTAATTATGATTTTGTTTTTTTTTTAGCCAAAATAAAAAGAAACTGTGTTGTGTTTTTTTTAGGACATAGTTTCTGCAGAGCGGCAGGAGTTCATCAGAAATTCCCCTCTGAGTTGTGGGTGGAACTCTTGGTGTGGAGTGAGCCTACCCTCATTTCCCACCATCCCTTTGTTCACATTCTCTACCGCTAGCTTACAGGCCCTCACACCCTCAACCTAGCATTACCAGTGCAACAAAAAAATGTAATGTAAAGGCATTTTCTCGTCTTCTCCTGATTCGCAACAATTTGAAAAAAGGAATACCCGGACCAGCTATAATCTTCATTTTCTTATACATGTTCTCCATCATGAGAAAAATGCTACAAGAACATGTTAAAAACCCATTTTTCATTGGAGTGGGAATTAATGCCTGGGGTTCAATTAGCTGTCAACGATTTGGAAATATTGTGTTGTAACCTTGGATAGTTCCTTGGAAAAACGTAACTGTTGACATTTCCAACTTCCTCTCCTCTGATTTTAGTCTAAGGCCTCATTGGAATCAAACTGTTGATTTTATGCAAGATAACACATAGTTAACAATAAAATGAATAGATTTAGCAACATTAAATCCTCTTTAACCAACAAGAGACACAAAAATGGCCAAAGGTGGCAGAGTTCAAGAGCAGAAAATTGAAACCTTTTGATAAAACATCTCAGCACAAAATAAAAGTGCCTTTACCTGCTAGTGGGACTGATGAATGTGAAGGAGATGAGCTGGTTCCAGAAGGGATCATTCTCAGATATGGACTCAGGTCCTACCAGGGCCTTGAGGTTGTGGTTATTGGACAGGTCGCTGACCTGACTGGTGTTGGCTCCCATCTTTGCCGACTCTGTCCAGCCAGACTTGTCCCTCGTCAGATGTTATTCGCCGGGCATAAGCCAAATCTTGGAGTAAAAAGATTTGGTCAGCTTCAAGTCTAAAAAAACAAAAAACAAAAAAATAATAAAGCTGAAAAGACATAAAACAGCTTTTTTGTCTGTCTGAGCAAATGGGGAAATTGGGTCCTTATTGACAGTTTTAACAGTAATAAGACATGGAGGCTTTTATAAATGTGAGCTTTATTGCAGCAAACCAGGACATGCTTTGTTTTATTCGAATGACACACCTTTAGCACACAAGTAGACCAATAAGGGATTTGACGAAAGTGCTGCTAGCTGCAGAGAACAAATAGTTAAACGTTTTCAAGTAAAAGTTATTTTTTTATTCTGAAAATTACACCCAAACCCAATGGACAATTTAGCATACTATAATTGAATGAATTTTGCAGTGTCCTGAATTTTATTGGCTAGTTAACCAAATGGGCTAGCTAGTACCGGCTTCAAAGTAAACAGACCATTATTACACGTATTCGTTACTTTAACTCTGCTAAACGACTGTTGTCAAATATAATCAATGTACAGCTAAACGTGGGTCCAATTCCGTACCATGTCTCCTCAGCTGATCGTTGACTAACAGCCTTAAAGCGGCTAACGTCCGCTGCATCATCAGCTGACCGCTCCGCTTACCTGTCAAATTAGAATTTCCTGTGTTTATTTCTGCGCGGTCAGTCCACTGCCCCCCACGTCCGTTCAGTGGTGATGCTTTGTTACCGTCCCACTCAATGTCAGTTTTATCGGCGAAAAATGTTAAATGCCAATTTAAAAATTAGGGTTTGATTCCGAGCTGAGTTTACTCTACACACTCGTGTCCTCCATGTTCTCCACGTCGCCACCCCTGGCGTCAGAATGACGTAAGCCCGTTGCATCGCTACGCATTTTTTAGAATCCCTTTAGTTCAATTTTGGACCGTTTTAGCCAGTCTTATTTTTAAACCAACAATAAATTAATTTAAATAATCTTTAAATGAAGCATTTTTAGTATGGCAACAATGAACGCATTAAAAGAAAAAAAGGGGGGAAAGAAAAAAATTGTGTGGACTGTTCTACTTCAATCATTTATGCAATATAATAAAATGTAAATATAATAATATGCAATATGATAAAAAAAAATTATGTTATAGCTTTTTTTTTTAAAATATCTCGGAAGTCGTTTTTAGTCCATTTCCGTTTTTCATTTACTTTCCTTGACGGTGATCCACCAGCAGACACCAGGGGGCTTTCGTCTTCCTGTGTGGTTTTTTTCTTACACCAAACAAGGACAAATGCATTTTTCACCCCCCACACTTTGCGATAAGTAACAAAAACCAGACCCCCAGGCTGATGAGAAGACAACTGTGTCTGTCATTTACAGACAAGGAAACATTAAATGCTTTTGGGAAATTTTACAAAAGGTCAAAATGTTGATGAACACAAGAGGACAAGAAGTCTACGGTTACAAAAAATACATGTGACATAACCATAGCAAAAAAAGGTTATTTTATTTTAGAGAATTTTTTCAGCACTTTACCTCGCTTACCCCTGAAAACCACAAAAATGACTAATATTTTATTGCAGAGAACCATCAGCCAAAAAAATAATTTGCAAAAAAAAATACAATGCACAATATGCCAGAATGTCATCAGACCAAAAGTTACACATGAACATTCAATCTTGAGGAATTTATTGAATTAAGTTAATGTTCCTAAAGAAAAATATATATACAGTAATAAAACATAGAGAATGTGCAAAACAACAGCTGGGAATACATTTTTAAAAAGTCAATAGTACACAACTGATAAGTTAATTCATAGCATCTCCATTTTACATTAGAGGAATCTTTTCATTTCATTTTAAACTGTTAATCTGTCTTCTTATCTGCTGTTAAGGCAGACCCATTTGAAGTCATCTCACTGTTGCTTTCAGCCTGAAAGACAAAAATACAACAATCGCAAAATCACAAACAATTGTCTTTTAACACCTGCTTTCTAGACCTTTTATTGGTTACCATAGTTTTAGAAAAGAAGCATGCTATAAATTATCTGACAAAAGTATAATTACATATTTTGTTTCACTTCTATGGATTTATTTAGACTCATAACATTAAAAGTGAATTTTAAAAGTGTTAGAAGTTTGTTTTTTTAAATATATTTTCATACTATTGCGTGATTACCTTGCAAGTCCCATTAGTTTCTTGACAGACTTTCTGATCACCCGCTGCCGTATTCTGGACTGCCTTCTTTCCCCAGAATGAGTTGATGATGGGGGAAATGAACGGGTAGAGGATGGGTTCCAGGAACCTCTTGTAGACCCATAGCAGGACAGGAATCACAATGCAGGGAATGCAAACCATGGTTGTGTCTCAGATAATGATCTCAGCTGTCAAGACTGAAACAAAGAAGACAGACAAATGAGTAAGAAAAGGTTAAAATGAAGAGATTTGTTTCGATTCCCTAACATGTTTTTTTTTTTTGTTCTCAGAAATCTTTGGATGTGGGTTTATGGTGTAATAAACCTGCGTGTTTGCATTCCATCATGGTAAAGGCTACTTCTGCTTAGTACGACCACATGACTAAAGTAAAAAAATTAGGCTGTTGTAAAAAATTAAGAGCACATTAAAAAAGGGGCTTGAACCATTGACTATATTTTTAGGGATGTAAAAGATATGGATATATATCAAAAAATAGATGCAGCACTGGGAGTAATAGCAGTATTGGTTGAAAACCACTGATACAAACAAGATTATCTTGGTAAAAATATATCAAATTGATCTGGAAGTAAATAATAGGCTTCTAATATACAGTTTGTCAGTTTCTCTTCCTGTTGTGCTCTCTACTGCCTTTGCCGTTCTAAAAACACAGTCCAATGGAAACAGTGTTCTTAGTGTTCTTGTGACACAGGTGCCAAAGTACACCACACACTCCCTTCGCCGTTCCATTCCTATGCGTCCATCTACGTCCTTGTTTTTCTTGTCAAGGCTGGCATCTGCCACTGGTAATGTTAGGTTGGTGTAAAAGGCTGTAAACTAGCAGATGAGTGTGTAAACAAATGGATGATGGGAAGTGGAGGAAGGCTTACTCCGCACTAATGGTCCCGCCCACAACTTAGAAGTGAATTCTAAGAACAACACAGGTTTTTTGTTTGTTTGTTGTGTGTGACTAAAACGGCATCGTCATAATAACGAGGCCACTGGGAACCTTTTAAAAAAGATCACAAAGATGATTTGAGTGGGACTTTAAAGTCCAAATGATACAAATAAAAAGACGTCCAATCACAAGCTTGCTTCTACCTGGTCGGGCCAATTACAATTGTCTAAAGGGGAACTACAGGGAGGGATGCGTTTTGTGTGCTATAAACATATTACAATCCTTTTTTCCCCACAGGACTGCAAACAAGGCCTAAATCAAATAACCACAAGGGGAAAATCAATATTAAAGACGCAGAATACCAAGTCTTTATGTTTGAAGCTTCTATGTTAAGGACTTTGCTTAATTGATAAAAGTAAAAAGTGGCAGTAAGTAAGTTTCTCTCGTTGGCATTTTGTTTATAGTTTTATAAATGAATAATAAATACATTGTCTACAATTAGGTAGAAGATTTGGACTGTATCATATTGCCACAAAGTTTGATTCATCTATTTGTGTCCATTTGTGGACCGTGTATTGAGATTTGAGCGCTGCTCTACCTTTGAATTCCATTCAATTCAATTTTATTTGTATAGCCCAAAATCACAACAACAGTCATCTCGATGGGCTTCGAAGTAAAACATGAACTCAAAAGGATCATGAATACAAAGAGTTCAATAGGAAAATACTAAAAAGAACTAACAAACTGACTAAGCTATACTGGCATCCCTGCCCTTAGACCCCCCTTCGCGGTAAGGAAAAACTCCTAAAAAACCATTTGTCCAAAAACAATTTTAACAAACTTTGTTTGACCAACTCAGTTTGATTGCTTTAAAGCAGCAGGAAAATTGAGTAATTAAAAGAAAAAAATATAAGGAGAACAAAGCCTCAAAAGGTGGCGCTGTAGTCCCAAAAGTAAGATAAACATTTGACAGTTAGACAGACAGCCTGATGAGCTAGCTTAACTTGAACTGCGTCAGCAAAGTTGATGAAGCTTAAGTTAGCTGCCTCAGTTATTCAGCTTTATTAAAGGACTATTTCGGATCTATCTAATATATATTCCATTATTTAAAAACGACATGTATCTATTTCTAGTATTTTTTTTTTCCCTGAGGGAAACAGTTCTAGAGAAATATATGTCTCACCGGTACGTAGTGAGTTAGCTTCCAACTTCTCGTGCTCTTTTTGCGGCTTACATAACGAACACGGAAAACCAGCAGACATGGTGTCAAGCCAGATAATTTCAATAAACTTACCCTTTTTTCTAAATACGATCACAAACCACCGGCCTTAGTAGAGACAGCTGTTGCGGTCACGAAGAGTTGTTCAGTTTCGACTCAGGAGCGAAATCTCTGGAACATAGTGTGCCGCACAGAAACGCAACTTCCGTTGAGGGAAGACCAAACCGGAAGTTGCTACAAATCGGGCGCATTTCTTCGATACATGTCCGCAGTTTTCCAACCAACCAGGACAATTATAGATCAGTGGAGCACCCCTTTAAAAGCAAGTTAAAAAAAGGTAAAAGTTGCTTTTGTGTCGTTTATTACTCCTTATCTCAAGCTGCAAAGCTGAAAAAGTAGCCTAGCTAACACAGCTAATTTATTAACATGGCAAAGTTGAAGGAAATTCTGAAAATATTATTTAAGAAAAACATACGACAGAAACACTATTAGCAGCTAATTTGATAGCAGTAAAGTCATCATTCTGAACTACCTCACAATGCAAAATAAAACCGTTAATTAAGGAATTTCAGTGAATTCACAACAGCTAAAATAAACATCAGAAGCTAAAGAAATATATATTTTAATTCAGTTTGAAGAGTTTGATTAATTTTTAGACATTAAAGCTGAGTTGAGAAAACTCAGCTTTAATGAGTTTTCTCATTAAAGCTGAGTTTAATGATCTCATTTCTCATCTTCTTGATGCAACATTGATTCCTCAAACCTTATTATGTGATCATTAAATACAATTAGAAAAAAGGTTGCTTTCTAATGTTAGAAATATTGATATTAGTAATATAATTTTTTCTCCTAATGATTTTTAATCCCGAATAATAAGTTTTAATTAAATTCAGTCCTATCAGAATTAACCTGCCGAATGTCCATCAAATAGATTCAATATGTTGGCATTAATACCCAGAAAGCTGAAATGTTTTTTGCTGAAATAAATAGTGTATTTGTTTTGTTTTAGATTCTTGCAAACCTGTTTTTGTCTTTCAGCAGAGCAATGCCTCTGTCCACACAGTCTCAGGACGATGAGGAACACTATGTTTTAGTAGCCAGTTTGGACAACGCTCGCAATCTCTCCAACATCCTAAAAGCTATCACTTTTAAGGATCATGCAGTCTTCACAGCAACACCCAACGGCCTAAAGGTCACTGTGGAGGACTCCAAATGTCTTCAAGCCAATGCATTCATCCAGGTGTGTGTGCAGTCTTTGTTTTTGGATTTGCATCCATCAATTTTGTATTCGAAATCCTGACTGAAGAGAAGTTGTTCTGTTTTCACTCCAGACAGAGATCTTTCAGGAGTTCACCCTTAAGGAAGATTTGGTGACTTTTCAGATCAACCTCACTGTTCTGCTGGATTGCCTAAATATCTTTGGAGGAAATGCAGTAGCAGGTAAAGAATTTTTTTTTTTTTTGCACAATTCAAACTTAGTTCCAACCCTTTTTAGATCTTTTTTTGTTGTGACTTTGCAGGAACTTCTACTGCCTTACGAATGTGCTACAAAGGTTATGGATACCCTCTGACTCTCTTCCTGGAGGAGGGGGGCGTGGTGACAGTCTGCAAGATTAACACACAAGAACCTGAAGAACCAATGGATTTTGAGTTCTGCAGCACTAACGTTACAAATAAGGTTCCCGTCATCATTTGTCTTTTTGTGAAAAAGCTTCATCTTTTGAAAGATGATTTTTTTTTTAATTGAATTAGAAAAAACAGTGAAAGTAATATCTTACTTAATTACATCCAGGTGCTTAGTAGCTTGAAGTCTCGCATTTGTGTGTTTATTATGAAATCCTTTGGGAAAAAAATGCCCTTTTTAAAGGTGATTTTGCAGTCGGAGAGTCTGAAGGAAGCTTTCTCTGAACTGGACATGACCAGTGATGTGCTTCAGATCACCATGTCCCCCAGCCAGCCGTACTTCAGGTGAGCTGCTAAAACCTGCTTGCTGTTCTCCTGCACTGAATAAACAGTCTGCCTTCATCAGAAAGCAAAAAAAGATATGATATATTTAAGCTTTAAAAAATGCTTTACTGTTTGATCTGTTTAAGGTTGTCAACATTTGGGAACTCTGGAAATGCACATTATGATTATTCCAAAGACTCGGACATGATGGAGCTGTTTCAATGCACCATGACGCAAACGAACCGGTATGTGCAGATATCAGAAGAAACGTGCATCATTAAAGCCAAAAGATGACCTGAAATAAAAAACATTTCAAAAATGTTTTAATTTTGAAGATTCTCCTAAACATCTTTCAACTATTCTTTTTGTTTAAACATCTGCCACCTTACATATAACAGAGAGGGAAAAAAAGGCTCATCATTCATGTCTTCTTCTGTTTCATGAATCATGACAGATATAAGATGTCCCTCCTGAAGCCGTCCACCAAAGCCCTGGCTCTGTCCTGTAAGGTCTCAGTGAGGACAGACAACAGGGGCCTCCTCTCCCAGCAGTACCTGGTCAGGAATGATGACGGACAGATCTGCTTTCTGGAATTCTACTACTGTCCTGATGAGGAGGTGGAGGAGGAGGAGGAGGAATGACATTTAGACTGACCCAAACTAGCATTTTAACTGCAGTGGTTTCCAGTTGCTCTTAAAAAAAAACAGCCAAGAAGAGGAACTCTGTCAGGAGGCAATCCCAGTCTGATGAATGCAAACATAGAAAGATGACTGCTTCATTTAACGCAAGCTTTTGAGCTAAAGTCTTGACTAAATGTCTTGTAATGTGGGTATTTGCCGTCTGAACAGAAACTGAATCAAAACAAATAAACCAGAAGGGGCACTAAAAGGTCATTTCTAAAGATTAGAAATGCAGTGATGACACCTTTTCAGTTCTGACATGCAGCCAAGTCCCCCTTTTATCTTCCGTCTAGCTCTGCAGAGGAACGTACCATTTTCCTGATATGAGGGGAAGGTCGGTAAAGTTGATGCTCAA
The DNA here is from genome assembly GCF_053564925.1 of Oryzias latipes. Lineage (NCBI taxonomy): Eukaryota > Metazoa > Chordata > Actinopteri > Beloniformes > Adrianichthyidae > Oryzias > Oryzias latipes. The sequence goes on along the minus strand of NC_136248.1, from coordinate 23,246,043 downwards.
ATCTAAAGGAGTTTCCTATTTATTGGATGTGTTTAGTATTTGAGGTGTTTGAAGTGAACAGTTAGCTGTACAGGTGAGGCTTTTGGGTCTTATTTAATGTACCGGTACACACATCACAACAATTAATTCTTGCTTTACTGCCAAATTAAAACAAAGCAGAAGTTGTCGGTTCATAAATTGTTGTAATACACTTGAGACAAACATTTTCTTCAGGAGGAAAACTTGGAGAATTACAAAAAAAAAATTCGGGGGGAATCATGTTTTCTCTGCGGGTGATTTGGATGAGAGAAAGTTCTTCAATCTCAGCTCAATCCCATTATCTGCGCGCCATCTGCTGCCGTTGCCTCTTGGACGGTTTGAATTTGTGCTTCTTCTCAGCTTTAGGCTCAGGGGGCTCCGTCTGAATTTCAACAGGTTTTTTGTCGGCCGGTGTCACAAAGACGTCAGCTGTGACATCTTTCTCCAAATCCTCTTTGGCGGCGCTCCTCTTCACTTTCTGCATCTCCTTTAAAGTCTGCTTCTCACGGACCTTTGCTGCAGCCGCCAGGCGGAGCTGTCGCCGGTGCTGTCGGCACAAGACACAAGAAAAACCCTTCAACTGCCTGCACGCACCGATTCCACTGCTCTACTGAACGCTGAGGTACAGGAACCTTTAAGGTTAGGAACATCAATGCACTAGAAACCGTCTGAAGGCAAACGTCCATCATACCAACAATAAATACTTCAGGAAAAGTTAGAATTCAGATGACAAATGCCTCATCATATCTTACCAAGTTAGGAGACTTGAAGTTTGGATTTTCGTAGAGTGTCGGTCCTCCAAAGCTTCCTTGAAAAATCTTAATGAGGTTGAGGACAAATCGAGGCCCAATCTCCACCAATGAGGCGTCCTCTTCAATGATCTGAGCACAGAATAATCAGGAATCAGGCAACAGGTTGCCTCTAAGTGGGTGTAACCACCTGAAATGAGGTTTTAGGCCACATTTTCTGAAGTTTGACAACATGCCTGGTAGTTTCGGAACCATATTCTGTTATCTGCGATGGAGAAGGTGAAGACATGGTCCACAAAGGGCTGGCTCTTTGGGTGATAGCGGGGAGTGGAAAAGGTCTACAAGCAAAAAAAGTTCTTCCTTTAAATTAAAAATGTCAGTTGTTTTGTAAACATGCATCTCCAAACCAACATAACCCCCCTGAACCCTTTATGTAATACTGAGGATGAAGTGCTTCTAAATCCTACCTGAATAAAAAGTTCCTTCAGTAAAGCATAGTGGGGCTCCTTATCGAATGTCTGTGAAAGAAAAAGAAAAAGAAATCAAAATGTACAACTTCAAATGGCATAAATGTATGTTCTCCAACATAAAAACAGGAAGCTGGATCATTCTGAGGACTAAAAACAACAGACAGACATTTTTAGGGCTTTTTGTGTTACTTCCTTATTTTAATGGTTTAAAAACCTGTTTAAGTTTAACAGCTGTCTTTTCCTGATAATAAATCTGGACTGATGGCAGAAAAAAGGGGAACAATAGCTTGTCAAGCATTTCCTGGCTTTTCTGACTCCACGTTACCTACAGGATCAAACGAGAGCAGCGGTCTGGATCCCTTCAAGCAGTTTCCTGTCATCTTGAGTTCAGCCAGAGTATGAACTATAAGGAAGCAAAACATCGTCAATCGCATTTACGCTACACTTCTACATAACACTGATTTACAAGAGTAGAAAACTTACTGTTCTGAACCAGAAACTTTGCAGAAGGTCCATGCGGGCAATTAGAGATCCTGAAATGTGTTAAAATGTGTCAAACTTTGTTCAAATAAAATAAAAATAAAAACTTCAGGAGCGTGTGTAAACCTCGAATCAGACACTTACCACATGTAGAGATCCTGCTTCTTTTTGGCTTCAAAAAAGAGGCATTTATTGCAGTTCTTGATCTCGCAGACCTGCAGAAAAAAAAAAAGACATCATCTAGTGTTTCTAGTAGGTCACAGTAGCTCAATTTCAACTGCAGGCGTACCTCATTGACAACAAACAGCTTATCCTTCCTGTCCATTTTTGTATCTAAGTAGAAAACAAAACAAGTGACGTGTTTTCTGCTCATCCTGCAGTCACTGCTTCTCAGTCTAAACATATTGAGTTATTTACCTGCTTTTGAATGAGGCATCAAGGTCCTCAAGTCCTGCATCAGATGCCTCGTCCTGAAGTTGATTCCTCTGGAGGAGAAAATAAGAACCCGTTCCTTGTTGGTCCATTTTCCCTGTTTGTGAGACAGACGTTAGGATATGATCACAGGCAGAGGCGGGTATCATTAGAAAAGAAAAATATGAATTTGAAAATTTTTCTCAAGTAGACGTCAAATGTAGTTTTCCCGAAATAAACCCGAATAAAAAAGTAATATAGATAAAATAACAAATCCAACTACGTACAGAGCGACAGTTTGAACTTATATATGCTAGCATGTTGACATCATTCTAATTACAGGTATTATTAAGGAACATCTTTTGGTTTGAGTTTTTGGCAATAAGGCTGCCTGATGTCAAAGACTTCTTGACTTTTGTCGGATGAAATTATAAACAATAAAGACCTTCATTTTTTTGTAATTGAAAGTATAATTTTGTCCTAGTTTGAGGATGTTTTCAGTTTATTTATATATTTATATTATTGAATTAATAAACTTTCTCAACGTACTCGTAAATGTAACCAAGTATTTTCTTGCCTTAACAGATCACAGATTAAAATGCTGCATCTTAAACTTTTGAAATAGTTTGCTTTTTTAGTCTCCGTGGCACTTTTACATATAGTAAACCGAACAAGACATATCATGTCAGTGAAAACAACACTGAAAAACCATTAGCAAGTTAGCTAAAACTAGGCTAATACTCTTCTTTAAAAGCTGCGAGCACTTACCATGGAAACCGGCTTAGGGACGACTATTTCATTTACCGCGTTCTGTTCGGTGTTCCCATCATCTGCGACGAATTTAACCTTTTTTGTTGTTTTTTCAGCTGTAACATGCACTCCACGTTTTCTCTTGAAAGCCGCCATGTTTCTACAGTAGACAAGATTCTTCAGAAAGCTCGCTCAAAAAGGTAATCCAAGCAAGTCGAAGTCGAAGTAGAGACCCCTAGCGGCGTGGAGGCTGTACTGCAAACGAGAAAAGTAAATTTGAGTTTGTCCTTGTTCAGCTTTCTTAGCTGTGCGTAGACGTCTAAAAAAACATCTGTTGTGATTTTTGACAGTATTTAACAGGTACAGCAGTGAGTCAGACAGTTAGATTCGTGTTTCAGATTAATGTTCTCACATTAGGCATAAAATAGAGTTTTAAGAAATGTGCAAGACTTCTACATTTTCTGCAAAACGTCCGTATGTATCATGTCAACCATGGATGGAAATATTATTTAAACCAGCTTATATAACAGAATTAAACCCCATCTGGTGACTTATACATTAAAAATGACCACGCAAATCAACAAAATTGTATGAGTAGAAAGTGTCGCTTTTTTGGTCCACAGGTTGCAGCAAACTCAAACCAGAAATTTAGCTTCTACGTAGAAGAAGAAAACGTGGCACATACTTCTCGCGAGATTTAGCGGCATTAAGACAAGTCAGTATTCAAATCCTCGTAACACTGTCCAAATTGACGACAACAAAATTGACAACTCTTTAATTATTTGAATTATAAACCTTAGATTTGGACATGGAAGGTTTAATTATAACACGACTTTTGTAATGTAATAAAAAGTACCTTTTTTATTCCTCTAATAGATAGCAGAGAGGCTAGCTGTTTGCTAGCATGCGGCAACTGCAGAGTGAATGCTAAAGGTACAACGTGGATAAGAATTAGTGTTTTAAAAAGATAAAAGCCACATTTTTATAAAGATGAAGTGTCACTATGATATTTTGGGTGTTAAACGAGACGCAGGAGACGACGATCTGAAGAAAGCGTATCGAAAATTAGCCTTAAAATGGCATCCAGGTAAGTGTTGAAAACAGTTTCTTTCTGCCGGCGGCTGGATGGGAAGATCCTATTAATCAAAGCATTTGTTATTGTAATTTTAATTATTATTATTATTATTAAAATGTCTTGGAGAAAGAGAGTCTGTTGAGACGCTTGTAATTATGTTTTTTTTCGCGATGAGTATCCCATCAACATAAAACGTTACAAAATAAAAGCTGTATTCCTTCAAGATCCGTTGTATATGTTATTTTTATTTTCATTTATTGTATATGTATTTGGGCTTTTTTTTACATCATGGCCTGGGGACTTTAGAGGAAATTAGAGTTTGACTAATTCGTGCTTTTTAACTGTGAATAACCACATTCTTTTTTTCAAATAAATTCCCTTGAATAAACTACTATTACTATTACTGTAAGTGTCTTCTGCCCTGTATCTTATAACTTCCATTACATCAGGAAGATCAACCTAGGCCTAAATGAGATTTTTTTCCACAGCATAACTATATTTTAACTTAATGATTAGTAAACACTGTGGGCCAAGATGATGACAACATTTTCAGAATCCCTGTTTAAACATTTGAAGCATTGATAAGAACTTTAGCATCTTCTACTCTTCTGAAAAGGCTTCCACTGTGTGTTTGTGTGTTGATCATTCTTGCAGACCCATTTTTGTTGAGGCTTCCACTTTCGGCTTCTCCCATCAGGGGTCGCCACAGCGAACGAGTCGCATGGTAAATTTGGCAATGTTTTACGCCGGATGCCCTTCCTGACGCAACCTTCTCAAACCGGGCTTGGAACCGGCAGAGGTAGAGAGGGGAACAGGGAGCAGCCCGGAGTCGAACCCGGGTTTCACGGACGGAAGGCGCCGCAAACCAGCACGAGCTAAACTGGCTACCCGCAGACCCATTTTTGTTGACATTGCACATAAACGTCTGTGAGAAGGTCTTCATCTGTTAGGTTGAGTTTTTGGCCACTTAAGTTCTTCCCTACCAAACTGCCTCATCCATGTGTTTGTGAATTTTACGCTGTCAAGATTCTCCCACAAAAACAAGCACAGTCAGGCAAGAATCAATCTCTAGATTAAGAAATGGGATTCTTTACTCATTGCTACTGCTTTAGGGTCCATTGGCTGCGTGCTTTTCACCTCTGCGTCTGTCCACTGTCCTTAACCTGAACTCCACTGAAAGTTTGGAGGTTTGCAGGGACTGATTCTGCAAAACAATTTTCACGAGCCTCAGAATTTGTTCTGTCAGTTAACGTTGTGACAATCAGTCAGAATGTTTAACCCCATGACAGCTGCATGTATTTCCAGGTATGACAAAAACAACAACAGGTTTTTGCTTCTATGCGACGTGTTTAAAGCGTAGAATGTGACCAGCTTCCTGTTGTTATTTGCTTCCATACATCCCTATACTGACCTGCTGAGAGTCAAACTCTTTAATAACGCTGCACCTCTGCTTCTTCTCTTTCATCTTTCCAGATAAAAACTTGGACAACGCAGAAGAAGCAGCGGAACAGTTTAAGCTGATTCAGGCCGCTTATGACGTTCTGAGTGATCCTCAGGAGAGGGCTTGGTGTGTGTTTCAACCCTTAGCTGATGTTATAGAAAAGAACAGCAGTTGACACCCTGCAGATCCCCTTATTGACTCTTTTCTTCCTCCCTTCGGGCTTGTCAGGTATGACAATCACAGGGACGCTCTGCTGAAGGGAGGACTGAGTGGGGATTATGAGGACGACAGCATTGACCTGTTGCAGTACTTTACTGTCACCTGCTACTCTGGATACGGAGATGATGAAAAGGTTTGTGTTAACGGGTCCGAGGGTTATGTGTTATATGTGCGGGTGGTACCATTAAATTCTTTTAAAGCATGTTAAACTCTTATCTTTAATGTTGCCTAGCAGCGATGGCCTTATAAATGTAGAACGCTGATTAAATGGAAGATTTTAAAAGCTGCACAACTATAAAGTTGTGCAACTTGCAGCATCTTCATTTATTAAGCCTTTTTACTTTATTGTTAAAGACCCACTCTGATGAAAATCTTGTTTGTTGTTTTCAACATGTTCTTGGGGCTTTTTACTGACGATGGAGGACAGTTTTGAAGAAAATTATGCTTAGAATTGGTATTTCATTATGCAAATTGTTGTGAATCAGTAGGAGACAAAAGCAAGCTAGCAGGAGAGAGTGTAAATAGAGAGCTCTCAATAACGAGAAGGGGACGGGGGGCGGGCTCGCTCACAACTCGGGTGTAAATTTCTACTGATTTACTGCCGCTCTGCAGAAACTATGTCCTAGACAAAACACGTGTTTTTTTTTATTTTGGCTAAAAACGGCATTTTCCTTTAATAAATAAAAGACTGTTGGGAACGCTTTTACAATAGATCAAAATATGATCAGAGTGGAACTTGGAAAAACTGTTGCTTTTAGTTGGAGTATTTTCTGTTTTTATTGGAGCAAAAATAACAAAAGATTGATAACCTTCATTACTTTTTTTTCTTTTTTTGTACTTAACATGATCATTTAATACAAATTCCAAGAAATTAACTTGTTGCTACTAAAGAATTTGTCCCTGAAGGAGAAAAAATGGTTGGACTCAAATATAACCGCATTCTATGTAGTGACCAGCAGAGGGCAGTCTGAGTCTAGATGAGAAGGCTCACAACTTCTCACCTGTTTACCTACTTCATCAAAAGCTTATCCAGATGTTATCCTAATGTAATAATACCCAACATTATTGTCTGATATAATATTTTATGTAAGGTTAGTTTTAGTAATTGACTAGAGCACTATTCTGCACCACCATTGTGGATAAGTACAATTAAAAATGCATAAAGTTAAAGGTAGACTTTACTGATCCACTGTGTTTTGTCATAAATTCCGTACTGCGTCCACTTATTTAGGAATGTCATGCTCAGTTAGATGCCATTAAGCCATATGTCCATCTCTGCTGGCCCGCGGTACTTCCTTGTAGGCGCTGTAACACTGTGGGAAAGGAAATTACCGGTGCCTCTCAGAGACTGATTTTCTTACTCAGTACTCCTTCGTTTTCAGGGCTTCTACACCGTCTACAGGAATCTTTTTGAGTCCATTGTTAAGAAAGAGCTGGAGCACCGTAGGATGGAAAACGAGGAAGAGGAAGAGGAGTTTCCTTCGTTTGGAGACTCTCAGAGTGATTATGATACAGTAAGTCCCAGGCACATGTATAACTTTGTGTTTTACATGTGTTTAACACATAAAGAGAAAGGCAGTTTCACAAACACGCTTCCTTTTTTTGTAGTACATGAACATGTAAGGCTAACATGTGTCCCTAACCAGTGCCCGCGTTGTAGGTGGTCCACGAGTTTTACGCCCACTGGCAGAGCTTCTGCACTCGTAAGAACTTTGCTTGGAAAGAGGAATATGACACGAGGCAGGCGACCAACCGATGGGAGAAAAGGGCCATGGAGAAGGAGAACAAGAAGACCAGAGACAAGGCCAGGAAGGAGCGAAATGACCTGGTGCGGCAGCTGGCTGCCTTCGTCCGCAAGCGGGACCGCCGAGTGCAGGCCCACAGGAAGCTGCTGGAAGAGCAGAACGCCGAGAAGATCAAGAAGGTGGAGGAGCTGAGGCGGCAGCAGAAGCTCAAACAGGCCAAGTAGGTGGAGACGCAGACGCAGGCTCGGGTTCCTCTGCTTGTCCTCACGTTCACTCTGTTCTGTTTGTCCATCCAAGACTGGCTGAGGAGTACAAGGAGCAGAGCTGGGCGGCCATGTCTGAACTGGAGAAGGAGCTCCAGCAGATCGAAGCGGAGTACGGGGAGGAGTTTGGAGATGTGTCTGAAAGTGAGGAAGATGAGGTGGACATGCAGGAGAACATTGGAGATGGCGGAGGAAGAGGCAAGTGGGATTAGGACAAGACTGCACCTGCATAGTGGTTCCACATGGCAAAGAGGGAATGATTATCAGAAGTGTCCCAGCATGCAATGCTCCCAGCTGTCCTAACTGAAGGAAACAAAGCCACTGGAAGTCTAGAGTGACGTTTTCCAATAATGCTCAGTTTCTGAGTGTAACCCAAACTCAATTTCCCTTTTGATGAGGTTTATAATCTGAATAAAGTTGAGCAAAAACTCCCTGCAGTCGGTTTAAACTCCCACAGAAGAACGCTCAGGGTTTCTGATAGTTTCAGGACTTTGCTCGATGACCAAAACCCCCACAGAACATTTTTCTCCTCCGCATTTTTCTTTTCTTTTATCCAAACTCTCCTGAAGGTTCTGAACATCTGAAAAGGCGACAAGCTCCCAAGACGTGCCAGCAGGGTTAGGAACGATGGTTTATTTGTTTGAATTTCAAAGCACAGTGAGGCGCTCTTCACAGTAAAAAGTGAAGGCCGTGTCTCAGACTGAATTTTTGTAGTCTTATTGTTTTAACTAACATACTTTGAGATTTTTGGCATTCTCACACGGTTTGTCTTCCATTCATGTTCAGATCACTCTGGAGAGTTTGGATGAAAGTTATTAAAAAATAAAAACAGAATGAGAAAAACCTCCAGGAGTTTGGGTTTAGAATTCAGGTAGAGACATTTATCAAACCCTCAAGGAAAAAAAATGAGTGCTCTTGTGCATTTTTATCATTGTGAATAAGACAGTTATATCCTGTAATATTTCTCAGTCCCACTCCGATCATCATTTGATGTCATAAAAGCATTCCCAGTGATCTTTTAGCCATGATTATGCCGCTTTTAGACAAAATAAAGAAAACCTGTGTCGTTTTCTTGGGCATAGTTTCTGCAAAGCAGCAGTAGTTCATTAGAAATTCACCTCTAAGTTGTCGTAAAGCAACCCCGCCCCCTTCCCGTCACCCATCTGTTTACACGTTCTCCTGCTCCTGTAGGGAGCTTGTGGCCCGCGCGGTGCGCTTTGAATGAAATACTCCGAAATGCACTTTCAGGCGTAATTTTCTTAATGTGTCCTCCATTTTCGGAAAAATACCACACCACCATGAAGACGATCTACGTTTAAATAAACAGCAGATTCATCATTTCCTGGTTAATATCTGGCGTTTCTGTTACTGCATCAACCCTGTGGTTATCTGAACAGCTTCAGTGGGGACAGGACCACTGAGAGGCGGCCGTCGCTCCTGTTGTTTTAAGACTGACCTGACAGATCTCCAGATGTTGAAAACATGTGATTAAAACATGTGATTAAAAAAAAACCCCCACTTGCTTTCCTACTTTAGCTAATAAATAAATGAAAGGTTGAAATCGCTTTGTGTGAAGAATCTAAGCAAGGCGGATAGAAAGGGACAAAAACTGTTGACAACACCTCATATTTAAGAAATAAAAGCAGGAATTATGTTTGGACTTTTGTTTGAGAAGATGAATCCAAGTTTTCCCATCAGTGAAACCCCTACTGCCTTAAAGTCCCGCTCCGATCCTCTTGAGGTCTATTTTAAAACCGTTCCCAGTAGTCTTTTCATTACAATTAGCCCATATTTTAAAGCCAAAATCGAAAAACGTCTGCTGTTTTCCAGGACATAGTGTCTGTAGAGCGGCAGTAGTTCATTAGAAATTTGCTTCAACTCCGCCCCCCTTCCCTTTGCCATTGCTGAGAGCTCAGACCAGGGAGCCCAGCATATTTTCTACATCACAAATGAGATTATTTTTTTTAAAGGCATTTTTTCGTCTGCTCCTGATTCACAAGGATTTGAATAAAGAAAATACACAGAGATGCACTTCAGATCTTATCAAAAACAAAAATACATTTTAATCAGAGTGGGTCTTTACACATCAGAAATGCTGCAAAGTTGAACAACTTCTTGGTATTTTTTTTGCCCTCCTCCTCACAGACACAGAGCAGCTAAACGGCAGCGACCTGCTGCTGGACGATTACGATGATCTGTACTGCCCGGCCTGTGATAAATCCTTCAAATCGGATAAAGCGTGAGTGCTCCTCTGGTCTCTGCGCCCTTCCCCACATTTATCTGAATAATTCTGTAATTTCATTCATCACGGGGATCCTAGTGTCAAGATTACGAATGCCTTCATTTACACCTCACGTCGTCAATAAGAGCGTGGCACTTTAGCGGTTGATGTTTAGGTGACGTTTTGCATTCTTGCCCGTTAGTAATAATCTTCTGAGATGTTCTTTCTTTTCTTTTTTTGCAGTCAGCACTAATGGGCTCAGTTATGTAGTGTAAAAAGACAAGGCCAGCCTATATCTCTTGAACTCTTTTGATATTTAAAAATTCTGTCTGACCGTTGAAGCTTTCACCTGCCGGATTTATGCGTTATCCTTTAGATGTGAATCCGGAACCTTTTCATTGAACTCCACTTTTTCCACTTTGTGTATTCTAACATCGGTTTCCGACATTTTTCTCTTCCTCAAATCTTTTCGTCACCTCTTTTCTTCTCTTTCTCTGAAGAATGAAGAACCATGAAAAGTCCAAAAAGCACAGAGAGATTGTGGTGCTGCTGCGGCAACAGCTGGAGGAAGAGGAGGACTCGCTGGCTTTGAACGGCGACGGGAGCAAGGACGCAGGAAACGAGAACGAGCTGGAAGAGGGGGAGGAAGAAAAGCAGAGACAAAGGTGAGGTCGGCCTTTATGTCGCGGTACTTGGAAGAACTTGATGACTTTCAGCCTCAGGTGAAGTGGCCTCTTTGTCTCTGCAGGCTTTCAAAAAAACAAAAGAGGAAAAAGAAGCAGCAGAAAGTAGCGGAGGTGAGGCGGTGATCAAGCGGTGGCCGGTTCAATTTCTCCAAAAAAAGTTCCAAAGAACTCCTTTTTTTGTTTCCCGCATAGAAAAACCCTCTGGAGGAGGAGGACGGAGAGAAGGAGGAGGAGGAGGAGGAAGAGAAATCTACCTCCTGCAAGGAAGATGCCGCTGAGAAATGGGCTGACGCTGCAGAGCCAGAGACACCGGATAACCTCTCTCCCACCGAGGTCAAGGGGTCAGTTTTTCTTTCACCAGCTCCGTCTTCCAAGAAAGAAGTTTGTGACGTAACAGAGTCAAATGACTGTTTCCTTAACTGGAGGATCAGTGTCGGACTGTTAGACTTATGAGATCCAACACCTCTCTGTTCATGTTTCTTTAACTTACTTTATACATTAAAAAAAAATTGAAAAATTACTTCAGTGGCAAAAAGATTTCTGTGCGATCTTTACTTTTTAACTCATGCTGCAGGTGAAGTACAAACTGTTATAATTAAAGACCCACTCCAAACACAATTTTGTGTTTTCAGTGTTTTTAACACATTCTTGTAGCGGTTTACTTATTATGGAGGACATATACAAAGATTATTAAGCTTAAAATTGCATTTCTGAGTATTTCTTTATTCAAATTTTTGTGAATCAGATGAAGAATGCTGTTGTAAAAAGTGTGTAGCAGTGACATAGGTGCAACAAGCTCCCTGCTCCATTCCGATGGTGAAGAGGTGAATTTCTGTTGAACTACAGAAACTATGTCCTAGATAATGTTTTATTTTTGTCTAAAAATGTCAAAAAATGGCAAAATCATAATAAAAAGTGCAATGGGAACACTTTAAAAATAGATTGAAAGATGATCAGAGTGGGGCTTTAAAGAAAGTAATGTATAAAAAGAAGTAGGAGATAAAATGTGTAGCTTCTTTTGCCCCTTGACTTTAGTGTGCTAAGTCTCTCAAATGCAACACTAGCTCTTAAAAAAGTTTGGTTGAAAAAATCCACTGTAAGAGATGGGGCTGGTGGACCTTCAAGTCCTTTTTTATCTTAGAAAATGTTTAAAATGTTTATTTTGTTCTCACTGCATTTGGATCACATGGCAACAGAGTGCTTGATGTACAAGGATGCAAATTGTAGAAATCAGAACAGTGTGTATTTCCATCGTGTATCTTCAGTTGGGACCATGGACTGTATGAAATAATGGACTGAGTGACTCGTCCCCTTTGCGTTCCAAACAGGAAGTACCTGCTGGCTCCAAGAAGCCAAAATCCCATAGACTCAGATGCCTCAATAAAAGTATGTGGGCTCACGTCAAACGTTGTGGTAGGGGTGTGGACCTCCAACAAGCTCACTCCTGATTGGAGATAGTGGTTGCCTTAGAAATGTTGACTCAGGCAGACTTGGACCAACGTCTGTCCCTAATATGGCAGCGTCCATATCGCGAAACAATGACCACTGAATTGACTTTCTTTGGGCTATTTTCTATGGCTGACGTCACACTCACTCTGTCCTGGTCCCGTATACACTCAATGGTTGGGACACTGTTGGTTTGGGGTTCATGCAGCAAATCGGTTTACCTGGAGCTTGCAGACACCTTTCTGTCCATTAATGGCAAACATTTTCTTCCCAGCAGCTCTGGTAAAACAAAGGGAAAAAAGGGCGGCGGTAAAGAGAAAACGAGGAATGCAAAGTCCCAAAATGCTGATGAGGTTTCTGAGGTTTGTACTCTACATTAATATTTTTTTTTTTCTTAAAAAAAGTTTGTAGAGATACATTAGTGTTTATTTACTCCAGCAAACTTCTTCACCATTATATTTTTCCCCTCACATCTTTAAAACAAGTTTCCGTCTCTTTCATTTTTGAAACCTTTTTTCATTTTTCCTTTCAGAAAGAAGTAAACCTCCGCTGTGTCACCTGCAACTATGAGTTTGCCACTAGAAACAAGCTGTTCGATCACCTGAAGTCGAGCGGCCATGCCACCGCACTGTCCTCAAATGTTCTACAGAGCTCCGCCAGCAAGAGCAAGAAAGACAAGAAGAAGAACAGATAACGCAATAATAAAAATACACTGAGGTGTTCGGAAACACCAAACCTAAAGACTGAGCACATGTACCTTTTTAAAAGGTTAGAATAATAACCAATTTTACCACGGTCGATGTAAAAGAGTTTGACTATTTAAAAAAAAAAAAATGTTTTTTTTATTGTAAATGATCAATGTCTCCACCGAGTTCTGCTGATCAGAAAGCTCGAGGTTGTGCTGCATCTGTGCAGGTATTGAAAGATGAGATAAGATAGGTAGATATAATAGATAAATGGTATTTTATTTTTCATTCCCAAAAGAAATTTAAAAATTGCCCAGATGCTTTTGTCAGCAACACTTTCACAATTAAAACACAATAAACCATAAAATGTAAAAAAAAAAAAGGTAAATTCAGTGAGGTGATACTAGATGTTTGTGTTCATCAAACCTTTCGATTCATTTAGACTTATTGAAGAAAACATTCCGATTCAAATGTGAATTTATTTTGAAAAATTACCAAAAATCATCCGTGTTTACTCTGTTTTATCTCTTATGTGACACTTCAATCTGTGCCAAGCATCGCCTTTGAGTGGACTTTCATTGACTAGCAGATGAAAAGCTCGAGTTTTTGTAAAATTAAAGTCATTTGCGAGATGTGCTCAAAGGCGAGATGTGCTCAAAGGCCCGTCAGCGCTGACGGGTGTGAAACCACCAATGACCTTTAAAAGAATGCTACTAATTTGTGCATCACCAGGACGTCTGAATGGAACTGAGTTTTTAGGTTTCTTTGCTCTTCTTTTTGCCATTTTTCTCTGCATCTTCTATTTAAACTTCTACTTCTTTAGTCTTCTAATCGTTTGGGGTCACAGGTCGTGACCACCAGCAGACGGAAGGCACGGTTCATGTGAAATAACTGGAAACATTTCATATTCTAATAGATCTTACAAAAATAAAACAGCACAAGATGAGATGAAAATGTGAAAAATTAATCAGGAGCACTTCGCTTTCAAGCTAAATATGTTTGTTCAGTTTCCTCAAAAGTATCTCTGCTGAAGCTAGAAATGACAGGAGAATAAAAGAAAGCTGCATTTTCCGAGACAAATTTGAACTAAAGTGAGTATTTTGTACACGCACTCGGCTTTCAATGCTGCTGTTAAAGATTAGAATTAGTTTTTTTTCAAGCAATCTTTAGCAAGTATTGCTAAAGAAGACAAAAGAAATGGAAAAAAGATAAGGCAGTTCTGAAAGCAAAAGGGGGTCCAACCCGGTACTAGCAAGGTGGACCTAAATCCTTGGTGGCATAGATTCAACAAGGTACTGGAAAGATTCCTCTGAAGGTTTGGTCCATATTGACATGATAGCATCCCACAGTTGCTGCAGATTTGTCAGCTGCACATCCATGATCTCCCGTTCCACCACATCCCAAAGGTGATCTGTTGGGTTGATGTCTGTTGACTGTGGAGGCCGTTTGAGTCCAGTGAACTCATTGTTATGTTTAAGAAACCAATCTGAGATGATTCCAGCTTTATGACATGGTGCCTTATCCTGCTGGAAGTATATAGTTTTCCCAATTTTCTATTGTCTAATTATGGTGAACTTGTCAATTATTGTCAGTTTCCTGTTCTTAGTTGACAGGAGTGGCAGCCAGTGTGATCTTCTGCTGCTGTAGCCCATCTGCCTCAAGGCTGGACGTGTTGTGCCTTCAGAGATGCTCTTCTGCAGACCTCGGTTGTAATATTTGAGTTATTGTCATTTAATACGCCTTTCTTCCCCATTCTAATGCTCAGTTTGAACTGCAGCAGATTGCCTATATGCCTAAATGCATTGATGCATCAAATGCATGAAACTTGGGATGATTTCTAATTTTCTAAAAAGAAATTCTGTTTATGCTGTTTTTGCTTTTGTTGGCATAAACAAAAAAATCCTCACACTTTATTGGTGCATTCAACATTTTGTGAAAAGCTTTAGACATGCCCCACAGAAAAGTTAAAGATTGAAGTTAAGAAAAAAAAGATTTATTACGTTCTTTTTGATTCATCATAAGTTTTTTTAGATGTCAAAATTAGATTTATAATTGCAATGGGTTCACTTGAATGTTTTAAGCATTTCTGACAAAAAAAAGCCAATTACTGCAGTACACTTAAAGCCTTTAATTGAAGAAAGAAAGTCGTCACTGTGGCTTGAGTCATCTACTTCATAAAAAAGTACTAGATCCCAGACTATGACAAAATAAGACTTCAGACAAAAACACACAAAAAAAATTGTCATTCCCCCTAGACCCTGCTTTATTGGCCCATCTATTTTTTATTTTATCTGTGTGAGCTGAAGCTTTTGTGGCAAAGGAAGAGAAATATAATATGGAAGACATGAAGCCTCACAAATGGTTGCCAAGATGGGGTCTATTTTCAGTAGAGACTGGAGCTAGTGTGGACTACAAGATGATTACAGATATTCATGTTTTTTCACCATTACCATTTGGCTTTGATGTGTTTTTTTTTTCTGGTAAAGTCATACATTTGATCTACAGAAACCACAAATGAAGCCTCTGAAATTTATGTTCCTTTACCTCTGTTTCCTAATAAAAAATATTAGTAATGTCTCAAATGTATGTTGCCTCTAATATAAATGTTTTTTTTTGTTCTTAATATAACCAATGTTCAAGTGTTTTTAGTTTTCAGGAGTTGTGGGTTTTTAGTGTTCTCAAAGATGTTGACCGGCCTGTGGATTGTGGTAAAGAACGGAAATAATAGAATTGGCTGAATGCACTCGAGGATCGGATCATGAAGGACCAGTTGGGCCGTAGCAATTAAGTGGGGACGGTGCATTTGAACATCCAACTGCTCATGTTCTAGCAACAAAGAAATTCTTCTGTAAAAGCCTCACAAGGCCCATCTCTGTATGTGTGCAAGGCCGAGTGCTATAAGCAAAAAAAATAAATAAAACATATTACTGTTAAATGTTTTCAATGTTTGCCATCAATTGGCCATTCTGCTGGCATGACGTAAAGAAGCTCTTATTTTGTATTGAATAGTCCTGTCTGCAAACTGTTTTCATTTAGTGAAAAGGAAAATAACTTGTTGATTTAAAAAAAAATGAAAATGCAGGAAGAAACTTATTTGTGATGTGCACTGCATGTCAAGGTGTGTCAGCTGAGAAAAAGCAAGACACTTTTCTATACACTTTTTGTACAAATTTCCTTGTATTATTGGCCTAAGCATTTTTTCCACCCCCTTTAACAAACACATAACCCTTGTGCTATCCTAGGCACTTTACCATTGGGAGTTGGGTCATCTAGACCCACTAGACAGTGCGCTGAACCTTTTTTCTTCAATGATTTGTGATCTTCACTGGTGTCCATGGATTACATGAAATCTTTCCACCTTTGTCATGGTAGGGAGAACACGTCAATGTAAGGGTGGGGTCATCTAAGATAGCACAAGGGGTTAAACATATTTCATTGAGTTAAATGAAGCAGGCTTTTGGAAATATTTATGCTTGCAGATGAGGCTAATGTGTATCTGGCGCATCATGACCCTGGAAGAAAGTTGCATCCTAGTTTAAAAACAACAACACCTGAGGCCAATGTCACTTCTGTTGTGAGTTAGGTGCTTTATTTTTCAAAGATTTTTTAACAGTTCCTTTTCTTTAAATAACAACGAAAGCAACACTGATTTTAAACGTATTTTTGACATTTTGTCTTGACATAAACTATTAACATAAACTATTAACATAGGTTTTGTTGGCGCAATTCAACCCTTTTTACTTTAAATAACCGACAAATTGTTGTTCAAATTTTCACATCAGGACTGAGTTAAAAAAATGATTATTCAAATCAATCCAAATTTATAAAATGTGAAATAGATTTATTAAACCCATAAAGCAACTTTCTTTATTACTTTTTTTGTTTTAATATTTGCTCTTAATATAAAAACTGATTTTATTTAAATAAAAATGTTGTCTTTGTTCAGTTTCTATAAATAGCTATAAGAAATTTCCTAAATGGAAATTTGACACATGGATTCATCTTTGATTTAATTGTATTGAAATCAAATTAAATGGCAACATTTTGATTTTAAATTGATTTAGTGTCAGAATGAGGTCCATTCCCTGTTCCTATGCAGTTCCCCACACTATTAAAATCTGACAAAGACATTCCTCTCGACCAGTGTTTTTCAACCAGTGTAGTGTGCTGTGGGAAATTACCCATTTTCACTGATCTAAAAACATTTCCCATCTCCAGGATATCAGCTCTGTGTTCATCCAAACAGGCCCTAATAAAACACAGAGTAGTTAGGAATATGAAAGATCATAAAATACTTTTTTCTTTGTGTTAATTTGACTCTATTAAAGACACTTTGATAAGAATGGCGGTACCGTGATTGCAGCTTTAGCTCTGTTTTCGGAAAAGTCCCGCCCCTTTAACTGTCTCCACCAATCATTCTTGGAGGCTTTATCACACTTCATCAGTCTGAGCAATCAGAAGTGGTTAAAGTCTTCACTTCCTTGTTCAGTTTCTGCTCATAAAGTCTTTCAGTTCCAACAAAAATAACAGCTAAAGCTCGTCTTTAGCGGTGTAGCTTTCTGCAGGATCCGGTGTCAGACCGTGGAAAAACAATAAAGCTCAGAGAGTGTCTGCGATCGGCGGCAGATTCGCACTACACATCTCCCATGATGCATTAGGTTAAACCAGTGCTTCTCAATTATTTTTTGCAAGGCCCCCCTAGGAAAAAGAAAATGTTTCGTAATAGTATGAAATGTAAATTGATCTCAAACATTAACACAGCAGCATCAATATATTTAACGTCTTTAGTCTGAAGAAATAGGTAAAACATTGTGCTAATTTTTTCCCCCAAAACGATCTATTGTTTATTTATGATCTCAAAAAGTGCAGCTGTTTTCCTGCATCATCTGCTGTCTAACTAAATGACAGGCAGACAGAAAAAATACATTTATGGAAAATAAAGACACGTCATAAAATGTCTACAATAGTTAATAAAGAATGACATCATTAGAATGAGCTGAGTAATCTAAAGGCACGCCATGGTCCTGTTCAGCCCTCTGGGTGCGCCGTTCCCCCTCGCAGCCTGAGCCCACTACCCCTCCCCTCTCCTTCTCACTGCGTGTGACAGGAGACAGGAGCAGCTGCAGGGACAGCAGTTCAAAGTTTCAGGCTGTTACAAGCTCTGTCATATAACAGATAATAGAAAACCAATAGTGGCGCAGATTTTTTTCCAAGCACTGAGCCCCCCCCCCCCCCCCCCCCCCCCCCCCCCCGTTACATTTTCGCCCCATACTACCTGTATAGTGCACTATAGTGTGTAGTGAAGGAATTCGGACACAACTATTGACTTCTATTGAGAAATTGAAAACAGCTTTTACGCAGTCATTCTATCTGTCAGAATAATCGTTCTTGCACTGCTACCTGTTGTTACAAATACTTTTTCTTTTTTAAACATATTTTTTCACATATTTTGTGTCCGAATCTACAATTCCAAAATCCAGTGACCTGGAAGTCTGCAACTATCAATGCTCAATAGATTGACAAAATAGACCATAATGCACTGAGTTTGAAAAAAAAAACAAAACATTTTGAATTAATTTGTAGAACCCATCCAAGTTTTCATCATGAGAACACAGTGGATTCATAAATGGGCTTCATAAATTTTTTGGTGAAATCAATTATGTCACATTTGCCTTTAAAAACAAAAAGTAGTGATCGTGGTGTCCAAATAACTTTCAAAATCCACGGCACTAGATAATCCCGCACTATCAGTGTAAAGGGGTAATGAATTAAAAAGTAATAAATTATTGAAATTTAATTACTTTGACAGAAATGGAGTAACATAACGAATTACAGTTTAAATTTCGGTAATTAAATAACAATGACTGGACTACAGAAACCCTCATTACTGCATTACTCACATTTAGGAGCAGTGAAACCATAAGTGACTAATACAACAAATTAATGTGTAAACAGTTGGCTCTGACATTGTCCCTTGGCAAAATGAAACATCCAGTAATGAAAGCAGAACAATCAATTACCGTACTCTTTATAAGTACTTTACCCAACACTGCGCACTATATTGTTGTTGTTTTTTTGTAGTTAGGGACATAGCCTCAGTTTTATGTATAGCGGCCCTAAAGTAAGGCCACCGTACTTGTGTTTGTCAGACCCAATATGTAATCAAATACAGCATTCTCTATTTTATATTTATTACAACTCTTTCTACCCATCCAATATGTTATTTAACCAAACAAGGAGCAGCGATAAACCAGAAGACTTTGTGACTGAAAGTGATTTTGAAAAGGGCTGCTTCTCCTTGACCTTGACAACCAACTACTTCAGCCCTGCACTTGACTCTACAGTGCTTTGTGTGGGACAAATAAGTTCTTTGTGGAATAATAGAAAGGAGACTATATAATTTAAAGGCCAGGGTGAAGGTGAGTGTTACTGTAAAAGCACACCAAGTCCCCAAGTCTAAGCTTACAATAAATGGTTTATTTTGTGTAACATTTTCTATGACGAAGAAAAGGGCTGATGTTTGTTAAAAAAAAAAAAAGAAACTCATCCAAAGCTCTTATTTTGACATTGAAAAATTCTGTGGTTTTTTTTTTTTTTACATTTTGCTTAGGTTTTGGGGATTTCTGTCTTGCCAGATGGGTTAGATCCAGCAAATCATGCCCTATATTTTTGGATTGATTCATTCTATTGTGCTTACCAATGTCAAAGCCATTTTGAGTGGCTAATGAAGCTCTGCAAAAATTTAGGTCTGTTGGGTTTTTTTGAGTTGCAAACAAGGTTGAGTGTTCAAATGCCACCGTGACATGGACAGTTCTATTGAGTTGGGAGCTAGTGTAGTAACAGTAATTTTTGTTTTAGCAGTATCAGACTGATTTCTTTATCTGTTACTGATGAGGTTGGGAGTTACAGGTATTGTGAATACTCTAACTTGTAGCGTGTTACAAACAAGTTCTAGAATTACTAGAATTTTAATAGTAAAGTCTGACTGACTGATGGACTTATCTCTGACTCTTCTGTCTCTTCTGTCACCCTATAGTTTGATGCCTTATTTATGACATCCGTTTGAAAATAGACCATTTGTTTGACAGAAGTGCCTTGTTAGCGAGGAAAATACAGAAACATTTTTTAATGGTAACCCACTGTAATTTCATCCATTTTTAGAACCAGTTTGATCCTTCTCGGGGTCATGGGGTTGCTGGAGCCAACCCAGCTACTATTGAGTGAAAGAAACACCCAGAACAGAACAGGTCACTAGTCTGTTGCAGGGCCACACACTGACATGCACACCTAGGGGCAATTTGGAGTAACCCATTAACCTATGAAGCATGTTTTTGGATTGTGGGAGGAAGCTGGAGTGCCTGCAGAAATCCCACACATGCACAAGGAGAACAGGCAAACTCCACACAGAAGGGTCCCAGCTGGGACTTGAACCAGGGCCTTCACCCTGTGAGGTGAGAGATCTAACCTTTATGCCATTGTGCAACCCCTTAGGTGTCAAATGAATTATTTTGAAAAGATTTATAATATGTATTCTGTCTAGGATACATTTTTTCCCATTTCCTGCATAGGAGGCCCATCATGTTATTCTAACTCAGAATTATTCTATTGCGTAATGCTCTTAAATGATACTGGTTAAAGATCTGAGTTCTTTGTGTTTTGGGGGAAAAGAGGAAGAATAAAGAATTATGCTTGAGATAATCTGCTCAGTTTAAAAGAACAGAATGTCAGGAACATGTCCCACGTTTTCAGGTAAACTTGTGGTCTCCTGAGCTCTGTCTAAATAGACAGCACACCAGACATCTCTAGCTGTAACTTGCAGAAGGAGAAAAATGCTCCCCATTTGCTACAGTCTTCAAATGATATGTTTGGGACTTTATGGATTGGTCAAGATGTTTAAGAAGCAGGTTGGAAAAAAGACAGAGTACTTTGTTGTTGTTATTTTGAAGGACAGAGACACCAGGCAACAATGGATTCAGTTTTGGTATTAACAGAAAGCTTTGTTTCATACCTTGTGAAAGTTGTTTTTTTGTTGCAGAACAACTTTAAGACTCTCTGATGAAAATTGTGTTCTTGGTGTTTCTAATATGTTCTTGTGGCATTTTTCTGATGATGGAGGACATAAATAAAGACAATTAAACTAAAAAAGGCAATATTGAGTTTGTCTTTATTCAAAACATTGTGAATCAGGAGCAGATGAAAGATTGCCATTGGAAAAAACATGTAGCTGGGACCTAGAAGCTACTACGGCAAGCCACAAGCTCCATTCTGATGCGTCCACTTGTAAACTAGATCCATGTATGTTTACGATTCCCCCCATCTGAGCTGCCACCTGGCTCAAAACTGTACGACTGCATAGCTCCAATATTGATCACTGTTTTTGTTGCATCGGAAGGGGGAAGGCTAACAGTCTTGCCCCTAGCTCAGAGGCGAATTTCTACTGAAACTATGTCCAACTCCTGATTTCAGTGGTGCTGTGGCAATATCAAAAACTATTTGTAGGGAAAGAAAATCAAACTATCTTTTAAATGTATATGTTTTTTAAACTAATACAAAATTACTGCTGGTTTAAAGGTAAATAGACTGAAAGCAGCCTCTTTACCATAAGCTGGATTGAGTGGCTAAGTCTTCAAACAAGTGATACGTTTCTCTATCTCCAGGCAAAAACACATCTTTATCACAGAGTTTTTTAGATGTCAAGCAAGCATCAAGTGTGTTGTTCTACTTTAATTGAAGTACAGGATGAGGAGCACGCCATCATAAACGCACAACAAAGCTGGAATGACAAAACTGCATCAAATGCATTCTTTAAAAAAACACGGTGATGGGAAAAACAAGATGCTTTTTAGTTGGGCCAAAGGAAGCAACAACTTAAGAGAAAAGCACAAACAAAGGAACCCATGTTTCCGTTCACTGGTGGCTCAAACAGAACTTTCAGTTGACACAACAAAGAATTTCCTCAGGCTGTGCGTTTCGAACACCGTAAATAAATACATCAGTGCCATGTCATCAGGGAAAGTACAGCACAGTAATCATTTCACTTGATTGATGCATTAGTGCTGTCAGGTCATTGTAGCCATCTTCAGAGTAAATTGTATGAAGCGATGTTTTGATAGACATACATTTCTTATTAAAAATCTTTTACATTTCCGACACATTTTTCTTTAC
The DNA here is from genome assembly GCF_053564925.1 of Oryzias latipes. Classification (NCBI taxonomy): domain Eukaryota; kingdom Metazoa; phylum Chordata; class Actinopteri; order Beloniformes; family Adrianichthyidae; genus Oryzias; species Oryzias latipes. The sequence goes on along the minus strand of NC_136248.1, from coordinate 23,224,218 downwards.
ATGTGTAATAAAACTTCAATTAGAATTCTGTTTTCACATGGCGAATGTGGAGCCACATCAGGAATGCTATTATATTAGTGGAATTAAATGAGATTTTTGTCACAGAGCTTATCTGTAAAGCAAGATAAGGTTTGTTTACAGTAAACATATCCCTATTATGTCATTTTTGTGCACAGTGTGGTTCCTCCCAAAAATGTTCACATTTTAATCACCCAGAGTAGTTCATACTGAACTTGGAAAATAAAACGTGTAGTATGCTCCTCCTTAAAAAGCATCAATCATCCATAGATTGCTCAAAAAGCTTCTGTAATTTTGAATATGTTGTTCATTTGCAATGGTAATTACATGTAAATCCAATAAATTGTTTCTGAAATATTCCATCTCACTATACTTCCCTTAAAGGAGAGGATCAGGCCTTCAGGTCCAATGAGTTTGAACTACCTTTTGTAAAACATATGTGCACGTGTTTGTGAACCTTGAATCCCAGCAGTGATTTCCTCCCCACAGACTCCTGAACACGTCAAGGGACATGACCTGTTTATTGGACTAAAAATGAGCCAGCTGTGCCAATTTAATAAAAATAGTCTCAAATATTTACACATGTAAAAAGACAAATCCATCCAGGGAACACTTGGGCCGAATCCGAATTCCTTCCCTACCCCCACGGCTTCTTCATAACCTTACATCTAGTCCTCTAAAGGGAGAGGTATGGAAAAATAAGTCGTTTTGTCGGAAATCCTTCACTGCTGACTGTATGGTGCACTATATAGTGCGTTTGCCATTTTGTAGAGCTGTCCGAATCTACAATTCCAAAATCGAGTGACCTGGAAATTTCCCAGAAGTCCCTGAAGAAGATTCAGCGTGCATCGATGCTCACTAGATCAGCGAATATAGACCACAATGCATTGCGTCTGAACAATTTTTGCCAAAAAAAATGAATGTATTTTTTTAAAAAAACATCAACATTTTTATCTTCCGAAGACAGGTGACTCATAAGTAATCATTACTAAACGCTCATATTAATTACATTTTAACTTTGTAAAATCGATGAAGTCATATCCGCCGTTTAAAAAAAATAATTAGTGAGCATGGTATTCGAATTGCTTTTAAAATCCAGGGCACTCGATAGTCCCAGGGCACTCGATAGTCCCGGACTATATAGTAGTTAGACGGTAGTGGAAAGATCTTCGAATTCGGACATGACTCCCACTTGGTGACGTCATGAATAATCGCCGGTCAGGCACGTCAGCACGGAGCTGCTAGTGCTCGGAAAAAACCCAACCACATCGGTTTGATAACTTTAAAAAGGTCATGCTAAAACAAAAAGTCATAACTTCCATTTAAATGTAAGCTTTCCTGCATCAAAGCATGAAAAACACTTCTCCACCGCAACACAGTACGGCGTGAAACACACGACATCTCTCCACTGTTAGGGTTAGCCCTTAAAAAAATTATTTCAGAAAACCCTACCCCCCCAAATGCCCCTACAATTGGAGGTATGGGGAGAAGCCATAGGGGAAGGGGAAGAATTCGGATTTGGCTTTAAGTTTATTTGTGAAGTTACACTAGCGTACAAATAAAGTAGCTGCAGACTCCTGCTCTGGAGCTTAATGGAAAAAACAAGTTTCCACTTGAGAGGAATTTCAGCCCACGGTGTGCATGTTTCCGTATCATATTTATAAGCGCACACACAAAACATTTATACTATTCCAAAAGTTTCAATAAGGGCTTACGTTTTTTCCACTTCATTATTCTCTTTCAAATGTACCTGTAAACATTTGAAGGTCATCTGTAATGTACTGGCAGCACCTTATAGCAATTAAGTCTTTTCAATGCTTAAGGCACTGAAGGCTCCTTATGGTAAGGACTGAAAGTAAATGTGATGGTGGAATGTTACAGTGAAAGCTGGCAATCGGGATAGAGAATGCATGGAGGACCTGAAGGGTCTTTGAAATAATAATGCAGCCTTTTGATAATAATAATGCAGCCTTTTGATGATGATTAATGATTTTAAAATGATAATCCTACTTGGTCATATACAGATGACCAACTAGGATTTACAATGTAATTTTTTTTATCCAATAAAAAATATATTGCAAAGTGGTGTTTGATCTCAGTAGCTAAGCAGGGTCAGGCATGGTTAGTCTTTGGATGGGAGACCAGCTAGGACTGTTTATAAAAGTTACAGCAACCACATGGGGACACTTTCCAGAGTTTCCATGTGGTGGTCCCAAGTCTTATTATTCATGATTGAATGACCCCAAAAGGTTTCAATTTAATAACCCTGTTAAATGTTTCTAAAAAAAAAACTTATTTACTGCCATCCATCTTCCCACTTGATCCCGTTTTGGAGTCACTGGGTTGCTGGAGCCTATCCCACGTACTGTTGGGCAAAGGCAGGATACACCCTGAACAGGCATCCAGTCCATTGCAGGGCCACACAGTCATACCATATGGATAGTTTAGAATGACAAATTAGCCTGTGAAGCATGTTTTTGGGAGGAAGACATAATATCCAGAGAAAGCCCACACATGTACAAGGAGAACATGCAAACTACACACAGAAAGGTCCCAGGTGGATTGAACCAGGGCCATCTCAGTCTTAGCTCAGGGCGCTAACCTCTGCACCACCACTTAGCTAAACTGCTTTACATTATACCTAAATTAGAAAATAATTCATTTCAAAGACTCAAAAAGGTAATTCCCTTTTCTGTTTATTTCATTTTCTCAGTTTCAACTCGTTTTAACAGCTGGATTTATTTAATTTTTTGTCTCCATTTAGCTGATTTTTATCAGATAATTTGTTTTTTTCTTGGTTTCTTTTTTCAAACCATAATGTGTCTTTTTGGTGTTTCTTTAACAGTAATACCTTCTTTCGGTGCAGGACTTGTTTCCCTGTTGACATGGCCGGCCCTCCCTATACGCGAATTACGCAGCCGCGTAGGGCCCCCGTCACCACCAGGGCCCCGAAGTGGCGACAAAAATAATATAAAAAAGACCCAAATCTGGCAACCCATTTCATAGAACCTCCGTACCAACGTGCGCTCTGAATGTTGTGCAAAAGAAAGTTGCCTGCACTTTGATGATCCCCCCTGTCAGCACACCTGAACCAATCTGGCAACCCAAATAATGACGTTACACCACTCTTAGCAACGATTGGTCAACATATTTGCATCTGAGCCTGGCACAGTGTGCATTTACGAGAGGAGTTTGTATCAATAAAGTTGGGGAAAAGAAAAAAACAAGCACATTTTGTCACGCTGATCAAAGCGACAACAAGAGAACTTCATGCCACAGAAAAAGATGAAGAACTTCAACACCAATCAAAAGGTAAGTTTGGAAGATGTTGGGGCCGTATTTTTTACATTATCCAGTCTTTCTGTGCAGCTGCGCAATTTTTACGTAAGATACTAATTGATCCGAGGTGAAGTTTCCACACATAACGACCCCGTTTGTCGTAATTTCCAATGGAAAACTCGAAACTAATTCTGATTCAGTTTCTTCTTCTGCTCTCAAAAAGTATCAAAAATATTGGAGGTTGTGCAGCGTCCACATCCCAAGATGATCCTGACTTCACTGAAGATGTCATCTCAGGTAATTTTAAAAGCATGTAAAGTAATTAAAAAAACAGTGTCTGCATAACCCCTTTTTCATAAACAGCAGCTGAAAAGTATGGTGCCCAAACTGTTCATAATTAAATTAATAAATATGATCTCATGCAAATACACAACCAATAAATCTCTTATTAATATATAAAAAGATCATGAAATTGTGAAAAACCTGTACACAGATTTTAAATGAGCCACTAAACTATTATTAGTATTCTGCTATAGATATTTTATTAACTTTATCATTGATAATTGTATAATAATAATTCTTGTTTTTTAGCTGCAGAAGAAACTCCTGTCACCACTTCTACTGTTGAAAGGGAAACATTTGACTGTTTTACTTTTCACTGTTTGCTTTTATTGAAGTTCTGTCTCTTATGTTCCAGAGAGGCGTGTATGGAAGAGGAGCAGACTGGATCCAAAATTCCACCTACCGGTACCTCAAATCCAGTTGGTCCAGATGAATGACCAACCACAGTCTCTGATCCAGTAAGAATGGATTTGGTGCAGAGAGGTCCTTTTCAGACTGAGAGACTCTGACTTTCCAGAATCCCCCTCATTGAGCTGTTGTGTTCTTTATGTTGGATTGTTTTATCGTTATTTGAGTTTCTATTAAGTTGCTGTTTTTAATAATTTGGAGTTTTGTGAATGTCATTTGTTGAGTGCCTATTGTTACATTAAAAATATATATCTATTTATATATACATTTGTCATTCTTTTTTTTCTTTGCATTTAAAATTTGTTTGGCACCACTTAATGTGCATCCAACATGCAGCTAATATACTGTATTCAACTCTTCGGCAGCAAAAATAATTCAAAAATGTATTAATAGACAGATCTCATTTATATTACAACAACAGTTGCGTTTTTTTGGTGCTGCTGACCAGTTAGAGGGCCCACAAATTAAATTTCGCTTAGGGCCCCCAGAAGACCAGGGCCGGCCCTGCCTGTTGATAACGACACTTTCTTACCAGCTTTAGTCAGCGTCTTCACAAGGTCTGCTTTAGCTTTTGTTTTGAGGTTAATTTGCACATTTCCACCCAAAACACGTTCATCTCTGGGACAAAGAGCCCGTCTTCATCCTGAGCGGTTTGATGGCTGGACATTTCCATGATGTTTATACTTGCGTACAATCATTTGAATAGATGAACATGGAACCTCAAAGCATCTGGAAATTACACCCAAGGAAGAACCAGCCCCACAAGTCTCTCCCTGATCTCTTGGCTGAATTCTTTTGATTATCTGAGGATTTTATGAAAGGAATCAGTGTATGTGAGGTGTCCTTTCACTAAATGCCATAGTCACGCCCTCACAGGTCCAGGCTGTCTGTGTTTTAAGATCGTGGACTGCTTGATATGGCGAAAATGTTCATGCACATCTAATGGCCACTTATGTATCACCTGCATACCTTGTGTGTGCAGCATTTGTGCATTGTCATTCAGGAGCCAGCATTGGCACCTTGTGACTGGAATGCTCTTTAAGGGCACCGTACAAAGGCATCCCCTGTACATGATGAGTATGTGTAACTTACATTATTCTTACCACACGCACCGCAATCATACCTTCCATTTTCATAACGTCCCTTAAAGTCCCACTTCAATCATCTTTTTATCTATTGCAAAAGCGTTCCCACTTGCACTCTCTCCCTAACTTACAGCCCCTCACAACCTCAAACGAACATTATTGGTGCAACAAAAATGGCGAGCAATATTGGAACTAAGGCTGCATGGTGGCACAGTGGTCACGGCAACAAGGCCCCCGTTTCAAGTCCCGGCTAAAACAGAACACCTGAAACAGAATACCAATGTGGAGTTTGCATGTTCTCCCCGTGCATGCGTGGGTTTTCTTCCGGGTGATTCCGGCTTCCTCTCACTGTCCAAAAACATGCTTCAAAGGTTAATTGGTTACTCTAAATTGTCCCTAGGTGAGAATGTGAGTGTGCATGGGTCTGTGATTGTGGCCCCGCGATAGACTCATGACCTGTCCAGGATGTCCCTTGCCTTCGCCCACAAGTGGCCAGGATAGGCTCCCTGTGACCCAAAAAGGGAAAAACGGTTAAAAAGATGAATGAATATTAGAGCCATCCAGCTACACAATTTTGAGCCAAATGGCAGATGGGATGAGAAAAACATAGACGTTAATGTATCTATTTGATGCATCAGATTGGAGTGGAGCAGGGAGCTTGCGTCCTGTCAATATTAGTTTTTCTGCCACAGCAATAAACATTTTGCAACGGAATCTTTTCATCTGCTCCTGCTTCACATCAATCTGAGTAAAGAAATACTCAGAATATTTCATCTTAGTTTTCTTTATATGTGTCCTTCATCGTGACACAAATTCTACAACATGTTAAAAACAACCCAAAAAAAAACATTTTCATTAGAGTGGCTCCTTAGGGTGGCTGCCCGAGCTTCAAGGGAACTGCAAGAGACACATGCATTCCTTTTAGAATCCAGCCCCTCCTCTCTGCAACCTTCCTCTGTCCAGATCAGTCAAAAAACCTGTGGTGTGCATGTGACTATAAGGCATAACACACATGTTGTCATTTCACCTATCAGGAGCTTACAAAGCCATGACATGATCATCTGGTCTTCCCCACATTATTTAAAGACATGATACTTTTTTACGTATGAAAACTTTTGACTTTACAGAAAGTTATATAAAATTATCTAAGACTCGTTCTCCCTCGTTATCGGTGCTACTTGGCAAAGCAAAATGATTTTGATAACCCCAATCCACCTGAGTTGTCTGCAGACCATGACGTAAAAAGGTTTTTAAATGTGTCTTTTTGCAGTGCATGTATTTCAATTGGAAGTTTGTCACCAACTGACCACAATCTTTCAGACTTTCATTGCTGCTCCCCAAAGGAACAAAACATTTTCAAACTTTTCTTTTGTTAGAGTAACAAAAGAAAAGTCGAGAATAAAAAGAAGAAAAAAAGAGAAATAGAATAGAAGCTGTCTGTCAGACCTACTGTGGTTCACAAGTCCAGCAGGGCTCTAAGATCTGCAGAAAGGAATACGCTGGTTAAACCTTGAATCAACATTAAACAGAATAAAACTGAGTAAACCAGCCTCCTGAAGGTCTAATCTTAATCTAATCTTTGCTCTGATTAAAATTGTGTTATTGGTGTTCTTAACATGTTCTTCTGGAATATTTCTGATGAAGTAGGAGATACATAAAGAAAATTGAGCTCAAAATTATTTATTCAAAACATAGTGACATAGAAGCTAAAAAGGCAAGCCTCTAGCTCCCTGCTCCGCTCCAGTCTGATACATCCACTTGCAGACCAACAGATCCATGAATGTCTTTGTTTTCCTCGTCTGAGCTGGCATCTGGCTCCAAACTGTACAGCTGGATAGCTCCGATATTGCTCGTTGTTTTTGTTGCACCGCTAATGTTAGGTAGCGGTTGTGAGGGGCTGTAAGATAGAGGGAGAGAGTGTGAACAATGCAATGATGGAAAGCGGGGGCAGGCTTACTCCACGCCGACTGTACTTCCCTCAACTTAAAGGTAAATTTCTGATGACCTAACGCCGCTCTGTGGAAACTACGTCCTAGTAAATGACACAGGTTTTTTTATTTCTGTTAAAAACAGTAGAAACATAATTTAAAGACTTCTGAAAATGCTTCTAAAATAGATAAAAAGATGATTGGAATGGGACTTTGAGAATATTGCACTGTTAAGTGCTTTTCTTTTTATATTTTATTTTAATGTTGCCAACGATTTGTACGTCTCTTTAAAACACTTTGATTTTCCTTTGTGTATCAAATCTGCTATTTATTTCAAGCTGCCTTGCCTAAGACATCACATTCAGCAGAGCAGGTCATTAAAATGTGTTCAAGGCGCTCACAGTAGGAGCAGATTATTACAGCAGGAAGAAGTTCTAAAAATGAGCACAATTTCTCATGGGAGGCTCTATGGGAATCCAATAGAATGTTGTTTACTCTATATAAGTTTAGGTTGTTTGTATGAGTACATTTAACTTCTTTTTACCCTTAAAAGAGAAGGACCAAAAGAAAGTTTCTGGTTTTGAGTAAGAATTAAAAAACAAACACATCAAAACTAGACACAAGAAATTTTATTCAGAGAAAACAAGTTGAAATTGCCGTTGTGGGATGAACAAAGTGACTGTAAAATACAATAAATTCTTTATTGAACCTCATGATAACCATACAAATGTTGACTAATATTCAGATAGCATGATCTAAATGACACGATTAAATAGAATTGGACAAAGTCAAGTGTGAAAATGCTTTAGATGTCATTACTGATAGACACCAATCAATTCTTGCTATTAAACTACAGTTAAATGACCTTTTTTGTTGTCATTTTTTAGTATCAGTTTAAAAGCTAGCTATGAATAATACTGACAGTGATTTCTTTGAAAAGGCAGGCCCTTCTTCATCTTTTCTTCATGTGGTTGTGGAGGGATTTATCAAAAACAGCCAAGAAGAAGTCTGCATCTTCCATCGTGATGCACATTGGAGGTTTGATGCGGAAGATCTTAGGCAAAAGGAAGAAAGAAAGAAAAATCAGATAATTAGAAGTAAAACCAAATGCCAAAGTAACACAAGATAGTGATGTGACTTGTAAAAAATGTAACACTAATGAAAATGATATTTGAAATGGTTTGATGCTATATTGCAAAAATAATGCATTGAAAATGTGTATTATAAGGTTTTTATCCCCACATACTTACTACACAGTTGAGATGCACTTTTTCATTGATGAACATGTAATGTATATTCACAAAGAGCCCAGAGGAGACACCTTTATGTTTATCAGACAGGCCATCAAGGCCATTTCACTGTGCTCTAATAAATCACTTGCTGGCTACTTATTCAAAGCTTTCTTTAAGAAAAATCATTTTCACTTCATTACCTTCATTTTCTAAAGCAAGAATTACAAGATTGACAGTGGGACAGTTCTTTTAAAGATAACTGGCAACAGCATTTTATAATTTGCCGATACAACAAAAATGGTGCGTACGCTGGTGATTGAATGTGCTGAAAAGATGATTTCTATACACACATTGGTGAGATGTTCTCCTGCTAGAATTATCTGATTGCTAAAAGCTTTTAGAGTATGTTATCCTACGACTGTATTCTGCAGGAATTTCTGTTTCTAAACTAAATTAAAATCCTCAAACATGCAAGCCTCTGTGGTGGTAAAGCTCTTTTGCTAGAAGTGTGCTCTTACCTTTTTAGATCATAAAGTGGAAGGAGTATTTAATGCCTTGCTGATTTTGTAAGTTTGCCCCCCCCAAAAAAGAAACTCATCCTAATGGTAAAATGCAATACCAATACTGGGAATTGCTAAAGGAAAAAAACTGCAATAAGTTAAAAACAATGTTCCTATAATTGTGCTATCCTAGGCACTTTAACATTGGGAGTTGGGTCATCTAGACCCACTAGACAGTGCTCTGAACCTTTTTTCTTCAATGATTTGTGATCTTCACTGGTGTCCATGGATTACATGAAATCTTTCCACCTTTATCCACCTTTGTCATGGTAGGGAGAACATGTCAAAGTATGGGTGGGGTCATCTAAGATAGCACAAGGGTTAAAGGGGATGAATGAGTTCAACAAGCTGTATTGTCCAATAGGTGGCGCTGCAACTGGTTTCAAGACCTTTAGCTAACAACACCTGTACTAGCAACAGCTGGAGAATGATTGAAAACAGCATGCTTTCAGGAATCACATGCAATTCCTTCAAATGAACTGCAGTTCTTCTTTGATGGTATTTTCATACGGTGGTATTCTATTATTCTCCACATAATCCGACGGTATTGTTAAACTCCTGAAAATGGTTTATTTTAACCAATTTTAACCAATACGTCTTGCAAAGCAAAAAAAATCGGACTTAAACTATTGAGGCCAGACAGTGAGTGCTGTTACCTGTCCATAAAGTCCTCCTTTGCCAATAAGAACTCCCATATCTTTGACATCTTCAAAGATCTCAGCCATCTCCCCCAAAGGCAGCGGCGTCCTGCTGGTCTGCAGGTGACAGAGCAAAATAAGGCTGGATGGGTTATTAATGCAGGAAAATTGGAAGTGCTGTTGTATACAATGCAGCATGTGCGCTATAAATCTAAACAAGGCCTGGAAAAAGTATTACACGTCACAAAACCTCTTTTACAAATTCAACCTAAGTTAAGTTTTGATTGTAAATACAAATTCAACAATAGTGTTCAAAAGTGAAACTGAAATGGATAAAATAAGTAAATTTCCCACACAATTTTTATGCTTTTTTACGTTATTGTTAGTGAGTATTCAAGTTTTGCCACATTTCAGATTTTATTCATGATACTTATTCAATAAATGGATTCACAGTGAAATTTATGATCTTTTTTTTAATGATAGTATTTATTTTCATCCAAGATCTGGTGAAACTCAGACCACCTTCATTCATAAACAAAAGCAAATTTGACAGGAAATGTTATCCCAAATAAATAAAATATATTTAAAAATGTGTTTATTGCAATTGAATGTAAGTAAGTAAGTAAAGGTTTATTTCTAGAGAATTTTTCTCAGGAGGAAAATCACAAAGTGCTTCACAGCAGTCAAAACACAAAATTACTACCAATCATCATGCACGTATGGAAGTAACACACTCAGGCTGATGAGTAGGGGGTTAAAAGGTCAGCAGTGTACGCAGGAGTTTTTTCATGCAAGGCTCTAAAGTGTTCAGTCCAAATCTAAAATATCTGTAGAACCATAGATAAAGACATAAAGAAACCTTTTTCTGACAAATGAGTCATCCACTTGCTTCTGACGGCATTCACATTAGTTTAGATTTTGTTGTCTCTTTATTGAAAACAGAAATAATTGCTGGTTTCAAAATAATTTTTGTTAACTTCCAATACCTTGACCTTTTAATCCATTTTAAAACTGTTACCATTGGTCTTTTAGTTCTGAAAATAGGGTTCTTAGGCAAAATCCCCCATCTGTTTACCCTCCCACTGCCTTACAGCCCCTCACAACCCCAACCTAGGTGCAACAAAATCAAGAGAATTATTGTAGTTATCTAGGAAAACAACTATGCCAGCTCAGACGAGGAAAACATGGACGTACGTGGATCTAGTCGTCTACAAGTGGATGCATCAGAATGGAGTGGAACCGTGAGCTTGTGGTCACCCAACATATTTCCTACGTCACAAGTATGAACGTTTTCAATCATGTTTTTCGTCTGAACCCTGACTTTCAATGAACTGAATAAAAAAATACTCAGAAATGCAATTTTAAGCTGATTTTCTTTATGTATGTCATATATCATGAAAGAAAACGTGTTTAAAACACCAAAACCCTTTTTTTTAATTACAGAGGGTCTTTAAGAAGCAACAACAAATAAAACCAGAAAGTAAGCCGTCTCCAAGCAACTGTCCTATTATTTCATTTTCTGCTTCCTCACTTTTCCAGTCTTTATTTAGACACAACAGATCTTCAGATAGAGAACATCTGACGCATGTGTGTTTGTTTTGTGCAGATTTACAGCTGGCCACTAATGTTGTGGCCCATAGTTAAATGGGCCACAGCTGACCCATGTCCCACGGAGGCTTGGTGCATCTGCACACGCTACACAAACACGTGCAGTGAGGGATTCCTTCTGTTCAACGCTCAGTACCTTGTCTGTGACCATTTCCACCCCGATCATCAGGCCTTTTCCACGAACATCCCCGATGATCTCGTACTTGTCTCTCAGCTTCGCCAGCTCCTTCAATAGATATGTTCCCACATCCAGACTCACCTTCTGCGTTTTGTCTTCTTGAATGGTCTGGAAAAGACACATCAGTTGAACAACAACCCTCAAGTCCTCAATTTCATGGATGTGTCAAAACATACGCCTTCTCTTTTACCAGTTAAAGAACTTGTGCATAAAAAAAAGCCGTCTTACATCAAGCACGGATGAAGCCATTGCACAAGCCACAGGATTCCCTCCAAAGGTGTTGAAATGTACTCCCCTGGCAAATGAGGCTGCAATTTCTGGAAACATTTTAATGAAGAAGTTCACACCTTCAGTCACATTTTATTTTAAACAGTATGGAAAGAGACGAAGAGAAAGTAAAGCGTCCCTGTTGTTTTTTTTTAAGTGCAAGTCAAACATTTTCAGGGAAAAATGTCGAAATTTCTCCCGAAAGCTCCAGGGCTTCAAGTATTTACAGTTTAATTATTGACAGAACACCATAGCAACTAGTTACCTCTGCAAATTACACAAGGAGAAACCTGATACTGTGCCGACTGCCACAAATAAACGAACTTTTCCAGGAGCATGAAACTACTCCTACCTGGCAATCAACACCCTGGACGACACGGATTCAAAAGGCGACGTTCGAATCAATAAGATGTGATGCTGGGGTTCAAGACAGCCCATCCAATCAGTTCTGATTTATTTTCTTAAGACATGATTAAATTCAATACAAGTTTTGCAGCTCTAAAGGAGCATGTGCACAGCGGTCTGGTAGCAAGAACCTTTGATGAACCTTTGTTTTACTTTTATCTCCTATGATCGTTGCACTGTAATTTCCTCAAATGACTTCCAAGGAACTGTTGCTCTTCATCATCAATGTTCCTCTGACATTGACATCAGTTGCTTTTGCTTTCACATCTTAAGGAATGTTTGTTGTTACAACACCAGTACCTGGTGTTGTAACAACAGCTCCCATGGGGAATCCATTGCCGATCCCTTTTGCCATCGTCACCATATCGGGAATAATGTCATGGCCCTGAAAACCCCAGAAGTGACTTCCTGTTCGCCCAAATCCTGTTTGGACCTGAAAAATACAGCACATGGGTTCATGAAAGTTCTACAAAATGGTCTTCCTCTAACTGCAGGATTAACAAGGAGATATCAGCAAATACATGCAGAATCACTCACATTAAAGCACTCTCTGCTTTTTTACTACAATGTGTTCATATTAACCTTATATACCTCATTTTATATAAAACGTATGTGTTGTGTGTTCAAGAACGCGCTGAATGTGGGTTATGGATGCAATTTGAACATATGGCGTTCACACAGGTCTGTTCAGTTGCCGTGCCGATTTTTTATTGGAAGCGTTTTCAAGCCCAGTGTGAAAGAAGCATGACATAATTATCTTCATTTTTTTCATCAGAAACTGGTGTTTTACACTAAAATCCACCTTTATGCTTTCAAATTGAATTTCCAGAAGACAAAAAAAAATCTATTTTCATCCTAAAGAGAACACAGCTGCAAGCTGAGGCACAGTAAAGATAAGGAAATGCAGCACACAGGTGGAAAACAGCATCTAGTTCATTGAGAAACACTTGAACAACCCAATAAGTGGCCCTGGTCTGAGTGGCCCTGCATGGCATAGGATGCATTAGGAGAAAATAACTCCTCCTGCTTGTCATGCATCTGTAATTCTACTTAAACATTTTCAGTGGACAAATAGATGCATGACAGTGCACATCTGACCTCATCAGCAATGCAGATCCCTCCTCTCTCCCTTACAAGTCTGTAAGCTTCTTTGAGAAAGTCCTTGGGGTACTGCACCGCTCCTCCAACTCCCTGTGTAAAAACAGACATACACACTCTTATTATGTGGAAAAAAGAAGTAAAATAGATGATGGAATAAATGTATTTAGTTTTATTTCAATATTTGTTAATGGACTAAAACAATTAGTTGTTGTGATACTCCATAATATGCAAAACCTGAATAGGCTCTGCAAAGAAACCAGCAATTCTAGTTGGGACACTCGTAGCCAATGTCTCCCTGAGCTGCTCGATATAATGCTCATTCGCCTTGCAATGACCTGTGACACAGGGACAAGTCAGTTAGCGCACATCTGCAGATTCTAATGTCAATATGCAAATGAGAAATCCTGACAATGTGCATCACATTAGTTAATATACCACAGTTCTGAGATTGTTTAATATAGCTGTCATTTCTGGCTTTAGGATTTAGAAACCAAAGAATTTTCCTATAATTTACCATTGGAGATTATTAACACTTTTATCTACTAAATTGATAAAAAATAATGCATTTTTAAGGACAAAAATTACATAAATAAATAAATACTAACATTACGTGCCTTTCAGATGCATTTGAAGGTAAGAGATCCATTCTACCTAAAAAGCAGCACTTGACACAAAACTGCTCAGACTGTAGCCTACTCTATGTGTTTTTAAGCTGTTTGCAAGAAGGTTTACAAAACTGCTATTACCATCACAACTTAAATAATTATTTTACTATCTATTTACTGTCCTTGGCACAAATCTGTTCACTGATGCTTTCTTTCTGTTACCTTGAGCACAGCTACAATCTCTGATTGTCTGAACTGGAGAGTCCCTGCAGTTGCTTCCTCCCCACGGACCTCTGAACACATCGGGACACATGGTCTGTTGATCGAGCAGAAACAAGTCAAATGGAATCATTTGACACAGATCTTTTTTTTCTTTCTCAATTAAATAAATGAATGCAAGAAAAACACTGACTATAATTTTTTAAATCATGGCTAATGAATGTAAGAGGCTGACAGAACATGAAAGTGTTTGGAGCGACAGTTGTTTATTCCACCTTTCATTAAGATTTCTTGTTTTGCCAGACAAGTATGAGCTTTTAATCATACCTGGATGAATATTTAAAGCACCAAATATAAAAAAAAGCTTTAAAAGGTTCACTTAAACACCCAGTTTTATCCACCTGCTGTGGATTTTTGGTGCAACAAAATCCTGACAAAAACACAAGTAAAACCAAAATGTGTACATACTTTGCAGTTTGTACACTTGCTTTAAAACTCTTTGCAACTTTTATTTCTTTTTTATAATATAATGCTAATGGGGTCAAATAAAGATCAGCCAAATGTGATTGAAAAACCAGATTGTAAAAAAGGAAAAGTTTTAAACTTGAAATAAATAATACAAATTTGAAAAAAATAATTGAAAACGAATTTAAAAAAAACACCTTAAACCCAAAAGTGTTACTAAATGAGAAATATTGTTTATTTGTACCAACTGTAGTTTAGTATTTTTTAACTTTTTCGTCTGATGTGGCGTACAGTAGAGATAATGTTCTTCCAAAGTTCGGTAGATCAGCGGAGGGATGACACAGGCGGTGACAACAGATTTTGTTCAGGAGCAGAAATGACGACCCTGTAACCTCTTTCACCCGATGGGAGTCACATCCCAGTAGCCAATGAGCTCAAAGCCCCACCACATATTCAATTGGCTCTATGCTGAAGTGAAAATTCTGAATTGACACTGTAAATATAGGACTGGAAGTGAAGTGGGAGAGAAACAAAAATTACAGTTGAAAATACAGAGGAACTTTTTTTTTCATTTGGTAAAACCATTTATAGTTTTTTTTTTAAATTAAAGTCTCCAGTTTTTTTCTTCAAATATTTAACGTAAATTGTCACATTTTCTTCAAATTTACAATGTCCATTTTTCAAATTGACCTCTTTTATTCACTTTAAGCTGATTCAGATTTGATCCATAAACGCCCACTTTGATGTCCATTTTCCTTACTTCTATTTATTTCAAAATAAAAGACCAATGCGTTTTTTACTATTGCAGTTTAGTACGTACATTTGTGCACCCTAATCCACTGGCAACGGGGTATTTATATGCAGCATTGGAGGTGAGACCCAAAGTCTGTGGGCCTCCACCATGATATGAACCCCTGGAAGATATTCAAAAAGACATTTTTTTAAAATTATAACACACTAAACCTTCTGTTCCTAATCAGAGCTTTTGTTTTTAAAAAACGTTGTAAAGAAAATGTGCATTTAATCTTTAAACTCTGTAAGCATAGTAACGTGTCAAAAGAGCAATTTATTTTTGCCTTTTATACATGTAAATAGAAAAAACCGGAGCAACTGAATTAAAATAGAAAAGCTTAGACCTGAAAGTGATAATATCATAATTGCCTGTGTGGAGCCGGGCCATCAGCATTGCGAGGTCATTAGCTTCAGAGCCACTGTTGGTCAGATAGATCACCTGTGCAAGGGTTAGAGAGCAGAACACGTCTTCTTTACTGCCCACATACTCATCCAGGGATCCACTCTTGGGTAATCTCAAAATCCTCCACCATACCTTTAGGGGATCTGGCAAGTAGGAGGCGAGTTTCTCACAATACTCATGAAGAGTTGGGTAGATGTAGATATTTGTGGTGTGCCAAAGCTTTTTCAGCTGCTGCTCCGCAGCGGTTAGAACTTTTCTGTGGACGGGAAAAGTTTCAAAACATAAATGAACATGTAGGTTGCATTGTTGTCGGTTAATGACTTGGTAATCAACGTTTTATTACGGGTGGCAGTGGCCCACGCTGACCGTTGCCACACCAGCAAACAGGTCTAGATATCGGCTCCCGTCCACATCCCACAGCCACTGCATGTAGCCCTGGTGAATGAACACCGGCTTCTTATAATAAGTGACTTTTAGGGTCATGGGGTTGCAGTTCTGCCTGCGGATGTCCAACATTCGCTCCTTTGACATCCCCTGCACACAAAAAAAGGATTCAAATACAAACAGATGCAGGGTTAAGTGAAAGACGTTTTATCTTTCCATCAGATAAACATTATTTCTATTATTTATATGCACTTAGTAACATCCCGAGCAAAAGCCAAAAGATGCACTGACGCTACTATGTTTTGGTTCCCAGGAGTTTTCCTCAGCCCCTTTTGTTTCTCTGCATGAAAGAGATCTCCACCAAAAAAAGAAAACCTTAACCTTTTAAAATTCTGCTTTAGTCATTGCATGATCTTCTGAAAATGTAATTGTTTAACTTGTTATGTTAAACTGAAAGACCAACGTGAAGAAAGGTTTTGCAACTGACAACAAGGCAGTGAAGGCAGCGTTTTATCTGCAGTTCAAATGTACAAAGAATACAACACAACCTTTTATTTAAGAACATTAACAGTTTTTTGAGTGGGTCAGGATGAAGAGATTTTGAAAAGCTTAGTCATAATTTGCTCCAAAGACACTTGAATCTCTTGAGGTGCAGAAATCCCATTTGCATTAGTTACCAGCAACTGTTTAGTTGATTGCTGCTGGAGCAGCACAGCAAGCGATGACGACAATTCCAACAAGAGGTGAGGAGCGGTCAACCAGAGCAGTTGTCTTGTAAACTGTACCTTGGACCTCACAGGAAAAGCACGAGCTGTAGAATCACTTTACCTTATATTCCTCTGGATTAAAACTGCACGAGGGCATCTCGGGTATATCTGGGATGGTGTATTTGTTGTCTTCCTTCTGGCACAATGCACCTATGAAATCAGAAATGGAGGAGAAAATTACATAAGGACTTTAGCAAGGATTTGGCTATTTCTGCACAAGTTAAATCCAACATGTTAGCTAAATGCAAACGGTTAATAAATGTGGATCAGGTTTCAGATTCTGCAGCACATTATACATCCTGTGTAGACTTATTTCTAAAATCTTGCAGCTTTTTCCTTAAATAACACTCAGTCAGAGGGGATACAGACACAGGATGATGGCATAAAACAATTTTTAATTTTGGAAAAAGCTTTTAAATCTTTAGCTAGAATTTTTTTAGACATAACAAGACATGTCTATAAAACATATTTTGATCGCTTATTCAATTGTTAGTTTGCTCATTTTAAGCTTTGCAGTCTGCTGGCATTCACCATCAAGTCCTAGAAACCCTTCAAACATTTGGTTTAATAACACGACAAAAAAAAGGAACAATCAAATCCATTGATCTTGTTATTTTGTTTTAATTTGTATTGAAATATTTTATTTTTGAACTGCAAGAAAACATGGAAATATACATTTTTTCCTATGTATGCGCTGTCACTATTTGTAAGCAAAAAGTAGTACACTTGAAGTTTATCTTATGAAGTCTACTTGTGTATAATTATAATTTTAGCCAGTGTACTACAGTATAGACGTACGTGTAAGTGTAGTGCGGGATGTACACTAACTAAATATTTCTTCTTCAAAAATTGGAACATTTACAGTATAAAGATAGTACATAAAAAGTAAACTTAAAGTATACTGCCTAATTTTTAGGGTAAACTACTTGTAGTACACTTAAGACTACTTTTGCCTAAGAGGTTTTATGTTACTATTATTATTTTTTTAACGTTAATCTTTATGTGTGTGTGTGTGTGTACGAAAAGACTGCACATTAGTCAAAATTAACCGTGTTTTGCTAATTATTAAAAACATTTAGCTAAAAACTGAACAGGTATATATCCTGTTCTCCTCAATTTAATGTGGAAATAGCAAAGGTTTGTTTTTAACGGTAGTTCCAAACTGGTCAGGGCTGGATTTGGTTCGTGGTGACTAGTCACTTACCATTTAAATGGAGCTTGGCCAGACTTGGATACGTGCATTTTTTTCCTGTTAAAAATGCCCATCGAAAACTTACAGGGAAAACAACTTTGTGCATGTTGAACAAGCACGAAAGAAAAGACACACAATTCTACCACTTTTCCTTGCGTTCCAAAACTCAGCAAGTGAAGGTACAAAAGTTTATCCTTTCTTTCTTGCAGTTTTTTTTTTTTTTTTGCTTCTGAAAATTGACATTTGTGGGAGGATGGAAGCCTGATAATCCTGATTGCTTTAGAATCCAGCTCCTCCCCCGTGACGTCACAAGTCACATGTCCACATGTGTGCATGCGCATTGCGCAAACTTGGCACTGCACCGTTGACATGTTTTGTACGGTCACGTTTGGAAAAATATTGCATTATCTAAACAAGAAATAGTGTTTTTTATTCAAATGAAACATTTATAAAGAACATATTCATAATTTTTATGGTAGAATATCACATACAAACAGTCCCTTCACTAAATATTTTTAATAAAAACTGACATAAAAATATATATAGACTCCATAGAAAAAAATGAAATATACAAGCTAAAGTTATCAAAAACTATTATTTAAGGTAATTTATTTAATTACCTCCAATTGGCAGACCCCTTTATTTAAAATGTTACTCTTTTTTTTCATTTTAATGTCTTGTTGGTTATTCTGTTAAAAACATTTTTTAAGCTGTTTTACTCTCTTAATTTGTTGGAGGAAATACATTACAAAACAATGTAATATAATATATTATAATATAATATACATTTTACATGTCACTTTTTTCATTTGTAATTCCTTCAATTTTGTGAAACAGGGGCTTCTACAGTTGACTGTGTCATGAAAATTGCAGCTAATTAGAAAAATTTTCCTCTAAACTGTAAATAGTTTAAAACAGAAAATTGAAAAATGTTTGAAAAAAATAAAACAAAAATAAACAGCAGCCATGGTGGTTACAATGTTCTTTTATTATACACATGATGCTTACAGCATGCTTTTCTAAAGAACCAGGTGTGTTACCAATTTACAAAACGTGTCGCAACATGTACAGGTGCATGCAGAGAAAACAAGATAATGTTCTATAGACATCCAAGTATGACACAATATCACACATATTTATTTGATGAATGGAAGAAAGATTATTATGTTTCAGTAGGGCCATGTTAAACGTTCAAATCTACAGTTATTCTGACCCTGCAATTTTGAAGCTTTTAATATATTATTAGTATGTTTTAATGTAAATCTAGGCACTCACATACCTCATTTTTCTTTATGAACTTAGTTATCATGTTTGTCAAAAGACTACTGGCAAATGCATAGAAACAGTTCAATGCTCTATAAAGGTTAATATAACAGCTTTGTGTTTTTTTAAAACCTGTAGGTATAAATGTTTTTGTGAAAAAAAGATCACAGTGGTTTTAAATGTATATTAGCACTAAAAAAAACAAACTTTTAAATGCAAAGCAACACAATTGAATCGGTTAGTTCAAAAGGGCCCAAGTCCACAATTTTTCAAAATAGAGTTATTATATGTTCTATGGTCTTCAAGGGAAAAGCTATCTGATTATGTGCAAATTCCCAAGTCCGTTGTAATGGATTGACTATGCTTGACATTTAAAATGCATTAAGTGCAAAATTCCTGGACTTGGTCCTCTCTTGCATGGGTTTTGCTTTATCCCATAGATGGCAGCACTAGTTATCCAATATGGCAGCGCCCCCGTTTAATTCAAGAAGGGCCCAAGTCCAGAGATTTTAGTTTGCTAGTCCTCTGAAATTATAAAAATGAGGTGCTTCATATTGTAACATTTGTAAGCTATGAACTGGTGCTAAATCTGGGTAAAGTATTAATCATTTGGGGTAGCCTCCCTTTAAGCTATGCAATTCAAATCATTTCTGGATAAACAAACCTCTTGGACTTGGGCCCCTTTTGAACTAACCGATTCAATTCTTTCATTGGTCAGCGGCTCAGGCATTGTTTGCCATTCATACACATACACAGCACAAAATACGTAGCATGCAACATTAAGATTTTATCTTGAATAACTGAAGTTGAAAGAAATTACAGTATAGTTAAAAAACAAATCAGTACCACAGGAAAACAAATATTAACTATTTTCTTTTTTGTAGTCAAATGCACATTGTTCCATACATATGGGTGTGAAAGTGTCAATAAAGTTCTGAAAAATAGATTCTGAAAAAGCTCAACATTTTTTCTACTATGGCTCCCTTCCAAGAATTGAAAGCATAGAAGTATAAACAAACTGTGCCTTCTATCCTCCTTGTCTTTTGAGTACACCATGCTCATTTGCACTCAGATAAAATTAGGAATTTTTAAAAAAGCAGAATAACCTCCACCTATCCTTGCATGCACTGCTTCCAATATTAAGGCAGCAACACGGAACATGTTGTTGTCCAGTAAATCCTTGAGGATTTCTGCAGCATTCTTTGATGGAAATCATCATGCGTATGGTAATATTTCAACATATTTGCTGATTACATGTGGGGGACGCTAAAGAAAACAGTCAAAAAAAATCCAAACTATTTCCAAACAATTGCATAAAGGGTGTTGAAAATGTCCTACAGGACTGAACCCAAACACCTATTTAGTGTTTTGTCATAAAAAATGTAAGAATTAGCAGCTAAACTGAAGTAGTGATAAGAGCACAGCTGGAATATGATGAATGTGATCATGTGTATTTTTTTATTAAGACAGGCCTGGAGGAAAGTTATCCAGACATTTGAACCTGTTCAGACTACACAGGAGTGACATAACTGTGTTAGATATGCATACCTGGGTTAGTGTCTCTACTGTTGGCTGTACGATGCCTCTAAAGATGTTACTATAAGACATTAACAGTTATGTGCAAACACTGCATCATATTATCAGCAAGGCATGTCAATAGACATATTAATCTCTCTTCTCTTTTTCTATATTTTCCACAAGTTTTTTATTATTTTTTTATTGGTTGATAGTTTAATAGATTTTTTTCTTTAATTTATACTATAGATGACATTCCCCATAGGGGATGAATAAAGTCATCCTAGTTGATTTAATTAACTTCAATCTGCTACTATTCTAAATAAATGTCTCCATGAGAATTTCTTGCTTTACTCGTTTTCCCCTCTGGTTCTTGTGCAACCCCTTTCTCTTAATTTTACAAAAATGATTACAGCCAGGTTATGTACAAAATTTAAAATACCTTTTGTTCTGCTTTGTACAAAAAGCCTCACCTGATAGTGAAGTGTGTGACTCAAAAACTAGTAAATACTTGAGACTACTTTACAGTGGTTTTCTTTCAAACTTTTGTGCTGTCGAATGCTACGTTCACACCGTCCTTGGCAACGCGCATTCAAGCGAGCGACTACTTCCATGAAAGGTGTATAGAAACGTGCATATATGTGTCTTTTAGGCTTCCACGTTTAAAACTCTCATGTTCACGTGTCGCTACGCACGGTTTTTTGGTCACTTTTAGTCTCTACGCATAAAATGCACGTCCACTGAACGCGTATTGAAAGTTAAACTAGTTGAACTTTGACCAATCAGGGACTCGGATTTGGTAGTGATGTATGGGTAGTGTCCTTTTAAATTCACCCAAGTGCCAACCGTTTGAAAATTGATCATTAAGGAGAAATGAATAATTGCTGTTTGTGCCCGGCCAGAATAATGTGACACCAAGTATTTTTCGGAATAGAGCTGTGAAAGGAAAAGCCTGTAGCAAGAATTTGCACCGCTTTGATGTTTCACACCAAGCCTCTTCCAAGAGTAGGTAGTATGAACACCATGTGCTAAAAACGTTCAAGGACCCCGCGTTCAGCATGCTCTTGAATGTGCTGCACATGCATGAGGTGAACATGGCATAAGGAAATCCCCTGCACTTGTGTACACTGTACAATAAAGCCAAGTGTAGAAACGACAGTTTAATAGGCAATAACCTACCATTATATTTCAATGGTGAGTAAAGGCATCGACAAGCTGGAACAGGCTTAACGACAGCCTCAATGTTTTTGTTTCAGTCCCAAGGTCACAATACCTCTGGGACTTCCTTTTTTTGTTGTTGTCACGTGTGCTTTTTCTACAACTAGTAAGGAGGCATGGTGAACATAGTGGCAGTGTCAACATATCCATTAACTACCCTTTCCTCCAGAGGTTGTGGTGTAGGATGTGTGCAGGCCGTTGGTTTCTCTGGACTCGTGGCAAATGTTGTATAGTGGGCGTCTGTTGTGTCAGTCAACTGCTCACAGGAGCACATGTTCATCTCTTCTTCCATTGCCTCTTTCTGAAGCAGGAGGAGCACACTGTCACTGTCCACCCCCTTCACCCTGCTGTAATCCTCTCCTTGCTGCATTTCAAAGAGTTTGTCATAGTTTGATGCGACTGGACGGAGAACGACGCTATCCTCCTCATTGATCCTCTGCACTTCAACATACTCATTGGATCGGGGAGTGGGGAACTTCTGAGCTGCAGGTTCTGCTTTTACACCGGTGTTGATGTTGATTTCGCTGTGAGCCTGGATCTGGTGACAGACCTCTGTTTGGGGTTGTGTTAAATGAGGTCGCTTGTTGCCAAAATCAAACTCCCAGTAGTTTGATCCAAGATGCTCTCTGGTGCAGTGTCCAGGTGGGGAATGGTAGGGGGTTAAGAAGTCGGAGGGAAGCAAGCTGTCTGAAAGACAGTGCTGCTTGGCTATCTCAAGTGAGCTGGTTTGATCCTCTGTCGATCTGTTCTGAGGCAGTGGAGAAAAGACAGAGGGCCACGTCTTAACCCTTCCAGCTGACATATCAGGGCTAACCATGTCTTGGTGAGTGTAGGCCAGATTTTCACCCTGCAGAGCTTCCCCGTGCCTTTGCTCATCCGTCTGACTCTCCTGGGTATCGGTTTGTTGTCCACTCTTATCCAGAAGCAGGGTGTGACTATCACAGCTGCCTCGGCCAGAATCACAGTCAGACACTGAGTTCTCAGATTTCAGGCAGCCATTGTGTAGATTATTGCTCTTTTCCAGCATCAGCTCCTGCTCCTCAGGAACGTACACTTCTATGTACTCCACAAGCAAATCCTCGGACTTTGAGAATGTGTGGTGGGGAAAATCAGGCACGTCAAGTGACTTGAAGGCATCCACTGACTTTCCACTCTACACAACAAAGACATTTCCACAGTTAGGTAGATACAATGACGCAAATTGTATTTAACAATAGAAACAATGTTACACACTTTCCCTATTCAGTATTTGTACTTTACCTTGTGAAGCTTTTGATCAAATCCTTTAATTTTTGGACCAGGGACCGGTGGAAGAATGCAGTGCTTCAAACTTCACAAGAAAAAGAAAATATCAAGGTTTAGCATCAGCTGACAGACAGTCCTTGCATTATTGTAAAGCAATTCTGAAATGCACAGCTACATTACAATCAAAACGCTTTCAGAAGACAGGAAGTCATGTTTTTTTAAACCAAACTGCAAAAACTTGTTGGACTCGTTAATATGTTTAGTTTAGTCAGTTTCAGTTTTCAGCTTGTGAACCATTAGGATTGTTAAGTTGTGCGGCTTAATTTTTTTTATACCTTGGCCTTCTTCTGCAAATCATGCAGAGCTGCCTGCATCACAGGAACACTTTGATTGGTCCAAATTGGGTTAGGACTCAATCAACATCCGTATTACATCCCTCTTCACATCATTAGGTTCTCCTATTATTAATTTCTCCAATTTCAACGGGAAGCCTAATTTCTGCAAACTGTGGTATCCAGTGAAGATTTATTTTTACCAACATCAGAGAGTAGCTAATTAGCACTGTGTAAAAATATATTTGACAAATCAGACTATTTGGATACATAAAAAGTATAGTAATATTACAATATTCAAGCAGGGTTTCAGTGTGTCAGACATTATATGGTGGGTCCATTGAAATGTTAAATGTAGTTTTGATAGCAGGACAAAAGTTTAACGATCTAACTTCGCAGTTTAGAGTGAAATATTAATATTGTCTTTAAGCATGTTTGGACACTTTTGAGAAAAAGAAAAAACATTTAAAAATCTTTGTGATACTGCCACAACATTTTATTTGTTATGACGGTCACGGGGTGAATTAAAAAGAGTGTCTAATTTTTCAGATGTTTTGTGTCTAATTTTTCAGATGTTGGTTGGATCAGTTAATTACCTTAATTTAGCATACATGAAATAAAAAAACATAAATGTCTTCTTCATTTTTTTCCTCACTTTCATATGTTTTATGGGAGATAGATAAATGTCCTTGCTTTACATGTTGATGAGAATCAGTCCTGCTGGAATGCAGGTGCCCTGTAAACGTGCAAAGGTAAAAAACAAATTATTTTTATTCTTACTTGCGACTGTTGATGTGTAACAGCCAGCTCAAGATGAGAAAGACCATGCCGGAAAAGACCATAACTAGCACCCAGGTGGACCTTTTGTTAGGAAAATCTAAAAACATACAAATGTAGACAAGATTAGTGCTGGTATCTAAGTTGTCTAAGAGAAATACTCAAAAATGCAGTGTCAAGCTTAAATGATTTAATATGTCCCCCATCATGAAAAAAGCTTAAAGAAAATGTTTCAAAAAAAAAACAACACACATTTCATTGGATTGGGTCTTTAAGAATAACTGGCTAACTCAAATACATTTTCCCCCTCTCATGCACGTAAGCAGATATAGGAATAGGATCATCGAGTCTTTACCAAAATGACAGTAAAACAACTTCAATGTTTGTCTATTTGTTCATTTCCTTTCATCTCAGAAAAACAGATTATTGAAGGACTCACAGTTAGGAACAACGACTTGGACATCCTCGCTCCATTCACTCCAAAAGCCATGATCAGGCTTACAGCGAATCTGAATAACGTATGTGCCCTCTGACTGCAAGCCAAAAATATTAAACACCTTCTGCTGGCCCACATGGTGAATCTGGAAACAAAATGACACAGTTGAGTCAACTTTCAAAATAGGCAGACTTCTCTGAGAGCTTCCCCTACTACATGCAAAGTTCCACATTTGAGAGGCAAATGCCCTAACCAGCAGGGCCGACCTACAGATTTACACACCTCCCATTCATCCTCTTCCTCCAGTTTTATGCGCAGCTCATAGATGAGCGTGATCCAACCCGAGCGGGTGTCAGCTTTTGTCGGCGGGTCCCATGACGCTCGAAGAAACGGCCATCCTTTGTCGTTCTGGATGGTCACCTTTAAGTTCTCAGGAGGATTGGGCTCAACTAGGAAAAAAATGCACTTAATTAAAATACATTTTCTTTAAAAATTCCCCATTTTATAAAAGTTTTCAAAAGGTGGAAACAAATGTTTTAAGTAAAAATAAGCAAAAGAGAATCCAAAATCCTTTTAGATACTCTTAGATTTATGTTGAATCATTTTTACTAACTGCAAGAAATATTTCTTTATCATCATCATTCTGCTACATCATCACAACAGCCCCAGGTACAATTCTCTCACCAATATAATAGACATCGATGTTGAGTGGGTCTGACAAAGCCTGGCCCAAAGCGTTGGTGGCAACAACGGTGATGTTGTAGTTAACCCAGATGGACGTGTCGTTCTTATTGAAGAAGCAGGAATTCTTCCCACCTGTGTGATAGTCTGTGCATTGATATTCTTTTTCGGAGCTGCAAAATGACAAACAGAAAATAGTATGTAATTATGACTGTTTGAACACTGGATTCTGTCGCTAAGCACATTCATCCATCTTCAAAGTTTTATGATTTGTACTGAGCATGTCCAGAATCGCTTTATGTTAAATAACTTTCAGTTGAAATGATGGACAAATGTCATCATCCAATCAGTGATGTTCCATAGGGTATAGTACTTTTCAATTTTTAACATTTCATCTTGATTTCTGGAAATTACTTTTGTTTTCCAAAACATATCATTTTTATTTTGTTACATTTTTTTGGAATCTTTTTCAATTTTCATTGCGATCTTTAATTTGATTTTGTGTCGAGTAATTTGTTGGTGTGATTTGCACTTTAGGGCCACCATAGTTTAGGAACAATGGTTACAACTAAAGCAACCTTAGACCACATAAGAAATATTTTGTCCCCATTCCAGTTGTGTCTAAAAACCTTTTAAAATTGAAATTCTGATTTTTCAAGAGAAATTATCAAACGAGAAGACTAAGGATTTGTTTTCTTCTGCTACTTCTTATAGCCATGTTGTTGAAAAAAGTGGTTCATGTAGTTGTTGAGTTTGATAAATAAATAAAAAGAATTACAGTACTTAACATTTTTTCTACTCCCATAAAAATATATAATTTCTATGGTGATTTGCCAAACAATAACTTGTGTTGCAAAGTTAAAAAAAAATTAAGAAAAATATTAGCACTGGGTTTTTAGAAACACTGGAAGAGTTTCAATTTCGGAAACTCTCTGTGGGTGTAGGAAAGGAATGTCAAAATGATTTGTAGAAAAACCAACAGAGATGGGAAAATATCCAGAGGTAATAACATTCATAAAGGGACAACTATACATTTATTGTTTTCACAGGTTCACTCCTGTGTTTCATACTCCTAATCACTCTTCTTAATAGCTCCAGCTTGTGTATTGATGTTTCCTTGACTTCAGGATATCATGTTGTCAAGATGACACTGAAAATAGCTTTGCTGACGTGAAGGTTGGCAGCACATAGCAACCAATGCTGGTTTAAATCCCAGTACACTGAAAAGAGTTGATACGTGTTTGTTGAGATCAAAGAAAATATTGTTGCTTTGGCAGAATCTGGAGGGCTTTTCTGTAGTCCAAACTTGAGTCAGAGGAATAGATTTAGAAGAAGTTTCAATCTTATAAAACTAAAACTCAAACTGAGAATAGCAAACAACAAAAAACCAATTTAAGCCAACACACTGGATCTTTAGTGAGAGAAACATATATATGTTTATTTGAGATATTTATAATATTTATTCAAAATAATAAAGTTCATTATTCGCTTAAAACCATGTCACCAAAAATATAAAAATAATCACATCTTTAGTAGCTGTATTGCACACTTTGAATCATGTTTCGTTATTTAAGGTATAATTGCCAAATAAATTTAGTTAAAACCAAATATGCCGATTTGTTTTTGGTTCAGGACCCGCACAAGTCTTATGCTACGTTCAACGTGTGTTGAAATGACCACTTCCAATGAAAAGTCTATGTCAACGCTCGTAAAGGCGCGTTTCAGGCTTCCGCATTCAAAACTCCTGCATTAACATGACACTATAAACGGTTTTAAAGGGCCTATTCTTAAGCTTTTTATAGTCATGTATATAATAATATTTTCCCCTTGGGACAAAAAGAACACTTTTTTTAATTAAATATTTTTTATTTTCCTAAGCTGTTTTGCAACCTGTAAGTAAGACGACTCGATCTCTGAGGCACCGGCGTTTGCTCTGTGTGTGTCAACCCAGTCGGCCTCAGCAGTGTGTCTGTGTTGCGCTCACGAAAACTAACAACAACCTAACCTTTGCAAAGATGGATGTGCATATTGTGTATATGAAAGGAAAGCGTTTTTGCCAATCCCTGCCGATCACAGAAAGTGGGTGTTTGTGTTAGCCTGGGGTTGGTGCTGGCAGTGCAGACTCTTCCTGGAAGGGGCTGTTCTCATTGGTCTATGTGCCAATGTGAGAACCCGCTCGTTTTTGTGGACTGGGAGGGGCTGGTGCTCAGAGCGCAGGTTTTTAGAGGAATACTCAGAGATGCGGGGAGGGATCAAGTACCGCTTTGAGGTTTCTTTTCATGAGAACTGAACACTGTAATACACATAAAAGCTAAAAAGAATAGATTTTGCATGGTATAGGCCCTTCAAGACCATTTTTGTGCTTTGCACACAAAACCTACATCCAGTGAACGGTGCGCGTTAAGAGTTAAACCAGTCGAACTCTGACCAATTAGAGACAATCAGGGACCGCCAACATTTTGAAAATTGATCATGGAGGAGAACTTATTTAATTAACGTTTGTGTCCGGATGGAATTATATGACACAAAGTCTTTCAAACATATAAGAATAGAGTTGTGAAAAAAAAGCCTGGAGCAAAGATTTGCGACATTTGCACCACATTGACATTTCTCAGCAAGCCCCTTCCAGCTGTTGATATATGCGCTAGTATCGAGTAGCGACAGTCCCGTGTAAACAGAGAACAGAAAACACATACAAAACCTAGATAGAGCGAGAACACAACGCCCTGACTGACCTCCTATACACTAATAAGATTAGATAAAAGTTGCCTCCTTAATAACAACCTTTGATTTGCTGACATGCAGATTAATTTGGTCGTTCGTGCTGCTCCTACACAACCCATGAAGGAACATCAAATTAGAGCTTTGTTTGTGTCGTGTCTGAACGGGGTCGTGGTGGCTGCTGATACATCACAGTCAACTCATGATTAGTTCCATTCTGGGCCCCCCTATGTGAAGTCTTCGAGGGGTGTGTGAGCACCTGCTTCCTCCCCAAACAAGCTTGTTAGGTTACTTAGTCACTTTTTTAACCTCGTCCAGACTGAATTTTCCTAGTGGTTTCTGTTGCTTTATACCTTAATTCGTCCCTAAACAGAATTGTATTATTTGCACATGAACCTTGAGCGTTTGTTTCATTCTGTTCTAGCTTGTTTATCTTTGCAGGGCGCACAATTGTTTATCTTATGTGAGAAGCTCTATTGAATTGTCACTATAGTTCAAGGATTTTGTCATCTCTGTCCGTCTATCGTTAACCGTCTGCAATCACTGTTTTTCGCCCAACTTGCTTCACTGTTTTTCGCCCAACTTGCTGTTTTTTAACAAGCAGATAGAAAGGTTGAAGCTGTAAAGTCATAAAAAGGTGGTTTAATTTTAACTTACCTATAAACATATACTGATTAACAGCTTGTGCTCGAAGTTTTAAAGCGTATTGTGTTTGTCTCTTTTGTTCCAAGACAATATGTGAAACCTTGGAGTAACTGCATTTGACAGCACGGAGTAAGAGGAAAAATGTTTCCTGTTAAATGTCATCCTCTGTTTGCACTGTTAGCACTATTTATTTCTATTTATTGTTCTGACCATTGTGTTATTTTTTATTTTGCTTACCGTTATTCATTTTTATTACTGTGTTATAAGTGGCACATTGGCACCGCAGCAAATTCCTAGTCTGTGCCTAGTTTGTTCACTGATAATGGCAATAAAAACCCCTTAAATCCTTGAATGTATATATAATGCATTTTTTTCTTTCATCGATTTACAATAAATATGCCTCATAAAATGTTAACCTGAAAAAAAACAAATTGAATTTTTTGAAATGTCAAAACTCAGAGGTCCTTGGTGCAGACGTTAATTAAATTTTCTTCCTATGTGCTAACATTTGAGATAAATCCTTAGGAAAATGACTCAATGAAAATCAAGTCTTCTGTCATTATCAGATTTCTAAAAATTAATTTAGTGTTCTTGCTTTGTTCTTAACTTAGTGTTCTTATTAATTTAGTGTTCTTCATTACTACAAACAGAAGAAACAACGTAACGGCATTATCCGAAGCACAACAAAATAACCCGCAACACAATGACATAACCGCAGTAACAGCATAAACCGCAGCACAACGGAAATGAGGACTTTTATTGAGGAGGGGGCGTCTGTAACACTGTTTACTTCCGCATTGGTGTTCGGATGACAGGTTCATGACGTAATCAGACAAATGAACTTCAGGGTTTGTGAATAAAAAGGAAAATAAAGGCTGCCAAATGTGTCTCTGAGCTCCTTATTTTACATATGAAACTCTGCTTTACTGACACTAAACCCTGGAAAACCCCTGCTTCGGAGGTGTGAAGGTGTGAACCGAGAGCACCCAGCAACGGAAAGGGGAAGGAGGGGTGGGGTTTCTCTGGTTTCTAATGAACTACTGCCCGCTCTTAAGGAACTATGTCCTAAAAAGTGACGCAGCTTTTTTGATTGTGGCTAAACCGACATAATCAAATATTTAAAATACCACTGGGAACACTTTTACAATGGAGCAAAAGATGATCAAAGTGGGAATTTTAAGATTTGACATTAAACACACATCAGACAAACGACAAAAGTGCAAAGTTAGACCTAAATTACTCTATACAAATAATTGAAAAAGCAGTTTTTTTAATAAATAGGAAAAAAACTATGATAAACATATCATAGTTTTTTTTGTATTGATTTGAGGAGTAGACTATTTTTTTCCTAATGAATGGTGTTCTATAGTGTTTGTATACAGTTATATAAAGTTTATAAAATCAGTTGATAGAGTTGACGCTTGCTGAGAAGTGTCTCAAAATTCATAAGGTTCAGTGGGTAAGCTGCTTGGTTTGCAACAAACATGCAGAACCTGTTTTGTGTGTGGGCTCTCCTAAGAAGAAAATGTGCTCAACTTAGCAAGTGCTATTCAGGAACATTTCTCTTCCTGGATATTTCTACAGCAGAAAACATTTTTAAAAAGTCATTTGGACTTAGTCTTTTAAGTTGAGGGGATTTCACTTTAACTACAACTGCCTTTTTTTTTTTTTAGCTCGCTTTGGGTTTAGTCCTAAAGCAATGTATTACCCTTTTTCGTCTTTATTAAAGCCTAAAGCGCTTTACAGTCACATGTCCCTTTCACCCACACATTAACACTGATAGTTGCCATGCAAGGGGGGAGGTTCAATGTCTTGCCCAAGGACACTTCGACAAATGGCAAGCAAATCGGCGATTGAAGCTGCAACTTTCCGGCCGTTTTCTGCGTACAGACGCCTCAAAGAGATGTGAAATCCATGTGGAAGCTGCTCTTTTAACCTTTTCCTGCAAACATGTCAGAAGCTTTTGGCTTAATAATGAACTGTTACTTAATGGAAAGCTACTATCATCTCTAAAAGATATCTATCCAAACGTTTAGTTTATGTACTTAAACACTGATGTCAAAATGGGTTTTTCATGTTATTCTTTGCTTATCAACGTTCATGGTCACACTAACCTTTATCCCTTTGTTGTCACTGCTGTAATCTTTAGAATGCAGACACTCATCTTTATGAATTCTCCATATGTTTAGATGCCATCATCTTGGTTTCATGTAACTAAATCCTACGTGTTTCATACACATGCAAACCGGTTAGTTGTGTTTCACAGTCACAAACTGTAATTAAGATATAATAGAAGACAAATCTAAAGTACAAATTGACTTCAGCTTTAATCATAAATTGGGTACAGCATGTAGAAAATACAGACTGTAAAACCAAGGACTCCCCACAATACAGTTTGCTGCCAGCTACATTGCTCGTCAATTCTGGCTGAGTGTGACTTAATTTGTTGCTTACCCTTTGTTCTTGGAAGTTGAATTTATGCAAGAACACGACCTGAGGTCAGATTACCAACTCTCAGCGGGAAACTCTAACAACCTGACTATAGAAATGAAGAAGCTGCTATCTGTTCTGTTCATAAAAGTCTTGTTTTAAATTTTGACCGTTTTTATGTGTGGCTGTATGGTTGTTATGTAGTGAATGTATATTTCTATTTATAAATCCACCAGTTTTCGAATTTCTTATGGTTTTAAATTTAAGCTTTTAGACCAAAAATATATATTTTCTATTTGAGTTTCAATCTAAATATTAAAGGGCTTATACCTTGCTATTCTTAAGCTATTCTTATGGATATGACAATATTGGCACACAAAAGAACACATTTTTTTTTAATTAAATAATAGTTATCTTTCAGAGTTCTTTTCCAACCTGGAAGTAGTACGACTCAATAGCCTTCTGATCCTTGTGGGTGCTGCCCATTTCATGACGCAAACCTAGAGTTGGTCCCTGCAGCGGGTCTGCATTTCGCCCACGAAAACAAAAAACATTCAA
Source organism: Oryzias latipes (assembly GCF_053564925.1). Classification (NCBI taxonomy): domain Eukaryota; kingdom Metazoa; phylum Chordata; class Actinopteri; order Beloniformes; family Adrianichthyidae; genus Oryzias; species Oryzias latipes. The sequence goes on along the minus strand of NC_136248.1, from coordinate 23,192,521 downwards.
ACTTCTTCAAAGATGGATGTGGATATTGTGCATACAAAAGGAAAATCATGATCACCACAGAGCTAATCACCGCCATGGACAAAGTAGTGTTTGTGTTAGTCTGGGGGCGGAGCTGGCAGTGCAGACACTTCCTGGAAGGGGCTGTTCTCACTTTTCTATGTCACAATGCAAGAATCCGCTTGTTTTCGTGGACTGGGAGGGGCTTTGTCACCTTTCCGGTAGCCATGAAGCCTGACACCCATAAAGAACACGGGGCAGGAGGCTCCGCCTTTATTTATACAGACACGTAACTTTGCGTTGCACTAAATAATTCCCAAACAAAACATGTGGAGATATTCATGGCACTCTAACAGTGCGCGTTCCCGTTTGGTGTTACGGAGTGAAGGAGAACAGTTAATAAAAGGTTTCCCCCAGAATAACAGTGACTGATTCTTTATTAAACCGCCCTAGAGTACAGCTGTGACGGTGTGGGATTTTTAAACACCCCTGTGATGAAGCACCGGCGGCCAGCCGCGTTGCGCACTCAAGAACGCAGCTTGTACATGGATGAATATAACGGAAATTAATAATTAGAGTGCAGTAAATCTGTCATATTTCCTCGCGAAACGGAAACTTCTGTTGTAGAATAAAAATGTGTATGTGCTGCTGAAACCGCGCGTGTGTGTAAGAAGAGGGGCCGCGTGCAGCGCAACAGGGAGTGAAAGCGCGCAGGAAGTGAAGGAGAACAGTAATAAAAGGTTCCCCCCAGAAACCCTTGAAGTCTGAACACAGGACTAGCAGAAAAAGTAAATTGTCAGCAAAGATGAATGTGTTTAATGTGTTTATTATAGTTCCAATCACGCACCATATGCAGAACTTTAAAAAAAAAAAAGTGCAGTGAAGACCTCATCACCGCGGTGATGGGGTTTTCGTCACATTAGAGGTACGATCTTAGGCCCGAGCCCGAGTCAGAACCCGACCCGGCCCGAAATTCGGGTCGGGTCAGGGGACTAAAATGACAATCATTACGTTCGGGTCGGGTCGGGCCGGGCTTCTCTTTCGCTGACTTTTTTAATAAATATACGGTATGTTTATAAAAATGTATACTCAAACGATGTGTGGATACTAAACTAAGGAATACTTGTTATAAATAAATAATTTGGTTAAAACAGAGAAGGCGCTGTAAGGTAATTGCTATATAACTACTACTAAACAGGAAGCGCAGACCCTGGGCTGCAGTATTTCTACGCGTAATTAAACGAGTGCGCATCAAGATCTGTCTTTCACTCTCTTTGACTTGCCTCTAATTCTGTGTTCCAGCGCTATTTCGTTGTGCAAATGCATTTATCATGATCATAAAAATATGTAGATTATTTTAACCTTAAGAAATCTTGCATCTTTTGCCGCCAAAAATACTATGGGATAAATTGAAATTTCGGGTTTGCTTCGAGCTTGGGCCTGCAAATCAAGTTAATTGGTCGGGCTCGGGCTGGGTTGGGCTTTAATGCCCGCGGGCCTGGGTCGGTACGGGCTGGATTTTTTAGGCCCGATCTTACCTCTATGTCACAGCCCTATTTGTCGCTCAACAAATTGAAAGATGACACATAAACACCTGGACCACCACACCAGCAGAAGGCAAAATATTTGGTCAAGTCATTCATGTCTATTCTCACCAAAAAACATTCAAAATATGTGGGCTGCTTTCAGTAGATCTGTGGATGCAACACAGCCTGAGGTTCTGAGAAAAGAGAAACTGCAAAGGTTCTTGGAAAACCAATGGAAACCTGCTGAGATGCAATTTTTTTTAAAGGACCATTATATTTACTTTACAAAAAGGGGTAAAGTATGGCATTTAATTCAAGAAAATATAATTAAATAATATCTAAAATATAAATAATAACATAAATAAATACATAAAATATAATTAAAATCTACTCTGTATTTTAAAAACGTTCTCTAAAATCATTCTTATTTAGCCTGTAAACAGAATAATAATGTAATTTATTGATCATTTTGCCACTTGGAGGGTTATAGTAACAAGAATTTGGCTCAGAAGGTGCTTTGCGTGGCACTGCAGAGATCCTCAGACATGAACCTCAGGCAGTATATTTTTCAAAATTACTTACAGCCTACGATTCGCTTTGGCGGATCTTTAGATTGCAAGATCTCATTAAAAGACAATGCCTTATCAAGGCCACCGAACTGTCTTAATTTTTGTTTTGTTTAAATAATGATCAAGTTCCACCTTTCTAACTAGGTTGCTGAGTTTGTTTTTGCAACGGCAAACCAACCAAACAAAGCGACAGTGAAACAATCCACTCAAACGGGCCCAACAGGTTCCTCCCTGAGCAGGGAACAGACGAATGCAAACACTTCAGCGCTCAACGCTGGGACTACTCACCCTTCTTTGCGATAGAAGAGTTTGTAGGTGGTGGGCAGACCTCCATCAGAACCTGGCTCCCACCAACAGGTGAAGGTCTCTTTTTCAGGAGAACGACATCTGGTTAATGTTGGCTTTCCTGGCACGCTATAGCCTTCAAAAACACACAAGAAGTAAATCAATGCTTATTATACACTAAAATAACGTTTATTTATTTGAAAAAATGTTTTCAAAGTTTATTTCTTTAAAAAAATAAATTCCGCTGTTAGCCAAACATTATTATTTGTGGTGTAATATAAAACTGTAAAAATCGACAGTAAAATAAATGTAAACTATTTTTAAATTAAGTATTTACTTTCTATAAATTATATTCAGCATTTTTAATACCAAAACAATCAAAAATGAACATAATAATTCTGAGTAGGAAAGCGAAATATGTTGTTGTTCATTCTAAAAGTGATAAATGTCCCCCTTGAGTAAAATTGATGCAAATAGCAGTATGATCCATAGTATGATCATATTTCCAATGCACTTTCCTAAAACTGTGCATTTGCTTTATTTTCTGTGTTTGACTGTTGTAATATTAATCTGTCATTGTGCTCCAAAAGGGCAGGTTGTGTGGCTTTACCATTAAAACAAATTTTGGGGGATTTTTTTTGGTAACTTGTGAACCAGTTTGAAGTTGATTTTTTATGTGAATATGTGTAATAATTTAAAAGATAGTTTAGATATCAAATAACCATTTAAATGTAAAAAAAAAAAAAAAAAAGTAAAAAAAATTAAATACTAAAATGTGTACATTTATGCGATTTTCCGTGAGGATTTTTATGGACGCAGCCAACCAAGGTTTACTTTAAGCATGCAATAAAAAATGTATTTTAAAGAAATATTTATTAAGGTTAAACATACCAAATCATTGAGCAAACCGAGAAAAACGTTAGAAATTTTAAAGGTATTTAAAGTTTAATCGAAAAAACGATTGATTTATCTCCTCAATTTTAATCATAAAATGTCATTTTAAGAGTATAACACACTCACTTTTTCCCCTTGTGTACAACAAAAACAAAAGCAGCAACCAGAAGAGACGAACTCCCCCGTCATTCTTCATCATAGCACCTCAAGCTCCGCCTGTAAGGAGAGAAGAAAACAAACAAGGCGTAAGGATGGGAGAACAGTTTGATCAGTGCCCTTGAAAAATGACTTGACCTGCAGTGTTTGGTTTGCAGCTTTTACTGAGTAACAACATGCTTGTGTGACAATTAAAAAACCTCTCTTTTTTACTGGTATGTTTTCTTATTAAAGCACGCCCTGTTTCTGACAGTAAAACATCACATTATGTTGAAATGGGCTCTACCTTAGAACAAAAGGCAACATTACTGGTGTGTTAAAGAGCCACAAAAATGTGAGTTGGAAAGATTCCCTGCTAGTAATAAAAAAAGATCACCCACTGATCATTTTTAGTACATAAAACCAGTTGGAATATCTTTAAGGAGCTTTTGTGGTATTTTAGAGCATTTGTCCCTCAAAATAAACCACAGCGAGCAAAAACTCCTAAGAGACTTTAAAAAAATCTAAATAAAGACAAACAAACACAGTTTCCTGAGGATTAAAAAAACATCCTCTCAGTATCTGACTACCACTACCAGCTGGCACATGCAGCAAAACTGGTTGCATAACCCGAGTCCATAACACCACACACAAAGAAGGAGGGTGGCTTGTGACCGCCTAGATTCCCCCTCCACACGACTTAGACATCTGCATTTGCCCAGACATGTACAGCTGGAAGAGCACTCTGCATGAGTTCTCATTTAGAAGCTGTCAGTTGAGGCAGGTGGGAAGGAGGAAAAGGGAGACAGGGGAGATATTTTAATAGATTACAACACAAGACGGATGATGTTTGTTCAGAGAAAAGTGAGGGCCAGACAAATCCAGTTTAGCAGCATGCAAATTTCTGGCCCATGACTTATTACTGCCTGTTTATGTGTTTACCTGCTGTCACTTTTCAATCCATTTTATTACAAATTAGAGATCAAAGGTTTTTGCAGCTGTTTATACATAAGAAAACTGAAAATTAATTTGCAGTAACATAACATCATACAAACGTGCTTTTCTTCAATTCTTTGTAACAAAAAATAAACATATACTGGTACATATTTTATTTACGGAAAAAACGGCAGGACCTTTCCTAACCCTTTGACGCCTGAATTTAGGTGTCAAGGGTAAAAGTATGGTGGCTCTGGAGTGCAATCACAACATCTTAAAGCAAAATGACATTAAAGATTAATTTAAAAAGAAAAACAAATCATAAAAAAACATAACGTTTCAGAAAGAAAATAAAATCCCCAAAATTGAATTGAAATAAAAATGTTTCTGGAAATAAAAGTGATTTCCAGTAATCTAAGTCAGAAGTTACAATATGAAACCCAATAAGAAACCAGAAAAGGTAGGTATTATGGGACATGCGGCTCAGGCGGTTGAGCAGGTCGGCCAATGATTCAAGGATCGTTGGTTTGATCCCCGCTCCCCCCAGTCAACCGTGGGTGTGTCCTTGGGCAATACACCTCACCCTCCCTGCCTATAGTGCGGCTCCACTGGTGTGTGAATGCGTATGAATGTCCCGGTGGTGGTCAGAGGGGCCGTAGGTGAAACTGGTCTGTCCCAGGGCAGCTGTGGATACATCAGTAGCTTACTATCACCAAGCATGAATGAGGAGTAAATGAATAATGGATACATTGTAAACACTTAAATCCAATCCATTATTATTATTATTTATCCAATCAATGACGTCCCATAGTAACTACCCCTTCCAGTTTTTTTATTTTGTTTCCTAACATCAACATTTTATTTTGATTTCTGGGAATACTTGTGTTTTCCAAAACGTTTCATTTTTTTGTGTTTTGGTTTCTGTTTTTGATTTATAATCTGTAATGCTATTTTTAAATTAATTATTAGTTTTGCTTTTTTTAATTGTCACCGAGATCTTTCTTGTGTTTTTAAATTGAGTGATTTGTTGGTGGGATTTGCACTTCAGGGCCACCGTGGCAAAGGCTCCAACTCATGTGTTTCATATTTTGCATGGTAAAAACCACAACGTTTACAAAGCAAACAACAAAAAAAACAATATTTGCAACTGATTTCTTCCTTATATGTTGAAAAAAAACATATTTAGAAATTGTTTTTTAATATTTCATGATGGTTAATTACTATATGTTCAGTCACAGCAGAGTCTTTGACTGAAACTGTTTCTTTTTTTAAATCTTTTACATCTCAGACATGAATGTTTTTTTCCACTGAGCTACATTCGTTTCTTTCATAAGCAAAACATGAGCAGATCCTGTTGGGCTGTGTAACTTGAAGGTCTGTGGTTTAAATTCGCACTAATACCTGAGGTTTGAGCAGAAAAAAGTAAAATATTCACGCAAAAACTGTTACGTGAAAACCTTAGAAAAATAGATTGTTTGATTGAAAATAAAAAAAAATAATAATAAAAAACAAACAAGGAATTTGAAGGACTTTGCGTGTTGCAATAAATGATCCTATCCAAAAGATTTATGTAGAATTGAAATTGTGAGTTACACTAAATGTTTTATTTGACTGACCATAAAAAACTTCTTTATATACCAATTATGTTCTGCACATATGTTAAAAAAAGGGCTTGATCTTTATCACCCACAAATGCGACTTTATCAGTTATGTCTTCCATAGGATTGGTCTCACCGAAATACATCACTGCATGCTTATCTTGATTGGAATCACTGTAAAACCTTTACTCACCTGACCTGCCCGTTACAGTATTTTTATGGTTCGAGAATAATCTGATTTAAAGTCTTCCTCTTGTGGAATGCAACCCCACACACTGTGAAATAACAAATGCAAACACACAAAAGAGTCACGTACCAAACCTCACATGTTGAGCTTCTGCCTGGTATTTTACTGACTGTATTTCACAACACCACCTCCGCCTCTGGGTGAATTCTACATTCAGCTGCAAGACTGATCAGTGCTGCCTGGGCCTGTGCTGTCATACGACGGCGGTGAATCAACCAACTTTGATTGGGATGGAAATACCTGAGATGTCCTACTTCTTTGAATGTTACGCAGCCACTTAGTTCTGAGGTTGTTCCACATCAACTTTAGGAGACAAGTGTTACAAACTCAAGGCACCTTCATTTCAATAACGTCATTATAATCTGGTAATTGGCATTAAGATCAAAGCGCTGGATTAGCCTTCTGCTGCATATAGCCTTTTTACGTAACCAGTAGCCCAAACGGAGTAAGCTGCTAAGCTTAAAAAGTGCTCGCTATCAGCATCAGAGCAAAGCTCTTCCTTTGCAAAAGTCCATAATCACTGCTCATTCTATAGCGTCTAAGTGTGAGTGTACATGGCTGTTGTCTGGTAGCCTTCATCAGGGTGTGACCCTCCTCTTTCTCAAGGGGATAAACTCCAACTAACCTCCCTTTTATGCCAACAGAATGATTTTACATTTACATCTCTAAGCTCAAACAGAAGGAAGCCTTTTATTTATTTTAATGAAAGTTTTACTGCTACTTTTATGTCTTAGTCACTTTGTTACAATAGTAAATCTGTTTGCTATAAACCTTTGCCCATCCTATTAACTGGATTTCTAAGGCTGCAGCAAATTTGAGTTCAACGTTTATAGCATGTAAAGACCCACTGGGATAAAAGCGTTTTTGGTATTTTGAACAAGTTCTTGTGGCATTTTCTCATGATGGAGGACATATATTAAGAAAACTGAGTTCAAAACTACATTTCTGAGTATTTCGTTAATTCAAATCGTTGTGAATCAGAAGCAGATGAGAACGTTTTGTTTGAAAAAGCTTGCAGGTTTCATTTAAAACGTACAATCGGCAGGGTACAAGCTCCCTGTTTCGCTCAGAGGTAAATTTCTAAAGAATGACTGCCTCTCTGCAGGCACGACGTCCTACAAAACGACAGTTTTTTTTAATTAAAAACAGAAAACAAAAAAAGACAGTTGGGAATGCTTTTCAAAAGATCAAAACATCTTCGTATTGACACTTTAATGAGTTTGGGTAAAAATGGTGCCTTTCAATCCAGATTGAGTTGAAAATGAATACACGGAAAGTCAGCACTACTCTCCTTCCACTTTTTTAGGTACACCTGTTTAACCTGTCTTTAAAGCAAACATGTAATTCATCTACATGGCAGATATTGTGTGGACATAATTAACTTTTGTTGAAGTTCAAACGCTGAAGAAGACTAAACTAACATGGATCTTCATATAGTTATTTGAGCCCCATGAGGTGGTCTCGTAGCTTGTGAAGACTTTTATGTAGAATGATAGTTAAAAGAAAAACCTACAATGGCTTTACATGCCAAGTCTTGTGCAGATGAGAAGCAAGAGACCACAATGGCTCACTAAACACTATTATTAGGAAGTGTTTATTTCTCTTTGTTCTGGTTGATAATTAGTATTTATTCAGCCATTTAAACTCAAATGAAGGTTCAGTATTACTACATTACTAGTAATATGGCAAACACTAGAAGTCCTAGACTGCAAGGACCATGCCGTTAATTCTTGTTTCTTACTGCCTCTTTGAATGAAAATTTGACCCCCGACACACGCTCGATAATTTACCAAAATTTACACACAACTGCTGAAAATGATTTTATGACAGAGGGAAGGACCTCAACTAAAACTCAATGACATCACGAGAGGCGAAACCATCCAAAAACTGAATGGGGCCAAAATCTCTTATGGAGTCCAAGAAAGATATTTCAGAATTCCCTAAAAAAAAACTAAAAAAGAAAACACACATGTTGGAGACCACATCTAAAGGTCAATTATTTTGAAATTCCTACAGGATGGCCACAGGACCAACAGGTTCGCGCCCATTTTGTGGCAAAGCGTGAAATTTGGCGATCTTCACATTTTCGCAATATATAGGAAAAGAAAACTTTTGTTCGAGCGACCTTCACGTAAAGTCACATCCAGCTTAAGTCTACAACCACAACCAAAGTTTCGTTGACCTTTTACCTTAGGAAGAGACTGCCATCTTGAATTAAAAAAAATCCCCTTTAATACCACCTACAACTCCTCCAAGGTGTTTCGATCCATCGCCTCCCAACTCCTCGAGCATCATTTAGAAGCTACTTGAACGACATTAGCATAGCAAGCTCGCAAATGAGGTGTTTTCCTGTGGCTTGCACAGTTTTTAGCGGAGTATTGTCAGAATTGTATACATGCATCCCTGGCTCAAGCTGATCAAAACGATATAACATCTGATGTGAACATATTAGGACTGTGGGCGTGGTTAACAAAAAAAAAACCTGTTACCAAGGAAATCCAAAAATTTCCTTTTCTGTTTCATCTAAAAATGACCTGTTCATCTCACCCAGGTAACCAAAAAAGATAAGAGTTGCTATGGAGATAAGACCAACAGAAAAGCCGCCATTAAAAAAAAAAAAGTGTTGTTTTTGTCACATGCTGCTCTGACCAGAATGGCAGGGGCAGATGGGGAGGAGCGTGCCGCGGCCGCTCAGCCAATGAGGGCGGGTCAAGGAGGGCGGCAAGGGCGGGGGTGAGTACCACCTGCGGGCTAAACAATGCCACTCGTGGCTTTAATTTTTCATTCCTTTTCCTTCCCTGACCTCTGAGTTTACTTGTGTCACTCGGTTCACTTTGCTTTGCTGTTTTTTTAAACCGCCACAATCTCAGTTTCCTCATCAAGATACTTGTCATACCTGTAAAGTCTTTGTTTGGCCATCTGTCACGTTTTACCAACTACTTTTTTACTTAATAAATCACTTTTTTTTTAAATCTGTCAACCCTGCTCCCATTCCTGCATTTAACAAACTTCAACCATGTCAAAAGCTGACAGAGCTCCCATCATGCAACTGGCTGATTAGTATCAATGAGCAACTGATGAGTTGGGATTTCATCCGTCAAAATTGCTACTCCTTCTCTGTAAACCATATTTAAAGTAAAATCTTGAATTAAAACAGACATGAACAATCACTGTTCTTTTGGAGAAAACAAACAGAAATGAATGAAAACTCTTGATAGTTTTGCTGCAAGTGTGAAAAACTTCAAGGCATTACAAGCGGAGGCATCAACATCCTCAAGAGCCGAATTCAGACAATTACTGAATCTTTTATGATTTGTGCTCCTCTGCTCTTCTCCATTTCAAAAAGGTGAGAAGAGGGTGTGTCAGATGACAATTTGGGGACAAGTGTGAGCTGCCAGGCATTGTCTGGCATGGGTCTAGCCTTGCACTTTAGCCACCTTTGCCAGGATGATGAGCATAGATAGCACCTTTCTCATGCGCAGTCACAGCATTCTCAGGTTGTGCTGACCGACACAGTTCAGTTACAACAGTGCTGATTCCCAGAACCTCTGTTCTTTAGAAGGGTAAAGAAAACAAACACAAAAGCACATTATTCAGTCTCAATGATTTACGGCGCTTTTCTTGTATTTTGGTTTAATATTAACTTAGGTTAAATGCATTTTCTTCAAAAAAAAAAAAAAAAAAAGCTAATGGGACTGCTCACATTCTGTAACGTTCTTGGTTTAAATGTACAGCAAAAAAAAAAAAAAGCAACTCCCTTTCCTTACATTTAAAAGCCCACGATGGGGAAACGGATCATGTGGTCTAACTGGTTTTCCATAACTGACGTGAAACTTATTTTTGCAACAGTTTCCTAACAATAGTAAAGAAGTAACTAAGACAACTTTTCATAAATTTAAGTTTTGGCTGGCATTTTTGGTGGGAAATGGGAGATACCAAAAATAACATTTTTCATATAATCATCTTGTCCTGAAATCCTGCTCTGACTGGAACAGACCTGGTACTTCCTGGTATAGTTAAAAAACTGGTTTGAACAGCAGCACCAACACCTTTCTCGGAACTATTTTTTTCCCCTTTTACAGCTATTCAGGAATAGCGTGTGACAGAGTATGTGTATAGCATGACACAGTGGAGTATGTTCAAGCGTAAAGAAAGATGCAATAAAATAGATAAACAAAACCCTGATTCTTAAGGCACTTTTAATTGACAACAGTCAATTAAACAGTCACTCTCTAAATATAAATGTTAAAGATTAATGATCAAGCAGGAATAACAACAGGTTTTGTCATCGCTGCAAAGCTGAAATAGGTTAAATGTATTACCACCAAACTTCTAACATTTGTCCTATTCATCACCCTAAAGGAATGTGCCTCCATTTGTTTTGTTAAATTTAATTAAGCATACTTCAAAGACAGCAGACACACTTATATGTCCGGCAACAATGATCCCACTTTTCCTTTAGCCTCTGTGAAGTTAAAAAATAGGTTAGAAAGATAAGACTGACAGCTTGATTTTTGGCCCACTTTACCGGCTACATTTCACATGTTAGAGATTAAAATATTTCTGTAAATGCCTTCTCTAATGACCGATTAGCTCAGAAGAAAAAAAAAAGAATAAAGTGAACATGTGTATAAAAAATGTGTATGTGTGATTGAACAGGAGGGAGGGATGTAGACGTGCAGGTGGGATCCAACTCTGGCTTTAGGCATGTACTTTTCTGAATGTGGGCGTACGATGGCCGCAGCTCAGCTTATCAAGGGGAAAGATTGTGAGGGAGGAATGAATATTCATTTACCTGATCAGCTGATTAACACATGTAGGAAAGTTACTGAGTAGAGTCTTTAAAATACATTTAGATGATGATGATGAAGAGAGGAGGATGCTCATTATCTGTTGCTTAATAAATTATAATCATGTCACAGCAGCACACAAACACTGACCACTATGAAGCCCTATTTTGTCAACAAAATCCTGTCTTTGTCATGAGGGCCACTTTCACACCACTGGTCTTTTACTTAGAAATCATGAAGCGCTTATTTTGAAAAGAAGCTGGTACAAATAAAAACAAAAACAAAAAAAATCCCTCAAATTTCAACTAAAAAAAAGCAGCATTAAGTTGTTTCCGTGAAAGCTTCCATGCTTAGGACTGAATGAACTGATCATTACTGCACGCAAAGCTTTAAAAAAGGCTCCAGTGCCGGAAGGAGGGGGGGGGGGGGGGGTGAAGGCGTCCCAGGAGTCACCTGTAGACAGTGAACACTGTCATCTTGTATTAAGATGATCAGCCGTGTGGAATTAAAGCTCAAACACCTATCCCTGTTAATACCTTCAATAATAACAAGCAATAATAATAATAATAACAATAAAAAGCAGGAACTGCCAACCCCGACCTGTCAACTTCAGATCGTCCATGAGCTCCTGCATAAAGTTGTGGGAAAGTGTCAATGGGGTTAAATGGGTAAGCGACTTACCAGCAGCTGACAGGTGTTTTTTCTTCTTCTTCTTCTCCTCCTGATCTGCGCCTCCAACTCTGCTTTCCCCGCAGAAACGGCCGCGTGAGAAGCGCTCACTCTCCGATGCGCCTCAGGTAGCTCAGTCGTCCCGTCAACGAGGAAACCGCAGCAAAACACCTCGCGCCCTGATCATCCCCGAGGGGGCGGGACCAACGAGCCCAACCTTTCATCTAGCCACGCCCACGGATCAAGCTGCCACAGACAGGGATTTAGGCGGCGGATGAGTTATTTTCTTATCTGGTGTAAATAGGAGGGCAAGATGAATTTTTATTCAATTTCATGTCATGTCACAGAGGTATTGCTCCAACTCAAATTCTATTTTGATCATTCATTAGTCACATTGTGCCTCTTGTTGGATGAGAGTCTCTGGAGATGCAGGGAAACAGAGGAGTACCTTGGACACAGAGTTATAAAAAACAACCTTTTGTCTCATCAAGGACAAGGAGGTTCTAGTTCAAAACTGTCCCTGTATACCAGGTGTCTTTGGAATTTTACTGTTCCACATAATACGTTAGAAGAATAAAAGGTTTTAATTCCAAAAAAAAAAAAAAAAAAGTTACAAACATTTAAAAAAAAAAAAAAAAAAAAAAAAAAAAAAAGGTAAAAAGGAAAAGTTACAAACATGATAGACAATGCTTTTGTTTAGGGGAAAATACCTTTTTTATTTCAAAAATTTAATTTAGATTGCATTTGATTTTTCCGATATGTTCTTCTATGTTTCCTTTTTTTTTTCCCCCCAGATCTTTAACAGAAAATGCCAGACTATTTATAAATCGTTTCTTGGACCTAAAGTCATTTTTTTTTTCAAATAACCATTCATTCATCTTCTTCTGTTTGTTCCCTTTGGCTGCCAGAGCACACTTATGGGGGACACCCCAAACAGGTCACCAGTCTGCTGCAGGGTCTAAAGCACACACCCAATCACACTCACGGTCAATTTAGAGTTGCCAATTATTCTATGAAGCATGTGTTGGACAGTGGGAGGAAGCCAGGGACCCTGGAGAGAACCCACACATGCACAGGGAGAACATCCAAACTCCACATGGAAAGGTCCCCCATTGATGTTCTGTTTCAGGTCTCCCTGCTGGGACTTGAACTGGGAGCCTTCTTGCTGTGAGGCAGGAGCACTAACCACTGCCCCACCGTGCAGCCCTAATATTTATCATATATACAGATGTTTAAGTGTGATATATATCGAAATTGTGACATTTCCACCTTTTTTTAAATATAAAACTGAAAATAATTAATTTGGTCGTAAAGTTAGTTTTGTTTTAAAAACTGAAAGAAACTATTTAACTTTGTGTAGGCCTGGATTTAGCCAGCCCCACTATGGGTGTAGGTAAAATATCAGGGGGGCAAGTTTTTGGTTTGCTGAGAGTTTGGGGTGTCACATCCCTCCGAGCCCCTAAAATGCTTACAAAACCACACATCGATCTTCTGTGGTCTATTTGATGTGACTTATACGTTTGATGTTCAATGCTCTTCCTGACACCAGCCTATGCATCTACCAGGCTTTGGACAGGCACAAGAAGGACACTGGTTTGTCCCCTTGTGTATGGAGGTATTTTTGTGCCATTATTTCAGGCGCAGCAACACTCACTGTTTTGAGTATAAAGCTTAAAACATTTCGTGTGCTCCAGAAATTATTGTGAATTTGAAACAGAAAAGGAACCTGAAGCTCAAAAACACGTGCAAACAAAAGAATTTTACTCTTGAGACTTAAAAATATGTGCAATCAAGGCAATTTCTGCTCTGGAAACTGAAAATATGTGCAATCAAAACTTCTCTCTTTTCTGCGCTCAAACCAGTTCACCGTGTGACACATGTGCCACAAAAGCCAGCCAATCACAAGTGGGGTTTTTATGTCTTTTATTTTATTTCAAATATTGTATTTTTCTATTGCATTTGTTCTTTGTTGCTATTTCTGGGAATTTTTTTTTGTAATTTTTATTTCCGTAGTCAATTTTGAATATGGGAGGGTGAGCAGTCACAGCTCCCTTGCCCATGTTTATATCCAGCCTTGCGTTTGTGAATATTTTGAGACATACAATATTCAACCTCATACACGATGGGGGCATTTTGTTGTACAATAAGGGTTTTATCATGTAGTAGGGGGTTTACATGCTGCAGCATAGAGGTCACTACATGTAACCATGGTTACAAGTAATACCACTTAGGCAATTTCATTAACCGACAAGTTTTAGAATTGTGGTTTCCACCTGAAGAACCTTGTTTGTGTGTTCATGAAAGCACGATTGAAAGAGCCAGAGCCCATGATACGTCTTTCAAAAAATTAAATAAATAACTAGTCACAGACATCCTGGTTCCACAGCTCCACAGGCACACGTGAAATTTCATTTCTTTGTGAAAATAGCAGCATGATGTTGCCTGCAATCAAAAGCTGCTGCAAATTATGCCCCGAAAGGCTATTTTTCTACGTAAGACAATTAGTTACCATGGTGGCTGCTTGCTGCTACCTTAGTAACTTTTACTCCCTCCACGCATGGACAAATACCATAAAAGAGATTGTAACAATACATCCAGGATGCTTTGCAAAAACCTGACTTCTGCTTTTATTTATCCCTCTCGGAAAGAGCAGCAAACATAGCATTGTCTCCTAGTGGGTGGAATCTTTTTGCCCATCCGTGCTACAGTACATCTGTCCCTGACTCATTCTTTTCACATTTGTGCATTAATGTGTAAGTGGGAGTTCATGTTTATTTTACTTTGTACACATATATAAAGAGCTTTAGCAAATCTGTGTTTTCATTTTCAAATAGAAAAAAAAAAAACAGCAGGGAGTTAAGGGTCATGAAAAACGTGCAGTGTTTGTGCAGATACCAGAACATGTAAGCTCCAAGAGATCGCAAACCGCGCTGAGGTGAAATCATTTTTTTTTAAGTGCACTTTGTTTCTAAGGAAACTGAAGGCACCGCTGGGAGGATACAGAATAAGACGCAAGTAGAACCTTGTTGGAATCTGTAGGGATATGTGCGTCCGATTATTGTCTGTTGAAGGAAACTTCCCTTTAGCTTATTGTGTTCACCCTCCTGGGAAGCCACACCTAGAGATTTTACAGACAGTGACGCAAAAACAAGCACATATAGGTCTTCATTACTATAAGTGATGCACCAAGGTGGGGTGAAGGAAAGTTCCCAGAGTTGCAAGAACTTTATGGACACCACTACTGCTCTGCTATGTAAAGAATGTGAAGCTATACTTGTACTGTTGAAGGTTAAGATGTTTAACAGGAAAAAAAAACTTTATTTAAACATAATGCAGAATTTTTCTTACCTTCTCAGATCTCCCAGGACTAAGGCTTCTTATTGCAAGTATTGCTGACCTGAGTTGATACATCATTTCGTCCTCAGAGATGTTTCATGTAGACTTTAAAGGTTAAATGTTTCAGTGGATCTAAAAAACTAATTAGACTGTTTTAATGAAGTACTTATAATGAAATAATTTTCTGGTATATTCATGTTGAAGAGACTAAAATATACAAACCAAACTCCAAAAGGGTATTCCTTTATCTTTAGATACTCATTTTGTACTTTATAATGAACACTCTAATACAATTTAAAAAAAGAAAACAAGCAAACAAAAAAAAATCCCAGGATTGGTGTTATGATACACAATGATGCATAATATCATAAATATACTTGGTGAGTGCAGCTATCCATGTTTAATCTGCTTTGGGTCAGAGTGAAGGATGGCTCTCTATCATGTGTGGCCCGGGAAATCGCCGCCCCCACCCTTCTCCAGCTCTACTTAGTGGCAATAAGGTTACATAATATGGCCATCTGCTCCTGACATTGATTTAAAAGTCCCACTATGCGAGTCAGAGAGAATGTCAGCAAACATTTGAACAAGAAGAGGCTTGATGGACGCCTTCAACACTGATGTCAACATGGGTTCAGGTGCACAGATTTAAAGAGCACCCCCCCCCCCCCCCCCCAGTTAAGTTTTCATACAAGCATAAAAAATGACATATTTTTCTAACGTGTATATGGGATGCATTTATCTATTGTTTTTAATATGAATGTAAACAGTTGTGTGTTTTTGTCTTTATTTACGATGAACACTACCCCTCAAAAATTAGTTATTTAATAAACAGACAAACAAACAAATAAATAATAAAACGTCAGAGGGAAAAGTTTTTTCTACATAAAATTTACTATCAAGCAAAAAAAAAAACAAATTGTATTTGTAATTTAGATTAAAGAACAAAAGGGCACATCTGGCACACAGCACTTCTGTCTTTAGATGAAACAAGGCAGAGGGGTGACACCTTGTGGTAAGTTTTAGTAATGGATTTTGGAGCTTCAGAGGAAAACGAATCACATCCACAACATCTTTAACATTATTGTTTTTATTCACTATTTCACTTTCAGCTTTGTCAAAAGCCTGATAAGAATTAGATGCTCCAATGTGTTTTTTTCAATAGTTTTCTCTCTTTCTTCGTTTTTTTCCGATGTATTGGACCGCTCTGCAAAATATGGCCAGTAAACTGAGAAAACACACGTAAAAACTGCAACTACTTATAACAGCTGTTTTTTTTTAGTAAACTCTGTAGTGACAACCCTTCCAGGGGGCTAAATACATCTGTAACATCCATCCATCTTCTAACCCCACTGAATTGCAATGTTGCTGGAGCTTATCTTCGCTGTTTTTTTTGGGCGAAGGCAGGGTTCACCCTGGACAGGTCGTCATCTGTTGCAGGGTCACCACTGACACATTCACTCCTAGTAGCAATTTCGTATAACCAAAGAACCTGTGAAGCATGCTCTTGGACCTGTGAAGCATGCTCTAAAGCCCAGAGAAAACTCACACATGCACAAGGAGAACATGCAAACTCCACACAGAAAGGTCCCAGCTGGGATTTGAACCACGGCCTTCTCCGTGTGAGGCGAGAGTGCTAACCACTATGCAACGCAACATATAAGTAACGTAAAAAACATAACCATTTTGAAATAAATATAACTTTTGCCTGCTATTTGTCTTTTGTTTTTGTTTTGATTGAGTAAAAAACTTGCTCACATTCAGAAATTTTGATTCCCCCCCCCCACCCCACTTCATTTTCTTTTTCCCAGTCCTGTCCTCTTTCTTTGTCCAGCTAAACACTCTCCATTATATTATGTTTCAGCTTTGAAAGAACAACTTGGCACAGTCTTTTGGAAAACCTTAGTGCTCTCCTCTTTGGGTAACACTTGTTTTTTTTTATCCTTGTACCACAACTTCTAGGAAAAATATACACTAATCATTAATCTAAGAATTTGACAGAGATGCCTCCAAGGGCTGTTTATGGTTTACCTCAAGCACAAGCACAGCCAAATGAGGTTGGGTGTATCTCATTTCCATAGGGTAAAATTTTTCAACTAAGCTAACTGCTTCAGAAGGAAGAAAACTATTGTGTATGTTAGGGTTACTGTAAACAGAGGGATCTGGTATGAAGTTTCTTTTGTAAAATTAAATGGTATGATCATCAAAGGTCTATTTTGAAAAATGACTAAAGGTTCAACAATTTACTGAAACAGTGATTCAATTTAAAATAAATGATTGACAGATCAGGTAGACAGAACGGCAGGGCAGGGCTAAGAATATGTAGCCCAAGTTAGTCTTTTAAAAGATTAAAGCAGCACAAAACGACGTCAGCGTAAGGAATTCCAATGACTGAAACAAGAACAAGCTTGCATTTGTCTCCTACCACTTATCCAGAATAGAGTCCCATTGGCAGCAGCCTATTAGACCCCCAGACACTAATCTGAAATTAAACCTTCCCCAGTTCTGCTGTTTGGGGTCCGAAAGCGTTCCCAGGCCAGCTGGGAGACATCATTCCTCCACCATGTCCTAGGTCTTCCCAAGGGGCCTCCGCCTGCAAGGACATGCCCAGAACACCTCCACAGGGAGGTGACCAAGATGCATCTGAAAAGAAGTGCCGTCAGACCTGAGCGATGTTCTAACCTAAAAGACCTCTAAAACCTCCAAAGATCACTGTGGGAAAATGACAAGAATCTGAAAAAGAACATAAGGTCATTGAAAATTTGTTTGGGATGCCCAGTTTAGTTTAGTCTGTTTACCGGTAGTTGGTTCAGTTTAGAATGTTCCTGATTGATATGATTTTATGTTCACTTTACCGGTACGAAGCCAATTGAGACGACTGTTGTTGCGATTTTAGATTATATTAGATTAGATAAAACTTTATTCATCCCACAATGGGGAAATTCTCTTATCTTCAGCAGCAAAAAAGACATTAAGAAATACAAATAGCAAAAAAAAGTGACAATCACGGAGGATAAAGTGACCTTCAGAACAACATTATAGATAAGACAGAGGAACATCTGTAGAAACTATTTTGGGCTATATAAAAAAATTTGACATGCAAAAAGCGGATGGGCTTAGGGTTTTTTTTCCTACACGTTTTTCAGTCTTAGATGCTGTTTATTATTTAACCTTTTTTAAGCCAAAGTACACATTTTCCTTGATAAAAATCAATTGAAAATTTGAAAAAACCTCTAAAGTCTGTATTAACAAATACAGGGGGCAAGCTGATTTTTTATGCATTGATTCTGCTTTCTCAAATGTAATTCAGGAAGCGGCCCTGCAGCTCAGTATCCTTATATCGATCCATAAATATGGGCTCAGTATTTTTTTTTCTTCAGAATTTTATTTATGAGCATTGAGAAAGTTATAAAGCAGTACATTTAAATTCACTTAGGGCCAGTTTTGAACCCATGACATATCTCCATTGTCAACAATTCTTTTCCTTTTTATAAATAACATAACTTAGTATCTAACAAGACACAAAACAGGGAACAGTGGATGCATTATTAGGGAGGGAGGGAAGTTTAAAATAAAAAAAAATAATAATAATATAAAATAAACTAAAAGATTCATCTTGATTATCAATACAAGCCAGACATGTCCATCACCTCCATTTGTTGTAAATTATTAACATAAAATATCCATTGTGACCAAATCTTCAAAAATGTGGGCATCTCTATCCGAAGTGAGTAGGTTAGTCTTTCCATCTGACAGATTTCATTTAAAATGTGTATCCAATTGTCCAAGCTGGGTACAGTGGGGAGGAGCCAGTGTCTTGTCACTGCTTTTTTACCAGCAGTTATTAATATTCTGAATAAATTTTCATTGGTAGGTGGGAGTTGTGTTTTACCTAAAATCAGATTAGTAAAATCACAGGTTATTGTCTTATTTAACATAGATTCAATGTGTTTATGCATTTCCTTCCAAAATTGTTTTATAAGGGCACATTCCCAAAATATGTGGTAATGGTTGGCTTCTACTTCTCCACACTGCCTCCAGCACTTGTTTTTATCTCCATTGCCATGTTTCTTTTGTTTGGGTGTAATAAAAAACCTCAAACATTTCCATCTAAATTCTCTCCATACATGTGAATTTGTACATTTCCACACTGATATACAGCAATCTCTCCATTCTTCGTCTGTCATAGTTGTGTTGCTTTCTTTCTCCCATTTACTTTTTATATATTGAGTTGAGGTCAATTTTTTACTCATAAATCCCTTGTAAAGTTTAGATATCATACCTTTGTTACATTTTCCTTTGTATGCTGTTAATATTTCACCAAGCACTGGTTCCTGTGTATCCATGATGTGGAGGATCTCTTTGTTAATGTAGTTGCGTAGTTGTAAATATCTGTAAAAATCCTTTTTTCCTAAGTTATAATTATCCTTAAGTGTTTGGAAATCTTTCATTATTCCCTTGTCCATTAAAGAGTGATATGTGTTTAACCCTTGCATTGTCCAGTGACGAAATCTGGTGTCTCACTGGTGAGGCTTGAAATCATGGTCGTATGCGCACCATCTTACAATTTTTAAGTTATTGTGTAGTCTGTATTCATCCTTTATTTTTGACCAGATTTTCAATTGTGTCACTATCCATGGGTTTTCAACTTTCCCCAGGTTTTCCCCTGTGTTTCTGTTTCCCATGAGCGCCTGTAGTGGGGGGTCGGAAACAAAAAGTAATTCAATGTCTTTCCAACGGGCATAGTAATTTGGATTACAATGTGTTATTAAGGGTTTGAGTTGTGCGGAATAAAAGTAATCTTTTAGGTTAGGGACCGCCATCCCTCCACTTTCTTAGGGGACCTGTTAGGGTTTAAATCTAACTCATGGCTTTTTGCCCAGCCAGATGAATCTTGATAAAATTTTGTCCCATTGTAAAAACTGTTGTTTGGTAAATTCAGCAGGAAAAGCTTGGAAGAGAAACAGGAATCTCTGTAGTAGGTTCATTTTCACTGATTCAATTCGGGCTCAGTTTTTTTTTTAAAAATGTTTCAGAGAATTTAAAGACCTAAAACAGCAAAGAGAAATTTATTATAATATTGCAGTGTTTTCCCAATTCATTCTCTGATCCAGTATGACAAACTGTAGAGATGTATTGAACTGTAAACCAGAAGTTGAAACATTTTTTGTTGCAAATTTTTAACCAACCTACCTGTTTCAGAACAAATCACATTTGCCCCTGCATTTGTCTCAGTCGGTTCCATAGTGTTTGGGTCCTAAATCAAGAAGGGATACCCAAAAAAAATTAGATGTACAAAAATTACATTCTGTGTGGACTTAAGTATTTAATTCCTCCCTTACCAGTATTTTCAAGACACCAAAGACTGCATCATAAATTCCTCCCCTGTGCTTTGAGTAAATGTTACATTTTGTGCGGATGCTTTATCTGAAAAAAGAAAAGCGGCAAAAAAGTCTTCAAACGATTCGAGACATGTTTTGGGTGCAGAGAAAACACTGTTACATCTTCTTTCTCTTTCGGCTTTTCCCATCAGGGGTCGCCACAGCGAATCATCCTTTTCCACCTCACTCTATCATGAACATCTTCTACCCTAACTTTAGCCAACTTCATGTCCTCTGTTAAGACATCCATGTATCTCCTCTTTGGCCATCCTCTTGCCCTCCTGCCAGGCAGCTCCATCTCCAACATCCTTCTACCAATATATCCACTATCCCTCCTCTGAACATGTCCAAACCATCTCAGTCTGGCTTCTCTGACTTTGTCGCTAACACAGGCAACATGAGCCGTCCCTCTGATGTACTCGTTCCTTATCCTGTCTAACCTGGTCACTCCTAAGGAGAACCTCAACATCTTCATCTCCGCTACCTCCATCTCAGCCTCTTGTCTCTGTCTCACTGCTACCGTCTCTAACCCATAGAGCAGAGCTGGTCTCACCACTGTCTTGTACACCTTTCCTTTGAGTCTTGCTGGCACTCTTCTGTCACACAACACTCCTGACACTTTCCTCCAACCGCTCCAACCTGCCTGCACTCGCCTCTTCACCTCTTTTCCACAATCCCCATCACACTGAACTGTTGACCCCAAGTACTTAAACTCCTGCACCTTCTTCACCTCAGTCCCCTGTAACCTAACGCTTCTACCTTGATCCCTCTCGTTCAGACACATGTATTCTGTCTTACTACGACTGACCTTCATGCCTCTTCTTTCCAGAGCAAACCTCCACCTCTCTAGCTGTTCCTCCACCTGCTCTCTACTCTCACTGCAAATTACAATGTCATCCGCAAACATCATTGTCCAGGGAGATTCCTGTCTTACCTCGTCTGTCAGCCTGTCCATCAGCATAGCAAACAAAAAAGGACTCAAAGCTGATCCTTGGTGTAGTCCCACCTCCACCTTGAACTCCTCTGTCTGACCTACAGCACATCTCACCACCGTCATACTTCTCTCATACATGTCCTGAACTACTCTGACATACTTCTCTGCCACTCCAGACGACCTCATACAGTACCACAGCTCCTCCCTCGGCACCCTGTCATACGCCTTCTCTAAATCTACGAACACACAATGCAGCTCCTTCTGACCTTCTCTGTACTTTTCCATCAACATTCTCAAAGCAAAAATGGCATCAGTGGTGCTCTTACGGGGCATGAAACCATACTGCTGCTCACAAATCTCCACCTTCTTCCTAAGCCTGGCTTCCACTACTCTTTCCCACAGCTTCATTGTGTGGCTCATCAACTTTATTCCTCTATAGTTGCTGCAGTTCTGCGTGTCGCCCTTGTTCTTAAAGATCGGGACCAGAACGCTTCTCCTCCATTCCTCAGGCATCTTCTCACTCTCTAAAATCCTATTGAACAACCTTGTTAGAAATTCCACTGCTGTCTCTCCTAGGCACTTCCATACCTCCACAGGTACGTCATCAGGACCAACGGCCTTTCCGCTCTTCATCCTTTTCAGAGCCTTCCTAACCTCATCCTTTCCAATCTCTGCTACTTCCTGCTCCACAACAACCACATCTTCCTCCCTTCTTTCCCTGTCATTTTCCTCATTCATCAGCTCCTCAAAATACTCCTTCCATCTTTTCTGTACACTCTCTTGGGTTGTTAGCACCTTTCCATCTCTGTCCTTAATCACCCTTATCTGTTGCACGTCCTTCCCATCTCTGTCTCTCTGTCTGGCTAGCCTGTACAAGTCTTTCTCTCCTTCCTTTGTGTCTAACCTGTCATATAGCTCATCGTAAGCTTTCTGTTTGGCCTTTGCCACCTCTCTCTTCACTCTACGCTGCGCTTCCTTGTACTCCTGTCTACCTTCCTCAGTCCTTTCTACATCCCACTTCCTTTTAGCCAACCTCTTCCTCTGGACGCAGTCCTGTACTTCCTCATTCCACCACCAAGTCTCTTTACCGTCTTTCCTCTTTCCAGATGACACACCTAGCACCTTCCTACCTGTTTCCCTGATAATCTCTGCTGTAGTTTCCCAGTCCTCTGGAAGCTCATCCTGACCACCCAGGACCTGCCTCAACTTCTGCCTAAATTCCTCACAAGTTTCTTCATTCTGTAGCTTCCACCACTTGGTCTTCTTTTCTGTTTTCCCTCTCTTCTTCTTCCTGACCTCCAGAGTCATCTTACACACCACCATGCGGTGCTGTCTGGCTACACTCTCTCCTACCACCACTTTGCAGTCATTAACCTCTCTCAAATGACCTCGTCTACATAGGATGTAGTCCACCTGAGTACTCCTACCTCCACTTCTGTATGTCACTCTATGTTCCTCTCTCTTCTGGAAGTAAGTGTTGACTACAGCCATTTCCATCCTCTTCGCAAAGTCCACCACCATCTGTCCCTCCAGATTCCTTTCCTTCACACCAAACCTGCCCATCACCTCCTCATCACCTCTGTTGCCCTCACCAACATGCCCATTAAAGTCTGCTCCAATAACAACTCTCTCTCCTCTGGGGATACTCTCTATGACCTCATCCAACTCATTCCAGAATCTCTCCTTCACTTCTAACTCACAGCCAACCTGTGGCGCATACCCACTGACTACATTCACCATCACCCCTTCAATTTCTAACTTTAGGCTCATCATCCTGTCTGAGACTCTTTTCACCTCTAGAACACTGTTTACAAACTCCCCCTTCAGAATCACTCCTACCCCGTTTCTCTTCCTATCAACACCATGATAGAACAGTTTGTATCCTCCTCCAATACTACGTGCCTTGCTGCCCTTCCACCTTGTCTCCTGCACACACAGTACATCTACCTTCCTTCTCTCCATCATGTCTGCCAGCTCTCTGCCTTTCCCTGTCATTGTGCCAACGTTAAGAGTCCCTATTCTCAAACCTATGTTCCTGCCTTTTCCCTTCTCTCTCTGGCCACGGACCCTTCTGCCTCCCCTCTTTCTTCCACCAACAGTAGTCAAATTTCCACCGACACCCTGTAGGTTAACAGCATCGGTGGCGGTCGTTGTTAACCCGGGCCTCGACCGATCCGGTATGTCTAAAGTGTTGTGGATGATTCGCATGGTTATTTTGGCAATTTTTACGCCGGATGCCCTTCCTGACGCAACCCTCTCTATTTATCCGGGCTTGGGACCGGCACAGAAGTTACTGGCTTGCAACCCCTGTGGCTAGATTGAGAAAACACTGTTACATCAAAGTTGTATAGGTGTGTGTACAAAGACATGCCGTTGTATCTAAGACAAACCTTTGAGGTTGGTCTCCTGGATAGTTCCCCATCCCAACACTTCTTCATGAACTCTAGCAACTCGTTCATTCTGTCCATCCTTCTCCTGAATGTCTTCGACAGCTGGCCTGTCCCCCTGTGGGACCCTTAATGTCACAATACATGCCCTTTGTTGCCAAACAATGAACACCAGGAAGAGCTGCTAAAAATGCGTGAGTGTGTGACTAGAATTGGTGAAATTCAACTACTGTAAAATATCTTTCAACTGAATTTGATACAGACAGCAAAATATTGATATTGACATATTTAATACCTCGATAAGGCTCTTTTCTAGAAATGATTGACCAAAGGAGGATACAATGAAGGCAAATAAATCAAGATTGGGGTTTTCAAAAAATTAAAACTGACCCATGTTCAACACCAAAGAACTATTCAAACGATTGGCTGTATAAGTCAAAGGAGCATACAGGTGTGTACCTCAGTGTTCCCTTCGTTAATTACGTCTGTTCTGACGTTGGAAGCATTGGTGGAATAAGTGCAAAGACTAAAATCTGCCAGCTCAAAACAAAGAAGATAAAATAAGATCAACAATGCTTTGCAACCATTTGAAAATTATTTCAATTGATGGTCTTTTACCTTAGAATTGAGGTTATCATTTAACATCACATTACTTGGCTTTAGGTCACGATGCAAAATATGCTTCAAATCGAGGAAGTTCCTTCCTAAAGCCAAATGGAAAGCAAGAGGCAGGGAAGGAGGAACAGACAATATCTTCTGAAGGGTTTCAATAGATCCTCTTTGCATGAACTCCATGACTATCCCCTCTTAGTGACATGTCTGGAAAAAATGGTGGGATTCCTTCATACAGTCCATAAATCCTCAGAACATAGTCAGAGGGGAATTCTTCCAAATGCTTAGCTTCTTTTAAAAAGGTTTTCTTCTATGTTGACTCTGCATTGAGATTTCTGGATGTTAGGTGATATTAAAGTATTAAGAGAAAAGAGGAGCCATTTTTTATTTTATTTTAAAAATTTCAAAGTTTACCTAACACCAGGATGAAGAAATTTAATGCCAAAATCATGTCCCATGTCCCTCATGCTTCACCCTATAGATGTTGCTGAAACCCCCAGATCCAACTATATTCCACTTCTCTAAGTCATCACTAACAAACAGCCTTGGTTTTTTGAGTATCTTCTTAATAGGATGCTAAAACTGTGAAAAAACAAAACAAAAACACAAGGTTAATTTTGTCAAAACACATCTGTTTTTATATACCATTTTAGTGACCCAGTCCTGCTTTTAGTCACCCTTTAGGTGTGGATAGAGGCATACTATCCATCCATTTTCTCAACCCACTACATTCCTTTTTGGGGTTGCTGGAGGCTGTCCTGGCTGCTGTTGGACAAAAGCGGGGTACATCCCGTACAGGTTTCTAGTATGTTGCAGGTCCCACACACTAACCCTAACCCCAAATATAAGGCATGCTTTTGCATTGTGGGAGGAAACTGGAGTGCCTCAAGAAGAAACCAATACATGCATCTTCTCACTGTGAGGCAAGAGGGCTAACCACTGCACCACCTTGAAGCCAAGGTGGTGTTTCAAGAATTTTGAAGATTTTGGTTCAGTGTTCTCATTTATTGAGGAGGATGATGATAAAATTGAGTACATAATCCAGGGAAGCAACCATTGCAAGAATATATTAGATGTATGAAAAAAATGACACCAAAAAATGTATTGTTTTAGTGAAACTAAATGAAGCGACAAAAATTGTGTGACCTCCCTCTGCCCAAAAACCACCTGTACCCTGACACCTTTACACTTTTACAGACTCTGCAGTGGTTTAATAAAACAGAAGTCAGATTGGCTACTATAACCATATGAAACATGCTTTTTTCCCGCTTAAGCATTGCTGCTCATATGGAAAGAAATTTGACTCCCGCTTACCGCATACTTGTATTTGTTTATCTTTGTAAATGTTGGAAAGTTGGTTTAGTCCAAAGCCATACGACAGACTGATACTAAAAGGCTAAATCAATGTATACAAAAGGTGATGTCTAAAATGAGGAAGCGTAGGATAAGCAGAGAACCACCCACACTTAGAAAGAGCGCACTCACAACATAGATGGAAACAACAGAAGAAAATGTCCCATTAAAAAAGTAAACGACTTGGGTACATTTACAAGAGTCCTCTACAGTTGTATTACAAAATAGACTCCTCCCAACTCTTTTTGGGAAAATGAAAGTTGAAAACAGTAAGTGACATACCCTTTGATGCTTTGCAGCATTCAAGCAACCCTAAATTAGGAAGCAGTTTTTATTATGTCACATGGTCACCAAGAAGTGTGGAAGTAGTGACAGAAGCACTAAAATGCATTCATATACTTCACACAGTATGGAGATCAAGGTCTTTTTGTCTTCTATGTTTCAGTAGGAGTCAGGAGACAGTCAAACTTCCTTAAGAATATGTTCACAACAAAATTCACGTTGACAGAAAAAGTATCTTAAGATTACAACCCTTCATTTGAGTCAACTCAGTCTTAATCCAGGCCATGTTGATCCATCTCAATATATCTAGTGACACCATGCACTCATACCAGCAGTACGAAACCATGCCAAAACACAGGCTTACTCAAAGGTGTAAATGATGTGTACGAAATGCTGTTTTTGCATGCCGGGTGTGGAAGACAAACATTGGAATGAGTGAACAAAAAACAATCCTGCAGGCTGACTTTGCAACAAATGTGGGAGAATGGGATGCCGTTGCACAGCAGAGTGGGACCAGGCTGGTGAGCAGCAGGAGGAGGTGGCACCCTGCTGTTTGCCTAGCTTACTCAGTTGCTAACCATCGGCTGTACTTGTCTCTTTGGAGTTTCATCATTGAATCCACATTGGCAGGGATCAGTTGGGAATAGTTTATTTCAGACAACAAAATAGAGCAGAATACCAATCAATCAATCAATCAATTAGAAGTAAACTTTTAAATCATCGATTTTTAAATAGCACTTTTTATATAAAGCATTACACAAAGTGATTTGCACCAATGTCTTTACACCAATATCTGAATATCTGTACACAGATATATCAAATATAGGATGAATAGTCATGAATTGATTGGAAAATACATAAACATACTTCTACATCCACATGTAATAATTTAATTATAATTACTTTAAATGATAAATACACACAAAAGGATGAGAGAAACAAAGATGTACATGGATCTACGTCACACTTTAAAGCTTTTTCCAATGGCATTCATCTGCTCCCACCTGCTCCTGATTCACAAAGATGTAAATAAAGATACACTGTATACTCAGAAATGCTATTTAAAGCACATTTATCCTAATATATGTCCTCCATTATCAGAAAAATGCCATAAGAAGATGTTAAAAACACCAAAAACACATCACATCAGTGGGTCATTAAAGAGCAAAAATATAAGACTTTTTAATCACTTTTAAATACTCTACAATGCACAGACAAACATACAGCAAAAAATGCTTTATTGAGCTTCAGTACAAATCATTTTACACTAATAGTAATGTTATGATGTAATTTTGTAATTCTGTAAGGTTGTTACCGACTTGAGATGTCTAAAGAAATTGAGAAAAAAAACCTTTGCATTTCCTTTAACCATACAAATTTAGCACCACTAATGTGCTTCATCTTGAGTGATGACCACTCGTTTTGAAAGCTAAAGGGATCTGTCATTCATTAGAAGGGGTCAGGAGTTTGAAGGATCTAAATAAAGGCAGCAGATTGCAAATAAAAGTATACTGAGCTGCAAGGTTGACTTTTCTACCAGACCAAAAGTCATTTAATTAGTTGATGTTAAAATCTGACTCATCATTGGAGTTAGTCACATTTCAAAGTGGTTTCTGCGTGAGCTCACAGCAAAACTTTGGCCAAAAAAATGGGTTTGGGCAGTACAACGAAATTTCTCTGGAGAAAAATGGGACTAACAAGTGAGGTGATGCATCGCTTCTCTGGTCCTGCGTTTTTCATAATGCAGATACATTTGGAAAAAAGGTTAAAAATTGTCAAATGAAAAGTTATTGCGTATGTTTCATCCATTAAGTTATTTATGTTGTAGAATTATTACACATAGATTTGAAACATTTCAAGCCTTTAATTTTTTGTAATTTTGATAATTATGGCTCACAAATAATGAAAACAAATTAATTCGTCTTCTAATCCATTTTTCTTTTTCCGGGTCACGGGGCTGGCACTATTCCAGCCACTTGCAGGCAAAGGCAGGGAACATCCTGGACAGGTTGCCAAGCCACAATCACACACCCATGCGCTCTCACACCTAGGGTCAAATAAGAGTAACCAATTAACCTATGAAGCACATCTTTGGACAGGGGGAGGAAGCCAGAGTCCCTGGAGAACACCCAAACATGCACAGGGAGACATGCAAACTCCACACAGAAAGGTCCCAATTGCTGTTTTGTTTCAGCTGGGACTTGAACCAGGGGCGTTCTTGCTGTGAGGCAAGAGCGCTAACAACGGCGCTCTTGCCAAACAAATTTCAGTAACATTTAAATAATGTTAAAAAATTGACACATGCTGTCAGCCATTGATCATTCAAAGTTCACATTGTTCAAAAGTTTCCTGAGCCTTTAAATTGTCTTTCTTAGTAGGTCTGGTTAATTAGGCTTTATAATCATGGGTAAGAAAAGCTGAATCAATAACCATGAAGTTCCTGCGCTTGATTGGCCAGCAAATTCACATGATAGAAAATGTATGGATTTTAGTTAAGGCAAAGATGAGAGACACCAGACCCAACAATGCAGATGGGCTGATCACAGCTATTAAAGCAATCTGGGCTTTTATAACACTTCAGCACAACCAAAGGCTGATCACCTCCATGCCACGGAGCATTTATGCAGTTAATCATGCAAAGCGAGACCCAATGAAGTCATAAGTACATGGAAAATACATCTTTCAAAAGCCTGACACTTTTTTTTATGATCTTTTTTCAGCCAAATGTGATATTCTGCTTTTCTGGGATACTAAATTTTAGGCATTCAGCCTCTTTATTATCAAAATAAAATAAAATAAAGACCCAAATTATTTAAATCTATGTCTATTTAATAATCAAATTGTATAAAGGCAGACAGGTGGATTTTTTTTTTTTTTGCAATATTCAATATATCTCAATTCTGTATTATTTAAATTTACTAAAAGGCCATTGTAAAGAGCTACACAGAAATCTAAAAACATTGGACAGAGCTTTATTGATTAGGATGCCACAATCCAATTCTGTACAGATAATTCCAAATTAACACCAGATTATCTAAATGATGTGCTATTGACACACATAACTGATCAACAAATTACTTCAAATTTTTTTGATGTACTTCACATGCGGAGGAGGAAAAAGTCAAGTGTCTTATTTTTTAGATATACTTATTTTTTGAATAATGGAACTGACAAGCGAGGTGATGCATCACTTGTCAAGTGATGCCTTAATTTCATGATGACAGTTGATTGTAACATCAACTAATTTATGAATTTATGGTCACATAAAAAGTCAACCTTGCAGCTCAGCTTATTTTTACTTGCAATCTGCAGCCTTTATTTAGAGCAAAGAAATCAAACTAATATTCTTACAAAGACAGAGGGGCAGGGAGCACATGTAGATCAGGGTCAGTGAGGGGCTGAGGTTTGAGGTGATGATTAAGTGAACAAATCCAGGGAAAGAACAAGGACATACAGAAAAATAAAAAATAAATCCTAAACATGTACCGTGTTCATACAATACTGAGTTTTATAAACATTCGCGGTGTTTTTTAACCCTCTGGTATTAAAGATTTGCTTCAGTCACCCTGACCCTTCTCTTGATGACCATCGACGGAAGTGGTTGTTTGAAGCCACATCCATCAACGGAAAAACATTTTGTGCCAAAGCACTTTGATGACGTTCACTCTCATGGACCAAACCACGGACGGAGATTTCGATGAGAAGGCTCTAATAACTGTTGAAAACAGTTTCCTGTTCCTGCAGCACATCATCTGGTCCACTCAGTGACTTTGCACCAATAGCAGTTTGTAAATTGCTGCAGTTGTTTTCTTGTAACTTGTGGGTCCTGTTAGACTTGCACATGGTCTTCACAGAGTGTATGGCAAGTGCATGACCTCGTGGACAAGGACCAAAATCTATTCAGAAACTTTGTGAGTGCTAAAGTGGCAGCCAGAGCATAAAATTAAGTGGCAGGTCCAGACAGTTTTTTGAGACGGAATGTCTTGAGATTTTCTTTTTTTTAGTTTCTATTCTAAAATGTATCTGCTTTAAATTGTGTGTGAATGACTGTACAAAAATGACACTCACAGCATTTCTTTATACAAGCAACATGTTACAACGGGAACAAAAGCTTGATCTAATCTTATCTTGATCATGAAGTCCAGCTGTCTGTGTTGAGTAACATCAGTTACTGTCACAGAGCGTAAGCTACAGGGTGACATCTAGGGGTTCTTTTAAGGAACAGTGTAGTGTGTGAAAAAAAAAAGAAGTTGGTTAACAATTTTTAAAATGTGATTTTAGTTTTTGTGATTTATAACATTTTCAAAAAATTTATTGGACTCTCGTGGAATATGAAACCACCCTCTGGCTATAAAAGGAACTGCAAGAATGTATGAGTGGATGGGAGGGAAAACTAACATCATTGCAGGAAAACAATTTAAACGTTTTTTTTTTTTGGGACATTGTATACTGGCAATAGTTTTGTCATGAGACAAATAATTGCATTTAGAATTGTCTCAATTATTTCCCATTTCAAAAAGGCGTAACTCTGTAATAGGAGGAATTGTTTGATGATGCGATACTGTATCGATCCAAGTAAATTCATTTTATTTAAGCTAAACCGAGTTGCACTTGTTCAGATTTGTGATGATGGCATTCCAAGCCTCAATAATTAGTTAATTTTAAATATTTACATTTTAACTAATTCAATTTCTTTCTGACTTGTACAAAAAAAATTAGAAAAACAAAATACAAAAACCCAAGGTTTAATACTCTTAATCGATGTACTTATTTTTGTGAGATAAACGGCAATTTACTGTCAACAGATGACCACTTTACCAAAAACAAAGTAATAATAATAAATATATAGAGGACAAAAGAGAATAAGAAATTGGCATGCATAACGCAAACTGTATAAGCCCAATTTTTTTATGTGGAAACATTTACTTAGATTTTTCACAGTTTCCAAAAAGATAAATGTAATAAAAGTTTAAGTTTTCATCCCTTACCTTTGCTTTTAGACTTTTTAGTTGATCAGATCTGTTAGTCTTCATTCCCCATGTTTAATTGTGGTCTTAATATAAAATAGTACAATTGTTTTAATTGTATATTATTCTTCTGTTAAGTTTTAAAATCTTAGTATTTTCAGTTTTTTAGATTTTACAGTTTACAGTGAAATTTTTTGGGGGATTCTCGATTTCTTATTACTCTCTGTAAACAGCAATTTAAGCATATCAATTGTTTCTGCCACTTATATTTGTCTGTATGCCTAATTCAACATTTAGCATTCCTACAAATATTTTCGTTCACTTTTTTGTTTGAAAAAAGTGAATAGATAAATGTCATTTATGCTACTGACTTGGTAATGCAGCTTTGCCCCTCATGCCACTTAACAGGACTTGCATTCCATAAACCAACATCAGTTTGAGATTATTTTTTTTAAAGTTGTGGCTTTTGTACTCAACAAATTTTTAACCAGATTTATGTAATCTGGATTTGAATTTACTAATGTGTAAGTGTTGAAGATTAACAGCACAAAATCCAGATCCTTCCTAGCTTAGTAACACATTTTCTAAGTACAAAAATGCTTCAATTTTATTGGTAGACTGTCACTATAAAGGTCAACCACCAGATATTTACAGAAGTCCATCATTTATGCTTTTTTAAAACTACTCTCCAGTAAACTTGGTTTATTTTCAGTATTTTTTTTATTATGATGATGCTGTTTTAAGGCAAAATCAAATAACATGTTTTTTTCTAGGACATAGTTTCTGCAAAGCGGCAGTAGTTCATAAGAAATTGGCCTCTGAGTTGTGGAGGGACTGTTGGCATGGAGTAAGTCTGTTCTCATTTACCATGATCCCTTTGTTTACACCCTCCCTCTAGCTTTACAGCCCCTCACAACTCCAAGCTAACATTAGTGGTGCAACAAAAATGACTAGCAAAATAGGAGCTATTCAGCTGTCCATTTTTGAGTCAAATGTCAGCTCAGATAAGGAAAACAAAGTCATTCATGGATTTATTTTTCTTCTTGTGGATGCATCAGAATCAAGCAGAGAAGGGTGCTAGTGGCCCTCCGACTGTTTTTGTCTGCTCCTGATTCACAATAATTTGAAAAAGTAATCTGAAAAAGGCCACATGTTAAATTAACCAAAAACACAATTTTTATTGGCATGAGTCCCTAAATTTAAATAAATAATATACGTTTACAAGTTGAGAATTTAACATAAATAAAAAAAGGGTCAGAATAATTTAAGCTTTAATTAAATAAATATATACGTATTATAGTTCACATGTAAGATGTCATAAATGTCATGTTATTTATCATGGTAGAAATGTTGAGAAACTCCAAACGATTTTGATTGGTTGATATTAAAAGCAATCACTTCTTCCCGGCTTGTGATTGGCTAAGCAGTCCGGGGTGAGTCAAGTATCACAACATTTGGGGATAAGCTCACAGTTGACCAAAGCGGTTTCTTTAAGCCAAAGCATTTTATAATTTTATGAAACTCACTCCCTCCCTTCATCTCCAAGTTGTATCTTAGATGGATCGCGGCGGGGTGGGGTGCGTTATCTGGTCGTAAATTACCCCTGATTCATGTGAATGATTCGATCCTAGCGTGGACTTTACCTCCACCGCACGGCAGAGGGAGAGGAAAGTGGGACTTTATTGTTCAAAGCTAGCTAGCTTTGCCAAGCGGTTTGTTTTGTGTGTGTATTCCGTGGACCGCAGGCTATATGGCAGCGAATTACGAACCTATTTACGGGCTTTCAGAAGATGAGGTAAGACTTAACTATATCCGGGCCTATTACTTTATTTTTAATTTAAAAGAAACCCAGTTGTTTAAAGACTCTGACAAGAGGTTCATTTATTTATAGCTAACGGTTAGCCATTTCAGATGCTAGCATAGCAAGCTCTCACCCATGGGCAGATTCCGCTGTACTGTTAGGCAGCTGTCACATTTTTATGACGCCTTTTATTTTCAGTTACGACTTAAAGAACAGCGAAACAGCAGAGACTTTAACATTTATTTACCGTCTTAACACTTTTGCATCGCCGCTTCGCCAGTTGAGCCCGTGAGCGATTTAAGAAAATCTGTTTACTTTGAAGTAATTAACCCAACAAGCGAAAAGAAAAGGGGTTACAATTTTTCGGATGGGGGCTGGGTGACGCTACAAGCTAATTTCTGTCCGAAATGAAGGCTGGTCACAGCTGTTTTTAGAGTTTCTGTATTAATGCACTGCCAAATGAGGTCAGTATTAGCCCCATTCGGAGACTGTTGACTTCAATTGTACACACATAGCATAGTATTTCTGAGACAGTCAGGATTTGTTTTAATTATGAATGTGATTATAACATTAAAAGTATACCATAGCTAATAAAGCCAAGGTTGCATTAGTCATTTTTCTTAAACTCAGCCTTGGCTACACATTTTTTGCCTTAACAAATTTATATGTCAATAAATATTACACAACATCTATAGCCTTAACTTTTTTCTTTTCTATTTTCTTTTTCATTTTATTCTCACCAAAAGCTAATCGTCATAGTCTTTTATAATGTTTTACATTCAGGCGACATCTGGAATTGCTACTATACCGCATTTATTTCATAAAACTACTAGTGTTTTGTAGAATTGTGATGACATATTGTTGTGAAGACTTAACGTGCTGAGATGCAGTGGTGTATCTGCATTACATAATGAATGTTATTTTTGTGGTCATAAGGTAAACGCCTGATGATGCAGTAGTCCCACCATAAAAATGAAACCTTAAGAAAACATGCTTATTATGTCTGGATGCTCGCTGTCTCATCCTTGCTCATTATGCTCTTTAGTTGCAACTTAACTCATGAATGGACCTAAAGTAAGTCTCACCAACACAACTAATTCAAGCAGAAAAATACAGTGCTTCAGTATTTAAAAAAGAACTAGAAATGCGTATTTGAAAATCTTGTCAGATTAGACTTCCCCCACCTAGAAAAATACTGATTTAATGAAGGAACCAGATGCGTACCTTAACTCATAAGCAGATAATCACAGCTTTACTTCACTTGAGAGTTCCAAAAAAGTGATAAGCTACTTATTTTTTGATTGTGGCATTTTATTTGAAGAGGAAAAGTAGTGCATATGACGCTTGTGGTATTTAACTGGGATTGATGAACTAGGCCATAACATAATATGAAATGAGCTTTTATGCGTTCCATTAAATGTTTCATCTCAACTTTTTACTCTGCAGAATGAAACACGAGTGTTGCGGGTTAAGGTCATCGCAGGAATTGATCTGGCAAAGAAAGACATCCTCGGTGCTAGGTGAAAACCATTTTTTTTATTTTCAATTTTTTTTTAAAGACCCAGATTCACTGTGAAAATCTTTTGAAATTGCATGTTTCTGACTCACTACTATCTTTCTTTTATGTCTGCTGTAAAGGTCGAGTGGGCCAAGTTAGCTTCTCTGCTTGTACTTTTATTTGACCAAGTTATTGGTTTGTTTAAAAATCTGCGGCTTTTGGGGTTTATAAAAAGTAAAACTTGACATTTTTACTCTATTTTTTTCTGGAATGCATCAAAATAACAGACCAAATATCAAATTATTCGCATGGTTTTAACATTACAATATTTACCTTGGAGAATTGTTCTTTGGTTTGTCCTTTTAGCCTTGAACTACACACCATCATGGAGTATGCTTCTTATTGTTAGACAGACCTTGAACTTCAAGTGTTGATCAATCATTACCTTCGTGCCCCTCCCACCCACCTTTAGTGGCTGTTTTTCCAAATAGAAAACTCGAGTAATTATTATACATTTCACCACCAATGCTAAATTTAAACTTTAGATTTTTTATTCTGTTATGTTGATCTGGGATGTCCCGGGATGAACCCAGTTGTGATCTACTAAAGCTTTATCCCCACCATATTGACTGTATTTTTTTTTTAACAAATAAATACACATATTAAAATACTTTGAAACTATGGATCTTCAGTGATAAACCTAATGGAACTTATTATCTTGCTGTCATTTGATTGATCAACTTAATGTTCCTACATTAGTCATTGATAATCTACTAATAATTAGGCACAACCATCTCAGCAGTCTCTGCAGTGATGTGGTAATTGTATGTCTGCATGTGGTTGTACGCATTACTAAAATACAATCCCATGTAGCAATACCAAGAGCCAGCCAAGCACTTCTAGGAAGAAAGGTATTTCCAAGAACACCTTGGCTGGAGGCTCTTTTCAGGTTACATATAATTAAGTGATGCAACACACAAATGGATCAAAAATTCATCAGTATTCTCAAATTCATTGTTCTGACTACTATTGTGGCATACCTAACTTCATTTACTAAGAGTTGTTGATTAAAGTGATGTTTTGTATTTAAGCTGGGTTAAAGAATATAATGTCTGGGAAGGAATTTGGCAAGTTTTACTGTAGTAAAATCTGTTAACCTGCTGACTTCATGTGTTGATGTCCTAACAGACTGCTGCTTTTTACATCTTGGTCTATCTGAGGTGGGAGCTGAAATGAAATGAAGAAATGATAAAAAAATAAAAATCTCAAAGTGTGGCCGGCTACAAGAACTGGTGCTGACTTGGCAGCCTGTCGCCTCATCAAAGGCTCAAATAATGGCAGCTTGTTCATCTCTTTCCTTCCAAATGTCTGTGTTGTTGTTATTGTGCAGCTGTTGGATTCTTCCTTATTTATTTGGACCTTTTATAAAACATCTTCAGGCCTTCACTACTGTACAACTAAAATTAAAATCCATCACCCAGCAATTTTCTTTTGAGCTCAATTCCAGCATTTCTTCCACAGCAATTTGGGTTTTCATCAGTGGGAAAAAGGCAAGAGGTCTCTGAGCAACAGGGAGACAGTCGGCTCATTGTTATTGTTTAGTCACAGCACGTCACACTATTGTACAAACACACACTTAAAAGCTCTGGGGTTCCTGAGGATGCTAATTAGCAATCAAAAAGCAGTACTTATGCCCTGCTTCAAACACTCCTTCATTTTTCAATAACTGTCTTTTCTTTGCTTTCTATAAACACCTTCGTTGAGCAAAAGACAGGAATTGAAACTGGCAAACTAAAGTTTAATTTGAGTTGTGCTTTGACTGAAATTTGCTAACTCTATTGGAACTAAAATAAAAACAGACCTGTGAACATAGGTTGTAAAGGCCATCTAGTCTTTACTGAACTTCATGTTTAGATTTAACTAGAACTATTTCACTGCTTTATCAAATCAGCAAATATATTTATTACTTGATTGCTTTGAATGAGAATATCTGAACCAGCAGTAGTTGAGCTTTTCTAAGATGATTAAAATTAAATATTCTTTTCTTGTGTTTGCCTTGTCAGTGTTCCTCGTCACTGTGTAGAAATTGGAAAGGTTTAGATAAAAGACAGATTTTGAGATAGCGGAAGTCTGACTCTTGTATTTGTGTTGACTAAAGCAGAGTAACTGGTCTGCTTTGTAATCTGCAAAGATCTGTCTTTTAACCAAGGACACCCTACAGTTTTCTACTCTGTCAGCAACTCCAGCTCAACACTTGTAACTAAAATCCCCCGCAGTCACAATCTTTGAAACCCTAAAGAGTTTTGTTTTATTGTGATACTTTTTGAGTCAGCCTCTTGCAATCAAATCAATCAGAATCAAACTTTATTTATAAAGCACTTTTCATACAGCTGCTCTGCAAAGTGCTTTACAGGCTTCAAACGATAAAAACTAAAACTACAAAACACACAGAATGCCCTTCCGACCCCCGCACCCAACATAATGAAACATAAAATCACACATGAAAAAAATGCAAAGTATGAATAGAAATAGAAGCTGAAGTGGAAACCCGGCTTGATGCTCTTGCAATCATATTTTTTTTGAGATTTTCATGGAGATCACGCCACTCTGATGACTGCTCTCAATTCTATGACATTAACAATGCATTCGTTTATTTTGTACAATTTTCATAGCTGTTCTGTTGGAAAGTACAGCGATACTTAAGTTTGTGATTCTATACAGAGAACCTCGTATTAGAATTCTAAGAATTTGTGCGTGGTCGCACTAAAATGTCTCCCGATACGAACATTTTATAGGAACAAAGCTGTGAAAGCAAAAGGTCTGGAGCAAGAGTTGTGGGATTTGCACAGCTTACACTTAGCGCACAGAGGCTCTTCCTATTGTATATGGCGGACGACCTCTCCGTCTCTTTCGGCTTGTCCCATCAGGGGTCGCCACAGCGAATCATCCTTTCATTTTGCGGATGAGTCGCATGGTTATCTTGGCAATGTTTTACGCCGGATGCCCTTCCTGATGCCCTTTAGCTGGGCTTGGGACCGGCACAGAAGTAGAGAAGGGAAATAGGGAGCAGTCCGGATTCGAACCCTGGTTTCATGGATGGAAGGTGCAGTAAACCAGCACGAGCTAAACTGGCTCCCAGATGGCCGACGACATCTAAATAACAGTAAATGCACAAAGATTAAAGTAGAAATGTTTTATAAAACAGGTACTACAAATGTGTTGTTTAGGATTTCAAACTGTTTTAGTACTAATATTTTTTTATTTGAATATCAATTACCTCCTGCTTTTTGAGCCTTTTTTATTTTGTGTCATCAGCACATGTGAATAGGACAAGAGGCTCTTGGGGTACACAAATGGTGGGAACCAACCACTCGTGTAGATTACTAGTGTTTATTCATACTCTTTGTGCTTTTGAATATTTGTATGTTGG
The DNA here is from genome assembly GCF_053564925.1 of Oryzias latipes. Lineage (NCBI taxonomy): Eukaryota > Metazoa > Chordata > Actinopteri > Beloniformes > Adrianichthyidae > Oryzias > Oryzias latipes. The sequence goes on along the minus strand of NC_136248.1, from coordinate 23,154,897 downwards.
TCCACAGACTTGATCCATTTTCTGCTTGTTCTTTTTCCAGTGATCCTTATGTCAAGCTGTCCCTCTATGTTGCTGACGAGAACAAAGAACTTGCCTTAGTTCAGACAAAAACTATAAAAAAGGTAAGTAACCAGAATGAGCATTTCTGTGTCCTGAAAACGTATGTTCTTTAAAAAAGACTTCTTCCAAAACCCTGCACCCTTCTTGAGTCCATCCCTTTTTTCCCTTTATATTTTCCTCCGTTTTCTGCACCTAAATATATCCCACTAATAAAATCAGGAATTTCATCTTGAGGAGGAACCCATGGCATTTTACCAACATTTCTTTCTTTCTAGTAGATGAATTTTATGACTGAGGTCTTTCCCTCAGTCATTTTCCGGATGGAAATGTGTTCTCAGCAGGGGGAGCTATATCTTGATATGTCGGCTTCATTCAGTAGAATTTGTAACTTTGAAGTTCACTATAATGAAATTATGCTGACTGTTTGAAATGAAAATAAAATAAAATTTCTTGTAAGTCAGGTTATTTTCCAAAATAAGGGATTTGGAGAATTAGGTAATTAAGGATGTGTATGTTAAATACAATTTTGATTTACCCCATTTGGTGTTTTGTCTTATCTGCCATTGTTGTTTATTACTAGTAGTAGTATACCTTCTGTGTTGTTGAGCTATTTTTAATGTACAGCTGCCAGTGAAACTTGCTGAAGTTAAGCAGTTCAGGTCTCCATTCAGAAAAGAAGGCAGGCAGGGAGGCATATGCTGCCAGTGGCCATAGTAGCTTTATAGGATATAAATAGCAGGCAATACACTGCTATGTGGAGCAGAAAAAAGACCCTCTCTTTGTTCTTAAATGGGATGTCTTTGATGGCATCTCTATAGCTAGGAGTTTGGCTAACGGCAAAATTATTTGAAATTCAATGAAAAGGGTCACATAAAGCAACAAACTATTAATCGACTTGCATCTTGAGGTAGATGCAGCTTAAGGGGGATCTTTAAGCACTGATATTTGGCATGCTACTCTGGAGAACTATATTGCCGCATTTACACTGCATGGTTCAAGTGATCCTATTCCAATTTTTTTTCCTCTCATGTGGCACAGATCGGATATGACCGGTGAACGTGTAAGCAGGAAAAAAACCGCATGGATTCCGATTTTCTCAGATCAGATTCAGGCCTCATTCATATGTGGAAATAAATCGGATACGAATCGGATACATGCATTTGCGTTTGCCATGTAAGCAGACAAATCGGATATTCCCCAGTAAATGCGAGTCGTACGTTAGTGACGTCAACTCAGGACACCATCAAGTGAGATCACATGACTTATTATAGGTGCTTTTGTGCGCTGATTTTGCTGTTCGAGGACAGCTGGAGCCCCATCAGCGTGTTACCTTTCAGCCTCAGGCTTCAGACCGTAGTCGGAAACCGCTGTTGTTTCCGGCCTGGTCCCGGTCAGGACACAAACGGTAACTGATCAAGCGGGACACCGTTGCTCTGAAACAGGCTACAAGCCGTTTATTTCTTTGCTTGGATCAAACTGTTAGTACAGCACAACGTCTGCAAACACTTCCTCATTCAAAACTTAGCGAGAGTACATAAGCCGGCAGAGCAGCCCTCCTTTTTCCTCTCCCGCGCATCCCCTCTCGTGCGCCTGCCTCATCCTGGAGTGCCCAAGGCAACACCTCCGTCCATCGCTGCGTTTCCTCCATGACAGCCGCAGTCACACAAAAGTCCGAAGAAGGTCCGCGGAAGGAGGAAATGCTGCTACGTATTCCTCAGAACATCTACGTTTGATAGTTTCAGCATTGTGTAGTGTAAATGCAAAAATCGGATAGGGGTCACTTTTAAAAGATGATGTAAACGGGTCGTCAAAAAAATCGGATATAGTCAGAAAATCACATGCAGCTAGAGAGCAGAAGAATCAACATGCACCCCCAACACACGTGTGCGGGCTTCTTCCACCTAGTCCTACACAAGACGCAGCGCACGGACACAGTCACAGTCACAGTCAATCTACAACACCTACATAGTTAAGTCATTAGTTAGATAGGTATTAGTTAGTTGTTACAGTTATTTGTTAATAAAGAATAGTACGTCTTAATTGTATTTATTTCCGATGCAGCCGCCAGGGGATTTTGTGTTTTGTTGTTTTTTTTCCTGCTCCTTCTTAAACACGCATGCGGTTTCAGCACATATACATCCTCAATCTACAACACAGTGTGGCGAACCAGGGGTTTGTTCCGCCTTAAACCCCTAAGACTCATGGGAAGTGGGGAATCTGAGTGTGAATTTCCACACCATAACTGGGGGAGCTGTGAGCAGAAGTGATGTCCATGCTGTTTGGCAGATGTGGCTGTGTTTAAATAAATAGGCTAAACTACTGTTTACTCCTCCCTCTCTGAGACTACTGTAGTTGTCAGTGACGTGCCAATTGAATTGCCACAACATGCGGCTTGTGTACAAGTGCGGCTTGTGTATGTAAAAAGTGTTTAAACCTCATTAAATTGGGTGGGTGCGGCATGTAATCAGGTGTGCTCTATAGCCCCACAAATTCGGTAAATGATCAGTTCATATTGTGTTATTTAAAATGTGTTAAGCAGTCACTTGTAGACTGTAAAAATGTTATCTTTATTAATCATCGTGACTTGTGACATTAAATTCAGTCTATCAAAGTATCTTAACGAGAACTATCACATGGTTCTAAAACCAATGAAATTGTAAAATGTGAGAAGGAAGTAGTTGAGTTTTCCTGATGGGATGACCTGTTTAGAAGAGCATTCACAAAATGACTCTGGAAACTCTTTAAATGTTCCTTTCTTTTATCTCAAGATGTGTTTGACAAGGTTCACACAGATACTTCACCAGGTTTTAACTAAACCTTTTTTTTTGTATGTTTCAGACCCTCAACCCCAAATGGAATGAAGAATTTTACTTTAGAGTGAGTTCTGTTTTTACATTTTGCAGTTATATTATATTTTACATACCTGCTTTATGGGACTTTAACATAAGCTTGTGTACATTTTCCAAATCCCTCTTGCCTTTTCATGAAAGGAAGCCCTATAAATTACCGTATGCATGTAATAGAACCTCACTGCTTATGGATATGGGAATTTCCCATGTAGGAACTATTTGAGGAATGGTAAAACCTGTGATCTAGAGTCAAATGTCTGTGTGGTTTATGTTAGAATTAGATTTGTTTGTCCCTAAACCACTGGATGTGTGCAATAACATTTCCCATTGTCATTTTCTTACCATGGTAGGTGTGTCCACAGAATCACAGGCTTCTCTTTGAGGTGTTTGATGAAAACCGACTGGTAAGTTTTTATTTTTATTTTTTAATCATGTACATGTTCTTATCCTGTGCTCCTCAACTATTTCCACATATTTTTCGGTTTGCTGTGGCTGATGCCAGTCTTTAAAAATAAACGAGCACCTGGAGTCAATAGTCTTTTTTTTATATATTTTTGTAACTCTGAAGCTAGTTTAGCTTTAGTTTTTCTTACTATTTCTTTTCTTCCCTTCTTCTGTTAAAATTACATCTTCTCAAAATTAGCACACCAAGATTTGCTTGTAGGAAGGCTTTGACACAAAAAAGATTTTAAAGTGGAAGCTTTTTTTTTAGCACTTACACATGGAGACATTACCCACAAACACTTACTTTTTAAATGACCCGTTGGCCCATATAAAGGCCCTTTGCTTTTGAATATTGTCGACTGGGGCCAGTTAATGTGTTATACATAAAACTGTTAAGTCATGATTATAACTCATAGTTAAAAACATATTGCCAATGAAATTTGATTGAAATTTCTTGGTACTCCACTCTGTTGCTCAATTTATGATACTAAATGTGTTTTTTGTTAGTAGATTATTAAAATGTCTGAGTTTTACAGAGAAGCATTTTCATTTGACCAGGACCTCTAAGTATGTCTTTAGCCTCAACTCCCAAATCTTCTCTGTGCATACTTTTTAAAACTTTCATCTCAGACATGTTTCTGTGTTGGGTTGGATTGAAAACATCTTCAGAGCAGCTTTACTGGTTTTACGAGTCAATCTTTGACAGCAGCCTCTCTTTAAAAACCTAGAAAGGTTTTGCATCTTTTGCACTGAGTCCACGTTTTTGCACTCACTTTGATATTTTATGTTAGTGCTGTTTTGTGGTATTTTTTCATTACGGCCACCGCAGTCTTATAAAATTAAACACAGGCTTATCTGCTGTATCTGCAGACTCTGGCACCAATTTAAGAGGCTGATTTTAAAAGTCAACTTATTGACTAATCATTATCTCAAAAAAATTAACTTTAAAAATGTTAATACCTTCATTTGTCCGTCAAGGATAAAAATGTGTTATTTTCATGTGATCTAACCCAAGTGATTGGACAGGCTGATTTATTCAGGCCTTGACAGTTTTTCTTTTTTAAATCAGACATAATGGGATTTGAAGTATGAGAAAAGTACCTAACTTTTCCTATTGGCCTTTTGTTTTAATTGCCTAGCTATGTTACCATATATACGAATATCCTACCAAAAGTAGGTTTGAAAGAAATCAAACCTTTTGATATATTTGCTGGAAGGATTTAAAAATTGATTTGGATAAGTTAAGTTCTTTTTTTCTTTGATTCAGTTTGATTTTGTGTTCATGGCGGTTCAATGAAATATTGATTTATCTTTTCTTGTTCATTGAATAAACTTTAAATGACGTAAACTTAATAAAGGTAGAAGTTTTATTTATAAAATGTAGACTTCTTGCATGAAAAGCTTACTTAAAAGAATTTTTTTGTTTAAAATAATCATGAAATAACATTCTTGACTTTGATTATCTGATTATGGTTTTATAAGTAACTATTGATTCGGTATAAATAACAGTGTCAGGCCTAGTTTTAGGCCATATATGTGGGCAGACATGTTGGCTTTCATAAGGGCAGCTGAGTTTCCTTAACTCAACAGCGTCTCTTGTTAGTTTATAGAAGTGAAGGGTGCAAGAAACCAGCAGCCTCGAGCACAGTCCTCTCCTTATATGTCTCAGGATGGCCTTTCTCTAGGCGCATGCCAAGTCAGCTCCTTCTCCACTTGCCAATATTTCTTTAAAGAAGCTCTTTCTTTCTCTTGTATCTTTTAATTTATGGTTTATTTGAAAGATGAGATGAAAAGTTATATGACGCTTGTGCAATAGCACCTTAACATTAACTTTCAGCTAAAGAATTACCTTCTGAATGCAAGACAAAGTATAGTTTTTAGCAGTGTAGTTTTTCAAGCTGGGCCTCCTACCATTGGACCGCACAGTGGCACTTTTTTGTAATATTGATACAGAACATTTTGACAAACTCAACATTTCACGCACACATTTATTGATGCTGCCAAACACTGCAGGCAGTGTGTCATCACCAAGTCTTCACTGCATGCCAAGACACAATTCTTTCTTGTGCTAGAGTCACTCCACCCCCATTTTTCCTTTTCCCTTTTTTTAATGCTTTTTTTTTTCCGCAGAAAAGGAGATTTGTAGCAGCTTGCCTTTTTTTTTAATTAATTAGATGTAACATCTGTGTTGAACACAAAACAAGCCAGGTGTAGCTTTTTAGACCCACTCTGTTGTGAAATGGGAATGCTAAGTTATTACTGGAGTTTTGTCTGCTCTGTGGATCGGCGGGCATTCCTCTCACACTATTTTTAATTGGATGGAAAATAAACACCTATGGCATGCTAATACACTGGTGATTTGCATTGTGGTTTGGCGCTGGATGGGAATTCAGGGCAAGGTTTAGAGCCGAATAATCTCTGGCAGCTATGGGAGAAAAACAATGTGGCCATTATTCCATTAGCCACTTAGGTAGTTGAAAGTGTGTTGGAAGAAATGACTTTTTCTAACTGATCCATCTTTCCTCAAAGGAGTATCCTTTTCGTTGAATCAAAGCTGCTGTCATGAAAAGTCCATTTTGGCCTCTCTGTGCCATTTCTGTGATGTATTTTTAGCAACAGTCTACACAGGTTGTTTTTTTTGTGTGTGTACAAGCTGCAATTAATTACAGGAAACATTTTACCGTCCTAATTTAAAGTTGCATCTTTAATGTTATCTCTAAATTGTATTGTATTCGCAAGAACCTGCTTACCTTCTTTTATAACAAGTTATCCTAGTAAACGTAAAATATGGATCGTTTGTTTGTGGCTGTATTTTTTCTTTTCTTTTTCCTATTCTTTCCCTCATTGAGGTGATATACTAAAAGATCAAGGTATACGAGTGTCTGTTGTAAATAAATTGGGTCAGTGTCTGTAATTTACACCGCCTAAAATACTTTTTTAAAGTTGGCTCTAGTGGCAGTGTTGTATTAAAGAAGAGGTTTAATGCGACCCTAAAAAAGAACATTATTAGGAGTTGTTGTGAAAGGAAAGAGTTGTGTGATGACTAATCATGAAACCAGAGAAGCGCACACATGCGTATGCTGGGTGCAGCTTGAGGGGGGGTGTATTTGGCACTTGAGGGCAATATGAGGTTTCCAGAAGAGGTGGTGGGGGCCAGTTACAGTCACGTGACCCACAGACACCCCACTGTCACCTCAGTAACCAGGAGCCCAGGCGGCCCTTATCCAATCATGTCAGGAATGCTGGCTGTTACTTGACTAAGGCTATTTCTGCTGTCTGTCGCTAGTGCTTGGTAGTGCTACCAAGGAAAGAGGGATCCCCTTTCTATATAATTTTTTTAAAGTTTTACTTGCTCTTCCTTTCTGGTTTTCCTCTTCCTCCTCTTTTTACTTTTATTCAAATGCTGTCAGTTGTTTTGGAGTGACTGCCATGTTTCTGTTGAGCAATTGGTTTTCTGCGAACAGTTTACTGAGTGGGAAAGTTGTGGAAGAGTCTCTGAGAAGTTGGGAGGGGGAGGGCGAGGTGGGTGGAAGAAAAAGGGGATCAGTTATCCAGTCAGTGAGAGAAGAAGTGGGCGACACGAGGAGAGAGGAGAACCTAAAACCAGTCGGAGAAAGTGTGGGGGTTTTGGAGCTGGAGGACGGAGAGTAAAATGGCCCAACGTCTGCGTTTGTACTTTGGATCTGGCCGCAGCAATACAGCACCAGAGATACTGGAGGGAGACTCGGAGGAACAGCAGGAAGACAGTGAGGAGGTTGCAGTAGTCTTCACTCCCACACCTTTTCTGTCAAGGCCACCTCAAGTGTTAGCTGGGGAGAATGTCCATTCAGCTAGTTCTGCTTTACAGTCTGAGCCTTTGCTGAAACGCAGCTCTTCGATGTTCATACCCCATCTTGCTGCTTTTGCCGAACCACGTGCAACTAAGAGCTCATCAATGCATATATCACTTCATCGCTCAAGTGAATCAAGTAACGGAGAGCCTACCGGAGTTGATGATGTCCCACCACCCTCTTATACTCCTCCAGGACCTGCGCCTGCATACACTGAACTAAGGACTCGAGCTGACCTTCCACAACAGCCACCGCCTCCATACTACAGCCCAGATTCCTTAAACATACAGTCTTGTCTGATGGAGCCAAACCTTCCCAAACGCAGAGTGTTTTGTCTTGGTTCCAGGGGCCATGCTGCTTTCAACAGATTCCAACCTGGTAATAGTGTTGGGACTATTTGTATTAAGAAAAAATCTCTTAACGGTTCTGATGTCCAGCATTTTAGGATTCTTCCAAACGGTGGTGCGGGTTGGTCTGTCCAACAGGAGAGCCTGGATCACTGCTTTGATGTTAATGGGACAACACAAAGACTAGTATTTCAGCTCCAGCAAGACCAGAAAAATACCTACCAGGGACGACAAGAGTCAACTTCCCATCAGGAAGAATGCTCAGACTTTGGGCAAAGCAGTACTAGAGGATTACAAACAGTGCGTTATCCAAGAATTAGATTCCACCGGAGTTCATCCCAACAAAGTCTTTTGCTGGAGGATAAACACTTGGAAAGCGGAACAGAATATCCGACTATAGAGGAGAATCCAACTTATGTTGAGGCAGAAACTAAAAACGGGTCGAATGGTTGTGTTTTTAAAATTGAAGAGGAAGCCCCCAGAAGGCAACCACATTTCAAGATATACTTTTCCCAGAGTGGAGGTGGAGATAAGGAAGTTAATATTGGCAAAGAATCAACAAATAATCCCAAGGTAATGAAATAATTTGCTATTGAGTTGGACCATGGCTTGTTTCTGGTATTTTTACTGCAACAGGCTGTTTAATTCACATAAAAAAGCCTTACTTTTGCATAAATAAATGCCGACCTTTTTTTAATGGTGGAAAAATGGACGATTTTTATCTGGTGTTTCAGTGAGCACTGTTTGAAGATGTTTATTTACCTTAGTGAGAGACCAGGAAATGTTGTTACAATGCAGAACGAGGGTGGTAACTTGCTGGGAACCGTATAGAAAGCACAGAGTTGTTTCTAAACGGAATTAGACACTTGCTCTTTCTTCACAACCACAGGCATTTGAAGTTGTGCACACGAGCCAAATCAGCTATGAAAGAAAAGGAGTAACAGGCATCTGGATAAATGTACAATTCATTTGTTACATTCTGTTTTATAGACATTTGAAATGTAGATTTTTGATCATAATCGTGATTTTAAGAAATGCTTTTTATCAAGTTAATTCCTTCATCTTTAAATCATTTCAGTCATGGGTGTTTATTTTAGTGAAATGTCTTTTCTCTGGTTGTAGACTGGAACGGATCTGTATTCTAGCAGCAGCTGCACTGCCAGTGATTAAGATCTAAAATATCATTACATTTCAAGTACGGATGAAGAAATGCAATCATCAATACCTCATTTTGCTAAAAGTCCAAAGGATCTAAAAATATTTGTTGGTGTATTTTTAGCTCCCTCTCTCTTTCCCTATCACTGTTTTAAACTCTTTTATTTAGCTTTATTTTAAACTGTACTTGAGCTGTTCCCCATCGTACCATTCCCAATACCAAAAAACAAAACAAAACAAAAAAAACAGTGTCTTCTGGACCACAGAACCTGTTGCCAGCCTTCGAACAGTCGACAAAAGTTTCACGACTGTAGTGTCAAAACAAAAGCTTTAATCACTTAAACATTTTCCCAATAGAAAGAATAAAGATTACACAACCACCTGCTTCATCTGTTTTAGTCATTTTAGTGTTAAGTCATAGTCATTGGTTTAATGCCCCAAGAGTACCATTAGGTAGTGACACAGAAAGAAGGTAAACACGTTTAAAGAACCATATTTTATTGTTTAAAATATAATTATTAGGCTATAGCTAGGAATCTATACTGTTTTTTTTAAAGAAAGGCTGATGTTAATATTGTCTTTTCCACCCCTAATCTCCCATAAGAGGGACTTGAGATAAATTCGCTCATAGTGTAACTTGTAATCTATAGATTTTTATTTATACCATACTTTTTGCCAAGCTCTCAGAATTTGAACCATGTTTTTGATATACCATACTGTATAACCCACAGCACATGAATGCCAAACCATATACATAAAAAATAATATCTCTTATGGGAACTAGTGCACAGACTCAGTTTTATTAAAAGGGGATCATTAAACTCCAAGTCTGCTTATAAAAATTCCCATTGGGGATCTTTATGATTAAGATTTAACTTCAAACATCGTTTCTGTGCAATTCTGAGTCATGGGTTATAAGTTTAGACCACATCATTTATAAAATTGGATGTAATTCAGACATGTTTCTGCATCTTTTTGTAGTTATTTTAAAATTTTATTAAAAAATGTTAAGCTTTTAACAAATTGAAAAAAAAAATCCCTTTAGGAGTCGAGACATCCCCTTCCTTACGCAAATGGAAAACTCTTTTAGCCCAGGTCTTCCCCAACTGGCCGGCTGAATTTAATTAATGCTTTTTAAATTCCAGTCAGTGGATCATGTCTAGTCTACACTGCATAGCTATGTCCTTAGTTACAGTTCTGCCTTGATTCCACTCTGCTGACATTTTTACACAGAGCCTCTGTAGACTGCTGGAATAGCTATATTTACCTCGAGCAAGATTGTGAATGGATGGTTGAAAGGAGGGTTGTCCTTTTTTTCTTTTGGTCCTGTGCCATGTGAGAAGTGTTCAGGTTGCTATTGTTGTTCAGGGCTATTCTATGCTAATTCTGATCTTTCACACTTGCATGCCACAGTAATTCACTTGTGTCAGCACAGAGGCTGTTGATTAGGTGAGACAGACTTTTGACACTGGAGTGTCAGCCTGGACTTGCTCCTGTTGTGTTATAAATACTGTTACTAGATCTTCTTAGATCTCAGTGTTTTTTTCCCCTCTCTTCTGCATTTGAAGTACCAGATTTGTTTGATTTTTTTATTTTTTTATTTTTTATTTATAGGTAAAGACACAGGTATACAATGCTTGCCTGCATATGCTGCAACAGGTGGAATGGCTGGTGTACTCACCAGATAGGGTAAATGAAAAATAATTCAACCATTATCCAGTATTGGTTTGAATTGTGTTGTCCAAGCTTATAAGGTTTAAAGGGTGCCCATTCCAACTTTGACGAGAGATCACTGTAGTAAAAATATCAGAAGTGTTTCCTGGTTTTTTTTTTTTTTGAAAAGTCCTTCAATCACTAATATTTGTACCAGGAAATTGTAAGCAATAAAAGAAAACCAAACTGAGCAGGTGTTTTGGGTAAAATGGAACTTTCCTTGAATCCGGTACAATGAGGAGAAGGGAGCTATGTTTTCTTCAGTCAGCAATCCCTAACAAGAACTGTGTGCCAAGGATCAAGAGTTCACATGGATTGAAAGACACCAATAAAAGTGGGCTGCTATTTATTTAACCCATGAAAATATTTGCTTCTTGAAAAGGGCAAAAGCAGCCCAGATGGAGTCTTCCAGATGCAAGTGTTTTTGTGTCAACAGGATGATTAGGCAATTTTATATGCAAATCAAATTATTGAACAAAAATGTGTTTTTGTAGATAACACTGTAGAATAGAATAGAAGCATTTTAAAATATTTCTTTGGTTCTTAATAGGATTAAAATATCTGAAAAAAGTAGATAACTTAATGTTTCCTCTTCATTCTTCTAGCGTCCGTGCTGTCTCAGTGTGAAACAGTCTTTCAGAGCTTGATCTCATACTAATTTTGGAACTTAAATTGTTGGTTAAAAATTAGCTTTTCACAAAAAAAGTCAGTTTCAGAAAACAGACTTTATTTTACTTTGATCTTGGTTGTTTAAAAAAGTTGTGTCCCACATACAGGGTTCTTCCAAGAATGGGCTTTTCCATCTGGGACAGGTAATTGTCGTTTAATCGTCCTGGACATTTTCACAGGTCTTATAACTCTGAAACGAAGACCTTCCCCTGGTTCTTTCCTATTGTGACATCTGTCTCTTCTCCCTTTGTCATTTGACTTGGCTTCTATTTGGTGGCAGTGGATGTTTCTCCTACCTGGAATCACAATTTTCTATCCCATGCGGTGACAATAGAGGCCTGTCCATAAATAAAAGAGTTCAAAATGGTCTTCTGCGTGGACATCTGTGGAATTCTGGGTGAACTGGAAAGGAATCTGAGAAACCCTTGATAAAAGATGAATGCAGAATAATAGGTATTTTGTAACTGTTTGAATGCTGTTGCATTTTATAGTCTTGCAACCAGCTGAACCTCCAGATTTTCACAGGTGTTCATGTAAGAGGCTTGAAGTTATTTCTGGATAGTGCTTTGTGTGAAATCAGAATCACTTTTTTCCCCTCTTCTCTGTGACAAAAAACACACAATCTGCTGTACATTTCTGCTCATCAGGTAAATGATGTCATTCGGATTTTCCCTACTCTTCCATTTTGTTTTCTCTCACACTTGCACACACATGCCCACACACTCATAGAAAGCTGCTCCTAACCTCTTATGTTTTCCCCCACAGACTAGAGATGACTTCCTGGGACAAGTTGATGTTCCTCTTAATCATCTCCCAGTGAGTATTATTATTTTTTTCTCTCAGGTGTGTGTGTGTTTGTGTGTAAACAGACTCTGTCAACATCGGCTTCCACTGTCAGCTATTTCTTATCGTTGAGTTATGCTGTTCCAAATTGACTAGGATAAAGAGCTGGTAAGGCCTGAGTTTTGCGTATGTGTGCGTTTGTGTGAGAAAGTGCTAAGGATTCACAAAGCACTTTGTTGTGGTCAAACAACAGTCTCCTTTTTAGAAACGGACAGTGAGTCACCTAGAAGGTAAACAAAATGACTTTCCTCAGGACTTTGGCAAGTAATGGAAAAAGCTTCACACACCTATGTGTGTGTTTGTCTTTGTGCGGTTTAGTTTTAATTTGAGAGCCCTTTTAAAGCCTTATGAATTACTATAACGATGACAGTAAGCTGTCAGCTTGGTGGTTGCTCTTTGGAGTTTTAGTCTAGGTTGACAACCTTGAAAAGCCTATTTGTAAAATTTGTTGGGGTTAATTATTAATGTCCTTTTGAGTCCCAAAGGTTGAGGAATTTATTAGCAGATAAAAGCCAGAGTTAATTTATGTTCTCAAATGAAGACTGGCTGAGGGAAAAGATTTGGCTCTGAGCCAGCTCATTTTTCTTTTTGTTGTTGTTAAAGTGATATTTTGATGCCAGATATCAGCTTGTAAAAAGAAATGTGTTGTTTGGGATGTATGTATTTTCCATGACCACATGTTGTGGGTATGTATGACCTATGAGAAGTGGCAATAGATTTAGTCATCACCCTTTTTTTTTTGTTCATTGTGGCTTCTCCTACTCACTTCTGTTTTTTTTCATGAATCAAACAGCAATCAAACTGCTGACTCATCAGTAATGATGAGTCAGCAGGAGGCTACATTTAGCCTCATCTCTTGTGCAAGACTGAGTTACTCCAAGCAAAACATTGCTTTTTTTCCCTGTCATATAGCAGAACTTTTTAAGCACATTCATCTCATAGTTTCCTAGTTTGCACCTCTCTTTGAGAGGGTTTTTAGCACTTGTTTAAATGTGTTTGTACAGAATAAGAGTTTTATCTCTATGGGTTTATGTTTACATCACCTTAAAATGCCAAAATATGGCAGCAAATCAAAGTCTAAAGGAGGGGTCCCCAAATCCAGGCCTCGAGGGCTGGTGTCCTTATAGTTTGACAACCAACCTGCCATTGAAGCTCCTTTTTGGCTAAACACACCTGATCCAGGTAATCGGCAGCGAATAAGGCAGGTTTTCTGGCAAACCAGCAGGACACCGGCCCTGGAAGTCTGGATTTGGGGACCCCTGGTCTGAAGTGATGATTTCTATTGATGCGCTTCTGTCACAAATCTTTGCCCCCCCCTCCCTATTTTTTCTGTTTCTGGTATTATTTTCTAGTTTGACTTTTTATCAACGTTTGCACCTTTATTTTTGTTTTTATTTTGAATGTGGAAGGTTTAGTTAGAGAACAGCACAAGAGGATTGAAATGCTGTCTGCCGTTCAGTCTGCACCAGGAGAACTTTAGCCTTATTTTATGATTCTTTTATGATTTTACTGTCGTTTCAAAATGATGGCCGTCATGTTTTCTGTTGTTTGCTTTTAACATCTATTTTAGCTTGTTTGATTGCTTGAAAACGTCAACAAATGCCTCTGTATTTTCAGACGGAGGATCCTGCCATGGAGCGGCCTTACACATTTAAAGACTTTCTGCTTCGACCTCGAAGGTTAGTTTTTGTTGGATGAGTGTAAAAACTCGGTCTTTTTGTTTTGTAAATTTTAGGAATTGTTTTGCAGAAAATCAATCTTTTTGGATCTATTATTAGAACTTGAGGTTAAATTTAGTTTGGAAAACTACTCTCGTCATTTATCGGCGGGCAACCTCACATTGGTCATGGTCATTAGCCAAATGCTGAGTGAAAATGAATTAGGGACTAATGTGTGGTTTGGAAAGCTGCCCACATTTTAAACATTTCAATCACTTTTTATTCCTTTAGTCATAAGTCCAGGGTAAAGGGTTACTTGCGACTGAAGATGGCTTATCTACCCAAGCAAGGAGGACAAGAGGAGGAGACTGGAGAAATTAGGGAGGAAGCTGAGGTAAGGTCCCAAACACTGCAGTTGCTGACTCTGCATAACCAAGGGGATTTTTTTTCCTGTTTTCCTTAATAACCTTTAAACCAGACTAGCTTTATTTCTTCCTTCCACGCTGTGACAACATAGCTTTAAGCTGAAGGAAAGGATTAAATATCCCACTTCAGACCAACGGAAATGAACGCAGTCTTTTGTAGGAGTGACTGGAGAAAGAGCAACTTCTCTTTAATTTTTTTTCCCTTTGAGAGTTCTGAGAGTACTGGGATACTTCCAAAATGAGCTAAAAGTCTTTTCCAGGTTGGTGTCTGGAAAAATCATTCAAAGTGTGGCCTGTTATTTGCTAAAGTAAGAGCTGACTCAAATGCGTTAGCCTGATGTTGGTGAAAAAACCTGAAAAACAGTTGTGACACTAAGCAGCCAAAGTTCAAAAAGTTAAATACCACATAGCTATCCTCTCTTTTTCACTGTCTGCATTTCTAAAACACTCCCTTTTTTGACTCTTTTATGAAAAGAAAAGACCCTTATCCCACTTTTGTAAAAGTTCTGTCTTCTATTTAGGTGTCCCCTTTCTGATAACCTACTTTAAAAATTAACAGTTCAAATGCTGTTCTCATAGATTCTTTCTTATCTCTTAACACTTAAGCCCTTGCTTTAGATGCATTTTGGTTTATCATGTATAATTGCAGCTTTTCTTTGAGTTTACAATCACCAAATTGAAATATAATAATCCAGAAGAAACACCAGAGTTTTGAAACTATTGCATCTTTTGCCTTAGTTGGTACTGACTGTAATGTTTACCTTTTTATCAAATTTTTATTCAAATTTTATTCTAATTTTTTCTCTTTCAGGTTTGGGATGAGTCTGCTGACTCGGGCTCTCAGCGACCCCAGCAGTTGCTGCCCCCTTTACCCCAAGGCTGGGAAGAAAAAGTGGACAACTTGGGACGTACCTACTATGTGAATCACAACAACCGCTCCACCCAGTGGAAACGACCCTCCAACATGTATTTGTCATCTCCTATTCTAATCATTGTTTGAGTTAGGGCTTGTGTTTTTCAATACAATCTCAGTTTTTAACAATAAAATTAAGCTATTGGTTTCAAAAGAGGTGGGGGGGGGGGGGGGGGGGGCAAGACATGAACTTCCGATTCCGAACTTCCTGTTCCCGCTAATGATGTCAGAGTGCGATGTTGTCTGCAACCAGGTCCTCTTGCAGAAAGGTTGGGGATTGCTGAAGTTCTATAGCATGAATAGCTGATAAACTTGACAAAGTTAAGTAACAAAGCCCTTTTTTTTTTACTTAAAACTCCTCAAAGTGCCATATAAAGAAAAAAAATAACTCTCTTTACCACACCTACAAATAAAATGAGGTAAGCAGCACCTTGTAAAATCTACCCTAATGAAAAAACAAATGGGGAAAAAAGTACTGTAGAACTTTTAATGTATTTTTTTTATTTTTGTAATTATAATATAAATATACACACTATTAGATTAATATAACTAAAGTGACTATTCGCACATAATTTTCTAAATAGTGCTGAACGTTTTTCTTGGCGGCATGGACTTTGAGGAAGGGTTAGGGTTGGATTATTTTGTTGCCATAATTTTTCCAGTTGACCTCAAAACAAAGCTGTTTACATTTGGCACCTCATTTTTTTTCTTTGGATCAGACGGCTTCTTATAGCTGCTCTATGTAAAACTGTGTGGTAAACATGTTGACTTGGAGGAAGACGGAGGAAAAATCTACCAGCATGTTGGTGTCACAAGCTTTTCCTCAAAATGTGCTTCAGAGAAAACGACTCAGATTTCTCTGTTAACCTTTAGACAAATTTTTATGTAAAACAAAAAGAATTTTGGAGCTTTGCATATGTTTTACCTCATGAGCCCCAATGTTTATTGAAAGCAAGTGATACATAGGAATTTCTATTAAATCAGTAATTTAGATCTTCTTTCTCTTTCGGCTTTTCCCATCAGGGGTCGCCACAGCGAATCATCCTTTTCCACCTCACTCTATCATGGACATCTTCTACCCTAACATTAGCCAACTTCATGTCCTCTGTTAAGACATCCATGTATCTCCTCTTTGGCCGTCCTCTTGCCCTCCTGCCAGGCAGCTCCATCTCCAACATCCTTCTACCAATATATCCACTATCCCTCCTCTGAACATGTCCAAACCATCTCAGTCTGGCTTCTCTGACTTTGTCGCTAACACAGGCAACATGAGCCGTCCCTCTGATGTACTCGTTCCTTATCCTGTCTAACCTGGTCACTCCTAAGGAGAACCTCAACATCTTCATCTCCGCTACCTCCATCTCAGCCTCTTGTCTCTGTCTCACTGCTACCGTCTCTAACCCATAGAGCAGAGCTGGTCTCACCACTGTCTTGTACACCTTTCCTTTGAGTCTTGCTGACACTCTTCTGTCACACAACACTCCTGACACTTTCCTCCAACCGCTCCAACCTGCCTGCACTCGCCTCTTCACCTCTTTTCCACACTCCCCATCACACTGAACTGTTGACCCCAAGTACTTAAACTCCTGCACCTTCTTCACCTCAGCCCCCTGTAACCTAACGCTTCTACCTTGATCCCTCTCGTTCAGACACATGTATTCTGTCTTACTACGACTGACCTTCATGCCTCTTCTTTCCAGAGCAAACCTCCACCTCTCTAGCTGTTCCTCCACCTGCTCTCTACTCTCACTGCAAATTACAATGTCATCCGCAAACATCATTGTCCAGGGAGATTCCTGTCTTACCTCGTCTGTCAGCCTGTCCATCAGCATAGCAAACAAAAAAGGACTCAAAGCTGATCCTTGGTGTAGTCCCACCTCCACCTTGAACTCCTCTGTCTGACCTACAGCACATCTCACCACCGTCATACTTCTCTCATACATGTCCTGAACTACTCTGACATACTTCTCTGCCACTCCAGACGACCTCATACAGTACCACAGCTCCTCCCTCGGCACCCTGTCATACGCCTTCTCTAAATCTACGAACACACAATGCAGCTCCTTCTGACCTTCTCTGTACTTTTCCATCAACATTCTCAAAGCAAAAATGGCATCAGTGGTGCTCTTACGGGGCATGAAACCATACTGCTGCTCACAGATCTCCACCTTCTTCCTAAGCCTGGCTTCCACTACTCTTTCCCACAGCTTCATTGTGTGGCTCATCAACTTTATTCCTCTATAGTTGCTGCAGTTCTGCGTGTCACCCTTGTTCTTAAAGATCGGAACCAGAACGCTTCTCCTCCATTCCTCAGGCATCTTCTCACTCTCTAAAATCCTATTGAACAGCCTTGTTAGAAATTCCACTGCTGTCTCTCCTAGGCACTTCCATACCTCCACAGGTACGTCATCAGGACCAACGGCCTTTCCGCTCTTCATCCTTTTCAGAGCCTTCCTAACCTCCTCCTTTCCAATCTCTGCTACTTCCTGCTCCACAACAACCACATCTTCCTCCCTTCTTTCCCTGTCATTTTCCACGTTCATCAGCTCCTCAAAATACTCCTTCCATCTTTTCTGTACACTCTCCTGGGTTGTTAGCACCTTTCCATCTCTGTCCTTAATCACCCTTATCTGTTGCACGTCCTTCCCATCTCTGTCTCTCTGTCTGGCTAGCCTGTACAAGTCCTTCTCTCCTTCCTTTGTGTCTAACCTGTCATATAGCTCATCGTAAGCCTTCTGTTTGGCCTTTGCCACCTCTCTCTTCACTCTACGCTGCGCTTCCTTGTACTCCTGTCTACCTTCCTCAGTCCTTTCTACATCCCACTTCCTTTTAGCCAACCTCTTCCTCTGGACGCATTCCTGTACTTCCTCATTCCACCACCAAGTCTCTTTACCGTCTTTCCTCTTTCCAGATGACACACCTAGCACCTTCCTACCTGTTTCCCTGATAATCTCTGCTGTAGTTTCCCAGTCATCTGGAAGCTCATCCTGACCACCCAGGACCTGTCTCAACTTCTGCCTAAATTCCTCACAAGTTTCTTCATTCTGTAGCTTCCACCACTTGGTCTTCTTTTCTGTTTTCCCTCTCTTCTTCTTCCTGGCCTCCAGAGTCATCTTACACACCACCATGCGGTGCTGTCTGGCTACACTCTCTCCTACCACCACTTTGCAGTCGTTAACCTCTCTCAAATGACCTCGTCTACATAGGATGTAGTCCACCTGGGTACTCCTACCTCCACTTCTGTATGTCACTCTATGTTCCTCTCTCTTCTGGAAGTAAGTGTTGACTACAGCCATTTCCATCCTCTTCGCAAAGTCCACCACCATCTGTCCCCATCCCAAATATATTCATCTAAATCAGTAATTTAGATGAATATATTTAATTCAGAATTGATTAAATCCAACTCTGGCTGTTGTTAACTTGGCAATCCACTGTTGCTTGCCTTGTTTGTTTTTTCTTTTTTTGTAAATTTCATTTTCATGTAAATGTATCTTGGCCAATCCTATATCGTACTATTTCTTTCTCAGGGATGTTATCTCTGAGATTGAAAGTGACAATCAGCAGCGACAGATCCATCAGGAAGCTCACCGTGTTTTCCGTGCGAGGCGCCACATCAGTGAAGACCTGGAGAACGAGCACTTGGAGCACAGAGACGTGGATAATGTAGGAACAAAGTAGTAATAGATTAAATGCTTTTATTATCTGAATCACCCAAACACTTGTTTTTTTCTTCTGTATTCTATATCTAGTCTTGGGAGCTTATCACAGAAGAGGATCCCAATGACAGCCTGGCTCAGTCTTTGCCTGGCCCTTCTGCCGTTTTGACACCACAGCATCCACCTACACCTATTAGTCAAGACTTCTCCAACGGTTTAAATCTGAGGCTGTCCATCGCTTCTGAGGCCAACGGTGAAGTACCAGGGCCAAGCTCTGCTCTGGTGAGACTTTGTGGCTGGAACATTCTGTAACTCAACCTTAAGTTACAATGAGAAGCTTACGGATTCAAACATTAAGTGTTGCTAAAACACCATTCTCTACTTGTTTATTTTGAACAGAGCCAGTTGTCAAACAGACTCCGATCCTCTAGCATGACAGATGGCGTCAGTGATCAGGCCCAGGCTCCTCCTCTAATGGTATTTATCTAATACATTTTGGTTTTCCCTAAACTATTTTGCACCTTCCCAGCCTTTTATTTCCCCTCACCTTGAAGATTCTTAGCCTATCTTCTTGTTGTTTGTTGACTTGCCGGAGTGCTTGGTGTGTAACAAATGTTTTGCATGTTAAACATGTCTTTTCCTCCCTGGTTGTCTTGGGTCCTGATCTGCTTTCCTTTTTCCCAGCCCACTTTAAAACTCACGATTGATTAACATTTTGTTTCTATAACACTTCTTGCTCTGGTCCTAATCCTTTATTTCAAATATGTTATCTCACATTACCACCAAAATTTAAGATGATTTGACCTCAAAGCTTCCACTCAGTTCTTTTAAAAATCCTCACATGATGTGAGCCAAATGTTGGCCTGACAAGTAAATTATAGCATGAAACTTTAATAAAGTTCAGATGGTAACTTCTTTGAGGCTTATCTGCACTAATGACGCTTAAAAGGGGTGAAAACTCTATATTAAATTGTGTTTTCAAGTGCGATAATTTTTGTCTAAAGATGGTTTTGCTACAGCTTAAGTTTAGGCTTGAGGATTGAGAAGGTAATTTAGCATTTCTCTAAAAAAAATTGTTTCATTTTAAGTTTGAGTCACATTTCCAGTATTTCTTTTAAAATATACATTTTTATTTTATTTTCAAAGTTTTTGTGATGTAGTGCTACTTTTTTTTTTTCAACCTTACGTTGGCAGACTATAAATGCAAGTGAGCTCATCTAGTTGATATTTTTAAATCTGCCATCAGTGTTATTGGTGAGCCTCCCAAGTGGGAAAACACGTCTTTTTTGGTTTACGTAGACGTTGGGTTTTTATCTTGACAGCCGTCTAGAAAAATGGTGGGAACCATTGTATTCATAGTCGAGTGAAGCTTGGTATCTCCGATATCTCTGAAAGCTGAAACTCAGCAGTAAAGTTGTAGGTGCAGCTTTTATGTTGTTGTTTTTTTGTGTGTTTTTTTAGAGGTCAGCTTTTTTAGTTTTCAGATTGTATGGGACATCTTCTCAACTAGGTTATCCATATAAAGGTATATGACAATATTGGTGGGATACACTGCGTTATGAACATTATTGAATCACTATGTACTGTAAAACTGTGTACTGGCTTGTTTACCAGTAAAAGAGTTGCACATCCTTCGTGTGTTGTAACCTGAGCTTTCCTGTTGTGCTAGAGTAGGTCTGCTGGTTGCATGGGTGTTTTTCCATGTTAGTCCATGCACTAAAAAAGTAAAGGAGATTTTTCATCACTTAAACCAATTTTCCTCACTTTACAGTAGGGATAGGGTTAGGGGTTAGTTTGGGTTAGGTTGAAAGTTTAAGAAAGATTTATTTTTTGCCTTATTTTATTGCCTCTGGTGGGAGGTTGGCGCCAGTGTTCGACAGCGGAGCCGCCACCACTGTGTGAATGTGTGTGTGACTGTAAAGCGCTTTGGGCCTTGTAAGTAGAAAAGTGCTATATAAGTATACGCCATTTACCAATTTATTTATTACATTACACCATACTCTACCCCCTCCAGAACTAAGTCAAAATTTCCCTTAAATTTGAAAACAATTTCTTGAAGTTAACAAAATAATCTGCCAGTGGGGTAAGAATGGTAAATGGCGTATACTTATATGGCGCTTTTCTACCTTACTCGAAGGCCCAAAGCGCTTTACAGTTGCAGACCCATTCACCCAGACACACACACATTCACACACTGGTGGCGGCTCCGCTGCCGAACACTGGCGGCAATCTGCCACCAGAGTCAAGGTGGGGTTCAGTGTCTTGCCCAAGGACACTTCGACTCAGGGCCGTGCAAAGCGGAAATCGAACCTGACAATCTTACGATCATGGGTCGACCGCCCTACCACTGCACCACGGCCGCCCCAGAAAGAATTTCCACTTTAAGAAAATAATTCTAGTTATCTTAGTTTTCTTAAACCATGATTATTTTGCTATTTTTGTGTAAAATTATATTTTATCTTGCAAGACAGACAGTAGGACAGTTCTTGAAACTATTGTCTTTTCAATTTCCTTTGTCTAGTTAAAGCCAACTGAAGTTTTTTTTCTTCATGTTACTTGCTTATTAGCAAATAAAATTTAATAATTTTTCTAACTTTTTGTTTTTTTGTTAATGTTGTTTTGTAATGCTAAATATCCTATATTGAATCAAAGCAAAACCCTGACCTCAAAATTAAGGTTTGAACTAAATTTTGGGAAAAGTGAATAGTTGCATCCTGAAGTGATGAGGCCAAAGGCAAAAATGAGCCGACCTTTCCTGTGGTGGAGCCTTATTGGCTTCTGTAGGGAAACACTTTGGTTTCAGTGTAGATTCTCATTTTTGTTTTGTGACCTACACCTGACAAATGTTTCTGAGATGAGATTTTTTTATTTCTGTTACTTTATACTTCTAGGATGACATAACTCATTTACTGTAACTTGTGTGTCTGAGTGTTGATCATTTAAATATTGTATATAAAGCTGTTATTGATAAAATGCTGTCATGTAGAGCCCACCGATGTGGCAAAATAGGTTTTGTCTTACTAATTGAATAATATTTCTGGGTTCACCTGGATTGACCTACACTTTTGAAAGTGTCTACTTTCAAGCAGACCCTTATTGTGGAAAGACCTTGTCTGTCTGCGCTCTAATTTGCTTAACTTCGCTGACGGCTTTTCCAAACAGCCATTTCCTCTGTCTGGTGTTCTGTGGCTTAGATTGAGTTTTATTCTCGGACTTAATTGAGGAAGCTGCTTTGGCTGCTGATTAAAGAAACTGATCTGTGTCGCTCTTTACCTTGGAAACTGCAACTGGAGAGCAGCTGTTCAACAACTTTTTCCTTTGGAATGAACTTTTTTTTGTGTGGACAAAAGCGTTCTGTTGTAAAATCTTCCATTTGTGGCAACTATTCGGCCAATCAAAACAGATCTTCTGACTTACCCTTGTGAGTTAGAGCCCACTGTTTGCTAAATTCACTGCATTTTCCCTCCTTGATCCAAAATGAAAAGAATCTCTTCTTTTTGGCTCTCCTTTCCCTTCGAGAATGAATCCCCTTCGTTGTCTGTCCAGTTCTTCCTCACTTACTGCAGCCTTGCTTCTCCACTTCCACTTTGGCTTTTAAAACCTGAAATACTGTGAACTAAAGACCATGTTCCTCCTGTTGTTTACCACCAGCAGAGTTCGCAAACCAGAAGATCAAGAGCTCAAACAGTCTCAGGTGGTGAGGAGCCTATGGTAATATCTCAGTTTATGTAATCCCTTTCCGCTTTACACCTCTTACTACCAAGACATGATCAAAAATGTTTATGTGCTTTGGTTTCAAATGAACTTTTAAGTCTATTGGAAGCTTCTAGTCTTTTCTTCAGTATTGTTCAGTCTTTTCATTTTAAAAATAAACTCAGTTTATTCAGGTTTGTCCTTGGCTAAAGAAATTGACTGCATATGAGAACTGGACCGAGTGAGTGTGACATCACCTATTGAAATGACTGACTTCCAACTCCAATGAAATTAGGTTAATTCTGTGACTCATTTTATTTTTATTTTTTGCAACAAGGCCATTGCCATGTTGGAACCAGAAATTGTCAGTGATCCGAGTCAACGTTTCTATGGCAACCACTCTCGCCAATCAGGTGTGATCTTGTTGGAAGTCAGCATCCCTACCACTTGAAACCCGGCTCGGGAGAATCTGTCAATCAAGCTTTGTGAACGTCTGATGTGACACCACATACTATTATTAAGGGCAGCTAATGGGTCAGTTTATAAGTAGAATAACTTGTTCGACAGAAATGAAAAAAAAAAAACTAGGATTAGCAAGAACATTTAAAAAAAAAAAAGTATCAGTGAGATTGGTGGGGGGAGTCACACACTCAAGTTTGCATATACAGTCAATGGCTAAAGAGCACCATTAGGTGTTTAGAACCACTGTGTGTTCCCTTTTCTTTACTTCCCTAAATACAACAGTCTAACATGTTGTACTAGAGAACCTTTACTGCTGTAGGGAGTCGGCTTTCTACAGGTTTACATTTGATCAAATGGTCTTCATTTAACCTCAGCTATTGGAGCTGCACCATAAAATGTTAGCAGTGATAAAATATTCTGCCTGTTCTCTGTCACACATAGCTACAAGCTGTTCTCTTGTAATCTTTTCATTGCCAGGGTTTTTTTTTTTTCAAAGTGGTAAATCATTTTCTAAGTAAAATAGTACTTTTCCAAATGTGGTATTTGTTTTAGTGCTGATCTGTTTGTTATTTCTTCTTTCTGTGTGCGTGCATTGGTTGAGTTAATGTGTAGTCAAATACTTTTCTATAATCTGTAAAGCTTGTTTTCTCATGTCTTACCTGAACTGTTTGCGTTACAATGGTGCTAAGAAGGGAGGTGAGGAGTAAACACAATTAATCCAATCATTCTTGTTCTTTTTTCCCTCCCAGCAGCGAGATTTTAGATTGCCAAAAAGATTCCTTCCAGAAGTCTACAAGCACGTCAGTGTATTCTGATTAGTTGTCTTTGCTTTGCTTTCTCTCCAACTTTGGCCAGTCCCCCTCGGCAGCAGCTTATACCTTGACCACCCCCGGCTTGCCCCCCGGATGGGAGGAGAGGAAGGATGCCAAGGGAAGAACTTATTACGTCAACCATAACAACCGAACCACTACTTGGACTAGGCCAATTGTGCAGGTACAGCAGGTCCGAGGGCTGGCTGTCTTGCTGGCACTATGCATGGGACTGGACATTACTTTGGTGCCTGTCTTCAAGTTGACCTGTGTGTGGGACCCCCGTGTACTTTTCTACCCTATTGCTTTTCTTTTTAGACAGCAAGAAGAAGCTTTTATTTGTTGTGTGTCTGCGTTTTATTTCTGTCCGCCTTCCTGCCAACGTGTCCTTCTTCCCTGTCTAGCATTTTGTTATTTTATTAGGACGGAGGGCATTTCCATTTTGATCATACCTTTCAAGAATCTGTCATTGATATGTAACTGGCACTCTTCCTTCCCTTCACCCTCCTTAACACCGTTTTTTCCCACCTGTCCTGCTGTGTCTTTCAGTCTGAGTCCACAGAGACCACATCACGGGGCTGAGTTTAGACTCTATACTCTTGTCTGTCCTCTTTGAAGTTCATCTATTTCTTTATTTGTACTACTAACTGTGTCTTGTTGTTCATTGTCACCTGTTTGTATATTCCCTTGTTGTTTTTGTTAAAACGTGGACATTGTGCAGGGGTTTCTCTTTACTCCATTGTTGATGTGGGTTCTTGCAGTAGTACCGGTTTATTTCTTATCATCAGATTTACTTTTGACATTTTAGGGAAAAATTCCCGAGAGAAAAGCTGGCGTCCAGACAGTACCAGTGCATCTTTTGGCAGAAGAGCCACAGATGAAACATGTTGGGTTTTTGAAGATGGCTCTTTAGCTTCACCCTCACTTAACTTGAAAAGTACCGTTTTCACTGACAGCTGACTGAAGATGGAGCCAGTACCTCAGTAGCAGCATCAGGAGGAGCCTCGGCCCTGACACCTACTTCCACCCCTTCCTCCTCTTCCAATATCTCCAACAACCACCTCCATGAGCCCCAAGTACGACGGCCTCGTAGTCTCAGCTCCCCTACTGTCACCCTTTCCACCCCTTTGGAGGTGAGAATTAGACACCTCTATGACCTAATCCCTTTCCAACCCTGATTGTCTACCTGTTTTTGACCCATTTCTTTCAGTTCCCCCCTGTTTTGTCTTCGTTTTTGCAGTGTGAACAAAGGCCTAGTATTTTTACATTTACTTCCTTGTTCATTTCTATTTTGATGCCACATTTTTTTTCGTCTATTTTTCGTCATTGTCAACTATAGAAAAATACTATTTAACTTATCGGTGATGACTTTGAAGAAATGTTTAGATGGGTGGAAGTATGAACGCCTTAAACCTAAAATAGTACTTTTTTTCAAATGTGGTATTTGTTTTAATGCTTTCTGGGACATCCATGCTTTTTTTGTGTGAACATATGTTGATGATTGATGTATTTACACACTCCTTGAACTAAAGTAAGACTTTATAGTGAAGGAAAGTTACTTAATAGTAGTTGCTTAAACACTTTTGACTCAATTGGACACATGGAAAGAGTAGATGTTTGAATTTTGTTTGCATGTGCTGTGGGATACAAGGCAGAAGTACATAGTCTGGCTGAGCTCCAGCTGTCTTCACAGGTTGCTAGGATGTTTTGGTCTAGCATTGAAACCGTTATGCTTTTTATTAAGCCAGCCTCTGCCTCACTGGTTAAGGAGTGTTAATAATCAGACAGCACAGGGGGTTAACGTGTGGCTCCAGGTAAACTTTTGAGATTTCACCTTTTCAGTTTGACCTTTTAGGGGTTTGTCAAATTATGCAGATAACTATTAGAATTATGCTTTTATGTTATCTTTTGTTATATATCATTTTAATGAAATTATGAATGAGGTTTAAAAAAACAGTAAACTCAAAAAAACTTTCACCTTTTTAAAATAAGACCAGGCAGTGATCATCGCTTTTGGTAAAAACAAAAATGGATTACTTAACATAGATGACCATCATTTTTTTTGAGTACTTTTGTAGTAAAAGCTTTGAAGTTTACATCTTTTTTTAACCATATAAACCTGTCTATAGTATTATTTGTTTTTGTCAAAAATGTCTAATTGCTTTTAGAAAGATAAATAATGAAGTTTGTAAATTTTAAACTGAATTGATACGAATTCCTTTTTCTCTCACAACAAACCAGAATATCCAAATGTGCAATTTTTGTTTTATATAAGTCAGAAATTCAACTTTTTGAAAACAAGAAAAGGTCAACAGCAATGACTTTTAGGCCTAAGATTATTGTAGGTGACCAAGATTTTCATGTAGCTCTTTTGACAGAACGGGAATGTCTTTGTCTCTTGTTCCTTGCCTTCAGGGAGCCAACAATATTCAGGTACGGAGGGCAGTGAAGGACACTCTTTCCAATCCTCAGACTCCCCAGCTGTCGCCCTACAGCTCCCCGAAATCCCAACACAAGACCCAACAGAGCTTCCTGCCTCCAGGCTGGGAGATGAGAATAGCCCCAAATGGAAGGCCCTTCTTCATTGACCACAACAACAGATCTACCACCTGGGTGAGCAAAGATGCTTTGCTTTTAAATGCTGAGAATTTGATTTAACCTTTAAGTAGATATGATTAAAGAATAGATAAATTCATTGTATATGATTTTAGATAGAATGTGAAATGTTGGGAGATCGTATAATATACATACAAAAAAGGCTCAAAGTCTGACGTTGAGTTTTTTACAAGCTTATAGTGACATCTGGTGGTGGTGGTGGGGGGGGGTTGGTTTAGCAGATTCATGCTTAGTAAGATTTCTAAAAAAGTGATTTTCATGAAGTTATTGTTTTCAAAGAGCAGCGACTATGTTTTGACCTAAGAAAATGGAATGTAGCATTCATGTTTTAGCATTTTATTTTATGTTTATTAGGTTGGTTAGTTCAGGTTTTTTTTTTTTACTCACTTTTATGGTTTCATTTACAGGAGGACCCCAGATTGAAATATCCAGTCCACATGAGGAATAAGAATTCAATGGAACCCGGGGAACTTGGACCTCTTCCTGTAAGTACCGACGTATAAAGATTTATTTATGTTTGACTCCTTAGAATACAAGATCACTTTTTATTTGGGGTCATCTATCTACTATTTCTTATGTATATTTATAATTTTATGTTTTCTATTAGAAGTGGTGGATAGTAAAGATTTTTTTTTTATTGTTTCAATGACTAGTCTATATTTTAATTTGGGTTGCTTAAATCTTTATGCATTTACAAACAGGGAGTTTGCTTTCTTAGTCTTGTTAGAAAAGTAGAAAAAGATCAATTCTACATGTTGAATTAAAACATAGTATTTTTTTTAATGCAGTTTCTTTAAATGAGTCTGCATCTTGTATCTGAATGATGCTTTGCAGCAACTTCTATGCGCCTGCTAAGTCCCATGCATCACCACAACTGTTAATGAGAAATAAGGTCTTGAATGTAATATTTTATTCATTTTATGCATTGGTGCAAATGTTCTTTCCTAGTATTTTATGCTTAGCAGGCTTCAATTTAGTTTAATAAATGTGTTTCAGTAGAAGTGCTAACAATTTAAAAAATGTGTGTAGAGTTCTCAAAACGTCATGGGTTTGTGCATCTCACAGGCTTGTGCGGTGTGTGCATGTGTGCGTGTTCTTTGTATCTCTCTTTCCTTATTTCTTTTTTTTTTTTTTCCTCTCCATTCTGGTGGACATAATGTATGCTACTTCTTCTACACCTGGCCATGTCTGTTTGGCAGAACCTACCAGAGGAGGTTGGTTGGTGCCTCCCTCCACCTGCTTGCCTTCATACCTGTCTGATCCAGTCTGTTTTGGTCAAATGCTTGCAGACGGTCTTGCTTTTTAGTTCTTGATATTCATTTGTTTATTTATCTTATTGGCTATTTCTATCTCTCCTCTTTTATCTGTCATGACCGGCATGAATGGATTGTGTCCCTCCCCATTTCCTGTCTTTCTGTTACCATCCTCCTTGTACCACTGCCGTCCCCTCTGAATCCCAAATCTTTTGGAGTTTCACACCCCCAGGATTCCTCAGAATACTCCATTGATCTGTATTTGCATCTGAGGGTAGACAGTTTTGGAAAGTGGACCCAGCTGTGCTCTGGTGTTTTCTCAGAGGGAGGAGGAGAATGCTGGAGAACATAAGGACTTCTAAAGCGCAGTGGGCAGTAAAAGAAGGAGGGAGGTTTCATAAGAAGGAAGTGTTATCTAGGAGATGTGCCGCCGCATGTGTGATCAGCCTTTCAGTTCAGTGTCTTCTCATGCAGCAGCATAACACTTGGAAACACTTGCATACTGTGATCGCACCCCGTTTGACAGATTCTTTTGTAACACTGTGTTCCTTTTCCAACCCTTTCAATCTAAATCTGTTTCAGTTCCTTTTTTTCTTCTTCTTTATTATTTTTTTTTTACTTGCTTGATTGGTGGCAGGTGTGTGTGGAGTGGTCACCGTGTTAGTGGTGGTGTACTGGTTGGAACCAGTGGTTGTGATTAAACCTCATGTTGTGGCTCCCCTGCCTTGCTGATGTTTCAGTCCTGACTCAACAGGACAGAAAATCCTGTCATCTCCTTTTGTGGTTTCTGATTTGAGCTTGCCTCGCCTGTATTGCCAATATTTGATTTACTGCTTAGTCAGGTTCAAGTGAACACTAAATTATTATAAAGAACAACAGGATTGGATGGATGTAGAGTTTTAGAAGACAATTTTTTTCTTAAAACACTTTTTGTTTTATTCAATTTTCAGCCTGGATGGGAAGAACGGGTTCACACAGACGGACGAACATTTTACATCGACCACAGTAAGATGATTCTTTTTCTCCCATGCTTTTTTCATTCAAGTTACTTGGTGTCAGTAAAGCAAAGGTCAAATCATTTAGTTTGCCCAAAAATCTTCAGAATTTCTGATGGTTGTCTACTGCAAATCCTAAGGAAATGATAACCCTTTAACTTTCCAGATACGAAGACCACGCAGTGGGAGGATCCTCGTCTGCAGAGTCCAGCTATCACAGGGCCGGTGAGTGGCTTTATTTAAACACAGCCTTACTTGTTTAAGTGCTTGCATGTTGCAACGTTGCTCAGTTCTCAGAGCGGTGTTGCTACAAACAAGCACCATCATCGCTCTCAGTTTGTCCTTACACCACAGATGGATCACTTTGTCCCCGCAGCTGTTACGCATTGTTCCTGCATGCTCGAGTGAAAGTGTAGCAGCTCAGATTCAGAGTTTTACGCAGCACGCTCTGTTATTTCTCTACATGTTAAAATGTAATTTGTTTCACTAACTATAAAGTGTTTTTACGTAATGAATAATGTTTCAAACTCTTATCTGTGCAGGCGGTACCATACTCCAGAGAATTTAAGCAGAAATATGATTACTTCAGGAAGAAGTTAAAGAAACCGGTAAGAAATGATACATTTCTTTTCTTTATTTTCCTCCGCTGTTTTTTTTTTCTTTTGACGCATAATTGAAAAACTGACCAACCTTAATTCATTCATTAAATCAATTTAGATTTCTTTTGTTTTTGCCTGACTAATGCTCAGAAATGACATATTTGATTAAATTAATACATTTATTCACTGCGAAAAGAGTTAGCCTAAAAATAGGAGAACACTAAATCTGAAAACCACTAGAAAGTACTAAAATGATCTGTCCATGCAGCAAATCTTTGTTACTTAACTAGAAATCTTATAATAAGATATCAAACTCAAGGAGTTTCACACAAGCATTTAAAAAGGGAAAAAAAGCTAACTGTTAAAATTTCTCAAAACTAATTGTTATACAGCCCAATAATGCAAGCTTTTTGCTAGTCCTAAACAAAAGTTTTTTTCTTCTTCACGTCTTTATGTACCTAATTCCAGTTCATTTTGATTACAGCGACATAAAACAACTGTAATAAGGTGGAAATTACTCATTTTTGAATGAAATGTGAAGACAAATTGGTCAATCTTAATAAATCCTTCGATATTTAGCCAGTTAGCGTCTCCAAAACAAGGACAACTACTTGATAGTTGCTAACGGCACTGCAATTATCGAATAGTTTCCAGTGTTGTTAGCGACTGAAGACAGCCTTACTGTTCCAGTGAATGAGAAGTAAATCACTGAAAAGATCATTTCTATTCTGAAAAATTCTTTTAAAAAAGTAGCAAGATTGTGAAATGTAAAAGTCCTACACTGTGTGAAACCCTATGGTTGTTAATTACATTTTTTTTTAACCCAAGGTATTTTTTATTGAGTTTTACATTATACAAACACAATTACAGAGTTCTGTAAGTCTGAAAGACAAATTACTAAAAGAACTGTTTATAATAAAGCTAAGGAAAGGAAACAAAAAGAAACAACAAAAAAAACCAAAACATAATAATACGTAAGAATAATAAATAAAATTAACAAAATACCCCATACCATTCCCTGTCACTGCCACCGTCAAGCCATCACTCCATCACGCACGACCAGGACTATATGCTACCACATGCAGCTAAGCTGCTGTAGGCTTATATGACTAAAGAGCTGGAAATGTTCTCAAAAAGGGACCCCATAAATCTTCAAATATGTCAAGAGACTTTTGGAGTGAACATCTAATTTTCTCCAGTTTTAAACAGGACATGATATCCTGTAGCCACTGTGAATGAGACGGGGGAGAGGCATCTTTCCATTTAAGCAGTATAGCACGTCGTGCCAGGAGTGATGCAAAGGCTATACAGTGTTGTTAATTACATTTGAATGGTATTCATTCAACTTGAGTCACATTGAGCGTAACTAACTGCATATGGAAAAAACCATAATGAACAAAGCTGATGTAATTGTTTCTGTGTTGTCTCTCCTGCGATTAGGCTGACATCCCCAATCGGTTCGAGATGAAGCTCCACAGAAACAACATCTTCGAGGAGTCGTATCGTCGAATAATGTCCTTAAAAAGACCAGATGTTCTGAAGGCACGACTGTGGATCGAGTTTGAGTCCGAGAAGGGACTGGATTACGGTGGCGTGGCCAGAGAGTGGTTCTTTCTCTTATCCAAGGAGATGTTCAACCCTTACTACGGCTTGTTTGAGTACTCTGCCACGTAAGCCTCTCTATTTTTGCTACGCAGATAAAAGAGCCGTGGAACAGGATGTTCTACTCAATGCTAAGGCAGTCAAAGTGTTCTCTGTTGAAGAAAACGTCTTTCCTGTCTTTTACGCCTGCTTGACCTTGTCTGTCAGGTGGACTTATGAGACATGGCGCCGCTCTGTTGTTTCCCTGTGGGAGCTGTGGATATTTCCCCTCACTTTGATTACGTCTTCCTCTTATTCAAAAAGTCATCCTGTAACAAACTTTTCCCACGCACCTTATAATGAAAACAATTTACTTCTATATTAGTCTCAACCCGATATAATGTTTAATTACTTATAGATATGTAAAAATGTAAGTTAGAGCCTAATTCCTGGGTTTAAAATGAACATTTCTTAAAATCCTGGCTTTGTTACTTTGTTGAAACTCAATGAAGGACTTGCCTACGTTGTTCCAAAGTGTGCCACCTGGTGGCTGTCGAGAATAGTTTTTATTCTGTTTCTCTCTTCTTCTGAATTTAGAGATAACTACACTCTCCAAATTAATCCCAACTCTGGTCTGTGCAATGAAGATCACCTCTCTTATTTCAAGTTCATTGGGCGTGTGGCAGGCATGGCTGTGTTTCACGGAAAGCTTCTAGATGGTAGGTGGCTTCGTTCAATAGGCTATCTTTGACACAGCCTTTTACACTAAAATATCCGGAAAAAAGAAGTGTGTGTGTGTGTTAGGCCTGCACAATATACCGCAAATTTATCGTTATCGCGACATCAAGCTGTGCAATATGCATACCGCAAAAGACAGCGAAAATCGCAATGAATGGTTACCTTGACCCTTGTGCTATCCTAGGCCATTTAACATTGGGAGTGGGGTCATCTAGACCCACTAGACAGTGCACTGAACCTTTTTTCTTCAATGATTTGTGATCTTCACTGGTGTCCATGGATTACATGAAATCTTTCCACCTTTATCCACCTTTGTCATGGTAGGGAGAACAGGTCAAAGTAAGGGGGGGGGGGTCATCTAAGATAGCACAAGGGTTAAATGTGCTAAAACAAACTCATGGCAGCTTGAAATATTGAATAAATGAAATAAATCCCTTTATGCATTTAACCAATCGGAAGGACCCGTTTACATTGTTGATCAATCAAATGAGTCCTTTTATGTTTGATGTTTGCCTCCTTTGTCGACAAGGGTCATTTGGAGTATAATTTTTATACTGTTGCATTGAAATGGAAATGATGTTTTTGGTTGGTTTGATATTAGTTTATATAGCACAAATTATATCGTTATCGCAATATTAATCACCAATATCGCATATCGCGTGTTTTCTTCATATCGTGCAGCCCTAGTGTGTGTATATACATATATATTATTAATCATTTCCTGTCTTAATGTTTAAACTTTTATCATTAAAGCTTATTATTCACCATTGAGTTTTTTTACCTCCTAATTTATAGCATATTTAATGATACTCTTTTACCCAGAGTTCCATATGACACTCCTCCTGTATATTGTTGCAGGTTTTTTCATAAGGCCGTTTTACAAGATGATGCTGGGAAAATCGATCTCGCTTAAAGACATGGAGTCTGTGGTAAGAGCTCCCTCTGCAGTGAGACTGTTGTTGTTTATCTCTCTGCAAAATGTCTTTGGACCCTCTCTGCACACTTGTTTTGCTTTCAATGAGTCCCACATACTTCCTCTTCTTAGGTGCTTCCTCCAATTTTAGTTTTTCTTTTCTTTTTTTTTAGTCTCTTATTTCAAAAGAGAATCCTCTAAAACAATTTTTTTTTCTAAAATATAATGAAATATAAGTAAATATCATAAAGATTGAGATAATCTTTATCTAATTGTTATTTTTTAGGAAAATTCTCCTTGTAGCACTAGACCAGGGGTCTGCAACCTGAACCTCTCAAAGAGCCATTCGGATCAGTTTCCCACTGAGATGAAAGCACAGGGAGCCGCAACACTAGATGTGTTAGAATAATGTTTTTGCCGATATATCACGATAGTTCAATTGGCAATACTTGTATTGATTCAAAATGCTGTCAGGATAGTTATTTAATTATTTATTTTAATTATTTTTATTCTTTATGAGCGTGTTGTTTCTTTTGATCTTTTGTCCATTTTCCACAATCTTGAATAGACTTTTCTGTCTGTCAAACACCCACAGTTAAGATGATGGAAAAAAATTCAATTTGATTTAGACTCCTGTCTATTTTGATTTTGATTTAAATCCAGTAAACTCAATAAATTATATTAATTTTATGGATGACAACTATTTTTATTAGGAAGCAGCTGTGAGTCTAAGCCCCGCCCCCGCCTCTCTACCTGTTCGTTGTTTTCCCCCGCGTGCAACCCCCCCTCCAGCGTGTTCTACACAGACAGCGCAACATACAGCAAGGTGACAGGATAGTAGGGGCGCCCTAACGCAAATTTAATTGATTTTTTTACGCGGAAATGGGTGGTTTTAGTCTAGGGTGAAAAAGGGTTTTTTTTGGGGGGGGGGCTCATTTGTCCCCTACGAGATCGCCACTGACTTTCTTTCTAGAAAAACTTTCCATCCCACAACAGACCCTGGTTGGCGTTCACAGCTGCAGACACGCCCCCTCTGCGCGTTCACGCTGCTCTCTTCATCCTCCTTTCTTCATGCTCGCTCTACCCGACGGTGTTAAAGACACCACGACAATCTGAGAACATGATAGTTATTTTACACAAACACAGAGAGCCGCATCACAGGGAGGAAATAACCGCATGCGGCTCTGGGGCTGCCGGTTGCCGACCCCTGCACTATACACTTTAAGGGAAAGAAATGATAAAAAATGTTGGTTGGCTTGTTGTGTTGTGGGCTGCAGTCACGTCACCAGTGATGTTGGATCCTTTGGTTTGAACGGTTTGTGACACTTTAAAATGTAAAGAATGGCAGAGTAAAGGAAGCTGTTTGTGTCCATCGCCTGCAGGACAGTGAATACTACAACTCTCTGAAGTGGATTCTGGAGAACGATCCCACTGAACTTGACCTGAGGTTTTGTATAGATGAGGACAACTTTGGACAGGTGTGAAGATCTGAAATCACTATTTTTGACCTCTAGACGTTTAAACTTATATGAATTGTGTCTAAACCGTTTTGCTTCCCCTCAGACCTACCAGGTGGACTTGAAGCCCAGTGGCTCAGAACTGGTGGTTACCAATGACAACAAAAAGGAGTACATAGAGTATGTTTAACCATTTCTCTATGAAAAAGGAAATCTGTCAAATCACTGTTGTATTAAAAAAAAAAAAAAAAACTTCACTTGTTCTTTTCCTTTCAGCCTGGTAATTCAGTGGAGATTCGTCAACCGGGTCCAGAAGCAGATGAATGCATTCTTGGAGGTACCTGTCTGCACTTATAACTACTACCACATGGGGGCAGTGTGGAAAACAAGTTCCTAAATGCATTTTGTCTACCGTAATTCAAATTGGCTTGATTATGTTGATCGGTTACATAATGTTTTTTTCTGTAATTTTGCTGCTTTGGTTCTTGGATAAAACATGATGTTGACAAAACTGCTTTTGTTTATTTTCCAGGGCTTCACTGAGCTCATCCAGATTGATCTGATCAAGATCTTTGATGAAAACGAGTTGGAGGTGAGGAGGCCTTGCTGCTGGTTTCAAAAGCTGTTTTTTGAACAATGAATTTACAACAAAAATATATATACATATAAACATAGCAAAGAATCTGATGTGCTTCTAGGCCCTTAAATTACAGATGATGATTTTTGTTTTGTAATTTGTGTATAAATGATCAGAGACTAATAAGACTGCGTAGAATATTAATTTAAAAGTCAACCGTTCTTTCATTTGAAGTTTTGGCATCTTTTTGTCTTCTGCTTCTGTGTGTAGCTGCTCATGTGCGGTCTGGGCGATGTTGACGTCAACGATTGGAGACAACACACTGTTTACAAGAACAGCTACTGCCCCAACCATCCAGTCATTCAGTGGTTCTGGAAGGTCTGTTACATCTAAATATCATGAAGTCATAAAGCCATGCATCCAAAAGCATACACGCCACATGCAGCTGCCTCTCATCCAAAAGCATCTTTTCTGCTTTTGGATATTTGACAGCCTTCCAGCTTAATTTAACAGAGTTAGGGTTAGGAAGCGCTCCTTCAGGATGAAAGTTTCCCTGCAGTCGTGCTTTTGTCCATCTGACTCCGGAAAGGTTTGCTGGCCTCATTTTTGAAGATCAAAGTCTGTTTGGACACACAGACTTGTTTGCTCTGATGAAAGAACCTAAACTGTTACCTCCACTGCTTATTATCTTGACTTGAGCATTGACACACTCGTGCACATTGAATGCACCTCTGTTTGAATGTGAACTGCTAGTTTTTGTCTCAGTAGAACACGGTGACCCAATTCATGTCCATGTGATTCTGTTAGAGGCTCAACCAGTTGCTGTTTTTAATGCACTCAAAATGGAGTTCACTGAATTTTACTGCGGCTGCACTTCACAGGAAACCACAGCTCAAACAAAGTGGTGTAACTTTACTCAAAAAAACAAAACAAGGTGCAAATAAAAAGATAAAATAGCCTTTGTAAATACTAAACACACAGTAGTTCTGGGTCAAGGGTCAAAATGGAGGTTACATTTCTGAGTTCAGTTATGTCCGCAAACTTTTAAGTTGAAACTTAATGTTTTTAGTTCAGTTCATTTACTAAGTTCTTAATAGGCTATAAATAACTAGGATCTGCTAAAGGAGGTGCTCCAGCTACACGTTCCACTTTTAGAGGATTTAGTGTATTTACAGTAAAATGTCAGTAAAATGATCAGGGTTTTTCTGTCTCACTGAATATTATTAAACCAGTCTATACACCGGTACTACAACATGTATGCATGCTATAATAAGGCAGAGAGGAGAAAACTTTCTGTTTCAACCTTTAAAGCATTCTTTTGAAAAATATTTAGAAATAATCCTTGTCAATCGTTTGGCCATCTTGTGTTTTTAGGTCGTCCTGCTAATGGACGCTGAGAAGAGAATCCGCCTCCTGCAGTTTGTTACAGGAACATCCCGGGTTCCCATGAATGGCTTTGCTGAGCTTTATGGTATAAACATCACACAATAATGTTAGCTTTCTATAACCTATAGTTATGAGAATGGGCAGCTTTTTGTGTTCTGGCAAATTTAATAAATATTATTTAGATAGATAGATAGATAGATAGATAGATAGATAGATAGATAGATAGATAGATAGATAGATAGATAGATAGATAGATAGATAGATAGATAGATAGATTTGAATGAATTTCCCTTGGGATCAATAATAATAACAAAATCCCAGTGTTCCCTCGTTTATCACGGGCCAAACGTTCTGAAAAAGAACTTGCGATTGGTGAAATCTGCAAAATATGCATCTTTATAATAATTCTAGATGTTTTAAGGCTGGAAAACGTCTCACTACACGTTTAATACTCTTATCTGACATACATGAACAATTCCACACTTTACTCTCTTGTTTAAGACGTCTCAAAGTTCAGACCTTTGAAGAAAAATGAACCCAGTATTGGAGATTAAAAATAAGATCCGCATGTGATCTATGACTTTTGTAGATTTGGCAATTTGCATGCACTCTGTACAAAAGACATGGCACAGAGGGGATTGATTGACAATAGTCTATCTCAGGACGCAGAGCAATGCGCTTAAAAAAAGAAAAGGATGCGTAATTGTACAGAAAAAATCAGCGAGACCGTGGATTGCAGTATAGCGAGGGAACACTGTAATTGCTAATACTCTTTTCAAGCTTTTAAACACAAATTCTGATAGGAAAAGAAACTTTAAGTAGCTCACCAAAAAAATGGTGTCGGTCATTGTTTTTCCACTGCTGCAGGCTCTAATGGACCACAGCTCTTCACCATTGAGCAGTGGGGAACACCAGATAAACTACCAAGGGCTCACACATGGTTTGTCCCAGCTGCACTGAATCTCTTCTTTAACTTGTAATAAAAGCTTTTTGGTAATGTGATGTTCTGTTTTCCCCTAGTTTCAACCGCTTGGATCTGCCTGCCTATGAATCATTCGAGGACCTGAGAGAGAAACTCCTCATGGCTGTAGAGAACGCTCAGGGGTTCGAGGGGGTAGACTAAATGTCAAAATTGAGGCCCTGGGGAGAAGGAAAAATCAGCTGCTGTTGCAGTTTTGCGTGAGCATGTTGTCCTTTAATGCCTGACCGTGCACCACCCTTACAGCATGGTGGCTTGAGACTGTACAGTGACTTGTCCCGCCAATATGCCTACATAGTCATTTTTTTTTAGATCTTTTCAGTGCGGATAGGTGACTCCACAAAACTGCCAGGGAAAGAAGAAGAACACTTCTCGGCTGAAACCTCTTTTCCTCTTTGAGCTGGCCCTCAAAAACACAGTTCCCTCCCTCTCTTCTCCCTCATCCTGTGAAAATCTACAGTGCTGGAAAAAATTTCATTTCAACAATTCTTTCACTATAGCACAGTGTTTTGGGCAGCCTTTAAAGGAAGGGTTTTGTTGTTGTTTTTTGGCATGGCCTTAACCCGGCTACCTACATGCACTACTTTTCAACAACAAAAAATGCAATGGCACTATGAAAACTACTCTTTCAAATCTTTAGACCAACACCAGATTACCTTAGGAATGCTAGCCAATCCCGTGTCAGGACATCGGCCACGCCCTTTTGTGAGCCTTGTTTGTTACCTGATCAGTTGTTGCCACCACAGCCTTTTTTTTTAAGTCACTGAGGAAAAATGTAACAACGGGGTAGCAAATATTCCCTCAACTTTTTGTTTTCAAATACATAGATGAGTATATAGATATTGTTTTGTCAACATGGAAAATATTTTCTTTTATCATTTCTATAACTCTTACAGGAAAGTACTCTGTGTATTTGTACTGATGAACAACGTCCTTCTTCACTATTTTGGCAGGTCTGGCAGGATGTCCATGTTACAGTCATAGCAAATGTGCTTGATAGGATGTTTTTTTTTGTTTTGTTTTCTTGTAGTGCTTTGAAAGCAGCATGCTAGTGTACCTGGTGTTTGCTTTAACTTCATACTAATTTAAGTGTAAGGGGTCTAAAGGTTGTGAAGGTGAAAACTAAAACCGGGGAGTTACTCTCATTACTTAATGCCTGGTGATGTTCATAATGCTGTAAATTGTTTTTGGAAAAGAAAAAGAATTTTAAGTTCCTTCATGATATATAAATATATGTATGTATTACATTTAACAAAAGTATTATTGATCAGCGTTGAAATGAGGCTGTGTGTGTGTGTGTGTGTGTGCGCGCGTGAGTGTATGAGAGAAAAGCTGTGATCGCCACCGACTATAAAGCAGCACGTTTCTTACAAAGATAATGTGTGTCTTTATTATGTTCTTTCTCATTTTCTAACACCACTGAACCTAAAGGGCACTTTATAGATCACTCTGAGGTCATGCTGCCTGATGTTTATCTTATTTACTTGAATGTGACTCTTTTTGTTTGTTTGTTTGTTTGTTTGTATTTCATTCAGAGCACTCACTTGGTGCAATATGAAAACTGTAAATCTGGACTGCTGCTATAGAAATGGTAAAGAAATGACTTTGTAATCTTCACTTTTCTCTATATTTTCCTTGTGCTCCTGTTTGTAAAATTCACACTCTTGACTGACTCTTCAAGTTCATTTTTATTAAGTAATTTCTTTTTTTTTTAATGATCAAAAATTGTTTTCATTGAAAGATTTCTTCAGTTTTCTGCATTTCTTTGTGGTTCTTACAATTTCAGTCCAATAAAAACAAAATTTCTCACTGTGTTGTTTTAATTCATTGATAATTGTTTTTAGAACTTTTAGCACTAAAGCGACATTTAAGCTGCATCAGGAGGATTTTTTATCCTTTTTTTTTCCAAGAGCAAAGTTCCAGGGATTTTAGTAGTTTAATTAAAACCATGGATGAAAAGGAATGAAAGGAGATAATAATAATACAATAATTTATTCAAAATTTAATACTATGTAATTGTTTTAAAAAATGTAATTAAAATGAAAGTTTTCTAAAAAAAAATAAAACTATGAATTTGTTTCTGTTTTCAAATTTAACCCCTGATCATGATGTTTTACTCAGCTGAATTTACTTTTTCTCCCCCCAGCAAATGGGAGAATCAACATTTTTTTTATTCATTTTTGATAAGAAGTTGCTTTCTGCCAAAAGGAATTGCCCAGGTCGGTGTAGAGCAGGTCCGGAGATCATCAGGGTATTCCTTTCTGGGGTAAATACTACTTTTTTCATGGTAGATGTGTCACAGGTGACGAGTAAATTGGTAGCAGGCTGATGGAAGCTTTGATTAAAAAAGGTCTTCTACGTCACCTCAGAGCCACGGTGGGGGCTCGCCTCGCAGGTGAGCACCTGGTGGTGGGACCCCTCGCCATTGGACCTGGCTAGGCTCAGCCCAAGAAGTCAACATGGGATTCCTTTTTAGTTGGGCCACCATCTACAGAAAGGATCATAAAGGGATTGTGTTCAAGGGCAGGTTTCCCAACCCATGGATATGGAATATTACCAACGGTACTATGAATCACCTCACTGAATGGGAAAGGGGCTGGGTTTGATGTAGGAGACTGAGCGGCACCACCAACAGATAGCCGGGCTTTCCTCCATGCGGTCTTTGGCTCCAAAACTCAACTCTATGATTACTCTTGGGTTCGCTCAGAAGCCCCCAACTCAGTCAACGTGTGTGTCGAGGTTCACACTGGTGAATAAAAGAGGGTTGTGTCCCAGTGCCTCTGGGTCAGGGACAGCTTTCTTACTGTGGTTTTGGCGAAAAGGTTAGGAAAAAAGCAGTACAGATTGCTCTTTAGGAGTCTCTTGGAAGGGAACTAGAAAGTGTTCTGACCGAGGACTCCACTGTTCTACCGAAAGACTCCCATGCAAGGAGTAAAAACAGTTGCCTTACTCTGAGCCTGAGGGGATTTTAGTGATTGGGCTTCTGTGCCAGACACAGTTTGTCCATGACAAACACCATTTTGAGCACATGGAACTTATAATCCTTATAATTGTTTATAATCCTCAAACTTGCTGTTGGTTTCTGGGGGTAAGGGATATCACTAAGCTGAAAACTGAAAAAGAAGTCCTATGGAGTAGCTGGCTGAGACACCTGAGGCAGGTTACAGGTATCCTCTTTCCAAGCAGCATGCAGCGAGAGCAGCTGCTGAGCCTAAAAAAAAAAATGGTCTGGGAAGAGTCCGAGAAGGGAAGAAAAACTATCAACGAAAATTTGACCAACCATTCAGTGCCTCAGAGGAAAAACGCAGTTCTCTGTCAATATTGTCTAGAATGCAGGTGGGGAGCTGATGACCTTGATGTTGTAGAAAGGTGAAAAAATACTTCTTATTCACTTGTGAAAGATCACTTGAATCCCGTCGACAAAGTGGAGGCTAAGGATGCAGGTGTGGGCAGTCTATCACCTAGGTCCCCCTGGCGTCAACAAGGAAGTTCTGCCCACACACAGCTAACTGGATTTTTCTCTTTTTCGAACCATTCTCTGTAAAACCTAGAGGAGGTTGTGTGTGAAAACTCCAGTAGATCAGCAGATTCTTAAATACGAAGACCAGCACCAACAACCACATCCGATCGTCTTGACCATGTCTACCTGCCTGCATCCTTTGAGTTGCTGCCATGTGATTGGCTGAATAGAATTCAAATCAATTCAATTTTGTTTATATAGCCCAATATTACAACTGTCATCTCAATAGGCTTCATACCGGTAATTGTATAAGAACATAACATTGATCATAAAAAATAGTAGGTAATTGCTAAACTAAACTAAACAGATTAAGCTAAACTGGACAACCAGTTAGAAATGTGTGTTAACTAGCAGTTGGACATGTGTGCCTAACAAAGTGACCAGTGAGTATACATGTGTGCTAGAAAAATAAGTCTAAAGTTCAATAGAATTCTATTTTGATTCATATTTTTTGCATCTTAATTGTTTTTTTTTTAATTTGCCAATATTTTGCTTTTTGAATTATTCTAGGATTCAATGTACACAAATTTCCTGTTAATTTCTGTTTTTTTGCTTTTTATTTTTTAATCATGAGATGACTGTATACTCCTCAGGGAGAAACAAGCAAATTTGAGGTCAATAAGTGGAAGTTAAATTATATAAATAATTCATATTTTATGTACTCCTTTTGTTTTCCTATTGCTTTCAGTATAGCCTACTTTAAATGAAAAAGCATTTTAGATCCTTAATGTTTATACCTACACAGATGTATTCATAATTTCAATTTAATAAGGGACTATCGTACTGACAGATTTCTTGCCTGATCTCAATAAACTTGAACTATTTCTTAATTTAATGTTTAAAATATTATCTAAACTTCAACATGTGTTTTAATTATCTCATTCCCCCATTAATCCTTTGTTTTTTCTTTATATTGCATCTGTAGGAAGGTTTTCCATATGCAGATTACTTTTCTATGTGTCTGTGTTTGAACCCCAATGAGATTAACCATAATCTCTTTCTGTCTTGCTATCGTGTGCATGGAGTGGCGTGGTGAAGGGACCTCAGTTCATTCACACACGCAATCTAAGAGTTATCAGCTCCAAGGACGAGCAAATAGAAGCCACCCGGCCAGTCCGGGGACATTTTATCACGCCCTTGTACCTTCCATCTGGTCACAAACAAAATCGAGAGCCAACCTGTCTTCAGGTCTAAAATAATCCCAAAAAAGTTCATTTTAAAGAATACAGTCTGTATATCCCTGCGTTTTATTCCAAGATGGCCTTGACCTGATAATTTACTTTCAGCTTAAACAAAATATAACATTCATTGAAAAATAAAAAAGAATAACTTGTAAATCTTAATTTACTAAACACAAGCATAACTTCAAATGGCTCATTAAAGAAAATTAGACAGACAAAATTGAAAAGTAGTGATAATGGCAAAAAAAAGAGAAATTTTGCAAGCATAATCATTTATGTCTTGTGATAAGAGCTTAGGGTCAAGATTTTTTTTTTAAGCTTTTAAATATTTTCTGAGGAAAATTTGTATCTAATCTGTAAATAACTTGTTATTTTTTGCTTTAATGTCTCTTTTTTTCCTTATCACTACAATCCAAAGTGCATATTTATGTTGATTGTTACTCTAAAGTTCCCTAAACTATGTCATGTTCAGTAAAATTCTGACTGGGGCACCTTTTTTGGGTCTCCCCTTCCTCCTCCCTTCAACCCTTTCTTCTGGTCAGGGTCGATCAATACTTCCCTCGTAGCTTATCGCTAATGTGCAACTGGCTGTTTGTCCTAACTTTGCTCTGTCTACATAAAGGCATGGACAGGACAGCTCCTAACCCAAATGTATCACGGATCCCTTCATGATCCCTGCTGCTGCTGACCCACTGCTGGACTTAAATCTAAGTTTGCCCCAACGCCAGGAACCAAGAGCAAGAGACTGGCAACTGAGGATGAATGAATGGAAGTGGAAAAACAAACGGTAAGTAGGTATCACCCCCCCCATTTAGGTCTTTAAAGGCTTTTTTGTGCCATCTATAAGGATTTTAGATCAACAAAAAGTGAAAGTAGAATTAGATAGGATCTGAGTCAAATTTGTTATGGAAGGATCTTTCCCACAAATGTTTGAGGTGCTGCAGCTGCATTCGTCCCAACAATCCGTAAAAGTTTGACGTGGATGGACTTTGGACATGTTGGATAAGCCGAAAGTATTTACTTGGCACCACTTTTTCCAAGCTTATCTGATAGCTAGACTAAACCTGAGCACAAAAACACATTGGTTAAAGCTGTGAGTTTTTACTCAGCTCTCCCCTCACTGAATGCACACATTCTGTTTTTTGTTTCCTCCAGGTCACCCATCAATCCACCCCAGCTTGTTTTATCCTCTGCACCCTGCAGCAAACCTTGTCCTCCAGAGCTGTGGAGTGTGACAATGGTGTTTGTTTCCTGCCTATCAAACGCCATTATCACACTAAATAGCTACAGTGTGAAAAAGCCTCAGTTTGTCACTTCTTCTTCCTCTATTTGGATCCCTCTTTCTCTCTTAGTCACACGTGTGTCACCAACGTCCGCCTTTATTCACTCAGTGAAGTGGCGAGCATGTGTCTGAGCGCATCAGAGGTGGCGACAGAACGGGACACGTTACACCGCTGCAAAAAAAGCGAGGATGGAAATAGACATAAAGTGTGTTGAAACATGATGTGACGACTCTGAGTGTGACCCAATTTTTTCCCCCCATTTGAGGTGCTAGTGTGATCCAGGAGACCAATGGATGCAGGGAAAGATCAAAAAGTATCACACATGATGACATTTTAACACTTAAAGATGCCATTTAATTCAAATATTGAATCTCTGTGACAGTAAAAACATTAATAAACAGCATTTATTTTGGTTTGTGGCTTCAGTTGATTTAAATCATTCATGTTTTAATTTGTGTGTGGAAAGTTGTGTGATTTTTTTTCATCTTTGTTCTGTTTTGTGACCATTTGAGCTCATTTAACCCTTGTGCTATCTTAGATGACCCCACCCTTACTTTGACGTGTTCTCCCTACCATGACAAAGGTGGATAAAGGTGGAAAGATTTCATGTAATCCATGGACACCAGTGAAGATCACAAATCATTGAAGAAAAATAGGATCAGAGCACTGTCTAGTGGGTCTAGATGACCCAATTCCCAATGTTAAAGTGCCTAGGATAGCACAAGGGTTACATGGTAAACGTGACAGCCAGTGTAGTTAAATGGATGCCATTCTTCAAAGAATTAATGGATGTCATGTGAGGGTTCATTTACTTTGACATTTCATGTGCACTTATTGCCAAACACCCGCATAAATATAGCAGAGGTCTTTGAAATGTCCGACATATTTGACTTGTGTTACTAAAATAAAACCCAACGCTAGTCTTCACTATTCTCCTTTAATAGAATCAAAACAATTTTAATGAGCTTAAAAAGTACAGTGTGCTTATCTCCAAAATATAAAAGTGAGCTCATTTTCCTGAAACATAAACAAAAAATTAAATATCAGAATATTCTTATTCTGCAAGATTTACTGTATTTTTTTTTTACCGAGCACAGTAATAGTACCCACCCATATAAACATATTTAAAAACAATTAATT
This sequence comes from Oryzias latipes, assembly GCF_053564925.1. Taxonomy (NCBI): domain Eukaryota; kingdom Metazoa; phylum Chordata; class Actinopteri; order Beloniformes; family Adrianichthyidae; genus Oryzias; species Oryzias latipes. The sequence continues at coordinate 23,111,153 of NC_136248.1, read as the reverse complement.
AAATCAATTAAAGGTCCATTAATTTAATGAACTAAGTAAAAAATAACAATCTGTAATTCAATATTCCTGCGTACCATCAAGCAGTCTAAGACATCACAGTTCAACTTTCATTCAAAAGTCATTTGGACAAACAAAAGTCACCAGATGACAAGAAAATAAACCAATAAAACACTTATAAAACCTTTCAAGTCTTCATCCCAATAATCATAAAATCTGCTCACTTTTAACTCATAAAGCTAACGATGCAGAGTCCAAAAAAATAGGGGAGTGACCCACTTTTCTCCCTCCTACTGGGACTTGCCTTTGACAGTCGGCCCGAATGTTTTCTTCTTGGGTGCAGCAGGTGGTTTGGGTTTGTTTTTTGGAGCAGCCGCAGGCTTCTTAGCCTTTGGCTGTATGGACTTGAGCCCCAGGATCTCACAGAACTTGTTGCACTGGTGCAAAGCTTTGAACTGGTCAATGAAGGAGGTGGAGCAGTTTCCTTTGAAGCCTTTGTATCTGCAAAGAAAAAAAAGGGTCGCTTCTTTCCACTGTTTAGCATAATTAACCCCAGATTTAAAAAAAAAAGGGATTACAGAAACTCACCCTTTCTTACAGGTAGCTATTCCCACATCTGTAAGCTTCATGCCCACTCCTGACAATAAACCACGCCAGATTGTGACATTTTATAGCAAAATTTCATTCATACTTGTGTGAGTTTGTTTCTGACCTTGCATGTCAGTAACCAGCAGGTTGCCATCAGTCTTCTCATAAACCCAGTGTTGGAAAGCACAACATTTCTGTCCCGCTTCCGAGTCCCGCCTCATCAGGTTGATCTCTTTGCCGTCCTTGATTGAGTACTTGACAAAGTCACCGATCAGCTCCTCCTCCAGCGTGGCATAGGGGATTTCGTTGGACGGACGGTGGACCAGGTAGATGGGAATGATTCTGAAGTGAAACAGAGGGCCGTCAGATAAAGAGTTTGGATCTGCTCCAAGGAGGTCTTAGCTGTCACTCACTCTGGGACGTCTCCAAATGCTTGAACAGATTTGGCTGCCGTGGTGTACGCTTTGATGTACTCCCTTGCCGTGTTCTGCACCTGACACTCCTGCCAAGCAAAGACCCACGCATGTTAGGCTTTGTTTTGATATCAGACAGTATTTGCCTTCAGCAAGTCAAAGCAAAATACTTGTTTGAGCTATCTTAGTTTAATATGAATATATAAACACAAGAAAGAAAAAAACTTAAATCTACAAAATTTAAAAAAATAAGAAAGCTGACCTTGAGATGAACAATCTACAGGGTAAAGACAAGTAAATACATATTAAAATAGAAAAAAAATCTGTTCTGTTTTAAATAAAGCAAAACTGGATCACAAATCTCTCCACACTTTATATTGTGCATTGATATTTTCTTATTGCATAAAAGTTTTGGAGGAATAATAATTATAAATCAACCTTACATTCACTTTCAATGCATCACAAAAGCAATATGAATTATTCATATAAGTTACCTTGATCACATAAACAACTCGTTTTTATAGTGAAAAGGACTCAGACTTTGTGATTTGGTGGAACACAATGCAGCTTAAATGATATTCAAAGAAGAAAATAATTTATTAACAAAAAATATTCATTAAAAAGAGAGGAACAATAGAATATCAGGGAGAAAGGTACATTCATCATGCACAAGGACACCCAAACAAAAATGGTTCTGTTTGGCCATGTGTGGAGCAAGGCAGGAGCACATTTGTCCTAAATGTGTGTCGGATGTCTCCGTGTGTATGTTTCTATGTGTATAAGCATCTACATGTGTAGTAATATGTTTGTATACGTGTATCTGAAACTGAATGTGTGCTAATTAGAGAGGGAACAGGACTATTATAGTGGTGCACTGGATTTAGTTATAAACTTGGTTTAGAACAGGGGGGATGAGACTTTATAAGAATTTTACTTCTTCTCACCCCCTTTTGGACATTTTTCTTGTGAGTGTTTTTTTTAATCTAGTTCTATTTTTCCTTTTAAAGTATTTGTCTTAAATGCAATATAATTATCAACATCATCAAGTAACTGACAATCCTGAAAGTTATTTAAGTCTAAAAATAGCTGAAAAAATAGTGGAAAAAACCCCCATCCACATCAATCCAAAGCCGTATAACATGATGATCCACAACAGGCACAGTTTTGAGTTATGTGATGTTAGTTCTGCTGGCAGGAATGACCTTCTGAAGGAGATTCAGACTGCAGGTCTCTTAAGCAGAGGTTTCATAGATACCATTTGACCTTTCCTGGCATTTCTCCTTTCATATCTATTCCTGTATTCTTATTCAATTGTTAAGCAGCTCAACAATGTTTTTTCATATAGTGGTACTTACTTATACAGACCCTCTCCAATAATTAGAATATCATGGAAAAGTGGACTAATTTCCATAATTCCATTCAAAAATGAAACTTTCATAAAATGCATAGATTCTGGACCAATTTCTGTGTTTATCTTGTTACATGTAAACCTTACAGTACGATGGATCCTAAATCTATTTGGTCCCTTACCTCCACTGCCAGATCAAAGTTCTTCTGAACAAGTTCGTTGTTGTTGTTGGTCCCGTAGCTTAAAGAGTTGTGTACCTTCAGCACACAGGAGTCTCCTGGCACTAACAAAGGTATCTGGCCTGCCTGCATCTTGGTCCGGAAAGCCCGTCGATGCATCCCCTCCCCAAAATGAACTTTTTCTGTGACAATGCTGATGGGATGTTGCTCTCCAAAATATTGGTCTGATAAGAAATCCTCTTTAAACAGCAGCCTTGAACAGTGAGCGTCCTCTTCTTCACTGCACACTTCCACAGCTGGAGCAGCTGGGAGAAGATACAAAGACAGTGTCATCTGCTGTTTACCGTGAGCCCGACTGCTAGGAAATGATTACTACTCACATGGAGTCGTTTTGGGAGAAGTGGGAATGACGATCTCACTGAGAACTGAAAAAACAAAAACAAAGAGGAAGCAACTATTTGAAATTCTTCTATGTTGGGTCATTTTAAAAATAGCTTGTTTTCCTTTACCTTCATATGTGAGCAGGTAGGTGAGTGTAATGAATCCCTGTGAGCTGACCCGGCACTCATACTTGCCCAGATCTTTGTGAGAAGCATTGGTGATGATCAGGGACACCCGACTGTCATCCCCAACACTAAAGGGAAAAGCAAAGAGTCACAAAGTCAGGATGCACTGAAAAAAAATAATAAAGACACAGCCAACGACAGGTGATCTGCACATTTCAACCATATAGTTGATATTTTGGTAATATCTTTTCAAGGAAATAACTGATTTCATTGCATTTTAAAAAGCTATCTTAAGTCAAAATGACATTTTCAATGTCCACCTTCAGGTAAAAAAGGCTGCCGCAGCTCTATGTGATTTGAAAAGCGGAATATTTATAAATGAACACAGCAGAAATTGGACTTTGATTTAGGTTTACTAATTTACTATAAAAGGACTAAAAAAGGTTTTCAGAAAACTGAGAAAAGCTTTTAAAACCATAATAATACAAATAAAGACAATAAACGGAAATCAGTTGGATTTAGAACAGTAAAATTCAAACTGATGTTAGATAAACAAGAGTCGCTTCGTTGATTTTTTTCCCCCTGATGAGTTTAAAATATTTTGTTCAGAACGTTGTTTGTGGAGCTCTGATTTGAAAAAAACTCACATGTATAATTTTTAAAGTTGATTTCAAGAAAAACTGCATATGAAAAAAGTCAAATTAATATTAGATGTGAAGAAAATGTTGAGTTTCCACCTTGTGGGAGGTTTGAGTCATGTTTTGAAACCTGTACTGTTTTAAAAACTCTTAAATTTATGGCGTGAATGAAAAATACACAAATGTGTTTTGTAAAACAGGTGGGGGGGGGGGGGGGGGGCACACCAAAATTGAGGAATACAATATCATCATTGGAATGGGCAAGTTTAAAGAATTTGCTGAAAGGACGGGTAACGGGATACTTGAGGAAATATGAGCGACAGAAGAGATAGATATGGACTGCTGCAGATGTTGTAAACAAGGATGTTTTAGAAACAAGATACTGACTCTGGTAAAATGTAACTAAATATCAATTACTGCAAGGCTTACTTTTTAGGGTAGTGTAAATTCATGTAAAATAAAAAAAACAAAAAAAACCTTCTCTTGATCTCAGACAAGGTGGTCCCGTCCCGGCTCCAGGTCACGGTGGAGTCAGAGAGGCCCGTGTCAAGCTGACACCACAGACACAGGCTCTGAGGGTCCTCACTCACCGATTCTGCATGGATGGGCTGCAACACTTTGGGCTCTGCAGGAATATAAACGTATTCATGAATTTTTTGTGTTTAAATGGAGAAATGGTATGCAGGAAAGTGGTGCTGTGAGCGTTTCTCACCTTCCTTTTGTGGGGTTTTCTGTTTGACCACCTCACTGTATGCCTTTTTTTGAGATACTTGAGCCTGCTCTTCTTTTTCTTTCACTAAGTCATCAAACTCAAGTAATTTGGATTTCAATTCACTGGGCACCCGGCCAAACTCCTCTCCTGCCAGGCGCAGCCTTTTTATGACTTCATCGTTAGTTGGGCTGCTGATGGTTTTTGATGGAAGGTGTTTTTGATCTGTGGGATGCTGAGGCGTTTCTCCTTGCAGCTCTGGAGCCTCCACCTGCTGACCTTTCTTCTCAGCCTTAACCACATCCTTAGGAGCTTTCTCCGCTTTGGCAGCCAGTTTAGCCTCAAACATATCAATCCTCCCCTTTGCCGTTTTTGGTTTTGCTCCATTTTCCTGCTCAGGAAAAGACTCCCCTCTGTTCTTTAGTGTTGCATTCTGGCCATGCTTCTTTTTCTTCTTACTGTGCGACTTGCCTGCACCCTTCTCAGTCCTCACAGCGGCTTCAATCACCCCTTTATCCTCCTTGGTCTCAAGCCCAGCTTGACTGTTCTCAGTGGTGTAAGCAGGACGACTTTCTTGATGCTGGGTGAGAACATGGTGAGATATGTTCTCCTGCATTGTAGCAGTCTGCGAACCATGATGATGGCCGGTCGATTTCTCCTTTTTGGATCGTGCTTTTACCTCTGAGGGGTTCTTGTGAGTTTTATGAGGCATTTTCAGCTCAAATTGTGGTTTTGCTGTCCTCTGAACAAACGGGTCATTCAACTCTAAAGTGACAAATGCGATGCGGTCCTTATCTGAGACTACAAATCGGTCTGCAGAGATGGTATTTTGATCTCCTCTTAGATAACTGATCTCTGGTGTGACTTTTCCTGCAGCGAGGAAAGACTCGTATAGGTCCCACACTGGTGGATTCTCTGCTGCTTTTATTGTCTTCTGCTGCCTTTTATGAATCAACCCTGCGTCACCTTCTTGCAATGGCTCGTAGGTAATTCCATCTAGCGTTTGGCAGAGTGTGCACTGTTGTACGTGATCAGCAGTGAGGCTGTCGCTGAGAGACCTTCTGATCTGCTCTCCTTCCAAATAGCTGTTTGTCTGACACCCAGAGGAGTGGCTACTATCGAGAGAAGCAAACGGTATGAGAGACTTTAAAGTCCCCAGTTGAGGCTTCACCTGTACCGCTCCATCAAGGTCTGAAACAGCGTCAAACCAAACACGTGCTCGCAGCTCATGTTGTGCGTCCACATCTGGTGTGTTCGAGTCGATCAGATGGTGCGTGGCGGGGCAGCTGACATTTGTTGAGGACTTGTTTCCCTCACCTTCGACCTGCGGTGCCACTGCAGAGCTCAGCCGGGGGAAACCGCTTTCCTCTGTCACTTGACACAGTACATCTCCAAATGGCTGGCAAAGAGAAAAAGACAGATCAAAGCTGAAATATTGACAAATTTGTAAAAAAGTGCACCTTTCAGACACAGACAAAGGCAGAGATGTCATCAGAATGGATGAATACAAATAAATAAATAATAATTAAAACAGTCTTTTGGGCCAATTTTCTACTCTTTTACTTTATAACACGTACCTTTCTATGGAGCCAAAAAGCAGACGTTTATGTAACACCATGCTTCTATATCCACTCACACAGTCCATATGTCCTGCATGCAACAAAACCCTCACTGTTACAATCACAGCACACCAACCTAAACCAGGGGAAGCAGTCCTTTCGGCCCGAGGACCTGCCCACGTCCTGATCTCTGGTTTTTAAGGGATATGCAGCCGGAGAGGGCGTGTTAAAGGGCGCAAACAGGAGGCTGAGCAGGGGGGGGGGGTCATGTTACAGTCCTCAGCTGTGCTGTCCTCTCACCCCTCCATCCTGACACATCACAGATGCGTGCTATTATCATTGAACTCCCAGCTATTATTAGACGCCTTTTCTGTCTGTCAGAAGTCTTTTTTCTCAGGCCCTCCTCCAGCACTCCTCCTGTCTGTCAGCCAGAGGACTGATCCCGTAATGCAGAATGAAGGCTCCAAACCAGAGCAGACATGAGTCTCGCGTGATGCGGCACACGCAGGTTTCGCTTGTTTCCCTTTCTCTATTCTGGCTGTCTGTTCTAGTGATGGGATTTCAGTCACGTGTATTTCCTCTGTTCATGCACTGCAAAAACTGAATCATAAGAATAGGGAAAATATTTTGTTCCAAATAAAAAAGAAAAAGGAAGATATTCTAATAAATAAAGTTTTTCAATTTCAAAAATATCTTAGCTTAAGAAAAAAGGTCTTAGTGACTAGTATTTTTTACCTTATAATAAAAAAACCTAATTTGCTAAAAATATTTGCAGATATTTTGCTTATTTAAAGAAAATCTGCCAATGTGGTAAAATTTATTGACTTATTTCTTTCTAAGGGGCCGGTTTTTGCAGTTTGACTGAGTTTGACTGTTTTGCATTGAGGCAGAAGGGATTTCTTCTCCTAACAATGCAAAGGTTGAATATTTCTATCTCATTACTACTCCACATTTTGATTAGAATGTGTGCTGACAGCTACAAGATTTATTTTGTAGGCATTGTTTAAAAGTCAAAAAGTCAGCTTTATTTTTGACCTTTTTGCTAAAAGTTTGTCTGTTTTAACACAGCAAATAATATACCAACATACCTTTTCAAGCTGCAGCTCTCCAGGAACGTTCAAATCTGTTTCTTCCGTTATGTTCAGTGTGATCAGATCATCTTCACCGCTGACAACTCCACCTGCATCTAAGAATGTGATGCCTCCAGCGCCTTGGGCTTCACCTTTGCTGTATTTTCCAAGGGAGACCACCACAGATGGGTGCTGGGGAGCGGGCAGCTCAATTTGAAGAATCTCTGACTCTTCTGACCTCTGTGTGGTGGAAAGCTGATCATAGAAAAGATTTGGTTTCTGGGAGGCCTTGTCGTGGAGTTTGGGTTCTCCAGCTTCAAAGCACAGTGGGAAAGAGCTTTGCCCAGATTGAATGGAGCTCCCAGGGATGCTTTGAGTCTTCAGAAGCTGATCCTGGACTCCCATAGTTTGCTTTGATCCTTCCTGCTCTGTTCTTGTTTCTTGATATTCTTGTGGCGTTTCCAACTCTTCAAAAGTGTCGACTTTTTCTAAGGCCTGTGTCAGAGCATCTATCTCACCCCCTACCTCTGCAAAAGCAGCCGTGAAGTCTCCTGGTGGAGCTTCAGCAAACCCTGCCAGATCTGAGAGAGCGCTTGCCCAGCTATCCACCGATGGCCACCTTTCAATTGGTGGCCCCCAACCTCTGTTGTCATCGCTACACCAGCCAATCCACTTATTACCTTCCAGACTGAAATCTGAAACTTGTGGAGGAACAAACGGGGCACTTAAAACTGAGTGACCTCTTGACATCTCCCAGTAACGGGTCTTGCCCGGAATCTCCTGATTTTCTGCATCCTCATCTGTTAGATACTGACATGCGTCCAGCCAGAGATCATCAGGGCTGTCACAGCGCTGCAGTTGGAGGCTTAAACCAGGATCCACTTCCTTTGATCTAACATTTTTTATAGATATAAAATCCCCCCCACAGGCATTCACGTCGGGGGGGCATAACTCTTTCTCTTGGTCCTCCCCTGACACATCACCCTCTGTGGCTCCTTCCTGGCTAAAGCCACAATGACATTGTGTTTGAATGCCTTCTGAATTACACATGGAGACACATGCATCACAGCTGCAGTTCAGCTGCACCTCTTCTGCTTGTGATAATGGACAGAATTCAGGACACGTAATTCTGAGTGGATCTACAGCTTGGCTCAGAATGAAGTTATGTGGCCCACTTTCAAAACTATAAAGGTCTAACATTGGTGCTAAAGCCTCATTGCTTTCTAAACTGTCTGACTGAGAAGATGCCAACCTCAATAAGGGGGCAGGATGAGAGTTTTTTGGTTCTTTGTCAAAATCCATTGCATCCTCAAATCTGAAGGAAACTTCTCCAGAAGCTTCAGATGCCCAATGTCTGCATAAGGGAGAGAATGAAACTGACGGCTTAGTGTAAGACTCTATAAAAGAGGGATGAGGTGAAACAGGAAGTGTGTGTTCTGAAGAACCTGAACAGCAGCAAGTTCTGCTCTCAACACCTGCTGGTGAAAGTTTTGAGCAGGGCAGAGCACAGCTGGAAGCCTTGGAGCTGGAAGGCAGACATGTTTGCAAGGTTCTCTCTTCAGAGGAAACATTTAACGCTAACTGGTCACTCCATTCAGTCTCTGTTTCTGCTGCATGCTCAGACAAAAAACCAGAATCCTTCCTCGAATCCTCATCTTGAATTTCTGTCAGAGCTGGTTCTGACTGCCTTTGGGTCATTGAGGAGCAGAGATCCATCTAGAGTCCTTTCCCTTTTTTTCAGGAGATTATCGGAAACCCGCCCAGCAGGAACCTTAAAGCAAATCCTTCAAACCCAGGGCTTTTTTGAGTGATACAACACTTCCTCTTCCTGATGCTGGCTTCATTTTACCTGTGAGAACAGTTTATGCTTTAAAACACATGAGAAAGGATATACAGTTCCAAATGACATTAACCTCTCAAGAGTGGACATCATGTTTTTGTTACATTACCTTAGCAGTTAATTCTACACTGTGACTATGTCTGTATGGGGTTAATTCAGATGTTGGTTCAAGTCTTAAAGAGGCTAAATAAATAAAAAAGACAGGTAAATTGTAAATGGAAACTCAAACTTGCTCTGAAACCATCATCTCCTTTAAACTAGTGCTTGTTAATCTGATGACCAATCCAGTGTCATGTTTGCTCTATTTTAGGGCTTTACAAGAGGCCCTTCACGTACCTCTTCAACAGGAAACCTTCCTTTCCTATTCCTCTTTAGCTGATAAAAGAGACTCCAGCTGTTGCTTCAAGGCTTAGTTTCCTTTCTTGAACAGGTTTTTCTTCCTTGAGCTAAATTGCTGCAATACCTATTTTTGTACTGTTTGTTTACATACATTTCCTGCCGGTGAAAACCCACGCATGACTGGGGAGAACATGCAAACTCCACACAGAACGATCCCAGCCAGGTCTTAAAACCAGTCCTTCTTGCTGTGAGGCAAGAGCGCTAACCACTGTGCCACCGTGCAGATCTTTGATGGAGGACAACTATAAAGAAAATTAAGCTCAAAATTGCATTTCTGAGTATTTCTTTCTTCAAATGGTGAATCAGGAGCTGACGTAAAAATTGGGCAGAAAAAAGCTTGTCGGTGTAGGACCTACAACGACAAGCCACAAGCTCCCTCCTCCTCTTCATTCTGATGCATCGCCTTGCAGACGACTAGATCCATGTACGTCTTCATTAATTTCAATGCCCAAGCTGGCATCTGGCTCAAAACTGCCAGGCTGAATATCTCCAATATTGCTCACCAGAATGTAAACAAAAGTACTGGTTGGCGTATTGTGGACCAGTGGTCCCACCCACAACTCAGAGTGGAATTTCTGATGAACTCCTCTGCACTTTCTGCTACTACTCCCTAGAAAACGACACAGGTTTTTTGCTTTTGCCTAATAATAATTTAAAGACCACTAGGAACACTTTTACAACAGATCAATAGATGACTGGAGTGCCTTCAGACATTACTATTGGGCGGCAAATATCCAGAAACTTCTTTTCTGGATGAGCGATGAAAAGGATTCCATATCAAGCTGGATCCAGCTTGAAAGGAAATCTTAAAATTTTTGTCTGCGCTCAATACTGTGTTTACAGCTTCCCCTCCCCAGTGTCCATATCTGCCCTGTGGTGTCCACTTCTTTGAAAATCTGGAGTCAATTCAGGAAACAGTTTGGCCTTATAAATCCTACAGTCCTCACATCAGTCTACAAAAACGGCATCATTCAAACTATGGCACAGGAATGGGATTAAGTCATTCTCTGACTTGCATACAAACAGTGTTTTTTCCTCATTTGAACAACTGTCATAGAAACACGACCTCCCAAATCAGCATCTTTTCCGTTTCTTCCAGATCAGGGACTATGTTGAAAAACAGCTTCCTCATTTTCCAAATCGCCCCCCAGAAACTCTTCTAGATGTGCTTCTTTCCAAAGACCCTTTTGTTAATGGCTGCATTTCAAGCCTATATAAGTCAATTTGGACAGCATCCTCAAAGCCATCCAATACTGTCAAAACTGCATGGGAAGACAGTCTTCACCTTAACATGACGGAACAACAATGGAAGTCAGCATTGTCTCTTGTCCATTTGTCCTCTATTTGCGCCCGCCATAGACTAATTCAGTGCAAGATTGTTTACAGGGTCCATTATACCAACGACAGACTGGCCAAAATACATCCTTCTATTAGTGATGCCTGCAGCAGATGACACCTCTCTCCTGCTAATCATGCCCATATGTTTGGTCATGCCCAGTGCTTGTAGCACTTTGGATAGATATATTTGATACAGATACTCCGTCACACCAAATCCCATGTCTGCAATATTAGGTCTTCCCCCAACTTCAGACATGCCGAGTGCACTGCAGCGGGCCATTGCATTTACCACCTTTATTAGCACCCAGGCTGATCCTGCTGAACTGGAAGTTACCTCGTCCCCCTTCGCATGTCTGCTGGGTCCGTGAGGTGGTTTATAATCTCAAACTTGAGAAGCTAAGGTACTCACTTCAAGGTTCACTCAGGGCATTTCATGAGACCTGAAGCCCTTTCCTACAATAAATGGAATCCTTGACATTTCCTCACAATCTGGAAGCTGACTGAGCACTGGTGCAACAAACGGTCAAAGCTGTTACCCCGGTTTTCTCACTTATTATTATATATTTTATTTCTTCTTTTTGTTTGTTTGTTTGTTTTACATATTTTCTCCATTTCTAAATGCCTAAGTGGTTTACTTATCCCCTTGTTTTTTTATTTTATTATTATTATTATTATTTTTATTATTATTTATTAATTCATTTTCTGTCTGTGTTTGTCCTGGCCTTTTGGAGGTTGTTGATGTGGGTGAGTGGGATGGGTTGACATTTGAGTGTTTTTATTTTTACACAACATTGTCCTTTTTTTGACATCTCAGGTATACACTCTGTATGTCTGTTTAATATAAAAAATGTTCAATAAACAAAGCTATAAAAAAACCCGAATATGATTGGAGTGGGACTTGAAGAAAACGTCATCTCAGCTTTATAAATACTAAATACTAAAGATCTGATCTTTTATGTCACTTCAGCTTCCATACCTCCAACAAAAACAAAAAAACAAAAACGCTATTTAATATTTTTGCCCCCATCGCCTTTCCACTTTCTCCAACTCTCCTGCCATTGGAGAACTGTTGTGTTGAGCATGCATGCTTCAATATTGTTGCAAAACTCCATCAGGTTAGTTCCTCAGATCCATTAATTTTATCTATGAATTTAACCTTGACTTTCACAAATTTAAAAATTCCTCATTTTTAAGCTTCAAACCGTGTTGCTGATCTCATCGTTTGTTAAATTAAAAAAACAACTTCACCTGTTATTTTCTCCTAAACCCCGAATCAATAATTCATCTAGTGTCCAAACATTAACCTCTGGAAGGATTGTTTTGAGCCACTCACCTCTCAGCTTTGAGAGGAATGGGGTCACACATGTGGAGGGCTTATATGAAGTGCTGAAAGAGAAAGCTTCACAGCATGCACCCTGACATATAGGATGGAAGCTGGTGGCAGAGACACTGGAAAATACCAGCGCCTTTTCAACCATGACCTGCGTTTCTCACATTCCAGCCCAGGACACCTGAGTGAGCTTCTGATGTTCAAAACAAGACCCAATCAAATGAAAATAAACAGAAAGGCAGCCTTAAAAAAAGCTAATGGCTAAAAGGAAAAAAAAAACCCACACATGTTGGTGTCAGTGATTGACGTATTAAAAAGCACATGATACATAGAAACGTTGAGGAACAATAAAGCTGTCAGCAGCTGGGCTCAGAAAAGTGTGATGTGGATTCAACTTGAGGGTCTGTGCCAGCACCAAAGAGCCAGCTGGATCCTTTCATCTATTCTGTGTTGGAGTCTGAAAGTATCAGGAGAAAAACTACCATGTTTTCTTAAATCTCAACATTGGAGCTTTGGGTGGGAATTTACATTTTGTCATGCGAGTCAAGCAACGCAACAAAGTGTGTTTCAGTCTCCACCACTACCAACAGATTAAGATCAGACAAACATGACAAAGCCACACAGCTACCGCATGAATCATAGCTGATACTCCAGGCATTAAAACACTTGTTTAGCTCACGAAGGGGATTTCCAGCCATGCAAACAGTACATACCCTTTTCATTGCCGTGTGCTTGAGGATATAGACCTGTGATCTGGGACGTGAGTATGAGCTCAGGCAGAGGCGACAGTATTGGGGTGTGAGTCTATTTTTAGATGTTGTCTCCCCTCAAGTACAAAGTATGTCACCTGATATTGTGGACATGTGCCGATCTTGAACATTTAAAACTGGATATCTATATTTACTGGATGTTTCGGCCTTTAGCCACTGAATTTTGTTTGCAACCAGAGAGATTTAATAAAGGTTTTTGATCACTGACACCTAAAAATTATGTTTTTTTTTCCATTTCATAAATGCATTGGGGATATGCACTTTGCTGTGTAAATAAACTGAGTATTTTTGTAGAAAAATCTTATAATATTACCTAACATTTCTTATAATAATACCATCTTTTGGTGGTAATCTGTTTGTATCAGAACAAATAGAAGCTTTGGTTTCTAGAAAAGCTGGCACCTCTCCTGTTACTCTGAAGACACAGCAAACGATCTGAAATGATCACAGCTGCCTGAAGAAATCATAAATGATGCTGAAGTGTTTGTTTATTCACAAGAGCTAGCCATCAAATACAGCTAGTTACCCCATGAAGTATGTAGTCAATCTCACAGAAAGTGAAAAAGAAGAAAGGAAAGAACAGGTTTTCCCGGATTGGTGTATTAAGTGAGGACATTTTTACATGTTCAACGGTAATTACCATAAATGCTTTGTTTATTAAAAACAGATCATTTACAGTGCTTGACTGTGATAATCTTGGTTAATCCACTTAATTATCTTAAACTGGAAAATTAGGACTGTAATGAATGCAAATCATCCTGAATGGGATAATGTTGTTCAACAGTAAGACTGCATGAAAAAAGAAAAATGCTAAGACATTTATTAATAAAGATTGTACAATAGAAATTGGCAGACAGCAAGCACAATGGAGACTTCAGTTTACAGCCAATCAAAGAATCCCTTATGCTACCTACAGGCATTTTCTTTCGCAGCTTTATTCTGATATTGTCATGCAGCGTCCCTTGTTGTGTTTTGTGTTTTGTTTAGTCAGGCAGCTGTGATTTCTCCTGAATGCCCTTCTCTCACGTCTCCTAAAAGATATCTCATAGCCTCCTGTATTAGTGTATTAGCTGCGATCTTTGTGAGTTCTGTGTTTATGCTTTCCTAAGTCCTTTGTTCTGTTTGAAATGGACCTGAGGTTGATTAAACCTAAACTATTTTGAGAATCTGTGTCATGTCCTTCTTTCACCTGTGTATACTCCATGAGCTTGCCATAACAGATGTACAAAAGACTTGATGTAATTTAATTAAGGCCGGGCACAAACAGCAATTATTAATTTCTCCCAAATTCTGTGCATAAAAAGTACCTATTCCATATGTCACCACCAAATCCAAATGCCTGATTGGTCAAAGTTCTACCTGGTTAAACTTTCAATGGCTGCGTGTTTTGTATGTAGAGCCTCACAACGGTCGTAGAAACAGCCGTAGCTACTCATGTTCAAGAGAGTTTTGAACACAGAAGCCTGAAACGTGCGTTTAGATAGACTTTTTATTGAAAGTGTTCGATTGGATGTTTGTTACCAAAGGCAGTGTGAGCGTACCTTGGAAATGAACAAAGAACTTAAACTTCACAAATAAAACTCTCAGTACTAGTACTGTTTTCAAACTCTACATTGAAAAAGACTCATCTGAGCCTCAACAGGTAGAAAAAAATACACAAAAACAGCTTTGTGCAGCACTGTCCTAAAAGTATACATGCATAACTATGTCAATAGCCAATGTAATTTTGTCAACTTTATGTCCTTTAGCAAAAAGTATCACACCTGCAGTTTATTTTATGTATACTTGAGTATAAGTATAGCAAGTCTACTATAGACCATGTACCTGTATTGTAGGAAGGGTATATAACTGAATGATTCTTCAGACTAAATTGGAAATTTTTATTTAAAACTATATATATAGTATGTAAAAGTAAACTTCGGGTATACTGCCTTACTTCTAGTATAAACTAGAAGACAAGCCACAAGCCACTAATCATACCTGTAAATAAATACCTTAAATATATTACTTTTTGCTAAGGGGTGCAATCCAATTTAGTCTAATTTAGTGTTGATCAATCAGACTCATTTCATCTATTCTTGCTTTTTAGAAGCATTTCAACTTAATCCACAAATTTGCAATAAATGTTCAGTCTATTCATATTCATAGCCTTTATCCCTTGTGCTATCCTATGACCCCACCCTTATATAGACGTGTTCTCCCTACCATGACAAAGGTGGATAAAGGTGGAGAGGATTTCATGTAATCCCTGGAAACCAGTGATGTTCACAAATCATTGAAGAAAAAAGTACAGCGCGCTGTCTAGTGGGGTCAAGATGACCCAACTCCCAATGTAAAAGTGCCTAGGATAGCACAAGGATTAAGCACACCTGATTCAGCTCACCAACCAGCTCTGTAGAGGCCTGATGATGACAGTCATTAGAGGCAGGTGTGTCTGTGCAGGGTAGGGTTAAAAAAATGCAGGACAGTGTTTCCCGTTAACCAGGATTGGGAAACAATGTTATAGAGAAAGAAAAAAAGAAGATCGATGAAAGCCTCAGATCGTTAGGGAATATAAATATAATATAAGAAAACAGCAACTAAAAACTGCATTCAACCAAGTGCTTGGTCACTTTCAGCTCCCTCACCTAATTCTGGCCTATGAATTGGATAATAGCTGAGACAAAGAAGAACCAGACTGCAAAAATGCACCTATAGTCTCCCCATATAGCTAAAAAAAAAAAACTAACTACAGCTCCAAAATGTATCTTTATGGTTTGATAAAAGTTAGTATGCTGATAAAGTTTCGCACAAACCTTGTAAATGGATCCCTTTAGAAGAGGAAAACAAACCAGTGGGACATACATGTGAAAGCTGTTCTGAGTCTTGAAATGTTTCCACCGAACACCTGTGTCCACACACCTGCTGCCGTTTGTCTGATGCCGTGTTAACAGTCAACCAATTGTTAATTATTGGAATTTTGGTGTATTAAAGAGGATTTTGTTATAAAAGGCTGATAAAAGTCTGTTATTTAAACAAAAACAAATAAACTGACAAGAAGGAGCTCACCTAGTGATCATTTCTGATAATTACATTCAGTCATCAAGCTGACTATTTATGATGCAGCTCCTGCAGGATATGAGAGAGGCTTTATGACATTTTATAGGATACTAATTTTACAAATTTTAGCATGTTTGCTGTTTATAGATTTAAGGCTTACTAAATATAAGTGTTTGATCATATCTGTTAACCAAAATCGGTTATTTCAGAAGTGTAGAATAAACAGAAATGCTCTTAAAAACCAGGAAAAAGAAAAAAGTTCGGGGTGTTGTTGAGAATGTAAACGGTGCTCCACATTCCAGAAACGTGAAGCAAGATTTCAGAGCGGAGGTGGCCTCATGAAGTCTTGTGGTCATGGAGAGAGGAGTATTATCTTACCCAGGCAAGTGTATTTTTACTCCATGTTGTTACACAGATTAGCTTAGCAAAGCTCCTGTTCCAAAACTCCCAGGACAAGATTGAGTGGTCAATACAAGTGTGCGTCACAACAATGGGGATTCTGGAGGTGCATGGATTCAGTGTGATAATTGAACCTTTTAGCACAGAGTCTTATTTTCTCATTGTGTCATCACTGAAATGAAATAATAAAAAAAAATTTCACTGCAAGAGCATGATCAAACATTTGTATGATGTATATTGATGTGTGTCTTTATTCAAACCTGTATTTGAAAACACTGTTCCTGATCCTGAACATCACTCTCACCAGTCTTCTCTGGGAATTTTTCAGCTTTGAAACTGCAAACTACATTTTAATTTAAACTTTTTCATTTGAAAAAAAAAATGTATATATATTTTCATGACTGTTTGACAAAATGTAAAATTGAATGGAAAAAAGTTCTTGTGATCTTTTACAGTCAAAACAAAACAAGAATTGCTCAAAGCATCTGCAGATATGGCCCAATGAGCTCATCTACTGATCTATGAAAGATTCCTGGCTTAAATGCGCTGATTAAAAAGTAGCATGTACAGGCTGATCAACGGAGGCCCCAAAATCAGACCCTGAGGAACTCCTTATGTAAAGTTGACTCTATGTGTTTTATGATCACAACAAAAATAACATAGCCACAGCTTTTAAGATGGAATCTAACCTAGATGGAGACTGTTCATGATTATTGGATTTCAAGAATGATTAGTCAATTGTATTACAGGTTCCTGTCATATTGGAAATCCCTGAAAATTATGCCATTCAAGATAACAACAAGTGCAGTGCCTTTAATCTGGAAAATAAGCCTAAAAATGAAACAACTTTGCAGTCTACAAAAGCAGGTTTTAATGAAAGAAAGGAAAAGAATTAGATTGGAGGACTAAATCAAAATGCAGCACTCTAAAGGTTCCCCCCTTTCAAGAGGAGATAAGGTTTCTCAACCAACAGAGAGAGGACATAGCTCAGAGCCAGCGTCAGCACAAGGTGGCCAAAAAACAGATACATCTGGAAGACAAGACACAAGGGTTCAAAAATCACAAGAGAAACTTTACAAAGTAGCTTTAAAAAAATGAATCGGTTAGTTCAAAAGGGGCCCAAATCCACAATTTTTCAAAATAGAGATATTATATGTTCTATAGTCTTCAAGGGAAAAGCTATTTGATTATGTGCAAAAAAGTCCCAAATCCGTTGAAATGTATTGACTATGCTTGACATTTAAAATGCATTAAGTGCAAAATTCCTGGATTTGGGCCTCTCTTGCATGGGTTTTGCTCTATCCCATAGATGGCAGCACTAGTTATCCAATATGGCAGCGCCCCTGTTTAATTCAAGAAAGGCCCAAGTCCAGAGACTTTAGTTTGCTAGTCCTCTGAAATTATAAAAGCGAGGTGCTTCATATTATAACATTTGTAAGCTATGAACTGGTGCTAAATCTGGGTAAAGTTTTAATCATTTGGTGTAGCCTCCCTTTAAGCTATGCAATTAAAATCATTTCCTGGAAAAACAAACCTCTTGGACTTGGGCCCCTTTTGAACTAACCGATTCAAATGATCTGCAGGTTACTTACAAAATTCATATCTGTGTAGTGGATTGGGGTTTCCTGCAAGCCGCTGTAAAGAATGATGAAAATGGGATGTACCAAATAGCAGGCAAAGCTGATGTTGGAGAGAGGAACCCAGAATTTCAGAGACAGCAGGTTTGTGATAAAACCTGAAAAAACAAAATGAATTGTAAGAGAAAAAAAAGTTAATGCTCTTTTTTTTGGGCGGGGGGGGGGGGGGGGGGGGGCGTTCCCTCTTACCTCCATACCCCTCCTCACAGGCCAAAATAATCCAGCTGACACACAGCGCCCAGAGCGGTCTATGCAAAGCCTGATACAGGGCATGGGGCAAAGAGGGGTACGCTGGGGTCTCCCTGAGAATGTAGGCCAATCCCACCAACAGCGCCATCACTGATAGGCAGCAGAACCAACCAAGTGCTGCCTGCCACTAAATCCACAGAGAAACAGTGTGCTCATTAAAAAATTCATTTATTAAAAATAACAAAAAAGTGCCCAATTAAATGGATAGAAAATATTTTTAGCAATTGAATTTTTGATACCACAAAGAAACTAACGTCAGCAGAACACTAAGCAAAAATGTTCAAGTCAATATTTGTGTCATTATTGAAAACGATTAGGAAGTCATCAATACAAAATTCTTTATGCATTGTGGAAATAACAAAAGTAATATTTTTCAATGAAATCTTGAGACCTTCAAATTATTACTCGGTATTGATAACAATAACAAACTAAAAAAAAAGTTTGAAACATGTATTTTTGATCCTTTTATTTGCAATGGCCTTCCAGTCTTCTGTTCTCATTTGCTACCCTTTCAAGGTGTTCTGAATAAACCAAAAACATCAACCTATTCCAAGAGCAATGGCTACCCAATTTAATCTACAATCACACTTAAATGATAGAAAGGACTTGAACTGCCATGTCTGTCTGTAAACTCAGTAAAACTGCAAAACAAGAAGCTTTAAAAAAAAAAGGTATCACATGAAAGTAGGGCTGGAATTATCAAAGTTTATATAAGTTCCCCTTCCTTTTCAAGCAACAAATTAAACTCTGCTTGACTTTCGTTAATCATATTTAATGAACGTAATGTGACCAAGGTGTCAATTGTATGTATCATTGTAAAAATGCATTCTTAAAAATGTAATTACAGTTATCTTCTTTTTATATTTACATTATTTTTGTAGTGAGTTTGATATTTCTATGTGATTTGTTTTTGCTGTATTATCAACAATCAGTGATTAAAATAATTGAACCAAACCAAACCAAACCAACCCTCGAATCGAATCGAATCGAATCGAATCAAAGCTAATCAAATAAAAAAAATCAGATTTTGTTTTCGGTAACGAAAAGTGATCACTAAGTCATATTTATTTAATCATTTTAACCTTTCCAATGATATATGTAGTTAAAAATGATTTAATAAGAAGATCTAAATGGCTTACAGACATTTCATCTGTAAAGAAAGACACATTCTGAAAGGGAGGTGAATAATCTCACCTTTTGCCTCAACAGCAGTTTTTTCTTTGTTCTCAGGTGAATTCCGGTCATGATTCCTATCAGGAATGGTCCATATCTAGTGTAGGGTTTTACATAATAATACAAAACATAGTTTTCTGAAGTCCTGGAAAAACAAACACATGTCCACTTTATACTTTAGACGTGTATCTTCTGCGCAGTGGTAACCAGATGACAATCGTCGAGTCTCACATTGTGGATGGTTGAAAGACTGGAAGCCTGAGGAGCGCAGTCACAACTGCACTCGCCACAGTGGTCAACAGCAGAAGGCTTCCAGCCACGATTGCAAACACACGTTTGTTGCTGAAAAAAAAACGAGACAGAAAAGATTTGATGTATTTGCCTGAATAAAAGTGGAGCAGAATTTTAGTGAGGCATAGAACATACAGTCTGTAAAAGAAGACTAGCAGAGGAGTGGTGGTGTAGCACTGGAAGTCTAGAGATAGATACCATGTCCACGGAATGCACTATGAAAAAGAGGGAACTCAAAATGTTTAAAAAAAAAGCACTTGATAGCTTTAAATTTAAGTAGCTTTTAGAGAAAAAACGTACTATATCATGAACTGGGATGAGATTGCTGATCAACAGTAAATTTGCCCACCAGTATGACTTACAATCCATCATTGTGTCTATGAATGGGAACCAGTAAGGTCCCCACGGCACCAGGGAGATTAGGCTGATGGTTAGACACATAGTAAACACATGCAGGGGCTGAACCCTGCAGCCAACAAGGACAGAAGGAAAAGTTAACCGTTTTTGATTTCAATTTAAAGCAAAAATATTTTTGGTTGACTGAAAAAAATAAAAATAAAAGCCACCTCTTTATTCTTTTAAAGAGATATTTTGCAACCAAACTTGCACTTAGCTTGTCTTCAGCTTTGTCAATGGAGCTCAGCAGGGACCTGGCACTAAGCAGACCGCTGAAAACACAAAAACCCTCAGGTTTCTCATTTAGAACTAGAGCTGAACGCAACTACAAATCCAGTTTTTGACTTACCCCAGCAGTAAGAATGAGTCCACAGCCAGAAAAACAGGTCCACTGATGGTTAAGACATAAACCGAACTGCTTTCAACTGTTCTTCTCCATGTTTTGTAGTTATCTATAGAAAAAAACAGCTCTGTGAGAGAACGTGTGAGTAAATCAGAACACTAGTTCCTATTCTTCAGCCATACCCAGGTTATTAATGACAGGAAACTGTGCAGAATGGCCACATATGATCCACAGCAGGCTGAGAACACGGATGCCATTCAGAGAGGAGTAGCCTCCATGTGTGGAGGATGAGGAGCTGTTGAAGATGCTCTGGCTGGTAGTCTGCAGAGAAAAAGCCTGAAGGCACCCGTGAACACAACTTTGAGGAAAACACAGTACAGAGGGGGTGCTGTCTGAAAAAGAAGATGCTCAGTAAGGAACGGTTCTGAACAGAAACACAGTTGTGCTGTCTATTTTCAATTACACATACAGTTCTGTTCTGTTGTTCTGCCATTCATCTCACTGTGAGTGGTGCCGTTGGTCATCATGGTTCCATAAAAGTTGAGGCTGTTTGAAGAGGAAACGTCCACAGGAGTGTTGACTTTATTACTTTGCTCCATCTTTCGTAGTGCTGTGAACAAGGTGGCAGCGAGAGGAACAGCGATCATCATGCAGCACACAAATCTGCGGAGAAAAGGAATATGAAAGTATTCTGTCTACTCATGCAGTGTGGTTTTACCACAATGAGATATACAAACAGTTGACACATCGACAAAAAAAAAAAAAATAGAAACTAAATTGATACTTACTGTTGAGATCATAGTAATTTCCTTTTTTAGAAACACATTCCACAAATCAACCTTTATAGTTAGACATTCTTTGGACTGATAGATTATGACTTTACATCATCTTAGATATAGATAGGAACTAATTGATAAGTCTTAGCTCAATATTTTTTTTATTTCTTTTTGTAAAGGCACAATTCCATTTAAGTTTATCCCCAAAAAAGGTGCAACAATAAACAGGAAAGAATCCTTAAATCATCAATGATAAAGAAGAATGAGAACGCACAATAACTAGTAGGGGTTTATTTTTGTCCTGACATCTAAAAAGTTTTTAAGTTTCGTTTGAATCAACAATTATATATCGCTGGACTACCCAAAAGACAGTATGTCCTTTATTGTGCACTACCGCATTGAAAAAAAAAGTTTTTATTTGGAGGAAAAAACTGAAGTCAAGCTATGAAGCAAGATTAGACTGCATTCATGTCTATGTGCTGCGGAAAACTTTTTTTTTGTTTTTATTCTTTTTATTTTTTGGGTTAAATGTTTCTATGAATGAGTTTATAAGCTATGTTAACTTTAAAACCAAAATCAATTCAAGAACGTTAAAAACAGACGCAGAAGAAAGAAAAAGGACACAATGAGAAGGGCCATTGGTTTTTCTGTTTGAAAAAAAAATCAGTTAGAAAAGTAACCACTAGATATGCATCCACTGTATGACAAATAGAGTACCGGTAATTCATAGCCAAAAGAAACCCACTTACTATATGCCTTCTTGTCTGATTTCAAAACCTTTTTTTGTCTTTGTACAACAATTTTAAATCCATGAAGATCTTTATTATTAAGTTTTAATTCTTTTGTTAGCTCAAATAACAGTTTGGCATTTTGTGGCTTTCACCTCTTGTTTACTAATCTCAGTTTTTCAATCGTTTTTTGGATTGAGATTGATTCTACACCTCAACTGCTTGCTGTGTGACGGTTCCAACAGCTGTCTGTCTGTTAGATCATTTTGGATTCAGCTAAAGTTTTTTGCATTACATGGGACCATGATAGAAACATGTTAATAATATATATTATTTTTTTTAATATATTAGAATAGAATAGAAAAAAAAAACATTATTAATCCCCACAAGGAGAAATTTACCCAATATATAAATTAGTTTCTGTAATGTCATCTTATAATACATAATCAAGCAATCAATGTTAATAACACTCTGTCCCTTCAAAGCCGGCAATTGAGGCTGCCTAAATTAAGTAAATCTAATAAAGTTAGATTCTTTAAAAATGTTTGCTGTTGTTCCTGGCCTGTGTCACAGAGTTACCACAAAGGTCATGTTGAATTAGAGTCAAAGAGGGATGAAGGATACTGACAGACAGGTGATATCAGACGCATCAGGAGCGTTTCTGTCAGATGAACAGTGAGTCATGATCATCTCCTGGGCGGACTGATTGTTGAGGATCGGTGATAGAGGCGGAACCATGGATTTTTCATGAATTTGAAGTTTACCTGTTTACGAAGAAAAAAAGAGTAAAATACAGTGATCTTATCATGTAAATAACAGTGGAATCATTTGGGAACCATTTAAATCAACTGACTTTGCATCACCAGTGTTTTAACATCTTCTTCTCCACAGGAGTCAGGAACACAAATGCCCACAAAGTACTGGACAGCCCCCTACAACAGTAAATCTGTCACCTGACATCCATTCATTATACTGTCGGTTTTCCCCCCCATTGATTTTAGTTACCTGCCTCAAGAACACCTGGCAGTATTTCCCAGAAAAGGTGGGCCCAACCGCAGAGCGGCACTGCTGCGGCGCGCCGGGCTGGTTGACATTGCCTGCTTCAACATTACTGCCCATCTTTCCAAATGAATCATACACTGTTGAGGAACAAGACAATGAAAATTAATGACACTAAATGAAAAGAAAAGCCGCTAAGTCAAACAGGAATTGTTATCACAAGAATATAATTAGGACTTTTGGGTCAAAAAGTCTGATTTATCACTCAACAATCAAAAACTTCTTGTTCCTTGCAGTTTTAAGCTTGTTGTCTCTAAACTCTACTCTAGATAGCCATGGTTTTAAACAATATGCTGCATTTAAATTAATATTTCTGAAAAAGAAATTTAAAAAATTGTCAAATGAAAAAACGCAAAAATTAATGTTTTGTTTTGAGCTCAACTTGTAATTCTTAAATATACTTTCTTTTCAGGCACTTACTTTAAACCACATTTACAAACTTATGATAACAGATCTCTGGACAAATAGCACTTTTTCCAAAAGCTGTTTCAAATTTTCACCTACTTCACTTTTTTTTTAAGCAGCAGCAGCTTTTCCAGAATTATTAAGCATATTTTGGGTCTTTACGTTTTCTGAAGAACTGCTGGCCATGCGCTGAAAAGACAGAATAGGTATGCAGTCTCCTTTAAAAAAAGACCTGCTCTTTTAAAAAGTGCTCACAAAAATGTATTTTTTTTCTCTGGAATGAAATATGCAAATAATTTTATTAAACTTCTAAGCAAACGTGTCTGAATGCATTCCTGGACTTGACTGGAGTTGGCAACACAAGACAACATGATAGATACTTAGCAGTCCTGCAGTAAAACAATTATTATACGATGCTGCGCTGCAGGAAAAAGATGCAAACACTTACTCCAAACAGCATATTCCTTTGGCTTGTCCTGCTGAATTTCCCAGAGAAAGGTGCCGGTGTCCTTCATGCATCTTTTTGACAGGACGAAAGCTTCTTCCTGTGTGACAGCGCTCCTCACTAACAGAAGGACTACAACCCAGCCAGGGGCCATTTCAGGACCGATTGCCTCTTTTTGGTGGAAGCAGAGCTTAAATAGCAGAAAAGGACACTGCATCAGACAGGAACTAGCATGAAATCCATTCTCCTCAGCAGCACTGAAGAGCTGTCCCTCAGGTTCCCCTCATGTGAAATTCAACATTACGTGTTGGCAGCATCGAAAGGGAATTTAGTTGAATAAAAAAGAAAAAGACTTGAGCTAAAGGCAGTAAAAATGACAACAAACAAACACAAGTCTTACACGAGTTCTCTAACTTTCATACTTTAAATGGTTTTGTTTGCTTATAAAATGACACAAAAACGATGTTTGTCTTTAGAAAGTAGAAAATTAAAAGGTTTATTATTGGTCATCTTCCTCCCTAAAACAACCCCAAAAAGTACACAGATAATAAAAAAAACGTTATTTTCTTTTATTTTTTGTTAAACATTTAAGAATAGGTTGTTTTAGTTTGGATTTTACCAATTTGTTTTTACATTTCAATATTACACTTTTTGAAAAAAGCATGCAGCATACTAACATCAGCACGGATATTTTACTTTCCAAAATGCGACGTGCTCCTCATCCATGTGACCACTAGAGGGAGACGTTCTCTAAGATATTTTCTTGAGTTCAGGACAGAGAACAGTGACCTGAGAGGAGTGACATTGTAACCCTTGTGTTTTCCTAGGCACTTTAACAGTGGGAGTTGGGTCATCTAGACCCACTAGACTAGACAGTGCTCTGAACCTTTTTTCTTCAATGATTTGTGACCGTCACTGGTGTCCATGAATTACATGAGATCTTTCCACCTTTATCCACCTTTGTCATGGTAGGGAGAACACGTCAATGTGAGGGTGGGGTCATCTAAGATAGCACAAGGGGTTAAGTACTTGAGTTTTGTATAAAGATTACTTTAGGCCTAATCTTTCTTCCTCATTTTTTTGCTTTTTAGTACAAAAAACTTGTTTTTTAGTTTTACAAACAGGTTTTGTATGTTTTTGTCCATTGAAGTTGCAATTGCATTCATGTTTTGGGGTCAACATCGTCCTTGCAGACCTTTTTACTTTGAATGATTTATTGCAATATGACTATTAAAAAAACAGTTTGGCCACACAAAAACAGGATATTTCACTATTTCTTCACTATTTTTATAGCTAAAAATAGTGTGAAAGAACTAAATATTATATAAGTTTGAAACTTGTATTGAGTTTTGTGGTTTAAAAATGTAATTAATCAATGACTGATAGCAAAAAGAACATAACAGACAAACAAAAAAAGATTTGGAAACACGGAGGAGCTGATGCCGTGTGTGCAGCAGACATCACTTCTGACATGTTTCACCCTTTATTGACAATAAAAACAACTTTGTACACAAATGTCAGAAATGCTATAAAAATAATAAAATAGAATATAGCCAGCAGCAAGACACATTCTGACAGAGACACTTCACAGATTGCTTCACACATGCTGTTTTACCGCGCTGGGCTTTGTAGACATGGTGGAAGGGAAAAAAATAAAAATAAAATGCAAACACAAAGTTTCTTAGCAACAGCAATGGAAAACCACATCTTTATTTCAACTGTGAATAGTTCAGCTTCACAGCCAAATTTTACATTCAAAGAATTTTCATTGCATTTTACTCTCTTTCAAAACTGCACCAGTGAGTCTAAAAAGACAAAGATATAAGTTGAATACAAATGAAAAGGTTATTGTTGGTTCTGAACGTGATCATCTATATTTGTATTATTACTCTGCTTTAGTAAAAACATTTGTTAATATTCACTAAATCATAGTCAAGTGCTTTTTGTCCTTGTTTCTTGAACATTAACTTACATAAACTTTTGTTGTGGTTTGTAATTTAAAAAACAGCTGCCATTTACAGTATATTAAGACAATGACAATACATTTGTTAAAAAAAAAAAAGAAAGAAAAGACATGTTTTAAAAATGTTGGCCCATATGCTTCTTGTTTAAAGACACAGCGACACGATCATCTATGAACATTTGCAGATGATTTTGATATAAGGGAACTTTCAACGCTGCACGGATTGTCAAGAGATGTTTTGATTTTTTTTTTAATTTGCTTTTTTTTGTTGATTATTGCAGGAATTTTATTCTGGTATTTCAAGAGGAATTCTCAGGGAATCATTCTGTAAAATTGTAGCGTTTGAATCCCAAATGGAAAGTGTCGAAACTTGAACCTCCTCCACATTGATGCATCTATATTTCTACTTCAAGTAGACATTCACTCGACATTAGCAGCACTGTAACTTAGCGATTACTGCCCACTGTAGAAGGATTAAACCTATTATGACAATAGTTTCAGTGAGAGTACGTCGTTGGAAATAAAACAAATGTGCTCTTTTACAAAAAGCTCCACTCATAGTCTATAGAAACATTTCTATCTGTACAAAACCCATCTGTTTACTGAGCTTAAAGACATTTGAAGGACCTTTTATATGGACTTTTTTTGCACACACTTTGTTGTACACATCTAATATATTTACAGCACAGTGACCCATATGTTTGTTGTAGTTTTGGAATGTATAAAGTCATTTTTCTGCTGCACTCAGTGTCTTTGATTTGATGAAGGCCATCCCATGTGTCCTCATGTGAGTATTCAGGTGCCCCTCCGTTTCAAACATCTTGCCGCACACTTTACATTTCGTATTTGGTGTCCCGTCTTTGTTCTCATTTGCAACATCTAGCTGGTTTTCTCTTTGACTCTCTTCATCCTCTTTGCCCCGTCCGCTGTACCGGCCCAGACCCTGCGGCTCCTTCAATCGATGGACGATGAAGAGATGTCGGGCCAGCGAGCGGCTGGATGTGTAGCACAAGCCGCACTCTTGACACTGATACGAGGAGCCATCCGACTTGTGCTGGGGTATGTGTTTGTGGAAAGCAGCGATGTCCTCCGTGGTGAAGCTGCAGACGGCACATTTGTGAAGTTTGATGATGTTCACCTTTAGCCTCTTCAGTGGCTTCAACCCAGAGTCCCTGGAGGTCAAGCCTGGAGACCCCTTATCCTCCTCAGACTTCCGTTTTGGGCTTTTCTTCTGAGAAAGAAAACAGTTAACAGTTAGTGCTGGGATGCAAAACACAAGATAAACAAGAAAAAACAGAAAAAAATCTATTTTTAAAGCACTAAAACCCACAAAAACAGATTTGGAGCAACAAGATTTTTTTTCAGGGATTTCATTTTTTATTGCTTTTGTTTTTTTCAAACTAACAAGTTTTATTTTTTGCAATGCTATTTTTAGTTTTGCCATCATTTTTTCCATAAAAAAAAGTTCCTGATTGAATGAAATTGTGATAGAATACCATGTCTTTGTCAGGTTCAGCCTCCGCTTTATTGCTGTTTTCTTCCTGGTGTTTCACTGTGTGCATCAGCTGAATGTGTTGATCCAGCAACACTCTTTTAGTGAACGGCTGGCTCAGAGCTGGACAATGCCTGTGAAAGATTAAAAAATTACTAATTATTACAAAATGATTTTTATTATAATTGTCTTACAAATCTACATACTTTGATCTATGTTTGTGAGACTTTATGCTGCGATTCATTTGTCTTATATTGAATGTGACTCAGGGTTGATGGATATTTTCTGAGCGTGTGCACTCACGGGCAGGTGTAGACCTTTCGCAGTCCCTTGTGTTTGAGCCGATTGTGTCTGCAGAGGCTGTGAGAAGAGCTGAAAGACTTGTCACACTGTCTGCATGGATGTTTTTTCATTATCTGGAAGTCAAGACAGCAACAAAAAAGGAATCTTAATATGCATTTTCTTGCATCTGTGCCATGACAGATGCAAGAACAGTAACACAGCTTTGTTTTTTATCCTTAGACTTCTAACCAGAGTTTTATTTTTCATGAAACAAATATTGTCTGATCAATTCTAAGTTTTTATCATGATATCAGGGTCAGACTTTCACCTTGCCATGCTCCCGCCTCATGTGTGTCAGAAAGAGCTCCCTGGAGTTGAAAAGACTCTTGCACTCTCCACATGTGTATCCCGGGCTGAGAGGGCTTCTCATATCTGCTGTACATTTGATGCTGGTCTTCCTCATCAGTGAAGCTGAAGACTTCTTTTCTCTTTTGTCTTGACTGTTGCCAGGGCTTCCATCTTTCTTGTTAGGATGGGGGTTGTTGCTGTTGGAATTAGTGGGCTTGATGCCGAGAGGGAGGTTGATGCCCAGGTTTGGAGGACCCTCAACGGTCTTCAGGGTTCCATGGGTGGACTGAAATCAGCATTCATAGGGGGAATTTCAATTTCCGGCATGACCAAATCAACTTTAAATTTCAAGAAAAGAGTTTTGAGTGCTCTGAAGCACTTTCTTGAAGCTCACCTTGATGTGATCCAGCATGAGCTGCTTTTGAGCGTAGTGTATTGAGCAGTCCGGGCATTTGAACACGGACACTTTGTGGTTGATGACATGCTGGTCGAAGTGTGCGTAGAGCAAAGACTGCAGCGTGAACACCGTGTCACACATGGAACATTTATAGATCACTCTGGAGGACAAAAAAATAAAAGAGTCATATGTTTTACAGACAAAATCAGAATGTTATCATTGTTACTTTTTTTTTTTCAAAAGCTGCATGTGCAAAGTGAAAGCAGCATGTAAAGACCAGCTGCTTGAATGTAAAAGGCAAACGTGTGGAAAAACAAATCCAAGTAAAGCTACCGTGTCTAAAGTTTTCAAATCCGCCTATTGATTGGAAACAAGGGTTGAATTTTGACACAAAAAGAAATTAGACATTGGTATTAGTTTACACCAGTGGGCTTAGATGAAACCAGCTGGTTGAGTCATGATGTAAGTCCATTTTTATCTGTTAATAAGAACCCAGTTGCAAATAAAGACCTACTTGGGCTCCCCTGCCTTCACTCCGGGATGCTGAGTGTATGCATGTGAGTGGGTTCCAGGTGCAGACTTAAAGGCCATTGGGCAGAGAGGACATTTGTAGAAGATCTCACAGTGACTGTTCTGGATGTGGGACTTGAGAGTGGCAACATCAGCGAAGATCACGCTACAGTGGACACAGCTAGGGAGGAAAAGCATAAAGACAGGCTTAGAAATCCTAGAAATGTTAGAAAATAGACCACAAGTCACTTTAAGAAGTACATTTTAGGAAATTATCGATAAAAAAATCCTGTTATCTCTCTAAAAGATAAGTCTAAGTTTGCAAAAACGTCAGTGATAAATTAATTTCAGATATTCTGTTCATGCAATATGGATTTTTTTAATAAAGGAAAAGTGCAAGATAAAAAAAAGGGTTTTATTTAAAAAAACAACAAATGATTGAAAAAATGTTTAAAAATGTGTTATCTGCATGTCTTTGTTTTAATGATCTTAGCAAATAAATATGTCAGCCCCACCTTGAAGTTACAAACCTCCTTTCACTGTTTCATTAAGATTGCTGCAAAATAGTTAGATGCATTTGCAAGAACCTCTGAAAGGATGTGAGCTTTAAAGATTGATATTTTGAGTGATTCAGAACAAAAATGGACTGTATTTTTTCTCATTTGCCTCTTCATGCAGGATGCTGCAATGAAATGGGACTGGCATGTTGAAGCAAATATAATATCAAAGCTAAATAACTATAATTAAAATGACATTTTAAGTGGTACCTTGCAGGAAAATTGAGGCAAAAAAACATTTAAGTGTGATACATTTTACGATAGAACATCTCAATTTTAGTAAATAAATACTCTTAAGCATTGGAATAGATCTTGGAATTCCTTGCTTTTGCTGTTAAGGTTTTTGGGTGAGGTGGACTCACCGGTAGCCAACTCGGCGGGTGTAATGCAAGCAGTTCTTGGTGACGTGAGACTGGAGGTGCAGGGAGCGACAGCTTGCGCCACACTCAGGGCAGATGTAAGGAGATTTGTGCTGGTGGATTCGCTGGTGTGACAAAAAGCTGCACTGATTCGGAAGAAGCATTTGGCAAATGGAGCATGTTTTCTAATTAAAAAATAAAGGGAAAAAAAGTCATTTTGTCATAGGAAAACCTGTTACATCTTATTGTTAAATAAAACAGCTAAATTAAAAATAACTTTCAGAAAATGTTATATTGGGGAAGAAATGTATAGCAAATCATGTTTTATTAGGTCATTTAGTATTGTAAAAATGATCAAAAGACTTAAAGGCTTCATGTTTCTGTTTCATTTATCAGTCATGCTTAAGTCGCCACTCAGAATCATCACAATGAAAGTAGGCGATAAAAAAAGCAATGAACTGCACTTGGTTAATCTTTTATTAATGATTATTATTAATAGGAAGAAGAACAAATATTTTCTTAAACACAAACCATTCTCTGCGGCAGGCTGGCGACCTGTCTATAGTGTACCCTGCCTTTGCCCTATAGCAGTCAATCTCCAGTGACCTCGTGACCCCGAAAGGGATACGGCGGGTTAAGAAAATGGATGGATGGACACTCCATAGGGTCATATCACTTATCCTTTTATTTCAGAACTGAGAAAGCCTTCCTCTTTAGTAATAAAAGATGAACCAAGTCCATTTGCTTTTTTTGAACTTTTTCAACTTGGACGAATGAGAACCTATGCAGAAATGTTCGCCATAATAACTTTAGGCCAACAAAAAAAAAAGGTTTATTTTGGGTAATCTTATTCTTTGTGCACTAAAGTACATTTTTATTTTTATCCCAAAAAATACGATGATTACACAATAAAAGCTTACATGAAAAAAAAAAAAGCTTTTACTTTCAAGTGTTTTCAAAGTAGAGTAATTTCCACTCTTACCTGACTGTTGGACTCTGACACTTGATAGTGCATTGCCAGAGAGTTGTCATCCTGGAATATTTCATTACACTCCAAGCATTTTAGGTTGTGCATGTACAGCTTTGATGCATCGTCCTCCAAGGGCATGGCTGCCACTGAAGGCCCACTGCATGGAGCTGAAATCACAGCAGCTTGGTTGTCACCAGCAGCCACCTTCCCTTGGATTTGACTGTCGGACGTTTGTGGATTTGAGGGAGAGGAAGAGGAGGAAATGGCTGCGGGTGATCTTGACAAACTCAGCGTGCTGATCATCTGGTCTGCAGGGATAGGTTTTAGGATTAGGTGTGAGCACTGCATGACAACCCCTTTGTCCTTGTGGCTTCTGGCGTGAGACAAGAGGCTACATTTGTTGAAGAAAACCAGGTTTTTGCCACAGTGGTTGCAGGTGACCTCAATTCGCACACTGCGTCGCTCGTAGTGCTGTGTCAGGCTCTTCTCCAGAGCAAATGAGTCTCCACACTCCAGACACTTATAGCCTCGTGAGGGTAGAGAGATACAAGCCAAGGTTGGTGGAGATAAGTTTGGGACATACATTGGAACAGGATTTATGCTACTCAGAACCTTATTGAAAGCATCCACAACAGAGCTCTGAGAACTTGTGAACACCTGAACCCTGGAGACTTTCTTTGAGACCTGGCCATTAATGCATGCCTGTTGTTTGACTTGCTGCGTTTGTTGTTGCTGATTTGATTTAGAGAAAAGGACCTTTGGAAGATCAGAGGAGGCAGAAGACACAGTCTGAGACAAAAGACTGATGTTACCAAGATGGACCGTCTTTGGCACAAGTTTGGCATTTGCCAGACTCGAAGCAGGTACCATAACAGTCTGCTGCTGGATAGCATTAGCAGCTTTCAAGATAGCGCTGCTTGCACTTTGCATGGAAGCTGCAGGGATCACTGTGGCTTTGACGGTGGTGTTGTTGGCTAGTTTAAGGTTTATAACTTGTGATCCAGCTGTTTTAACAGCTGAAACCGGCAGAAAAGCTGTTCCCACAGGCTTTATCGTCATCTGCTTTGTTATTTCAATTGAAGAGCCTCCACTTGAGGCTTTCACTGTGGTTGGAAGAGAAGGCCTTGTTGGTGATGAGAAGACAGCACCAGTGGATGGTATAACGCAGGAGTTTTCCTCTCCTCTTTTCAGACTTTCAGGATCAAGTTCTGGGAGAACTCTGGTGACTGTGCGCTTGATCTGCCCGGATGAGGTTTTGACTGTTCTTATCCTGACCTTTGGGATCACTGGGGTGCTGTCTGTGTTTGAGGAAGGGGAGCCTTTGCAGCTGTCCTCACTGGTGACACTAGAGGGGCTATCAGGCTGTTTTGGAAGTGGCTTCTTAGCCAACTCTAGACCTGACTTATGCTCTTGTAGTCTTTCTGTTGGTTTGGGATTTTTCATCTGGGCAGGTTCTTGCTGAGTTGCAGGAGAATTCAAAGTGTTGCAGTCTTCTGTAGTAGCCTTTTTGGCACTGAGTGCAGCTATGGCAGCAATACAAGAAGAAAGTTTTGAGGAGAATTTGGTTTTGACCTTTGGGATGCTGGATCCATCGAGTCCTGATGATTCTCTAGCATCTTGACACTCTTGAGTCTGAGGCTTAACAGCACTTCGGAGGTTTTCTCCACCTAGAAGTGACTGAGAATCGTCCTTGGATTTAGACCCTCTGGCAGTTACATTGTTGTTTTGATCAGGCTGTTCAGCTTTGTTTGCTTTTGGCTTGGAGGTGCTATCCACTAAGGATTTGTAATTTTGGTCCTCTGTTTTCAAAGCACAAGCTCCCGGCTTGTCCGTCAGGTCATCCACCTCAATCTTTTCATCATCATCAAACTCTTCTACACTGGAAATCGGGCTGAACTGATTAAAAGTGGAAGAAAGGCGATTAGCTTTAGGTCCTTGCTCCCTTGAGGGTTTCAGTCCATTCTTAGTGTAATGCGAAGCAGGTCCTGGAACATAACCATTATGAAGTCCATTGCCCACAGAACGTGTTTGGGAGTTGAAATGTCCATTCCTCCCTGTTCTGGATCCATCGCACTCAGTGGTGTCCTTGTTTCGTACGTTCTTCACAATGACACTAACCCCCCCATCATGTGCATTCGAGGAGTTGTGGGCCTCATCTTCACTGGCCATCACTGCACCACTGGGTTGCTTGGGATGTCCGTCCTGATCGTCTTGGTGGCCAGATTCAATGGCGACTTTGGGATCCACCATGTCGGGGATGTCAAAAGCCGCCAACAGGTCATCAAAGTCCGGCGTCTTCATATCTCCCATGTTCCTTTTTCTAATCAGTGGTCAGCTGTGCGGAAAAAAAAACATTTTAGAACTGGTAAGTAGTTATTCTCTTTTAAGTTTTTAACAAATGTGCCTGCAAATATATTTTAACTATTTCTTGACTTTTTCTTTCTTGGGCTTCATTTAATCAGGAAAAATGTTCCAATTTTATATTCCTGTATTCCTATATTCCTGTTTTATATTGTCATAGAAAATGTAAAGCATGACAAAAAAAACTACTTTGATGGATAGCAATTTTTAACAGAAAATTAATCTTGCTAAAGGCATTTTCTCCGCCAGGTCCACAGAATTTTTTTCTTTAGACTTTCTGCTTTGGAAAAGCTTATGTGAGCAATCAAATAACTTCTAAATGCAAGCTGTCTTTGTTTTTAAAGGAAGAAATCCAAGTGAACTCCAAGTGGTGTGGTTCAACAACAAGGTGAATGCACACAGTGGACCAAAAAGGAAGTGCTGAAAGCACTATCCACTTATCAGATAAAAAAAATTAAAGACGAGCTGTTTTTGGTGTTTTTAATGTGTTCTTGTGTAATATATCTTGTAATGGACAAATAATAAGAAAATCCAGGTTAAAATTGCATTTGTAAGTATTTCTTGATTCAAATATTTGTGAATCAGGAGCTGACGAAAAAAGGACATTTACAAAAAAAATGAATTAATCATAAATGAGATATTTCACATGGGTCGGTCCGAATGCATATGCCCCCGATGCCCACCCCCCCAGGCATCCCTCTCTCTTCTTCTCTTCTTTTCTTTTTCCTTTTCCAGACCAACAAAAGACTGTTACAGATATGAGTAAGATGAATAAAGTTTAGCATAAATTACAAAAGAGGTTTATTTAAATATACACCTAGTGTATCAAATGTTTCAAAACCCCTATTGTAACAGTAAAATCTGTCCAACACAAGAGGCTTTAAGCTCTCATCTGTCTGCTCAGCTGTTGGAAAGGACAAGTTTAAAATAAAAAATAAATAAATAAAAGAAAAAAAAATCATATTTGTGGCGTATGAGGGACTGTAAGCTAGCAGGAGAGAGAGTAAACAGCAAGCTCTTAGCAACAGAGAGGGGAATGGGGGATGGGCGTGCTCTGCTGCAACATTTTGCCCACAATTCAGAGGCAATTTTCTAATAAACTCCAGCTGCTCTGCAGAAACTATGTCCTAGCAAACGACAGGTCATTAGATTTTAGCTAAATACTGTATAATCATAATTAAAAGACCACTGGATACGCTTTTAGAGAAGATCAAAAAATGATCAGCATGGGACTTTAATAATGGCTCGTAGGATAAATGTACTTAAAAAACCATTAATGTCTTAATACATTTGGTGTGGTTTAAAGATAAAGGCATGTATCAGTGTGTAATAATCAGAGGCCTATTTTAATTTTTTTTAGTTATCAGAGGACTAGTTTAATTTTTTTAGTTAATTTTCTATGACTTGTTTTTTTTTTTTTTTTTAGTTCTCAAAACACTGGCAGGAAACGAGCAGCTGTTTTAACAGCAAGATGTTTCCAGGAAGTTTGGTCCACCCTCAAGAGCGCAGTGTGAAAATAAACAAAAATAAAGTACTGTTTTTCCCATTCAAGCTGATTCTGCTTTTCTATGGTGGTGTGTAAGTACTCAAAAAATGCAAGGCCTTTGTTGAACCTTTTTGCTATCCATTAACTTATTACTTTCACGACACCATAACATTTCTACATCTTTAAGGTCCTACTACCAACCTCTTTTGATCTATTTTAAAAGCATTCCCAGTGGTCTTTTATTGATTTTTATGCCGTTTTTAGCTAAAAGGAAGAAAAAAAAAGTTGTTTTCTAGGACACTGTTTCTGCAGACCAGTAGTGTAAATTCGCCTCTGAATTGCCTAGACTCATTTCCCATTATCCCTTTGTTTACAATCTTTCCTGCTAGCTTACAACCCCTCACAACCTCAAGTTAATATTACCAGTGCGACAAAAATGGCACTCGATATCAGAGCTATCCAGCTGTACAGTTTTGAGCCCGATTCCAGCTCAGCCCAGGAAAACAAAGATGTTCATAGATCTAGTTGTCTGCAAGTGGATCCATCAGAATGAAGCAGAGCAGGGGGCTTGTGGTCCGCTGGCTGTAGCACCTGTCACAACCACAGGCTTTTTCAAACATCAATCTTTTATCTGGTCCTTATTCCTTATTCAAAATAATTTGAAAAGATACTTGAAAAATACAAATTTATGATTAATTTTCTTTATACATGTCCTCCACCATCCAAACTGTTAAAGCACATTATGTAACCGCAACAATGATCGACTCAATCTACAGAAATAAAACTAATTAATCTATCACTGCATTTACATTCTCTGCTGATGATTTTATGATACATGTAACAATATTACATGAATATGAAAAGCAAACTAGTAGTTTATTTTCCTTTATATCAGTCAAGCATGCCTCATGCTTTTTATTTAAATATTTTACATTCAAGAATAGAAGAAATTACTTTTTTTTACTGTTGCTGCATTTAGCAGGTAATTGAGGTCTTGACTTACATAGTATGTTCTTTCAGTTTAGTCACATCTGTGTTGCTGCTCAGCCTCTATTTTTCCAAATGAACTAGTGCTCCTTCCTGGTTTAACTGCATGACAACCACCTCTGCCACATATAAAGCAGTATCAGTATATATTGAAACACAAAAGCTCCTAATTAATCCGGAGGACTGGTGTTTTATAATCATAAGATATTCATAATGGTAGAAGGAGACAGAATAGTTATGAAGGGGGGAGGGCAGGCAACAAATGCAGTGACGGTGGGGGGAAAAAAATGGCTGCTGAGCTGTGTGAAGCTGCAGCGAGAGGCCTGGTGGAAAGAACGACGGTCACAGCCATGACAGGCTGATGGAGGGGGGTAAATGAAGGTTTAATGCAGAAAAATATGACACTCACACAACACAGAAAGCCTCTGGACAACCACAGTTTGATGCACATGCACAGTTACCACCTGAAAGCTACACTTTGTGTTTAGGAGATGCGAATTTAAAGAAAAGTGTATGAAAAATAAAGATGGAGACATGCAAGCAATTCAGCAACTCCTCACCCTCTTGCTTCTTTCCCTCTCCAGCCTCTAGCAAAACCTTCTTTCTTTCCTTCCATCCTGCAACAGAGTCACAATGCTGCTAACCCACAATAGCCTTCCACCCCACCCTGCAAGAAAGAAAGAAAAAAAAAAAAAAGCTTCCCAACCGGGAAAAGGCCCAGAATATAGGGTCAAGTTACATCCAGGGATCTGGTGGTGGTGCTCCTGGTAAAAGCTGACTTTAGTCATTTTCTGTGCCACTTGCACAAGGATAAACAGTTCAAACAGAGATAAAACATGCTCCTTGTGTGTGTGTGTTTGTTTGTGTATGTTTATGTGTGTGAGGCAGACTAAGGAATTGTAGACTCCCAGACAGCCACATCCCTCCTGCCCTCGTTTCACCTCCTTGCTCCCCTCGCTAAAAGCGGAGCCTCAGAGCACCTCAGAGGCTATCTGGCTGTGGCGGCTACAGCCTGAGCCATGGAGGGCTGCAGTCTAGGCTATCGGTCGTATCCCTGCGGAGCACAGAGTCGGCATTGTTCCTGTCAGCCCTCAGTCTGCCTGAAACCGGTTTCAGCTGGTTCCGGTCATCCAGCATAAAGGCTTTTGCTGCAGCATGGCCACAGGAAGAAGCAGTGTTTCCCACTTCTCAGGAAGCACAGCTACATTTTTGCTGAAGCAGGAGCACATCGTCATTTAAGAAAATAACGATATTTTGTCACGGACGAGTGGGAGATTTGAAGGTATACCATAAAAATCTCGCTAAAAGGTAGATTAACATGAGTTTGATTGATTCTAGTAAGAAGAAAAAAAAGAAGAAGCATGAAAAGAATGTGCCATGAAACACAATTTAAACAAAATGACTTGAAATTGTTCTGGTGATGAGACCAAAAGTAACTAGTTTAGTGCAAAGTAAGGCTTAGTTTGATTCCTTGGCCTTTTTGTCAACCCCCTTGCACGTGTGCCTTTACCCCCTGTATGATTATAGCCTCCCCTATATGAAAACTTTTATGTGAACATTAAAGCTGTGACACAAACCAGGCATGCAAACACAAGGGACACAAGTCTGATCAAAGACAGACTATTTGTGCATTTCCTTCCCCAGATTACCCACATGCCACCTTGCCTCTACCTAAACCTCTACAGAGACACACATCAACAGAAACATGCACCCTCATGCATATAGAGAGATAAATATGGCATACCCTTGTCAGATTTTTCCATTCTGTGAGATAATCAGGGAGGGGGAAAAGGTCTTCCTTTCAAAGGCCTCAGCACCTGCCTTTAACAGCCCCAAACATCCCGGCCTCCATCTTCCTCCTCCCACCACCTCCCCCTTTTAGTCCCAGATTTTTTTTTTTCTAGTCCCAGTCCAGGCCTTGTTCTGTCCAGAAAGCCCTTCCGCCGTCACTATGGTCGTACATGAAGGGACGGATGGAGACAGGGGGCAGTGTTCAGCAGGCAAACCAGGCCTTTTGTTTGTGTCTTTGCAGCGGGGTGAGGGGACTCTCCACTCTGGCTCAGGAGCAGCAGCTGGTGCAGAGGAAGAGGAGAGAAAGGGAGGGAGACGAAGACAGGGGAGGTGGGGGAGATAGGGAGCACATGAAGGAAGAGGAAATAGACAAGAGTGATATGGGATTAAAGCTGTATTCTTTTCTGTTTAGGATGTAGGTGTGGCAAACTTTGGAAACCCAATTCCAGAATTTTCAGGGGCAACAACACTGCATGGATTTGCTGCCAACACCATATCCTTGAAATACCTGAGAAACCTGACATAAGCAGGAGAAATATGAGGATTTTCTGCAGTTGCTAAATGCTCTGCAGCTAAATGTTCTGCTTTCTTTGTCACACAAAAAATAACTAAACAGTGCTAACCCATACCCAGTACTTTGTAGTAGAGTATGCAAATGTAAAACTGGCAGACAAAATCGAATATTTTATAACCTACCTGGAAAACTGCAGACAGCCTGACTCTGTAATGCCTGCTACCAGTCCTTGATTCATCTTGGAGACCTATGAAGGAAACCAGCAATGCTGCAGGAAAGGCTAAGTCTGCATCATCATGCACAGAACCACATCAGGTTAACCCATCAAAGCTCTAAAAAGCATTTTATTCACTTCACGGGCTGTTTTGATTGAGTATATATGCTTATATGACAAAAGGCCCCTTTGCGGCGCCTCCTGTCTCCCTGCACTCTGACAGATTCAGTGCAGGAGAGGAAGCTGAGGTTGCTCCCCACCCCTTCCAGAGTCACATGACGTCACGCTGCCTCCATTCATGTTGGGTATAAGAGGGTTTCAGTGAAGCATTTCCACTCAAAGATATGAGATGGAAGCAACCGGGGAGGATGCAGACAAGGGGTATTCATTAAGAGAAACATTTAAAGTAAAGCTCAGCATCACAATAGATTTATTTTCGTGAAAATTTCTAAAAATGTTTATGCTCTCTCTTGGGCGTCCTCCTCTAATGAGAAGGAGGTGATGGAGGACAGCCATTTGAAGTTTTGTTTTGCAACATAACTTTGTATATAATACTATTTATAATTTAGCTGACAAAGCCTCCATATAGCTCAGGTCAGAAGGGAGATGAAGGGGGACTGAGTCATAAAGGAGCTCCAACAAACAATTGAACTCCTCTGTTCATATCGTTGTCTAGATAATGAACATTTAATGTCTTCAATCTTTAAAAGGCATGATTAAAGTGCAAAGTAGAGTAGTAAATATATAGAAGTAGAAACACGTTTTTTTTTCCTGTTCCAAAGTATTTCTTGTTTTGGAGATTAAGGTAAGCTTCTACTTTTATTAAAAGAAAAACCAATTAATGAAATGTAGTAGACTGCACACACAGCAGCACTATGCCTGTATTTTTCTTTGTGTCGCCACAGCCCTCAGTTTTACCCTCAGGTCCATTGGGAGCCCCAAATCTTCAGATTAACCCCTTCAGTGTCACCGCTGCCTTGGAGGATGATCAAAAGCATGATCAAAAAAAGCATGCCATTTTATAACATCAGAGATGTATACTTGACATTTTACTGGCAATCAATGTGTATTTTTGGTGGTTAAATAATGCAAAATATCATATTCCATATTGTTGCATTGCAGTTTAGAATTGTGCAAGGAAATACATCTCTCTAATTCAAGCTGATTTTTTTTTTTAAGGGTGGAAAAAGATGTGTAGATGAATAGAGTTTTATTTACATTTCTTTTACCCAGTTAGTGCATTAGAAACCTTTGTACCTGCCTAAACCAATCCTACTACATCTACACAATAATAATCCCATTATATTTGATGCCTTTAAGGACTTCAAGGACAGGAGAACTGCCAGGTAATTTCACAGTCAAGCAGTGACGAACATCAAAGACGTAATGATGCCAATCTGTCTGTTTAATATGCTTTCAGTGCTGAAAGGTCTGCCTTAATTGTCTTTTTTTCTCCTTTTTCAACGTTAATGTTTTGACACAAACCATCAGAGCACTTATTTCATCATGTGACATTAAAGAGAATGAAAGGACATTATTATCACACTTGTAAAAGTGTACAGCAATTTTGTTCTGTCAGTTTTTGCTCATGAAATCACTCAAACTCAGTGAAGAAAATGTGTCATATTAGCTATTTTAGTGGGACACTAATATTTTATAAATTAAAAATAATGTATTAAAATATTGTATTAAAATAGGATATTATAATAAAAGAGCAATTCTTAGAGATCAAATATTCTCATTTTATTTGAAATAGTTATGCTCCAAGACCACATTACACTAGGATTCTGCCTAACTTCACTCCACAGCGCCATCTGCTGTTTTTTGTTCCAGCACTGAATGCAGTCATAAAATTGCACTTGAAGGTTGATTTTGAAGACATTTTATGGAATGTTAAACTTATTATTGTGATGAGTATCAGCTCTCCAAATGTGACTCATTTGTCTAAGGCTTATGTCTACGACTGTAAGTTCCTTTTCACATAAAACAGCGGATGACGCAGTTTTTCAACCCAAGCTGATTCGGAATGAGTGTGCAGCCTAAAAACAATGGGCGGTACTCTGAACTGGTGATGAAGACATCCGCTGTCACAGTCAGAAAGGTAACTCGTGAGCCCATTTATGGAGTGTGATTCTTTTCCTGCGCCTTTCCAAACCCCTCACAAAAGGTTAAAAAAAAGCCAAATCAAACACAACAAATGATCTTTTTATCAATGATCAAAGCCCATTAAACTTTGAGGTGCATTAACAAACATTTCCACTGAAATTCTTGGATTTCTCTTTTCTTTTTTTGCCTCTAAGATGTTTTTCTTGTAGTTTACAATAATAGCAAATGTACAACTATTTCAGACAACTTTAGGGCATGTGTCTTACCTGCCCTTTGAACATATGTGACTCATCCTGTTCTGTTAAGGTCATCCTTGAATCAGGATGTGATATGTTTTGAGCCATATATACTCTAATGTCCTGCAGGGATGGGTGCGAGGTTGTGACCTTACAAAACCCAGAAGAAACCTTCAACCTTTTCAGCATAAAATGTTACTTCCCTCTGTGCACTCTCTGTCTGTTTTCTTTGTCCATTTGTCTGGACGTCACCACTGTCATGATGAGACGGCTCAATCAAAGAGGGGAAGTTGACAGTTTCATGCATGGCAGCCTTACTGACTGCTCAGTACGTACTGTTGACCTTCCCACTGGTTCAAATACTCCATAATGAACTGTTCATATTGTAAAAAATGCTTTACTGGTTTATGCAAGGCTAATATGTTGTATTCAAAAGAAAGTGATAGGAAAAACATTGCAGTTCATTATGGATAAAATAGAATAACAAAAAAAATAGATTTTGAAGAGCAATGGCTGGTATATAAGGGAAATTTAAAAAAAAAGACAGAAGAAATGTATGGATTTAATTGTGAAAAACATATAAATATCTGTTAAAAAATAGCAATGTGAAGAAAAAAACTAAAGAAATTGATGCACATGAACAAAAACCATAAACGCATATTGTTTTGCTTTTGTAAAAATGGGTTCCCAGAGGTCTTGATTTATGATTATGTGGTTGTCAGCCAAAATTAAAAAAAAACTGTGTCGTTTTCTAGGACGTCGTTTCCGCAGAGCAGCAGTTGCTCATTAGAAATTCAACTTTGAGTTGTGAGCGAGACTATTGGCAGGGAGAGACACCGAGCTCTACGTGCTCTCCAGGGGTACACCCCCTCACACCCCTCACAGCCCCCAAAAAAAGGCCAAGAAATATTGGAGCCATCCAGCTGTACAGTTTGGAGCCAGATGTCAGCTTAGACGAGGAGAAAAAAAGATGGACATGGATCTATTTGTCTTCAAGTGGATGAATCAGAATGGAGTGGCGAAGGGAGCGGCCTGCACAATGTACTTTCTACATGACACATGAACTGAAATACAATCTTTTTCAAATGGTATTCTTACTCTGATCTTTATTCATAAGGAT
This sequence comes from Oryzias latipes, assembly GCF_053564925.1. NCBI lineage: Eukaryota > Metazoa > Chordata > Actinopteri > Beloniformes > Adrianichthyidae > Oryzias > Oryzias latipes. The sequence goes on along the minus strand of NC_136248.1, from coordinate 23,069,836 downwards.
TTAAATTAAGAAAATACTCAAAAAGGCAACTTAAAGCTTAAATTTCCTTAATACATGCTCTCTGTCATGAGAAAAATGTTAAAAACAAAAAACACAGTTTTCATCACAACGGATCTTCAAGGACTTTTAAAACATTTTAAAATAACAAACTGGATAAATTTAGGATGATAAATTGAGATAAATTGTTGAAAAATAAAGCTTATGGAATTCCAATGACTTCATCTGCATTTCTTTCAAAGAGAAACACATATATGCATTTACCTTTGACCCTAAACAAATATAGCATAAGAAATAAATCAATCAATATAGAGAAGACTCACTTCATTTTTAAAGTCAAAGCAGAAACCACATGTTGATCAAAAACTAAAACACAAGTTCAAAGCAACTGATGTCTCTGAAAAACCATAGTTTTTTGTCTTTTTCTATTTTTTTTATAAAAGTTGTTTAATCATTCAGATGGGGACACTGCTGTCAGAACTTAAGTCTAAGAGTCACTTGCAGCACAGCAATCAAATCAAATCATTCACCCAGCGTAAAAGGAGGTGAAAAAAAAGAAGTCTCTGCTTTGTGTGTGAGCTGACCTTTTAAAGGCTTGAGGTTGATGTTAGGTCACAGTCATGGTCTGAAGGAGTCAGAACTTAAGTAAAAGGAGAGTGGAGATTAATCAACGATAATTGTATGAAAGTCAGTCTTTTTAATCAGTTCAGTTATTAGATCAATCATAGACTTATAATGAAGTTAACTGGTATTTAGTCCTCATAGGTGGTTATAGGTCTGTCTTTTTCAAAATTCATCAAGGCAGATCAATAACACCACACTTTATACACAGCTGCAACATTTTATTTGGGCTGAAAAAGTCTATTCTACTTTTTTTCTTTGTAGAATATTATTTGTGGCAGAACCAAGTATGATATTGAAAATTTACCACAAAAAATCTGTCAGCAAGTTATGAGATTTTTTCTCATATTAGAATGCCACAGCTATTATTTTTTAAACTCTCTTTTTTTTTTACTTTTACATACAGCCAATTTATATTAAAAAGTAAAGTTTATCTCAACCTTTTCAGACCAGACATTGGTAAAAAAGAAAAAAAAGGGCAGCGATTTAGATAATAGCTTTAAAGGTTACGCATAACATCTCTGCATGTCTCTTCAGGATTTCTCAGCTGGAAAACAACGTTGGTATTTATGTGAACAGAAGTTTCCATTTGCTTCTGTTTTTGTTTTTTGCAATCTAACTTATAAAGCCACGTAAACAGACTCTGTCATTTCCTCCGCAGACAGTCCTCCTGGCCAGCGTCTCTTCCTGAGGAGCGGCAGACGCACTCCACGTCCATCAGCGCGCGCAGTGACGCGGACACCTCCTGCAGTCACCCTGAAATATCAGCCATTAATTGCAGACTTGAAGTGATCATTTGTCATCACCACTTTCCACATTTTGGACCTTTAAAAAGGGATCCTGCTGACGTGCAGCTGGATCAGGAGGGGCAGGAAGCGTAACTTAGAGTCAGCACCTGGCTGGACGCTCCGTTCCAATCTGCGTGAAATCGAGATGTTTTAGAGTCAAACCGAGCTTTTTGATTCAACTTTCTACTTTTCCATTTATAATGGGTGGAGAATGCATATGTTGTACGTGGATTTGCAGACCTCTGTGGACACTTTTTATTCTTTTGGCTGCAACACCTTGTTTCCTGCACTGCTCTGAGAACCCTGCAGCAGTTGGTGGGAAAATGTATCCGAGAGGTAATCATTGGGCTGTTGGTAAGAAGATAATTTAATCAAAAATATTCTTACAATAATCTATTTATGTTTTGGTAGAGGAAATGTATTTTCTCATTTCACTTTTTTCTATTTTTTTATCTCAGATAAAATCATTTTTGTGTGACATTCTATGAAAACGTGTAGATAAATGCAGCAAAAATTCGATTAAAGCAGCTTTATGGAAGGAAAGCTGTTTGCGTAATGGTACTGATAATTTCCGAAACTTCTGTCCATTAAAAAAAAAAGCTATTAATTTCCCTTAAGTGCGAGAATGTTTACTTTTCCCCTCTTCTTAGGTCATTTAATGGGAAAGAAAAGCATCATGAGCCTGCCTGATGTGCAGTCCAAAGTGGTCAGGATCTCGAACCGGCTTGATGGAGCCCTGGATGCTGGGAATAGTGCAGAACAGACGACGCCTGAGAGGCTGCATCAGCTGCAGAGCAGCATAAGAGAGGAATTGGGGATCAAGTACCCCAGAGAGGTCAGACTGAAGATTGACCCTATTACACGTATCGTCCAATCCTTCAAAAATATGGTAACTATGGTAACATATTTCGATTCATTCATATTTTGTAAAACAGATGACAGACCTGTTTCTTCTGGCTTTGAAGCTCCGGGACCACGACTCCTCCTGAAGGGAAGAACAATGAAATTCAAGAGCGGCCATCAGTTGTAGTAACCCATGGGGTTTCTGCTAAATGTAGGTCTGCTGTAAATGAGAAAATCTGACATGACTGTGCTAATGACTAAAGTAAAATAAAGTTAAAGTTGTGATAAATGCATTGTGAAGAATAAATCAGAGTTTATTCTTCATATAAAGATCTTACTTGCAATAGGGGCAATGGATGGCCCTTTGAGGATTTGTACTTCAATGTTGAAGCCTGGTTCTAGTCAACAGTGCAGTACCCACATGTCACCACTGGATGGCAGACAACAACAATTTTATGACTTCTTGCATTTACTGACTTTATGTCATATTTTAAGATTTTGTTTTTAATGTTTGATCAAAAGGTTCACACACAAACATTAATACACTGAAGTAATTCATTTTTGGTTTGAATGGTTAACCATTTTTGTCTTTATCTCCTACGAGACGATGGCAAACAATAGAAAAATCCTAATTGAAACAGCTTGGCTGAACACAAACTTTCTCTAAAAGTGAAAGGAAGATTTTTCACTCTACTTCACTTTACTCATTCCTCACGGATGATTGGTGCACAATAGAAGAGCAAGCCACTTTCGCCCCCATTACCAATCTAATCCCGGGAGCGAATAGGATACAGTTTACAGGAGTTAATGAGGAGGAAATAAGTGGGTTGAGAGACCCTTTTAGTAAAACTGAGAGAGGAAGTCTACAAGTTTAAACCACTTTAGAATAATAAGCCCACCACATTTAAAAGGGCTACTTTAAATTAAACGATTAAACCCAATTTCTTTTGTTGATATTCTTTATTTTTTAACGTGACAAGGAAAAATATATAGATATTGATCAAAAACTTCCAGAATACTTAGTCAAAATCTTTAGTTTAATTTTTAGTTACACTTTTTTTTTTGAAAAAATAGATTCTGTCGTAAATATAAGTAAATCTCAAATGACCCACTGTGGTTTTCAGTTTATTTGCTTCCCATAGTGCAGTTTTTTCTAAAGTAAACAAAATTTTCTTTTAATTTCTACAAGAATAAAAGGTGAAGAAATTAAGCAAAAGGAGATCTCTTTCTCTAGTATGAATAGAAAGAAACATATCTATAACATATAACACAGTTTGGAGACAGGGCAAAGTGAATAAAAAACAACAACTTTACAGTAAAACAATGCACAGAGATGATACAGTAAAAGAAAAATACAATGGAAAGTTCAGTCCTGGTTATATGTATAGTTCCTGCTGCCTCTGCAGGAGTTTTCTTCCAGTTTTGGGTAAAGAAATCAAGAGTCCTGACAACATTTCCTCTCAATAATCCAATCTCCAGGAACACAAAGTTATTTTATTGGAAAATGTTCCATTCTGGGCGTCTCAGGAGATTTTGAGGCTCCTCTCGGCGTCACCACGTTTTCCCAAAGGACTGAATGTGTTCCTTGGCCTTCATCCTCAGTGAAGCAATACTAGAGTTCCGCGGGTCTGATGAGCACTGGTATGCTGGGGGTGGGGGACACATGGAGCTTATGTGGGGCAGGTGAGGGCTGTGTCCCAAGCTAGGGGAGTTGAATAAGGAGGTCGGCAAGGAAGAAGGCATCGAAGGCGGAGGCGGAGTGTAAGCTCCCGGGAGGCCCTGCGAGCTGCTGATGAAGCCCGGCAGAGACTGCAGGGAGGCGGAGGTGGTGATCGGGCCAGAAAGCCAGGGGTCCAGCTGCAGCCCGGAGCCGGTGGGGGAGCGGCTGAAGGAGAGCAAAGATGAGGGAGTGTCCTGCAGCTTGATGGAGCTCACTTCAAGCTTCTCCTGGCGTCGCCACTTTGCCCGCCGATTTTGAAACCAAACCTATAATGGAATAGAAGAAAAAAATAATGATGGTTTAAAAAAATTAATTTAGTTTACTTTTAAAAGCGTCTTTGAGACTCAAAGCCTTTTTATTGACAGTCTCATATGACAAATATAACGCTACATGACGTTAAATTCTTTTACATATGAAGAGTGAAATAAAAGCTATTAAAAATATACAATTTACAAGGAATTTAAACATATATCTTTTAGAGCACACAGTTAAAAAACAGATCAAATGTAACTGAAACATTTGGCAACTTTTCTGTTTGGCAAAATTAGAACCGAAATCCAAATTTTTTGCTTTCACTCTTTAAATTTAATAAAAGCCTATTTAAGCAAATCCGTGGTAACTTTTTTTTTAAGTAGGCCTTTCTTAAAACAAACATATTATTTTATTTTCAAACTGCTTGTATGAAGGCAAGGTTTGGCCCCTTCCATTTTATTTTAAACTATTTTTTAAACCAGGGGCTGACCACAATGAGAACAATAACACCATTTTTTGTTTGTGAAAAAATGATTTCATAAGACAAGAGACTTGTCTTGGTTGAAGTGCATCAGATGTGGTGCTCAGTAAAGAAACAAGAGATTTTTAAAATTCAAATCTGTCAGCAAAATAGATTGTGAGCTTGTTATTTTTTTATGATTTTTTTGTAAAAATAAAAGCAAAATGTTCAAATACACTGAAGCTGCTAATTCAAGTATCTTAAATATTTGAGTAACAATAAGAATTTAAAGAATTGCAATTTTTGGGCTTGAAAAACAATTTGATCAGACTTAAAAATAGTTAATATAAATATATATCTATGTCAGTTTTGTATTTTCAAGTAGAAATTAAAGTTTATTTGGTTCTTAAAACTTCACATTTTGACTACTCTTAAACAATTGAACCACACAGGGCTGCGCTGAAGCAACATGCTTCCAAAAAAACAATAAACAAGATTAAAGATCAAAACATAAAATTGTCAGAAACATTTGTTCTTTTTCTTTATTCTTTCAGAGGAATGTGGTATTCCAAATAAGATCAGGGGTGCAAAAGTGGCCCCATGCAGGTTCAATGGAGATGGGACCCCTGCTTTAGAGCTTTTTCAAGACTGTTTTAGTTGAAAGAGGTTCGTTTAACGTGTTCAAAACTAATTTTTTTTAGGTTACATTGGAATAAATACAAATAATGTGTGGAAGCAAAAGTTTATATATGAGTAATCTGAAGGAGCAGAGGTCCTTCCAGCCGGAACAGGTGAGCACTCACCTGCACGCGGACCTCCGGCAGGTTGACCTTCAGGGCCAGCTCCTCTCTGCTGTACACGTCCGGATAGTGGGATTTCTCAAAGGCCCGCTCCAGTTCGTGGAGCTGGTATGTGGTAAAGGTGGTTCGGTTCCGGCGGTGTTTCTTCTTCTGGGTTTCATCGTCGGAGAGTTTCCCGTCTCTGTCCGGTGAGTCCGGCGCTGTGAGGAGAGCAGAGCGCGCAAAGAACCAGGCAGGGGACAACAGAAATATGAGTGATTGTCGAAATTTCTTCAAATGTGATTTTGTGTTATTTAATGGGCTGATTTGAGTAAAAGTAAATAGAACATAAAACCCCTTAAACTTGTCCTGACTCACCGCAGCTGTCAGGGAAAGGCGCTTTCTTGGTTTGCATCACAGCAACAGCCCCGCTGCGCTCTGCGTCTTTTTCCGTCAGATTGTAGGAGGCGGACTTGTGGAAGATAGTGTCCTCTTTAAACCCCAGAATGGCCTCGATGCTGTGGACGGTGGCCGGGTTGCTCCCCGGACTCTGGACGGGGCGTGCGGGGGGAGACGTGCGCTCATCCGCCATCAGAACCTGTGAAGCTGATCCCAGGAGCCACATTTGTCTAAAAAGGAACTTAAAAATTAAACAAGCTTGTGAAAACCCAAGTTTCAAAACTTTATCTGGTCTATGTTGCGTCCTATCCAAGTGGATGCTGGAGGAAAGTTGCGCAAAAGATGCGCATCAGGGGTAGAGCATCTCCAGTCGTGTTTTAAAGACCCCCCCTGGGCATGTGGCAACCCCCTGGTCCACGTCAGAGAAGGGACGTCCTGTTGGATTTGCTCCTCTCCTGCCGGGCTTTAAGGGGTAACCGTGGGCGCATGCCCCACAGCTCCTCCCCAAGTGCACCATGCAGGCTCTAAACCGACTTACATAAATCTTAAAACCATCTTTTCCATTCCTCCAGATGTCATGCATGTCAGTATGGGAAAAAGAGGGCGATTAGGCGCACAGATTAAGGTGCAACAAATCATAATTACAAGATTTCTGAAGAGGACAGGATTGCAAGATGAAAGCTTAATATTCAATCAAATCGTCAAGATATTGGCTGCCAAAAAGAAGCATCCCATAATTTTATAAATACAATCAATAACATTCTGAATAAATTTACCAATAATATAAAACAAACAAGCTATTATTCCTGACCCCCCCCCCCCCCCCCTAAAAAACACAACACAACACATTGGTGTTGCGTCAAATGGGTTGACAAAGCACAAACAATAACAATTTGAGGCAAAAGACACTTAACAGAAAACAAAGATTGACAGCAGTGTGGTAATCCTGCTTAAGGGGATTACATTATTTTACTCAAAAGAGTTAAAACCCCTTAAACTATTTAGCCTTTCCTAATTAAAGAAGATGACCTTTGTTTGCCTAATGAGGGGAGCGGGGGTACTCAGAGAAAAAGACCTGCTGAAAAATTAAAGAAAGTGAAGGAAAGTGCACACTTTTTTTTAGTTTGACACATCAGTGCTTTATGAGAAACACTTTTTATGTTCGGACTGTTATACTCATACTCTGAACTTAATTGGCTCAATGCTGAGTTCTGGTTCACTACTATACAGCTGACACATGATACCAGTATACTCACAAAGATAACACAAGATTTGTTTTTTTCAACTTTTAGCTGGATTTTCATTAGATATATCCTTCATCATCAGAAAGACGTGTTCATTTATGTAACTACACACACATACATTTCAACACTTGCATGTCAGTACTACACTTTTTTTTGTTTACAGATATTATTTTTGAGCTTAATAAGGGGTGGGTCGAAGGAAAACAATTACTTTTTCCTTTACTTCTTCAGGACTTTTTCTCTGATCTGATCTGTGGCTGACTTTTGATAACCCTTTAAAATTTGTCTTTTTCTTTTACACAAAATCACTCAATTTTTGGATTTAAACAAAATCTAACTTAACGTGTCTCCGTCATTTTATATTCACGGCATGATTTGATTTGTTTTTACGATTCATTAGTTATGTATCAATGAAAGGGAAGAAGAGCATCAGAGAAACTGAGACAAACATCATCAAAGTTGTGTTACAACTGATTTGAACCCATATCAGTGTAACAGAAGAACATCAGAAATGTGTTCTGTGGTCCACTTGGTCTGCAGTGTATCCCACATAGTGTACTTTTAATTTACTACTTTAATTCTCGTAATTTTACTTTCGTTTTTTTTTTTTTTTTTGATGGCCCTAAAACTCTGTCTTAGGGTTGTTATGGATTAAAAGTTTTATTATTTTTTTTAAATTTCTTTCAGAAAAATCATCTTAAAAACAAGTTAAAGATCAGTTAAAAGATCAAGTTAAAAAACAGTTTTTCTGTTTGTTTGTTTGTGTATGCATCAGGATTGATAGTCGTCACTGCAGTTGACTAGTATGAATCATTATCAAAAAAAGAAGTTTAATTCTCCCCCCCATGACTGGATCCAAATATTATACTAATGACAGAATACACTCAAAAAACGTTCACTTTGAATGAACATAAAAAAATTATGGAAAGGATTTCCACATGATTAGATTGCGTTACTTTAACAAAAATGAATCATGTTGGTCCTACTTAATGTATTTAGGTTGGCTCAACTTAATATATTTAGGTTGGGTCAACTTAATGTATTTAGGTTCAATCTAATAAATTTAAGTTGATTCAATTTAAATAGAGCAGTTGCACCCAACTTTAAATTGATATTGTTGCTCACTCTAAAAAGAAAAAAGTTGATCCAATTTAATTGAATCACTTCAATTGGTCACACATAAGAAAATTAAGTTTATTTAACTTAAATTTCTATTTTTTTCTTTAATTTTATTTACACATCTGTAATTGGTACGTTGTTCCAATGTTACAACCAATGGGTCTTTTAATTTTCACATCAAAGACATGAATTACCCAGCAAAGTCCCACATCACAAGACAGGAGCTCAATTACCACGAACTCTGTGTTAAGTATTGGAACATTAGCAGTTTGCCACACAAGGGGGTTGGTCATCATCCTCTACCAAACTTTAACTCATGGTGCAAAAAAAAAATAAACATAACAGTTTAAATCACTAGTTAAAACAGAGTAAAACAGCTAGACAATAAAACCCAGGGACAAAAACTCACACTTAAACCCCAATCTGCCCAGATAGACAAAGAAAATGGTATCCCACAATTCCTTGCGATTACTAATGCATCCAATTTAATGGTATCATGTTGGATCAACATGATTGAAATTAGTAACTTTTAAATGGATTATTTTTATGTACAATCGACATCATTCATTCACGTAAGATTTACAAACATAACATTTTCTGGTTGAAATGACAAGTTACTTTTTCGTTAACTTAATTGGCTGGTAATTTCCTTTTTTTGAGTGTAATTTGATCAAAAATGCAGATTTTTTTGCGGTTGTTGTTTTACATTATAAAATATGAGGATGAGATTTTCTGCTTTCAAATACCTGTTTGATTGAGTTTTAACCTTACTATTGAACTTGAATGTTTTTACGGAGCATTCTCCCAACATTTGAACCTTTTTAAAACAAACAGGTGTTGTTAGGGGTTTTATGAGTTGGTTAAACTAGGGGGCATGCTGTCACTCAGTCAGTACCTGTGTCTATCTTGGAGATTGGTCTTTCTCTCCACATCAGAGGTCTTTAGGATTTTCACTTAAATCTTCACTTAAAACCCACTTCTATTCACTGGCTTCCAAACTTAGTGCAGCTTGATATCTATCCTTGTGAAAAATTGTTTATTATTATCATCTCTTTTTTTTTAATTGTTGCCATATAAAGTGGACATGCAGTTACTTGTTTTAGCCACATGTTGACAGCATCAAATGTTGAAAACTTTCTGGGGTGACTCTGAGGAAAACTCATGTAAATTATGAGGATTTCTCCCACTTGGCTCCTCAATTTTCTTAAAAAAGGCAAAGAAATTATTCTGTCTGCAGAGTGATGAACAGCAGAGGAAGGCAGCACTGATGAAATCAGCAGGGTCTTGGATCAAAGGTTAATGCGAAATTTGGCTCATAACCCCACTATACCTCCCAATTATGTTTGGATAGTTCCCAATTTATTTAAGATCTATTTATTTTTCCCTCTGTTATGCTGGATTTGTTTATAAAAGGGATTATTTAGCTGCCGGATTGAAATATTCACAGCCCAATATGTATGTCTTTGTAAACTAGAGCTATATACATCTTTATAAACACCTTTTTTTTAGTCAATATACAACTTTATTTAAATATTAGAGTCATTTTGTCAGCATTGTATTCCTTCAAGCACTTCACAAATGGTTATGTACATTTTAGTCATCGTTCTGCTTTCTATAGAGTTTGTGCAAAATTGCAAACACCTTAGCAAATATTACAGGTACTAAAGATGCAGTGAAGATGTCAAAACTTGAAATGATCACCAGCTTTTGTCAACATCACATCAGAGAAACTAAATATCATGATCCAAACACCACATACAGATTAGAAAAAAAAGAAACAAACATCTAGATGAACAGATAAAATAAAAGGTAAATAAAAATACTTAGATAGGATTGAGTTTTTATCAGAATGTCTCTGTATTTTATTTTTTAATAATTTGATTCAAATTCAAACTTTAATAATAAAATCACTCATCATGTGAAAAAAGAAACGAGTGTTTTCTCACACAAAGATGGGGTTAAGCATTGACATTTAGAATGTAAATAACTATATTTTTAAAGTTATTTTCAATACGTAATGATTTGACAAATGTTTATACCATATAAGGAAAATGTGTCAATGAGTAAGCTCTTTACAGACTTTTTTATACAGTTTATCTGTACATATGTCCAGAAACAGGTGAAATTATGACATATAAACAAATATTTTCATGGTCATTTTGTTTCCCCTCTTCCCCACAAGCTACACCCCTCAGCTATTGTTCACATGACGGAGCACTTCTCTTCTGCTTTGCTTTTCAGCTCGGTGACGGTGGCCGAGGCCTTCTCTTTCAGCTGATCCATGTCCATATTCTGCAAGTTTTGAATCTGGCCCATGAGGGAGTCCTTGCCCTCCTCCTCTGTGGCATCTTCGTCCACCATCTTCAGAAGCTCCTCTGGAACGTCCACGTCGTCCCCGGCCATCTCAATCATGTTCTCGTCCTGCTCGCTCTACATCAGGGGAAAAGAAGGTGGAATCATGAGAAACCACTAGTAAACTCGCCGGAGGCATTTTGAAACCCACACTTCAGAATTATTCCGTTTTTTTTTATTTTTTAGACCACTTCTCATCTTTTTGTTCCAATGAAATCTAATCTAAAGATCATTTTGTTGACCTGTGTCTAAAAACAAGTCTGAAAAATATTTTTTTCATCCTGCGAACAATAGATTAAACTCGGCATAGAGACATTCCGGTAAGCTTTCATTGTGTTGCATCACTTGTGTGTTTGTCTTGCAGGATTTAACAAAAGGTAATTGACAGGATAAGCTCGTAGCCTTACTGCTTAGCTTTCTTTGCTGACTTCTAATATGACAAATCAAAGGCTGAGAGTAAACACATTAAACAATCAGATTATTTTCTGATACATTATATTTATTTATTCATTTATTTATTTAAGAATAAAGTTTGAGTCAAGTTTAATTCTGGATTAGAAGCAAAAAATGATCCAAACAAGGAGTCAAACTAAGATCACTGAATTATTTGATATATTCTTGCTTTCTGAAATGACTACATTTAAAAATGTGCTTAAAATATCCAACCACTTCGTATCTTCATTAGCGGTTCATTAAGTTCTATGCTGTAACTACTTTAAACTTCAATCTGTGGGATTATCTTGGACACGGTTTAGCCTTTGCAGTAAGAGCGGAAACAATTGTCTAAATTTATCTCCCATAGAGATCCTAGTTCTGGTTCACACTTTCTCTAGGAAAATTCCACTTTTTTTTAAATTTACAGTTCTTAAAATGCACTTTTAAAAATAAACTGTTATATTCACAAATGTAAAGATTAACCACATAAATCCGATTTAAATAAAATGTGTAAATATTTACTTAGATTAATGTAAAATGTGACAGACTAAATCAAAGAAAAACTCATTTTTTTTTACAAAAACAAATAACCGACCATCTTCTTAGTGATTTTGTCAACATTTTTTTCAGATCAAAAACATAAATACTCCAATATATTTTTGATTTTACAGTAATTAGCTTAGAAAATGTCATACCTTTTGTGCTCCTTCCATTATAATAAATGTTCCGTCAAAAGTCCTATAAGACCCTATGCTTTTTCAGTTTCAATCAAACAAATCAAATCAAATCAAATCTTGGTGATTCTTGCAGTGGCCTGTCCCTGCCTGGTTTTCTTCCGTGATCCTGGAACACCTGTTCTGTGGCATTTGGCTTCCCAAGCTTCAAGGTGTAATGTGGGACGTCCAGGCTGACGTCTCCTGAACCCTGAGTGAATGTCACTCTAGCTAATCTTCAGCATGTCACCCGCTGTTCTTCAAGCTGCAGCTGCCAAGTGCTGCTGCTGTTGGAGAAGATGAAGAGCTACAGATACTTCTGCTCCGCTCCTGAATTCTGCTTCTGCTGCCACAAGAGGCTAAAACCATAAAATGGAACATTTGATTTTTATCAGTCCTTTCTACGTTTGATGTTATTTTTTTTGCTAGTATAATTAAAGACAGCATTTCAAAAACTGATATAACAGTTACATATATTTACCTCAAAGCAGACATAAAATAACCGTCCAAACAGAAAGGTGGATTTTGCTCAAGAAACTTCTAAGTTTTTTTTGCAAACATCTCCAATATGTGTGTTTTTTTTTGTTTGCTTTTTTTTTTCAAATTAAGACTTGAAAATTTTGAAAATTCTCATTAATCTTTAAATCAAGAAAATAAACTTGCAAGGAAAAAGAAAAACAGAAAAATCATCAATAAATTTATTGCACAATTTGTCAAATACAACAGTTTCTTTATGCAGTTTTTCAGGTTCATAATGTAATTTTTGGAATAATAAAGTGACAATTCACGGCTAAAGTTGCAACAAATCGACATACCCTTAGCAAAATGTAGTTTATTTACCCTAAAAGTATACTTAGTCAATACTAAAAGTGAGGCAGTATTCTTCAAGTTTAATTATGTATATATAGTAAACTTAACACTTTCCAATTTAGTCTAAAGAAGTATTCAGTTAGTATACTTACTACTCTACATGTACGGTCTGTGGTATACTTATACTCAAGTATACTTAATAAAATAAACTTCAAATGTACTACTTTTTGCAAATGGTAGGGGTGTTAATTTCTTTTTAAAAGCTGCTTAAGATCACTAAAATGTTCTATTTATAATTTATCAATGCATTTGATTGAAGAAGCCTAAAAATGAGTACATTTAATGCTTTGCACCATAGCTAACTTTCTGTTTTCCCAGATTTCTAAAAACTGTACCTTAATACAGGCTGTTTTATATGTGTGGGCATCCATGCAAACGGTTAAATTACAAACCTATCTATAAAACATTTGTTATAGATTTTTTATAGCATGGAAAACACACAAAAATGAGAGGTTCTCTGGAGTTTACCTTTGGCAGCCTGTATTTGTCCCTCAGACACACCCTGAGAGTTGCCCTTTCAGCCTTCTTGTGCAAGAAATCTGCATCTCTTTCCATCCTGTACAAGAAAAGGTAAATATAAGCAGCAGTCAAAGAGATTTAACTCTGAACTAAGAGATGTTCTGACATTTTAGATCAATACATTTCCATTAGTGACATACTTCCTTATAGTTTGGTCAATATTGGTTACTCACTTCTCTCTGACAGCTTTCTAGCAACAGTTGGCAAAACATAAGGCCTATCTATCTATCTATCTATCTATCTATCTATCTATCTATCTATCTATCTATCTATCTATCTATCTATCTATCTATCTATCTATCTATCTATCTATCTATCTATCTATCTATCTATCTATCTATCTATCTATCTATCTGTATTGGGAATAAATGGGAAATAAGGGCAAATAGAAATTTGGCATAGTTAATATTTGCAGAACCATCAGCAAACATAATATTTTTTTCTATTGTCTTGTCCTGAATCAATGTTGTTAGTGTGTGACATGTAATGTACTTAATGTACTTTCAACACTTTCCTTAAGTACTTTCCCCTCAGCCAAATAAAGATAGGATTATTGGTCCAGACTAAGGAAAGCAGATTAAAAATCAAGCTAAGACACCACAACTTCTCCATTGAAACACCAACAACAAAAACACAGTGGAGTGAAGTTTCTAGATTTAAATGCTCTCTTAGCGTCATCATACAGATAATCTGACAGTTCATAATCAGATTCCTTTACAGGATTTTTTTCTCCTCTTTCTTTTTATTAGATTAAAACAATTTCCTTGTGGATTGCAGTTTGTCGCTCGTAAGGAGATATAGAAAAGAATGAGTAAAACATTCTTTTTATGGGATCTTTTCCAAAAGAAGCTACGTTTTCCAACATGGCTGAAAAGCTGCATTGATCTGGTTATGTAATACTGGCCAGGGGAGTTTGTTTGTTTCTGTAGAATGCTTCTATTTTTATTTTTTATTTTTAATATTTTAAATCAAAAATTCAGATTAAAAAGTACTTTTAGTATCTCAAGCACAAACGTTAGTTTAGCTATTAAGAAAGGCTGATCAAATGTATTCTTTATTGTGCCAGATTATTCGACCTGCCCATCAAACCTGTTTTTTTTAAACAGAGACAAAAGATTAAAATGTGTCTACTAGAAGAAAACAGGCCCAGTTCTAAATTTGAATAATTTTTCTAACTATATTATCACCATAGCTTCAAAATACAATTGACTGGCTTTTTACGAACAACTATTACATTTTTCCAACTATATATTCCAAATTGAAGAAAACAGAAAAGATGTATCCTCAGATTGCCTCTGCCATGACCTTTAGCATCAGATGAGTGTCAGAACTCCACTTTTTCATTGGAAACTCATGAACTCTGGGGAAAAGTATATTTTCGTAAGTTCTGGATTTGAAGAACAAAGCAGTTTTGAAGTAGAGAGGAGAAATTCAACAATGAGGGAGGTGATGAAGCAGCACATCAAGGTCAGACTGAACACATGCATCAGTCCACAAATGCTGGACTGGTCTTGTATTCACTTACTTTTCCTCCACCAACTGTTTTTGGTACTCTTCATACTCTTCGCGCGTCATCCCTGCAGCTTTGGCTGGATCTGAGGGGGTTGACTCCTCTTCTTTGTCACCTCCGCCACCGAGACCAATTCCTGACAGGGGGTTCCCAATCATGCTCTTGATCAAGAAAGCCATCTCGAGGAGCGTTTACTCTGCGATGAGGGTGGTTTTGGGGAATAAAAATGATATGGCTTCCTGTAGCAGTTAAATCCAGTGGTAGCTCTCTAGCTAACCTGCTGCTTGACTACAGAGTCAAGGACACACTGATGAGAACCAACAGACACAAACACACATACACACACACACGCGCGTTTTGCCTCAGGGCATAATCTGGGTTTAATCCTCCCTGCTCCTCTACACTAAGAGGCAGATGGCCTGTTTTCTCTGTATTTTTAAATCACGAAGTCCTTTTTGGAAATATTTTTAACAAATATTTGGATGCTTTGAACATTTGTTGGAGAAGATTGCCAAAAAGATGAATCAGGCTTTTGAGGGAAAGGTCTCCAAGCTTTTTCTCCTCACTCAGGCCGAGCTGCTTCCAACTGCTGCTTAATCATATTATAGTACAAGCCAGCGCACGTGCAGCAGAGGAGGAGGCAATGTGCAAAGAGGAGCAGGATTACAGTCCTGTTTATCCTCATGATGCCACCCGCCCGTCATGCAGGACCATTGTTCAGTGGGACCGACGCAAAGGTGAAAGAGGAGACAGCGCTCATCTCATCACTGTCATCACGTCTGTGGATCAAACCTCTGCAAAACAATCTTTTTGGTTTTCACCGATTGTAACCTGAAAGCAAAGGTGGAAAAATAATTGCAGTCATTTTGATTACTTTATTATTTTCAGGTATGCTGATTGCTCTGCAGATTAGTGACATTTTGCCAATCTAATATAAGTCCAGAGGGTTTTTAGTTGAACTGTGAAAGATAGAGTGCAATTAAGGACTCACTTTGCAGCAATAGGTCTCTCCCCCCCCCATTTGAGTTGTTTGAAAGAAATTATTGCAAGGATTTGATGATGGTATATTTCTAAAGCAAAATAGTGGTTGTGATTTAAATATATATTTTAAAACTTTTCATCTCTAGGATGATATTTAAAGAGGTGGTGTTCTGTTGTGATCAACTCTTACGCTAGGTTGACATTGGCTTCTGCAACTTGCGTTCAAACGGTCACTTCCAATGAAGTCTATCCAAATGTGTGCTTCACACATCTGCGTTCAAAACTCACGTTTATGAATTCCAATGCAAATTTTTAAGTCAATTATCAGGATCTACAAGGATCAACGCACATTTCTTGGACACACTTTGAAAGTTAAACCAGTTGAACTTTAACCAATCAGGAACTTGGATTTGGTAGGGATGTATTGATAGAATCCTTTTCAATTCATCAAAGTACCTACCGTTTGATTTGGTCATGTTGCTTTCCTGCTCAGATAATTATCAATTTTAAAAATTCCTATTCCCTTTATGTCAATGATTTATTTTACTGTTCAATTATAAAAAAAAAAAAAGATCTCAACATGAATATTTAAAAACTGGCTTGATTTAAGTCTTCCATCTTTCTTTGACCAGCTTCGTAAACCCGGTCACAGAGGTCTTCTTTGGAGCAGTCTTTTGATGGTGACTCATATTTGTTTAAAATCTATGCAACACTATCTATTAAAAATGCTTTTTTGAATTGTTGTACTTTAATTTAGTTCTAAATTATTTTGGATTCATTCATTACTAAATGCAAGAATGTTTTCATTGCATGATATTAATTTTGAAATCTGAAGTGCTGATGACAGAAGAAAAAGAAAACAATAAGGAGACCACACAGGAGCAGTTTCTGTCAACTATTTATGTAAATTGTTCAGGCAGACGGCACGTCAGATTTGAGACATTTGGGAAAACCTCAGCAGATGTCTCACATTAAAAGTTCGGCG
The DNA here is from genome assembly GCF_053564925.1 of Oryzias latipes. Taxonomy (NCBI): domain Eukaryota; kingdom Metazoa; phylum Chordata; class Actinopteri; order Beloniformes; family Adrianichthyidae; genus Oryzias; species Oryzias latipes. Next base: position 23,053,249 of record NC_136248.1, on the reverse strand, counting down.
GTATTTATTACAAAATTGCACATTTGAAAACATGTTTTTTGTTGCTTCAGTTTCATGGACTGGGACTGTGGCAGATTGCAGCTTTTGAACACAAACTAAGGCTGTATGACCAACCAAAAAAATACTGTAAGGGTCACGTGATATTTAATCGGAAATCCAGGACGGCGAGTCTCTCACAAGCATTCACACATTTCTCATTGATCAAAGTAAAAATCCTCTTAATTAAAACAAACAACTTCAAAAAAAAGTTCAAGTACAATAACTTACAATTTGAAAAAGAATTGTAAAGAAAAATTACGAAAATGGACATTCCCTCATGTGCACTTTGGGTGTCATGAACGCCATCAAAAGAACTTCTTTGCTGCTGCTTCTTGCTGACTTCTACAAAAAAAAAGAAAAAAAGTCTTAATGAAGTCCCTTAAATACATGTTATAATAAAAAAAGTGGCCTTACTTGTACATGACATAGCAGAAGAACAGAACCGACTGGATGACAACAAATATAGCAAAGTGAACAGTGGATAAGCAGGAAGGCATGGGAGGCATCTCAGGGCACTTCACCGCTTTTTCAGCAGGATTCTGGGAAAAACAGCTTGGATAGTTATTAATTTTAAACATGTTGAAGTGCAACAGTTTTTACGTTGTTTGAAATGAGATCACCTGGGCGTTACGCTGCGCCAGCTGCTCCACGTCCCTTTTCACTGCATGCAGATGCTCCTTGATGTCATTGAAATGCTGAATTGTTTCATATGTACCCATTCCAGCTGCATTCCCCTGCTGGACGGAACCGATCTGGTTCAAGGAGTTGTGGAAGGAGGTTCTGCAGAGAGGCAAGGACACAGACGACTAACTACGACGCGAAAAAGGAAAAAGAAAACGCTTCATCAGCCCTTCCAAACGATGGAAAAACATGGCTGCTGAGTGTTGCAAAACTTGGTGCCGGGTAAATATGCTGTGGGGTATTGTTCATTTCCAGCTGAAGAAATTGTCCAAAATTAATCCCTTAATCCCTGTTCACTGGAGGCTATACTTTCTCTAAGTAACAAAAAATAGAGAAATGACCATCTGATAAAAGGAGGTCATGATTACTAAATTAATCCCTTATAAAAACATGTTCTTACAACAGATTACAAGTGCAGCAGGTTAAGAAACAGAGCAGAGACTACACAGATCATCTAAAATCTCTTAGGGGCTAGCCATGATCCTAAATTAAAGTCAAAAAAGGATTTAGAAAAAAGAAGAAAAAAAAAGAAAAGAAAATGCATAATTTTCCATTATATATAAAATTTAGGACAAATACAGAAAAATGTTTTTTGAAAATGAGTTATAGGCCTTATTTTCTCTTATGCTCCTTTTGTTCAAATAAAACATCTGAGGCCTAAATAATTTTGTCGGTTTTAAAATTCATAACTATAACTCATTGATAGTGTAATTCTAGACAAAACATTGCATCTTCAAGACTGACATATGAAACAATATCTTCACGTAGATTCTTTTAACAAAAATATTCTTCTCATGAAAAAAATTGTTCTTGGTTTATTCTAGGAAATAAAGGAATGCATGAATGTAAATGTGAAGCTACACTTCATCTTTTGGGCACAGGGATACAAGTGCACCTTAAACAAGCAAAGCTTTCATTTTTTGCCTTTTTCAAATGAATAAAGACAGAAGAAAAAATAATTAAAGGATCAACATTATAGATTTAAATACATCTGCTGCATTTCAAATGAGTGGAAATGTAAAACTGACTTAAACCATGCAATAAAAAAAAGCTTTTAGCATATTAGAGCAAAATAATAATTAAAAAAACTCAACAGATCTTTTTCAGCAAAACATAAAATGGTCACCGTTGCCTCTCCGTTATCGTAACACGCAAACTTCTTGAAGTCCACAGCCCCTTCTCATGTGGGACTTCAGGAATATTTTAATTCCCCAAAGTCCTAACAGACATTCCTGCCAGCATTTTTATTTTTTTACTCGCCACTACCTTGATTTTTCTGTGTCTGCACCAAAGAGCTTTAAAGATTCACAAACGATCTTTTAATAAATAGGTTTGATCTTGTGGAGCAATCCTCCACAACAAAGTGATGCTTATATAGAAGAAATCTTACTGTTAAAACCCGGTCCTACCAGGAGTTCTCTGAAGACTCGAAGCTTCATTGAGGATCAAGACAAATGTCTGTAGTTCAACCAATCTAAGGACAAAATTATTATAAACTAAGATTTAGCTATTGATAAAACTTTATTTTTCTTGCAAGACAGACAATAATTTTTTTTCTTGAAACGAAGATGTTTTACTTTTAGTCAGTGAAATCTCTTTTATATATTTTAAAGACAAATTACACAGATTGCTCACAACAACAAGAATGGCTGACCAGAACCTCATAAGAAGTTTGTTAACTCCATTTTAAAAAAGAAGAAGACGGAGCTTCATTAATTCCGAAGGTAAGAAAAAAGGGGCAAGCTGCTTGCATTCAGCATATAATAAAACAATAAATTGAATAAAGCCATAAAAACCATCAACATTAAAATATTTTAGTAAAAATAGGAAAAAAATATTTCAAAATATGCTAAATCCATAAAATATTTAGAAATTAAAATCCAATACAATAAAACCATAAGAATGTCAATGATCAAAATTCTATATTAGGTTCTCAACTGTTGATTCTCAGTCAGGGAGTTGTACTGTCTTATAGCATTTCATCTTAATTCCCCCCTCCCAAAAAAAAAAAAAAAAAAACCCTTGGGAGACCTTTCTCCCCAGGGAGAGTCTAAGCCTGGATCACATTTCTCAACAAATTGCAATTTCTTAAAGTTGATTGCTTACAGGAACAAACCAATAAGTTCCCCCTATCATCTTAATCATCTAAGGCGATTGCGAAGGAAAAAGTGAGTTGACAAATGAAAAGAATTTTTAGCAATCTAAGCAGGAAGGCCCTTGGGAGGATTGAGACAAGAAACCAATTGGATGGAAACCATGTTTTGCTTGTATATGACAGATGTATTTAAAGACCTCTAATCTGATAGGGACAGAAACGGTGCTAAGATGCAGCCTTTTCTTGCGTTGCCACATGTCCAAAGTCTGAGACAGGGATGACATATAAACAAAATCTAATTTGTTTTACCGGAGGGGGAAAAAAAATAATTTAGAAAGAAAGTGAGCATTTATTAAACCCTAATCTTCATCTCCTACAAGTGACCCATTTATCAGCAGAAAGCCCCCTTTGTATGTGTATAGTCTGAGATGATGTCTAAGATAGAATCTGTTCAAAAGACGGGTCAGGATAAACCGTCTGTGAAGGAGCACAGATCAGTCTCTTTCATTAGCACTTTAGTGAGGACTATCTGCCAGCCCCTCAATGCATTTACTGCCAATCAGCTCATTATCTTCACAAACCTCCCTGTTAATGAGGTTCGGGAAATTTCACCTTTACCTTTGTTTGGCAACTTCAGCCAGATTTAAGAAATGAGTTGTGGGTCAACAGTGTGATGAAGAAAATCATGCCTACAAAAAAATAAAATCCCATTTGAGAATGAATGTTCCGGCTGTATTTAGGGCATTCAAACAGCTTGGTTCCTTTATGATACACGAGTCTGAGGGATTAACGTTACATAAAATAACATCTTTTAATATATTTTGATCAATTCTTTATGCAAATTTTGTGTTGAATGCCATACGTTTACATTCCTTTTAAGTCAAAGAGGTGATGTCACTAAATGTACAACTTTTAGTTAAACAAGCCTCAAAAACAAAAAAATAAACATCAGACGAAGCATAACTGAATTATATCTAAAGCTGAAGAAAATCCATAATCTGATATAGCGGTGATGAAGATTTTCCCTTTTCTTCTTTAAATCTGTTGCGTGTGCGCTTTGACTAAATCCTAAGACAACTAACACAGAAACACAAATGTCAGTGTCAATATATGCGCTTTAAACTGTCAAAATTACTTTGTGTACTCTAAATCAGGCTTACTTACTGTAAGGAGCAAAATCGACCCGTCATTTGAGACTTTGTTCCAGAAGGAGCAACACATTCAAATCCCTTAAGCTGTATTATCTTTGCATTCAATATCAGTTTATTTATTTATTTTATTTTTTAATTCTCAACTTGAAAGGGAAGCTACTTTTTAAGGTTTAAAAAGTATGAAGCATGTGTAATATTTGCTATTTGTCACAAACATGACAAAAGCAGAAATATTTTTAAGATTTCTGAAGCTGTAACTCTGCTAGAGATTAAAGATGGGGTGCAATACATTTTCAAAGAGTTAAGGAGAATTCCACCAGGGTTTCTCTGCTCCTCTGACTTTCGCATTGAAGCTCAACTAAAAATGCTGCAGTGAGTTTTTTATTTTGAAAGGTTTTGGGGCTGAAATGAAGGATGTGGTCCACAGATTGACAAATGAATGTCAAATCCCCAGATATTTAACTGTTTTACTGTCTTTCTTCAACAACAGTTAATCTCATTTGTCAGAGAGATTTACCCATTTTCAAAAAGGCTGATCCACGATTCACACGTCAGGTGCAGCCAGTTTCAATATTAAGTCAATTAGAAACAATCAGAGGTCATGGTGAAGCTCACGGTGAAGGTCAAGGTAGTGGAAGAGTCTCTGAGTGAGCTCATGAATTCATGAGATGTGATTGTGATCATTTTGTAGAACACTTTAAAATAAATCTGATCTCTCGACATCATTTTCTATGTATTGACCACGTAGCAGACGGGAATTGCATTTGATGTGTGTGCAGCTTCACAGTATTGCGAGTTAACATCACAACAAATTCAGGGCTAAAAACATTTTAAAAAGATTAAAGAAATAATTGGCTAAAATACAGCTTAATGCACCATGTATCTATCTCCGGTTACTGGGAACCACTGCCTGTTTACCTGGGTCAGGTGATCCACTAGTAAGAAGCTGCAATGACATGGGTATTAGTTAAGAAGCAGAACAGCTGCCCTTGAGCCAGGATTTGGGCATCCTCGACTTAAAGGGTCACCTGATCTTCCCTGATGAACAGATAACTTGCGGTGCTTTCAAAATAAAACTCTACTACCGTTTTCCATTGGTGGAGAAATTTCCAAAAACAATTCATGCATTTTGAATCAACCATTAGGGGAAAAGGTTTAGGGAAGTGAAACTAAAGTTTATCCCAGCAACAAAACACATCATCAACATTGTTCTTTGAGTTTTGTTAAATAATTAACAATGTAACATAAACTTCAACAGGTCAATGAAAAAATAAAACAAAGGCAGTGATATCCTTCTGAAGAGCAAACAAGGGTGTGTGAGTGGAAAAGAGTCATTAGATGAAAGACTGACTGTGGCCGCGGACGCAGACACCTGCAATGCTATAGCTATGACAACAAGAGGTTAAATATGATTTAAGAGATTTATCCCAAAGGATTACTCCTGTTTTTCCACAGTATTCTTGATCGCCGGTATGTTTGCTATAAATGTATGTTTGCTATAAATATCTTTTTTTTAAATGAAAATAAGAGCAATCATATGTGTTTGTGCTTACCTCAGCTCATTCAGGCTTTTAAGAACCTCCTGCTGCGTGGCTATGACAGAACCAAGCTGCTGAGATTCCACCTGAAAATGAAAAGCAAAAAAGCAGCTGTTCATAATTTTTAAAATGGATCAAATCATTTGATTAGCCTTTTTTAACTTTATACATATCTAAGTATATTTCAAGTGGTTTAATTTTTTCAAACACTTTTTTTTCTTGAGCAACATAATATAAAGCAGTCTGTTGTGAAAGGATTTATAAAAAAATCAAAATAAATAAATAAAAAAGAAACATGGCTGCTCTTCTTGCCCACCTGTCCGGACCCGGCACTAGTTGCCTTCTTATTGATCTCATCTGTTATGACAGAGACGTGTCTGCGCTGCTCATCCAGGATCATAGCCAGCTGTCTGTTGAGCTGCTTTATTTCCAGGTGGATCCGATTCTGGCCCTCAAAGACCTGACGGATCTCCCGCTCGTTCACACTTTCATACAAGTCCTCAACTGGAGAAGACAAAATTTAACAAAATAAATAAAATACAATAAAACACATGGAAATGTTACAAAATACACAATTTATTTAAAATTATTTGTTAACTTTTTTTGACAAATCATGCAAAATAGATAATAAAACCCCTGAATTAGTTTTTATGCGTGTAAAGTCTGAATCTTTTTCCTTAAAGGAGCAAACTAACTTGGCTCTCCTTGGACATTTGGGTGCTCCTTCTGAAATTCTTCCTTCTTTTTATCCAGCTCTTGCTGGAAGTTCTCAAATTCCTCCTGATATTTGTCCTTCTCTTCTTTAGGAATCTCAGCGTCGACTGAAGGCTGGAAAGGGCACGCACACACACACACACACACACACACACACACACACACACACAGTAAAACAGGGTGAACTTAACCACGCGCTTGTGAAGACACACAAAAGCAGAACTACAAAGAACTAAAGGAGCAAGTGACAAACAAGGAATTGGAAACTAAATAAATGTAGTTACCGGTTGCTGGCCTGGCTCTGTGAGTCTGAATAACAAGAAGGACAAAACATCGTGGTCATCTGATGGAGGCAACAAAAATCTCAATTAGAAAAATCACAAATATCAGAAAGGGACAAATTCATGACAAAATCCTGCAGTTTACCTCAAGGAGATCAAACCTACAGATAGTTTAAAGTTACCACTGCTGATTACTAATGTTTTCCTCTGTAATGTTCTTCTCTTGGGAAAGTTCTTTGAGACTAAAAATATATGCATTTATGAAAAAGTTTTACTAGAATCTTATAGTGGGAAATTACTTTAATGTTTTTCATTTAGTTTTGTAACTATATAAACAAAATGTAAAAAAAAAAAAACATCTCAGAAGAGTAAAATATCTAAAACCAGTTCTATATGAGATGAGCTAAATATTTACTTTTCAGAAACATAAAATACATGGACTTAGATTAGCAGAATTTTTGTTTCCTCATTTGCCTGACCAATAACTTTAAACTAAATTAGAAAGATTTCCAACGAGATCTGGAACTGGAACTGAATTGTGGGAAAATAAAACTTGAGAAACATGTTCCCATTTATTAAAAGTAGGGATGTCCAATTCGATCATATATTCTGAAATAGGGCTCGATCCCAGTCTCAGACTCGATCATAATGGGATTTTGTATCTCGATCAGAGATTGGATATTTATTGCATCATTATGATGATCAGTAGTATACATTAAGCTTATTATTACGGATACATTTTCTGCTACAAGTCTGTAATACATGAACGGAACATTTATGCTACAACAACGATTTTCAAAAAGAAAGTCACTTTTCAATATAATAATTTTTAATATACATATGAAGATCCCACAGCTGCAGTCACCAAACCTTCTCCCATCACTAACTATAATCAATTTGTACTAGTTAATTCATTCTTTTTTTTCCAGTGGATAGCTGCACTATTTTAACCTGATCGCTCAAGCTACTTCAAAAAAGTGCTCTGGTAAGGTGTTAAATGAGTAAAGAAGGTTCATAAAATAAAAATAAAAAACCTGCAAGTTTTTATCAAATTTGTTTATTTTTTTCCGATGCCTTACATAATTATCTAATCTGGACTCGCTATTGGCAGATACTAAAAATCAATGGGATTGGGGCCAAAGAAACCTGATGGGGACATCCCTAAATAAAAAAGGAGTAGAGTAATACCTGCTAAACCGCCAGTGGCAGCTGAAATGCCAAAGAAGCCCTCCGTAGGAATGACCATGTTCTCCACCTTTGTGCAGAACTCATAATCTTCCTTGTCTGGAGTGAAACCGTTGTTGATCATGACCTGATAAAAGAACATAAATGTTGCTTTTTCTCTCTCGTGGACATCTTTTTGTGGCGCATTTATTCCCTTTTACCGTCAGTGTTTTCTTGTAGTAGGTGACTTTGGCCCTGATGGGATACGGTTTGTTGCGGAAGTCCCGTAAACATGAACCAAGGGCTTGTGTGGAACCGTCACTAGATTTAAAAAAATAATAATAATAAATCCTATCACTTAAATGATTCGGCTGTGTACAAACCTGATAAAAGACAAGAAAGTTTATTAGTTAGGTGAACAACAACACATGTTTTTGTAAACACTTCTTTAGAGGCGATGTAAACACTATGAACTGTAAGACGAGCTGGAATGGCACTGAAAAAGTGATTTAAAGCTTTCACTCGCCCTGGGGAGATTAGGAAAGATAAAGGATTATTTACTTTCCAAGCAAATATAATCATATTTTCTAATCTTCTTTAAGTTGCTGAAATTTGAGTTGGTGATCAGAGGAGAGAAAAAGAAATTCACTTACTTTTGGTGGTCATAAACAAGGTTGCCATTGTTTCCAACGACAATGATAGCGGGGTTATTTTTCTAAAAAAACACACAGAAAACAAGACATGTTAATCCAGAAGCCATCAGAAAATAGGTAATCTTTTGGTTAATTTACTTTAGAAGTTAAATCCAATACCTGTGTGTAAAACAAAAAAACATTTTGCATAAACTAACAGATTTAAACAAACTCATTTTCAGACAAAAACATCACCTTCCAACATTTTTTCCCACAGATTTCTATTACGATGATCACATCAGCCGACAACAACAAGGAAAGCAATTTTTGCCTCTTTTTTCCCAAAGAAAAATCCTAAACCAGCCTCAGTAAATGTCAATGACGAAAAAAGAAATGTGAGCACAAACCTTTGCGTCATTGTCAAAGGAATCAAAGAAGATTCCAACTCCGTCCCAGCGATCGGCAGCGCCGTACACAGGACCATCAATACCTTGTGCGGTGGAGAACCACACAGCCTGTTGGGTAAAAAGAAAATGTGAAAAACATTTTTGAAAAAAAAAGACAGTCAACAGTAATAAAATAAAGATAATTTTATTAAGTAAAAAAGAAATTAACAGAAAAACAAAATTACAAAGTAGAGTTACAAACACATTTTTTAATCTTTCTTTTAGTCTGTTTTAAAGTTAGAATTGAAGTATGCTTTGCCATATAACTTTGAATTTGCAAAATATCTTTTATTGTTGAGACGTAAAAAAGATCTGGATACCAAATTATAAATTGTTATGTTCACACGTCCATTTAAGTTGCCATTTCTAAAGAAAAGCCTATGTAAACACACATTAAATGGTTCTTAACTGGTTCATTAACTTCCGTGTTGTAAACTCATGTATTCACGCATACCAACACAAGTTTCTACATGCGGCCATTGGACGTGCATTAAGAGTTAAACCAGCTGGAATTTAACCAATCAGGAATTCGGTGATATGTGGATGGCGTCCGTCCCCTTTAATTCACAGAAGTGCCAAGTGCTTGAAAATTGATCATGGAGGAGAATTAATAACTGTGGTTTGTGCTTGGCTGGAACTTTAGGACATCAAATCAAGTTTAGAGCAGGAATCGTGAGATTTGCACCGCTTTGACATTTCGCTCCAAGTCTCTTCCAACTGTAGGTGGTGGACATGCGCTAGTAAACAGTAGAAAAGACAAGACGACCGGCTGGACATGGTCTTTCTTTTAGTGTGCTAAAATGTAAGGGGGGGGGGGGGGGGGCACACTAATCAACTATTTATTTATAAAATAATCTTTATATAAAGTTTGGTCATTTCAACACTCTTGTTTTTCATTGACAGCGGCTGCTTGTATATAAATATATAGTTTTCTCTTTTTTATATAGTGATCACCTCAAACAAACTTTTTAGATTTTTCTTAATTAGTTTGAGGAAAAAGAAATAGTCTCGTTTGTCTTTACGTGTTGTTCTCCAGTTGTTTTTGTTGTGCTTTAATCCATTAAGACCTGAGGGCCCCTTGACTGCAATACCTATGTTATGCCCCAGGTTTTAGTGGATTAACATGTCATCATCCGCACATTTCACATACATTGTCCCAGATTACAGACAAAAGCACTGCTACAGTTTTATAAACAATGTCCTTTGTGGACTTAGTGTAGTTCTGATGCTTCCTACTCTGGTGGGTAAAGTAAAAAATAAATAAAAATACATATTTTGTGATGGGTCCTAACTTTTTTACTTGTTTTCATTGCGTTTAACTCACTTTTACACGGTCACTTTTCTTTTTATTGGCTTATTCAGACTTGAAAAGGATTAATTTACAAACTGGTAAACAAAAAGTCCTTTATATGAAACACAATTCTACAATAAAGATTAATTACATGAAAAAGTTGGTGTGTAACCCTTGTGCTATCCTAGGCACTTTAATATTGGGAGTTGGGTCATCTAGACCCACTAGACAGTGCGCTGAACCTTTTTTCTTCAATGATTTGTGATCTTCACTGGTGTCCATGGATTACATGAAATCTTTCCACCTTTATCCACCTTTGTCATGGTAGGGAGAACACGTTAATGTAAGGGTGGGGTCATCTAAGATAGCACCAGGGTTAAAGACCCACTCCAATGTAATTCAGGTTTTTGGGGTTTTCAGCATTTTTCTTATGATGGACATATGTAAAAGAATTTACGATTGAAACTGGATTTCTGAGTATTACTTTGCTGTGATCTTTCTGCTGTTTGAAATTTGTTGCAGAGAATAGAACTTCAGGGCCACCGTAGTCAATTCTTTAACACCAGTAAAGTGGCAGCAAACATGAAGAACACGTTTTTATCCGCTGACAAACGTTGATTACGTAAATCCTTCTCAACTGCGCCGTGTTGTATATAAACTCAGGGCTGCTTTTCTCCGCTTCAGAATCCGGTGGATTTACGTTAAATGCGTTCACGGTTGAAAAGTTGCGGTAGACGAAAGAATGTTAACGCTGGAGCTGAAGGTCCAAACTTTAAGAATTTTAACTGACTTTTTTGCATTTGCTCCAACTGTCGTCAGCACTGGGCATGTGCGCACGGACCCAAACTGAAAAAATGTGTAAAATAAAAAACCACAAAAATAACCAATGATTCCTGTTTGAGGGGTGTTACACCTGCACACACATGCGGGAATGAGACTTTTAAACCCCCAACAGAATGGCAGGGCCCACCATGGATTTTTTAGGCGCACCATTGGAAAATCCAATCACACGAGCGCCATATTGATCGCACTCAAACGCACCTTTATTATTGTGTTATATTAAAAAATCATACACGTTTACTTAATTTAGACTTTTTTTTAAGAGCTTTCAGGAAGAATGATCAATTCTTTGTATTGATAGAATATGACTAGTTAAACAGAGCTTCTAGTAATGACTAAAGTAGGTCAGTTAAATACATTTGTCTTTTACATTTTCAATGGAATATGTGGCAGAGGACATCAACAAAGCCAGCTCAGATGTGAGCTTGCACTTTCAGAAAGTAATCCATCCACTGACTTGAGACTGGATCGAAAGATCATTTGTGTTTCTCTATTTTTATTTATTCATTCATTCATTTTCCACCTTTTGTCCCTTTCGGGGTCACGGGCTGCTGGAGCCTATCCGGGCCACTTATGGGTGAAGGCAGGCGCCCCCCTGGACAGGACGCCAGTCTGTTGCAGGGCCACAATCACACATCCATTCACTCTTACACTCACACCTACGGACAATTTAGAGTTGCCAATTGACCTATGAAGCATGTTTGTGGACAGTTCTCTATTTTTAACTTTAGGGAATCAAACGCAAATGGCGGTTGGTTCAAATAGAATTAGGACGCAGTCAGAATTTTAACAACATTGATTTTTTTTCTTCACAAGCTTAAAGACCCATTCCAATGAAAATTGTTTTTTTTTTAGTGATTTTTAAATATTCTAGTAGCATTTTTCTTATGATGTTAAATACACGCCAACAGTCCAGCCCACATCTCAGAGGCGATTTTCTGATGAACTCCTGCCGCTCTGCTGAAAATTAAAAAATGACAAGCTTTTTGATTTTGGCTAAAAACAGAATAATCATAATTTTAAAAAAAACAACACTGGGGCTTTTACAGTGGATCAAAATATAGTTAGAGAAGGACTTTAAAGCCTGCGACTACTTTAGTGACTGTAGTGAAGTGCTGTCGTTATGGAGGAATAATAAAATATTTTTTATATTTATTGCATCAATAATAAAACATGTTAGACTACTGGGAGGACCTTATGGTAGTTCTGGCTCCAGAGTCCAGATTTGAACCAAAAGGAAAACAAATTGGAATCTAAAATATCGGTTCATCATCAGGATTTGTGTGATTGTTAATTGGGTGGTTGTTTCAAATTCTTTCTTCTTGGTGTATTGAAGACAAACATTTCCTGTTTAGAGGAAGGTAAATGACTAGAAACAGGTCATTTTGGCAAGTAAACACCAGGTGAATTTTTACCGAAGCAAACATTTCTAAAACTCTCAAAATTGAACCAATGGATATTAGCACCACATACCGTACTTTGTCCCTTAAAATGCAGCCAATAGTAAAACAAAAGCAGCACAATTTTCCCATCATGCCTCTGATTGTATTGATATGAATGTTAGCTGTGTTGTTAGAAAGCACCAGGGTTCTGAGTTCCCAAAAAAGAAAGAAACCAAAAGAATAACAGCTCATTTTATTCATCTAAAACTCTTTCTTTGGACAGTTTGTCACTTTTTGAGCCTTTTATTGGTGTTTTGCTTGAGATGATTGAGGAGACCTGAAAATGTTTTGTGTCTGCCAACACTATGACATAAGCACTTATCTGAATAATACGACTCAGCCTAAATGGGAATCCTGCTTACCAAACCGTCTGCTCCTGTTCTGCCTCTCCCGGAGACTCTGAAGGTCACCTCGGCCTCCCAGTGTTCAAAGTTGACTTTGTTTTTTGTCCACACAGAGCCCCTCTGACTCCTGAGGGACGGCGTGATGCGCACCTGATCAGCACTTGGAATGGCACCTGGAACAAACAGTAAGGAGGTGTGTGATAATAAAGAAAATGTAAAAGAGGAAAAAAATAAGTTGAGTTGCCATAACAAATACATTAGATTGGATGGACAAGAACAGTAAAACCAATTTTCACTAAAAATGAGAAAAAAATTGGTATTTGGATTAACATAAAAAATAGTCATTTAATAAAAATTCTAAATGAATGAATTCACTAAAAGCTTTAACAATAGCTACGTAGCTATTATTGAAGTCAGTAAAGGGGAATTTCTTACAAGATAGAAAATGGGGTTGGATGCTTCAAGTTAAAGATAATGATGATTCACTAATTTATAGGGCTAAGAAAATAAGTAATATTTAGGCTCTTTGTTTTTTTTTCCTTTGAATTTGGGGGACTAGAATAAAACATGGAGAGAAACAAGTGTATTTTCTGAGCAGTTTGACAGTAAACTGATGTTATTTGTGGCCTTTGATCCAAACTGGTGGAAACAATCATATGCTCATGTCAGCAGCTGGACAACTCACTGTATGATGCAAGAATCCAAAGGCCTGTCATTGCACGAATGAGTTTGCATTCACACTATCATTTAACATTTTTAGAATTATTTATTCTCTAAATACACAAAAGGCGCACTTTTACAGCTTTAGGGGTTTCCTGGTGCACTTTTGAATGAAACTAGCAACGGGCGTTTGGATAATACGAAAATAAAAAGGCTCTAAAGATCTTTGGCGTTATTGCTAAAAACGTGTACAGACATCTCGATTCGGTTCTGTTTGATGACAGGTGGTGGAAACAAACTTACTTCCACCGTGAATCCAGAATGGGATACTGCCGTCAGACTGCGCCAGGTGTGGTCCTTTGAAGCTGTATTTGTACTCGAACCGGCGGTGAGGGGGCTCTTCTGACTTCGACCCATCCGTAGCGACGTCGGCGACACTGCGGTGAAAAGTTACAGCTGCCAGAAAACTTAAAACGAAGTAGAGAGCCGGCCGCTGTGATACGCACACCGCCATGTTTCTGTATCACTGCTGACGTAGCGCTCAGAGCGGAAGCACCATGGGAAACCTGCAGGGCCAACAGGGCGTTTTCTGATTGGATGAGGTTCTTTTTGACCCGCCCTCCTTTTATCTGTCAATCACAGCACGACTGAAGCTTGACCGCCAAGCATGGCAGCTAAATATTGCTTTAACATAAAAAAAATACAATAAATTTAATTAAATAAATTCGAAAAATACGAATTTAAATGGGAAAACAACAAAAAAATAAAGATAAAATGTTTGATACATAATTAAAATGAAGCAGCACCTTTAAATTAGCTTTAACATTTTCAGTCTTCCATACAGCTCTTTGACAGGTTTAGTGGTTTATACAGTCAAGATTGGAGTCTGGATGACTGACTATTAATATCAAAATTATTCATCTTTCTTGTCATTTGTAAAGTTTATTAAAAATATGTATTACAAAACAAAATTAAGTTCAATAATTTGGTGGTAAATCAATAAGACACTAAAAGCAATAAGTACTAAAAAAAGATGCCACTGCCTAACTATGTAGCCACATGGGGGCTAAAGTCTGGGTCCCCCAGTGTTGGCTCTCTAGCAGTGGTTGTCTCTCTTGCAGCTTTGGAACTCTCTTCCGACGCCACAGCTGTTAAAGACATCCCTGTTACACACAACCGAGTTCGCTTATCAGTTCTTAAACCACATGTGTCAAACTCAAGGCCCGCTATCAATATAACCTAACCTGACAGAATCAAATTTAAAAAAGATTTATGCTAGAGGAACAAGCAAACATCCGTTTTCTATGCAACTGTAATTGTCACTTAAAAAAGTTATAGTAAATAAATAATGAGTTATTTAACATTAAGGAGTAGTTGCATTTATTTTTTTATTACATTTAGTTACATGTATAAGTTATATGTGGCCCTTTGAGGACAGCCACTATGCTTAAACAATGGACACACAGGAGACATGTTACTCAGAACTTGCAGTCACTTGGTCTTCACCACGAGGAGGGGGTCGCCCCTTCCTTTTTGTTTTCAACTGCGTGTAAAACATTGGCGTATGCTTACGTAATAACGTAATCAAACACATTCATACAAAGGTCGTCTACAGTGACAGACATCGCACTCTGACACCCAGTGCCAGTCCATAGCATGGACAAAATACAGGGAAGGACATCCGGCGCAAAAATCTCTGTCAAAGCACCTGTGCAAGTCAGGGAAAAGTCGAACAACAGACAAGTAGACAAGGTGAACAACAGCTCAGTTGTCATAAAACTGTGTTTTCGCCTTTAATATTCACAGATAAAATCATTTATATCTTATAAAATTTTAACAGTCAAAGCTTTGAATTACAGTAGTTGTCAGGACTTTAAACTGCACTTCTGTAACAAGTTGAGGAAAAAGACGTGTTCTTTAGCAAAACCTGAGTGGAACTGTGCAAGAGATTTCTTCAGTTTTCTACACACGCACGCTTTTTTTCTCCTGAACTTGAGGATAGAAAATAAAGTAAAAGCCAGATATTCACCTTGCTCTTTGAAACATACGGTAGTTATTTGTGGAGTTGAACGCTATCAGCTTTTGCTAAGTTAATCTAGTCAGCATGATTGAATTACATCAAAAAGGAAATTTCACATCATCATGTCCCTAATTTAGACCTAAAACAGTTTATTTAAATCACCATTAACTATATTATACTGTAAATAATAACATGTCGCTGATGTAATTTCTCTATGTGAGTCTGGCCCTTTGGTTCCCCCTAAAGTATACCAAGACCCCACTGCCAAAGGGGAACAGAGTTTGCATGTTGAGTTCAGGCTAACTTTTACACATAAACACAGCAAACTGTCCAAGGAAATAAAACCTGGTTTGAAGCAAAGCTACTGATCTGGATACATCCTAAATGAATGAATGTTCACACCATCCAAATGAAGCAGAACATAAGAAAACAAATAGAAACAAATAAATAGCCCAATGTAAAGGCACCCTCTTGTTTTTCATACCAGTTAGTCTCAATCACTGACTTTTTGACTGCTAGATGTGCAACTCCTGAGGGTGTTAAATAATTCCAGATTACTAGCCATCCACACCTGACAGTTGTTATTAGGGGTCAATGCTGGCCTGTTCTTAGTTTTTTTTTTTTTGGTAAAAACTGTTGTTTGTTGTGAAGGGTGTTTACATTAATAATCTTTAAATTAGCTCATTTAACTGAAAGATCTTTTTTGTGAAATGGGCTTCACAATGTGCCTGCCGTGTTTTTTTCCAACTCTATTCATTAAACAAACAGTTTTATGGCGTAATATATAGAATTTGTTAATGGGCTGTACGGTAGTTAGATTCTTTTTAAAACTGGCCTTTGACCTGATCATTTACAGTTGGATTCATGAAATCTAGGACTGCAACTCGTTCAGTTTTCTCACCACTCTTTCTTTTAAGCGCAAATGTAATCTTAACCAATCATGAAAACAACATTGAACAATAACAGCCAAGGATATCAAATGTATAAAGCCAAACTGTCATTTTAAAAAAAAAGTAAATTTAATTTAAACAGTCGTGATTGGGACTCTGTTTCTATTGGTTTGTCTCTAACACTTGACCTCCTGACCTCACCGTGGGTTAAATGCCATGTGACAGGAGCTTATTCTGTATTTCTGTGGTAATGGTTTCCTCTTTGCAGTTACTTTAGCAGTGATTTGTAAATGCAAGAAAGACTGATGTATGTCATTTAATTTTTACAGATGTTTGATTAAAGCTACTAAAATATGTTGGTTTAAAATAAATGTCATTTATTTCTCTAAACAAAAAGAAATCCATTATTTGATCATTTTCACAGCTTTGGTTTCATAAATCTTCAAGTAACCATTTTAACATGCTTCTGTAAAAAGCATCAGACAGGTTGTCAGTTTGCAGCAGGTTTCAGTGACTGTTGCGTAAATATTACGCTTGCTGCAGTTGTGATGGCTGGCTGCCTGACCTTTCAGGGGGAAGTGAAAGCCTCAGTGGGCCAAGAAAGATGACACAATTGTGTTGTTCA
Organism: Oryzias latipes; assembly: GCF_053564925.1. Taxonomy (NCBI): domain Eukaryota; kingdom Metazoa; phylum Chordata; class Actinopteri; order Beloniformes; family Adrianichthyidae; genus Oryzias; species Oryzias latipes. The sequence goes on along the minus strand of NC_136248.1, from coordinate 23,036,396 downwards.
TTTTCTATTTTCTCTGACCAACTTCCTCCTGTTGCTTTTAGAGGAGCAGCATCAGCGTGTGGGCCTGTGATTACGGGTTCAGGGGTGGGACTTTAACAAAAAGGGCTTTTGTAGTGAGACTAATCTGGGATTTCTGACTTTTCTGGCAAATGATCAGCAAACGAAGACCATTGACCAACGCATTTAACTAGGACTGTTCAGACCACACATCAAAGGTAAAGAGTCACTCGTTTTGCCCCATTAAATTCTAAAATACCACTGAAGACTTTGCACAAAAGTTGAAATCCTTACTCATCCAAAAGTGTAACAAGTGGATTCAGAGACCAGAGAAAATAGAGGCCTCATGCTTTGTCTTGGAAGCCCTATTTAGAGAGTTAAACCACATTCTTTGTGAGGAAATGTAGGATTTGAATAAAAAGCAATGCAAATCGATCCATTTAGATGGGAACAATAAGAACCTGTAGGACGTTAATGGGTCACTGAAACCGTGAAAGGCCCATCACAGAAGGCAGGACAAATATTTGGCCAGTGAATTATACAGTGCTGGAAAGAAAGTAATCCTGAAAGTGACAGCGAGTTTGCTTCTGTTTGCAAAAGGGAACAAATGTATTGTTGTCTCCTATTTAAGAATATGTTTACCTTTTTGTTTACCTTTTTTGCCATGCCATGCTACTTCTGGGTATTTTTACCACTCAGATTACTCAATTTTAGACACTCCAAACCAGCCTTAACGATAAAAACAAACAGCTGTTGTGTTGTGGACAGGGCTTTTGTTTCTGGGATTCAGGGGATCTGAAGATGTTTGGATTAGCCGCCTCTGTTCAGGGGGAAAGGGAAAGTGACTTGCCACCTCCCACTGTGGCACCATGCTATGACGCCTGTTGCGTGATGGTGTTTATTCATACCCGAAAAGCAAAAGCAACCTATTACCACATGAAATAGATGTCTATGGACGAGGCAGCATGCTGAGGAAGCGTCCTTGAGTTGAACCTGTTGTGTTAATCTTCTTTCATTTAATCGGAGTACTTGATTTTTATGATACATTTACCATTCAGTGAACCAGACTTCCCTGCAAAAAACAATCTCAAATTATTATTCTGCATTAGAGCTTTGCTGCTGTATTGTATGTGAGCTCAGTTGTGCACTGCACATGGGCCACATACTCATTCTGAACAAAGCCGAAAGACTAAACTTTTATTTCAGATTGCTTCAACACAGTCCAGTGTGGTCCAGGCATGAGAGGGCACTTGTTGCCCACTGAGGACTTTGCCACATTCATTCGAGGAGCAGCCCATTCTCATTATTAACAGACACACTAAACGATGGGCCCCAGACAATACAGAACAGATCCCTTTATGCGCACAAGTGCTCAATGTTTCGGCAACCACTGCTTGCCCTCTACCACTCCTGCTTCTTTTTAGATACCTGCACAGAAGTGAAAGATGTGGAGGACACAAAAGGTATCCTCAACTTTCCTTTACTCCCATTCTGAGGGACGGGCCCAATTTGAAGCTTTTATTTGTGCAAAGCCTCTTATTAACTCTGCTCATGCTGCCTCCCTCGGCTTGCCATCGCTTAAGTACTGGGTGTTGTAAAAAAGCTACCAATTAGACACTCATCAGCTCCAATTAGAGTAGACAAAACCTGAGTAAAGATAACTCAATGAGAGGGAGGACTGCAAAGGTGAGGGCTTTGTGTGCATCTGTACAGAAGGTGCGTGTTTGTGCACATGTGTGGACACTGGGCTGGCACAACATGGTTTTTTAATCGCTGAAGGAGCTTGTGGCCATTCAGTGTGACCCACCGCGGCACAGGTCCATTCACTCTCCGGGCTCCTCAGCAGACCCTTTTCTCAGGGCTAAGTGTTGTTGTGCTGGGAAGACAGGCCCCCCAGGAGTCCCAGAAAGAGAGCCATTCAATCCTCTCTACCTGTTTGTTACATGTAAAGCACTTAGGCTTGGGCAGATCTCTCATTATTTTCTCCTTCACTCTCAATACTTCCTTAAACTTAGGCCTCAACAAGAGCAGACTCTTTTTTTTTTTTTGGAGGGAGGGGGTATAAGGGGGTGCCTTTCACCTCATTAGAAGTGAATTTGCACTGTTTTCTAATTATGTGGAAGGGAAACAACGTTTTTTTTTCTTCCCCCAACTATAATCATCAATGAACGGAAGATTTTTGGGGCAGTTCATGTGCCGCCCACACTGATGTATTAATTAATGAATTGAGTAGCACTAATTTCTGCCTTTTCCTGTATGTTTTCTCCATCTGTTACCAACAGATTCAGGCGGCCGGTCGTAATAAATTACTTCATTAAGACCTTTTTCGCTATGCAGCAACTGTTTCACTTGCTTCTAAGCATTTTTTTTTGGAAGGGCTGTGTTGTGGGGGTATGTTCTCATTCAGCGTCTCATCTTTTTGTGGGTAGTTCTAGATAATGAAGGGGACGAGCAGGGAGATATAATTAGGGACAAGGGGGCACTTCAGTAACTATTTGAATTCTTTTAGGGCTGAACTTTGTTTGCTGGTGATTAATTACCTCCCGAGGGGATTTTTGAGAGATATTTGTGGTTCTTTTTCATTCACTTTTTATGTTATGTGCCTTGTTAAGAATTAAAGTTAATCCATTTTTATTCAAAGGACATTGAGTCGAATCTAAGTCTGCATTTAGAAATTTGTTGAGCTCTTTTTGTGACAGTTGTCAGACCTTCAAACACACATGATTTGACATAAGTAATACTTAAATAACATCTAGGTCATTTATCTAGGATTTTTTTTACATTTCAACAAGAAAGATATTTGAAACAAAGCCAATGCTGTGCAGTGGGGAAAAAACAAACAAAAAAACGTGTTGCCTCCTTTAAGAAAAATGCTTAATATTCTCTTCTTGAGACAAACAACCCTTAGCAAAACGTATAGTACACCTGAAGTATACTTGAGTATAAGCAGTAAGGATATAGAACATGTATATGTAGTGTAGAACATATACAAACTGAATACTTCTTCAGGACAAATTGGAACAGGTTTTATAGATAGTGTAAAAAAAGACAGCTTAACTAACTTTTAGTATAGACTAAGCATACTTGTAGTACACTCAAACAGACTACTTCTTATTAAGAAAAGTTTATATTTAAAAGTACTTGTGGTTAAAAGATATCTAAATGTCACAAAGCTAAAAAAGTGTTTAACCCTTGTGCTATCTTAGATGACCCCACCCTCACATTGACATGTTCTCCCTACCATGACAAAGGTGGATAATGGTGGAAAGATTTGATGTAATCCATGGACACCAGTGAAGACCAGTGAAGAAAAAAAGGTTCAGAGCACTGTCTAGTGGGTCTCGATGACCCAACTCCCAAAGTTAAAGTGCCTAGGATAGCACAAGGGTTACGAAAAACCAACATTATTGATGCTAAAAAAGCTTTTTCTCTGTACTTTATCCACAATTAAGTTTTGTTTGTGCCCCTGTGAACTGATCTGGAGCATAATGAGTTCACTGAGCATGAGTAGTGCAACACAGGAACTGGTATAAAGGGCTGCCACCTTGTGGACATTATCAAGCACAAAATGATCATCTCTGTTTGTTCCTGTTTAATTTTTACATAGAGAGATTTTTAAAATGACAAACACATGTCATGTGACTGTCATGTCAGCTCGATCAGCGTTAAACAAACACAAAAAGCCCCATTAGAATTAAAAACATTTTGACTGAAACAGAGAAGTCGGGCGATTATTTTCCTGATTGAAAGAAAAATGTTAAACTTTTGATTGTTTGGGATGCCATTTCACAACCCCTCCCTGCTATAACTTCTTTTAATAATTACAAAGTTAATACAAAAAAAAAAAATTCAACTTTAACTTTTTTTAATTCACTAATTATAATATGTAAAAAAATTTCAAAACTGTGAAAATGTCACTTTCCTTTTATTTACTCTTCTTGATTTTAGTGAGTTGCTATTCTTTTTCCCCCCAATTTCTTTATTTCTGTCCATCCATCCATCCATCCATCCATCCATCCATCCATCCATCCATCCATCCATCCATCCATCCATCCATCCATCTATCTATCTATCTATCTATCTATCTATCTATCTATCTATCTATCTATCTATCTATCTATCTATCTATCTATCTATCTATCTATCTATCTATCTATCTATCTATCTAGAATAATCTAGACAATGGCAATCTTGTGTTTTATTTCTATGTTGTACCTGGAATAAAACAACATTGTTAATTTTTTTGTTAAATAGCAAACTATTCAAATTTAACTAATATTTTAATATCTTTGCCTGTTTCTGACATTAAAGACAGTATTATCAAAGTAATATACACACAAAAAAACTACAGTGTTGAAATATTTAACTCAACAGCATTTCTCTTCTTCCCAAAGCAAAGTTATAGGAATATTCAGCAAACACTGGTGCTAAATTATATTTATAATTTTTTTTCTACTAAAATGTCTATATTTTAGGATTCTTTGTTTCATAAAAATGATACCTTCAAAATTGTGGATGTAGCTTGACACATACAATTTGAAGCCCTTCTCTTTCTTGGTTGTCGAAGTGTGACATAACTTTTGTATGATTCGACTCACGTCGTTGACCGTTACCTTTGGGACATCTTGAAGGGACCGAGTGAAAAATGCCATAGTTGTTATTGACGCTATGTGCGCCGTCGACGCCGGATGTAACCTGGCTGGCCGACTTGGAATGCCGAAGTGAGTGTGCATATAGCCTATTTGAGACCAAAGGATAGAATTTCTAAAATCTTTTTGAGAAAGTCTCCCTCTAGTGGAAGTCTGGTTTACAACATGTGAGAAATGCTAAAGTTCACTGCATATTCGAGTGTATTGCATGAAAAGTTCATTCATTTTCTCAAGTTATAGAAGAAACTAATTATTAAATTAGTAATTCAAAGCTTTTGCTGATAAGTAGTGATTATTAGGACCAACCAAGAGATTACTGATACCATGAGGGTTTTTCTGTCTTTGGCAAATCTGATAAAAAAAAATAGCTTTACTAACCTGTGTTTACATCTAAATAAAGCGAACATCACAATATTTGCCAGTAGTAGCTCCACATGACTTCACTCTACAAGTTTTTAAATAAACCACAGGCCTAAAGTGTGAAACGTTTTGACTGTTACGCTTCATTTAATCTCATTGCCTTAGACCGAGAAGATAATGTAAGAAATCCATCTGATAAATAGATTAAAGAAAAAGTGGAATTATCTGTTTCCAACAAGATTCAAATAAATCGCCACACTACAAGTCTAGATTTTGTACTTTTAAGCTGGTCTGAGTCTAAATGTTCCTTATAGTATTCGGTGGGTTAAGGTTGCAAAAGTGTATGGTGGAAGCAAAAACGCCTTGTCGGGCTAATTTGAGCATTAAACCGGTGGGCATTCGCCATCTTTCTCTTCACCCTGACTGAGCTTGTGTTCTGGAGCGAAGCAGTCTTTGTTGAAAGAGTTTCTTCTCAGTTTCAACAGTTTCAGACGCAGCGGTAAATCATGCTTTACAAGGCAGCCTTAGACTGACTGATTTATTGATCATGACAGTATATTGGATTGTGTTGAACTAGGGATCAAAGGGTTTTATACCTGTAGCACAGGAGATGATAAAAATCTAGGTTTATTTTTTTCATTTCTATGTTAAAAAAAAGGTCAGAGTTTGGCCCAAACTTACTATTTGGTAGTTTGTTCCTTTTATATACTGATCTGAAGATTCACACCTGTCAACAACTATTTGACAGAAGAGTTCTTGTATTTTTTCTTTCTTTGTTTTGACTTTATAATGTGAAATACAGAATTTATTTATTTTATTTTATTTTACACTATTAAGATAGGCAATGAAAAAAACATTTTTTTTCTTTTTTGGTACATTAGTATAAATATTTCTTTATATATTTTTTAAATGCTTTAAACATGTAACTTTGTCACAAAACAATGGAGACAAAAGTATTTTTCAATAAATACAAAAACAAATAAGCAAAAACAATTTTATTTCATTTTCTCAAAACAACTTGACTTTGTTTATATAAAAATAAACATCTGTGATAAAAAAAAGCATAAAATCAGTTAAATAATATTAAAGAAAATACTTCATATTTACACTTAAAGTATGTATAACCCTTGTGTGTGCACTCCAGTCTGTTCAGTGAGTTTTGTCTCGAGCCAGCTTTCTCTTTCTGCTCCTCTTGGAGCCTCTATTTGTTAGAGGATGAACTTCCTTGTCGTCCTCCCCAGAGCCTGCATCCACACCATCATGGGCATCTCTCCAACTGTCAGGCGCAGCCGGAAAGTTGTCCTCTGGAGAATAAATCGGCCGACCGTACACCTTACTCTGTAGGTCAGCGATGTCATTGCGGATATCTGCCATTAGAAGAAGCAGGAAGTCAAAGGAACCAGGGGAGCCCTGAGGGGAAGGACAATGGAAAAAGAAAAATAGAGAAAAATTCAGCTATTTAAGAAATTTTTAAAGATATTTCTGGATTGCTGTTTATTTAAAAGGAATTTAAATGACCAACATATCAAAACTAGTGTTCTCTTTATTTGTATGTGTTTGCATTTATCCACATCACTTTGAAAAACAGTTAAGTTTGATTAAATTAACATTTAAAGTAATTCATTATGCTTTTAGTCCTGGTTTATGTAGTCTAAGGCAAAAAGTAACATATTAATAAAAAGTTGAGCATCAGCATGGACAGCTTTTGACTTACTGGTGGTCCAACAGCCCCAGGAGATCCTCTTTCCCCCTGAGGAAATAACAAAAAATATTTAGTTAAGATGAATTAAACTGGGGAACGGGGGGAAGTTGGGAGTTCATGTCACTCAGCTCAGAAAATAAAGAAACAGAGAATAATGTGCACAAAATCAAACATCTATTCAATATTTGTTCAGAAAAGACAACGTTGCTTGGTTATGAAACATCTTTTTCAAACTAGTGATTTGAAAGGGGGAGTTTCTCTAAATTTATTCCACATATATTCATATAAAATGCTAATATAAATGTGTCTAGACTTTTAAATCGAATCTTCAATTACCTTGAATAAATAATTCATTTTTATAAAATTACCTTCACAGGAATCAGATTTTAAAAGTCAACATAGGAGGTAATATAAAAGTTTTCATAGATCATCTTTTAGGGATATTTATTTTTATCTCAAGCAGGTTGTGAAGTACTTTAAAGAAGCCAGCATCTTCTTTAAGTAGACAACAATTCAAACACTCCTAAACCTTTGTCATCAGTCACTATTTTATATCTCCTACTTGTTTCTGCACTCCTTCCTTCTCTCTTTTTACTTTTTTGTACTTTATTATTTTTGATTTCCTTTTCTGGTGTATATATGTCTTGATCCTGTTATTCAACTTGTACAGTGATTCCTAACTGTTTCCTTAATCTAAACTGTGACTCAGAGCTGTGTACAAGAATCCCAATATGCTTCATTGTAAGTTGATGCAAAAAAACAAAAAACAAAAAAAAAACTTGATTCGGACAAACCATTCGTACTCTGAGGGTCAGGCAGACTCGCTTTTAATGGGAATACGAAATCATTTGACCCCTTTATTTAGATTAACTTGCTTTTGACATATGGTACCAGTGAACAAGACTGAAGGGGATAAAATAGATACTTCTTCCTCAGTTTTACCCAAAACTGAGCGGGAAGAAAACAAACTACAAAGAAAAAGCCCTTCAACTCTAGTGATTTTAATCATTTTACTTTACCTTTTTACCATGTGAAGTTGGTTACTGATAAGACATTTTTTACCGTGTACTTATTCAAATTCTTGATTAGCACTGCTTTTTTCACCCATAATGCAACACTTTGATGTCACTGAGGCTTTGTCTGAATTCCAAAGTATTTCAATTTCAATAAAAATAGGGAGAAAAAAAAAGTACTGCTAAACCTCAGAGGTGATGGACCAGATAAATGTTGTGCAGATCCCCTTTATTAGACCCATCTGTTTTCCTTGACCGTAAACACTGGTTGAAACACTTAAGGCTGAATTTTCTAAAGCTCAAGGTGTTGGTTTTGGACCAGAAACATCCTTCTTGGATATGATCCTCAGTGTCTATAAGAAACACCTGTTTAAATGAAGAAGCTCACCCAGGGGTCCAAGTCACTCTAAGGCCTGTGGGGCCTCCAATTGGATTCAACACATTTTTACTTTTAGACAAAAGTGGGGAAAAACACAAAGAAATTATGATGTAAAGTTGATGCACTTTATGATTTTCTTTTCATTTAATGTAAAAGAAAAAGAAATGATGACCACCCAGTGCTGTCATTACATTACAGCAGCAACGGTCAAACTTTATGATGTTTTCTTTCAACTCCAATAAGACTAAGAATTTGCTCTCAACAAAGTGTAAAACTAATCCCCTGAACAACTTTAAGTAAAGTGAAATTCTACAGATAAAGGCTTGTTAATTCACAGTAGCACACTTGCATCTTACAACTGCGGTTGTTCCTTAAGTTCAAACTGAGGCTGTGGATGTTTTGGCAGGTGGTTTGGATTTGTTACTCAGCTAAAAAGACCAGCATCACCCTCAAATCTGTCCAAACAAGAATTCCACTTCACTAAACACAAAGCTCCTGGGTACACAAGGAAGATTCACCACAGTTAAATTCAAAGCCTCAGCAAACCAATTCAGGGGAATGATACCCAATAACTATAACATGAACTGGAGACCTCATCTTTCAGAGAAATCATTAAAAAAAATGAATACTGCTTAAAGTCTCACTCCAATTATCTTTTGATCTATTTTAAAGCATTTCCAGTTGTCTTTTAATTAGGATTATGTTGTTTTTAGGCAAAATTACAAAACCTGTGTTGTTTTTTAGGACATCTGAGTTGTTGGTGGGACTGTTAGAGGGGAGTGAGCCTGCCCTCATTTCTCCCCTCACAACTCCAACATAACATGACCACTGCAGAAAAAATGGCGAGCAAAATCGGAGTTATCCGGCCGTACAGTTTTGACCTGATGTCAGCTCAGACGAGGAAAACAAAGACAAAGCACATGGATCTAGTCATCCGCAAAATACAGGGAGCTTGTGGCCCACCTGCTGTAAAACCTATATCACTTTTACTGGCTTTTTCACAACAATTTCAACAAAGAAATACCCAGAAATGCAATTTTAAGCTTAATTTTTCTTTATATATGCCCCCCAAAATGCTACAAAAACATGTTAAAAGCACAATTTTCATTGAGGTTTTGTCTCATGTTTCAAAGATTGCTGCATATTTTTCATTTTAGTTTGAATGGAACCGAACAGCTTAAATGATCAGAAGAATCAGACTTTCATATAAAGCAAACAAAGCCCACCTTAATCCCTGCACCAACCTGCAGTATTTTCCACAGGCAGGCAGAGATCAACATCATTTTATTTTTAGAACCAGGCCCTTTTTTGTCTAATTTTAGAATGAATGTTTATTCATTAATTTTTAATTTGTCACTTGCTTCATATTCTGTGCTCCCAGCCTGAATGAACATCAAACAAAAAATAAATTTATTATTGTCATAAAAACCCTGTTGATGTTTGTAACAGTAGGATTTTGTCAATGAAAAAGGAAAACGTGTGATGTGCTTCTAACATCAAATGTTTTTTGTCAACTTGCAGCAGCTTGCAGATTCTTTATCCTTAAGGTAACATTTCTGTCTGTGCATCAATACACAGAGAGCCTGCAAAATATTCTGCCAGTTGCCCACTTTAAAAAAACAAAACAAGCAAACTCTGAGCCATTTAAGTAACAGTTAAGCTATTGATTCAATTATTTGAACTGCCAAAATTTTGGCAGATTTCTCCAGTTAGTTCTTTTGCACTTTAAGCATCAACTTTACTTTTGTTTCCTTAAAATAAATCAAAGAATAAAGCTATTGAGGCCAGGGACAGTTGTTGCCACTAAAAATGGCAAGTTACTCGACAGCTTTACTGTGAAGCAACAGGATCAGGATTTGAACGTTATTTTTATTAACACATGGAGAACCAGACAACAAAAAAGCATACCTTCTGGCCATCTTTTCCTGGAGCTCCTGGAGGCCCCTGTGAAATCAAATGACAACCATGAAGAAGTTGTTCAAATATGTTGACTCTTTAACATTAGTTGTAAAGTTTTGAATGCTTTTTGGAGGCCACAAATACAACTTCATTGACACAAATTAATCAATGCAAGAGGGTTTGCCGAAAAAAAGTTTTCTAAATTTAAATTTGCCTTCTGTTGTAAACTCCACCAAGAGTAAAATATACCAGGCTCCAGACTATTCCCAAAGGCTCACACACCTCTAAGACAATCATCTTCAAAGACTTGTGAACACATTGTAGGAAGTTGTGCCAATATTCAGATCAGTACAATGCTCTGAATAAAACACTGATCACTTTCAAAGCCCTGGCATGTGGTAAGACAGATGTGACCTGGTGACCAAGCCTTGTAAGTGTGCTTAGAATCTAATTAGGTTCCTCTGTTGGGAGTAGACAGCATACCCAGACTTAGACTTCAGCAGGTGTGACACACTTCTTTAGCAAGAAGATGAAAGCCAAAGTGCATCCTAATGTGATGCAGTCATAAACAAGCACAATCAAATGCATCCTAGCTTCAGGATTTACTTTCCTGTAGCTCTTAGGTGTGTATGGTTGATTTATCAATAGCAGAACTGCATAAACAAGCCAGCTTTAAAAAGTAGAAATGTGTCTCCGTGGCCTCATCCTGCACATTCTTGAATCAGATCCCACACCTCAACACAGAGGGGTCGTAATGGTAAGCAGGGCAGAGGGCTGAACAAAATACACCAAGCCAAAGAAAACAGCTAAAGCTGTAAATGGATTCAGTCCGCTCTGTTGTTTTTATTATTAAAATGAGGTTTCTTCTTTAACCGTACATAGTTAAGGGCCTTTTAGAGGGTGTATTTGTCCCCAGGGGCCAGTCTCAGCCTGCCTCTTTACTAAATTATTAGAACTATTTAGGAAAATAAAGTTTAATGAAATACTTAAATATAGAAAACGGACAAAAAACAAAACAATTCAAAATGCATTTTAATGTTTAGGAGTAAGAATTTCAGCCAAACATTTGTTTTAATTATCTGTACAGTTGGCAGGACTAACACGAGAAGACATTTTTTTTATGTAAAAAAAACAGGCATGATCCATAGAGAAGCAGGTTTGCTGAGCTAAAAGCTTCTGCAATATGTGTTTCAGAGTCGACAGTCCATGTAGAAAAAGCACCTGCTCAAAAATCATCACCTTCAAGCTCAACAAAACGACCAGCTTACCACATGGAAAGGTTTCATCACACCAGAGAGATGCAATGCTTTTGGCCACAGTGACCAGATCTAAGCTTGGCAAGAACTGTGGGGGGTAAAATCTGTTAAATGTAGACGGCTTCCTTGCTGCCAAATGAAATAATAGAATGCACACGGTGCAGAATAACACTTGAACAATCTCCTCATACACACAACAAAACTTGTGTTGAAATTCAAAAAAGTGTATCTTTTAGAAAACAAAGTAAAAAAATGTTTCAGTAAGAAGCTTATTTATGATTTAAAAAACACATCCAAGAAATTCAACCAAAGTGAACTATTTATTTGATCAATATTTTATATTCACTTGATTTTGAATCTATGACGCATGGACATCACATTTCGGGTTATATTACCAAAGTAGTTATTTCTGCTTATCTGGAGCACTATGACTACATGTTTAGAGGGTAAACTCAAATATTAACTCGGGTCTTAAGAGGTTATTGTAATTGCAATACATTTTAATTGAAGGATTTGCAATAAGTACAGTGTTTCCTGTTGCGGTTCACCTTTTGCAGTCTTGCAGACTTTTTCTGTGTAATTTTTGCATGCTTTTTTTATGTTTGTTTTTTAAACAGCACATTGTGTACAGAGTTCTGATTGGCTGTTGACCTTGTAAATGAATCTCCTTTATGCCCATATTTGCTGTACATAATGCACTCAGGCTGTTAAAGTACATAAATCGTAACTACAGTGTGTAAACATTTTATCTTAACTGACCACAGGTCCTCTAGGGCCACGCTTGATGTGGGACAGGTCTGGGGTGGGTCCTATGGGGCCCATTAAGCCACGAGGGCCGGGAGGACCAGGAGTTCCCATCGGTCCTGCAGAGCCTTTTGGTCCCAGATCCCCTTAAATTATGATTGAGTGAAAAAAAAAAAGATAGCAATACAGATAAATGCATTCAAAACTGGAACTCTGTCTGACTTTAATCTCTGTTTGCATAATGTTGCTGCATCTTCTAAGCTACAAGAAAGTGCGGGTTCACATATAAACAGTCATCCTTTCAGAATTACAAATTTACATTTATTCCAGACATTCCTGCTAATTTCATCATGGGGATAAAAACTGTGATTTTGAGTAAAACAAATGGTTACATGTTTTTTCATCTAATTTGCCCTAAAAATCATTGTGGTATCTTTCTGAGTCATCACCAGAAATGTATCCATGCAGGTCAGACCAAGTCAGACATCAGTTTCTACCTGGAGGTCCAGGGGAGCCTGGAGGCCCCGGTAAATATATAGGTGATGTCAGGGTTTTGTCCTCAGTCATCTGCACAGGAACGTCAGCACTGTTTGACAGCAAAGCCATCTTAAGAAGAAGCAAAAAAAAAAAAAAAAAAATGGAGCATAAATGCATTCAATAATTTACCTGTACAGTTTCCTTGTTTTGTTTTTATAATGATTTTACAATAAATGATTGTAACATAACCAAACAGGTGGGATTGAGTAGAAATGTTTGCTAAAATGACTTTGTCCAGAATGGGGAACTGACATGTAATATTGTTTGACAACCTGCAACCCGGCCAGATGACGGCAATTTAAAACCTTTGAGCTAAAACAAAAACAGCCTTCTCTGCATTTTGAGTGGCAATGGACTCTTTGAAAAATGTTATCTTTAATCTGCACTACACTAAGTGCATATGGAGATTTATACCGAAGCAAAATGCAAGCGTTTAGTTCATGTTTTAAAAATCCAGCCAAGTTTAGAAGCAAGTGTTTTTTATAAAACACGCCTCTGCAGAGCAGGTGTTTGAGTTGATAACTCTGCAGCCCCATAAATACAAAAGAATTTACATTTTGCTACGATACTTTAAAACATCAGTGAGTGAAAACACCTTTCTGAGGGAGCTTCGAGACCACACAGCTGGAAGCCATACATCATGAGCTACAGTGCAGACAGTTGAGTGCAGCTGCTGACAGATTCACGCGTAGATAGGTTCAGAAGTCACCGATTACACATGTGAAACTATGACTCCAGTTTTACATTAGATTTTCAGCTCCGCGCTGTAGATGGAGCAAAATAAATCCATTCCGCTACTTGAAGAGGAAAAGGTCTCAGTGCAGAAAATCAACAAATGAGGCCAAAGAGATCACCTGTCACAAAGAAAATAAACATTTTTGTTTGTGACAGTAAGCAGAATCAGGAAGTCTTCAAATTTTCTATGGATGAAAACCGATGTAAAGCATTATTGTCAGAAGTCAGAGTTCTGTCTCCCTCTCTGGTCACTGACTGAAGTACTGTGTGCACTTCATCTCCCAGCAACCCCAGCGCACAGGTCCTGGGTGCCGCATACCTGACTCTCATTCATCAACCACAGCATACTTAAGCTCTGCACTGACTAAAGCTCAGTGTGAAGAATTGTTTGTGCCATTCTGCCTTCATTACGCAACCCTGTTTCTGACTCTGTTTGCCTGCTGCCTGCCCCGACTCTCGCCTGATCCCGACTACCCTGTCTGTTCTCTGATGTTCTCATTCTCGTTATTGACCCCTGCCTGCCTAACCCTGATTTAGCTTTGTGGACTTTTAATAGAGCTAATAAACCTGCTGCATTTGGATCCAGCCGTCTGCCTTCTTCTTGTGACACTTGTAGTGATGCTACTTATTGGCACTGATTACAATGGTAATTTTTTTTAGACAGAAATGCATGTTTTCCTTTGTCACTTACCTTCTGCTGCAGCTGCAGGACTGACGTCTTTAACTGAAGGAAATCCTCACATGTGGCTGAACAAGTTCCCGCGTTCATAACATTATCACACTTCTCAAAGAGATGAACTGCTGGGAAAAGAAAAAAAATGTTCATCACTTATAACAATTCAATAAAAAACCCTTTACTCTCACTGTTTTTTTTATAATGTAAACTTAAAATGTTATTTTTAGAAGGTAAAGCAAAAGATCAAAATAGCCTTTTTAGCACTGTAAGGTCAAATTGCTGTTTTTATACAATTTATTCAATTAAATTGATTTGTGACATTTTTACAACACGAGTTATTATACACACAGTTAAACAGATATTTAAAAACTAAGATTAGAGAGCACAATTCTCTAATTAAAAATTCATTCATTCATCTTCTTCCGTTAAATCCACGCAGAAAGGTCCCCCACTGATGTTCTGGTTCAGGTCCCCCAGCTGGGACAAGAACCGGGGGCTGCACCACCATGCAGCGCATTTAAAAAATGTATTTTATTCTCATAAACTGTGTGGATATAAATGTACTCCTTAAACATAGATTTTATTTGTTCATTTACTTGATTTTTACTTTATACTTTCAAAACTGCACAGAAACAATAGAAAAGTGAAATGAACTGTGAAGGGCAAAATATGCAAAATTACAATTATTTTTGTCTGGAATATTAAAGGCACACTTCCAACTACTTATTGTTTTGCTCATTTGCAGACACCAAAGGACGACTTCAGATGGAGAGAGTTAAAAGACCCCACATTAACTCACAGGAATGAAGGAAAGTTCGATGACACACACAAAAATACATAAAACAAAGTTATAAAATCAACTTCAACAATGAACAGCTGGGATTATTGAATGTGTTGGTGTATTAGTTTATTAAGGCCAGATTTACACTTTCCCCTGCTGATCTCCTCCATACAGACATTTTTGGCAGGAACTAAGCATACCACAGGGTGGACACTTTTACATTAAAGGTGACACAGATACTTAAATGCAGTGTGTGTTTGTGTGTGTGTTTTTTTTTATGTATAGCAAGCCTAAAAAATTAAGGCGAGTGTTTCAGAACAGATATTTATCATTGTTTGACCTCTTATTAAATTCCCTTGTGAATTATATTCTTACTAATGCTTACTGGATGGGCACATTTCTTTTAATGTAATTTTCTGATTGCTTAAGTTGGACTTGAAATGCTCTAATGGACACGTTTGTAGGAGAATGGGCCCTGCTCTGTATGTGCATAGATTTAATGGATGAGTGAAAATGTCTGGACACTCTTTCCCCTCTTACTTTACAAAACAACAAGCCATACTTTTGGGGGTGCAATCCCCCGGGCCAGTCTTTCTGACTCTCCAAACTCTCCTGCAGTGTTATGGGAGGTAAAGGAAGATACCCTCATGAGAGGAGGTAGCAAATCTGCAGCCCCTTGCTGCTTCACTGGCAACTTAATCTGGGGCGAAAAAAGATGTTTTATCACTTGAACCATTTGTGCTTTCTTCAAAAATGTTCTGCAAATCAGGGAAGACCAAAAGTCACAGGGCAGCAGTATGTTTGGTTGACAGAACAGCTCTGACATGCACAACAGGCAGTGATGTCTAATGACTACCATATGTCTATGTTTGTAGTCTTCGGACAGATATCACTGTCAGATGTGCCCTTTAATGAAAAAAAAAGGAAATATTGAGGCTCACCTCTTTCCCCCTTGGTGCATGTTTTCCCATCCCCTTCCAGGAAATATCCTTTCTCACATTCACACCTGTAGCTCCCCAGGGAGTTGATGCAAATCTGAGAGCATGCACTCTTGTGTACGTCTGCACATTCATCTATGTCTGTGCATTTGAGAGAGTAGAGAAAAATGGCTAGCAAAAAATAATAACAATCAATCTGTAATCCACGAAAAAAAGTAATAAGTATGAAAAACCTTAGTTGTTGTGTTATTTGTGTAGGTTTAAACTGAAGGGTGGGTCTAAACTGGTGCAAAATATTCTCTAAAATTAGAAAATTAATTAAAAATATAAGAGATAAAGAATCTTTAACTTTGTAGTTCATGACAAATATTTTCAATACATTATTGTCAGCCAATTGACACATTTAAATAAAAATGATGCTAAAACAGACTTAAAACTGGTTGAAAAAAAAAAGCAATCTAGCAAAAAGAAGCAATCCAGTACTGGAAGACGTCAATGACTTTTTGCTTTGGCATTTTTTTTAAATGAAATGCTTCCTGCCTCACCCAAACAGTAGGGCTTTTCTCGGTTCCTGTGGCGCTCGCGTTCGTAGCGGTATCCAGGGTAGCAGGTGCACACCACTCGGCCAAAATGGTCTGTGCACTGTTGCTCACATGGGGCACCCGCACACACGTCAAAGTCTGTAAAAAATAAAAAGGCAAAAGCCTAAACAAGTCTCCATAATCTAAAAAGCTGAAACTTAAAAAAATGTATAACAGAAAGGGTGAGTCAAATACAAATCCTAATGAGAAGAAAACGACAAAAAAGTTTCCTACCTTCAGGAATACATTGGCCCAATACAAACTTGAAGCCCTTGCAACACTGTTTTCTGTAAAAAATGAAAAAGATAAAATAAAAATAAAACAAAACTGGTATATCAAAATCCCAAAACAAACACATTCAAAAGCTGACATATAGCTGTGCCAGTAAAAAATGGATCACGTGAGTTGTTCAATTAAAGTTGTTTGTTCAAGATGTCAAAAAAAACAAATATGGGATGACTGGACACACACGTGCACACCCACACAGTACAGTTTCCCAGGATTATCTGCTTGTTTGTTCATGTTGATTCTACTCTGAATTACATCAAATACCCTCCATTAAGCTGAAACAGTGGTGCTTTCTTACACCTAATTTCTCATGTTCATTAATCTGTTTTGAATTATTTTTTGTATTTACTTAATAAATACAGTGTACATTTTCTCAAATTTAAATAAATTAAACATTTTTGCATTCTCTTCTTTTTCATCTGCCCCTTTCCCCCAGAAAAAAACATAATAAAACAAACTGAAGCATTTCTACGTCTCATTGAACTGTAAATTGAAATATGCTGTGTCACATTTCATCACCATGAGTCAAATTCAGTACTTTCTCATGCTACGCTCAAAGGAAAAGTGTTACCAGGTGCTGCTTTCAAACAAGAGATGACAAAATAAACCACAGTGAAGTAATGGTAATGTAATGCAGAACATTCATTTCAAATTCCACAGTGCAGCTTTTTTATTCAGCAGCACTTATAAGGATTTGGCTTTTTCATGTATAAACTTTCACAGTTCTGAAGCAAAAACAAACATATTTTTCTGCATTTTACATTAAATTGCCTTTGAGAATTTAGACACAAGTCTTTGATAAGGTAAAGGATTGAAAAGTGAAAGTAAATTGATAATACGTAACACCAGACCTATTTGTCTGTCTACCCAATATTCTTTCATTAGTCTGCAAAGTGCTAACATAAAATGTAGTAAACAAAAAGCAGAGTTGAGGGAAATAAAGGTGTAAAAATGACTAAAAACTCAGATCAGATGTAGGTGCTGGAAAAAAAACAACTATTTTTTTGAATAGCACACATGTTAACCACATGCTGACCCCAGTCAGGCCATCAAATACTATACAAACCTTATGTAAAAGCAGATGCCACTGTGAAGATATGCATGAACATATTTGTATGATAAAACAATTGAATTGAATGAGTTTTATCAGCAGGTAGTTCAGCCAACTAACTGTTAACAGATTGTCCTTAAACATCTTCTAAAGTGTTGGAGACAAGAAAAATTTGGTACCTTTGTACCACAAGATTTTCCTCTTACTTGTGAATAAAATAAGCCATCTACTACTGAAAATAGATTTCCAAAATGCATTAAAAAAGTAAGTCAAAAGATCTCCATTTATCTACTGCTAATAAAGCAATCAGGAAAGGAAAAAAAAACAGTAAAATCACAATTCAAGTTCTTGTCTGCACTTAATGCTACAACACAAGTGATTGCACAAGAGAAAAAAATAGTTGGATCAGAATAAATTAAAATGAACCATTTAATCTTGTAGTTGCTTGAGTTTTCGCAATGGCACACCTCAGAGGAGGGCTGTAGACAAGAATGTTTTATACTTTTTATGACTCAAAGAAAAAAAAATGATAAGAAAGCATATAGATTTTGGTCTGCATTATATATTTATGTTATGTTTCTTTTTCCTTCTGGATTCTCTGCTTCATAGATTAATATACCTTTAAGTTAAAATTCATTGCCTTATATGAATCAAAAGTCAAAAATAGTTCAATCATGTAATCTCTGTAATTCTCTCTTTTTATTCTTATCTGTTTCCTGCAGGAATAATTTTCCAATATCGTCACAGATACCATCTCTGATTTACAAAATAGGGAAAGACGACCAGAGTAATACAAATTCACATTTTTTAAAGGGTTTTCACACGTGTGGTGGTGATAACTTTTGCTGTGTTGGTTGGATTTTGTGTCCACATTGTGCTGATAGGTGTATTTACCTGCGTAAAAACTCCTCAAAAATTTCTACGACATTATTATTTCCCGATGAGACTGTCTGGATGTTAGAAAACAGATTACAGATGGTGACCTTGGACTAGAACTTTGTGTTCTGAGCTTGGCGGCATAACTCGATGTGTTCTACTTTCTTTAATAATATATTTTTCTTTTGTAAATATATTCTTTTTTGTGCAAAATTGTAAACTGTAGCAGTTCTCTACAATCTGTTGCTCATTTCTCTGGCAGTTTTCCTACCCATTCTCTGTAATTTTGATTTACATCATTTTTTTTTGCTTATTATTTATCAATTTAACACTGATATTTGATTGACCCAAGCAAGACATGAAGCCTAATAATAGAATGAACCAGTGCTTCGGTGCAATTCAAAAAAATAAAAAAAATAGTTTAACCAAATATACATTTTGGAGATATGTTTTTTGTTATTTTAAAAGGTAACAAAAAGAGAGAGAGAGAGCTGGGTGGTATAAACCATTCATTATCTGAATGATGAATTATTACTTAGGATTTATCAAATCCATGCTGAATTTATCACAAAATTGATCTCGTTATAATGCTGAACCGTCTCCTTCTTTACACATCATTTTGTGCGGCCTGCACAGCAGGACATGGACTGCAGCGATGCAACTTCCTCTTAAAGTGGTAATTTCACACAACCTTTCCAAGCAACTGTGTCACACTTGAGTGTGAACAACTCTGACCTTATCAGATGAAAACAAATCACACACTGAAACCTAAAATTGCTGCTACCAAGACACCCCATTCATCTTACTTTGTCCAGGACAAAATAGACCTATGATAACCATGTTGTACTAAGGTCCTGGAATATATTTTTCTCTTCTTTCTCTTTTTTTTTGGAACACATTCAAAGTTTCTTTAAGTTTCTAGACTGCACTGCATGCTTTCACTAATTATTTTTTTCCTCCACATTATTGAGGCGTATTAATCTAAAATGTTTCAAAACACTAGGAACCAAATGAGAGACTAGAAACGTTGCATTTTTTGCTCATTAAAATGTGTAAATCCAGCAGCTTTAGCTGTGAAGATGCTTAAGCTCTAAAATAAATGAAAAAGTCTAAAACAGTTGCTAAAAATGAAAACCGAATAAATACCGGTAAGTTAAAGAATTAGATAAATGCCATAAAATTGAGGAAAAATGCCAAATTAGTTGAATTCTTGTTAATATTGTTTGAAAAATAAAAAAAAACTGATGAGAAAGAGAGGGAAAAAGCTAAATTTTGTTTGCCACAGCTTCTCTGAGCTGAAGCTCCCTCCTAAGTCAAACAAAATTAAAGTGTTTCTCTTTGCCAGAAATAGAAAAAAAGCGCAATATTCCTCCTGATGGCTCAGTTAGTGATGTGATACATGCTTTTAAATTCTTGGGTGTTATAAGTGATGATGGTCGTCTTTTGAATCCCATGTTGCTCTCTTGTCAAAACTTTGCATCTTAAAGGTAGTTTTTTTTATTCAGAAATAAGCAATGTTTTTTCATTCAATGCTAGGAAGAGATGTATTGCAGCATTATTTCTGTGCTGGACTATGGAGACCTTTTGTATGTCCCAGCCCAAGCTCTGCAGCCACAGTGTATCATATGCATTATAACAAACTCCAGTGAACTGACCCACCGTTGCGACATTTACTTCAGACAGAGTCTGATGCGGTACTTGGCAGTCACACAGTGGTACAAGTGACTTTGTGAACTACTTCTTCCATACACGAGTGTGTATCTTCACCATAAGCCCCGTAAATTGCATTCCCAGGATGTTTACACATTGATTGTTCCCATTTTGAGAATAGAGAGGGGAAAACTGTTCTTTCAGTGTTGTGCTTCAACTGACTGGTAATTTACAGGCTTTTATACTCCAAACTCCTGTCTCTATGATTTCTTTTAACATTCTTTGGAGGACCTGGAAATGCAATCCTTGGCTTGTCACACTTTAACTTTTCTTTAAACATTATATCTGTCTGCTTTGTATGAATTTGTTATTTTTATGAATTGCTGCACAGACCTCTTGGCCAAGGAGGTCTTTGAATCTCAAAGGGACTTCCTGGTTAAATAAAGAAGGAGGAGGATAAAAAAACTGAATTGCTAAAAGAGGTACAAGTATATGCATTGCACAAAACTGTTTTGTCAAAATCAAAAGGTCGACAAAATAAATATTGGACCCATGACACTGCTAATGTGACTTTGAAATGTACTCTTTAGCTGAAATTATGCTGAACTTCTCAGACTTCATTTAGTTTGTCTGCCATTCATTATAAATGAGCAAAAAACAAATAAACTGTAAATTTTAATAATAAACTGTGAACACAAACGGGAATCTCCTAAAATAACTGTAATATTAGAATGGTTGCACCTGAAAGCTTTCTAAAAGTGAAACATGTTAAATAGGAAGAGTAGCATTAATACTGCAATCTGTTGACGGTTTCCTGTGCGACCAAATATTTCATGTCAAAACGACGTCTTCTCCAGGACAGAATGCACGTCTGGCAAATAACCAGCTAGAAAAAACAAGCTCATGAGCTCAACAGTCAAGAGAAAACAAACATCCACGTCCGCTTCAAAAACACCACTAGAGAGGCAAAAGCATCACATGGAACGCGAATCAAAATCTGGGCTCATTTAAAGACCCAATTGTTTGTTTTTAACATGACATTTTTCTAATGATGGAGGACATATATTAAGAAAATTAAGCTTACAATTGTGCTTCTGAGTATTCCATTATTTAAATTGTTGTGAATCAGGCGCAGCTGAAAAGAAGACTTTTGTAGAAGCTACAATCCGTGAGCCACAAGCTCCCTGCTTCGCTCCATTCCGATGCATGTACCAATAGACTACTAGATCAGAATGCGTCTTGGTTTTTCTCGTCTGAGCTGGCATCTGGCTCAAAACTCCAATATTGCTCACCATTAATGTTAGGTTGGCAGTTTTAAGGGGCTGTAAGCTAGAGAGAGTGTAAACAGATGGATAATGGGAAAAAAGGGTGGGCTTACTCCGTCCCAACAGTTCTGCTCACAGTTCAGAGGTCAGAGTACTGCCGCTCCGCAGAAATTTTGTCCTAGAAAACGACTCAGGTTTTGCGATTGTGCCTAAAATGGCATAATCATAATAAAAAAAAAGTGCTGGGAACGCTTTTAAAATGGATTAAAAGATAATCGGAGCGGGACTTTGAGGAAATACACATCTATAATCTTCAGTCACATTACTTTTTACAGAAACCACTCCAAGCTATCTTGTTACCCTGCAGATTAAAAGACTAACAGCATTATCTTGCTTTCTGCACTTACATTACCTCATTTAATTTCTAAATTGATGATGTTGTCTCATTGTTTTGTCCTTTCACGCCTTGACATGAGTGAACATGAAAACAGAGTAATGAGATGACCTGACCCGTGTTAAAGTTAAAATAACCTGCCTCGAAAAGTCACAGGGTGACTGAATGTCGGCTCAAGGTCGCTGGAGAAATACAATACATCAACCTTAATGCAGCCATGATTTATGTCTGTTAGGTGGAGCGTCTATTTTTAGTTAGCTGGCAGAGGCTGGTGGTGTTTTATACCAACGGTGGAAAAGTTCATGGTGTTGAAAACTTTAAAAAAAGAAAAAGGGGGTAACATTGTTAATGATCTTAAAGTTCTTGTAGGCTACAAAATGGCTGGCTCAAATAACTTTATGTTCCCAGCTGTTTTAGTCAATGTATATCT
This sequence comes from Oryzias latipes, assembly GCF_053564925.1. NCBI lineage: Eukaryota > Metazoa > Chordata > Actinopteri > Beloniformes > Adrianichthyidae > Oryzias > Oryzias latipes. Next base: position 23,014,195 of record NC_136248.1, on the reverse strand, counting down.
CAGATCCAGCATAACAGTTTAACAGCAAAAATGTGTCCCTGTCATTATTTAAAAAAGCGAAACCCACTCAGATTTTAATCACTTTCCACTCTGCAATGACTCACTCGGGAAAAGTCAAAAATTACTCTTGAGCAATCAAAGGTGAAGTACTTCTAATAGTCCAAATCGAATTACGAATCGAACCGTGGGGGTTTTATATAAATGGCAAATAGTGCAATCTCACACAGGAGTGCTGTTTGCTCATGCTAACCAGCTAACAAATTCAAAAAACATGTGGATTTCATTTCTATTCATGAGTGATTGAACAAAGAAGAAAGGATTTCCCAAAAGCATTCACAACCCAACAGGAATATCAATGAGCCCAGATTGGAGGGTCGCGAGCAGCGCCGACACGCTGTGACTGACGTTTTATTTTCACAAACACAGAACTGCACTTGTTCACTGATCAGGACATCACAGACATTCTGTTTGTTTTGTCACCTGTGCTTTTTCCACCTTGAGGTTATTTCATTTTGTCAGCAAGGCAGATCACTTTACAAGGGCCTCTTGAAATCTAGACATAAACTAGTCTGACCTCAGTCACCCAGGGTGAAGAATAAGCGCTCTAATCACCTTATAAACAGAGGCCTTTTCTGGACCAACATTGCTCCAGTTTGATCCGGCTTTGTTTTGTACTGAAACACGCGGATTCACACAGACACAAAAAAGTCAGAAAATATTTACAATCTGTTCAAATAAGAAAAAAAATTGTTGAATCCTCAGAAAATTCTCTCTCAACTGAGAATACTCTTCTTTCTAAAAATCAAAGAACTAAAGGATTTCGTGTATGCTTTCGGCAGCACGGAGGCTTATTTGTCCAGCAAAACGCTGCCATTGATATACAAAAACATGCCTGCATTCCACACAAAAGAAGATGTTTTTCAAGGGGAGGAAGACACAGCCTGAACAAGCACATCAGCTCCACTGAGACACATGCATTGGACAGGCAGCAATACTTCTGCTAATAATCGAAAGTTTTAGAAAACACATCCTGTCAATATGATTTTTCATATTTTTAACATTAAGGTCCAACCAGTTCAAGTTATATTAATATTTGAAAATAGCCAAAGATATACAGAAGGGTAATATAGTGGTGTACTTATCCAAATGAAAATCAAAGCTGTGAAATGTTTTGCTCACTGGATTGGAAGTGAAGCAAAAACTTTGGTAAACTTACAGAAAAAGCTGTTCAGGAAACAGATTGTGGAAAGGAAAACCTTGCCAAATAGTGACATTAACATATTGACATTAAGAGTTTTTGGACTGACAGTGACAGTTTCCAATTGAACAATACTAGTTTGAAAAAATAACAAATTATATTTTAGGTGGATGAGCAGATAGAAGGAAAAATTAGCATTTTCCTGCTATGGCAGGCCAAGTTAAATGTTTTTTTCTTTCAACAAGGGACTTTCACAAAGTGCTTAACCTTCCCTTAAATCAAATTTTCTATGACAACTGGACAGAGTTTAGTAATGACTCAAAAAGATGGGAGATAAGTGTGATCATGCTCTCTCAGAGTAAGACTGTGTCTAAGATGTTAGTTTTTGTTACAAAAGAGCAATCCAACAAGTTCAAAAAGTTACTATTAACCTACGAACAAAAAATGTTTATTCTCAAAAACAAGTTATCAAATTTGAGAAACAACCACATAATTAAAAAGACTTTACCATCTATGTTTAGCCAGCCATGAAAATTCAAATTTTTCCTTAAAAAAAAAAAATAAAATAAATAAATAATCTATTTAAATCAAGAATATCTTAAATTTTAAAATTACAATAGCTGGATTTTTTTTAAGCCCAATAGTATAACATTGTGTTTCTACACAGTATAAAGTTAGAGTAGATCAATTTTATTCATCCCTTGAGCTGGAGCTATGTTTACAATTACAAGTTTACAATATGTAAACCTTTTCTTGTAGTTGTAAATTACAACTATTATGCCTTTTTGCAATGAAAAACAACATAAAGGTAACATAGTAGCAAAAATATTTTGTCATTTTTATTTTATTTTTTGGGGTCCAAACAGTATTATGTAACAAACTACTGAAAAGGATTTTTCTTCTTCTTTTTTTTTTGCTTGATGTAAGCTTTTTAATGTTAACAATATGATGCCATCAAGAACACAGAACACTAACAAAGCAAAATGTGTCTCATTCCTAATGGCCCATTTGGTTGTCAAGACAAGCAGGACATAAAGTTAAACAAGACATTCCTTTTTCCAGAGTTAGACATAGCTACCGCCTATCAAGACCATTCCATCTGCAAAAGCTGTATCCAGAAAAACAACCCCTTGACACAAATCATCATCCGAATGTCAGAATACTTTTTCCTCTTTTCTCTCCACAAACCTTTGGTTTCTTGTGAAAAATCTCAAAGAAGAAAGACTTTGATTGCTGCTGAACCAAGTTTTTCTCTTTTTGGAGATTAGTATTTGTGCATAGAGATCAAAGAGGAAAAAAAACAAATGTGTGATCATTGTGTTGTTGAACTTCATGTGGTATCATTTTTGTTAACAGTTATAACACAAATGCAGACAGAAACTCTGAGATGTCACAAGTTGGAAAAATGATGGAATTTTTTTTTTTTTTCATGAGATGGATGCAGATCATAAAAAAAACTGCAGTTATGGCATAATGACTTTGACCACTGCAGAGACACAAAGACAACTAATCATTGATGCATTTGTAGCAACTGCTAAACATGCCCAAAACTTAAAAATATATAAACAAATACAGGTTTACGGCGAATTTACGCGCTTTAAGTAATAGAATTTTTTGCGATTTAATGCTTTTTTGTTCTGAGAAATAATAGTCCTTTAAACACATGAGCCTACAAGAGTCCACTAAAATACAAAAAGAAGGGTCTGGTTTGAAGTAATGTAAATTTCTTTGCTCAATTTAATGTCACCAATGTCAAACTCAGCATTTTGTTCTCGTACTTCTGTTTTTATTTCCCCCCCTGGTGACACCGTGGTCAGAAATAAACGAGACATGGAAAAAAGCAGTGAAATGGGCCAGGTCAAAGTGTGCAGCAGCTAAATTTATTGGAGGGAGTTCTATGAAACCTTGTTATTGTGGTATTTTGTCTACCAAGAGAAAAGTTTTGAACTTTTGAGAGGTACAATCTTATGCCTGGAAGTTCAGGCATAGGATTGGCACATCTATCTGTACGAGTAAGAGTAGTTACATGAATCATCACATAGGAAATCGAACAGGAGCTGTACTTTTCTTTTACATTGAGTGATTTTAACGCTTTTACGCATTTTTTTAAAACAAAAACATCACATAAATAGTTACTTAAAAGAATGTATTTCCAGATTCTTGAATATAATTTAATCCAACATTGAGGTTTTAAAAACAAAGTAAATAACATTAAAAAAAACCTCTTTGCTGCTTTTCTCCTTTTGTGGTTTTCTTCTTGTTATATGGAAGATTGAACTTTATTCCACTTTACTAAAACAAAGGTTTCTCCTCATACTTTCTGGCTTTGTTTATATTAACATAATGTGTCGTTTTTTTAAAGAAACATAAAAAACCTGTCACAAATGTTTGATCAAAGTGTTTCAGATTGGAGACTGAAATGATAACCCACTATGATTACTTCTTGAAGGAATAAGCTTTTTTTCATGTGCCATTCAAAACACATTAAAAGGACAAATTGCTGCAATTTAGCTCAAACTAGGTACAGATGCCAAACTGCATTCTAAATAGAGGCCTCAACTAATTTGTTTACAGCAGTAATCACACTAAATCCAATTCTGCAAGTCAATAACCAAGAAAAACTGCCACTGCACTCAGATCAAGTGGAGAAAAACATGAAAACATTACAAATTGCATAAGAACTGTATATAAAATTAATAAATCAAATACCTAGCAAAATTGAGAAACAGGAACAACTTTGGGGTTGCACGGTGGGGTAGTGGTTAGCACTCTCACTTCACAGCAACAGAGCTTTGGTTCGAAACCTTACTGGGACCTTTCTGTGTGGAGTTTGCATGTATCCTCGAGGATGTGTAGGTTTTCTCCAGGCACTCTGGCTTCCTCCCTCAGACCAATCCCTCAGGTCAATCTAATCATTCTAAATTGTTTCTAGGTGTGAATGTGAGAGCATGTGTGACCTGTCCAGGATGTACTCTGCCTTTGCCCAATAGAAGCTGGGATAGGCTCCAGTGGCATTGAGACCCCAAAAAGGGATTTAGCAGGTTTAAAAAATGGATGCATGGAACTCAATGATTACTGTTTAACAAACATGTGAACTAAGAACAAGTAGGCACTGTTTCCCATTAAAAAAATGAAACCATTAAAGCTGATTTACCTTTGATGTATGAGTTACCTCACAGTTTCAGGTTAGGAACAGGAGTTGAAATGAATAGTGCAGGGGTGTGGACTACATCAGCACAATCTTCTGTTAGGTGGGATGTAAGTGGATACTCCAACTCAGGGATATTAAACTCCAGGCCTCAAGGACCACTGTTTGGTTGTAACAAACACTACTTTAAATAAAGTTCATTATTAAGAACTTTTAGCTTTTAACAGAATCGATAAGAGTCCATAACAGAAAAAACACACATCTTGTGGAAGATGTTTTTTTTTTTTTTTTACAGAAAATATATATTTAATTTTCTTTCATCCGCAGTTTCTTTTCCGCTTTATTTCTTCTTAATTTTTACAGGTTTGGCTCATTAGAATGAACTTTTTTTTTAAATTTTATTTTATTTTAAACTTGGTAACCCTTGTGCTATCCTTGGCACTTTACCATTGGGAGTTGGGTCATCTAGACCCACTAGACAGTGCGCTGAACCTTTTTTTTCTCAATGATTTGTGATCTTCACTGGTATCCAAGGATTACATTAAATCTTTTCACCTTTATCCACCTTTGTCATGGTAGGGAGAACACATCCACCTTTGTCATGGTAGGGAGAACACGTCAATGCAAGGGTGGGGTCATCTAAGATAGCACAAGGGTTAAGGAAGTCAATGTGAATGTCCAACGTAAACGCTCATACGGATATTTACGCACTGGCCATAGTTCATTAATCCAAATGAAAACGTGCCAAAACTATATTACCGGTACACCTGTAAAGTATTTATATTTGGGTACCCAAGAACAAAAAGAAAGTTTGATCTCACCAACTGGTCGCAGCTTTCAGTTTGTTTAGGATGCGCCCTCTCCCAGGAGCGAGCACCTCACTCCACTTGGCAACTTGACAAAAGTTCTTCTTTCGGCTCCCCTGTCACTCAACTGTATGTCACAACTAGCTTGGTTCTATAATCCCAGCAGTCAAGGACCACAGTAATACTCTCTGTCACCGGAGGAGAATAGCACGGCAGCAGCTGTTGGTGTGTCTTCCACCTTCGTTCTTTCCCCCCGTGCACCTGTACCGAGACCGACCCCGTTTAATAATCTTGGGGCGTGTGTGCCATGAGTCAAGTAACCAGTCCACAACATAAATGGGAAAACCGTAAAAGACCACATCCAGCATTTTCAGTGGATAACATCTATTCAACACACCTAAAAAACTCATGTTAATCCCCTTCATACACCAAGTAGGACTACATTTTCTTTTAAATTTACAGTCAAAATGTAACCCTGTCACACAGTTTTACAACTAATCTGCCACTAAAGCTTCTTATTGACAAAACATGCCTTGTCCAGGTAATCAGCAACAGGTAGGACGGGGTTTTTAACAAAAAATACAGCAAAATGTTGGCTCCGGAGGCCTGGAATTTGACACTCCTGCCCTAACTGGACTACATTAATCAGTTTAAAGGCCAAGAACTTTTAGGAGGCATACGCTGTAAAATATACAGCGTTAATGAATAAATTGTTCCTACTTTTTGCTCTAATCCTGTTTATCGGAATGTATGCATGTTTATACAAAAGTTGAACTTTAGAACAACAGCGAGATCATCTCTGAAAGTGACATTTTAGGATATTTTTTTTAGAGCACAGCTGTCTGTGGACTGTTAGGCTGAGCAGTCTTTTCACGTACTTTAAACTTTCCTTTTGGAAAAACGCCAAATATTCCCAATCCACGTCAAACACTGCGGTTACTGTGAAAGAATAAAATGTATGCTTGAGAGAAAATGTGGAGCCTTCACTTCAACTCATCAAATTTACAGTTTGGAAAAATCTGAGAAATAATAAACACAGCGGGCCATGTGTCCAAGTCATGTAAATGATGCAAAGAAGTTTGGGTGAGAAGACTTTTAAGAAAAAATAAATAAACTGGTCTCAAAAGAACTGGCCTCCTGAAAGGTAAACCAAAATCAACAGCTTTGCAACAGACTATTTGATATTAATTCTTAAATATTTAATTTAAAAAAAACATGTCAACTTTTTGGTGTGTAATATTTTTAACACGTTTTTAACAAGTTAAAGATAAAACTTGAAGAATATAATTCAAAAATGATGTTAAATTTTACCTTATAACACAAATGTACAATTACATGTTTAACCAGTGGCTGGTAATTCTCTCATAATGGTCTCAACTTAAAGAACAAAATAAATTTTTACTTAAGCTGTCAATTATAAGAGAAAAATATATAGACTTCACATGAAAATGTGTTCCCAAGGTGCCTGAAAAAAGGGGTTCAAAAGAGGAAAATATCATTTAAAACTTACCAAACGGTTTCTATCTTTAAAGACTGATAACAGTTGACATCTCACTAAGGTTAATATTTATAAAGAAAAAAAGAGGACTGAGCCTGGGGGTGTCCGTGTCACTGCGGTGTGGGTTCTGGTCCTTGCCCTCGAGCGTTGGGCCTCGCCAAACTTCCAACTGTGGGCGAGCCTGGTCGGGCCATGTTTACAAGACATGGCCCGTCCTCCTCTTGGGCGGCGACGGCTGGCCCCTGCCTTGCACATTACTGGACTAACCGTGGGCCGGGTGGGTGGGTGCCTGGAGCGCAGGGTGGGTCTCCCTTGGGGGGTCCTGACTCTTACCTGGGCTTGGGGGGGGGTTCTCGTCTGGGGCTGTGGGCGTTCTTCTGGGGCGGGGCCCCACGTTGGGCCCTCCCGGTGCGGCGGGGGGGCTGCTCTCCTGGTTGGGCCGGAGCTGCACTCTCTGTCCCCCCATGCCTCCCTGCTCTCTAGCTTTTGGGGCCCCCGTAGCGGTCCTGCTGGCCCTGGACCGGGTGGCGGATGTGATCGCCCGGGGGGCGGATGTTCTCTATCTGCTACAGTGCCAGTGTTGGGTAGTTCTAGCTGCCGCTGCTGCTGCGGCGGGAGTCTTGGTGTGGGGATGGCTGGGAACCCTCTCTCCTTCTTTTTACATTCCATCATCCATTTTAGAAGAACATGAACACTCAATGGAGCACAGGTGTTATCACACCTTTGCACTAATATTTTGCGTGATTGAATGAAATAATTTACACTAGTTGGTTTGAAGGCAGAAGTATGCCTGTGTTAACATTATTTGTATTGTTTACATGTTAACGTGAACATTTTTGGAGCCAACAGGTATGTTTATAGCATTTGAGTGTGTGTGTGGACAGACCCCGCCCTCATAGACTTGTATTGCATCTGAACCTCACCGTAGTGAGTATAACCATCCAAAAAAATTGTTGCTTTATTCTGCTTCATGAATAAAGTTTGGCCTCGATTACAAAAGGGATTTATTCAGACATACCTCTGGTTTGTCAAAAGATTCATAACCCATGTTGTTAACAGAAAATATTTCCAACACAAGAGGCCTTCAGTTCTGATCTGTTTGCCCAGCTGTTGGACCGGACAAGTTAAAAAATAAAAATTAAAAATTAAATTTAAAAAATTAAAAAAAGATGACAATATACAAAGACAAGGCTGAGGATTGATGAATTCCTCCACAATATTGTTGTTGTATTGTTTTTATTTAACCCTGGAGAACTCAACAACAATTTTCTTCTGGGCTCTTAAAGTTAATTTGAAAAATAGTAATTAGGGGTAGCAGCAATTAACAGCAGACAAAAAAAAAATGAAAACAAAAAAATAAAATAAAAGAAAAAGATAAATAAAAATCAGCAATTACATTTTATCCCTGTGGGTTCTCCAGGGCTAAGATGTAAACCTCTGGGGCTGCATAATAGTGTGGTAGTTGGCACTCTCATCAATTAGAGATTTAAATCCCAGTTGGGCGCTTTCTATGTGGACTTTGCATGTTCTCCCTGGGCATATGCTTCATAGGTTAACTCCTCACTCCAAAATGTCCCTGAGAATGTGAGTTTGTGTTTCTCTGCAATGGACTAAGGACCAGTCAGTAGGTGGGGTAGACTCCAAAAACCCAGGGACCCCTAGTTTTGGAAATTGGATGAGAGGACAGATATAAAGCTCAGTACAAGTTAAATGGGAGAGGATTAGATGAGGAAAAACAGTTGTAGCCTTAATTCTAATGTGTTTATACTTAATAAGGTGCATCCTGACACTGAGATTCAAATATATGTGGCTGGATGGCACTTTACAGAGCACATGACTAATGACTCAACGTCTGCTGCCAAAATACCTCAAGGAGAAATAAATGATAAAACTGAAATCTTGATAAAAATTTTAAACTGAACTAGGTCCCATTATACAAATGTGAGAAACAACAGTTCCAAGTGTAAACTATCACCACAAGGAATAAACAGTATTAATCATCAGTGGAGAGGTATCGTTCAACAAGCACACTGCCGAGAAGAGGGAGCTTTTTAACCAGATTCACAGCAAGAAGGGACATAGTCCAGTGCCTTCTATAAAATGACTCCTCAGTGCTAGAATTACACCAAAACTCTTCCATTTAAGGGTCCATTTGTTGGGAAACTGCACGTGTGTGGGAAAGGTGGAGTCTGCACGAATACATGCTAGCAGAAACTATTTAGTGCACATTGTACAGACATGCACCCACGGGAGCTTCATTTGCAGATTCCAAACCTGCACTGTGCAAATTACTTACAAAAACAGTTTTTTTTACTTAGCTGATGTACTTAATTGTGTTACAATATTTCTCTCATAATAAAGATACATTATTATTTAACAACAATTTGATGCTATTGGAACAGCAGATCCCAAAGAAAGGAAGGCTCAATACTGCTAATTTGTACTTCAAGTCCCACTCCAATCGTCTTTTGATCTATTTTAAAAGTGTTCTCAGAGGTCTTTTAATTATAATTATGCTGTTTTTAAGCAAAATAAAAAACTGACATTTTCTTGGACATAGTTTCTGCAAAGCAGCAGGAGTTAATTAAAAATTCAGTTCTGAGTTGTGTTGGCGCAGAGTAAGCCCATCCGCATTTCCCATCATCCATCTGTTTATACTTATCTTGCAGCTCCTCATAACCCTAACCTAAAGGAACCAACTGCAACAAAAATGGCGAGCAATATTGGAGCTATCCAGGCTTACAGTTTTGAGCCAGACGCCAGCTCGGACGAGGAAAATAAAGACATTCATCGAGTCGTTTACCGGTGGATGCATCAGATTGGAGCAGATCAGGGAGCTTATGGCTTGCCAATTCTAGTTTATACACGACAACTACAAGCTTTTTCCAATGACAGTTCTGTGTCTGTTCGTGATGCACAACGATCTGAATAAAAAAAATACTCAAGAATATTTGTCCTCCATCATGAGACAAAAGGCCTCAGAAACCTGTTAAAAAACACCAAAAACACAATTTTCATTTGAGTCGATTTTTAACAGAACATATACTTTTAAATTCAATGTTTGTTCTTTATTCTATTACCTTACAGCAAGAAAGCTCTGGTTGGGTCCTCTCTAATGATTGGTGACTTTATATTGTCCTTAAAAATAATCTTGGGTCTGTCTATATGGATGAATGATATTTTTAGTAGGACTTTGATTCGTTGACAGTTTAAAAAAATAATTTCTTCATGGTTTCAATGACGTTCTTGAACAATGCTAATACTCTTCCCAACACACACACAGCTACTAACTTGTATTTTCTTAACACCAAGTAAATGTCTTTTTATACAAAATGCTTTAAGAAAAATGTTTGAAAATAATTCGAAGTTACTTGAGAGTTAGAAGGCATGACTCATAATATCCCTGCTTGCAGTAATAACTGTGGCATTTATCCAAATGTCATGTTGTTTTGTTCTCCACTATTATGGTCCTTAATTAACTGAACCTACTGCTGCACTGCTTCAGAGCACAAATGTATATTGGGAGGTTTATGAGATTTAGCAGGACATCAGGGAAAAAACACAACATCTGCACAATTTATGGCATTTATGCAGTCTCAACTCATTCAAACTATTTTATTATAGTTGTAATTACAAATACACACCCAGTCAACTCAGTAAAAAGCATGCAGGACCTTCTGCATGTCCAGATATTGTTGGAGTACACACAAATAAAAATAAATCCCACCCTGCAGTGTCTCGGTGATGCATTTAGGTGTTTTGATATCTTTTTTCGTGGTAGGGAAAAGCAAAATGATTCATTCCGAGTGTTTTATTAACCGTTACATGTCTCTAAAATCTTTCTTGTGGGGTAAAGTGGGTAAAGCTAATGAAAAGTGTTTGTGGAAGGTTAGCCCACTTCAAGTTGGGTTCTTTTTGAATGCCGTAGTGGAATTTCATATCTTCTGGCAAAAGGCTTAAACATAACAATCTGTCAAAAACAGTTAATTCTTGTTTTCATTTAATAGGAGATATTTTTTTAATGCACACGTTTCGTTAAAAAAGAATCAACCTAAATGCAGAGAATGGCAGATTAATTCAATAAGACTAGGAACATGAAACCAAAGCCATACAACGAGGCATTACACAGACATGACAGGCAGACTAACGCACTGAAGGTGGAGATTATCATTTAACAGAATTCAAACTGACTCTCTGGCATTGAAATACAGCTGCTTTTGAGCTATATACCCAAACGTCTGCTGAAAACCACAGAACGCTGAACTCTGGGTTCAGAAATATGTTGTTAACACTGAATGCCACATCTGTTTACAATTGAAAATGACTGATACAGAGATGTGTGTTCACTGGGGGAGGCCAAAGAGAAAAAGCATTTGCTGTCTTTCAAGACAAATAAATTATCTGCTAATTATATTTATTATGGGAGAATAAATAAAAGCTTCAAGTGACCCGCCGTTAATAGCTTGTGAAAAAAAGCAGGTGATAAAAGAACTGTTTTATTGTAGAAAAAGTCAATTTTTGTGTGTGTGTAGTGCTAAATTGTTTAAATAATATAAAATATTATGTGTGAAAAACAAAAAATTGTTAAAAGCTTTTCGGGTAAAGTCTCGTGTACAGTGCGGAGGCATGGAGACTGAGAAACCGCAGCATTTGAAGTGCTTATCACTGCGTCACTCAACCGCAACAAAACCACAGCATGACCAAAGCGTGACCACACAAGAGCTCTCCATGGAAAGAGACCAACGGATGAGCGAGCACACGCCAACAAAAACAGGAAAAAACAACAACATTCATTTAATAGAAGAAATGGCCTTAACAAAATCTTAAACTTAATTCAACAGTAAATTTAATATAATTTATACAATATGACTTTTTTTGCTTCATTTAACATTTCTTTCTGCTCTTGTTAGAACATATATCTGACGATAAATCAACCAAAAGAATTGTTAAACTATTCTTATGACATCAGAAATAAATCTTTTCAACAGCAAAACTTGATGAATAGTAGGATGTTATTTTCTAGGATTTTTTTCTGGCTCCTTAACTCCTTTTTCTCAAAAGTCATGTGAATTCAATACATTGTGATTTGTTTTTCCCTTGGATTTCTTCCTTCTAGGATATTATAAATCATGAGCGTTGTCTTATCTATTGCCAGGCACTTCTAAACTTCATGTTAATCTGTTTTAGCTCCTAGTTCAGGTTTTTGTTGAATTTATTTCTATTTTTTTTAGTATTTGTAGCCGCCATTTTTAACACAATGTCAAATCATCAGGAGAAGAATTTCATATAGTGCACCTGTTCACCTGCAGGTTGGGTCTTTTGTGGTGGTTTGTGTATGAAGATGGTTTGTTACATATTTTTTACGCTCAAGAATAAACAAAATGGCCAATGAGTCTTTTGTTTACTTTTTACTCATTACAAACAATTTACCTTTACCAGTCTCACCGTCTCACTGGTCAAACTTTAAAGTTGGTGCAATTTTGATAGAGAACAGTTAGTTGGTCGTCCCCTTACATTGTACGTATACACCACATCTGACAGTTTCACAAATTGAATAAGAATTGATGACCAAACACTAACTTGATTAATGGATTTGCAAAAGAAAGAAAATAAGGAAAACATGCTTTAATATAGTAAAAAAATAAGGAAACAAAAGGCATTAAACAAGATGAACTGTATTGTTTAATTGATTTCTTCTTTTAAACCAAACATGACATTCCCAAACTGTAGTGGATCAAATAAAACTGGACTAAGGAGGATGTTTGCCTGAGCTTTTTAGCAATAACTGTCACTAAGGAATGGCTCTCTACACTAACATGTCCTCCTCTGAACTGACCCTGGTAATTTACACTAATACATCTCACTCATTGCTAAGTAAAAGAATGGGGCTGCCTGCATTCATGCTGTTACAGTCTGTCATTTTCACTGCTAAGAGAATGACTTAACAGCTTGTTCCCATTTAACCTGGAATAAAAGTCAAATTAGATGACAAACGCATGTTGTTAAATATTTACTGAAAACTAACACTTCTGCTGAGAAATAAAAGAGATCTTGACATAAAATAAACTTTCCAAGTTTTCCAAAACGTTTTATCACAGACAGAGTTAAGAAGAAAAACTCTTTAGGACATGATCCCAACCAGTTCACTGAGTTTTTTCAAAACCATCAAAGAAATCTAACCACTTAACAAGACACATATATTCCTATACATATATAATTTAGTTTTTGCAAAGTAATGACATATAATATCTACGTATCTGAAACAACATCTCGATTCAACAATTTGTGCGACTCCAATATTTTCCACCAACTTTCATAAATATTACCTTAATTTTCCCCAAGTTTTTCACAGCTCAACAAGAAAGCTGACATGTTGATTGAAGCAAATTCAGTTCATGTAGGGAAATTAAATATGTCTTCAAGGTTTTTCTTTTAGGAAAACTTTCCAGACGATACATCTAAAGCAACTGGATTATCTGACAAGTGGAGCCTATTGATTGTTATGGATTTACTTGAAATTGTCTGGGAAAAGTTTTCAGTCCCTAACAAAACAGGAGGAGGAAATACATTTTTACATTAAAGTTAAAGGGATTTAAGGTTTGACTGCAAAGCTGGATTTCAAGCAGACGGTCTTGGATCACTTAGTATGGCAGCTGACCCCCTCCCCTGTGCCTTTACATCCTTTTAACGTTAAACTGTGGGGAGCAAAACCAAATGTTCATGTCAACTCCTTTAATTTTTAGTACAGTCACTGCAGTGGCAGTACACTCCACGTAACTGCTTCATATCCTCTTTGTAAGTATTGATGGGAAACAGATGTTGGAGGACATGATTTTGTAGAGGACATTATCTTTCATTTCAGCTAATGGTATAAGAATATCTGATCCCAGGAAAGCTCCCATTGATTTTTTTTTGGGCAAAGTTAAAAGCTTGGTAACAGCAGGGGGGGGGTTGTATGCTACATTGCACAGGCACCTTTAACTTTTCCTCTTACAACAACATTCATCACAGTTCTGGGAAATTACACAGAGTCCTGCAAATCATTTACAGGTTTTTTGACTGACAGTTTTTTCATTTTTTTTTTATTAGTAATCTCACTTTGTATCTGCCAAACATGAATCCAATAAACTTTTTTTCTTCACTCAAAAAGGTTGTTGAGAAACAAGACTTATTTCATGTCTTTAATTCACACAGTTCACCGACTTTTCAAATGTTATACTGCAACAGCCTTTTATATAGTCATTTCATTTGTCACTTGAAGTTTTAGCTATAGTTCAAGGTGTCTTTTAAGTAAACTAATGCATCACACTTGGCCTTTTTCACTAGCCTTGAATGGAATCAGAAAAACAGCTCAAGATACAATCCTGTTCGGCAGATCTGCTCGACTGGGCGAGAGGAGCCGGAAAGAGCAACATTCCTAATCCAACTAAATGCTTGGTTGGTCTTATAGCATACATTTATAGAGAAAATACAATATTTCCCATCTGTACTCTTTTCTTTAAAAAAAAGTCCCACTCCACTCATCTTTTGATCTATTTTCAAAGAATTCCAAAGGTCTTTTAATTATGATGTTGCTGTTTTTAGCTAAAATACAAAGAACAATGTTTTTTTTCAGGGCATAGTTTCTGCAGAGCGGCAGGAATTCATTATAAAGTCATCTCTAAGTTGTGGACAGGACTGTTGATGAAGATTAAGCGTGCCCCCTTCCCATCATTCATCTCTCCTGTCACCTTAAAACCCCTCGCACCCACAACTTAACATTACCGGTGCAACAAAAATAGCGAGCACTATCGGAGCAACCAAGCTGTACAGTTTTGATCTATTTATCAGCTCAGACAAGGAAAACAACGACGTACATGGATCTAGTTGTCTGCAAGTGTCGCTCGCTACTCGCTGTAGTAACAGCATTTTTGCGTCTGCTCCTGAGTCACAATGATCTGAATAAAGAAATATTAAAAATAATAATAATAATATATGTCCACCATGAGAAAAATGCTACAAGAACGTGTTCAAAACAGCAAAACCATAATTTTCATTGGAGTGGGTCTTTAACTCTGATACCACCAAAACAAGAAATTCTCCTCTACGATGCCACACATATGTTGTTCATAAATTCTTTCTCCTTCTACTGTAGCGCTCAGCCCAGAGCATTCATCAATACCATTAAACATTTAGTAGCCCAAAAGAGCAAAACACAATATAACTGAAGCTTCCTGAACTCCCCAAGATGTGCCACAGTATATCTTTCATGAAGTTGTGATCACTGGAGGGAAGACAATACAGCCACAAAGAATCCCATGTGCATTTCTTGTGCTGAAAGATATTTGAATTGGGACAGGGAACAGAAGTCCAACTGAGAAGATTATTCCAAGGTGTGGAATAACTTGAACTGTAATGTGGAAAACAGATTTGAAAAACAAAGGAAACAAGACTTTAAGGCCTAATAGGCAGCCTGAATAATCCGACTGAAGCGATCACTTTATTGGAACCAAACAGTGCTTAATCTGTTTGAGTTAAGGTGTGAAATACAATATCAATCAAACAGAAGTTTTGAAGTAAATGGAAAATCCATTTAGACCTTTCCAGAGGTTCTGACAGTTCAATATGGCAATGGAAAGAGTAACAAGGAGAACTGAAAAAAAAAAAAGCTGCAGTTCATTGCAATGAAACAGTGGGCACATTTATAGGATACAAGTTCAGGTGTCACAACTATCATGTCTCACGGGGGATCAGAAATCCAAACCTCACTGTTTTCACTTACACCCCACTAGTTCCTGGTTTAAAGAGAGGAAAGAAGAAGAGCGGAGGGAGAACAACACTAAATGCGCATTAACCCTCCCTCCTCGAAAGCTTGGAAAAATAACAAAGTAATGATCATATGTGCTACACATCAATTAAATATTACTGTTACAGCTGCAGAGTCAAGGGAGTCACTGTGTGTGTTCTGCTTCTTTTCCATAGAAACATTTCCTTTACAAGGCAGGTGAGGCAGGCGCAGTGTAGACAATAAATCAAGCCCATTTAATCACTGCTTCATGTACCCACTTGTCACGCAAAAGGGTATAAACAAAGGTTATTAATGTGTCTCGATGGCTAACACGCCGGCTCCCATTTTGGAACGGCTCTTAAGTTTTGTTGAAGGAGTGCAACAAAAAAGCACAAAGAGTAACTGTTTAGCTACAGATATATTAGACAGGGAAGTTAAAACGGCTGCCTGTAACTTCAAATAAAAAATAATTCAACAGGGCCAGACTCATTGTAGTCGTCCAGCTTGCTCAGTAATCCTTCTTTATGACACAAACCACAGAAAGAAAAGTCTGGACAAAAAAGGTTTATGGAGCAGGAATGGTTGTCTGGAAAAACACACTAGAAGGGAAGAAATATTATGGTTAGCAATTATCAGCCGACCAACATAAAACAACTTTTTTTGTTGTTGCTGCACAGATAAAGCATGCTACATGCAATAGTAATCACTGCTGATCTCTGAGCAATTCATAGTGAAAACACTATAACCCCACGGCGCTGAAGGTACTGCCAAAGTGGGGCAGAAACAGCTCCCAGCTTATCATTTTAATCAAAGCCGTCTCTGCTTTAAAGCAAAGCGCTCTGTTGCAATTCCAGGTGTTTAAGTCCAACTTTTGGGAATGAAAAAAAAAACACAAAACAGAAACACTGCACAGCTTTTCACATTACATCTAAGAGGCCGTTTAAATCAATGGCCTGTAAAGCTGTAAATATTTTGAGGCCCTACCATGCTGCCTCCTAGCACACCCATTCTTTTAGACAGAAAAACCAACGTTAAAGAAGTCTGTGCTCAAGTTTGAATATTAAGACACAAAAATTAGTTTTTTTCAAAGTATTCTCACAACAAAATTACACTATTCCTTCGGACTATGTCAATCCGTAGTAGAATTCGCAAAAGCTAAAAAAAAGGCACAATAATCAAGAAAAATTATATATAAGCCGCACCTGAGTATAAGTCACACCCCTACCCGAACTTTGCACAAAAAAAAAACGGGACTTACCATATTTTCACGACCATAGGGTGCAGTTTCAGTTATGGATGCTTTTTCAGTATTTAATACATACAAAAGGCGCACCAGGTTATAAGGTACAGGCACGTTAACACATACCGGTAAAACATGCATGGTAGTGTGTGTTTAAGAAAGGCAGTGTGGGCAAAACTGAGTTGGTTGTGATTTATTTTTTTATTTTCTCAGTCATCAATCAGCACCAAAAATCCATCAAAGTCTTCATCTTCTGTATCTGAAATGAACAGCTGGGCTAAATTTCTATCACGCCATGTTCCCTTTTGTCATTGTCAGAGTCCGTCTCGTTGCCGTGCAGCTCGTCATGAATGATGCTGGCTTTTGCAAAAGTTCGAAGACCAGCGCAAGCAGACACCCAAGCATCTGCAATCCAGTGGCGTAACTCGCCTGGCGCTGCCTCCCAGGCTTACTAAAACTGTGTCCACCATTCGACAGTGTGATTCACCGGGATGTCAAAAGTGAGCGGCACCTCGTCCATGTTGGTGATGTGGCTGGGCTGGATGTGTTTGTCTGCAATCTTTTCACTGCAGTAGGAGCGGAAGATGGACAGCTTTTCGTTGTAATCCGCTGGAAGTTGCTGCGCCACCGTAGTCCTTGCCCACATGGAAAGATGACGGCGTTTCATAAAACGAAAGCACCAAGACGGACTTCCTTGAAAAAGTTCAATTTTCATTTCCTCTGCAAGCGTTACTGCCTTTAGTCGAATAGTGGCTGTAGAGACGCTTCTTGCAAACCATGGATTCATTCATCTTGAATTCTCTCGCAGCTGCCCTATTCCCATGTTCCTCCGTGTAGCTGATAGCTTGCAGTTTAAACTGTGCTTTCATAAGCGTGTCTCCTTGCAGGTGTCATTTTCAGGGTTTCCAAAACCTATGTTATTCTGCATAATGGACATACCTGCCCTTTAGTACTATTCGGGGGGGTGTCTTCTTTCACGTCCACAATTCCCTCCTTACCGTTCCTATGCTGTCCTCTCCTACGTCCTCTTTACCGGAGTCACGCAACAACACATTAGGCGCACCGCACCATAGGGCGCACCATACATTTTGGAGAAATTTTAGGACTTTTAAGTGTGCCTTAAGGTTGTGAAAATACGGTACTCCACAAAATAAGTACGTAATACTTCCTGGATCAATGTTGATTTGTGAATACAGCTAAGATAAAACAAAAAAAATACATATGCTTCAAATTTTGGGGGAAAACACAACAAATACTGTTAAGCGATTATGTAAATATGATCAGTACCACCATTTTTGTCTTACAGAGGACATTCATCACTATGTTTTATGTCAAGCTAAGTGCACCGTATTGCACAGTGCTGTCTGTAAAAGAGCAACTTGTTCATAAAGTGGTTAATGGCAGGATTTCAAAACTCCGTTTATGACTTCAGGAGAAGCATGTTCCTAATTTTGCAATGGAGTTTTTCAGGCCAACTAAATTAGTACCATCAGTTTAGTTTTTCTTTTTGTTTTGTTTGAGCAAGCGTATTAAACATCTGTCAGAACTTTTATTGCATACAAAGAAACTCACATTAGGCTGTGTGTAAGTGCTTCTACAGTCAATCATCATTTCGTTTTGGAACCTTGGATAAAACTCCTCATACTGACCACTAACGGCCGAAAAGTGGCCATCTGGTCATGCGAAGCAGGTGAAATGAACTGCAGCCGGGCCGCGTTATCTCAGATCTGACCAGAAGCCGTTTTTCTTCCTTAAATAAACAATGTGGGAAACAACTGTGGGTGCAGCCCATAACCATAAACCAACATTATTATGTGCTATGTATTTGAGATCTGAAGAAGATCAAAACAGGATGTCACTGACCCACTGCCAAGAGTTCAAGTAACGCAAACACAAAACCTTTTAAGATCTAAATTTAGACAACCTCTCTGAAGATGAATCTGATGGTTTGTTTTGGTCCTCAACATTTTAAAAAAACAACAACATGCATTCTAGATTTGCAATATTTCAGTATTTCTGATGACGTCTTATTTTGCAAATGTAAGACACACATGATCTTATAGTAAATCATTATGCATAGTACAGCATGTTCCAGGAACATGATTTCTGCACTTAGAAGACAATGACAACATTTAATATTCTTAGAATACGCTTATATTTTGTGTTCTCTGTTCAATTTTCAATGCATTCTTTGGAGGGGCGAAAAAACAGTTATTTATAGATTTTCTATAAGAAAACCGCTTTTAAATGGCCTTTTTTTGTGTGCAAATTATTTGTTTTGGATACTTTTGCTTACTTAATGAATTATAATTTTATTTGGTTTTAAATATTTTTCCTTTCAAGTTGAATAATTTAGAGTAGTTTTTATGGCACTTTTCATTGCACTGCAGGACTTAAATCTGAAGATTTGTGGATATTAAAAAGATCTCTAGTTAAACCTTTGACCTAAGTTATATAAACATTTCTTAAATTATAATACAAATAAACATAAATAAATTGTGGATCGGAAGGAAACATATGAACATTGTTCCATATTGACTATTGTTAAGTGTATTCTGTTTTTAGATACTTGGTTTTGTTTAAACTATGAAATTTAACTTAATACCTAAAAAAGAAGGAAACATAATATGAGGATGTTTAGTCACTTTATGAACAAAAAGTTGTAGTAATTCTAGAAAATATGTGGCTTGCACTGTAGTCCCCCTTTGTAGTCCCCCTTTATATCTTTGCAGATATAGCCAATGAGCCCCCCCACCCCCCACCCCCCACTTTTTCATCATCATATGAATGACAGCTTCTTACCTGTAGCACGTTGTAACTTCTCCAGTGGTCTTCATGCAGGGATACTTTGAAGTAGAAATGTTATTTTCAGAGCACTTCTCCCTATAAAAAAGAACACTTTGAAAGCTCAGTAGTCTTTTCAAGCGTGCATCGCATTTTTTCCCCCCAGACAGCAGCTGTGTGTGTTTGAATCACCTTTCAATGGCATCCTCCTGCTTGTAGGACCACAGCAGACCTCCAGAGAAGCACAGGCAGGTGACGGTGAGCAGGAGAGGACGCGCGTGGGGTTTCAGCACCATGACGTTCGCTCTGCAGAACCTCCGGCTCCGTCCGGCAGCCACAGACTTGTGGCCTCCTTCCCGTCTCCACCGCAGCCTCAGGGAAAGAAAGAGAAAAAAAGTTGTGAACCGCACAGACAGACAGACAGGCAGCAGGCCCTCCCATTTACCAAACGCTGATGAGGACCAACTGCGAAGTGCGAACCTGCGTGTGGTGTCATCCCAGAGAAACCAGTGTTTCTAAGTGTGTAAATCTGCCAGCAAACTGGCTTGTGTGTGCCACATTTTTATGTTCAATATAGTACAAAAGTCTTTCAACTAACCCGGAACATAACGGTTAATCTGCAGCGAGAAGTAATATTTGTTTTTATCTAGATCTGATATTTTTGCCAGAAAACAATGGTTTATTTTTGCTGCCCCCTCGCGGCTCAAGGAGTAATTACACCAACTTGAATTTACTTTTCTTATTTAACTCTCCTTTAAAAAACACGATAAATGCGATGAATATTCAAATCTATGCTGCACACGTCTATTTGTTGCCCAGAGGCAAAGGTCTTCAATTTTATAATTGCATGTACATTAGGCCTACAGATAAAAAATATTCCACATCATTGTTGACATACATTAATCTTCTACCGTTTTATCCCTTTCGGGGTCACGGGGCTGCTGGAGCCTATCCCGGCCACTTTTGGGCGAAGGCAGGGGACACGCTGGACATGTCGCCAGTCTGTGGCAGGGTATCATTGTTGACATGTTTTTTGATTGTATTGAGCTGTTTTTTTCTGTTCAATATGCACCAAAATCATCATAGTGACAAAATCTTGCCTTTTTGAAATATTTCCGGCAGCAGGAGGATCTTATTTGACCCATAGAATGCTTTTTATTTTGAAAGGAACTTGTATGTGCTGCTGTCAAAAGTAAAAGAAGTTAATGTTGTTAATTATAGAAAAATAGAACACCTTTGCAATTAAAATATTTAAAAGCTACATTTGATAAACTAATGGCTTAGTGGCTACAAAAACATAAATAAAATGTATTTTTCTAAATTGGCCACAAAGCAGGAAAAAATGTCACAGAGCCTTTTACTTTGGAAATAAAAACAAAAATAAATAAATAAGGCTGCACAGGGGCGCAGTGGTTAGCACTCTTGCGTCACTGGTTCAAATCCTGGCTGGGACCTTTCTGCGTAGAGTTTGCATGCTCTCCTCTTGCATGTGTGGGTTTTCTCCAGGGACTCCGGCTTCCTTCCACAGTCCAAAAAACCATATTTCACAGGTCACTTTGCGTCTCCTTATTGTGGTGTGAGTGACTGTGTGGCCCTGTGACAGACTGGCAACCTGTCCACGATGTAACCCCCCTTTGCCCAACAGTAGCCAAGACAAGCTCCAGTGACTCCGTGTCCTTGAAAGGAACTCAGCAGGTTAAGAAGATGGATGAGATGGATGGAATGACTACATAGATGTAGCACATTTGCTGCTAATAAAAGGAAACACTCAAAACACAAAATAATTTTTTTTTTGTCCTCTTGGATTGTAGAACTTGAACCATGAGAGCATATCACCCTCATTTGATGCAAAACACTTTCTGAAATTAAATGAAATAAGAACAATTGATTATCATAAAACTTTTAACCCATTTTAATGCAAATACGCATCAAACTACTTCTGTTCCCAAAAAATTAGCATCTCCTTGAAAGCAAATATTTAAATGTATTTTTTATAGCTGAAAATTTACATAGGTGTTGTTTAGAGGCTCTTTAATAGAAAAGATGATATTTTCCTGTCATGACTCAACTGGTTATTTATCATCAACATCCAGCCATATATTAAAAAACATCAAGATTTAACCTTTGATGTTTTATATTCATTAATTCTTAGGTTTGAGTGACCTTAGAAGATTAAAGACAAATCTCCATTCTCGTATCCTTATACCTGAATTACCTTGACCTCAGCGTGACCTCCATCCCCCTGTCTGATATCAGTGTGCTGGTATCTGCAGAGCTCAGGAGATCTGCAGTTTCTCAGAAATGGGGAGCAGCAGTGCAGCACACTAGGAAATCTGTAAAGGATATCCCTATGAAACAAGAGGACCCTGGTGTCACTTACCTCTGCAGCAGCTGCTTTTTTTTTCTTCCTTCTGTGAGGTCAGTCAGGTATGATTTAGCTTAATTCAGGACTTAAGTGACACGACACTGGTCAGAGTATCATTTCAGGATGAAAGAAAAAATTATTCAACAGTGGGAATTGTACCTGTATCATTTAGCAGACAATGACACCTTGTCTGTGCTTCAAAGAGCCTGCTCAAGTGTGACCATTTCAGTTCAGGGGAAAGCAGTGTCTCAGTGCTCTACTGGCTTCATTAGAACCACAGTTTGCACTTGCCCTGGTCTCAGGCTGCAGTACCCTTTCCAGCCACTTGATGGCCCTTTTGGCCAAGAGATCTACCCCCTCCCCGCCTCCCCTCCACTTTTGCCACTATCGTCATCATTGCCCACAAAATGGATGACAGCTTTTAGAAATACCAGGGTGCGTCACGACTCTGAGGTGCACATGCTGTGCCATTTACGTTCCACCTGTTTTGATGCCTCAGCAGCTCGAGAGGCACAGAAACATCATGCCTGCAGTGACAGGAATGGCCTGCAATGCTGACGCCTGACACCTTAATGAAGACTAATAAAGTGATTCACACCTACCCAAAGGAAAATATATGCAAGCAAGCTGGAATTTATGCTAAAAATTGATCACATAAGTAGAGATAATACTTCAATTTTGTCATTAATCTCGAAAAAAGGTAAACAATAAAAAAAAGAATAGTGTTTGTCTTCCCTGTTCTGTCCAAACAGATGTTTTAACATGTGGCACAAGTTTTAGTTTCATTTGAAACATGCAGCTTGTGATAATAGTGCTGATAAGACATTTTTCTGTTTTAATCTAAACTAACTGAATCACCATTCCACTTTTACTGTCTGGGCCTGAAAAGATTCAGCACAACCAGATGAGGAACTGAAACCCAAATGATATCAGACAGAAAAACAATTAAAGTGGAGAGGGTGCTGAACATTTAGGCAGAGTTTGTGTATGGCAGCAAACAAAGGTGAACTGAAACACTAAAATTACCTGTGAGTGCCCAGCCATGTTTTTTTTCTTTTTCTTTTTTTCCGATTAAGGAAATATCACTGAAATCTTAGCCAGAGGTCTGAGTTAGGAAAAGCAGAAAGGATTTAAGTTGCTTATTTCAAGACTTGGACGGCACTAAACAGACTTCTTTCTGTGCCAGGAAGTGGTTCTCAATCAAGATATGTGCCTTTAAAAGTGATTTAGAGTCTTGTGACTTGCTAACATTGAGAAGACACATGTCTGACCTTCATTACATGGACTTCAGACAAACATTGGCTTTAATCTCCAACATGCTTTTACGTATATGAGAGAACAATGAGGATGCAGCAGAGCGCCCCAGTGTCAAAACTCCCCTCTCCCTGTCTGTCGCTCTTTTCATAGTGCAGCACTGCAGTGCCTTTCTGCACATGCCCAGAGAGAGACTGAGACCGAGGGAGAGCAACAGTAAGTTTCAGCTCACTAAAAATATTCCTAGCCTGCACAGCGGACACATTTGAGTGTTCCTGCAAAAAGGCTTTTCTCCAGGAACAGATGTTTAACTTGAGATAAATAAGCCTGAATGCTGATGTGGGAAAAAATTCACTGCTACAAGAATAAAATGGCTCGTATGAAAAGGTGGTGGTGGTGGGGGTCAATCATCTCAAGGTCATTGAAAGTCTCAAACTATTATCAATTATCTAACAATTATCTGATCCTCAGCAAAAATAATCAATTTTTCTGAGATTTTATACCACATTAAAAAAAAATTCAATCCAGATCCCTCAGTGGTTTGTCTTGCAAAAAAATTAGACAAAACTGCAAATGCCCACTACAATTATCTGATCCATTGCTAAAGTGTTCCCAGTGGTCTTTTAATTATGATGATGTCGTTTTTAGGTAAAATAGAGTTGTTTTCTGGGAACGTTTTTGCAGAGCGGCAGGAGTTCAGAAATTCACCTCTGAGTTGTGCACGACTGTGTGTGCAGTGCAAGCCTGCCCCCATTTCCCATCATCTCTTTGTTTACACTCTCCTCCGCTAGTTCACAGTCCCTCACAAGCTCAACCTAACATCACCAGTGTAACAAATTGTGAGCAAAATCAGCACTATCCAGATGATCGGAATTGAGTGGAGCAGGGAGCTTGTGGCACGCTGTGGCACCTCCCTGCGTCTGCTCCTGTTTCACATTAATTTCAATAAAGAAATCCTCAAGTGGAATTTTATGCTAAAATTTTCTCTGAACATGTCCTCCACCGTGTCACAAAAACATGTTTCAAAAGTGGAGTGGGTCTTTAAAATGATCAATTCTTTTGACCAATTCTATAAGCTAATACAGTTTTGTTCTTATTCCTATAAGAAGGTGAAAATAGCATTAAAATATCAGAATCCTTTGTGCAGTTTTGTTGTGACCAACATGGAAGGTGAATAGAAGAACATAATGTGGTATCTTAGTAATCCTAATGATTAAAGATTTTCTATTAAAGATATTTTGATGGGTGCTTGTTGCCTGCACTCTATTCAGTCATTTCCCCCTGGCAACAGACTGTTATTGTTCATCTTTTTTCTTGCTGTGGTAAAAATAGGTAAGCACATTGATTCATTAGTTTTGAAAAAAACAGACTTACAAATGTAAAAATAAATAACAGGAATATGTTAAGTTGGTGGGGCTGGAAACCAAAGAAAAACAGGCTACAACAGGACCTTTTTTTCTCTCAAATCTTGATTTTATAACATGGTTTGGCTGGGAGCTTCAACGAGTGATTGGTGTAGAGAGCTTTCTAAATCTTCACAGTCCTTAAAACAGACACACACAGGCCTTTTCTACGAAATGACTCTCTGGCATTCATCCAGCACTTAGGGCAGCACCACTTTAGCAGCCTGATTAAGACAAATCAAGCAAGTGTGGGCCAAAGGACAATTATAGAAAGTCAAATCTAAATTCATGTAGATAGTTTTCATTTTTCAAGGCTGATCTGTTATTGAATCTGCAATCACACTTTAGTGAGCAGATAAGGAAAATCACAAGTCTTCATGCTGGCAGTGGAGGGGATATGATGACTCTTTTAAGCTTTTTGAGTCACCTTGATGATGTGGTTTAGCTCACTGCAATTCAGATTTATTTTAATTTTCAGCAGGATTTAAAATGCAGCAAGATTACACTTGATTTAAAAAAAAAAATCTATTTTTTTAACCCTTGTGCTATCTTAGATGACCCCACCCTTACATTGACGTATTCTCCCTACCATGACAAAGGTGGATAAAGGTGGAAAGATTTCATGGAATCCATGGACACCAGTGAAGATCACACATCATTGAAGAAAAAAGGTTCAGAGCACTGTCTAGAGCAGGGGTGTCAAACTCATTTTCACCGAGGGCCACATCAGCATAGTGGTTGTCCTCAAAGGGCCAGATGTAACTTATACATGTAACCAAATAACGAAAAATAAACGTAACTACTCCTTAATGTTAAATAACTCATTATTTAGTTATTATGAAGTGACAATTCCAGTTGCATGGAAAATGTTGTTTGCTTGTTACTCTAGCATAAATCCTTTTATATTTGATTCTGTCAGGTTAGGTTACAAGGACAGTGTTTAAGTCCTAATGTTTAGTTGCCCAATCCGATATTCCCCCTAGATATGAATAAAAACACACCAATTTTTATTTTTTCTTTAAGAGATTAAAAACTTGTAGGCTCTCGCGGGCCACAGAAAATGACATGGAGGGCCACATTTGGCCCCCGGGCCTTGACTTTGACATATGTGGTCTAGAGGGTCTAGATGACCCAACTCCCAATGTTAAAGTGCCTAGGATAGCACAAGGGTTAATGACTATGCGCCCACTCTAAAAATACACAAATGTCACTGTAGTTTTTGGAGTAGGGGTTTTTGTGAAGATAAATGGTCCAAAGCCCGAGTTTAGACCTGTGGAGTTAATGACAATGCCTACCATGCATTAGCATTTTTTTTTATCCCAAATAGATTAACATTATGAATTTTAGCCAACATTAGCTCATGTTTAAGATAATTCAGAATGCAATTTGTTGGGAATGTACCAGGGCTGTCAATCACTGGCTCAAATCCCAGCTGGGAGCTTTCTGTGTGTTTGCATGATCTCTCCGTGATGCGTTGGTTTTCTCCGGGCACTCTGGCTTCCTCCCACAGTCCAAAAACATGCTCCATTGGTGCCTCTAAGTGTGAGTGTGTGGCCCTGAAACAGATTGGCAACCTGTTCAGAGTGAACCCTACCTTCACCCAACAGTAGCTGGGTTTGCTCCAAAAGCCCTGGGACCCCCCCCAGAGGTTCAAGGAGGTTCTGAAGCTGAATGGATGGGTACATAGCAATAGAATGTACGGTGGGCAACAAAGTTTTACGGTTCCATTTGCAGAGGAACTAAACTTGTTAATTTAAAGTCAAAGCGTCACTGTATAATAGGGATGCAACAACAGTTTCTTCAAACCTTGACCTTTGGGTCACGGTTTAGTTTTGGTTTATGATTTGTGTATTATAAAGCAACAAAAACTAATAAAAATTCCACAAAATAAATTTCTAAATTTGCTAATAAGCAACTAGCAGTTAGGAAAAACATTTCAGTTGGCTTATACTAAGCCTGGTATAATGTAATAAAACAATAAATAATAAATTCTTCTTAAATTAAGCCCCATACACATTTGACACTTAGATCGAATCTGAATTCTTCCCCTAGCCCTACAGATTCTCCCCACCCCTGTAATTTAGCCCTCCAAACAGAGTATTATAGAAAAATAGTGTCTTCTAATTTGGACGTAACTCGCACCCGATTACATCATCAATAGTTGCTGGTCATCCGCACTAGCGCATAGCTGGCAGCGCTCGGACAATGCATACCAACATCAGTTTATGACTTTAAAAAGGTCATGTTAAAACAAAAAGTCATTACTTACATTTGTGTTTCAACTTCTGTGCTTCACATTTCTTCACATTCACGTAAAGAAATGTGTTTCTCCACCGCGGCACAGTATCAGGGTTTCCCATTCAAAAACTGTTTCGAACAGACCTATCCCTCCAAATGCCCCTAAGGTTAGGCGAAGCTGCAGGGGTTGGGTAAGAATTTAGATTCTGCCAGACCTAACTGTGTGCAGTACGGATCCACCGATATACTTTCCCCATGCAGGATATGGTTCAGTGGTGTAACTTACAGTTTTAAACCAAGAATTGTGGCTTCCCTCCTATACACATATACTGCATAATCTATAAGTAACCTTGTAAATTATTGGTGTATCAATAAATTGCTAAATTGCCTCAGTATAGGGTGTTAGAAGCAATGAACCGTTGAAACAGCTTTTGTTTGTCTTATTTAACTAAAGATCACCCTCTGTTTCTATATGTGTATGTATGCAGTTAAGACAACAGAAAGGAGCACACCGGTTGTGCAATACACAGTTGCAGCACTAGTCTCACGTTTTTGCCCTCTGCTTTTCACGACAACTTGACGTGTTATCGTGATTCTGGCTCTCTGCTTGCACCAGCTGTTCACTGATGAGTCATGTTAAGAAATTTGCTGTGCAAGGAAATTTAGCTTTTGCAGTGGCAGTAAACATTCGCTCTGACATCTCTGGGAAAAAGCAATTTCCTCCTAGTGATGAAGAGGAAGAGGAGGGTTGTCCTCTGTCAAAAGGGCATGAGTTCAATAAGTACTCAAAAGCGCCATTTCACGGTGAAAACAGCATTCATTTATTTTGCATGCAGATGTCCCATGAGTTCAATCCTCCTGACTCGCACACTGAAAATGTGCACCGCTGTAAGCTGATTTAATGCACTTCATAAACACTGTACAAAAAAACAAACTACAGCTGCACAAAGACTGGAATGTACTATGGCGATGGTAAAATTTACTGCACGTGTCCTTTAAATGGAGCTGCAATCGATAAATATAACCTTAGTCTGGTGTCCTTGAAATGGTTACATTTGACTGCCACTCCCAGCAATTATGTCCCTTCTTCCTCCACCCCTTCCCTTGATGGCCAGGCTTAATTCTACTGCCCTGACACACATGCACACAGACAGTCCTCTATATCCCTTCTTGAATTAATATTTCATCACGGCCTTCATATCAGATTCCAATAGCCTTTGATAAAAGAATATGTTAGTCAGTTCCTGCAATTCCCTGTACATGTATGTGTTGGAAATCAAATGAGAAGAAAAGGCAGAAAAAATGTTACAACTTAAATCATTATCAACGAGGGAATCACTCACTCGACTAAGCTCCAAAAATTGGCTTAAAGGATTGTTGGCAGTTCCTTTTTTATCATTATATTCGGAAATTTAGATTCTGAAGAGCAGATGGCTGAACTGCTGCAACCCATATTAGAAAATAGGGGGGAAAAAAGAGAGATTATTTTTTTATTAGAACTTTGATAGTCACGCAATATTTTAAAAATAAGCCACATTTTTCATGTAAGAAATCTGTTGTGAACAAAAAATAAAAATCTTTGCATATCTGGGATGGAGTTTTTAGACTTTTCTCCAGAAAATCTGTTTTATTTCTGAGCTGCATGTCTGACTCCACATGCTTGAGTTTTTGTTTCATTTGTTCCATTTGAGAGCATAAGAAACCAACAATTTGCAAAACAAGTCAAGGTCTCTCTGAACATTTGCCTTGAAAAACATGATAAAAAGCATCTTATTGGGGGAAACGCTCTGGCTTGAAGTCTGAAGAGGTGCACAACCCTTTTAACAGTGGTACATAGTTTTCTATTAATGTCAAAAGAAGAAACAACAAAGAAACGCTATGAATTCTTGATGGAAATATTCCATTTTTCAAAGTACATATTTTAGTCATGACATCTATCTTTGATTACACAAGTAATAAGATTCTTTAAAAACACATTTTGAAATGTTTAAGGTAAATTATATAAAGATTAAATTGTCAACATTTATACACAAGCCAATTTTTTGTTTTCTACGACCAAAAAGTGTTGCACAGATCATACAACTCAATCATTTCAAAAATTCTATCCCACTTTAGCACAAAAGTGAAATTCTGTTGTTGTAATATGCTACTACACACATAAATCACCCTGTTTTACATGAAAATTGTAAATATTCCTATGTGTCCTCATCATTGTCATTGGATGCATACCTTCGCAGAAATGCACATTCATTGGCTTAGTCTTTAAATAAGTGATTCTTAGGGTGCTGTTCTGAATGAGAACTTCAACCGTTAACTGCATGCCCTGTTCAGTATTCTCTTGTTGCTGAAGTGCTCAACTCACAGTGATAAGTCCTGACAAGCTGTAATCACAAAGGTGAGGATATCTCCTCCGGATAGGTTCTCTCTTCCTCTGCCTTTTCCAGTCCATGTCAAGTAAATGTGAACTATTTTTAGCAGACACGCATTTTGATATTCTGGCCATGATTGCACCTTTTATACAAATACCAGGACAACGGTATTTAAAAATGTGAAAATTTAACTGGTTATTTCCTGATGGAAGCAATAAATGGGAATTTATAAAAGTATAAATGTCTCACAATGTATTTCAGTGTCAGAGACTCTGTGGGGTTTCCATCTAGGGGTCTGCAACCTTTATTTTATTTTATTTAATATATTTTTGAACAAGGAGAATGCACATAAATGAATATTTTTATAAATGTGCAAATGTTAGCTGCAAAGCTAATTTTAACTGTAATAGCTAAAAAAAAAGAAAAGCCATTTGGGGCAGTTTCTTAAAAGTCAGTGAGAGCAACAAAATCCCACTTTATATTAAGTACAATACACTCTTTATGTTTTCGCGGCTATATTGAAATATAACAAGGTTTCTTTTATTAGTATAATATTTTTTTTTTCTTACTAATAACCTCTCTAACTTATTTTCCTTTGCCAGCAGAACATTCTTTTCAAAATCCACCTAAGTAGAGCTTAAAAGCAAGGAATTAATGAAGGGATGAGAGAGCATATGGGCAACAAGAAAGAGGCCTTAGTAGAGAGGACAAGTGGGAGGAAGGTGAGGAAGTTTCCCATACTAAGAACAATAACTATATGGCAACAAGGAGCGATGACCTTCTAGAACAGATTGTGACAGGTAGAGTTAAGATAAATTACAAGTCTATTAAGGGAGCTGTCTTCAAGTCATACGTTTCATTCACATTTGGCTGAGTCAGCATCAGTTTAACATGATCTTTCAACAGTCAAAGCAGACATTAATAAAGGACAAACCTCAGAGACCCCTGCAGAGGGGAAGACTGCCTGACAAGTTTTGCAAATAATTTCAGGCAATTTTCAGCCTTACAACATAACTAAGGAATATTTTGAAGCTCATCTTTAAGAACAAACAATTTCAGATTGTCTTCAATTACATTTATGTTGTATAAAAATAAAAATAAAAACACAATTTCCATTTTAGTCTTTTCACTTTCTACCATAAAATAAAAGGTACCATATGAAATAGCTTTCATCATTTGAACAATAAGTCTATAAGTTGTCTAGGCAGTGTTATTTACTTCCAACTGAAATAATAATCCATTTTATCCATAACATATCGATGACTCACTTTTCTTTACAGTGGTTATGTAACAACCATCAATTGTGTAGCTGGGATGTGACTTCTTTAACAAAAGCCTTCAAATATAGAGCGTGAACTGCAGGAAACCATTACACACATTAACACTGATGTCATGTCACAATCTTCAGCCAGCATTGACAGAAGTGCAGAATGCAGGAAGAATGCACAGAAAGGCTGCAGGACAAAATTAATTCTGCCTCGGAGAGCATCCTCAGCCCGCCGGTTTTCACCCTGGAAGCCTCCAGTTGTGACTGAATACAGAGTCCGTACGCTCTAAACCATTTAATTACAGCTTGAGTAATTTAACAATGATTTTCTTTACCAAATGCTTTCATTGGAAATGACTGCATTCATTTTTTTTAACCTAGAACCAAACAGAAGAGAGCAGCCACTGAAAGAAAATTTGTCACATTTGTCAAAGTAAAATTAACTTTTTTTTAAAAATAAGTTTAAAAATATATTAAATTTGCAAAATCTTTCAGGGACTAGCTCATGAAAATATTGAATAATAGATTAATCAATTTGTAGTGAAAGAAAACAATAATCGGAATCCAGTTGGGGGACAGAGGAAAAAAATGAAAGAAAAATAAATAGTTTTCATGGCCCAACAGGCATGAATAAACAATGTCATGCTGCAATGATATAACAAAAGGACACCTAAAAAAGGTGAAGCATCCTATTTTTACAGTCAGATGACCTATAAAGTAAAAAATAAAACAACACACGGATGTGTTCAGTTTAAAATCTAAACATGTTTTTTAAGATAAAGAGAAGGATCTGACCAAATTATTTCCATCTACTAACCTTCTGTATTGTTGAATTGGGCACACTATGACCTTAGATTACATTTACTAAGAAAAAATCTTAGTATGCCTGAGTCATCATTATTTGATTACAGATATAGAATGCGCATATTTTTTATTCTGGCATTATCATCGTTTATTCTATGTCCTTTCAGTTTACCCACAATTCTAAGTAATTATGTTTGTGTCCAATGAGGATTGTCTTTTTCTTTTTTTTTCTTCTTTTTTTTTTAACTTGTCCTGTCCAACAGCTAGGCAGGCAGATGAGAGCTGAGGGCCTCTTGTGTTGGACATATTTTACTTTAACAAGAGGGGTTATTAATCTTCAGACAAACCAAAGGTATGACTGAATAAACCCCTTTTGTAATTGAGGCCAAACTTTATTCATTTCAACCATGTTTGAAAATCTTTGGTGTTGGACCGGACGGAAAAGGAAAGAGGGGAAGAAGAGAGAGGGATGTTAGAGGGGGGGGGGGTGATAGTGAGAGGGGGGGGTAAGACCATGAAGCAGCATAGAGCAGACAGGTTTACTGGTTGTTTATCATTACGGTACGGTTCAAATGTAGTACAAAAAGGGCGGGGCCTGTTCGCACACACTCAAATGTTATCAACACACCTGCTAGCTGCAAAAAATGTTCACATGTCAACATGTACACAAAACAGATAGTGTTCACGAACGCATTCCTATGCCTTTAAACCAACTAGTGTGAAATCTTTCATTCATTCAATCATGCAAACTATTAGTGCAAAGGTGAGCTAACACCTGTGCTCAGGTGAGTGTTTATGTTCTTCCAAAATGGTTGGTGGAATGTGAAAAGAAGGAGGAGGAGCGCCCAGCCACCCCGTCACCCAGACCAACGCCGCAGCAGCAGCGGCAGCCGGAATTCCCCCAACGCCACACGGGAACAGGCAGGGAACAACCGCCCCCCGGGCGACCAAGACCGCCACCCAGGCCAGGGCCAGCAGGACCGCCGCGAGGCCCCCAGGGCCAGAGAGCAGGGAGGCACGGAGGGAAAGAGAGCGCCGCCCCAGCCCAGCCAGGAAAGCAGCTCCCCCGCCGCGCGGAAGAGCCCAACGCAGGGCCCCACCGGAGAAGGACGCCCACAGCCCCAGACGAGCACCCCACCACCACCCAGGAGTTCCGGGCATCCCCCCGCCCCAACCCCAGGTACGAGCCAGGACCCCCCAAGGGAGACCCGCTCCGCACTCCAGGCCCACGGTTGGTCCAGGGAGGAGCAAGGCAGGGGCCCGCCGCCCCCGCCCAGGAGGGGGGAACCCGGGGAAAAAAGGGTGGCCCACAAGGGGTGTTATAAATATGGCCCGACCAGGCTCGGCCACTGTTGGAAGTTTGGCGGGGCCCAGCGCTCAGGGGCAAGGACCAGGACCCACCCCCCAGGGACACGAACACCCCCGGCTCAGGTGTAATATGAACCCCCCCACCGTGTGGAGAGAGCACCGCCGGGCCCAGGGAGCCGGCACCCAGGGGACACGGCCGCCGTCGCCAAGGGGCCCGCACCCCCCACCAGGGAAGGGGTAGGGGACAGATGGACCCAGGTCCCACCTTCCTTGCAAAATGTGTGTGCGTGTATGTGTGTTTGAGAGGGTGTGTGTGTGCATAAGTGTGTGTTTATGTTGGAATGTATATATTGAAGGGGGAGGGGTGTGTGTACTAAGGGGGGTGCAGTCAAAATTGGCGAGTAGGGCACTAAGGGGACATCTCCTGATTACTCACAGTGATGTCCCCTCACCCTCCCCACCAAGGGGCCCTAAAT
Organism: Oryzias latipes; assembly: GCF_053564925.1. Lineage (NCBI taxonomy): Eukaryota > Metazoa > Chordata > Actinopteri > Beloniformes > Adrianichthyidae > Oryzias > Oryzias latipes. The sequence continues at coordinate 22,981,270 of NC_136248.1, read as the reverse complement.
GTCTAAGGTGTGGTTAAAATTGGCGGGTAGGGTGCCAGGAGGACATCTGCTGCTTGCTTGCAGTGATGTCCAAGCACCCCCCCTACCAAGGACCCTACATGTCTAAGGTGCAAATAAAACCGAAAGAGGGGGGGCCCACTCCATACGGCAACCATAGGAGGGGGGCCACTGCCAAGTAGCCCCCCCCCCAAGGCGCATCGCAGGCTAGACCCCCCACCCCCTCACCCTAATATGAGGTTATATGAGGAAGGGGGTAAGTTGGGGACAGCTGGTAGACTGGAGGAATTGTCCTTTTGGAAATAAATCAGAAAAATACAAAGAGAATGTCACATGAGTTGCTGTTATATAAGAGCAAGTTTCCACTTGCTTTCAGAGCAAAGAATGGGGCACGGAATCTATTCTAGCCTTTTCTTTAGGCTATTTGCTCAGGTGTTATGCAGGAAAAAAAGTGTCCATATGTTGCATGTACATACATGCAAATCCTTTCTCTGAGGAGCTTATTTCTTTTGCCTTCAAATGTTTGTAGGAGAGTGCTCATGAAAACAAGAGGAAAACCACTTTAGATCACAACCAGAATCTCATGGCAATCTTCACTGTCAAAGTGGAGGTATTGGCAGCTTCCATTGAAAGTACTCAAAGAACATTCAATAACCTAATTACCTGAAAATGATGTTGACAGATTTGCACTAAATAACAGGCATTGATTCATATTTTTTCTCATCAAGTTCTCAGTTGAATAATTCCTTTATTTTCTTACAATCTGTTCCCTTTCTTAAATCCCATTTCTGGACAGACTTGTGAATGCAAAAGTTTTGTATAGTTGTAGAAAACCTAATGGAAAGTCCTACTAATTTTTCATTAATTATTCAAGCTCACAGCATGGTTAGGATCTCACCATATCAATGCTTTTTTTATTTGATGGGTTATATTTGTGACCAGGTTACATATATATAACTCAAATTATGTGACCACTTCCAATGAAAAGTATATGTGAAGGCACATAAATGCACATTTTTGGGTTCTACGCTCCACACGCGTGCCCATTGAACGTGCGTTCAATGGGCAACCAGGTCAAACTTTGGTATAACACCTGGCAGAGGTACGCGGTACCGGCTGGAAGATCAGCTGTGTGTCAGCTCTGTACTGCTGTAGCACTCATACCAAAGAAGCTGCAAGATTCAAAGCAAGCTCCAAAAATGTGAACCAGGTAGCAATTCATTTTACCGTCTCTGTGCTTTTGTGTCCCTCTCTCCCCTCACGTTATCCACTAATTCTGCCGCTTCCCTAAACAATAGTTATATGTCGTGCAAATGAAACAGCTCTAATAGAGCCGCTGTTAGTTGTAAAAGACAAGAGCCGATTCCTTTTCTTTTATCCTCTCTTTTTTTCTCTGCAAGCCGCACCTGACTGGTCAATATAAAAGATGAAGAAAAACTGATCCAGGACATGTTTAGGCAAAAATTCAACCAGTGTGACTTAGAAGTTTTCCAGATTCCTTGTATTTCTTGCGAGATAATCAAGGGTACATTTAATTGGGAATTGTGTACATACAAATAAGTAAACAAGAATTAATGTCAAATCCATTCACATTTAGGTTTCCTAAAGTTCAGCCCACTTTTGATTTTCAACATCAAAATAATGCAAAGGGAACATTATTAGAACATTCTGCCACACTACTTGGTTACATGTCTTTGCTAAATTCAAAGTGTTTCCACACATTGGACTGGAATGATGGCTTGATCATTTTTTATTAATAATAATAATAATAATAATATTAATTGATACTTTATTTATCCCACAACGGGGCAATTCTTCTCCGCATTTTGACCCATCCCCTGGGGGAAGCGGTGAGCTGCAGACTAGCCGCTTTGCTGTCACTACATGTGTGTTGTCCGCTGTGATAGTACTTGGTTGTTTTGGAGTTAGAGTAAAAAAAATAAACCTACCATGTCTCAATCCAAATGGTATTTTCCAAGATCGATTATCATGAATTTATGTCATTTTGAAATGATTTTACAATGGTACAGTTCGATTTAATTCAGTTAACAACTTGAATCAGAGAGATCAATTTGGTTGGAAAAATTAATTCATCGATTAATCATTACACCCCTAATCTGTATTTACTGCTATTAAAAAATTGAAGTTGATGAAACTTGTCATGGTAATAAACAATAATCTACTTTCACCCATGCTTGAATTTAGTAGTGATGTACTAATGGCATCCCTTTTAATTCATGGAAGTACAAACCATTTGAAACTTGATCATTGAGGAAAAGGAATAATTGTGTTTTTTTGCCACCAAGTAAGTCATATATTGGAAAAGAGCTGTGAAAGAAAAAGCCTTGAGAAAGATTTATGAGTTTTGCACCGCCTTAACATTTTACACCAAGCCAACTTCCAACTCTAGGTGGCGGACATGCACTAGTAAACAGGAGAAAAAGAAAAAGAGGATGCCTCTCGCTTCTTATCCAGTTTGAACACCATGGGCTACACTTGCTCTCAAGAACCTGGGTTTGGCCTGTTCTTGAATGCAGGTTACATACTTAGTGTCTGTAGCTTCACCAGAAATAATCCATAGGATGTATTTTTTGTTTGTTTGAAATATCCAAGCACGAAAACTCATCTTTCCAAATAATAACACATATTAGCACAGAAATGCTCTACTTTTATACCGATAGACTTATAACTCATTCTATGATCTGAGAAGGCGTTTGCTGAAATAAACTCACCAAAGGTTTTCAAGTCACTTTTTTAAATCAATTTTTATGATTAATTATCCTATGTTTGAAATGTCTTTGTATAGATTCAAATTCCTGTTGTCATGTTTTTGTATACTTTCTGCATTTATTGCTTGAAATTAACCATTTCCAATCCAATGCAAAGTTTTCTCCTATACTCCTCACAGGACCTTATAAATATATTTTGTTGTAAACTAAAATGCAGAAAATCTAAATATTTTAACAAAAAAGCGCAAACAACACCATGGTCATATTCTGGCATCTGCAGTATTTTACCTGCTACTGACAGTATATTATTCACTATATTTTATGAGTACAAAAATGTACACTGAAATATTACTGCAACAAATGTGGGCACATTGCTTTAACTGTTTGTTTTCTTTGTACATTTCTGTACATTAGTTTTTTGGTACTTTCACTGCAGAACTCTTTGAAGACGTCTTTGTCAAGAACTAAAGGACTAGAAGCTCTTTTATATTAGTGTCATTATTCATGTATTAAAAAAAACAACATACATAGAAACATTTAGTTAGATTAATGAGAATTTCATCCATTTTGCTTGGAGGATTTAAACAGTAGAGTCCCAAATATACAGACACTTGTGTAGATCTTATTACTGGGGCATACCTCTGGCTGCTTAATTGGTTGTTTCACTGCAGCATGATAACTGAAAGCAGTTTGGAGAAGAACCAGTTGGATGCTAAATGATTTTGATCTGCTGTATGTTGGCAGTTTAAAGCCCTGCAGATTTCTCACAATGTCCATAAATTCTCCCTCTGCAGCGAACAAATGCTTCCATCTCTTGTGGCTCTTTACATTTGAACTGCAAATGCACTTCTGGTACTGCAGGGTGCATAAGTAAACATTGAAGCAATTACAGAAAAGGCACATAGCTTGACACACCCCGACTATCTAGCTGCTTTGCTGAATATTTTTAAAGCAATTATTTTAGTCTTCGCACACGGTTTCTCATTTTTAGTTTCAGCGCTATATGCTGTTTCTCCCAGCATACCCTCTCTTTGATAATTGAGAACCTTAAAAAAGTCATTAACAAGGCAGGGAACAAATGCACTTCCTGACACATTAAAAGTAGCAAACCCCTCCCAGAGTCCATATAATTTGTAGAACACTTGAAGCCCTGAAGCTTTTTCAGCAATGTATTAAACATTACCTTTCCAGACGGGCTTCCATGGTAAATACTGCATCAATATGGATGAGCCTCATAGAGACTTTTCATCGGACCCTCGACCACTTTGCTTCATTTCTTCCACTTCAGCCACAGAGTTGTGCCAGCCTCTCTCCACCAAATCTTACTTTTGGTGCATCAACATGCATAAACACATCTGCACACACTCATGGGAGAGCAGGCTTGCATAATACTAACCTTTCAAGCTAATGGTTTCTAATTTATCGGTTGAACTGATAGAGACATCTAAAACCTCTTTTCAATTTACACATATAGCTAATCACTTATGTCCTTTGTTGATGCTTTATATTGAACTTATGTGTCAAGAACTGGTGGTATCAGGCCCAATATGCAGGAGACCAAAGTTTATTGTAGAAACTTAAACATTCAACAAATAAACTTAAACTTGACAAAAACCATGGCAAAATAAAATTAAAAAAGAAGATGACCTGTAATGTTGTTATTGTTTACCTTTTGGGACATTTTGTAAATCAGTGAATCAGCTTTAACTGAGTCACCGTTTTGGTTTGGCAGAGATTTTTGCGCCGGATACCTTTCCTTAACAACTGCTATATTTTATCCGGAATGGGGACCAGCACAGGGAGACCCAGACTTTGGTCCCTTTGTGGCTACATAGGGGGGTGAAGGGACTTGCCTAAGGAACCATACTGGATTAAATTCACGCACCACCTGGAAAATAAACCCTAGTGACACATGAAGCAGTCTTACATACAGCCAATTGAGCTATCCAGCCACTAAAGTAGATTACCCGACACTGAAGAAATAAATGCTAAACATTGCCAAACTTATACACTTAGAATCATTAAGAAAAACAAAGACAGCTGTGGATGATTACCAACCTAAACCTGGTGTGACTGACAGAACTAGACAAGAACCAAGGAATGTCATTAAAAATCAAAGCCAAAGTGCACAATTCTCACACTTTTGGAAGCAAATTTAACTGGACTGATAATGTTTCAATTCACTCATCCCATTGTGAAGGGTAAAAACAAAAGCAGGGTGTGACCCTTTTACTCACACAGTTGTCGCACATGGGCAAACAGATTTTATATACAGGCTGTCTTTTTATTTTTGCTGTGAGATTGGACTTTTTAACATGGATGTCAGTGCTAAATCGATTTTTTTCTGAATCCGGTCTCTGGTGGTCATTTAGGGGAGTGCAACATTTGGCTTCAGATTTAGAAATGAAATGTATTAATTGGTTCCTTACCTCCTGCGTTGGGATTTGAGGAGTGTCAACCCAAAATTACCACATAAAAGATACATGACAAGATAAAGGCAAAAGAGCTGTCTTTTTGTAATGAATTTGATGTTATAATCATATCTTTATAAATACGGTCATTTCAGAAAAACTGTCGTGACTTTGAAAACTTATGGCACTAATCTCTCTCCAAAAAAATCTTTAATTCGTTTTTTCTCTGTGCGATTTTTCTTTTGCTTTTAGCAGTTCTGGTTTTGATTGACAAAAGTTCTCTAAATCAACCAAATGTTCCAATTTCTACTTAATTTATTTGTTATATAAAATGAAAAATAAATTGGTTTAATATATTTAATATTGAGTTTGAAGACAGCCATATGTATGCATATTGTTATGTGTCTTGTGACAGACAGTGACATATACATGCAGATCTAAGTATGTGCATGAATACAGCATTAGTAATTCAGCTTAATGCATCTGTGAGAAGAACTATTTGACATGTTGCTTCAACACTCCAGGTCTCCTTTTTATAGACGGATTTCCAAATTGCATTAATGATGTGACTTTGCTGATGTGGCGTGACTGACTGCGTAACAGCCACATGGTCAGTCTGTGCGCCTTCTACATTATTACTTCAGGCTGATTATAAACGTCTGGTCGGCCACTTCACACCACATCTGCACATGCTCTTTCACTCTAACCGGAAACCATTTGATAATCGTGTGGCTTCTGTCAAAGGCGAGGTCCTGGTACACCAGGGTGACATGAGGTCACACAGATGGTTTTTTGAACATTGTGCTCATACTTCTGAGCTTAAAGCCTTTCCACTTTTGTATTTTAGAAATTAGCTGTTATCAAAGAAAAAAAATAATAAAAATAATACATGTTGACTTTCTTACTGACCCATGATTCACAATAATTTTTGCCTTTCTGTAAAGGCAAGAATCTGTAAAGCGAGAGTATCCATTTGAGTTAAGACAAATAAATCTCCTGCTGACAAAAAAACCCCAAAGGATTACTTATTTTTTAAAAAGAAAAGAAACAAGATTTATTACTACAACCTTTAAATCCAGATTAAGTCTGGATTTTATTACACATCTGCCATTTAAGAAGTAGATAAAACCACTTAATATGTGAACCTCACTGAGGGTAAACCTAATCTGCTGATTTAAGAAACAGAGACCATCAATGAAGATTTTTAAAGCATAAGTTGGAATCCAGTGATTGCTTCAAATATTTGTTGAATATATTTAAGATAAAAAAAAGAGACCTGTTTTTATGTTACAAAGCAAGTATGTAAAATATGACTGTGTGTGTTGGTGTTGCTCTGTTCAGCAGCTGCTCTCCTCCTGAGAATAACTTCATGTTCCTTTGCTGCAGTGCTTTCCTGCAGCTCTGTTTGAGGTCTGACCTCTCTGGAGACAGAAGGACACTTTTGCTACAGATTTCTTCAGTCTTAAAAAAAAAAAGAAAACTGTCTGAACACAGTACTCCTTATGTGTACATCTCTGTGCCTGCTGACACAGCTACAATCTACAAAAACCAAGTTAGTTGGAAGTTCAAATAGCAGCTTATGTTGTCCAACAGACGGTTCAGGACTTTGCAGCTTAGATTGACTAGGCTTGCAGAGGTCACTCTCCTTAATCCATTGAAGTACACATGCATATTTTTTTTACATCATAGCTTGCCCTGTAGTTCTCTCTGATATCAATCTGGAGATTTATTTTTTTCATTGTGTGCTTCCCTGCCTGTTTGCTGTTTAAAATGACTGCAAAATTTCCACAATCTGTTCCCCTTCCTGTGCTGACGACAAACAGAAGAGGAAACTGATGAGAGAATCACAATACTACCATTAATATGGTTATGGAAACAACAACAAATATTCAATTCGTATGGGATTTGCTCTAATCTGTCTAGATTTAACGATGAAAGGATTACTCACTGTCAGGCAGAAGGCTTTAGGTGTCACATGTCCACGTTGTCTAGAGCGTGAACAGGACAGTACATCAATGGGGGGGGAGACTTTAAAACATATTTGCCCTCCGACCGACAAGATTGAACACAGTATACCTTTAATCGCAAGTAGTCATACTCCAAACTTATGCTCGTTTTGCAGGTAAATTAATATAACGGCTACTTACATTATAGCTAAACAAGGTCATAGATGCGGTAAAAAAAAGGAACACTTGAGCATCATTACCTGAAAGTACAGAATATTCTTACAGTTTCAAATTCAGTTTCTGAAACTTTGACTCTATCAAAACCCCTTTTAATTTAGTAGAGGCAGGAGAAAAGACATGTAAATGTTCATTTAACATGTGCATCACTATTATACATTCCAGATCAGGATAAGTCCCACCTTTGATCAGAAATATGAGGTTTGTCAGACAAGATCCCGTTCATTCATGCTTAAAGACAATGTGGACGTCATTTCCTCAGATCGAAAAAAAAAATCCAGCACCATTTAAATGTTATTAATTGTGCTCTTCAGCTCTTTACCTCAGTTGTAAAGATTTACCCACAACAGCTGCAGTAACGTGCCACTGTATTATTTTACAGACTGATGATCTAACTCAATGTTGTGATCATGTGCAATTACGTAATCTTATATAATTCCTGCACCCTTAACAAATTTAAAGGCTGTAATATCAAAACAACAGCAAATTAATACATATTTACTAATATTTGCTTTTGTTTTTATACATTTAATCTCCTTCATTAGTTATAATAATATTAATAATACTGGATTGGATTTTTCTTTGTGCTTTTCCAGTTGCTCAAAGCGTTTACAATGTGTCCATTATTTATTCACTCCTCGTTCATTCTCGGTGATGGTAAGTTACTGAAGTAGCCACAGCTGCCATTGGGCAGACGGACAGAGGCGTGGCTGCCAATACACACCTACCAAGTTTCAGATGTCTAATAAAATGTCTTTTGCTAGTAGTTTTTTAGTTATTATTCAATACTTCAGAATAACATTGTAAATCTGTCCCTTTGAGTAGCAATTCAAAGACTGCAGTGCTGTGTGTTGAGGGAGTTGGGTTAGGGTTGTTGCAAGGTTAGGGTATCTGCCAGCCAGCAATGATTGCATGTGCCTACATCCTGATCTGAGCTGCGACAGGGTAATACTCTGCTGTAATGACATCACTCTGAATTCACTTTTGCAGCAAAGAGTGTTTGTGTGACACTGACAGCCTTGTTCTGCTATTTTCAGTTCCCGCCCAGGATTCAATTAATATATGTATCCATTATATGCATCCAAAGACTTACATGTAGGATTTGTTAGTGATCTTGACTGTAGTGTGTCACTGTCTACACAATTATCTCTCTAGTCCATAAAATGATCTACTCCAGTGTAAATTAAGTAGACATTCACATGAAAAACATTCATTGTGACATTTTGTGTTTATGATTTGCACAAGTTATGTACATGCTTTCTAGTTTGATGTTTAAAAATTGAAAATACTTTGAGACAATGGTACAAACCAAAATACAATACAAATCATTGGGTTTAATCTTGTAAATGTCCTTTATTTTTTACAGAATATCCCTATGGTATCCAAGTTAAGACAAGACCTGCACCTGTAAATTAGCATGTGTTTCGTTGAATACTTATGTCTTAAAGTCCCTTAAAGCGTTCCAAGTGGACTTTTAATTATGATTACGCAGTTTTTAGGCAAAATGAAAAAAAAAAATCTGTGTCCTTGAGAAGATAAGTGAAGGGTTTGTTTGTATATAACTTAAAGCCAGCCTCTCTCAATTACCTGCAACATGCTACCTTTGACCAGAAAAACTCTGTCCATAACCTCACTTCAGAAAACCAGGCCAATCTCCACTTTGGATGCTCAGGTAGAAACTAAAAATCCAAACACTCAAAGCTTGTAGTGTTTGCAGCCAATATTGTATAACAGAAAAATATCATCCATTCAGTGCATTGAGTGTGATAACACCATAACCACCTGAAAATCTCCTGCAGGAAAAATTAATGACCAGTCAAACATGGTCCCCCCAACCCCCACCCCACCCCCCTTTGGTTTTTACTAACCCTATTACCACCCACCTGCCACCTACTAAGACAGTAGCTCATTTTAATGACATAATCACTATCGTAATATTATCATCTAAGGCTGTCGAAAATTTCTGGTGTCAATCAGGAGACAGAAACAGGCCGGGACATCATGTCCTTAGCGACAAAAACAATAGTAAAAGCAAAACCAATGTATTTTAACTTGCAAACTGTTATTGTGTTTTAAAAATGATGAGCAAATTTAAGCAGTTGATGGTGTACAGTAGGCAGTATTTTTAAAATTGAATTAATAATGAAGGAAAAGATGCCAGGAAGGGCCAGCTCTCCAGGGCATCCTTAGTGGAACACTGGTTGACCTACCAGAAGGTTGTTGGTGCAGTTTATCCTGTAAATAAACCAGAAGACCAGCAGGCTATAGACGCTGCCCTTTGTTCACACCCTGTGTGTCTCATCCACCTTTAAGCTTCCTCTTCATCATTCTGCCTTGGCTCTATAGATTTTATTACACTTCAGTAATCATAACTATCATCTACTGCTTATAGAGTGCTGATTAAAAACTCCTCGCTGTTAGACTAATATTTGACTGAATAAATAACTGCATTTATGCAAGTAGTTATTGGCTCATTTTAATTTCCGTGACAGCGCTTGCCATTTTTTTTACTGTTGAATTCAATATTTTTTTCAGGCAACTTGTGATTTTTTTGGGTAACCTTGGTACATTTCAGATGTGGCTGGTGTTTGAGTCAAAATGTGTCAAGCAAGGGACATCTAAAGAAAGTGGTTGTAGAAGCATGACATTCAGTAGCAAACCACTTTGGGACATGTTTTTTTATGTCAATGAAAGAACATTTTTTGAAAGAAAAACAACTTGTATTGCCTAGATGCACTTTTCAAGGACAACACAGAGGATCCACAGTTAGTTAGGGTGTTTATAATACAACAAACAAGTAAAAATTGAGTTAAAACTTAGTTTAACTAAGCATAGCATAACTTAAAAAATGTACCCAAAATTGTTTTATATCTTTTTAATATACCCCATTTAAAAGATCATTTTTGAAAATCTACTCTGTAGGACAGTTTTTTGTGATTTATTTTGAAAAGGTGTGTTTGTTGTGTTCAACATCTAATAAAACCAGATCATTGTAACTACTTATATGCCAAATTGTTGTATGTTATATTAGATTGTGTGTCTCTGTCCTGACATCATGTTAATTTCTTTTCAATTAGTTGGCTGATTACATATGAAAGATCTGTAATGTAAAACACTCCAGATAATCTACACTTTATCCATTGATTAGCGCTTTAGCAATCTATTTAGAATAGCCATCAATCTGTGTGTGTGTGTGTGTGTGTGTGTGTGTGTGTGTGTGTGTGTGTGTGTGTGTGTGTGTGTGTTAAGAGGGTATGTGTGTTGTACTTAATCATTCTAATGGGAAGTCAAGGTTTCAATCATTACTCGTCCTCTCTACAGCAAAGTGGAATCTCATTGACTGTGAAATGATTGACAATAAGGAGAATCAGATAATGAGAGGGAGTATTTATTTTAACATACTGATAAAGGATGGGGGTCTTTTCCCCTCACATGCTTTGATATGAAGCTAAAATCATGCATGTTTGCAACGCATTCAAGATTAAACTAACTTTGTGGTACTACAATACATTCTAAGTCTTTTACCAAAATAGATACAATCTAGTCATATACTATTCAGTTAAAACTATTGTATGTTGGCACCTGATTATCCGGCGCACCAACAATGAATGGTCTATTTTCAAACTTACTGTATGTCATAGTAAATAAGGAGTACTGAACTATAAAGCTACATTCAAACAACCCTTGGCCACGCGTGATCAAGCAACGACTGACAGATTCAATGTAAATGTGGATTTCAGGTTTTCACATTCAAAACTTTTGCGTTCATGCATTGCTATGCAAGTCTCCTTACCAGTTTGCGGCTTTTTGAACAAAACCCGTGTTGAAAGTTAAACCAGGTTAAACTTCGACCCATTAGGGAAGGGGTGTCAAATTCCAGGCCTTGAGAGCCGCCGACCTGCTGGTTTTAGAAATGCTGCCTCATCTGCTGTTGATTACCTGGATCAGGTGTGTTTAGCCAATAAGGAGCTTCAATGGCAGGTTGGTTAGAAAACATGCAGGACACCAGCCTTTGAGGCCTGGAGTTTGACACCTGTGCATTTGGGTTTCGGATTTGGTAATGAAGTATAAATGGCATCCTTTTCATTTCACAGAAGTGGCAATTGTTTAGAAATTAATCATGAAGGTGAAATCAATAATTGTGGTTTGGGCCCAGCTGGAATTATATGACAACAAATCTTTCATATATCGGAATAGAAGTGTGAAAGAAAGAAAACGCCTGCAGCAAGATACACCAGATTTTCATCGCTTCGACAATTTACAATAAGCCTCTTCCAACTGTAGGTGGTGAACACCGGGTATCGATAGTCCAGTGTGAAGACCACGGGCTAAACGCATATTCAAGAATGCGCATTTAACATTGAGCGAGACAAAAAAAGTCAGAGATAAGTCCATTAGTTATTCAGATTTAATTAACTGCGTCTACAGTAATTCTAGAACTTGTTTGTAACACGGTACTAGTTAACCATGTTAGAGTATTCACAATACGTGTACCTCCCAATCTTGTTTGCAACTCATATAAGTAAATTTCTGCTTAAAGTCAGCCAGAAAACGATTATTTACTTCCTGATCAATTTAACATCTTTTTACCAGCTTAATCTTGTTTGTATCAGTAAATCAATACTAATTCTGACAGCTCGTTGCAAATGTCGGACTCTGCACTTTTTTTAAATAAACATTTGCAATAAAAACCTTATAAATATAATGTTTATCAAATTGGAAAGTTATCAGGTTGTTTGCAAGGCATGGTGTCGGTTGTGGATTGAAAACTTAGATGGTGAGTAAGATTCAGTTTAAAATCAAATGTGCACCCTTAGAATTAAACAAAATATGAAATATGAATGATCTGTTTGCCTGGGTGTGTGCATGTGTCCGGTGATACTATAAATTGTTACTGGGCTGGGAGAAAAGAGACAAAACAAACAATTAAGGGTGTTGTTCAGGCGCTGTCGTGCAACCTGTGAGACTACTTCGTCACACCAGGTGACTGCAGAAACAGAACAAAGTGAATTGCAATGGATGAAAGAACTTTACAGCTGAGCAGTGTGTGCACCCACTGGCACTGTCAAGAATAAAACCTACTTTGTTAGAAATCTACACAGTGACAGACTTTAGACTTTAGCTCTGTCACAGCATGTATTTCCAAATTTGTAAAATGTACATGTACATGTGCAATTCAAAGTTAAAATATTGACAAACTATATTCTTTTTATCAACATTGACAAAGAGACATCATCTTGGTACCATCAACCTTTAAGCCAAACCAAAAAAACAGTCAAAGACAGCTTATGGGGTGGTGTCAGCCAAGAGAAAAAGAATGGAATGTGTGTGTTTGCTGGAGTGTGTGTGCGAAAACAGTGTTTTTAACAAGTAAGTATTTAACTGGCAAAATAGCTGTCCTTTAAGAATATTTTAACATAAGATTTACAAAATTAAAAGCTTTTCTCTTTCTTTTTTTCACATCAATTTCAGGTCACGATTCAAACACAAATTTAACAATTGTGTTTTCTTTCTTTTTTTTTTTTTGTTGTAAATCTTAATAATCCTTCTCAGTTTGGCATAATAAAGGCAAACCAAACTGATTACATTGTGTCCTGAAGTTGCAAAGGTATGTATGCTCTTGTGTTTTTGGTACATGTACAGCAAGTCAAATGTTTTTGTATTTCTTAATCCTGCAGATTACTCAGGTAATCATGAGATTTCCGTTTAGTGGATATTTGTCAGCAATTACTGCAATGTACAAAGCCTTGACCCACAGATCAGCAGGTTAGGCTTTATCTTTGTTCTTTTACTTGTTCATATTACAGCTGGCATTTCTGGTATAACTACAATTTAAGGCTTTTTGGTCACGATTAACTGTAAGGTTTTTGAAGGTCCTACTGGGTTATTGGATGTTCTGCATGCGGTCTTAAAATAATCCAATGATTGGAGAAGCTCTACCTCTTGTAGAATGAAGATTTTTTTTAGCATTTAAAATAAATCTCAGAACAAAATTATTCGTAGTTACAGCAGTTCAGTGTGTTTACTATTTGCTACAAACTGATTCTAACAATCACCTTTGACGAGAGGATTTCTTTAAATATACTTGCTGCTCAAAGTCCCCCAGTCAATTTCCGCAGTAAAATTTAGCACTTTTATTTATTATTTTCAATATAATTCTGGCTACAGTTAGAAAAACGGTCTAGACAGAGAAGGTTAAATCAGATTGATGTCAACTTTTGGCTGTTCTGTTTTTTTCACAATGATCATAGACATTGTTACATGGTCACAATCAAATCTTTGCTTGAGGAAATTAAACCTTGTTCTAGTTCTGTTTGGCAGAAATAAAAAAAATGGCCAAAAGTCAAACCCAAATATTTTCTTTTTAGAACAAATGTTGAGGCAATTCTTTTGTCCCTTATGATGGGACTTGTTTAAAGTCAGGCCATCTGAATAATGCTGCACACTTTCTAACTACTTTTCCATAATTTGGCACTAGCCACAGATTTGGGGTCGTTGGGGAAATGAAGGGAGAATAATGGGGATGCATGAATGGGCTTCAGAGCAAAGACTTCCTCCAGGTGTGACTGATGGAAAGATGTGTTGTATGAATGAGATGACTTTGACAGTTATTCAATAAACCTTTGATTGTTGAAAGCCTCCTTGCAGGGTCTAAAATACAACATTCACTGTAATTGTGCCTCACTGCTCCCAGTTCTTTGCTATCCTGTTTGTCTTTTTTATTAGCCTCTTAGGTAAGCTGCGCACTCACAAGACATTAGGATAATGATCAGGATTTTGCTCCAGCTGTAAAATTAAATGGTGAGCGTGTTTCTGTTGTTTTTGTTTTTTTGTGTGGGTTTGTGTACACCTGATTTACAAGATAACAGGAAGCCTCTGTGCTCTACCATAAGGTCAGTCTCAGAAGTGCAGCAGTGATGTTTGTGGTTAAGCGTTATATGCTAGCACGGCTCTTTGGAAAGGTTAACGTGCCCACTGCAAATGTGGACATACTGGAAATTAAGAAACAAAGAAATGCATAAAGAATTTGTACTGAAAATATTTAACGTTGCCTTCGTTTTTTTTTACTGTCACAGCTAGCAAAAAGCAATGCAATGCCTTTACCATAGGGCAGCTAACTTTCAATCGAAATCGATTTTGGAAATATTTAATTGGTTCAATGTAATGTGTGAACTGTGAAACGGTGCAAATATTTTTATTTATGACAGAAGTAATCATAATATCAAGTAGATGGCATCATTTTCTTTTATATTCTAGTAAATTCATGAATTAATGCCTTAAATAGATTCAATGTATCCGTGTATTTTTATTTTATTGTCTTTTCCTTTTTTTATTATGAAATTGCTTTTAATAAACCAATTAATAATCAATAAAAAAAAAGCGTTACTTTTTACATATTATTAATGTAATGTAATTATTTAGCTTTATGAAGTTATCCAATTTCTCTCTTGTTTTTTGAATTTTTTAAACTTAAGGGACACCCATGTAGGAAATAACTTAAAATGTGCATTGCAGCCAAACAGGTTTCATCCCTGTTGTGCATAGATAAGATTTCTAATCAAATCTAAAGGAAAAACCTGAAAAAAAAACTGTGTGGAATAAGTGGGAAGTGGGCTTAGAGTTCTTGTTGATTAAAAAAACACAAGGCTTTCTGTGTGGCTGGCTGCTATTGTAAATCTACCTCCCATGCAGGGCAGATAGACACCTGACTGATCTAATCTTGATTGACTTTTCTGTTTGTGTAGACTGACATTATTGAGCCGGTTTTCCTGCTGTTTTCTCTCTGAAGACAATTCCTGACATGATGACGTAATTCCCTCTGCGGGAAACAACAGTCTGCTACCGGTACTCTCTGCACAGCAAGTTGTCCTAAATAAATAGACAGACTAATAATGCTGGTGATTACCTCACATTTTTAACTTGACAAACTACATTTTAAATTGTATGCTAAAAAGCTTTCTTGATCTGCTTTTTCCTTCAAAAAGTCAAAGGTATTTGGTGGAGATTTTTCCGGATATCTTCCATAATCTATTTCTGTTGTCTTGAATATTTGTCTCTCATGGCCTTCCCTACTCCATGGAGCTTCACCTGCCCCTCCTCATTATGCAGCTGCTTCCATCATTCTTTTTGCTTTTGTGTAGTGTTGTTATTAGTTCATGTTTAAGTTCATTCATTAAAGTTTTTAAATTCCTGCCATCAAGCCCTGTCTCCGACACCATCCGTTCATGACAGAGGTTCAGGTCATTCTATCTTTGTTAGAAATCTACACAAGTGACAGACTTGAGCTCTGTCACAGCATCTATTTGCATATTTATAATAAGTTATAATATTGACAAACTATATTCTTTTTATCAACATTGACCAAGAGACATCATCTTGGTACCAACAACTTTTAAGCCAAAACCAAAAAAACAGTCAGACATCTTATCGGGTGGTGTGTCAGCTAAGAGACAAAGAATGGAATGTGTGTGTTTGTTGGACTGTGTGTGCGGAAACAGTGTTTTTCACAAGTAAATAATTAACTGCCATAATAGCTGTCTTGTAGGTAAATTTTCTGCCATCAAGCCCTGTCTCCCACACCATCCTTTCATGACAGAAGTTCAGGTCATTCTGTCAAGAACCTCTGCTGTTTCTTTGACTGATGAAAGAGGGTTTTTGATGGATGGATCGACACTTTGTCCCAATTCATGTGTTCACTCCTGAGGGCACCTTTCTTTGTGGAGTATGCATGTTCTCCCCGTGCATGTGTAGGTTTTCTCCGGGCATTCTGGCTTCCTCCCGCAGTCCAAAAACATGCTTCATAGGTTAATTGGTTGTTTTAAACTTTCCCTTGGTGTGAATGTGTGTGGCCCTGCAACAGACGGGCGACCTTTTCAGGGTGTATTCCGCCCTCACTCAACAGTAGCTGGGCTGGCTCCAGCAGGCCTTTGACCCTGAAAAGGATTCAGCTGTTCTGAAGATGGACGGATGGATTTTAGTCAGTTTTTTTTTACCCAGTTGAGTTGTTAATTAAACATGTTTCAAAGAAACAAAATTATATATAAAGCACGAGTGCCTGTACAATGCAGAAATACCACAATGCAGAGAGCTTTTTTAGATAAGCTTTTTGTATTGGCGGTGTATTGCCAGTGTTCGACAGCAGAGTCGCCATCGTGTGTGTGAATGGGACTGTGACTGTAAAGTACTTTGGGCCTTCGAGGAAGGTAGACAAGGTAGAAAAGTGCTACACAAGTTTACGCAATTCATACACGTATATCCCATTTACCATAATGAAAATAAAACTTGCTTTTAGATTTCACAACACTCCACTACAGCCTATGTTTAGAACATAAGGTCATATGTCTCACACAGCAATATGGTTAGTCACTCATGTACTCCAGCTAACCAGCAGTGTCATGATGAAAGCTGGTTATGACAACCCTCACATTTGAGCAAAGTGTCTATTACAGAAAAAACTGTGACATACACAAAAATCCTCCTCAGCACAGCTTAAGTTCAGATAAAGGGGGGAATTTCTCCCAATCACCTTTTCAAATGTTGTGCTGCTCATGTTATCCAAAGTCTTCAAGTAAATAGGAACTCCACTATTGAGATGCAGTAAGTAGTTAGATTACAGGTTACACAATATTGTAACACAGTAAATTTGAGTTTTCACACCACAGAGAAACAAATATTATAAAGGTCAAATTTTTAATTAATAGCAAAACACTGCAAGAGCTCTCTCAGGTAAACATAAACCAGAGCCAAAAAAATTAGTGTGTTTCTGCAGTTTGCATGCTTGAATCTTTCTATGCAGGTGTATTACACATAAAATATCTGTCATTGGTCGCTATGTCCTTTGGCTGCTTTTATGTCTCTTCCTCTTCTCATTGAAAAAGCCATTGCAGGCTGACATTGTTCATGAATCATTAATGTGTACAGCCTGTTACTCACATGACTGCCATGTCATTTATCAGAAAAAATAAAGTTAAAATTCTTCTGAGCCTATAAAAACATTTTTTACTTTCAAAGTGAAACTAAATATATCTATATAGTCTTTTTTTTCTGCAAATAAGCAGAAGAGAATGCAAACAAATAGATGATGGGAAATGAGTGCAGGCTTACTCCCCACCAACAGTTCCACTCACTACTCAGAGGCAAATTTCTAATTTTTACATGTTATTTTGACTAAAAACAACATGATCATAAATAAAAGACCACTGGGAATGCTTTTACAATTGATCAAAAATGAAATGTAGAGCAATGCAATTATAATTTTTTATTTAGCCTGGATTTACAATAATTTCATGACACAAAATGTCAAAAACACTATCATGACAGTGAGTCTTTCTTTGTCTTTTGTTGATTATGGTTCCAATACCAGCATTTAAGCATGTTAATCAGGGTTCTTATTCAACCGATTAATTGAAGCAATCTCTACAATTAAAGAGAAGTTGAACAATTGCTGGATGGGAGATGAAGCCATGTGTTAAACCCTTATTAGGAAACATCTTAGATGAGCTCTGCAAAAAATATGTTTCTGTACCCTTTTGTGTTTCCATTCTAACTTCAATGACATTTTTTTTTTGTGACAGACACATGCTGACTTGCATTTGTATAAATCTTTTTTCAACTCTGTTTGTACCAAACATCAAAGGAAATTTCTACTGTAGTCTATGGTACATGCCAAAAATGATCCTTCTGATTTAAACTTCCTGCATAATTTTCTTGCTTCTTGCTTGCAACTACTGTGAGATAATTCTTCTTTATCCCTTGTGCTATCATAGGCACTTTAACGTTGGGAGTGAGGTCATCTAGACCCCACAAGAACAGTGCGCTGAACCTTTTTTCTTCAATGATTTGTGATCTTCACTGGTGTCCATGGATTACATGAAATCCTCTCCACCTTTATCCACCTTTGTCATGGTAGGGAGAACACGTCAATGTAAGGATGGGGTCATAGGATAGCACAAGGGTTAAGCATCACTGGTTCAACTCAGCAAATTGTAAATAATAAACCCGACACCCTCCTCTGCGAAACAACAGAATCATACACACTCCCTTTAAATGACAATATGTCTTTTATTTTCTATATTTTCAAGGTTTATTATTTACAAAGAAAAAAAATCAAAAAAGAGTTTTTGACAAACATTGTTTGTCTGCATATTATTGTAAGAAAGTTTACATTTACCTTTCATTCTTTCATATTAAGTAACCAACTGACAGTTCGTTTCTCTAAGCCTTGGGTTAGATGAATGAGCCAAACAATAGTGATGTAAGGTTGAGGGTAACAAACATCTCATGGTCACTCCCACCCCACTATCCACTCTGCGTATCATGAGTAAACATGAGAAACATCTGATCATTCAAGCTAATTAAACATTCTGCTTGTTCACTCGAACCATCAAAACAAAAAAAGAAAGGGAAAGAAAGAAATGTATGTGCTGATATGTTGACAGTTGTCAAACTGATAATGTGTAAGCTCATAAATTTAAGCCATAGATGACCTTTAATGCCCATTCCAGTATGTTTGTTGCAGTTGGGACAGTGAAAAACAAAGCACATAGTTAGGACGCGTTCCCTCTCCAAAGGCAAGTATCAAGAACAGCACAAACCAACAGTGCTGCAATCCATCTTGACTGTGCACTTTTTCTTATACGCTATGGCATATTCACAATTAAGTACTCTCGCTCGTAAATAGAACACCTCTTCCTCATTAGGACCTTAATCAAGATCAGGGTAGAATAAAATCCCCTGGTATGTATTGCTCCCTTTCCTACTGAAAGAATTATCTAGCTTTTCATTAGTAAGTCAGAAAGTGCAATTTAAAACAAAGACAATGACTTAGAATGTTTTGCTTTGGCCAGTTTCTTTCCACACATCAGAGTTCAACCGTAACATCAATGACTAGCTACAAAGACATGTATAAAGGTGCTCCAAATTTGTACAATGTCTCATTGAACGTGATATTACTGCAAGTCTAAAGATTGCACTTTTTTTATTGAAACTACATGACCTTATGACATTTTATAACCTGACTGAGTGAAAACTTCCCACGGAAGTTCCCATCATAAGATACCAATCGGATTAACTCGTACAATTGGCCATACTCGTTACTAACTCCTTTCTTGTATAAAAACATTGAGACATAGAACACAGAGTATAGTAAGAAAGTATGTGCAGCTGTGTGCAGAAATGACCCTTGAATGCACTGAGCTGACACTCTCAACAAAGGATGGAACATGGCGATAGTTTAGGCACAAATACTTTAGGATGTTCATGTAAAAAGTCAATGCTTCTGTTCACACAGAGATAACTTCTAAGCAGACAAACAATGAACAAAACAAGAATCTAACAGTACATTTAACGTCAACATTTTGAGATAGTATCTTTCTAAGTATTTGTGACAGTGCATGCTTTTCATGAGACTGGTGGGTGGACGGTATTGGTACACTATCGACACAATCTGTGGTAAAGACTTGTACATCTTTTGTAAAGTAGGATCTCTAAGGGGCTTAGTGACTGTGAACTGAAGGGCTGCATGGTACCACGAAAAATGTGACTCCAAATAGAAGTTGTGCATGACTGAAATTTTAGTCACATTGGATTACGAGGAGTGCAGTAAGGCCTCGAGCACAACTTTACAACCTACTCTATAGGTACAGAAAAAAACCTGTAAGCCATAGCTTGTTTAAGATGACTCAATACATAATATTTTGAATATTTAGAATTTGGTTTCCCCTTATCCTTTTGATAGTCACAGTATTTTTGCTCCTTACATTTACCATCCTAATGCCCAGGTCAGTTAAGAGTACCTAAGCCCACAAGATAATCATGAAAGAGACAGAAACCTTAATGCAAACCAGCATTTCCTTTCGTTCTCATAAAGGGCAGCACAGAAATGCCACCTGGTGAAAACACGTTCCCATGGACACTTGAGCAACTTGATACCTGGCATTTTTATGTGAAAACATACATGATGCTTTTCTGGTAGTAGCTACATCAATAATGAGAAGACAGCATGGACTTAACCAAAAATGAAGGTTAAATTGAGGTTTTTGTAAGCTTTTAGATAAAATACAGTCCACCCCTACATCTAAAGCAGCATCGACTCTGTGAAATACTAATGATATGGTTTTCAGCAGCTTTGGGACATGAGGCAAAAGAAGAAGTGTTTACATTTAACAGAATGATCTTGTCCACAAGTGATAAGCTTAAACGGAAAAACTGAATATCGCGAAAACCTTGTTTAGAAATGGCTATGAATGGCTTTCAATCAGGTATGTTTTAGCATCAAGTAGTGCTAGCTATTGCATTAAGGTTCATCTCCTATAAAACATACATTTTTTGTCCCCTAATTTCTGCCGCAATATAGATGATATCCAGGTTCCTGATAAAAGTAAGACATTGTTATGATAGAGAATGCACAACACAGTATCTGCAAAGTCTAGATCTACAAAACTATTTACAGCACACATATAAGTAATCTTTATGTCACAGTCTATTGCATAATGGTGATAATCTTTAGTTTATAAATATAAATATACACAGAACTTTTAAGCAACATTACATAACATCTCAGTCATCTAAACTCAAAATATGGAAAACAACAGCATCCATCTCCACACTCCACCTTCCTTTAAAAAATAAACATAGAAAGCAGCAGTTCCATTATCTATTCCCTTTGGACCCATAACACTATCATGGTTTAAATGTGAGCTTTTGTGGTGATCTAGTGGCTCCGAAGACTCTCTTTTCTCACTGAAAACAGCGTAACACTTGTTTATGGTATTTATGCTGATTCTGAAATGTCCTTAGTTTATTAATATGAGAATTGTTTCATCAGTATGTGCTTTTTATTTTGTTTTTCCTTTTCTGTAATAGTTACTTGCATTTATATTTCCACAGTGGTGTCTAAAGCTGCTTGATAGGAGAAGACAGTTCATTCAGTTAAAAAAAAAAACATTTAAAAAAATTCAAAATGCATCCAGTTGAAGAAATCAGAAAGAAAATGAATTAAAATTAAATTTTCGTATAATGAAATTTTTCATTTTTTTTTCAGAAAGGAAGACTTGAGTTTATACTACAGTTTTAAATTGCCATTGTCAATATTGTAGTTTTAATTTGATTGATATACACATACGCCCACACACACACTCATTCATACAGACAGAGAGAGACAGAGAGATGTATCATTATACTATACATTCTTAAGTTCAGGGAAAAAAATTGTCTAAAATATAATACAAGGGATTATATATACAGGAGATCTATGAGGTTAGTTGAGCAAAAAATTGGATAGAGATAAAATGCAGGAATTCATCATTTTTTTCCTTTTTTGTTCTATTTCAAAAAGGTAAATTAATTGAAAATGTGTTTAAGTTAAAAAAAAAAGGAGATGGGTGAGAAATATGAGATCATAAATTTGATGAAAATCGCATTTTGTCTTGCTCAGTCTCTGTACTGCTCAGGACAGAATCTCTCCTAGATCCAGGGGATTCCCTGTGCTGGGCTGAGGACGATGAGGCTGCTGCCACTGCTGCTGCCGCTGCAGCCGAACGCACAGGCGGCAAGGCTCCTGAAGACATCTGGCGGAACAAATTGACCCGCTGGGGCACCGTAGTGCGGATGCCACTTTGTAGATTTATTCCCTGGATGGCTGCCGCTGTTGGTGGCACTATGGAGGCCAGAGAGTCTCCAGAGGCTGGATGGGCTCTGGGCCCCAGAGACGTGTCATGTGGCAGTGATGGTTGGGAGGCCGATAAGTGTCGGATGTCTCGACTCAGGCTTCCGGACTGAAGAGCCTGTGTGCTCTTGTGGATGTCCCCCCGCTGAGGTGACGGGACCTGCTGCTGCTGCTGTTGAGGTGATCCTGCAGCAGCAGGTTGTGGACCAAGCTGTGGCTGTGAGGATAGAGCTGGTTGGGCAAGCGGCTGCTGGATTAGAGACAGCTGGGAGGCTGTGGGTGAGCCATACTGGAAGCTCCTGCTAGCCAAAGGGGTCTGCACTGGTGGGCTGCACATGGCAGCTGTAAAGGAGCATGGTGACATGACTGCTCCCGGCTGCTGCAACGGTGTCTGTGGGTTGGCTAAGGAAGAATTCATGCTGCCATGGGAAACACTAGGAGCTTGGTAAATCCCTTGTACTGCAGCAGCAGCACCTGGTGGCAGCATGCGGGCGACAGAGGCATTGGCAATAGCCGAAGCACTGTAGGTCATGGATGCAGAGGACTGCTGAAGCTGGGTGGTACCAAAGGCAGTGGAGTAGGGTGGCTGGGCTGGTGAGTTAATGATCGAGTTTCCAGACATTGGTGTCGAGTTCATCCCGGTGACCGACTGCTTGCGGTCCACCATCATCACCATTTCCCTGTCCTGACGGATAATCTGCTTCAAGATCTCGTTCTCCTGTGTGTTGAAAACGCCTGCGTTCAGATCCTTCTGGAACTTCTGCAGCAGCAGGGAGTTCTTCTTCCCTGTTGGGATTTAATTAGGAAAGATAAATACATACATCTGTGGCCATATTTGGTTAAACTACACAGGAAAAGGAAACCTAAGAGCCAAAACGATGCAGCTTGTAAGTTCAAATAAATGAGTACAACTTTTGAAGTCTTCATTGGCTTTGCAAAGGCGTCACCTTCAATGGGTCTGATGAATTATTTCCAGGATGTTTACTCTTACTAACTGCATCCTTTTAGACAGCCTTAGGACTATCATTAAGTATATATTAAGCAAAAAGGACATTGAATGACCACAAAAATGGGAAGTACACAGTTTGAGAAGAGTGAAGGAGACAAAAGGAGACAAAGATTGCTTGAGGTGTGACATGATAGCATAGACTGTGAAGGTGCTGATGTCAAAACACAGAAGAGGATAGATGAACTTCATCGACAAAACATTTCCTAGACAAGAAACACTAAAAGTCGGAGGTCTAAGAAGGAAAATGAAAACACAGTCACAGTCACAACTCAACTAAGACAAGTCACGTTTATAACAAAGTAAAGAAATCCTATTTTAGTTGGTGGAAATAGTTTCAAACTAGCCTTGAGACAAAGTAAGAGATCAGATCAACAGAGAAAATAAATGTACTTATCTTTACTCACTGTTCAATTTTAAATAATGAACAATTCCAGTTCCTGTTTATTAATATTGTTATCGTGGGTGGTGGAGTTAGCTAATATTATTGCCATCTTATTTAATGAAAACAGAAAACATTTGGACTGTCTTTTTTGTAATGTAAGGTCGCATAAATCCATCACCTGCTTTGGTCTAAATAACAAACTAAAAAAAAACTAAAAAAACTTTATTGATCGTTTTGATGAGAATATCTAGAACTGCTAATCATGTGAACGTAAAGTTGATGGGATACCTACTGTGATGAAAAAGTTATTCTAAGAATTAGCTTAGTTTAAAAAAATATACCAATTTTATTAAATGTTTCTCAGTTTAGTTAATACAATGAGTGTGTGTGGTATGCACAGGATTTGCAGTTGCCTGTAGCATGCTTACGCAAACTAAGCTCTGATTGTCTACTTTCCTAATTTTTAACTGTTATGGCCAACCTTATCACTTGAACAAAACAAATGGGATCCTAGAGCAGTGCCCAGGATTGGGGGGTGGGGGGGGGGGGGGAATTAAAAAAGATTTATATGACGAGTCTGCGTCTTACAGTTTTGCCCATTTTCACTTGCAGACACTCTGTATTCACCCGTAAGGGCAGTTGTGACTAAGGCTTAAACTGCTTTCTGAAGGAACAACAGTTATGGTACAAAAAATCTTTCTCCGCTTTTTTATACTGTAGGAGCCATACCAACAAAGGCATGACAGATGGCTTTTACTACAGGAAACACTCGTGTATGTTTGTGAGCAAAATTGTCTTAAAATGTTAAGAGGTGTTAAACATATAAAACATGTCTTAAAGCTGTTTTATTAAAAGAACTGCCATATTATGCTGAAAAAACAAAGATCTGTTTACCAAGTTTACTTTGAGTGACCATGTCTGACTGTCTTTAGAGGACATGATTCCTTTAATTAATGTTGACCTTGTGTATTGACAGCCTGTGAAGCGTCGTCAGTAGAGAAGATAGAGTGGACTTTTAGTGCGCTGAAGGCTTTAGCCACAGTCAATCAATCATTAAGCCTTGTCCTTGAGGGCAGGAAATTTCTCCACAGTTTACCATTTAGTGTCACGTGCTCCCCTCAAGGCTTCCAGTAAATGCTGCATTCAAGTGTTAGAAAAGCTTTTGCCACTGTGGCCTTTGGAGACAAATTGTCAAGTTTTGCTGCATTTTTCATCACTCAGAATCAAGCTCTCTGTTAGATGTGAATTTTTTTTTTTGTGAATTATTTTTGGCTGAAACAGTCACTAAAAGGCTGGGGTTTAACAAGCTAGAACATTTCAACTAGACTACCATGAACTTACAGTCGTTCTTACATTGCAATGTTAAACGTGACAGGGTCAAACACTGGAAGTTGGAAGGAAAACACATTTGGTTTTAAAAAAAGATAATGCTTCTTCTGCTGGCAGCATTGGAGGGTTCTTGTACAGAATCAAGACAGGCACAGAATTTCAACCAGACATGCAGTCATTTCTAAGTCAGAATCTATATGTTTCACAAAATAAAAGCAGTAAACCCAATTTAGAATCTGAAATTGAATAAATAGCAACTTGGAGCTTATGGGACTCAAATGACATCGTTTAGTTGCAAAAAAAGCTGCATGTGTCTTCTGCATTGTCGAGCCTGCTCTTGCATTTCATTTTTGACCTCTGTTTTGTTCACATTATTGTGTAAAAAATCAATAATCATTGAGTACTAACTGAAAAACAGAGAAGATACACATTCAAATCAATTTAAAAGCAAATTGTCTGGTGATGTTTTTTCCCTTCCTTTCATCAGAGATACCTCACAAAAAATCATGCATTCAATTATAAGCTGTAAATTTCACAATTAAACTCTAGAGTCTAAGTCAGGGGTCGGGAACCTATGGCTCGCGAGCCATATTATGGCTCTTTTGATGGTTGCATGTGGCTCGCAGACAAATCTTTAATTATACTTTTTTTTATCATTAGTCCAGTTCTTCTCGGACGCGATGCCATGCCAGATGCGCGCAGTAGTAGCGGTGCTTGGAGAGAAATTTCTGCGCCAGCACTTTCAGTTTACTATTATCTATTATTTCACAGAGTTTGTACCAGCCTGAAACCTGTGAATTGCCGTGCCTAAAACCGCGCGCTCCCGTCTCTGAGAAAGAGCGCGCAGTTGCGGAGACGGGATGTGGGAGTAAGAAAGCAGAGGGTGGGGGTTATGGGGACAGGCAGTAAGGTGAATCGCGCAGGGATTGTAAAAACGTAAAACCCGCTGCCCGTCACTCACTGCAGCGTGTGAGTGTGTGTTTGGCTCTGCGTCTGCATGTGAGCAGTCTGTCTCACATCTACAGAATATTCATACTAACCAACGATCACGTTTAAAGTTTCAACGCCTGCATGAAGCAGAAACTCACCACAGATCAACCGGACTAAACCATCAGCAAAACTACTACGAGAAATACTCATCATTTATTAGCAACAGCATAACGATGCTTTTAAAAAGAATCCACAAACTTATTGTACTCTAAAAAATGTTGAAATTAAATCAAATGCACACATTCACTTGAATGTTTAGTTTTAAACATATTGTCGCAGACTGAGTTGGATGACTGTCGGTCCACGTTAAAAGTTCTGGAGTTCATTGAACGCATCATGCAGCGATCTGATTGGCCCTCAGTTCTGTCGCTCAGCCTGTTGTTAGGTAGTTTGGACCAATGGGGTTCAGCTATGGGCCAAATAAGGGAAATGGGAGGGCTGGAGCAGGAGCAGGGGAATATAAAGTTGGGAGAAGCGCTCTCGTCTCAGCGGGAGAGATTCAGGAGTTGCTGAATTAATTATACGGCGTTTGTTGCGGTCTATAGTAACCAGAATAAAGAACCTTAAAAGAAGTTAGGGCCCGTGCCTCAGTGTGGGAAAGTACATTATTGTATGGCTCTTTCGAAATTACTTTTAAAAATATGTGGCGTTTATGGCCCTCTCGGCCAAAAAGGTACCGACCCCTGGTCTAAGTTATATTGCTGCAACTGAAAGTACACCCAATGAAAAAATAAAGAGCTAAAATAAGGCTTAGTTTGCATTGTAGGCGTGAGACAGATGCTCTTACATTTGTTTACATAATACTTTGATACCCAAGGGAATTTCTGGTCAGCTTCTGTTTGCTGCCGAGGTGGAAAAACATGCCCAACCTTCATCCTTCCACCACCGTGCCTTGCAATTTTCAACATTTTTAAACCCAAACTACAAGGAATGACAGTACAGATCTCTAAAAAGGCTCAAAGTATTATTTCTTAAAATTGTAAGTCTTAAAATGAAATTTCAACAGATAAAGCCACATTGCAACCACACAAAAATATATATTGCGACACAAAACATTTACACAATAAGAAACAACCACGGAAACAATGACGGCTGGAACACCCAAAGAATGAAGTACAAGACCAGATGCATCCATAACTTTACAGAACAGTTATACATTCTTCTTTTCCCCCCAATATTATCTTTTATAAAAACAACAAAACAACTTTAAAAATGCCAACACATTTTGTTTTATCCTCTGAGTTATAGCAAATTTTAATAATCAAAAGAATAACTGTCTGCAAGAAACAAAGGTGTATAAAAAAGAACCTCTGTGTGATTTGATTTTCTTCTGATTAGTTTCTGTTTAAGTTTTTTTTTTTCCCAACAAGGTAGGATTTATATATTATATCCCTCAACCAAGAACATTCTATTAACTCATGAAAACATGAATTAATAATGAAATGTGACCTAAAACAAAAACAGATGTGGTGTTGCATTAGTAAAGTTTTTACTAATTTGCAATTATGAATGAATTACGTTATGAACAGACTTTGAGAAAAGGGTTACAAATCAATACTAAATTAACAGTTACACAAATAAAAATGAATGTGCTCATAATCCATCTGATTATTCAGTGAAACCTGAAGAATAGATGGCATGCAGCACTAAATGTCTTTTTTTTTTTTCTTGATCGAACATTGTTTTTAAAAATTAAATTATGTGCAGGCCTAAGGCAGGTGACTTGAGTAATGTCACTGATGCAGAAATTAAACAGGTAATATGACCTCTTGCAACAACTCAAACTGCTGGGGATGAACTTGAGACTGAATTCATTTTGCAAGCCTCAACAGGTCAGTTTACCGCTGTTCGAACATTTGAATTGGAATAAAGTGTTTACCTGGTGCCTACTCGTCGGCCAGGGCACTCTTGAAAACGAGATGAGCTCGTCTCAAGACGGACTCCTGGTCAAATAATTTTTAGATAGATAAAAGATAATGTCAAATGTGCAACACTTTCATGTTTTCAAAACACGATTATTTTTTTCTTTCCCTTTCAGAGCAAGACAAGCATGTGAGCAAATGCAGTCCAAATGTAAAAAAACGATACAACCAGCACGGATCATGACAGAATATCTTCCATCGTATGAGACAAACCCCTTTTATGCTAGTCTGGTAGACATGCCAGTCAGATATCAGAGTCCACTTTGTTTCTTTTTTAATATAAACATATTGTCATAAACTGACCCAGATGGCTTCTTTGATTTTATTGATGTAAAATTGAGCTGTGGATGTCGAAGGGCCTACTGTTTGTTGCTAAGATAAAACACAAAAATGTATTTTCAGTCTTGCTTTTGTAAATAAAATAGAATAGGTCTAAAACATGATGTAATAAATATTCAAACGTAACTTAATGTAATTTGTAGTAAGCCAAATATACCATAGGATGGCATAATAGTGAGCAGTTTTATGTACGATAAAACGTAAGAAAATCCTAAAAGGGGAGAATGTCTTAAATGAAGCATTTTTAATGTTTCATTAACTTTTTTAAAGAAGTTATGCTTTGCTAAAATGTATGTGTTAAGTTTTTGTAGGAATTTCTAATGCAACTCATTTAATATCTGTTTTTTTTTCTTAAATTAACATTTTCAGATATTATAAGGGTTATGGTTAAGCAAAGCAGCTCTAAGTTCAAGCAACACTATACCCTCCACTTAAAGTAAAATTGTCTATGTATATCACATACAGGATAGTGGAACATTTCAATTTTGAGTCACATCTGTGAAAGAGTTGGCAAGCCTTGGTACAACTATCTGAAGCAAAATAATACACAGAAATAGAAAGACACAAAAGGAAAACATAAAAAAGCAGAAGCAGATGTGATCTACAGTCCTGTGCAAAGAAGTCCAGTAACTCCTTCTTTAAGACATAATAATAACAACTTGTTCATTGTGGGTCTAAATATTTGGCAAATACGCCGGTGCTCACACCAGACAGTCAGAATTCCAAAACTCTGGTTAATGTGCTGCTGCATTACTTTCTACAGCTCTAATTTGCTTCTTCATCAACTTGCAGAAGACAGAATTTTCAAAACAAAATACTATGTGCAAACTTTTGCAAGTTATCTTTCAGCACAAAAGTCCTAACTATTGTCAAGTAAGCAGATGGCCTTTAATTTTCAAGTCAAATAATCTTTAAGAATTTAAGTGTAGAACAATGACTACAAAGTATAGCGGTAATATGGTGTAAACTAGGCATAAATCACGACTAAAAATGCTTTTGGTTTGTATTTTGTCAAACAAAAGGGGAAAAAACTCCACTTAGGTTCAATTTAAAAAAAAAAAATAACAATAATGACAATAAAATAAAATTTAAGCAGTGTTCTTTTATAATTTAGTTGATTGTATAATTGATGTATTTTTAAATTTAATTGTGTTAAAGTGAAAAAAGTGTTCAAAATGTTTTTATTTGTTTGTCTTTGATTTTATTTGTCTAATACTTTGACCCACTTCAGTAGGAAAGAAAAAATATTTGTACTTAACAACACATGATGAGATACTAATCTTTGCACAAGATTGTAGAAGCTACTATTAAGTACTTTTAGGATGTAGAACACTGGCACACTAAGATTGTGCTGATTCTGAAACTGTAACTTTTAATGCATTTTACATCACTGAAATATGTACTATTAAATATGATTCTAAAAATAAAGACCTTTTATCCAAAGCTGTAACCAGATATAAATACAATTAGAAAAGTGAAATTATTTAGAAATATTCAGTTACTTGGGTTAGGTTAATATCAGCCAGAAACTACAAATCATTCCAGATGATTTTTTTTTTTTGGAAGAAAAAAGAAGAAATATCCTACATTTTTGACACAATTTGAGTAAATAACTTATGTCAAAGCTGTAAAATACATTTTAATAGATTAAAACATCATATTGCCACATGATTGAGTTTTGGCACTGAAAAAAGTAATGTAAAGTAAGTAAATAATGTAGAAATATGCCATATATTTAATTACATTTAAATAAAATTAGCCTGACTTTAATACATTTTGTCAGATAATTATCTGTCTGACAGCTTTTATTTAAAAAGGTTACTAACAAATGTTTACTTTAATTACAGTATCTAAACAGAAAAAAAAATATTTTGAAAAGGAACTTTTCACGTTTCTGTGTTAATATGAAGTACTAAAGGAAATCTGCATCATTTCTAATTAACAAATCATATAATGTTACATCAGGAGAAAAAAACATTTCTTATAATCTAGAGAAAATAAGCTTTGGCATTTATGAGCTTTAAATTATATTATCCAGGTAGAAACTGAATAAGGACGCCATATTTGAGGAGTTCTGGGAGAAACTAATGAAGTTACAGAAAATCAGGGGTAATGTCGTCATTTCCTTCCTATGATACCAGATTGCACAAGATATCCTGTCTGTAACATCAACTATTCAAAGTTTTGGTTTAGCAATTTCTGGATTGCTGCTAGATGTTGTTCTAAATTGAATGTTGTCCAAAAGAGAAGTATTTAAATAGAGTTTTATTGAAGGCTTAATGTGTGCATACACTTATTTTACCTCTAATCCGTGATGATTGAGTTGCACATTTATCATAAATATCTGTTGAGAAATAAAAGTTACATTCCATGGCCCTTGTTTTTTTCATCTTCATGGTGTTTGTGTTGGGTTTCCCAAATCTTAGATTAGGCGGGGTGCTGCTCATACCCAGGAGTGCAGATGAGTGGAAAGAAGTTCAGACAGACATGCATGTGAGGTTAGCTTCCATAAACTCGTTGGCTTCCAGCGGGGGGGTCAACACCAATCCAACAGGGGGGCGACCTGACTCCCTCCCGGACAGCGACATGCACTGCCTTTCAATTAATCCAACCATAAAAGGATACTTTGGATCTTTGAGGAAGATTAATGCTAGTTATAACAAAAGTGTGTTTAATGTTATGTAAGACTAAGAGACGAAAGTTGACGAAAAAATAAATTAAAAAAAAGCAGAAAATGTAGCATACTGGTCATGCAGCACAAGATGGCACACACAGTGCTTTGATGAGGAAGGAGGGCAAACAGATGCTGAGACAGACCAAACAAGGCACAGTGACAGGCAAGAGAGTTGTCTAGGACAGGTAGATCTTACCGATGCGGTCCAATCGATCAATGGCAACTGTTTCGAAAGCACGTCGCATCATGGGGTACTCTTCTAGCACCTCATTAAAATGGTCAACGGAGAGGGAGAAGAGTCGACAGTATGTGTCTGCACGCACACTTGCTGTTCGTCTACCCTTGGTGAGCAGACAGATTTCTGTAAAAAATATAGAAAGGAAAACAGTTACTGCACTGGGGAACACACAGAGGGCCAACAGAGAAAATATCCAAGTTATTATGCTGTATATTATCATATAGATGGGCCGAAACTACAAAGGTTTCTGCATTCAAAGACGTAACGTGAAAGTAAATGAAATCTGAGACAGAAACACAGTTTGACCAAGACATTACGGTGAGACTTGATCCTCCTGGTGAGGGCAACTAGTCCTATCATAATATCATAGGGGAAACATCACTGCATTGTTTCATTATTGAACTGCAAAATGTAAAACATACAAACTGCAGCATACTTAAATACTCAAAACACACTTAAGCTATGTTCAAAACGTGATCTGCGATGCACGTTCAAAATGAAAAGTGCATGTAAACGCATGTCAACACGTGTTTCAAGGTTCCGTGTTCAAAACTCTCGCATCCACATGTAGCTTAGAAAATTTCTATTACTATTTTTAGGCTCTATGTACAAAACGTGCGGCCATTGAACGCACATTGCAATTTAAGGCTGGTCGAACTTTGACCAATCACTTGGCACTTGGAACTTGTTTGGATGGTAGTGAGGTTTGGATGGCTTCCCTTTTAGTTCACGGAAGTGCCAACCTCCAGAGTTATGTGACATTATGTTTTTTTATTTATTGGAATAAGGGGTGCGACAATTAATTGATGCATCAATTTCTATACCTGCAATCCAACCAGATGAATGTCTGATAGAAGTTGTTAATCAAGTTGAATCGAATTCACCTATACCATTAAAAACTGTTTCAAAATTAGTTAAATTGATCATCGACATTGGAAAAGATCAATTGGATTGCGGCCCGATAGGATTATTTGACTATAATGCAAAAACAACCAAGTGCATCACAGTGGACAACACACATTTGATGTCAGCAAAAACTGACCAGTCCATCATTATAGTCCCATGTGTGGAAACACTTTGAATTTAGCAAAGGCATGTGACCATACAGTGTGTTAGAATGTTGTAATACTGTTTCTAATAATGTTGATTATTTTGATGTGAAAAACAAAAGTTGGCTGAACTTTATGAAACTATAATCTCAATGGATTTGCCATTAATTCTTGTTTAGTGTTTTTTTGTACACATATAATTCACACTTGATTATCTTGTAAGAAATACAAGGAATCTGGAGAACTTCATCTGTACTGTTCAGTACAGGTATTTCACACAGGTTGAATTTTTGGCTAAAGATGTTCTGGATCAATGTTAGGTCAGTGAATAAGATTTTCGGGTTGTTCAAAATGAACCAATATTGACAATGAATTGACTATGCACCACAAATTATGATTGGTTAAATTGTTGTTAAATTATGGAAGCGATTATGTAGCATAAATAAAAAGCAAAGTCAAAACCAGAAATGCTTTTTCATTTTCAAAATGAAAAAGGATTTTTTGACTCAAAAATATAATGAAAAAGCAATCCACCAAAATGCTTTTTCATTTCCTTCCTCAACACAGCTTATTCTGTCACTTAATTAAAATGAAAATGAAAATGGTATTTGACATTTCATTTTCAAGACGTTCTCTGGTAAATGTGTAGCATAATTCATTTAGAAATGTCTAATTTGACAATTAAAATGGATTAACAGAAATGCTTTTTAATTTTCAAAATGTAGCTGCATTTTTTGACTCAAAATTAAAAAGAAAAAGCAATATTTCAAAATGCTTTTTCATTTTATACCTAAAACCGCTTATTCTGTGTCATAATTAAAACGAAAATGCAAAGAGGGGATTGCATTTGCATTTTAACATCCACCCCGCGCACCTTGTCACAAAATTCATTTCGAAAAAGCATTAGCAGAGGGGAGGCGGGGCGATGATGATGTGTCAATGTTTCGCACCAACCCTCTTCCAATTGTAGGTGGCAGACGAGTAAAGGCTAGAAAAAGAACAAGAAGAAACCTCTCCCTGCTTGCTCAGTGTGAACACAATGGGCTAAACCCACATTTGCACGACACATACCCGGTGAGTAGATTTACACAGTTTTACACCTGAAAAGGTACAAAGATTAAATCTGATAGAACGAAATGCATGGTCATTTAGTCATTTTGTATAAGAAATTTAACAGTTTTATGGAGACGGTACATTAGTCTTAAATTTTTACATTTTAAATTTAAATGAATGTTCACTTAAGGAATATTTTATAAAAAGCACAGTTGGTGCAAGAAATGTGTTGTATTATAGTCTACCCAGACCCTGATAGCTGTTCTACAAGTCCTGCAGGCAACATTTTTTCCTTCTAATGTTTTGTGGCTGGATGATTGTGTGCTGCATCCCAATAGGCTCACTTAGACTGAGTCTACTTTTAAATAACACGGCTCTCTCTCTGTTCTTTCTATTTGGAAAAACATGAATGGAATCTTTATGTTTTATTCAGCAACAATATATATATTGCATAGGATTTAAAGAAAATATCTTTATTTGATGAATGTGTAATTATTATGCAAGTTGAGGTGCTAAATTTTATTGGGCTTTCAGTAATGAAACTTAAAATTAACAATGCCTCATTGAAGATTCTGCTCAGCTGTCCTTCGTTTATTGACCCTTTCATGCATCTTCCAGTGTTTCTTTCTCTTGGTCTATGTACTGCTTTACTCTTACTCACAATTACTGCTTTGCATCCCACTACATGGTTAAATATCAGCTCATTAAAGTGCAACCCTACTCGGCTCTGCCATGAGCTGTCATGAAAGCCGAGCACAAAATATGTGAGATGAGCAAGCAACACTCTTAAGCTGTGGGTGTGAAAAAGGTGCGAGTTCTGCTGTAATGGAAGAGAACCTTTTTGCAGCAAGCCGCTACCGTGTTAACACAAGAAGACACGAGAGGAAAAAGGCAAAGAAGTACAGCATGTTACAGCTTATTTGAAGGGAGTGCAGAAAGAAGGGCCAAAACAAAGACACACACCCAGAGGTTGATCTGTATTAACATCAACACACTGCATGATGCCCCCTTTAGCCAAATGCAAAGGTAAATGTGTTTCTCCACTCTGAGACAGTCATGTAAGTTAGTTTAAACAAGATCAAGCAGCATAATTATTTCCAATACGTTAAAGTACCACTCCACTCATCTTTTGATTTATTGTAAAAGCACTTCCCAGTGGTCTTTTAATAATTATTATGACGTCTCAAAATAGAGCTCTGGGATGGACTGGTGACCCATCCAGGTTGTACCCTGCATTTACT
This sequence comes from Oryzias latipes, assembly GCF_053564925.1. NCBI lineage: Eukaryota > Metazoa > Chordata > Actinopteri > Beloniformes > Adrianichthyidae > Oryzias > Oryzias latipes. The sequence continues at coordinate 22,947,059 of NC_136248.1, read as the reverse complement.
GTTAGTAACTGGGATTGGCTCCAGCAACATCTGGGATTCTACACAGTGATTTTAGGTAATGTATGGATGAGTAGACGAAGACCTTTAAGTGATGTAAAAATAGCTGCCTAAAATAGATGTAAAAACATTTGTACTCTAAAAAGAAAGAAATGCCATGTAACCTGAAACCTTTGATTTTTTTAATATTATTTTTTACTCTTTGTTTCTTTCTTTTAAGTATGTAAAAGGTGCAGAATATGTTTTTTTCTGCTTCCTTTTAATTCCCAGGTATGGCATCTTGTGTAAGATCTTTTGTTTTCATCACTCGATGGAAATGAAAATAAACATATAAAAATAAAATTCTGAAAGCTTGAGAAAAAAACACTAAGAATTAATCATCCATCAATTATCTTTTAATTTTATAATTAAAATGTATTTTTTAAGCTTTAAAAAAGTGTAAACTAAACTACTAACTAAAAATATATTTTTATTTTTTAGTCTTTTTGATATCCTCTACAAAATACATTCCCTAAAATAAAACCTTTTGGTAATCTTGCTTGTGTCACCTGCATAACCATTTTGCATTTCTAGGTGTATTTGTGCACTTCTGCAAATTAGGAAGCTGTTATCACCTGTCTGTTGCCTTGTCACAAGGCATCACCAGTGAACCCTGGAGCATCGGGGAAAATTTGCCATCACATCATTTGTCGCATAATCCCATAGCAACCAACTCCCTCCCCTCGTCTCCTTCTCCCTGAAACTAAAGGGAGTTAGCTTTGTATGGATGACTAAGACATTAAAAGCCCAAAGGGGATTCTCATCTCCTGTCTGCCCTTGTCTAGCCATTGCAGCCCGCTGTTATAGTCCCGAAGCCCCACAGCGACTTCACCGCTGAGATGTCTGATGCTAATATGTAATCCCACCCACCCAGACCTAGCACTGATATGATGTTAGTATGCAGGTGTAGTGCCGACCATCTCTGACAGAGCCTTGTGAGCCAGTGTCCACAAAGGTGCCCTACTCATTATGTTAACAGTTTTCTTTTGTTTTTCCTTTCCTCTCTCTGTTTTTGAGTAGGTTCATCGATTATTCATTTGTTTTTTTGGAACACTCTTTGGCGCAGATGTCCGGGGACAAGGAATTATCCAAGAAACATTAGGAACAATGATCGTTCCACTACTGTCATACAGGAGCATAAACACGCCCGAAGGGCAAAAATTGCTGATATCTGTGCAGGCGGAACACATTAAAAAGATCATCTTAAAAAAAAAATTAAAATGTTTCAAAAAACATGGGACTCCCAGAGTTCTGGAAATAATCTTCACTTTATGCATTTTCATCAATTAGATTTCAAAATTTGCCAATCACAAATGATAGTTTGACACTTTGTGATTGTACTGACATATTCTTTGTGTACAGTTTGCAGAAATTACTTTTATATATAAACTTGTCAACATATAAATCAAGCAAGAAAAAGAAAAAGCACAGATTTCAAAGCTTTTAGACAAAGCCTCTATAGAATCATCTTTTCATCTATTTTAAAAGCACTCCCAGTGGTCTTTTAATTTTGCTGTTTTTTTGTATAAAAAATAAAACTAAAACAAAAATATCTATTTTGATTGGAGTGGGTCTTTAAAACTATCTGCAGAAGTGCATTAATTGGGTTTATAAATAGTCAAACAATTTTTATGCAATAACTAGAAAAGGCTGTTAAGACAGCGGTTTTAGTCATTTTTTGAATTCCATACCTCTACAAAATGTTATCTTCAAGGTGAAAAAAGTTATCAAGTTGTGTACTTGTTTGAAATAAGGACTCATCTCCAGTCATTATTTCTTTTTTCTTCTAAAAAGAAATTTAGGTTGTGTTTTAGTCAGATTTTCTGAACTGTTTGGATTATTTGTGAGAAAATATTAAGCGAGAAAAAATGATCAGAAACATAAAGAAGATAAACCAGATGGCAAAAAATATATCTTGACCTACAATCTTTATGTAGGGAAGATTTGACAACAAACTGTCATTTATGCAAACTTCCCCACTCACGAGCTTTTACCTGCTTTTTTGCAAAATATGGAAATTAAATACTAACTTTTTCAAATGAAAAAAAAAGAAGGAAATCAGTTTTCATCAGGCAAAAATTTTGACTTGGCGGTCATTAACAAACATAGAAAGTGTTTGATAGCAGATTTAAAGAAGCAGAATAAAAGAGGATTTTTTTTTTTTATTCACTGCCTCCTTCAGTTTCCCTTCGAGACATGCTCTGCAGTCAACAGACACCAAAGTGAAGGTATTCTTAGACTCCTTAGCCTCTTCCCATAGTGGGAATGAACTCAGGAAATAAAATATGCAAGAAGACCCAAAATAGAAAACTTTGCTTTGCTTCCAAACACACACAACAATGTCTGGCTCTGGAATCTTTTCAAGTAAACATCGTGCAATGAAATTACATCTGACATCTAAAAAATTAATGGTATCTGTAATGTCCTGGCAAAGGAGTGGGAGGCGTGCCAGGAGAAAGGGACAGACTGGAAGCTGAGCAAAGGACCAAAGTGAGAGAATTGCTTCTGACTTTATGCAGAAGAAGCGCAGACAAAAGCTGCTCCTTGTTACTGCCAAGCGGATGTAGAAGGAGCGTATGGAAAGGGCAAAGAGTTTAGGAATGAGTATGTGGGGTGGTGAGAGCGGGACATTTGTGTGTCCTTAGGGATGCCTGATCCGCTCCTTGGCCCACTCTACCAACCAGATGAGAGGTTATGTAATAGCAGAAGCTGACTACCATCCAGAACTGCTTAATAAGAATCTATAAAATCTGAACTTCCACTGACATCTACTATGAGGTGGTTGTATTTTTCTGAGAATGCATATTTGTATGAAGGAACAGCTTGTTCCTTGTTGTCTGGCAGTGTTAAGACATAATTTTCTGCCTTTTCATTTGAAAACCTAAAAAAAAAACAAAGCACATTTAGGGCTTTTAAAAGTTTTTTTCTTACCTCCAAAATAGGATCCATCAGTTAGCTTCATCTCCTTGTTGAACTTGGTGATGACACTGGCGACACCATGCTGAATAAAGTACATCTTCTTCCCGACGGTGCCTTCCCTGATAATGTAGTCGTAGGGCTGAAAAACCTCGAACTTCAATTTGCTCAGCATCCCCGTCACGAAGTTGGGGTCCGCGTTGGCGAACAGAGGCATGGTGGCCACCAGCTTCCGGCAGTTAAAGTTGACAATTTCCTGGGAAAGGAAAGTGGAAAGTGTTTGTCAAAATAAATACGTTACAAGCTAGAATGAGCAGCAGAGGTGGCCATAAACCCCCTTCTAAATTTCACCTCAGCTGCCTTTATCTGCAAACATAAACGATTTGAATGCACCCTAGAGTCTCTCAAGCACTGCCCACATCTTTTCTGACAGGAAGCTTCCTGGCACACGAATCGGACTCTGATGAATTTGCCCTCTGGTGCCAGCTGTGGGTCATCTCTCTGGTCTCATCCTGTCCCTTCAGACACAGCGGAAGATTAGGAGCTTGTTGTCCATGCCTCTCTGTTGCTGTGCAGATGGAAAGCCGGGGCACTTGGCCTCTGCAGCGGCATGTCGTTCGCGCTGCATGAGAGATAACTCTCTTCCAGTGACAACAGGACATGAGCAGAAATAAAACCAATCTCTGTGATGTTTGCTGGCGAGACGAGGCCGAAGAATGTTAGCTCAGCCTCAGTTGTGTTTGTCAGCTTATGCCATAGGGCCTTGACCTCAATCATACACCGGAACTAATGAATTTAGATAGTAGGCAGTTTTCAAACTCGGCCAGGATTCTTCATGGGAAAACAAGACTTGGCCATGTCTTTGTTAAACGTTTGTCATATGGCAGAGAACTGAAGAGGGGGGCAAGAAAAAGAAAAAGGCTTGCTGATTGGCTACTTACATGTTTCAAATAGCATGTCTAAATAGTTTGAATGCAGTATGACCACAGTGCAGTGATCACCGTTCTTTAAAGACCCACCCCGCCTTCACCAAAAAGTGGCCAGGTTAGGCTCCGGCAGGCCCATGACCCAATAAGGGATAAAACAGGTTCAGAAAATGGATGGATGGACAGCATTTTTCCTATGATGGATGGCATATACAAAGAACAATAAATTTAAAAATGTGTTTTTCAATATTTCTATATACAAATCATTATGAATCAGGAGCAGAAGGAAAAAATGGAGTTTGAAAAAGCTTGTAGCTGTGATGTAGGTGCTACAGTCGGCAGGCCACAAGCTTCCTGCTACACAACATTCTGATGCATCCACTTGTAGACAAATAGATCCATGTACGTCTTTGTTTTCCTCATTAGAGCTGGGATCTGTCTCAAAACTGTACGGCTTTATATGTCCGATATTTCTTGCCATTTTTGTTGCACCGCTAATGTTTGGTTGGTCCTGACAGAGGCTATAAGGTAGCGGGAGAGCTTAAAGAAAGAGGAACGATGGAAAATGGAGGTGGCTGGGCTTACTCGGCACCATATCCTAGAAAACGACACAGATTTTTGGCTAAAACCTCTATGATCGTAATTAAAGTACCGCTAAAAACACTTTAAAATGGATCAAAAGTGACCAGAGTGGAACTTTAAATTTGATAGTTTTGTCAAAAGTTTTTCTCTTTTTAGTAGATTAATCTGCCAAGACTAAAATTTAATCTTTAAAAGCTTTAGTTTGGTTGTAAATTACTCCCTTCTCCCTTTTACGTAATAAACTGCAAAACAAATTCCCCCTTAAACTGTTTTTGTTCTTGCTTGTATGCATCAGTTCTCTGAAACCTAAGCAGAAACTGTGGCATTGAGCAAACAGCAAACCAGAGCAGCTAAACACATGTCATCTTATCAATTATCATAAAGTGTAATAATATCATAATAAAAGAAACATTCAATTAAGTTTTGTTGAACAATAAAATATTCTTTTTTTTAAAACATCCTTTTACAAATGTAGCAGTTTGTGAAATTATTAATTTATTATTTATTATTATTAATTTTGTTTTTATTTTTTTAGGTTTCTAGGAGCTTTGCTTTTTCTTTTTTCTTTTTCTTTTTTAATAAACTGATGTAATATGATCCCTTCTGGCATTCAATTGTTAGTTGTAGTGTTGCATTGTCCTTGAATGCAACACCAAAGGTGAGGTTTACAAAGTCTGTTGTGTCAACAGCTCTTGAAGAACAACAACCTGTTTAAAGTGATGGATTGGCTGCCTTTACTTTCATGGGACATTAAATGATTACACACCTTGAAAATTATGTGTTTAAAAAAGAAAATTTCTCTTTTGTTTTTTTTTGTCAACTACATTCTTAGCTTTATTGGCTAAATGAGCTGAAAATGAGTTAATTAACCCGACCCCAGAACAATGAAAAACCACCAAGCTCACTGAGACAAAAGGCATAACATCCTGTTAATGCGTACGCATCCTTACAGCTTTAGTAACTGCCTGATTTAACTGCATTAGTCAATTACTTTCTTATCTTTTTAAAGCAAAACTTATGGCCACTTAACATCAAAGCCCCAACATTAAAAAGCCTCACAAAGGAACATATAAGGAATACAAAGGAATACAAATACTCTGCCTTCATGGAACGGGTCATTAGTCGTGATGTAAGACGTAAATGGTTTTCTGTTGACCAGGCTTCAATTTATTACTCTTTAGGACATTTGCTTTTTCTTTTAGTTTAACTGCATGCAAATACAGGTTGACAAAGCTATGTTTATTACAATATGTGACAGCAAATGCTACAATCCTTTATGTAGTTTTTTAAGCATTGTTTTAAAAGAGAAAACATGACGGAAAGTTGGCAAGTTCAAGCTGTATGTCAAATAGCATCAATATCTTGTAATGAGATTGTTTTGGCGGCAAATATACTTCCATAAAATAGTTAGCAAAATTTATAATTGTAATTTTTATTACGTAATTGTAAGACCTTTACTGTAATTCACATTATGAATAATGTGTAGAATATAAGTCATAGTAAAGTCATTTATTTTTCTCTTTGTACAAATTTTCACAGTAAAATGAGTTAATTTCTTTATTCATTTTAATTGAATGAATAAACATGATTTTGAGTTAAATAGAAATTTCCAAAATATTAAGCAAAGAAATTAAGCAAAATTGGAAAAAAAATCAGATTAGGAATGTTTTTTTTAAAATTAGGTAATCTATTAATTATACTTCAAAATACCTTTTTTTGTGCTGATGGTATTTTGCATACCATTTAAGTGTTGGCATAAACTATTCATCTTTATGAATGATTCATATTTAAGTCAAGATTTTAACTGATTTCCACCAAACAAAAGCTGCAGAATTGCTGGCGTTTTCATCTTGTCTTTGCGAGTGTCTGGGATTGTGAAGTAACCCCCCACACTGCAGCAGACCTCTCTGCACGGTGACTTAATGGGGCTACATGAAAGATGGTTGTGAGGGTTTTTTTGCTTGCTTTGCTGTTTATTCCTCTCTAGTCTTCTTTCATAATGATAGTTCTTTCATAATGATAGTACTGATGTCACATGCTAATGCGAAGAGTACTGCCATGGGCTGGTGTCATCCCTAACTAAAAAGACTACTTCTTGTAAAAAATAAAAATAAAATACACAACCCACACAGTAGGTCCTGAGGCACTGTGTGTTTTCTGTTATGTGTCAGATATTTGTTGAATGTAATACAGATTTAAAGAAAAGCAAAAGGCATCTGTGCAACTCTCAAGGTTTTCCACAAATTACATTACATCTTTCTTTTTTTTTCCTTCATATCTCATCAGGCACTGAGTCTGGGTTCACCCTGGATGAAATTTTATTTTGTTGTGGTCCAACGTAACTTCTGTCATGGTTTCAGGCTGTTTTTTATTGAATCTCACCAGATGAAGATTCATCCTTTAAATTCACATTTTGTAAGATGTGAAACTAAGACTTTAAAGAGATTTGTTGCACATTCGAAACTATTGTTTAGTAGTAATTAGTAAGAAAAACTTTGAAACGGTCATTGAAGACTCAATTTTTTTCACGCACTTCTGTGTTTGATAAAGAAGCGGTCTCACCTCTTTGAGTGGGTCGTTGAGTTCACTCAGGATGTTGTCTTCATCAAAGATTTTGCCCTGGTAACGGTGTTCATAGTAGTCGTGAATTTTCTGCCGTAGGTCTGCTGGAAGCTTGTGGAAGGACATGTATTGCTCCACTTGTTTATACTGGAGGACACAGAAAAAAAAACATTTTAGTATACTGGTCATGCAGTCTTAGCATGCACAAGCTTAAACATTTCACAGAAAGTTCATTTCAAAAGAGATGTGTTAATGCAATATAAAAAAAAGCAGAAAAAAACTGTTGTTTTTCAGTGTAAATGTGTTCTGTATTGAGGACAAGCCGTGCTCTTGCAGCCATAATGCCATGTCCTGGTTCTGTTTGTGTGGAAAGGGAGGCAGGTGGTGAAGGGAAGTAGGAAGAAGAACAGGCCCAGGGCTATGTCAGGTCAAGGTATAGCAGTTGTGATTATTCGACCTATGCTGGAAGCTTAGTCCTTATAGAAACAAACACCATCAACCTGATTTTCTCAAACTAAAGAAACTGCTTTAAAAATGACATTGACTGAATATTATTATCATGTTTCAGGAATTTTTTGATTTATATACCTACTTGTTCAACATCATCATCAGTTCAGAACTGTCTGTTTGATGCAAATGAAACATATTTATGTTGACGATATTGCTTTTTATTTAGTCTTCATACATTTTGGCATACTTAAAATACATCTATATGTGTTAAAGATAGATTCCTAAATAATTATGTCTGTTTCGTGTTGCCTTATTTTTCATTTCTAAGTTTAGTTAAAACTTTAAATGAGTGAAATTGATGCATGTTTACATATGACATTTTGAAGCAAAGGCCACTAATTATACAAATCATTGTTTGTGCTTTTGATGCACAAATAAAGTGGATTTTAGATAAAAAATAATACATCTTAAAAAGTTGCTAAGAATTCACATTGAAACCGCTGTTTCTGTGCTTCTTTTGCACATTGACTATCTGATTTTTCCAATACATGCAAAAATTTAGACTCTTTTTATTTTCATACCATACGCATGTTCAAGCCACAACTCTATGTAAACGCACATATATGCGTGGTTCAGCATATGCATTGAAAACGTTTGCATTCATGCGTTGTTACGCACGTTTTTAAGTCCATTCTCAGACTCTTCAAACAAAAGACCTCTCCATTGCAAGTTAAACAAGGTTGAATTTGGACCAATCAGGGACTTGCATTTGGTAGGGATGAATGGATGACGTCCCCTCTAATTCATGGGATAGCTAACCCATCACTAAACGTACAATCTTCAACACGCATTACATGTCTGGTGTTAATGTAGCACAAGAGAGTAAATAAAAGTTTTCAATTTGCTAATTTTATTATTTTTTATTTAGTAAAAACTAAATAAAAGACATAAAAAGGAGAAAATATTTTTTTCATTTCCCTTAAAGAAGTAAAAAATAAAAAGCTTTCCATCTCTTCCTTAAACCCGACACCTGCAATTACCCAGTAACTCCCACAGTCCCTCTGGTAATCACAGCTGAGCAGTTGGGGAGAATCAACAGCAGTTGTGAGGGTGGTGGCTCAGGCCAGCAACCTCTCTGACCACTTTGATCCAACCAGGCCCCACAACATAAAATTTGTCAGAGAGAGAGAAGACACTTGAGTCACAATGCTCCCTTCACTTATTCCTCTCCTGGCCGGCTGCAGAAAGGTGATAAGGGACCTGGCTTTTGTTTGTGGGAAATTGATTTTTTTCTAAATTCAAGCAGCCGAGGCCAGAATGTCCACAGCGGCTCAACCAGGACATGGTGACTCAAACGGTCAAGGTGGGACGTAGACTCAAACAAAAAAGGGGCTTTTGAGTTTTCCTGTTGTCCAGGTGCTGCAAATTGACTTATTTACACTCCTGCAGAAAATTCAGTCATTTGCCTCAACTGCTCACTGACTTACTTATGAAGTCATTTAAATCAGTGCTGACAGGTCTTTTTCTTCCTTCTACCTCGTGAATTTTCCTTTTGTCTTTCACATTCTAAATATAATCAAGAAGAAGTCAGACCTACTTTTGAGTAAAAATGAGTTAATTCATCTTATATTTCTGCTAAAGCATGACCTTAAATTGAATCGGGTTGGAACACAAGTACCAAAATAGTAAGTTTGTGCAGAAAAAGCAGCCAGTTTTGATCAAGTTTTGGAGAATATCCATTCTACTCTGCAGCTACTTTCAGGAGCACCACAAAACTACAGAAAATACTTCCATATTTCTTTGTCTCCTTTATGTTTACTTCAAATCTCTGCAACATTTAGGTTTTTCTGTCATGTTTTAACACACATCTTTTCCTGTTAGCACACAGAAAAACAGTGCCAAATACATTTAGAAGAGAGATTTCCTAATGTGCCTTAAATAGATTGACATGCTACTGTTTTTTCCACCAACATCCTGTGCCTTCAAATAACTTGTGAGCACACCCCCACATCCATCTTTCCGTCCATGTTTCCGACCCCCCAGCTGTGGCAGAGATAGATGTAATGACTAGAGGCTCAGCACCCTGAACTCATCCCTGCTGCTCCCCAGCCTGTTTCAGTGTTATGCACAGCCATGCAGCAAATACGCCCTGCCTGAACCTGGGTGCATGCTGGGGCTCTGTAACCGTGAGTACTGCATCCACAGCCCCACAGCTTCCCGCATGTTTTGTCCAGAAGGGAGAATAAATAGGATGTATATGGGGCATATTTGTTGTGAAGCACATGTACATCATACAACAAGCAAGAGAAGAGTCGCTAATTCATTTAACGCTTTCAAGCATCTTTCTTTTTTTTTCTAGCACATGCTGCTGACGATTTTAGAGTATTCTGAACCCAAATATACCACTATAGAATTGATGAGAATAAAATGTCACTTCAAAATGTTTCATTTAGCATATTATTTCTATCAGAAATACTATTTCTGGCTGTCTTTCAGAAAAAAATGCCCTTTCTTGTTTTCAGGCTGGACTTTCTGGTGATAATTTATATTCTGACAACAAACATCTGTCAAAACTTAAATGATTGAAAGGTCATGTTTTGAAAATGCTGCCTTGGTCTTGAAGTTCCCTGTAAAAAATATATATACCGGTAATCTTTCTCAAGCAAATTTCAACCTTTTTTTTAGTATTGCATTGGCCTTTTATTTAGCATGACCACAAAAGCTATTGAGTTAGATGCAGTTCTTATGTTGTGATAATGCATGTGTTAAGGGGCATTAAAGTACTAAACAGGGGGTTTCACAGGATTGCTGTGACCGTGAAAGCATCTGACAAGGGGAGACCATCATACTTACATAAATCGAAAGCATCTAAATGCTTTTATAAGCTGTTTAAATTAATGAAATGATATTTTAGAATGTCTTTGCCAAGGTGACTCTGGAGATACTCTGATAAGAGTTATGGCAAAAACCTCCTGCAGGATATCTATTGTGTGCTTTGAGTATCTGTTCTCCTTTTGTGCATGCATGTTTGTGTCTCATCATGGACAAACTGCAGCAAAATAATTCTTGGTGCTATAGTTTGTGTCTTTTTTTTTAAAAAAATTTAAGGGCAATTTAAGTTTTAAAAAAATGTTTTTATTTATGGGGAAATTGTTTTGACTAATAAAAAAAGAATTTGTGGGAAATAAAACAAATGTTCTTAAAAACAGCTTAATTAAGCATAAACTGAATTTATGAATAGAATGAACAATTATGGTCTTTATTTAAATCACGTCAATGATTTTTTAATGAATTTCCTTTGTTAAATCTGCATTTATTTACAGCTGGTGTAAATGACAGGTTTGCATGTAATTTAACATCCTCGTTTTGTAATAGTATGACAAAGATTCCCTCGAAATGCTGCATTTTTATTTTATTTTACTATTTAAGTAGAATATAAATGATTTGCTTTTGTCTCACCTTAACTTTAGAAAAAATATACACTAGTCAGAGTTTTCTTTTTAGAATTTTTAAACCCAGAGAGGCCAAAGCCTCACAACTTACTGATATAATAATGGAAACATCCAATTCCATTTTTAAATGTTTTTTATTTGTCACAAGAAAGGTCTGACATAACATGCTGCATTTTTCTTGAAATTTTACTAGTTAAGTAGAATTGAAATAAATTTTTGCATCACTTTGAACTCAGTAAAAATATATGCAGATTTTCCTCTTTTTTTCTCTGAAGATTTTTAAAACCAAAGAGGCCAAAGCCTAACAACCTATTCATATACTAATGGCTACATCTATCTAAGTCCATTTAAATATATATATATATATATATATATATATATATATATATATTTTTTTTTTTTTTTTTCATAAGCAAGATCTGACATAACATGAAAAGTGAACCTTAATCTCTTGCACTACACGGTTGTATGGACTGTACACAGGATTGGGAAGCATAAAATAAAGTTTTAGAGTTAAACTTGGCTTCTTGCGTGCAAATACACAAAGCACATCCATCGTTGCCGGCTGTTCTGGCAAATGCCCAGGCCCGTTAGCAGGATTACAGCTGGTGGCTGGCTGAAATGCTAGATAATCACTTTCCACGTGGACAAAAAGTAGCTGCAATGATGTAATAAGGAATAAAATGAAACAGAATTAAAAAACATGTTTTTGGCAAAATATAGACACGAGGCGACTTGTCCCGCTAAAACACCTTCTCACTACGATCGCCTATGCAATCTGCAGGGTGTGTGTGTGTGTGGGGGGGGGGGGGGGAATCCTCTTTCACAGTCATTGTTCTGGATTTTATAATTAAAGACCTCAAATTCAGTGGAAGTCATAGAAACCTGATATTAAGCAGACCGCTGTCTAAAAGAATTATCCCCACTTACCTGGAAACATTTTAACATAGGATATCTTTTTTTTTATGAGATTACAAAATCCAGTAAATGCAAAGTAAATCTGCCTTTGAATCTTAAGGATCACATTTTCTGCAGGTGAATCTTACCTTCTCCTGGTACTGCCTGCGCGATGAGTCCAAAGACTGGATTAGAGCGGTAGCATGGCCCACAAACATGGCGTAGCACGTGGCTCCTACAATCATACTCAGCATGGTGATCCACAGGTCAGACATGCTGACAGGTGCCCGGGCGCCATACCCGATACACAGCATGTGGCTCATGGCTTTGAAGAGGGCATAGGAGTACTGCTTACCCCAGGAAACATTCTGCAAGGACAGAGAGAAGGGGACAGGATGGAGACACAGAGAGGGGTTTGGGGGAATTACTGCAGGAAAAGTGGAATAGAAAATCTTAATGAATCACTGAACTCCGACTTCAAAATCTTCATGATCCTTCTGCATTTGAACTTTCCTTCCCTCCTCTTCCTGTTCATATTTGACTTTTCACTTTAAAAAAACTGCTCAAAACAAAATAAATAAATTAAATTTCTGTTGAATGAAAACTGGAACGATTGGCTCAACCATGAAACCGGTAAGTTAACTATCAACTTCATTAATGTATTCCAAGAAAAACTCCAATATTAGCCTCCCCTTGTCATCAAAACAAGGTGACAGAGCAACCAAACGAAGGTGCCAGTAATTCTTTCCAATCCAGATTTCTCAACTAATCTAAATGCAAGTTTCTGTACAACTGACAAAGGGACAAGTAATCAGAAAAAATTACTGAAAAGTAATAGAGCAAAACTTATTCTTGTAGGAGCCATCGACCTAACTTAGATTCTAGACAACTTATCTATTAAAAGAAATGAGTGCGGTAAATCACAACATGCTGATACATTAATGAGTCATGCTATATGCGCTGTGATATTTAATAAAAGAAACAATCTAAATATAGCCACAAGGAATGAACAAGCTTTGCTTGTTTCTTCTAGTAACTAGGAAGGGAAATACTAGCTCAAATAATTATTACTAAGTTTTATTATGAGTTTTTATTGGGTGTCCGATCCAGTCGAACATTAACCTAAAATTTGGGTACAAAAGTCTAAAAATCTGTAGTTTAGTCACCATTTTATGTTTTTGGTAAATGATGTCTCCCACTGCTTAAAGTGTAGCTTTTTTTCATTTTAAGCTATGGACAAAACCGGCACATGTGTTAGACATTCGTCAACACTGCCTTCTTAACCCTTGTGCTATCTTAGATGACCCCACCCTTACATTGGCGTGTTCTCTCTACCATGACAAAGGTGGATAAAGGTGGAAAGATTTCATGTAATCCATGGACACTAGTGAAGATCACAAATCATTGAAGAAAAAAGGTTCAGAGCACTGTCTAGTGGGTCTAGATGACCCAACTCCCAATATTAAAGTGCCTAGGATAGCACAAGGGTTACACGCGAATTTTGCCCATGGTGTTCAGACTGGACAAGCAGGGAGGGGGCTTCTTCTTCTTTGCCTTTTCCTACTGGCACATGTCCGCCACCGTTTAAAGAGGTTTGATTCAAAATGTTGACGTAGTGCAAATGTCGCAAATGTTGCTCCAGGTTTTACTCTCATAGCCCTATTCCAACATATGAAAGACTTGATGTCGTATGATTCCGGCAGGGCATGAATATTCATTATTCATTTCTTCTCCATGATCAATTTTCAAACTGGTTGGCGCCTTCGTGAAATAAAAAGGACACCATCCATAAGTCACTACCAAATCCAATTCCCTAATTGGTCAAAGTTAACCTAGTTTAACATGCAACAAACGTTCAATGGGCACGGGTTTTGTATGTGTATAGAGCCCGAAAATAGTTGTTTAAAACTGCATAGCTACACTTGAACACGAGAGTTCTCAATCCGGAAACCTGGGATGCGCATTCATGCATGTTTACATAGACTTTTTGTTGGAAGTGGCTGCATGAACGCATGTTGCGAAAGGCAGCGTTAATATGTTTGAATACATAGATACAAAAAATGTTATCATTCTATGTTTTACTTTAAATTCAGGAAGCCTTTAATGCATCTCTTAAATGGCAGGGATTATTTTGCTGTTGCAATTTGCATTTACTCATATAGTTCAATAAACTTAGAGCATTTTCTTTGTAATTTTCACTTTTTTTCTTGCATGAATTGTTTCTGAGAATTTTCATCCAAACACCATTGATGTTTGAAGGAAAGTGAAATGTTGGAAAATTCAGATTTTGTCATTTCTGATAAATTTTAAATCTGCTCAACTATGTAAAAGGCCTTTTGTTAACGCTTAAGATAATTGTGACCACTTGCTAAGCTCTTTCAGAAAATGTAATTTTTAAAGGTTAAAGTGGAAAGTGGATTTCAGATTTTAAAACAGCCTCCTAAACGAACTGAAAATAGTCACTCAAGCTTGAAATGGGTAAGTTATGCTTATGCTTCGGCTTAAAACTTAGAGGACATTTTCTACAAAGACTTTGTTAATGTATCACATTTTTTGCACACATTATAACAACAGGAAAAGCCCAAAGGGAGAGGGAGCTTGAAAGTGCACTCGGTTAGAAATACGTTTCCATGATTAAGGCTTCACTCCCCTCCCTGTGATGTCAGGCATTTCTCTTCATCCATGTTTTAATAACTTTACCATTGTAGGTTTCCCTTTAGGCTGTTCTTTACATTTTGAAGAAAATACATAAATAAACTAAAATAAAAAAACAAAAAAGCACAACACTTTAGAGTAGGAAATTTCATTAGGAGTGACTTCCCACACAGATGCAGACACCAGAAAATGTGGTCATATTTATATTTCACCTGTACAATAAGACCGGGTTTCAAAATGATTGCAGTTGAATTTCATATCCTTAAATTTTTTTTTTCTTTTCTCGTTGGGGCATAAATATCTCATTAATGCAGCTTGTGTCAAATGTGAAAGTGAGCTTTTTCCCAGAGGAAGGGCAAAATCCTAAATGGGCAATTCAACTAGCCCTTGGAGGACGGCAGAAAGCAGTCAGCTGCTTTATGGAAATAAATGCGACAGACACAGTCAAACTGCCAGTTACTTCAATGTATTCACATCCAGAAGTGCTGAGGAAGCAATCCATGCTAATAAGCAGCTTGCCCTCAAAGGTTTCATAAAGCTCCCAGCTTATTAGGTTCTTCAGTATTGGGGTGACAGTTCAGGAACATTTTGTCTCACAGGTTTAAACCAAAATCCTGTACAGCCTTTACATCAGGACAATTGCGGCTTTTTCAAATGATCTCTACATATTCTGTGACAATAATTGTTGCCAATACTTCTGTTTTTTGTTCAATTCCTTTTGGATTTTTCATGCATTTTTTTTAAGATCTACAAAAGCAAAGAACTAGCAACAGGCTGAGAACTAACCTCATCTGCTCATGAAAACTATAAGATGAGCTGCAATTACAAATGGAAAAGCTACAATGTGTTCATGTTATTTCTTTTATGTGCTCGTCATCATATCACCAGTCTATTTTGCTCTTTGTACTTACTTTATCCACAAACATTACAGAGCAAAACATTAGGGTAGTCATGGTTATATGACTGATATAAAGGAACAGATGATATGCAAAAACTTGCTTAAAGGTGACAAACTGAAAGACAGTTGCAGTTAGGATGGAATAAAAGCCGATCAGTCATTTAAGCGGGTGAAAGAGATCATTCAGCTACACTTTTTCTACTCCTTTACTGTGACATGTTAAAAGGGAGAATAAATAATTGCAGAAACGAGAGAGAATCTAAAAGAACTCATAAATTGGAGGAGGAAAGAGGGAATAAAACTTCATGAGATTTAACTTTCACTGACAACTAAAATGAGTTTTAGTCTCCTTAATTACCACGAATAAAAAATGATTGAGCTACTAGTTAAATGGGAAATAGCTTTCAAAATGACTATCTATCTCATTATTTGACTGACCCCTTGTTTTTCAATAGAGATGTCATAACTTACTCATTAGGCACATTTAAAACCTATTTAACTCTGACATGTCTTATCCCTTTGCATCCTATTTTGTACGCTTTGCACTGTTTATCTGAGTAAATTGGGCAAATGAGCAAAATGACAGCTTATTATTTTCTTAAAAGGATCAGTAATTTTAATATTGATGTTTTTTCCTTTTACAATTTCTGCCAATAATAGTTGGAAAACATGCCAACATTGTGTAATGTCTTGATTTTTGGGTCTTTTGTTTTTGCTTTTCAGAAGAGCAGTACCTAGGCTCAGTCTGCAACCTTCACTGTGTGTCCCTGTGACAGTGAAATGGATACGCTCTGATTGGTCATGGCTCCCTCGGTACTTTTAACTGTGTTGAGATGAAGGATGACAATTCATTTTTAAATGTATGGGCAGACTGGTTTTATACAAACGCAGCTAAAGACGATCAGTGTGTTTTTTCTAGCCTGATGACGTCAGATGAGCTGAAGTGACTCACTGCTCCTGTTGCTGCTGCTGTTTGTCCTTGTCTGCATTTTAAGCAATTCCATGCTTTACAGTGTAAATGTCAGGGTAGAGACACATTTTAATATCAATATAAAGCGTCGTCACTGCTGATTGTTAAGAGTTGGTGACTGATCCTGCATCCTGTTGCTTATATCCTACGTTTTTGTCGTGCTATATTTAAGACACACAGTTATTAAAGGATGAGAGATGATGAACATATCAATGACGCAAAAATTATTTTTTTGTCCAACTTAATAACAGTGCAATTGGAGACATATTTCCAATTTACAGAGAAAAACTATTTCTTTTTACAGTTACTGTACAGATACTCATCTCTAGTTCAAAAGGGGCATTACCAGCTGCAAAGAATCTTTATGTGTGGAATTAAATAGAAGTTGCTCATCTTCATTCTCCTTTAAGGCTTCAGTTGAAAATTGAATATTTTACTTTGAAAAACAAAATAAAAAAATAGGAAAGATATCCAAAATAGTCTACAATTTTATCAGTGAAGGGGTTTAAGACCTTTTTTGCTAAAAAACACTGCCCTCTTTGCATCATTTGAAAATTGGGAAACTTAACTAAAGAGAATTGTTGTGAATTTTGACAAGCTTGGCCTTTTTCTGACTGTAAACTCCATTTTATTTTTCAAAAACAAACAAACAAAACTGTTCACTTTAACTACATGACATGAAAAAAAACATAAAGATACTAAAAGGACATCTGTTCTGAGTCCCAGACACAACTATTTGTTCAAATAAAAGGTGTGTGCCTAGGTGATGCAACCTGCTGTGTTGGATTTCAATAAGGTAGAGGAGTGTATGGATAAACCTCTGAAACATCATGTTTAGCTTGTTTTCATTTGTCTATTACCCACTCAAAGTAAAACTTTTGAGAAACTTGTATAGTATAGTTAAAGTCCCACTCCAACTTTAGTTTTATCTATTGTAAAATGGCTCCTAGTGGTCTTTTAATTGCTCCCTACTGCAAGTGGAGGATTTAGAATTGGAGAGGAGCAGTGAGACTTTGGTTCGCCCATGTCAGTTGCTGTGTCACACAGTTTTTTCAAACTGATGATTTTGTCTACTCCTGATCCACCACGATTTAAATAAAGTTTATTCAGAAACCCAATTTCATTTTCTAATCATTAAATATATGTCCTCCATCACCAGAAAAATTCTACAAGAACTTGTTAAAAACATTAAAAAAATACATTTTTATAAGAGTGGTTCTTTGAGGAAAATGCATTTATATTACTCTATATTAAGAAAGTGCTATCCAGTGGGAATATGTATACATTTATAAACATTTAGGTTAAGTCACTGAATGTCTTATTTATTTTGAGCCTGTGAAGCTAAAGAAAAATTATGAAACCACAACAGGATGACAGTGGAGAGAAGACACTAACGACTTTTCATTTTATCGAAAAAGCGCCTAAGGGGAGAAAACACTCCGCCCTGTAAATTTGAATTTAAAAAGTTACCTTATTAACTCATTTAGGAGTCTAACGCTGTTAATAATATAACGCTGTTAATAATATTTGTTAAAACCTCAAGGCGATTAGGAGTAAGGACTTTTATTAAGTTTCTTTTTCTTCATGTAATTTTAATTTGCTTTGATTCTGTCCCACTGTGGTACATTTTCATGGGTAGACCGGTCTGCCAATGTGTCGTCTGTGAAATAAATGAAGTATTTATCGTATTTACTGCAGAAAAGTCTACTTTTCTATAGAATTTTTAGCTTTACAGCATGGGATCCCTTACAAGTCATGATGGTTGTCTCCTGAAATATTTTATTCGTTAAAAGACAATGATGAAACTAAAGGAATAAAATGTCATCATTTTGTAATTTTCTACTTGAATGGGACCATCTCTTGCTCTTTGGTTCAGTTATTTATGACTGAAATATCTTTCTTGTTACCTTCCAGAGAAAAAAGGGAGTCACTTTATGAATAAATATGTTATTTTCTAACTGAGATCCTAAAACTTTGCTATCCATTTAAATTTTTCAAGTGGTTTTTAATGCTGATGTTATATCCATGCTTAATTATAGTTGAGTCACTGCTTATCCGTGTTTAGCAGCTCTGTTCAACTTTACATGGATCATTAGCAAAAGAAAAAAATCCCCCCCCCCCCCCACACACACACTTTTGTTTAACTGTCAGCTACTATAAAGTTTCTTTCAGTTTTTTTCCAAGCAAACTTTTTAAAGGTCTTTGCTCGGTTAAAAGCGTAACAGCATTTCAATTCATTAGTCACAATCTGACTCCCTCACATAAGTGGTTACGTGGCTAGGAAGCAGTGGCTGATTCACCCTCATCCCAGTGTTGAGTGTCACCCAGAGGCGCTGCTTGTTGTTGATACTGACAAATAACTATGAGCCTAACAGGATGTAATGCATTGCTGCAAGAACATGCTTTGACCTCTCCACAACAACGTGCTTGCAGGGAACATAGCATCCTTGTTTCACTGCACTGAACTTTCCAAGTCATGTCTGCATTTGGTAGAAGAGTTGGTCAGTTTGGTCTCATTGCTTGGCTTCTAAAACACTTCTTTAGTGCGTTACCCCTAATGTTATCAGACGGCTTTAATCGAACAGTCATACACATTTCTAAAACTTAACAAACTGTCCATGTTAAAAAAAAATACAGTTGCATAACTAAACTACAAGCTGTTCACGTTTGTGCACAGAAGGCACAGCAATCTCTGGGCATGAACTCTTTAGGTCTGTACACTTGTACTGACACCGCACAGAACTACAGTTTGATCTGGCGAAACAGACATTTGCAATGAACTCAATGCCCAATCTGTACATGCTGAGGTTCTGCTTCCCATAGCTATGTTACAATGCTAATTAAAGATACAGCTTTCCCTTGTAGCACAAGCCTTTATTTACCATAGCTTTAATTGTATATTTTATAAATATAGTGAAAAACGAATTTGTCATCTTTAAGGCTCAATTAAGTGTCCACACTGATAAAAATCATGTTTTTGATGTTTTTAACATGTTCCTGTGGCAATTTTCTGATAATGGAGGAAATATATGAAGAAAGAAGTTCAGACTTGCATTTCTGAGTATTTCTTTATTCAAATTGTTCAGGATCAGACAAAAAATACAGTAGGAATCTGGCTCAAAAATGTAAGGCTGGGCAGCTCCAGTATTGCTCACCATTTTTGTTGTACCGATAATGTTAAGTAAGGGGTATGAGGGGCTGTAAGCTAGCATGCAAGATTGTAAATAGATGGGTGACAGGAAGAGGGGGGAGGCTTTCTTCGTGCCCACAACTCAGGCAAATTTCTAATAAACTCCAGTCGCTCTGCAAAAAGTATGTCCTTTGTTTTTTAATTTTATTTTGGCTAAAAAAGGCATAATTAAAAGACCACTGGGAAGGCTTTAATAATGGATCAAAAGATGACCAGAATAGCTCTTTAAGAACAGAACATTCTTGGTGTCAGTTAAAATGTATCTTTTCAATGAAACCTTTAGATTATTAACCATCAGTTCCTACCTAACTTCTAGGTTATTATAAGAAAGATTGAATAAAGCATAAACGCATCCTTTATACAAAATAATCAGTCTTCTTAAAACGGTTTCAATCTCCTGACCAAATGTCTCAAAAATGACTTTCCAAAGTGAATTACTCCTGTTTGCAAGACATTCTAGAGCTACAAAAAAGCCAATTATCAACAACATTAATAATGAATTAATAAATGAAATCAAATGCTATTTCAGGTGTAAAAACTAATTTAAATCATTAGAATTACTGTAGGTTAAATGTAAAATCCAAAGCTTTCTCACAAACACCCAATGTTGGAAAGACAGAAAAGTTCTGCGGTGCGAGTTTAAGGATAAAACAACTGCTGAGAGATCCCATGAGTCAACGGACACTTTATGGATTAATTTTACAAGAGTCACACTGTGATAGAGAAATGAGGATCCCCTATCCCATTTTCTCATTTTTCACTTGTCAGTTTTACAAACTTCAGAATATGACAGCTAAAATTAATGGACGAACAGCTGCCACAGTTTATCACAGTTGGGTTAAAGATTTCCTGCCCTCTTCAGATACTCTGACATTCACAGAAGAGTTTACCCAGTTAGTTAATCTACTGCATGATACATTCTGTTCTTTGTGGCTGAATTTGATTTACAAGCATGATGGGCTCATAAACAGCCATGTTTGAACAGGAGTAACGTATGTATGAGGATCCTCTTGGAGTTTTGTCAATCAACAATTTCGACAACAAAAGACGTTGTTTAATGTAGAAAGGTTAAGCCAAAAACAGGTTGGGATCTTGTTAAAAGGAGAAAGCAGAGGAGACAAATCGTGATTAATTCATAAAACTATGATGTGACTCATTCGGGGCTTCAGACGAAAAACACATGGTCCCTGTGGGTGGTACAGAAATAAAAGAAACAGAAAATTAACTGAAGGATTGGTCATGCATGGGTGGCCAGACCTCTGTGGGTTTACCTCCTGCATCTGCTCATCTTTCTCTGAAGATTTAGCTGTCTGCTGCTCAGCTGTCTGTGTCTCAATATTAGCACAAATGCATGCCCAAAGCACACAGGCTTCAAACAAATCTTTTCTGTGGAGCACATGCAGACAAATGCAACAGTTCATCACCGCCTAACCAGAGCCAGCATAGTGACAGCGGTATTATCTTGTCTGGTGATTAAGTAAATGCAGCCTCTAAAGACTTAGAAGGTACTCTCCTGCCATTAGTCAAAAAGATAACAGCCCTACTCCCTGTACTGCACCACTCAGCAGTATCTGCAGTGCATGGCCTCACTCTTCAAATCCTTACTGGAAACAGAATGCAAGCCAACAACTCAATAAAATTATGATGGATTTTAAAGCACCGATCGGTCTTCTGTCTCTTTGAGATACAATCCTACATTAAAATGTTGGGCATTTCTAGAGGAAGAAACCATAAAACAGACAGAAAATAAAGGTATTTGGCCTGTGGTTTTGTGAGACAAAGGGTGTCACATTTGGGTGGAGCTTCTCACTTTAGATTTGCAAGACTGCAGTCCACAGACCATTGCCTCTGCAGAGATCCACTGGGAGGAGAGTCACATCACAGGCAGCAACACCATGCCAGCTGTTCATAAGCAGGCTATGTGGCTTTGAATTATTCAGTCAGATCCACCTACACGTGAAATTAACTACAGCAACACTTAAAAAAAGATGAGGAGAAATCCAACTCCTTTAAACTGCCCCCCTCCTAAAATAATCTTCATGGCAATTTTATGATAAAATCGTGAAGTGGATTCTATATTTTTAGCAGCTGACCCACAAAAAACTTTTTATTTTCGTTGTCAATTTATCAAGGATTTTGTGAAGCATTTCGAATTTAAAATGTTTTTTTTTAAATTTGCTAGATTTCCAGCATAGGACTTGATTTAAAATCCTTCCAGTCAACAGATCAGTGAATATCTGAGTGTCTGTATAGGCTCATCTCCAAAATGCTTAACCCCCTGATGCCTATTGATGCCAATAAGCATCATATCACTTCTGCAGGAAAATTTGATCCACATAAATCATGCTTTTGTATACATTCAATTGCATGCTATTCCCTAACACAAATGTAAAGTGACAACAAAAGTTGTTTAATCAAAGAAAAATGAGCTGTTATCTCATTTCTACCAGCCTCAAATTAGCTCCTTAATGCATTGCCTCATTTAAAAAAAATCACTGGTAAACACTGCCTGATGCTTCATACTCATGAGCAGCTTAATTCTTACTTTAAAAGATTGAATTGATGCAAACAATGCGTTTATATGTTTGACAGCATGAGCATTTTGCACAGTGTTCCTTCATTTGAAATGTAAATATATGTGTGCAGTTAGTCTGAAATGGTGGGAGTCAAGTTGAACTCTAGAACCAGTGAGTGTTTATGAGAGCTATTCAAAGGGTAAACTGTCAGGTTTGTCTGTCAGCTTGAACACAATTTCCAACTTTGCAGGGAATCATCAAAATGCAACCTTTTTATTGTATCTTTAAATCATAGCAGAAAAAAAATGAATCTTTTACAAAATAATTATAATTTGTCAAACTTTTCAGCACTGGGTTGAACTGCTGTAATTGGTTTAGTATGACAATGACCTTTAATCATAAAAAAGAGCATGAACATGCACTTATTAACCTGATTGTGAAGAGTCAAGACGCATTAGTTAATTATTCTGTACGTTATTAGTTGATCAGCTTTTTAAGACATCCCTGCCTCTGGCACACATTTGTTTTGCAGCCTGCAGCTTGGGTCACAGCTCTCCACTGTGCAAATGATCGTGCCACACAGGTGGCAGCAAATTAGCCTTTTACATGAGTTCACTTCATATTGATTTGCTTGCAAGAAGGGAAATGTATTGAATTTATACTGAGAAGGAACATGCAGCAGTTGCTCCTTATTGGGCTTCGAAGTCACGATTTAAGAGTGGATTGTTTGTTACATTACATTTTAAAAGCTGAGTAACTAAAAAAAACTATTTCCCCTTTTGTTTTATTAACTGGAAGTTAGGAAAGACATAATTGTTTTGTAGGAAATTATGTGCCAAATATTTTGATATGTTTATTTGAATGAATAGCGCATTAGCGGGTGCTGAGTCCACTCAAAGGCACAACTCAAAGGCTCAAAGTGAGGATAAGTGTGAGAAACAGAGTTGTGATGCTGAAGAAAGCTGACATGTGCACCCCCGGCCTGATGCCTGCGACTGCCCAGCATGCATGTGGGCAAAGAAAAAAAGAAAAAATCGTTTGTCACATAAAGAGAAATGATGCCGAAGAAGAGTCCGACAGGCAAACGTTTACAACGAGCATTTCCCAGCAGGCATGCATGTATTCAAGTCTATCTCACTGCAGATAGACTGTCTGAGAGGATCAACCATGCCTGACCCCCAACTTAACAGAGACAAGTAAAAAATGATCACTGCATAGACGGAGATTCTAAACCCCAGAGTCCTCAACAAATATGTTTAGTTGTCTGTAGGGGCTAATGCAAAAGGTAAATGTCTATTTTAGTCTTTTTTTTTTCTCAGTAGAATTTGCATAACACATCATTAATAATAGGAAAATTGTGGTTTTGTAACAATTAAATTAATCTATTTAATTGACAATTTCATAGCTTGAAGAATATTTAATGAGGCAGAAAGACATAATAGTTTCCAACATGGTAGCTCCAATTAAAAAAGCTTGACAGTAAATCAACAAAATATATATAAAGTATTCATATAGTTTCCAGTTGATATGGGTTGTTAAATAGTTCCTTCTTTAAGATGATTCACATTTGAGGCATTGGTTACAAGATTTCCCAATGCTTCTCTCAGACAGCTTGCACCCCAAATAGAGAACACAGACATATTCCAACATGTCAGCTTTCATCTCCAACCCAATAACACTCCAGAGCATGTCACAGACCTGGTGATTCACTGCAGGATAATGTGTCAATGTCAAATTTTGTTTAACCCAAACCCCCTTGCTCAATCCTCACAAGAGAAATCACTAATGTTTGGCTCAATGTCAATTGTGTTTGTGTAACATACGGATAATGAACGTTGACATTGCATTCTGAATGTCTCAAGTTTACCACAAAAAAAAGGTTACTGTGAAAGTTAGACCTCTAACTTTTGAGTAAAATCAGGTACCGTATTAGCTTCTCAGTCACATTATTAACAAACACAGTTGACAAAATTAGTGATTCCATTTCCAAATTTAGGGAGTAAATACACCAATAAATTGAAATGATAAAGGTCATTTCAACATATATGAGAGGTAAAAAACGTAATGTTTGGGGTGGGTCTCTTTCCATTTCCCCCTATCCTGCTAGATTTCTTACAGATATGCATGATGGAAGCTGCACTGCCACCTTCTGGAAAAAATACAAATAAAGGAAAACATTGCAAGATAACTTTTTTTCTTTTCTTACTATGTGTACTGGTAATATTAGAGCTACGGGTGTGCACTTTACTGTCAACCACACTGATGTTTAGTATTTAAATGAAACAATGAAAGAATGAAAAAACATTTTTTTTTCCTTAATTGTGTTTTATGTTGATGTAATGTCCATGTGACTGTAAAGGAAACTCAAAGACAGTCAAATCTGGGCTGCTTAAGTTAAAGAACCATTGGACACAATGGTTCTGAGCAAAACCAAACTACTCTTGGCCTTCCTTTAGGCTGTAGGATTTCCTATTGAAAAATGTGGTAACATTGTGCATAGTTTTGTGCTTTGGTGGTTATATTTTGTTTTCTTGTAGCCATAAAACACTAAAAATGCTTACTTCTGAGTATATTCACTGCAGACATTCACTTTACTTTTTACATCTGTACTTAAAATCCTCATCTGCATTTTTTGGTGTCTCATAAGTATAATTGTGTAAGGACTTTGGACTAGAAACATTTTAAATGATAAAACTGGCAAAAATATTTGGCTTTTACAATCATGCAGAAGTCTCTCTCCCAAATTTAACCATTGGATCGATTTCATTCGTTCTTAAAATAACAATAAAACAACTTTTTATATGATATTTTTAGTTGAAAATTACATCAAAGACATAAATAAAACAAAGAAACGAAAAACTAAATACAAAGAAACACTTGTATTTAGATATATCAGCACTGAAATTGCAAGTTCACTTTAGACCAGGATAGCCAAGTTCTCAGTTATAAACTAGCCAAGAATGCTCGAAAAAACATCTGCATTTAGTTGGTTTTTAGTTGGGAAAAAACTCTTGAAAACATCTCGTTGACACAGCAGATGCTTGCTTAGGGCAGTATTTCCTGAAAAGTCTTTTAACCCTTGTGCTATCTTAGATGACCCCACCCTTACATTGGCGTGTTCTCCCTACCATGACAAAGGTGGATAAAGGTGGAAAGATTTCATGTAATCCATGGACACCAGTGAGGTTCACAAATCATTTAAGAAAAAAGTTTCAGCGCACTGTCTAGTGGGTCTAGATGACCCAACTCCCAATGTTAAAGTGCCTAGGATAACACAAGGGTTACAAAAAAAACAAGTCTTCTGAGAAACATACATTTCATCACTACAGAATGAGTTTTTATTTCAAGTCTTTTTAAATAATGTTTTTACTTCCCACATTCTTTCAGAATGCACAGCACCAATGTTTGTTTCACTGGTTTAATTTCACTCTTTGCTTTGAAGTCTATGATCCACATATAGGAAGTAAAACAAAACCCTTGTTTTTTTTGGAGTTCCACTCTTTGGTTCCGACCAAAGTTTTGAGGAAATTAACTGTGGTGTGGACCAAGCAGCCCATTGTGAATGATGCCTAAAGCAGGAGAAGTCAAAAGCCTACGACTTCAAACAAGAAAAGATTGGTGTTACTAGAGTTACCAGAAAACAACCAACCCTGTCGTTATCTACAAACGGTCAAGAGATTTTCCCAAAACCTGAGATGGAGAGAAAGAAAGAGAATTCTAGTTGGACTTAGTTCCCATAATCTATAGTGCTGGATGTGCTCCAATCATGGATGACCACACTATTGTGATTGTAAAAAGCAGCTTTAAAAAGATAAGCATTTTAATCCATCGGAGTATTCCTTCCTTCCATGATTCATAAAGGGGAAAAAAAATCTCGTTTTCACTACAGTATGGAAAAATGCCTTCCACAGAAGCACTTTCCTTGTGTTGCAGGTTGCTATGGCAGACTTGCATAGTGCAGCAATGGCCTGAGTCACATGAAAGATGACAGACCTTTTTCTCTAGATTGATATGCCACAGTGAGAAAAATGTGCAGGGTTAAGAATTACACAGCAGAAACAGGCACACAAGTAATCCCTCTGAAAGAGCTCAGACTTTTCAACAGCCTCATGGATCAAGTAATCTTGTCAGCACATACCTCATTTGTTTCCCTTCAGTTTCATTGTTTGTTCTGACAGTACTAACTCTGCCTAGTGGCTAAAAGCTGTTCAAACTATAACTAATGAATTGTGTTCATTTTTATGGGAATCCTTGGTTCCATCTGGCATTTTGAGAAATATCCCTAGAAAAATAATGCACAGAAGATCTTGTATAGAAATCTAGTGTTCCCCTTTTTATATACAATCATACAATAGCTCATTAAACTTCCACTCCAATCATCTTTTCATCTATGTTCAAAGCATTCCCAGTGGTATTTTTATTACGATTATGCTGTTTTTAGCCAAAATCAACAAACTTGTGTCGCTTTCTAGCAGCAGCCGTTCATCAGAAATTGGCCTCTGAGTTGTGGGCAGGACCATTGATACGGGGTAAGCCCACCCCCTCTTCCCATTGCCCATCCATTTAGACTATCTCCAGCTAGCTTACAACCCCTCACATCCCCAACCTAACATTATGGGTGCAACAAAAATGGTTAACAGTCTTGGAGCTTACCAGCTTTACAGTTTAGACGCAGCATCCAGCTCAAAGTACATGGACCTATTTGTCCACAAGTAGATGCAGCAGAATGGAGCGGAGCTACAAGCGTTTTCCAAAAGCTCTTTTTTTGTCTGCTATTGATTCACAATATTTTGTAAAAGTAATAATCAGAATAATTTTCTCCATCCTGAGAAAAAGGCCAAAAGAACATGTTAAAAAAAAACACGATTTGAATCAGAATGGGTCTTTAAAACTATCATTTAGAGCTACATTGACCCCATAAACATTTCCATCCAGCCTTCCTTTTTTAGTGCCCCCAAACCTTTTTGTCTAAGCATTAAAAAAGTCTGAGGATTTCTAGAAAGATACTTATGTTGCTGTTACATAAACCTCTGGACTAGAAAACTAAATGTTAAATCAAAAGGGGTATTTGCTGAGAAACAGATCATTCAAACGAGTGAAATCAGCCAGTCATAACAATTATCTTAGGCAAAGATAAGTTCACGATCTGTGCACCTATTCTTTTAAAAGCGGTTCAAACTATAAGCAGCGACAGTATTAACAGCTTCATTTTTTAGAACAATTAGAATAGAAGATGGTGCAATACTTACAACCATACCATTTAGGGACACCCAGCAGTCAGGAGGGAAGTCTTGAAGAAGAGGCACCAGATACTGGAGACAGCCATCCCAGTGACAAAGAAGCAGCATCATCCCTATCAAATTAAATATTCTTACCACTGCACTAGCCAGGTCATAGGTCATATGGAAAATCTGCCAAAAAGAGAGACACAAGAACAAGAAATTGTAGTCACCTTCTCGTTTATGCACTTAATTAAATGGTCCAGACGTGTTGTTAGCAAAACAGTCCAAAAAAAATTAAACTACAACATTTTCAAGGTCACCTTTGAGGCTGAGAGCACTGTGTGCCCGTTAGCCCTCCACAGCATCTGTTCATACCAGTGTGTTTGTCTCTGCACTTGCAGATGTTGAGTTGTTCATAATTCAACATGGCTGCTTTCCAAAACAAACTCACAGTGGTGGGGAGCACATGCAACACAGAGTAGGTAACGCAGAGCAGGCGAGTTGAATGATGAGAAGAGTGCAGACCGCTGGAATAATTAGCCAGTAAGTGTGTGTAAATGCCATGAGCCAGGACAAGTGCTTCTGCTGGTGTGGCTGTTTAATCAAAGCTGGAAAGTTTCAGAATAGAAAGTCATCAGCGGGGTGAGAAAGCGTATCTGCAGCAAGAAGCAGTTTCATTTACATCGGTTCTGGACAAAGTGAATGGACTCACGCCTGGATGGCTCCGGTTCTCACTCAGGCTTTCTCATTAGCATGAGAAACCATGATTAGCATAAGAATCCAATTACTTATTCCAGGTTAGTTATTTCACAAATTTCCTCATGGAGCTCAATTGGCTTTTACTAAAATAAAATCTAATATGGCTGCTGACTGGTCTATTTTTGCATAATAAACCCAGTTCATTTTTCAGTTAGTTGAATAGAATGAATATGCTTTGTGGGTAATTATTATCTTTTTCAAGCCAATGGCTTCACACTCTAGATAAATGACCCGTTTTGCTTCTAATAAATAAAATGACAATTTAATTTCCTGAATGGATCAAAAATGACAGAAAAAAAGGAAGATGTGGTCAACTATTCTGATGCGGTTTTAACTCATTCTAGAGTTTATATCTAAAGAAATTAACTTGACTTAACTTTATCAAGCAAGATTAAGCACTTTAATGCCATTTCTGACATTTTTTTTGTTTTTTTGTTAAGCTCTGGCTTCCAAATCAAAGTCTATGATTTGTCTAAAGATAGAATAGAATAGAAAATAACTTTATTTGACCCCGACTTGGGAAATTGGAGCCAAATCAGTCTACCGAATAACCACTAGGAGCCTTCTTACAAAAGCAATTAATCACTACAATGTAAAACGCTAGAAACATGCTTACAGTTGAGAATGATGATGATGTTAATATTTTATTTCTGGCATTTACTTTACAAAGAAAGGTAGGAAAAGAATAAAAAAAGCAAGAAATGTCAGAAAGGGATTTTTTTTTTTTTTTTTTGCCCTAAAGGTTTGCATGCTTCTCTCTTATGTGGCTAGATTGAATACCGGTATATATAACATTTTTGATATTTTTTTTCAAATTTATCATCCAAACAGCACACAAATAGGGTGTGGTCTTTTGAGGCAACCATCTAATTTTCAACCACATTGAACAGATTTTTAAAACTTTAATAAAAATGTTTACTACTTCAAATACATCTTTAAAGAAAGGCTTCATAAATGTACAAAGCTTTTACGAGCTGCCACAACTGAGCTGATGATGTGTGATAATTCTCTGTCTTTTATTTTTTGGAGACCCCAGACACCCTAAAAAGATCTTTAAATCCACATTTCTTGCCCCCAGTCTGTTGTGACTTAACTGTGACCTTGGTGCACAAAGGACAATGTCCACACAGAAAAAACCCGGGAGAACAGGAGCCTGAGCCGATGCTCAGATCCTTCTATGGTTCAGGCTCATCCACAGGGAGATACAGAGCGTTGCACTAAAAAGCTAAAATTAGCCACCAGCTTAAAGGATGGATGTCTCAAAGCACCCAGTATATTCTCTGCTGCTGCTTACAGCTGTACTCTGTATTTAGCCAGGCTTTCTGTGTACATGTATTAATTTGATGATATCAGAGGAAAAAACAGCAGAAGGACAGCAAAAAATAAATAAAAAACGAGACATCTGCGTAACAAAATCTGAAGGTACAAATTCCATAAGGATCACCGCAGGATTTGAAAACAGTTGCTACAGTTTTTCCCTCATTGAATTATAATTAATTAGCAACTATAGATGGAGGAAAATGTTGCTTAAAACTTGTTTTTCTTTTTATAGTCAAAGACGGGAACAAAAGAAACAAACAATTTGGGATGGTTTTGTGTAGAGGTGACAAGATGACAACTGTGAAGGCTGATTTTAGATTTTCCAAATTCCCAATGAGCGTCTCACCTTGCTGGGAAGCTTCTGTGATCTCTGAGTGGTGTTAAGTCACGGAGGCCAGAGGGGGAGGATGTTGGAGGTAATTTACAGGGTGTGGAGTTTGTTTGGGTTCATATTTCAGTGTCATCATTGTTTTGCCACTGGCAGTAGGCAACCAAGTAGTAAGGTTCATTAAAGAGCGCTGCTGTCAGAGCAAGGAATGCTGCAATTCAGAGAAAAGCAATCAAAGGGATAAAAAGAGAAATCCTACACATAAGGTTGAATTTAAACAGCACTACAAACTAAACATATGAAAAGATTAGAATGGATTTTCTACTCAATTAAAATATTTTCATTACCAGGAAGCCTAAATTACCCAGGTCAGAAAAACAATTTACTCTTTGTTGTGTTTTATTTAACTTTTAGGTATAATCAATAACCTTTCTGCACTCTGATGGGAACTAAGACTTTTCTAAACCCCTGCTTTATGTCATCTGCCGTCTTTCAGAGTATGTTGCTTCCCCTCATGGCGTCTTGTTTTTGTGGCACAGTCTCCTGATGTGATCTTTTAATCAGCTCAGTCTCACAAGACCTTATGCAATGAACATGTTTGTGATAAGAGTAGAATAGTCACAATTCCTTTATTTCTATAAAGGGTAATGCCCCTGAAACCTCTTTTATTCAAGGCAGCATCTGACAGAACTAGAATGGTGAAAACCTGAGGGTTAAATGTTCAAGCCCATCTTAAATTGATCTTTAATCTTTTTGTGATTCTTTGAAAGCACAAAATAGACTTCAGTTGATGGTTAAAAAAAAAAAAGATTGGGGGGGATTAAAAGATTGTGAAGCATGTTTGGATCTTTGTAAGATAATAACAGATCCTGGAGGAGTAAATAGGAAGAATAGAGCTTAAAGACCCACTTCGAAATCCATGTTTTTGGTGTTTTTAACATGTTCTTATGGCATTTTTCTAATGATGGAAAACATATATAAAGAAAATTAAGCTTAAAATTTGCATTTCTGAGTTCTTCATTCAAAGTAGGAGTAGTGGAAAAAATGCCATTGGAAAAACATATAATTGTGACATAGAAGCTACAATCGGAAGGCTACAAGCCCCTGCTCCACTCCATCCTGGTGCATCTGCTGATCGACGACTACATCCATGTACGTCTTCGTTTTCCTCATCCAAGCTGGCATCTGGCTTAATACGGTACAACTTGCTAGCTCCGATATCCCACTACATTAATCTTTTGATCTATTGTAAAAGTGTTCCCAGTGGCCCATATGATTCTTTCCAATCTGCAAGTACTGAGCTTCAACTGATATAAAGTTTGTATGCCAACACTGTGCCAGTTTGATCCAGATGTGCAGAGAACTGAGTCTGCAACAGTGTTGTTTATTGAGATGCAGTAGGTCTTGAATACACAATTGCAAAGTGGTCTTTACACATCTTTAAATTGGACACAAGTGACCCCTGTCTGAGGCTAGTGAGGATTAGCATGGGACTAATTTGAAGGGATTAAATCCACCACTGGCTATTACATTAAGGGATAACAAAACTGCTTCCAGGAAAAATCTGGAATTCTACGGATTAACATCATCTTTTAAATCTCTCTTTGGATCGCTCATAGTTTTACTTAATCACAAAATTACAGCCCAACTTGATTGTATTAAGAAAAATGTGCAGTTTTAAAGAGAATTCACTGGAGTGAAGCACTTGTGTTTTCTTCAGCAGACAAGTTGGAAAAAGAAAGATTTGCAATGATTTTTCAGTAAAGAAGCAGTTTTTTGGGGTTTTTATAATGAACACTATTCTGAAAAGCAGGCAAACACGGCAAACTAGCTAGGGTAAAGGAAAAGATGGACATGAATAGACATGGCATTCTTCCAGAGCCTTAAGGTAAAGCACTGCATGCTCTCTGAACAGCATCATTATGTGCATCTTTTTTTAAGGCCAGCCTTTTTATAAACTAGCTGTAAAATGTAGAATTTCCAGGTTTGTTGTGGTTTCTACTGTAAAAAAATAAGTCGATAAGAAGCCACCAGAGAGCTACAGTAATTAAAAGGCAGTTAGTGATCAATGCATCTTTTATTTAAACAGAAAACAGGCAGTGATTTATTATGAAAGCAAAGTGCACTAAAAGGAAAAGATCATTATTTCTACGCATGTATGGTGTTGTTGGAGCAACATAGGAATATACTTAAGAAAAAAAATGCAGCAACACAACTCTGTTTGAAAGTATGTTCTGAATTCATGTAGATTTTTTTGAAACTCAAGCAAAAGTTTCAATGCATCCATTTAATCTTTTTTAAGCTATAAAACTTTTAAACTTGTATTTTTGCCTTTTTCGTACATTTTTCCTCCAGTTTTTTATCAGTTCTCTGTATCTCCATAACTTCTTCCAGAAAGCAGTAAGCATAGTGAGTTGGGCGAGTGCCTTAGAATGCAATGCTAAGATCTGTTATCTGTACTTTTATTTTTTAAAGGAAAACATGCACATACGAAAACATAGCAAAACCAAAAGCAGCTCAGAAGTGCGGAGTAGAATGGAAAACGCAAAAACATGCTTGAAACACGAAAAGCAAAGCTGCTGAGGAATGATAAAAGCATTAACAAATGGAGAAAAGAAAAAGAAATGTGGAATTAAATCAGAGAATATAAAACAACACAAAGAAATGATTTTAATTATATAATCATGAAGAGTAAAAACTAATTTTCATGCTTTCTTTAATCTGTTTTATTTGGGTTTTAATTAATCGACACATTAATTATCCATTCGTTTTTCATTCTTTTTCTTCACAGATTTTGTGTTGTTGTTTGTTCTTTTCTTGCCTTTGAGGCACTCTTATTATTATATAAATTATAACAGCAGTGGCTCCAATTATTTTGGAGACACTTTAGGGTTTTAGCAAAAACATCAAAGCACAAATGAACCTACACTATCTTTTACTGTTTAGTTTACTCAGAAACAGACTTTTTGGTATAAAATTATTAATTATTTTGCACAGTGACATTCCTATTCACCCATCCATACACACATTCACACCCTGGCGCCACCAGATAACTACCAGGAGCAATGTTGGGTTCAAAGTCTAGCACAAGAAATGTGCTAAAAATGGCTGTTGAGTTCATCCATGGGTCCAGCCACCTGCCAGTCAAACATTTCCTTTAATAAAGCCAACATTTATGCTACAATAATAAAGAAAAAAAAAAAAACATTTCTCCTCCCCGCAATTGTCATGAAATCACCTAAAGCGATAAACTTCAAAAAGTGTTAGACACCATGCTCTACATTTGGATATTTTTGGTGTTAAATCAGATTTTGTGACAATTTGGTCAAAGACAAAGTTCTTTTGAACCTGCCTGCAGTGGTCCTTTGAAGAATTTTAACTTTTGGTACTTCTGGGTTTAATTTATATTTGAGAATGGAAGGGGGAAAGCTAGGTACCCCATTTAAAAATTTGTCTCGCAAGCATCAGTACTGAAGTCATGGAGGAAGCAGCAGAACAGATACTTCTGGCATGCTTTGTATGTGGCAATGCAAAAGAAAGGATGTAGAGTAAAAACTTGTTAATGGTTGTGTGAAATGAACTGTAGTTTTTAGACTATAGGTTGCTCTGGAGTCTAAGTTGCAGCAGCCACAAAATACATCAAAAAGACTATAAGATGCACTGGAGTATAAGGGTGTATTCAGACTGAACCGCTCCAGGAACCGCTCCAGGAACCGCTCCTGGAACCACTCCTGGACCCATCTTTGGAAGTGGTGTCGGCTCATTTCCATTAACACCGTAGCCGACATAAACAGAGTAGGAATGAAGCATCAGATGAACCGCAGACAAGAATAAAGCAACGATTGTCATGTTATCAAACAGAAAAAAAGGTTCCTGTTTATTTGTTAGAACGTTTATTTTATCACCACTGAAAATGCGTCTTACATGCTTTTCTGTGTCTCGTTATGTGGCAAGCGCCCCACAGGTGCTGTTGTGACGTCATCCTAAAAGCTTCCTTGCAGTTCCTTAAAATAATTCTCACAAAACATCACCTGTGCTATAACACCATAACACCACAACGATGAGACACACCAACTCATTGAAATGTGATCGGAAGAATTCGGGCTCATCAAAACAATTTTGAATGTGATATACGTTGCTTCTCACTGTTTTCCTGACAATCTATTAAATGTCTTCTTAGCCTCTGCAGCATGCCTCCACCGGACCAAAAAAGCAACTAAAAAGTTTTGAGCCTGACGTTGAGACGGAGGTTCAAAACTTGTGAGCAAAATATAAGGTTTGAGTGAACTAAAAGCGCCGGACTTCCATAGTTTCTGCTTCTAGTTGCTTTGCCCCGCCCTTATAATTCTTAACCAATTAGTAAAGAGATCTTTAGTGACATGGTTTTACTTACTTGCTTTAGTCTGGAACAGGAAAGTCCCCTTGATGGCAGTCTGAATACAGACCAAACACAAAGTGCAGGGCTCAATCTGGACTAAATTAAGTGGACTGGGTCCGGACAAAATGGTTTTCCCAGTCTGAATACACCACAAGTCACACTTTTGAGGGACATATTTTTAGTGAAATATAGGACCAACAATGGACATTTCATCTTGAAAGGCAAATTAGAACAACAAAAGTTGAGGATGTGCACACTTCACTACTATTATAACACAATGATGCTTATTTAGCTTCATGAAACACAGGAGAAATCTGGTACAACATTTAAACGATATACAGTAAACCCTTGTTTATCGCGGGGGTTACGTTCCAGAAAGAACCCGTGATAGGCAAAATCCGTGAAGTAGAAACCTCTATTTTTTTTAGAAAAATATTATACAATTAAATACTCTATTATACATTGAAAAGAAAGAACAAACCATTTTACAGGCTCAAGCATTTGTTTCACAAATCAAAGTACTTTAAAAACTTTTTTTTTTCAACAAATAACTTCTGTACTGTACTGTCAATAATTTGAATCATTGATGTAAACAGGCTTCAAATCGCGGAGATTAGCCCCGCCCACTGCGACCCGAGAGTAATTGAATTAAACGGGAGAAAATTTAAAATGATCATGAAAAAAATACAAAGTACAAACGGACAAATAGTGGCTCAGGTGTATTTCAATGCTCTTCAGTCTGAGAAGCTGCAGTGTTTTCTCCTTCTCAAGCCCGCGGTGCAGCTGTGTGTTTGTTCGGGAGAAGAACATAGTGATTGACAGTTGGTGTTGCTCTTTTTCTATGGGTTTTAGAGAAACTTGAAATTGCAAGAGGATTTGCATGTACGTAATTT
The DNA here is from genome assembly GCF_053564925.1 of Oryzias latipes. Lineage (NCBI taxonomy): Eukaryota > Metazoa > Chordata > Actinopteri > Beloniformes > Adrianichthyidae > Oryzias > Oryzias latipes. Next base: position 22,912,109 of record NC_136248.1, on the reverse strand, counting down.
GGAAAGCTGATTTACGTACGTGTACATATTAAACTGCAACATTAATGACGCACAGGTAGAGAAGAAGCGGAGTGACTTTTTAGCCAATCAGAATGCAGAACACAATGCACGATGCAAATCCGTGAAGTAGCGAAACCGTGAAAAGTAAACCGCGTTATAGCAAGGGATCACTGTACAGGTGAAAACCAAGATATTTGATAATTTCCTATGTAAATCTGTGACCCATAACATTGTTTCACTTTCCAAATTCATTCTATTCTATTATTCTAATAAATCTTTTATCCACATGCTGCTTTTTTTAGCTGCTGCTGTATGGGTTCTAATCCTCCGTCTGTTCTTTCTTTGGTTGCTGTCTTCTACCTGCAGCTTGTTTAATTCATTGATTAATCTTTCAAGTAGAAAAGATCAGTCTTTTGTTTTTAGGTCCAACATCATCCATTCATCAGTGACATAAATGGGGGGTTTGTTTCTCCAAGACTGCCAAATGTTGATGTTAATGTCATAGCATACTTCTACATATTTAAATGAATCATAACTGAGTGGGTCGTTAAAAACAATTATTTTCTCACTTTTTCTATTGCTTCTCCTCTCTTTGGTTAATGTCTGCACAAAATGATAGTAGCATGCGTAAAAAACACTTTAAGAATCACATCTCTTATGTAAAAGTAGATTTGTGATGTCCCATCATTATTTAAGTTCTTGCTTAAACAAATACCGTGCCCTTGTGTTTCACGTCCACCACAGGACAAGATGGTATTTCTTTCTAACTATGACTTGTCACTTAACCACAAGACCATAGCTCCCCAGCTCTGCTCTCCATCATTTCTGTCCATCAGCATCACTCTCTTGTTCTTCGACTAATCACATCACACTGTGCTGCAAGCCTGGCTGCTGTGCCCGTCGTTTCACCCGCTCTGAGTCTATTTTGGTCGTGTGAGCGTGATAACCTCAACACTTTTCTTCTTCCTTAATCAGCATTCTCCCATTCAAAGCTGCACTGGCAGGGGCAGCATCTTTTCGAGCACAAACTCACACCGATTAATAATGCTGTCTGTGACTCTTAAAGAATACTGGGTTAAACAATAAAACAAAATACTGTATGAGAACCCTGGACTACCTCTGTCAGTATTTCAACAGCTAAGCCTCCTTTTGTTCTTAGAATCTGCAGGGATAAATGTATGTAGCTAATAGATTTTATGTACATTCCTCTGGATATTTGTTTTTTCAAGGCTTCTTACAGCCTGCTTTGTGCAGAGAGAGAGTTCAGTCCACAGGAGAGCAAGTCATTGCATTTATGGATGAATGTTATATCGATTTGTACCTGTAACCCAAGCAGCGGTAACAGAATGACACCAGGTCTGCTCGGATAAATCATGTACATGCAGTTCTCCAAATACAATGTGTACCTTTGATTCAGAGAGTCAGCTGCACACTGAATGATATGAGATTCAACATATTGACACTTTTACTCAAAAACATGCCACCACTTACAAGAACTATGACCCACTTTCTCTCCATTTGTCTAGTTATGCAACTCTGTTGATGATTTTGGGATATTAATCACTATCCTCTGTCAATCAGTCTGTTTATGATTGTATCTTGATGGAGGATGAAGAGTAAGTGACGGGGAGCTTAAGAGGAACCCTGATAAAAACAACTACATTCTGGAACATTTTTGAAATATGTGGCTTATGATTTTTCCTTTATGATTTTTCATTTATAACATTATAACAAAGATAAAGAATTGATTTATAATCCATTTTCTTAGATTTAAAATGTGTTTGCTAAAATCTTGTTCACACAGCACTGACAGTTTCAACACTTGAACAAAGGTGAGAAGTTAAAGGTTGGAAGAAAGGAGGAAAGAATTCCACGGCATGAAGTGAAAACAAAAGAAGAAAATATGAACAGAAAAGGGATTTTAAGAAAAGATTCAAACAAATGGAAGAAAATATTGGCAGACAACAACCTGAAATGCAAATACAGGCGGGGATTTCAAGAACAGTATCATGGTGTTTGGTTAGGGCAAGGGTTAGTGAAAAAAAATGGAGAGAAAAGAAAAATAAAATAAAAATTCAACAGGGAGTGAGAAAGAAGATGGCATCGTGCAGCCCTGTCGACTGGGTGGTGCCGGTGCTAAGAAGGCAGTCGTGGAAGATTAGTGTCCATGTGAGAGGAGGAGGGATTTGACTGGATTGCACAGGGTGACCTGCTGTGCTCATATAAACAGCAGCTAGATAGATCCTAAAGTGAGGACGCACCCTTTTTCCTTTGCAAAGGAGCCTTGAGACCCCTCAGCTTCCCTTCAGATCTCCACGCTTGATCCTGCAACCGATCCGGTCCCATTAGCTTAAACACAATACTTCCATGAAGCCTTGTGTGCAAACAGCATGACAATGCACAACAATAAAGTTGGTTGTGTGGCGTTATACAAGATACCTTCGTGCCAACTCGATAGCAACTTCAATATGGGTTTTGCATGACTATTAAAGCTCATATGCAACATAATCTGATCTGTCCTGGAGCTCTGCATCATTATTAATGCATGTTGATGATTTTATGGTTTACTCTGTAATGACACCACCACATGAGACAATGTTGAATTCACATAAGCAGCTGGGTATCAGTAGATGAGGACAGCTGTTGTCATAACAGATGAACAAAGGGTGCTCGACTAAATATATCCTCTGCAGAATTAACTCCTGGGAAATGGAAGAAGAGGAACCCTGAACGCTTGACTGGCTACTAATTATTTCACTCACACAAAGCATCATTACAGGATGTATGCAATGAGTGGCAGCAATGACAGGATCATTACTGTATGTGCCTCATGGAGAATTAGTCAATAAGGCCAGCAGTGACTGGTTCATTATTTTATTTGCAGATGGGCAAAATATTACTGGGAAACAGTCCTGATATCATCCACTTAGTCCTTTTCCAGGATGGCTGCCATTTTCTGCATTCTAATGTTTTTGACTGAATTCTTAAAGAAAAAATAAAGTTTTGCTGACAGCCTTTTATTTTTGTGTTTGTCTTGATTTACAGTTAAACAGAAAAAGGTGCTATGTAATCACATGTATATAAAATTATGGTTTAAATTTGAAGCTTTTGTGAAATAATTGGGTGCTTGTTGTTACAATGAAGGAGCTTTCTTTTGTGTTTTACCTGTCAGACGGGTAGACTTATTGTCAAAGCATTCTTTCTTTTTAATTCTGTTTGTTTATTTGCAAACTGCTTTGTATGGAAATCTCTATTTTTGCAACTTGGATTTTGTACAAACTTTACTTGCATTGCAGCTATTCATTTATGAGGAACTTTTTCCCCCTAGTGTTTCTCAAATAAGAAGTTGACTTCATCAGCATCCATTTTCTCCATTTGCTGCTGTCACAACGTCTAAAGACATCAGAAAAGACAGGAAAAAAAGTTAAAGTAGAGTATCTTCTGGACTACAAAAAGGTTTGGGGAAACACAAGGGTATGTAATATGCCCAATTTAGCAGGTATCTCCTCACTCCAAGCCACCCCAGGACTCACCCCAACATACCTCTTGCACAGACACAGGAACCGACCAACAAAAATAACAAAAGATAAACTTAATCGCCACACTTATCGTTTCAGAGCCCTCCCAACACTTTGTGCTATCAGTCTGTCTGCTTACTGTTCTGTGAACAACAAGCAGAAGGAAACATGTCTTCACAGGGGGATATCCCATAGGGATGGACAGGGGATCAAAGCTGTTCCCAGTGGCTTTTCTCTTTTTTTTTTTCAGAAGTTCACAGGAGGTTAATGAACATCAAGGAAAAGAGTTGCTCCTAAATATGAAATGAATTCTAGGGTTAAATTGAGCAGAAAAGCAGATGATTATGTGACTAAATGGTATATAACAGCCACATCTGTTCCCATACGAATGAAAATAGTTGGCTGAAGTTAGGAGGAACTATGGGCGTTATATAATAGACAGGAAAAAGCTACAATCTTCATTGATATTTAAAATCCAGATTATGTTATTTATTGTTTTCGCAGTGAATTGTAAGCCTGTTCTGCAAAAAAAATCTCTCTATCACTCTCTTTTTTTTCTTCTGTCACTGCTTTTCCATGTCTCTGTCTATCTCACTGTCTTTACTGTGCAGACATGTCCATTTCCATCTTGCATCAAATAAATGGCTGGAGTGACAGAGACTGAATGAAGGGAGACAGACAGCAATAAATAGAGGTACCCCCTGTGAAAGAGAGCACATCAACTTACAGTGAAAAGATGACACAAAGTGACCTGTCCAACTGAGCAGCAGCTGTTTGTAGAGGCGGCCTTAATAGGAATCTGAGATCAATTTATATGATAATATCTCTTTGTACTGCAAAGTACAAATACACTGCAACAGAACAGCCAGAACATCAACTTCTGTCTGCAGTCAGGTATTTTCACAGCTAAATCCTTCAAAGCATGTATAGCTCAGATAGTCGGCCTTTGTCTAATCTCAGAACACCTTTAGACTATAACGTGGGAGAGGATGTGCTTAAAATTCACCCCAAATTATCAAACTAAGAGTCCTCTGAAATTTCCTGTGGTTTATTTGATTTGGCAGAGAACGGCAAAGGAACGTTGCATATTTAACTGGTTTGGTTTGCTTTTACAATGCACTCTCATTTTTTAACCAAACCGGGTAGAAATGACAGCTGTTTAATTTAGGACAATTTTGACCAAGTTGACCCTCAACCAGGAAAGGAAAAAACCCACAAAAAAAAAACTCAGCAAGTCCTATTAGTTCAGCTGCAGCACACTTGGCAAATCGTGTTCAATTCCAAAAGTTTATGTAAATACGTTTTTCAGGCTTCTGCGTTCAAACCTCTTATGTTCCCTCGTAGCTACGCAACTTTTTATTACTATTTTTGGGGCTCTACGTACAAAAAGCGTGGCAATTGTGCATCTTTTGCAAGTTAAACCAGATTGGACTTTTATCAATCAGGGACTCGGATTTGATAGCAACATTTGGACGTTTTAATGTTGTAATTTCCATACATCCATTTGTTAAACCTGCTCAATCCCTTTTAGGGTCCCAGGGGTTGCCTATCTAAATACCCAGTCAGTGCATTGTTATTTCAAACAGATTTATGTTTTTTTTATTTATTTCCTTGCTACTTAGGTTGTAATTTCTTATTATTTATGTGTTATTTGACTTATCAACACTCATCACTCTTCTATTAGTTGTCATTTGCACTGATTGCTAATGGTTACTGACTGCACTTTGTAAGTCCTCTTAGAATTTTAAAGCAACATAACAGCAGTTGCCGTTCTGCTTCAGACTCAATTTGTGTGCAGACATGTTCTTTCAGTGTCATGGAGGTAAGGTGGGAAGGCACTAAAAGGGAAAATTTGACAACAGCTAATACTGGAAAGAACACCCGTGTTATAATCTGCTGTGCCCTGCAGTTCTTGAAGCTTTTATTTGAAGTCTCCCTCTAAACTGTTGACTTTGCCAGCTGTGACATTAAATCTGAACAAAGTCCCTCCCTGGATAGACCCAGTACAGCTTACAGAGATTGAGATCAGAGTGCTGGTATTTATGTTTTCATGGTTTGAACGTGAAACTACTCGATAACGCGTAGCACAGAACAACAATTTAGAAGAGAACGGCTTTTTTTCTGTCACATTTGCTTCTAAAACTAATTGAGCCCTTGGTGGTAATTGAATTTAATGAAACTCATTGAACTCTCTTTAGAGTCACAGATACACTTAACAGTTAAGGTAAATCTTGCCAATTAATGAGTCCGCTGGCCAGTAAATAGGCATACATTTTAGACATACTGTACAGTAGACTAGCATATTTTTGACCCAGTTTGTGTCAAATATACCGTCAAATATAATTTTATGTGGATCAACATCTATAACTTCTTTTCTGGAATGTCCAAACATTAAATACATGTTAAAAAAAATCAATAAATTGGAATTCAAGTTCTTGATAAATCTAATAGAAAATATTTTTTTAAGTTACCTGTGCAGCTTTTTTCACTTCAGTACATCCCATAATTTATTTTCAATTTTTTATCCTTATTTAGCTATTTTATCTAATATTTCTTGAAATCAATCAATCAGTCAACCAATCAATCAAATTTTGTTGAAATTATGCTGATGCATGTTTACTCCACTTTCTTTTAATCCACAGCTTTTGTTTTTGTTTCCAAATTGGAATATTTGCTCTGAAATATCACTCAAGATGACTTTTTCCATCCTGATTAAAACTCTTTTAAAAATAAAACTTACCAGAGGCCGGTGAATTTGTAATTACCCCCATCCCAAGCATTTTAAACAAATCGGTCAGTCAGTACTCTCATGTCAAATGGTCTAATCACACAGCACATGTTCACATACTTCCATCACACTAAATATATAATTAAAATATATTTTTATACAGTGGTCCTATGCTTTATCACAGTTTACCTTCTATAAATTGATTTGCAGATTATTTTTTGTGAAATTTTTCATGTCTTTATTTAATTTACAGGGCAATGTGTTCTGCATCCTAATTGGCAGTTGACGTTGTCAATCATTCTCCTCTGTGCCATATCTCCTTTACAGAATGCGTTAATTTTTCCAAATTTACATGCATCTTCATTGCGATCAGATTTTTGTTTTTATTCTTAACTACTGCACCTATTTTTAATGACATTTTAAAATTGTGAGAGTGCTTAAACAGTAAAAAAAAAGCGAGAAAATGTTTATGTTGGTTTATGTCTGTGAATAAAATGTGCTGTGAAGAGTTTTACAGCCTTAAAAACTCTAGAATAAATGAAAAAAATTAATTGACCACTTTGTGGATTGTTTTAAGAACATACTTTCTGTGATAAACAATAACTCACTGTACTGTACACTGATCCATCAAAGTTCAAACCTTTGTAGAAAAATAAGACAATTATAAAAGAAAACCAAAGATCTGATCGTTATTGAATATTAATGGAGATCTGGCAAGGTGCAAGCATTCTGTACTGGAGACAGAATTTGGAGTAGATTGATTGACAAGGTCTACAGCCATTCCGGAAACAGAACACAAGGTGCTGTGAAAATAAAAATGAAAAGCAGTGAGTTTACAAAAGATGAACCGCAATATAGCAAAAGACCACTGTAACCATATTTTTATATGTTATGGTTTTTATTTTGGATTTGATATCATCGAAGATAAGGTACATTATTTCATTGATTATAAAAAGATTCTAAAAACACACTTTTACCTAATTAGTAAGAAATATTTTTTCAGTCTATATTGACAGTGAAATCTACAAGAAGATCTATGGCCACTGAGTAATTAATGTATTTTCATCAATGTTAATGTCTCCAGCAGTAAGGCTCTTCCCTGCTTTGTCAGTCCCTCATGGATGAGACCCTCAATGCTGCACTCTGCACCATATGGTCAAGCAGTTAGGACTCTATTGCACTTAACCAGACCAACTTGAAGCAGAAGGATAACTGCGTGGCCTGGCAAGAGAGATGAGTTAAATCAGCAGGGAAAAAGAAAAATAAGTTGTTTTATCAAGCAGTGAAGTCCTGGATTTTCCTCCCCTTGGGTCAGGAATGAGCTTCCCTCAGTGAGCTGAGCAGAAAACACAGCTCATGGCGCATTATGCTCATCGTCAGCGAGTCTTCTCTTAAAACGGAGCAGACAAGAACACATGAGAGCAGGGGAAAAAATGCAATGTTGTTTCTTTTCTCTCTTTTTTTGGTTTGGCTTGTCTGTTACGTTATTATGTGCATTTGCCCGTAATTGCAGAGCCCTGCATGAAAAGAAGTATGCATAAGAAAAACATGTTTTAATGTTATGTATTACCGCCTCAGGCGTTTCTGAAACAACAGTATTACTAAAAAATCAAGTTGTCTTTTGAAAGTATCCTTTGATTTAAGTGGATGTAAAGAAAGTTGATTATGATAAGCTGCTCGACTGGAAGTAGAATTTACAGATGAGGCGACAAATGGATCATCGTGTGGCTAAACTCTTGATTGGCCTTCTCAATTGTGATTTGCAGCGCAACACATGCTAAAGTAAACCAATGTTTATGTCGATGCTAATGAGATGTTGAAGCTGGGTAGAAATATTTATCCCCAAGAGTTCTGTGATTTGCTTTAGAGAGTAAAAAAGTCAAATTTATATTAAAATGCCTAAAAATATAGGAAATTTAATAACTAAAGATACTTCTTTTATATTTATTTATTCATGTCATAGAAAGAGACAGTTTGTTAAAAAAAATTCTTATTCGATCATTTTGTAACAAGCTTTTCCTCACTTTGAAGCCCCACTGCAATCCTGCTTTGATCTACTTTAAAAGTGTTCCTATTGGTCTTCTCATTTTGATTACACTCGCTAGCTTACAGCCCCTCACAACCTCACCCTAACAGTAGCAGTGCAACAAAAATATCAAGCAATACCAGCTCAAGTTATGAAAACGGCAAGTTACAAGCTTTTTCCAACAACATATTTTTGTCTTTAATATTTAATCAATTCAGTTAATTTTGTTGTTGTTTTCATTTTAGGTTTATTTTACAGCCTTGCAATTAAAACCTTGTAAAGCATAATTTCTTGTCCTCAAAATGCCCCTTTTCTTATCTTTTAAAAGAAAAAAATATCATTAATCATGTTAATCTTTCTGATTTTTGTATCATTTACTTAATGTGAAAAAAAGAAGAAAGAAATCTTCAACTGGTTAATAGCAAATGCATATGTAATATTCAAAAGCTTTCTGTACACAGTTAGTTAAGTTGAATGAGGAAAGAAGCAGAAACACAAGACACAGCAGATGCTAAAAATGTAAACCTTTCTTTGACTGTGAAATCAACAAATTCCTCATAGGAAGGTGAAGTTAACAAAGATCTTTTAGGCTGCTGTGCTTTTGCAAATACTATAGGCCTCTTAGAGTAAATCCCACTTATTAGCAACTTCAATTTTGTAATGGAGACTTTAATATTAAGGGCTGTCAGTTAGCGGAAAGGAGTGTAAACAAAAAGAGATGAAGGGAAAGGAGGGCAGGCTTACTCCATGCCACCAGTCCACCACCCTAATGCCAATTTCTAATGAGCTACTGCCGCCCTGCAGAACTATGTCCTACACAGGTTTTTGATATTGGCTAAAAACTGTATAATCATAATTAAAAGACCACTTGAAACGCTTTTAAAATGGATCAAAAGATGATCAGAGTGGGTCTTTAAAAGAAGTTGCAAATCAAATCTGTGTCAGGCAGTTCAGCAAAAGCTGTTCTTCTTCAATCAATTTTGATGAATAATTTAAACACTGCAACATCACTTCTATTATGTCTCTTTGCTGCTGTAAACAATACATGGAACTATTTAATCAATATTCCCCCACTGAGCTGTAATTTCGAAGTTCAGTTGTACCATTAAGCTGGCATATGTCACATCCAGGCCATGGGGAATGAAGTACCAGATGAATGCACAAACGAACAGACAGGACAACAATTCCCAGCTTCTCACGTCACATCACAATTATACACAGTTATTGGCCAACGGCTCTGCTCCAGCCTAGCTTTTTTTCCACACAAGAGTATTGCAGGCGCTCACAGGCCTGCTAATGGTCGTGTGTCCTACAACTAAATATAATGCGAGAAAAAAAAACATGAAAAACACTTTTACACAGTTTTTGCTGAAGCTGAACCCAGCATCTCTGCCTCCTTTAAAGAGCACATTTATCTTTGAAAAAATATGGCTTTAGTCATTGCAAAATCTTTAGTAAAAAGAGTTAAAAACATGTTTATATAAATAGTGTTGAATTTTTTTGAGTTTTTTATTTCAATTGAAAATTCAGACCTAATTCCATGAATGTTTGTTTTGGTACTGGTTTTCATCAATATACATTTGCCACAAAGATTCTTAACCACAAAAAGTCTCAACTCTTGTATTTGCATTTTTCTTTTATGCAAAATGCTAGACTTTCAAACAATATTAATTGTGGAAGCCCATATGTATGTGTTAAATGTGTTCCAGTAGGACATGCACGATATGAGGAAAACTTGTGATCAATATTCCAATGAGTATGTCTTGTGATACATGAACAAAGAACAAAACACTTAATTTCCCTTTCACTGCAACTGTTTTATTTAACTAAAAGTAACTCAATTTATATGGCCCGGTGCATGTGATTGATCAAATCCATTTTTGTAACCCTCTTAAGGTAATCATTTATGCTATTTATCTTTTGTGATGCATGTATTGTATTGGTTATCATCGCAATCAGAGTACATTTGTAATTTATTGTGCAGGCTCAAGTTGCAGTTAGGAAAATTCTACATTTGTTTTTTTTGGGTTTTTTTTACAAATTACATTGATACTGTAATTTTTTAAATGTAAGTTAATTTTTATGGTGCTAATTATTAAAATACAGTACATAAAAATTATACACACACACACATATATATATATATATATATATATATATATATATATATATTTGTTGTATTTTAATAAAACATGCGTGACATCAGAACAGAGCAGAAGAGGACACAGTGAAAATGTAGAAATGGAGAACTGCCCTCTCCTCTTATCTTTCCTTCTCGTCTCTCAAATCTCCTCTCAATCTAACACATGACACAGCGTGTCATGAGTCAGCACAAGCGTCTGTGTGTTTGCCTGTGCACCTGTGTCCCTGCATGACTCCGGGGCGGTGGCTCAGTGCTCCAACCTCTTGGCACGGGTTTTTTCAAGTCAAGTGAATCAAAACCACGGGGCACTTTAAGGCTCACTAATCTGCTTTGGCACCAAACTATCTGTTGCTCAAAAATCAGCGGCTTTGTTTGATGCCCCTTATTCACCTGCTGGACACAACATCGAATCTATATATATATATAGCTAATGACCCACAAAAGTGACAGCAGGTTACAAATGGTGAGGTTTAGTCCAGAAGATTCCAATAAACTGAAATGCAACAGTCATTATTATTGAAGCTTTGTTTAATTCAGAATTGCCTTGAATATAATCAGAATCAAACTAAAAGTATATTTTATTTATCTAATAAATGCACATCTTTAATAAAAAGTTTGAATCAACTAACAACTGTTTCATAGAGTGCAGCTAAAAAACTGAGAATAACCTTTTACACTGACCTAAATTAGAGCTTGAATGATTGAACACGGGAAAAGATGCTTCAGCTGGATATAAAGTACAAGAAAGTGCTGTGAAAAAGGATTTTGGTGTGCTGGCTTTAATTTTTAACTTTTTTTGTAAATAAGGAATCAATTCCTTTAATCTTCCTCAACCCTTTTTTAAGTTCTCAGCTTTAGTCAGCAAAACACAATCAAACGTTTTAAAATGCAAGAAGCTTTTGGAACATGCAAAATTCCTTTGAAAATGCTGCAATAAAACTACATTGGTATCAATATCAAATGAATCTCCACTGTGAGAAGATACAATGTCAAGCTGATCTTGAGAGGTGACTTTATCTGTCACTCCGATGTTCACAGCTCTCTGACTTTGATGCTGACAAAGTGAAGCTGCACACAGGAGCCTTCAAAGACGTCACTTCCTACAACCAGCTGCTGAATGACTCACCAGCGTTCAGCTTCCCTTCCAACAAAACTCAAAACATTCCTCTCAGAGTATTTGCTAAAATGCCTTACGCACCAATTTTTCATAGTATTTTGAAACATAACCATAATTCTGGATGAAATGGCATTATGCAATTAGAAAAATCTTGTTGTAAAAGCAGAAATGCACATGAATGAAAATTGTACAGTCATGTCCTGACACAGTTGTATGTTTGTATTAAATAATTGCATCACATAACATGTATGGTTTTAGGCTGCTCAACAGCATAACATAAAAGCCTTAATATAAAAAAAATGTTCACCTTGTTAATTAGTTTGTAAAGAGTTCCATTCTAACAAAATGAAGCAAACTATATTTTGGTACATATTTGAGATTTAGTCTATTTGTTAATCTATTTATTACATAATATAACTATATTTAGTTATATATGGTATTAAAAACCCATCTTTATTAACATTTATAGGACATTATGACTAACGAAGTAACGCTTTAAGTTCTGGATTGAGGTTTGTTTGTAAAAGAATAACCTGGAGATAGGTGCAGTTCACCAAGTAACCACCAGGGAGCTTGACAAGCAAGCAATCTGGTTCCCATTCACTGTAATTTAAAATCATCTTCTTATTTGCAGGTAATTGTTGATGCTTCACTCTTTAACAGCCTTAATATATTCCAATAGCTATAAAATTAGTTTGCCTCACCCATTTGCCCATTTTTTCAAAAACCAACCACATCTCAGACAGTGGCTTCAGTTTGGCCTTAAATAATAACTAACTCATAGGGTGTTGTTTGATATTTGGTTTTTCGTTTTAATGATGACTTATAATTTTTGTCTAACCAAAAGACTTAAAAAGGTTAGAAATTTTGAAATAACAATAACTTTGCAAAAAAAAAAACACACAAACAGACTCCCATAAGGTTGTAAACCTGTGTTGTTATACAAAAATCTCATTAATCATTGGTACTTAAGTGTTTGATGACATTTACAGTTATCAAACTGTAGTGAAAGGGAGATTAAGTTCATATTTCCTGATTTTTGTGGCGTGCGACCTCAGCCTGAGGCTCGCAAACACAAAATCCAACCCTGAGGGGCTGCTTTCCTGCCACCAGCCCAACCTGAGCCCTCAGCTGGGCTCTTGTGGGAGTTCCGGTGGCAGTGATGAGCCAGATGTTGCACAGCGGCACTCTAAGGATTTTTCACACTGGTTTAGAAATGTTATTCTCATGCTTCTTTTTATGTATTTATTTTTTTTCAAACATCGATAATGAACAGACTAAAATGTGACTCAGATCCTGAGAGTCTTCATGGCAAAAGTATTTAGACTAAGTCATGAGGATTTCACCAAATCTATCCAAAGTCAACTGCATATGTTTATGAAGAGAATAAAGTTATAGCTTTATGGTCATGGGATTTAGCTCTGGGCTTCTGAGGACATGTAATAAGGGAAGAAACATGACAGAAATTAGATCGGGGAGGCAAAGGGTCCCTTGAAAGAAAGAAAAAAATGCAACCAAAAATGAAAGATTTTCTCCAAAAAAAAACCTCTTTTTTTAGATTTTCGGCTGTATTTGCTGACCAAACATATGTTGAGCAGGTGTTTTAGCAACAGTCTTCATTTCTGGATGGAGGATCAGAGTAAAGCATGAAACATCACAAAATGAATTGTTTATTTTTCTATTAACTCAGTTGCTGTTTTAAAAAAATTATAAAACCTTCTCATTCATGTGAAGACTTCAATATACATGTAAATGGAAGGATTTTGTTTAAATACAATCAACTTAAACTTAACATGCAAATCTGTACATGCATGTTACTTCCTGCATAAAATCTCAGCACTGCTGTGACTTACAGATGAGCACATTTGCAGCTACTGTCTGCTTAGACATAAATTACCCCAAACACAAATAGAAGGTAGGACAGAAACCTTGGCATAAAAAGTATTTCTATACATTGGAATTGCATAAACATAATAGGAAAAATAACAGAATGTGTCTAAAGCTTATTAACAGTTACAGTTTTGCAGTCAACTGCGTCAAAACCACTAACTGCTGACTTGGTACCTAACGAGCCACTTCATTACTGAGAAACTCTACGTTATAAGCATTATTACAGAAATCTGAGTTGAAATTCCTCTCTTTTTTAAAAGTTTTTAAAATGTTAAAATCCAAAGCATAAGTAATGTCATGGTCAACAAACACGGGCTAACATTTTAAAATCCCTTAAAATGGAGTTCTAGAGGTTTACGGTTTTTCTCTTTGCTTTTAAAAACAACCTCATGCTGTGCCTGAGCTTTACACTTCTAACACAAAGCCTTAATAAATAATAAGTTCCTTCAATTAGCATTTTATACACAGCAAATAACCATTTGACATTTATAAGAAAACATAAACTTGCATCTGTCCAGAGAGTAATCGTATTCCAAGTTGGAATAATGATGTTTGATTAATGGCACTTGAATTTTTTAATTGAATCCTATTTTAAAAATGTCTTAATCAGCATACTGGAGAGCACAGATAAAAAGGAGCTCATTAGGAAAACCTACTGATGCCTGTGAGAGTCAAATTTAGTCCGTTTGCGGTATCACAGGAGCGTGGGGAAAGAATCTGCTTTGCATCTGCTTTCACTTGTTTTGCATTTGTTTGAATTGTCGTTGTGGAGGACACATTGTGTTTACTACTGAGCATGACCTTCGTGTTGTGTGCTATAATTTCCCAAAGCTCTGCACATTGGCATAATTATATAAGGACAAACACATGCATGCATGAATGATTGAACAAACACAAAGAGAACCGAATGCAAACGTACAACGATGAGGGTGGAGTCTCAGCGCGCACCACCACCTTAACCACGGCTGCAGCAGTCAAAGATTTAGCACAATATTAGCCTCATCAGCTAAAGATGTATCATTTTCTAATGACGAAGAGTTGGTTTTTCAAGGTCTGTCAGTTCTTTGAGTCTTTACATTCGAGCCACTCAACTGCTTAAGCCCCTTAACAAACAAAGCAGGGAATAGTGATGACTAACCATGCATGTCCGGTATATGTCGTGCCGACCAAAGTACATCTTTTCGCTTTGAGTAAAAATGAAGAGGTGAAAATATTAGGAAATATTCATGCAGCTACATTTTTTTTGCCCAGTTCAAACCATTCAGCCTGCAGTGATAAACAACGGCCTCACAAATGGGGGTGGAAGATGTGACACAGTGAGGAAGGGTGCAGGCGGCACACCACAGAGGAAAAGGTGATGGATGCAGGGGGGAGAATACCTCATTGGAGAAAATGAATGTCCAAATAACTAGGCAAGTCCATCTGTGAGTGTGTAATTATGGCTCCCTGCATGAAACACATTATGATGGTGGGAACTGCATTTGTCTCTCCATTAAAGCTCTAATCCGGCATCTTCCACCTAACATGTCTTGACAGCTTGGATTTGTTTCCTCTCCGAGCTTTTTCTTTCCCTTCGTATCTCCTGTGGATGTGTCTGATTGGCTGTTGTCTTATCATTCTGTATGCCGGTAAATGTAAAGCCAAATGGAATGGGTTTTGATGGGAAAGAGAAAGAAAAAATATAAGAGGCAGAGGAAGACAAATGGGGCAGAAAGGTAAGAGGCCAAAGAGGAATGACAGAGAAGTAATAGATTCTTTTGCATGAAACATTCCTCTACTGCAATATTTCTCTGTACGAATTTCTGCAGAACCAGATCTTCTGACCTGATATCAATCTCATCCTCAAAAAACTTTCCTCCCTTCAAACTACAGTGCAAAAAAAAGAGAAGAAATTAAGCTGATTGTATCTGTATTAAATTCACATTTAGAACATTTCTATGAATCTGAAAACAACCAAACTAGCTCAAGTACATTAGCACTTCAATACTAAAGGCACCCATTTACAATAACTATTAAATATAAATTTACTTATTTTCTCCATATTTTTCTATTTGCTGTATGGTTTTATCATGACTCCTTGCATTCACAGCCTATCCTTGTATTCATGGGCAAAGTGTTGTGTTCCATTATTTTGTATTTAAAAACCTATAAATATATTTGTTAAAAAAAACTACCTCAGCCAGAAATAATTTGATTTTTTAAGTATAAGAGTGTATGGACACAATTATATGTAATCTGAAACCTGGGAATGAATAAGATGATGATAACATGATTATTATCATTAACATAATTATGCTGGGGCCTATCCTAGCTACTGTTGGAAAATGGAGGAGTACACCCTGAAATGTTTGCAAGTTCACAAACGCTCACTTTTACACCTAGGGGACAATTATGAATCACCACTTGACCTGAGATGCATGTTTCTGGACTATGGGAGGAAGCTGGAGGAACCCACACATACATATCATGATACGTATGGTCATAACCACTAAAAATAATGTTCAGAATAATGTTTTTTCTATAACATCTGAACTGGTTTGTAATCCTTGCTTGATTTTCCATTACAGATTATTTTATGTACCTTAGAAAATGAACTTAAATTTAAAAAAAATGTGTTGACTTAAGTATTTTTAAGTGTTTACCTCAAAAATACATTCGCATTACATGTACAAGCAGTTTAATTGACAAATTCTCTATATTTAATATAGTGGTTTTAAAACACTGCATATAAATTAGATGTGGGTTTGCCTTTATAGATAACTTGTAGGAAGCCTAAAAGCAGGTGGAACTGGCAGAACATCTGCCAAGAAGCAGCTGACAGCTGAATGAATCGGACACAAAACAACGGGTATTTCTTTTTAAAGGTTGAATCTGCGACACAGCGATGAAGGTCCTCTGGCAAGTTTATCTAAAATGTATCCTTCGGCTGAAATGCTTTACACTTGATGCAGAGAAGAGCAGCGCCTCACTCAGTATCACTAACTGAAGAAAGCAGCGAAGCTTGGTTAAATAGTCTGAGTCAGGAAGTGCAGCAGTGACTCAGTTGTGGCTAATAATGTATCATTCTTGGTTCCGTCTGGAGGGATATAACCTTGTGATATTTACACAAAAATCATCTCATGGTTGTTGAAACACCCACTTTGAAAATATCGACAATGTTGTCCAACAAGCCTTTAAGTTATTCTCCTCTTAAATGCATCAACTGCTGCAGATTAGAAGAATAAACCACTTTTTATTCCATATTTGAGGCAAAATTTACATTTGAAATCAAAATTTAAATAATTTATGTGCTGAAAGTGATTCTACCAATCAAAATAACAAGTTTGACAAACAACAAAATTACAAATGCAATATGGTCAAATTTGTGCTGGTGGAGATAAAGAGCATCAAATTTATTTAGTTTTCAGCCAACGGTAAGTCAGTTTCAGCAGTTTCCAGGCAGAATTTTCTGGCTTATAAAAATGGAAGAGGCTGTTCTACGTGGATCAGTCTGTATTTGAACCTTATTTAGGTTACAGGAAACAGGAAAAGTCTGAATAATTGACAAAATTATTAGCTGAATCGCTTTGGAAAGGAAAGATGGACTTGTTAACCTCAGATAATTATCATTGCATATTGTAATACGTTTTAAAGATATTTATCAACTATATTTCAATTTTAAAAAATCCGTTTTTTTTAAACAACATTCAGCTTTTTTATGTGATCTTCTGTGCACAAATATATACGTACCTCCTCCCACTGATGAATGTATCTGATGAGCCGGGACAATCTTAGCAGCCGCAGAAGACTGAGGATCTTGGTGAAGCGAACGATTCTCAGGGCACGGGCCGTTTTATATACTTCAGAGTCAAAGCCTTTTTCCACTATTAAAAAGATATAATCCACCGGAATGGAGGAGAGGAAGTCCACAACGAACCAGCTTTTCAGGTAATTCATCTTTATAACCTTGGGATCGAGGATGATCTCAGAGCTCTCCTCATTGACAATCCCTGTTCTGAAGTTCATGACCAGGTCCACCAGGAAGATGGTGTCCGAAGCCACATTGAAGACCAGCCAGGTGGTGGTAGTCTGCTCTGAGAAGAAGGTTATTCCCACAGGAATGATGATTAGATTCCCCATCATCATGATGAGCATTATCAAGTCCCAGTAGAACCTGCAGAATGACACATGCAAGTCAGAGGTGAAGGAAAGAAAGCTTGCTATACTCTTTTAAATGTAACCATTTTAAACAACATTGATACCAAAATACGTTAAGGCTTTTATATATTGTTTCAGCCAAAAGTCCAGTATGCATGGATATGTTCAGTCTTTTAAGTAGCTGAATTATTATATTGAGACAAAACCAAAAATAAATACTGTAGGGACTCTCCCACTAGCTTACAGCCCCTCAACCATAACTATTATATAATATATAATTTACTATATTTTATCCCACAATGGGGAAATTCTCTCTCCGCATTTGACCCATCCCCTGGGGGGAGTGGTGAGCTGCAGGCTGGCTGCGCTCAGGGGGGCGACGGCTGGCTGGGGAGAGCGGGGATCGATCGCCAACCCTTTGGTTGTTGGACGACCTGCTCTACCGCCTGAGCTAAACTGCCGCCCAAACATTACCTCTGCAACAAAAATGGCCAGCAATATTGGAGCTATCCAGCTGTACAGTTTTGAAACAGATATACATGGATCAAAACGTCTATGAGTGGATGCATCAGAATGGAGTGGAGCAGGGAGCTTGTAGGTTGCTATGGTAACGTGTACATCACACTTACAAGCTTTTTCTAACTCAATTTTTGCATCTGCTCCTGATTCACAACAATTTGAACAAAGAAAAACTCAGAAATTCTCAGTTTAATTTTCTATATACAGTACAGACCAAAAGTTTGGACACATCTTCTCATTCAAATGAATGGGAAGGTGTGTCCAAACTTTTGGTCTGTACTGTATATGACTTCCATCAAAAAAAAAATGCCACGACAACATGTTAAAAACACCAAAAACACATGTTTTATCTGAGTAGGTCTTTAAGGCTACATACAATAAAAAAATATCTAGAGTCAATCTATCACCTGAGATGCTCTTTTAGCCTCCTGTGTATTGCCCTCTGTTTGCATGACACCATGCAGAAAAGACATTACGTCACACGCCAGCCGGCAACAACCGGCAGAAAATGTCCCAGGACAGATCTGCAGCAGCTCCTACACCTACACCCATCAGGCGAAGGAGGAAGTGCAAAATGCATGCTAGATTGATCAAAGAAAACTCAGAGTTTAACCGCAGCTGAAGGACACAAAGCTATTTAACGACTGCAAGTATAAAAGGCCACGTAGAGTCTCATCTTTCACAGCTGTGTGTCAAAGTCTCTGTCCTCTAAACCATGAACATAGGCAGAAGTGATTCATCAGCTCCATGCTCTTTTCACAGAGCGTCTCGGACCCTCAGTAAAGGCCAAGCAACAACGAATCAAAATAGATGCTTTCAGGAATCCTATCTCATTCTAAAAACTCTTCACTGACGCCATCCTTTTTGCCTGACTATTTTTTTTTTTTTTTAACTTGTCCAGCTGAGCACACAGATCGGAGCTGAAGGTCTCTTTTACTGTTACAACAGGGGGTTTAAGTTCTTCTGACACACAAAATGTGTATTTGTATAAACCCCTTTTGTAATTTAGGCTAAACTTTATTTATATTTTTCTTATATTTACATTTCTGCCTGCCTTTGCTGGGTTTTGCTGCTCATCCATTGATAAAGGCAGAAATGGACTTGCTGGCTCGTTGGCAAGCTGCCTGTCTAGCTGGAAAAGTGACCACTCAGTAATGGATCTGTTTGAATAAATTAAGCCTAAGCCTTGGCTTTATAAATACCCACCGATAATTGTCTTCACTTCAGCTAAACAGCGGTCTTCTGGGCGAGTCACAAAACCCACTGAAGGTATTTTAGCAACAGCAGGCATCAAGTTGTGAAGCTAGAGGACAGTGGGCCATGCCTTTTTGGTTTTAATATGTTTTAGTCCTCTTTCAAGTGCAATATTTCCAAAAATGAATATTGCAGTGACAATGGGTGGGAGCTAATGAACCGTGCACTTTTTTAATCACAAGGAATCTGCCAAACTGAAATGCATCTAGCGTGAGTCCACGCTGAAGAATAATCATTCACTTTAATAGGAGAGATGAGAACGATTCATATCTGGAAGGATTGATAGGATTTGTTTTGTTTTTTATGAATAGTGGTTAGCTGTAAAGTTTAATTTATCAGCCATAATGCAAAAGGATGCAAACATTCTACATCCTCATATTTCTTAAAGAGAAAATAGAAACAGGCAAACTTGACAGTTAATGGTTCTGGACTGTGCATACTCCAGGCTTTAAGGTACCATTTATAAAATCTACAATAAAAGCTCAAATTCTATGAAAATCTTCATATGTCAATGTATTTAGGCTATTTTTTTACAATAATTTTAGACTCCACTTGTTCAAAATCTTATACAGAATGCTCATCCAGATGAGCTGTGTGCTCTTCTAGTCGCTCCACGAGCCAAATACCAGTTTGTAATGTCAGACTGAACACCCAAACAAGCTGTGCTCTCATTGATTTGACTGAAACAGTGCTACCAAAACTGCTGTGACACAGCAAAGAGAATATCTGATCCCCTGCCATATTAATACAGGTGGGGTTGTAGAATAAATATTTGTATTAAAAAGGACATTCAAAAGGACATTTCTGACCAATCAATTTGAGGCCAAAGAATAACAAGAGGAGAAAAATCTTCAGTCGAATCAAGCCGGCCCATTTTGCGCTTCATTTCTACAAGTGATCAATCATAATCAGAGCTGTACCAATCTTTGCTGGGCAACAGAGGAAACCCCACATAATCTCACTCAGTGCCGCCTGACCCCGTCTACTGTGCAGTGTGATGGGAAAGCTCCAGCAATGGACGTCACAGGAAGTACCCCTTTTTGTGGACAGACAAAAATACATATTTTTTTGACATCACATATTTATCCTTTTTTTTTTAACAGAGTTTTTATGTAAAAACTTGTTGGTTGCAAAAATAATTTTAGTACTAAAAGTATTAACCCTTAGAGTCATTTTGAAAAAATCAGAAATTTATAGTGTTCACACAGAAAGAATTGAACAGATTCTTAATATTTTTTCCCCAAAATTGACTCTAAATAACTGAATTATTATCGTTATTGGGATGCAAATCTTGATACAGACACACTGTGAGTAATGGTGAGCAGTCTTTTTAAAAAGCTCCAATAAAGTAAGGAGAGGACAAAGGCTTGTCTTTGGATTAACTGGAGGTAAATGAGGCCAAGCATGAAGCCTCACTAAAATCTATGAATAATGAATATTACTAACCTATCATCAATATTTCAGCAGGCACTGTGTACAAAGAAGGTGTCAAATATTAAGTTTCAAACAGTCCCATGAACCAGTATGATGCTAGTGTGAATTGGGGTGTCAATCATGCCCCTTTTATTGCTTTTTTCCGAGAAGGTCACCTCGATATGATTAATCGTCATTCAACTAGCATGAAAGGAAACTTGTACAGATACACTGTATTCTTCATTGTCCCGTTTTGCAGCCAGTTACAGTCATCTCAGTGGAATTTTTAAAAGAGCTTTCTTTACATTGTCTGTGGGAAAAGGGCTTCATCTGAAAAAAATCAGCTTTTGGAAAATGTCATGAGGAGATAGCCTGAGGAGACCATTGCCAGCCTGAGCTGGAGAAATATTTTCTGATAGGGCTGAAGTAAATGGTTCAGTCTGCTTCAGCAGACACGATCGTGTACCCATTATGGAGCCATTCCCCGCCATTCCCTGACTCGCTGAAATCCTTAGTCTAGCAAAATGTCAAAAAGCAGGACAAACTTAAAACTGCACAAAAAGGTAAAACGGTTTGGATTTCACCTCCTTGCTCTGGTCTCGACCTCTCCCCATCTTCAGAAGGGGTCAATCTTCTTACATAATTGTTTTCAGAGTCTACTAAGCTCATTGACTTTTCATTGTGCTAATCCCTGCCCACCATCATGCGTGCATCCGAGTATGTACACGGGGAAGTGATATGACTATATGTTGTCCAGCTGTGTCCACTTTCGTTTGGAAATGACGGGAAATTGCCAAAATACAAGAACAGAAGTGTTTTCCATGAACTTTATGGTTGATCATGTCTGCAGAATGCTAAAATTGCACATTAGTCTATATCTCTGCACATAAATTAGGACTTTAGAAAGCTAAAACTTTGTGATACCCCCCCAAAAAAGTGCTGCGTTCAAGTCCAGGACCATGGACAGCTCCGGTGCAGAAGCTGCCAAGGAGTTCTCATCAAACCTGAGCACTTTTTGGTGCAAAGTCTGGGCCAGATGTGTAGCTTAATTGCGCAACTGAGGGTGCAGCTTATGATAAACCGGGCCCGCATGATCTGACTTTCTTTCCACCTTCTTTTTCACCTGATAATCTTCAGCAAATCAGGGCCATTTAGCAGATTATTTGTGGCAACCAGCGTGTGCAGCTGCACGCAGGGCAAGAAAATAACACGAGAATCAATTATGCTGCAATAAGTGAGAGCCAACAAATGAAAAGTGGCATGTCCCTCACTGCTGTCCTTTACAAATTCCATCACGTTTCTCAGCAGAACAGCTTATACATAACCCCTCTGTTACATTCCTTTCCCTTTAATATATTTTGTCCACTAATTAATTCACAAAACGGCCATTTTTCTCCTTACCTCATTTTTTCCCTTTCCTTTTTTTTTTTTTTTTTTTTTTTTTTTTTTGCACACAGGCCTGTAGTCTCACCACCGCCTACAATGAAATGTTTACTACCGTTATGGTGCAGCGGCGTTGTCACGTTGCGCGCAGGTACAGCAGACACACAAGCGAAATATATGGCAGCGGCTGGGGCTCTGCTGAGCGTTTTTGTGCAAAAACCATGACATTCACCACCCTCCCTCCAAGGACACTTCCACCTTCACACCTCCAGCCCTACAACATGTGAGTCTTGTGCGGTGGCTCTACTGAGAAACGCCGCAGAGGAGCACATTTGAGCAGCCTGAAGCCCGGAGCAGAAAAGACAAGAGGCAGATTAGCGTGCGCGCTTTGGGCAGGATCTGTGCGCGTTCTGTGTGGAAGTATAGCTTGCAGACCATAGAGTGAGTCACGGGAGGGGTATATAGGGAGGGAGGAGTGAGAAGGTGTCTTTTACAGCCCTTACCTAAAATCGCTATATGGATGAATGATCCAGTATCCGGCCGTCTGGACCCTCTCTTGTTCTTTCTCCACGGCTTTCTGACTGCCGAACATACGCAAGGAGAACTTATTGACTCCGGGCTGCATCATGGCCCCAAATTGCCTTTGCATAAAACCAGATTGCCGGGACGCCCCCTCCAGATCATCAAAACCGACCATGGCCTCGTCCCGCTCCCCTTTGAAGCCCACTGAGTTGCCATGGTCCTTGTTCTGGCTCCCCGTGTTATTTTTCTGTATCGAGTCTTGCCTCTGAAAAACATTATTTCCATCCGCCTTCTCCTCCTTGTTGCTGGAGAGTGAATTCGATTTTTCATCCATTCTTAGTTCTCCCGTTTTTTTCTGTCCGGTGAAGCGCTCCGTCTCCGGCTGCGCGCAAAGCTGGAGAGCCGCGAGCTCTCCCGTTTCTTTTGATGTCCTTCAAAACTGTTCGGCTCCTCTGCCTTCAATGCCAGTGCTGCAAACTGAGACGGAGTGCACGGGAGCCCGGTGGATCAGGTTTCTTGGGTTACCGCCATCTACCGACGGCCCCGGCGTCTGCCGCGCAAAGTCTCTGCCTCGTCTCCTTTCGGATGGCACTGCGGTTCAACTGACATATGGTCCTGCACCCTATTTACATAATATGAACATGGCTTCAGAAACCCTCTTCCCCCTCCTCAGTCCTCAAGTCAATAATTTCACACATGATTACAGCAGAGGCATCTATTGTCATTATTCATTACTTTTATTATCATTTTTTGAGTCTCCTTCCTGTTTTGCATGAAGATTTATTTCCTTTCCACACGAAATGAGCACAGAGAACAGATTGCAGAATGGTTGTGATGCAACTTTCTGCTAATAATCGTAAAAACAATAAAATAAAATCACACATTTTTAAAGGTGTTGGTGCACCAAAGTTAACCTGCAGGACTCTGAGTTGTGAATACTAATAAAATTCCTGCATTTTTGGTTAATCAAGAATGAGCCTCTTCGTGCTTGGCATTCAAATAACATTTAATTCACATCATTGGTTTGATCAGGCATCTTGGTTTAAAAAAGATAACAAAAAAAGGTAAAAACAAACCTTAAAGTCAGAAACAGCCTGCACAGATCTGCTAACTTGTGGACAAAACTGTTTTTGTAGGATTCCGCCTTTTGTGCTGTCTTAGTTCATTGAAGCTGAGCTTTGCTTCATATTGACACCTAGACTTCTCATTGTTTGTTGATGCAATTGTACAACGTGGCACTTTTTGTATTCTATTTGCCTTCTATTTTTATTTAAATGTTAACATTTTACATGCCCTCCAAGACCCAAAGAGACTAAAAAACAGCTCCCTTGAGTGAACCGGAAAGTAAAACCTTCAGCATTTAACACTTTTAGTATAATAATGGACTAGATTCATTTGGCAATGGCACTATAAGCTGATGGAAGGCATCGATTGATACTGTACGATCATTACTGATGTCTTTCCTACAGCTGATGACCAATTACTCAAGTGTATTCAATTACTGCAACTGGCTGCTGCCTGTGCTCTTCGCTCCAAAGGGGTCTGAAGTAGATTCTGCTTCCTTTACATTTTTAAAACCTATTCCCCCTTTTTTTTCTTTTGTGCATTCACCCTCCAAATATATTTTTTTTACCATAACAGCTGCTGATGATGTAGATGTTATTAAGACTATCATAATCATTGTGATCAAAGGGAAAAAGTAAGACAAACATGGGGTTTTATCTTGGTTTCATTTTTGAAACAAATGTATTTATTTAGTTTGATACTTTTTAATTAAATAGCATAACTGACAGCGCTCAAAGTATGCAAGAACATGCTGTTTTTGAGCATCTGTATTTAAAATAACCCACATAAGCTCAATATACTGATCAAGGCTTTCATATTCCCAGAGAGAATTTAGTGAGGGGAAAGCTTTAAAATCCAATTTGTTTTTATTTATTTATTTTTTTTGGTATCCAAAATATCAGTCTTCCCCCGCAGGAGGTCATAAAAAGCTCTATTTTGATGCTTTCCAGGACAAAAAACTGCAAACTGCTTTTTATGTTGTATATAAACGACTGAATTTAAAAGTTAAAAATTGAGATAATTAAACTTTTTTTCTTTATTTTCTTAGATTTGGTTGTTTGTAAATATTTCCTTGGTGACTTCCATGTATAAAAATCTGTAAATAAGACTCTGATATTCAGAAATGAAGTATTAAAAAAAAGATTATCACTTCCTGGGCGAGGCTATTCACCTTCACCATGTGACCAGTGACCATAAACTGGGTTTATAGACTTTATACAATCTAAAGTACTTCTGTTGTTCTATTGATTTGTCATCTGTGCTTGAGCTATTGTCATAAAACTCTCTAGGGCTGGGCTGTGTGCTGTCTCAAACAGTTTAATGTGATTAAAGAGTTCAGATATGCAATTTGATTTGTTTTTTATCCTTCTTTTTTTGCCTGGAACCGGATAAAATCTTCATCAAAGCTTTCCACCAACTCAATTTCATAATCATATCCGGTCCAAACTAATATATGAAAAAAATCAACAAGGTGAATGTGTACACTAAAAGAAAATATTGCTTTAATGAGGTTTTATTTGGTTCCAGATGTCTGAAAATATCAGATGCTGCAGCAGAGAAAAGACCACTGCTTTGTTAAAAGGTCTCCAATAATAGCAAATTTTTGAGGATGAATGAGAAAAAAGCAAAAGCCCTCGGGAACATTTTTTGATTGGAGTTTTAAGCATCAAAGAAGTGAAGATGCTTTTCACATAGCAAGAAATTTGTCTTTTGTTTCTTTTTTTTCCAGCAAAAATAAGATATTTTTTTCATTTTAAGCCAAAAATGTCAATGACTTCCCCCATATACAATCAGCTTCTGCCACACCAAAATAGATCTGGCTGTGTGAATCACAAGAGAGGGTATTAGCTCAGATATTTTGCATGTTTGGATGTGGATTATGATGTAATGATCCAAATGTTATCGTAATTCAAACAGACATCCCTTAATTTTTTTCCCCCTCTCAGCTGGTTTGGGTTGTATTGGATTAGTTAGTATGCCAACTGTTACCCCTAGTGCTTGTGTAACTTCAGTAGTGTAGTTAATGGAGTTGGGAGGGGTCCTGGAAAAGACATGTGTTGCGTAACATTTTTTGGCTTTAAGTATTGCTGACATTCAACACGTACATATCACAGATGACCTGCTCAGCTGCCAGAAAATGAATGCCGCATATTTCAAAATATGTGTGTGTCAGTTGAGGTTATTTCAGGGCTTATTCATTCAGAGCTAAACTACAGAGTGGTTATTTATTGATGTTTGCATATTAATATGCTTTAGTTAGCAGAGTTGATGTCAGCTGAATATTTAAGCTGATACCAGCAGATCTTTAAGCCATTTTTTGATATTACAAATAATAACCAGAAAAAAAGCAGGAACCAGTTTCTCATATAGCTAAATGTCTCTCTCTGTCATCTCATTACATTTCTGAAATTGCAATTTGCCGTGTTTGTACACAACCTTTGGCTTGAGTTCTGTTTCTCACGTGTCACATTTTGCATAGCTGTTCAATGTCAGCATCACTCATCTGCACTACAGCAGCTCTGTATTCAACTAAAGTACAAAGAAAAGTCTGACTTATTTAGTTGATGCATTTGAATTTTTTATAGCAAAAATGGCTTTTAGACCTTAAGGTTTTGAATTGTTTTGTAACTCCTTTCCAAAGGATGAAGCTCAGTGTTAATCACAGATAAAAAACGTAAAAAAAAACCCAGATCAGTCACTTCTTGAGCCACACACGAATGCTGATTCAGACTGACGACTTTAATTAAACCAAGATTGGGCTACGAAGATGGTAGAGTTGTAATAGGATTGCAGGTCTGGTCTGTTTCCAACAGAGTCTATTAGGCTATCACGGACTGAAGGGATAAGGCTCTGACACTGGACAGCGACCAGCTGAAGCCAGGGTTTACCTAATCAGAAAACAGAGTTGGTCAAAGGATCATTATCAACCAATGTGATTATAATAAAAGTAAGTCAGGATTTCAAATGAGGAAGTCAAATTGCAACTCTGCAGAAGTGGTCTCAAATCTGAAGTAGTTCCCGCTTGTTTTTGTTGGAAATCTGTCCTGTGAGAGTTTGAGGGCAGTGCAAAATGTGAAAATGAATAAAAGAAATGGTTGTAGCAGCAAAGGACATGCAGGGTGAAATTGCACCAATCAAAGTTTTGCTTCGGTTCAGGTGACAAACTATAACACTGAAGACAGGGCTGAGATGTTGTTTAACGTCAACACATGAACCAGCTATAGTGCGGCGGATTTACTTAACTTTTAATGCCATCGTAAGATTTAATGGTTAGTGACAGCTCACCGCCACAAATTTCATTGGTGTGGGACTTAATGAGGTCTTGTGGTAATGTTCTTTTAAGTGGATGGAGCTGCAAAGAAATTACTGCAGGGCAGCAAGTTCTCCAGCAGCATATTTAGCACATTTACAAATATTTTTGTCAGTACGTTCTTCAAGTGAAGGTAAACTATTTCACCTGCAGTACTTTAAGTTTAAGTTTTTAACATGTTCTTGTGGGACTTTTCTGATAATGGGGAACATATATAAAGGAAATTCAGCTTAAAAATGCATTTCATAAAATATCTACAAAGTATAAAATAGAATCTAAAAGAGCCTCTGACTAATTTTCCTTGGCATTTCAGCAAGTGGGATTTTTGGTTGGACAAGTAATAACATGGAAGGCAATTACTAGATAAAATCAGGGATGTATAAACTGGTTTGGATTTTTTTTCTTAGATAACAGAATTGAAAGAGAGAAACATCAATCAAGGTTAAACATTAAGACCTCAAAGAGAAAAGACAAAACTGTTGTAAAGTTTTATTTTTGAACCACATAAATCAGATTGTTTAAAATTATGCTTTTGGGGTCATTACCCAAGAAACTAGAATCCAGAAGATGCTGATGCATCAGTGATTTTCGCTTCAGGATGGCCCCCGAATCATCAACCATGGACCCAGCAGAACCATCATACAGCCTCCCCCATGCCAGGCAGCTGTTGAGTCCCCTGTATTGTAAACCTTTAACTAGTCCCCAGAAAAAGGTCAGTTTAAGTCAGGGGTCTGCGACCTTTGACACTAAACAGTTTCAAC
Source organism: Oryzias latipes (assembly GCF_053564925.1). Taxonomy (NCBI): domain Eukaryota; kingdom Metazoa; phylum Chordata; class Actinopteri; order Beloniformes; family Adrianichthyidae; genus Oryzias; species Oryzias latipes. The sequence continues at coordinate 22,884,323 of NC_136248.1, read as the reverse complement.
CTCCCTCCTTATTGTTTAGAAAATTACAGTTTATTTAGCTTTTGTGGCAATTAAGCTAATCATTTCTAAAAAAAAAAAAAAAGAAAAGCTTTTAAACATTTTAAATTTCCTGTAGCAAAAACGAACGGCAAACACACTATATCACATCATTAGTATCATTAACCGTGGAATAAAGACAAAGCAGGATTCAGTCAATCCTAATGCCATTACAGGCTGCCTGCCTCGGCTGGATCCTTTCCAGTTTTTTCCTTGGAGTCCCTGGCAGTTGGCACGGGGACTGAAAATTCTAAAATGTTTATTTATTTGTTTATTTATTTTTACAATTTTTTTAAATAAGTTTTCTAACCAAGGTGTGTTTGTGTCTGAAAAAAAATAAATTTCCAAATTATGCTGCATGTGCATAAAATGCACTAGTCACAATGGTTCCTCCTGTTCTATGTCCGTTAACAGTGAATCTTTTGGTAGCTCAACAAATAATGTGCATACAAAATGTTGTTTTTACTAATGTTTTTTTTTTCTGGTGGACAGAGTTCAGTCTACAGCTTGGTTTAGGTCAGATGAGGTGCAACAGTTACACACACCTTTGGCCTGTGAAAACATATGCCCTAACTGTGGATCAGGTGTTGATGGACCATTGACAGCCTTTCACTGCCTAATTCCAGATTTGCGGCATGCACAGTGTTCACTTGCTAAGCGTAGTAATCCCAAAGGATTGGCAAGTATTTTTAGTAATGGATTTACTGACGTCTGTTGATCCCTTGATGGGTGGTGTCTTTCAGAACATGTAGAAGTGCACCACACACGGCTTGCTGAACAAAGTGTTTGTGTGGACTCTTAGCCATCTACTTAAAGGGCCAAGTGACCAAGATCTGCTCACAGTTCTCTCAAGGAGGAAGCTGACAAACCTGTAAAGGAGACTAATATTTCCGTCTGAAATATAACACAAAGCGTCCTGATTTGAATCTCAGACTGAAGACAGACGTTTCCTCAAAGTGCTGCGGCTAATGCACCAGTAATTGCCATTCTTAGTGCTGGAATTTTTGTTCCAATTAACGGGACATACAGTGTTTTTCAACTCTGAATCTTAAGGGATGTTTTTTTCGTCGGCCAATTACCGGGACATCAGAAGCTTTTAGGCTGCTGGTACTAAATGGCTGACCTTTGCCACCAGTAGTTAAGATATAAACAATCTTTTTCTGGAATTGAAATGTGATCGCTGAGGAAAGGATTTAAGTATTCAACTTATATTATCCTCATTCTACAATACTTTTAATTATTTAAAAAAAAAAAAAAAGACAAGTTGATGTGCAGAGAAAGAGAAAATCCCCCCAGGGATTAAGGTAAAGATACATTAGGCACACATCATTGATATCTGGAATTGGTTGTTTAAAAAAAAAGACAGTTTAATTTGTTTATTATTCTAGAGCATTGTTAAAAAGTCATACTTTTTTTTCTCTATCAAGTCTTTTGTCCTCTTGTACACATCTTAAGGTAAAAATGTGCAGATATGGAGGGCAGAACTAGAAAATTATTTATATATATATATATATATATATATATATATATATATATATATATATATATTCATAATCTTAAATATGGCATAGCATTCCTTCAAACATTAGCTCTGCGAAAAATGTGAACTCTAGCAAACAGAATTTCTCTTAATTGAAAATATTGGGTGATTGATCCGAGTCGCTCTGAGTCATCATATATCTGGCGACTACTGTTGCCATTGCCATAGATACGCTGAGTCAGAGTGAGTGGAACCAATCACTGTCGACTGGTTTTAACATGTCGGCGCCCTTATCAGAAAGCAATGGTTGATGGATTTTGCCTCATTTGGAGAGCTGGAGGTAAGGCATTTTCTAGAAATGACGTTACACTACGATTCATGTTTTTACAGTCTATGGGACATACACAAAACCATGTACAAGTAACACAAATTTTGAGATGACAAAATTTTTAACATAAAATACCAAAGCTTTTAGTGACTGTTGGGTTAATACCATAGTAATCCATGGTTATGTGAAGTACTCCTAAGTACCAGGCAGGAGAGACCACAACCAGCTTTAGACTAACACACAGGGATGTACTCATCTCTGTGCACACTTACGTTTTTGCATTTAAAAAGAAAAATAACTGCTTCGGATGAATTCATAATGTAAGAAGAAGATACAACATTTAAAAGTTGAAAAAAGGAGTTTAAGTGAGCCTCTGCAGAGTAGTACAAGAGTTTTGATGTTTTCGTCATCCAGCCGCAGAATTATTCATCTTCTCCTGTTTCCACGCTACTTTTTCTGCCAGGTCTCTCCAAATGTATTTTTTTGTGACATTGCAGCCCTCCTTTTTTTCTGCATTTTTTCTTTTTCCCACTCCTTCTACTTCCTATTCTGCAATGGCAACGAAGCATCCTGTTGTTCAGCTCTGCTGTGTCAGCAGAACAGCAAGGATTAATCTTTCTACAAAAAAAAAAACCTTCCTACAACTTCACCCAAAACTCAAGACACTTAGTGACAGCAATTCAGTTTGATCATAGACTTCACATTTAAGGGAGTAAAATTAAACGGAACCCCTGCAAATGTGCTGGTATATATATATATATAGATAGATAGATAGACAGATAGACAGATAGATAGATAGATAGATAGATAGATAGATAGATAGATAGATAGATAGATAGATAGATAGATAGATAGATAGATAGATAGATAGATAGATAGATAGATAGATAGATAGATAGATAGATAGATAGATAGATAGATAGATAGATAGATAGATAGATAGATAGATAGATAGATAGATAGATAGATAGATAGATAGATAGATAGATAGATAGATAGATAGATAGATAGATAGATAGATAGATAGATAGATCTATATATATATGTATATGTATATTTATATATATGTATATTTATAAACCACCCTTCCTCGGATGGTTTCTCCTCCAAGCTCGGGTCCTCTGCCAGAGGCCTGGGAGCTTGAGGGTCCTGCGCAGTATCTTAGCTGTTCCTAGCACTGCGCTTTTCTGGACTGAGAGGTCTGAGGTCTTTCCAGGTATCTGTTGTAGCCACTCCTCCAGCTTGGGGGTTACTACCCCAAGTACTCCAATTACCACAGGCACCACTGTCACCTTCACTTTCCAGGCTTTCTCCAGTTCTTCTCTGAGTCCCTGGTATTTCTCCAGTTTCTCATGTTCCTTCTTCCTGATGTTCCCATCACTTGGCACTGCCACATCCACCACAACGGCTTTCCTCTGTTCTTTATCCACCACTACAATGTCTGGTTGGTTCGCCATTACCATCCTATCAGTCTGGATCTGGAATTCCCACAGGATCTTTGCTCTCTCATTCTCTACCACCTTTGAAGGTGTTTCCCATTTTGACCTTGGGGTTTCCAGTTCATATTCTGCACACATGTTCCTGTATATTATTCCAGCCACTTGATTGTGGCGCTCCATGTATGCTTTCCCTGGCAGCATCTTACACCCTGCAGTTATGTGCTGGATTGTTTCATGCGCCTCTTTGCACAGCCTACACCTAGGGTCTTGTCTGGTGTGGTAGATCTGAGCCTCTATGGTGCTGGGTCTCTGGTGCTCAGGGCTTGTTCCTGAGCTGCCAGGATGAGTGCTTCAGTGCTGTCCTGTAGCCCAGCCCTTTCTAGTCATTGGTAGGACTTCTTGATATCAGCCATTTCAGTTATGGTCCGGTGGTACACCCCATGCAGGGGTTTGTCCTCCCATGAGGATCTGTCCTCCAGCACTGTATCCTCTACTCTTGATTGCCTGAGACACTGAGACATTCACTGAGCACACTGTCAGTTGGGGCCTTGAGCTTGATGTGTTTATGCATCTTGGGTGTTGGGTGTTTAATCCTGAATAGTGGCTTCTACGCTCACTAGTCCTATATATATTATATATATCTATATCTATCTCTCTCTCTCTCTCTCTCTCTCTCTCTCTCTCTCTCTCTCTCTCTCTCTCTCTCTCTCTCTCTCTATATATATATATATATATATATATATATATATATACACACACATATACATATATATATAGCACCTACAAGTTTTGGATTTATGCATTCAAAACTCTTGCATCGATATGCATATTTCTACGACCGTTTTTTGAATCCACATACAAAACATGTGGCCACTGAATGAATGCACATTGACAGTGAAACTAGCTCGAACTTTGACCAATCAGGGACATAGATTTGGTAGCGACGTGTATATGGCGTACCTTTTAATTCACAGAAGTGCCAACCGTTTAAAAAGTGATCAAGGAGGAGAAGTTAATGGTTTGTACTGGGACGTAATTATATGACACCAAGTCTTTCCTATATCAGAATAGAGCTGTGAAATAAAAAGGTTTGGAGCATGATTTGCACCACTTTGACATTTCGCTCGAACCCTTTCTTATAGTAGGTGTATATGTGCCAGTAAGCAGTAGAAAAAAGAAATGGAAGATAAAACCCCTCCCTGGTTATCCAGTGGCAACACCATGGGCTAAAGGCATGTTCAAGAACCCACATAGCGTGTTCTTGACAGCGTGTCACATGCCTGGTGTGTGCCTAGCCTTTCCTTGTGAATTTCCTTTTGTTTGTTTCCTGGTTTGGTGAACTGCCTCTTGTGTCTTCGGGTAAGATGTGTTGGTTTATATGGACACAATTGTAACTGTAAATGTATTTTTTTTTTATGTTTTCATTCAAGTGATGCTATTTTTTTTTCCTATGAGAGAGACAGGAAAACTATGGAGATAAAGCTTGATCCCTGTCCAGGTTCCTGCTGTTCTGCATGCTGGCTGATTGTCAAAGCTTGCTGGTGCAGTTGAGTGGATCATTGCTTAGTAACACCTAATGCTTCTACTTCTCTGACCAGCCGAGATGTCCAGTTTGAGAAAGGCAAAAATTCAATGGAGAGATGATTGCGGAGTAGTAAAAGTCAAAAGAAATTTCTAATGTTGTCTAGTCTAAACTCAGCTGTGTGACTATTTTTCTCAGCTACTTTAGCGTGTTATTTCTGGATTGAAAGTATTTTATTCATTTGTTCAAAGTGGACAGTTTACAGCTTCGGACTTTGTCAATAATTGATTGCCAAGCAGTTCATAACAGAAAACATTCCTCTGTTACCATCAGTGAAGCTTTAAGATGTGCATGAAAGTTGACAAAGCATTTTAGAAAGATCCACTTGAGGCCAGATTAGCTGTAAAATGAGCAGACTGATTTGAACTACAGACTTTATTACGTCTGGCTTTGGCATCTCTTGTGCCACATTCATCAGGAGTATTACATTGTTCCCATCCAAGATGAGAGACAGTCAGACTGCTTTGGCTGCAAGCGTGTTTTCTCTTGCTCTTTCTCGTCATGAACCAACTCGACCTAAAAGTCTTTAAAATGACACGATCGAAACAATCTGTTCCTTGTGCTGTTGTATTAAATTGCATCTGCTTTCTAAACTGCTGTATTATTTATGGTGTCCTGTCTATCAGAAAGTGAGATAAGCATCTCCTGGTCACAGCAATACTGTCAGGATGCATTAATGTTTAATTGATCGTTGAGAATCAGGTTTTTTTTAAGTGTATGGTGTCCAGTTTGACTGGCCATCTCTGATTAAGCATGACATTTTGTTCTGAGGAAGCTGCTATTTTTGAGGATAATAGGTTGCAGTTTTAAAATCTGATGGAGCTACTGTCAACAACAACAAAAAAAAAAAAAAAACTCAGCAAAGAATGCTGGGAGCTTGCACGTTCACAGCGGGCCTCCTCCTCCAAGATAGAAAACAGGCTTTCAACTGTGAGCCTTTTCTTAATATATCAGTGGATCTCATTGGCTGCGTCCAAATTACATTACTTCTCATGACTTAGAGCACTATATAGTGCGTTCGCAATTTTGTCGGGATGTGCAAACCTACAATTCCAAAATCAAGTGCACTGGAAATTTCCCCGGACATCACTTTGAAAAACCAGTCTCCATCAATCACTAGATCAGAGCACTAATACCACAATGTACTGCGTGATTATTTCTGTGAAAACAACATATTTTTCTTTATTTTTTATGAAACATCCAATTTTTTATCTTCAGATCAGTGGATTGATAAATAGTCTTTGTAAAATGTTCTTATTTATTACGTTTTTATTACTCTTGAAAGCCTGCCGCCACGTCCAACCGTAGAATAAGATACTCAGTCAAACTAAACATTTAATGAAAACATCTAACTCCAGGTCTTTGAGCTAATCCTCATCAATAATTACATGCCTATAATGGTAAGGTTTACTTGCTCTATCTTAAACTGATGAATTCATCACTAATGACTTTCTTAGCTCACCAGGCTTGATATCCGTAGACCCAGCATTTAAACACAACATGGACGAGACAGCACAGCTCCTTTAACTTGAAGTGTAAAAAAAAAACCTTTTGTCTCCTGTAACTTCTATTCTGCATTTGTTTATTCATTTGCATTTCACAAGGATACACAAACCTTTGGTCAAGTTGCAAATTACTGATTACCCGGTATTCACAAATGAAACCTATTAGAGTCCTGAAATCTGGAGCATTTTCTCAGTTTCCTAGATTAACAGTTAAATAGGATTAGACGATTTGGGATTTATCAGCTCTTTAAAAGATCTTGTTGGTCTTGATCATTGAGTGTGTGTAAGAACTGGTTGTGGTTTCTCATCGAACATTTGAGATGTTTGATTGACAGATTCTCCTGGCCTTCCAGAGTCCTTGGCAAGCAGTTGCCATTGAAATGTTGATTCAGACCGACTCGAACCAATAAACTACTTACTGATGTCATCTGGCTCCAAGATGACGCCATTCTTATCGTGAAAAAATGGCAACTGACTTGACTTCATTCATTTTGCAGCCAGAAGTAAGCCATATTGAGTGGGTGACGTCACACTCAATTGGTCCAATTCTCATATAAAGTCAATGGTCTTGATAGCAACATTTCCAAAAGATCAAACCAGACCAGGAGAAAGCTTAAACACAAGAAAAGGAAGGACAGATGCCCTAGCTTTAAAAATCCATCCAGTTTTTATACCTGCTTTTTCCTGTTCCAGGGTCACAGGTCACTGTTAGGAGAAGTCCCCCAGAACCATCTGGATGAAGCCCATCTGCCACCCCATGCAAACATGTACTTGTAGAGTTAGATAAGCTAGATCTTCCTTAACTGTCCTGGTACACTGCCGGTCCGTCCTGGGAGAGGATCCCTCCTTCATGTGGACATTCTTCTTTTTTTTTTTGCCGGAAACGTTTTTTTTTAGGAGTTTTTCCTTACCAAGAAGGAGTGCCTAAAGGCAGGTATGCCTAGTTTAGCTTAGTTTATTTAGCTTAGTTTAGCAATTACCTGTTGAACTTTATGACAAATTTCATGTTTTTGTACAAGTATTGCTGTGAAGCCTTTTGACACCACTGTGTTGTCATGTTGGGCTATAAAAATAAAATTGATAAAATGATTTGAGAATTGAGAGAAGGTGTAGTACATCCTGGACAGTTTACCAGTCAATTGCTTTAATCTTCTTTCTCTTTCGGCTTTTCCCATCAGGGGTCGCCACAGCGAATCATCCTTTTCCACCTCACTCTATCATGGACATCTTCTACCCTAACATTAGCCAACTTCATGTCCTCTGTTAAGACATCCATGTATCTCCTCTTTGGCCGTCCTCTTGCCCTCCTGCCAGGCAGCTCCATCTCCAACATCCTTCTACCAATATATCCACTATCCCTCCTCTGAACATGTCCAAACCATCTCAGTCTGGCTTCTCTGACTTTGTCGCTAACACAGGCAACATGAGCCGTCCCTCTGATGTACTCGTTCCTTATCCTGTCTAACCTGGTCACTCCTAAGGAGAACCTCAACATCTTCATCTCCGCTACCTCCATCTCAGCCTCTTGTCTCTGTCTCACTGCTACCGTCTCTAACCCATAGAGCAGAGCTGGTCTCACCACTGTCTTGTACACCTTTCCTTTGAGTCTTGCTGACACTCTTCTGTCACACAACACTCCTGACACTTTCCTCCACCCGCTCCAACCTGCCTGCACTCGCCTCTTCACCTCTTTTCCACAATCCCCATCACACTGAACTGTTGACCCCAAGTACTTAAACTCCTGCACCTTCTTCACCTCAGCCCCCTGTAACCTAACGCTTCTACCTTGATCCCTCTCGTTCAGACACATGTATTCTGTCTTACTACGACTGACCTTCATACCTCTTCTTTCCAGAGCAAACCTCCACCTCTCTAGCTGTTCCTCCACCTGCTCTCTACTCTCACTGCAAATTACAATGTCATCCGCAAACATCATTGTCCAGGGAGATTCCTGTCTTACCTCGTCTGTCAGCCTGTCCATCAGCATAGCAAACAAAAAAGGACTCAAAGCTGATCCTTGGTGTAGTCCCACCTCCACCTTGAACTCCTCTGTCTGACCTACAGCACATCTCACCACCGTCATACTTCTCTCATACATGTCCTGAACTACTCTGACATACTTCTCTGCCACTCCAGACGACCTCATACAGTACCACAGCTCCTCCCTCGGCACCCTGTCATACGCCTTCTCTAAATCTACGAACACACAATGCAGCTCCTTCTGACCTTCTCTGTACTTTTCCATCAACATTCTCAAAGCAAAAATGGCATCAGTGGTGCTCTTACGGGGCATGAAACCATACTGCTGCTCACAAATCTCCACCTTCTTCCTAAGCCTGGCTTCCACTACTCTTTCCCACAGCTTCATTGTGTGGCTCATCAACTTTATTCCTCTATAGTTGCTGCAGTTCTGCGTGTCACCCTTGTTCTTAAAGATTGGAACCAGAACGCTTCTCCTCCATTCCTCAGGCATCTTCTCACTCTCTAAAATCCTATTGAACAACCTTGTTAGAAATTCCACTGCTGTCTCTCCTAGGCACTTCCATACCTCCACAGGTAGGTCATCAGGACCAACGGCCTTTCCGCTCTTCATCCTTTTCAGAGCCTTCCTAACCTCCTCCTTTCCAATCTCTGCTACTTCCTGCTCCACAACAACCACATCTTCCTCCCTTCTTTCCCTGTCATTTTCCACGTTCATCAGCTCCTCAAAATACTCCTTCCATCTTTTCTGTACACTCTCCTGGGTTGTTAGCACCTTTCCATCTCTGTCCTTAATCACCCTTATCTGTTGCACGTCCTTCCCATCTCTGTCTCTCTGTCTGGCTAGCCTGTACAAGTCCTTCTCTCCTTCCTTTGTGTCTAACCTGTCATATAGCTCATCGTAAGCCTTCTGTTTGGCCTTTGCCACCTCTCTCTTCACTCTACGCTGCGCTTCCTTGTACTCCTGTCTACCTTCCTCAGTCCTTTCTACATCCCACTTCCTTTTAGCCAACCTCTTCCTCTGGACGCATTCCTGTACTTCCTCATTCCACCACCAAGTCTCTTTACCGTCTTTCCTCTTTCCAGATGACACACCTAGCACCTTCCTACCTGTTTCCCTGATAATCTCTGCTGTAGTTTCCCAGTCATCTGGAAGCTCATCCTGACCACCCAGGACCTGTCTCAACTTCTGCCTAAATTCCTCACAAGTTTCTTCATTCTGTAGCTTCCACCACTTGGTCTTCTTTTCTGTTTTCCCTCTCTTCTTCTTCCTGGCCTCCAGAGTCATCTTACACACCACCATGCGGTGCTGTCTGGCTACACTCTCTCCTACCACCACTTTGCAGTCAATAACCTCTCTCAAATGACCTCGTCTACATAGGATGTAGTCCACCTGGGTACTCCTACCTCCACTTCTGTATGTCACTCTATGTTCCTCTCTCTTCTGGAAGTAAGTGTTGACTACAGTCAATTGCTTTAATAATAATAATATAATAATAATAATTGATACTTTATTTATCCCACAATGGGGAAATTCTTCTCCGCATTTTGGTGAGCTGCAGACTAGCTCGGGGGGCGACAGCTGGCTGGGGAGAGCAGGGATTGATCTGTCAATCCTTCGGTTGTTGGACGACCTGCTCTACCGCTTGAGCTAAACTGCCGCCCAAAAATAATCAATTAAAATCAAAAAAATGATCTTCAATGTCTAAAGAGAAAAGATCGTATTGCCTGTAAAAAAAAAAAAAATTGTCTTTGTAACAAAACTTTACCTGGCTGTCCTGACTCCACTTGAAATGAATTGTAGTTGCCTTTGACAAAGACAACATCATTAACACAAAGAGCTGAGTTAGTGCTGAAAAGAGGAAACACATCTGTTTAATGTTTTCTGCTCTTAGAATTTTAACCTTCTGTTCTTTTCTTGTTTTTTTAACCCTTTAACACTGGAGATGTAGCTAGAAACACATTCTTTGACTTAACACAATTCTTTACGCTAACAATGTGAATCAGTTGATTCTGACTGCTATGCATCACATCACTAGAATCAACTCAATTCATATTCATTGCGAAGCAGTTGAAAAGTTACGGTGATCGAAAGATGTCCACTAACTTAAAAGGTTAACTCAGGACTTCATTTTAACTATGTTTTTATTCACACACAGAAAAAATAATTAAAAAACATCAATATTACTTTAAAGTTGTTAAAGCCTTGGTCTCTAAAATGTCAACAGGAATTTGGCAGCCTCCACTGAGAGCAGTAACACCAGACCCCTAAGCTCATTCGGAATGATTCCCAAACAGCACAACATGGCAAACAGCCAATAAACAAAGGAACAGCAGAACACCTGCCAAGGTAAAAGACTCACTTTTAAATAAAGGTTTTAAACTGTAATCAGCCACTAGATTTAGATCAAAATCACTTTGACATATTTCCTTTCTTAGATCATTTTAATTCAAGCATTAAACAGTTTTATGACAAACAGGACAATAATAAATCAAACTGGACTTCATCTTTATTGTAATTGCTTTCACGGTTTCTATATATACATTATTGAGATGGTAATGAGACAGAGACCGCTACAATAAAAACACAATTTACATTGGCTAAGCAATGTAAAAGAAAATAAATTGAACAGAAAGCTATGGAAGCAACAACAAACAAACAAAAAGACATGGATTCTCCTTGACTGTGGTTCACCTTTTCATTTGAGTTCTTTGGCAATCAAGAAGAGGACAACAAGAATCTTATCAAAATTACCCCCCTGCTGTGATGACTGCAAAAGGAAATGCAGATTTTTTAAAATTAATCCAAGACAGTATTAACCATCCCCAATGAGAGCTTTCTTATCATGCTAAAATTTAACAAGAATATCATCTCCTTCGAATCACTGTAGAGCAGGAAATATTACCCCGACATAATTGTCTCAGCTTTACATTAATGTTAATTAAACAACCAAAATAAGTTTCATATTTACTTTCCTCAATTACAAGTATTGACATCATATTGTTAGTGAACAAAATATATTAAGCATTAGTGTTTTAGTATAAAGCCTGAATAGAAATTTTTCTTTTTCTCTTCACAGCTACTAACACGAGAAACTCTGACTTTTACTTCAGAGATCACAAACTGCGGCTCTGCTGTGGTGCAAAGGTATAGCTGTAAGCTTCTGATTAAAGGCTTCCAGGTTTGATTCCCGTTTGTCTCACCTTTCGTTGGAAGTGTCTTTGACACTAAAGCCCACATTTTTCCGGGTAGTCTGGTGAGTAGTGCCTTTCATGGTTGCTCTGCCATCAGTCATTGTGTGTGCACATGGCAAGTGACTTGAGGCTGCAAATTACTCAGACCCTTAATGAAAGTAGAAAATTCTTTACTTTTACCATGGTCACTTGAATTTTTAGCTTCTGTGAATGACACAAAAGGGCAACTCTCCTTTCAGTGGCACTTAAGCATTATTTGATACTCATGATTATAATGTACTATGAGTTTAGAGCTGAAAAAAACGTGAAATTTAATTTAAATCTTTATTTTCATCAAACAATTTCTACTATTTCTAGCAACTGTTTTCCTTTTGTTGTTGTTAAAAAGATAACAATGGTATATGAGTCCTTCACACCAAATTCTTTTAAAAAAAAGCAGATAACTTCCGCAGGAGGTTCTGATATTTTCTCCTTCTCAAATAATGTCAGAAGGATTTCAAACCAAAGTTTGTAACTCTACAATAATAACACTAACACACAGTATGGAAGGTAAGACTATGAATGTCGGTTTGATGTGCATCTAAAGTGGAAAGCTAAAGGTGATGCAAGTCATCCAGACTTTAGGAATTCTGCTGATTTGCATAAATAATTTGCAATCATGCAAATCACTTACAGGAAAACCGATGGGGAGGTTCATGGATGTAGTTTAGGAGGACAAGAGGAGGGTTGGTTTGATCGAGGAGAATGCAGAAGAGAGGGTTAGATGGAGGCGTATGATTTGCTGTGGCGAGCAGCCAAAAGGCAAAGATAAAAATGCTCCAATGCACTGTCGAATTAAAATTGCACAGGTTACAACTGGAATTGGCTCCACTTACTTTGTTTCAAGGAGGAGATGAAAGTGTAGTCTCTCAGAGAGGGGCAGCTGGAAGAAAAGATGTGATGACGTCTCTGTGAAACCAGGTTCTGCGTTCGACTCCTTGTGTAGGTGATTACTCACTACGAAAGAGAGCTCAACTGCACCTGTATGTTGTGATCTTGAACAAACAACATTATTAATGAATCTTTAAGATGATGTTTCCATCAAAGTATTCATTCTAAATCACATTTCTACCAAAACTTGAAAAATTAAACTTATATTATTAATCAAATTTGCACTTGTGTGATAGGAGCAGAGTTGTGCGTGTCTTTAACAGGACCATGCCTGGTTGATGCCTGCAAACCTTTCTCTGCAAATAATAAACCTGTCGTTCCATGTTTACAGCACTGGCTAGGTTATGGAAATTGCTCTAATCTGTTCACTAGTACAAAGCAGCCGTCATTTTGATAATTAATCTGGCTGGCTTTAGATGTGGAGTCTAGGCTGATAAGCACAGATGAGCTCCTGTCATGTGTAGACACCATCCTGTTATGACAATAGATGTGCGTCCTCAGCGATGATTGTTGAAACTTCCGCAGGGTTTGGCGATTGCAGTTTAACGCCATTGAGCAGTACCAAAAAAAAACAAAAAAAAAAACAGCTCAAGATCCAGAGGGTGCAAACTGTTGCCAGGCTGCTAGCAGAATCCGGACACTGACTGGTGTTATGTGGAGGCTTTCTAGAAAATGAGGTTTCAATGCCAGAACATACAGTTACTGATGGATTGCACTCGGCTTTTCCTTTTTGTGACCTTCTATTTGTCTGTGGAGGGTCAGACTAAAATTTCACTAATCAAGAACTGATTGCTTTATATTCGGTCTGCTTTATCGTGACCTCAGTGCATGTGAGAAGCAGAAGATTTAAAATCCAGCAACCTTCAATTTGTAGCAATGATGAGAACTTGAGCCAAAAGCACCACACTGTTTTTTGCACAGAAAAGTGAACAACAGCTGGATGGGACATGTGACTAAGCAGCTGCCACACAGCAAAAGAACTGCATCATGATTGATAAGCCCGAACATTGCCTTAATGGAAGATACTGTGTCACTCAAGGATACCAGTTTTACGCAGGCACACGCTCCGTGCAAGAATAATGACCAAAAAACGAAAGGATTTTTTCTCAGAAACACTCCCGTCCATTTGTTGTCTGCCTTTGCTAACCACCTGCTGTCTCTACATATTTTCTACTTTTTGTGGCTTACTGAAATCCCTTATACAACAACACTGGGGGCCTGTCACGGTATTCTACCCAGCTTCATCATCATACTAATAATGGAGGCAGAACAACACGTGGTGAACAGCTGGTGCAGCTTCCATCCATCCTCTGTCTGTCTGCCAGCATCTTTACACCGGAAGGTCAGCTGTGGACCGCTCGCCTTGTATCATTATGCAATGCAGATTTTCTTTTTTGGCTCAAATTTTTTTCCTATAAATAGCTTTAACGGTGATCCCAGGTTTTTCAAAGAGTCTTCTTGAGTTTGGAACAACTGAAACCAGGAGTGGCTTTAAGATTCTATTGGGTTCTACTCAAATAATCTGATATAATATAACAAAGTAATGTAAAAAATAATACTCTAATATAAGGATGGTGCAGTGGTTAGCACTCTCACTTTACCGTGGGAAGGCCCTGGTTCAAATCCCTGATGGGACCTTTCTTTTTGGAGCTTGAATGTGAATGTGTGGATTTTCTCCAGGCACTCCGGCTTCTTCCCACAGTTTAAAAGCATGCTTCATAGGTTCATTGTGGAATCCAAATCGCCTCTAGGTGTGCATGTATCACTCAAGTGACTCTACTGCACAAAGAAATTGACTTATTCACAAAAAGCTTGAACACTGAGGTTATGCTCTTTTTTCTGTCATTTCAGAATGTGACAGGAAGAAATCTCACTTAACTCCAGACTGTGATCAGACCTGGAATCGTGTGGAAAAATGCGAAGGTATGGAATCATTTTTACATGACTTGGTACTGACTTGGAATTGGATGAATCTTATTCAATTTCCCAATGTCACACTCCCCAGCAAGTAACTCAGGGAAAGCCTAAAAAATGTGAGATTTCTTTGTTTCTATTCAGTCAAAAATAAAGTTGAAAGTAAAAAACGTTCAGAAAAAAAAGGAATTACCAGACAATTTACTGTCTGATAAGGATCAGGATATGTGCAAACAAAACCAAGATTCAAGATTCATTTATGTTGTCATTGTCAGTGAAAACAACGAAAATGCGTTTGGAGCATCAACAACAACAGTCACTCAGTTCCAATTCACCAAATAAATACCAATAAATAAATAACCAAAAGTGCAGCATCAGTATAGAAGGGAACACAGCAAGGACTAAATGGTAAAAAAGATTAGAATCCAAGCAAAAGAAAGATAAAGAAGACAAATGTAAGAAACAGCTAAACAAATAACTAAGGCACATAAGCAAAGGCTTTAACGATATCCATAAAACATGATATGCAACCGTGAGGCCAGCATGAGGCTAAGATGTTTACAGAACACGAGCTGATGGTTCTTATCCGATCAAAGATTTATGTTCATTAGGAAGACGTCCTTCACTCCAACAGCCTGGACATCTGATTGTCATCTGTACTTTATTCTCCAAAAGGAATCAGAACACGCAAACACGCTAACAAACTCCAGTTCAAGCCTCATGACATGCAGAGGGTATGATGATGTACACAAAGGGGCTTTTTTATATGTTTGTGGCCTTTACTGTGTCCACAGGAACTTTTGGGTTTTAAGGTGAAGCGGTAGTGACTTGTTATGCAGCACGGCATCCTGTACAGAATGCGTGCAGAATGCATTATTCTTCTTTTGCCAAATGAGATATGCTTTTTCGCCCCTCTGGAAAGAAGCTCTTTAGCTTCACAGTGCTATTTTTCTCTGTCGGTGAGGTGGAGTGTGTGTTTACATCCAGTGCAGCTGACACCTGTGTGTAAACCTAGAACAGTGGCTGTAACACTCACAGCAGGACTGCAGCAGGAGAGGATTTGATCACAGATACTTCAAGTGCAAAGAAAGGACAATCCATCTGAGCTGGGACTAAATCTCTGGGATTATGATTGCCACCCTAACGCATCTATCCTTGCATGGTGTACTTGATCATTTATGCCTGCGTGAATATCATGGACACCAGAGGCATAAGTGTAACTTTTTTTAGATAAAGCATCAAAAACCTGCAAGAAACATCAGAACTTCATTGAGGACAAGAATCCTGACTCTTTTTTTTCCTTGTTTTTCTTTATCTAAGAGAACAAAAAAAGTACATATTTTACATCGAGAGAGATTGTTGTATTTGCAGATTTTAGATTATAGAGCAGGCACAGTTGGCTGCATGATTAATACCGCAGTTAACCAAGTACCCTGAGATAAATCAAAGACACTGCTTAAAATATAATCTTCACAGCTTTTATGTCAGCACAACTGTATACAAAGACTTTTATGTAGGTCAGCTTGATAAATTGTGTTTTCATGGATATCCAGTGGAGTATATCTGGAGTAATAAAGTGGAATTATTTAGCCGTGACTTTAAGGTGCAATCAGCTGCTGATCCATAGACCCCACCTGGGGATTCTCACTAAATAATGTCATCCAAAGGCAAGGTTTGTTTCTAGCTGATAGTCGATATTCCGACACACTGTGTTCGGCTGCAAAAACCCTTCGCAAACAAGTGGACGTTTTTTTTTATTTTTAAGAAGCTTCTAACTTTTTGATCTTTTTTTAATCAGTATTTAGTTAGCTAAAACATTAAGAATACACGTAAGCAAAAACTAGAAAGGCAATTATAGCAAAGGTTGACTTGCAGTTATTTTGGTTCCTTAAATTAACCTGCAGATTTTGTCTGGAAGTGGGTGAAGGCTGTTTGACAACAGTGTGTGTACGTGTGTTCTAATGTATGCCTGTTAACACCTGTACTATATATGGATCATCCCAGGTGTTTGCTTTGTACCATATGATGCAGTCCTAGTTTGTTATTTTAGGCCCACATGGAGCTTTACTGGGTCTCTTTCTCCTGTGTCATCATCTCTACGTGTTTATAGAGATTATATATTTTGTTTTGTTACAGGAAATTATTCAAATCAGGTCTTTTTGTTATCAGGCAATGCTCTTAGACCTGTCCGTGCTTGTATTTTAAGTGCAAAATATTGCAGTTGAGTCCAGCACGGTACATTTGTCAAGTTTTTGCCCAATAATCATTGATGGCCAGATGGCACATAACTGATGCTCGTGTTAACTGAGAAACAAAGGATCCCTTGTTTGAAATTTAGTTAACAAATAAAAAGAAGAAAAGGGGCGAGTCAGGTGACAGAAATTGTTCTTGCACAGAGGTTGTTGCGCAATAAGTCACTGGAAATGGAAGCCCTGTTCTTTTTCCAAATTGCTTTCCACCCTTGAGAAGATGGAAGCTGGTTTGCCTTTGGTTTGACGGGGGTGAGACCGCCCCAACCATCGGTGATGAACTGTCTCTGAGCCCAAGGATGGACAGACATCATAGACACCACCCTTGTGAAGTCTCTATTAAATATTAAGATGAAATAGACCTCAGCACAGTGTTCATTTTTTCGGAGAAAAATATTTTTAACAACTTATTCTCCCTTTATTGTTGCATCTGGCCCTCTTTAACCTCAGAAGAACAACAAAGGGTTACCTCATCTGGTGTTTTTGCATGATCCTCTGTAAGTACTGCAAGCGCCAGACTGAGAGGAAAATCACTCTTTAGATGAGATTATTCGTCTGATGACCCACATGTGGAAATTAGACTGCTGCGTGTCATAACAGCTGTGAGAAATCTTGAAAATGTGCATGGCGAATCCGCTGATGGATTCCAGTTTGTCTGCGGAAAAAGCAGGAAGGAATCTGGAGGTGCTGCATGTTTTTTTAGCAATTCCAGATTGTCTGGGATGTGGCACCACAGTGGATTGTCATACATGACCCCAGTGGAGGGAGGGGGGGGGGGGGGGGTAAATTACTTCATCCAGATGTTTGATTTAATTTGAAAA
Source organism: Oryzias latipes (assembly GCF_053564925.1). Classification (NCBI taxonomy): domain Eukaryota; kingdom Metazoa; phylum Chordata; class Actinopteri; order Beloniformes; family Adrianichthyidae; genus Oryzias; species Oryzias latipes. The sequence goes on along the minus strand of NC_136248.1, from coordinate 22,866,864 downwards.
GTGCATTTTTAATACCCATCTTCCATCTGTGCTGCTCAAAATTTCTAAAAGGAATAAAACGTTTTTTCACGTTTTATAATCCTTATTTTACTACAAAAAATGGTGAGTTTTGTAAAGAAAATAAATGTAAAAAGTGCAAGAGTTTCCTTTAAACTCATCATATCATAGAGAGACTGTGTTGCCCCCCAGACACTGCTGTTTTATGAATTGGAGCAGTCTACATCCCCAAACTCCTCCATGACTTCAGTTTGTCACCTCAGCTTATACCTCCACTCAGAGGAAACCTCAATCATTTTTAAAACGGGGGTTCCAGATAATATATTTCAATTAACAAGGTAGGAGGATCATATGTTGAACTGATTTTAATACAAAACCAAATAAAAGACAAAAACAAAACAACAACAAAAAAAGAGGATTTGGTGTGATGTCAGAAGCATCAAGGTGCTGATGCAAGGTGTAGGCTAAAGGGACACACTTTAAAATCATGAATGACTTTCATCCGTAAAAGAAACAATTTGATATTAATGACAATTTATACTCCTTCTATGAGTGTTTTTGGGACAATAGACCATTAGGTTTAATAAAACTCAAACATTTTTTAATCATGTACGGCACCAGTTAAGACTAAAAACTTGTGCTCAATTTCTAGAGATTATGTAACATTTGAAATCCTTCTACCAAACAAAGAAGAAAAAAATAAGTAATAATTTTATTTTTTGCATAGCAACACAATTTATTTATAAACACAGAAAAGAAACCCAATTTTTCTATTTATTGTTGTTTGTACTGGAAATGTACATAAATTCCTCAAAGTATATCAAAACACGTGAAAAATGTGGTTACTGAATTTTAAATAGAAGTGACTGAGAATATATATATATATATATATATAAATTTTAATGTTTTTTTTTACCCTTAAGCTTAACCCTTGTTTTAATGTCCTTGAATTTTTGTTTTATCATTTTTTATTTTTTTTTTCTACCCAATGTAGCATTTTTTTAAAGCCTTGCATCACAAAATCTGTGATTATTCTGTTTTTCCATTATATGTTGTTCTGTATCTGTTCCATCTCACTGCAATTACTAATTACTATTTCAAAATAGACAATAAACAAAAAAGGACAAAGACAAGGAGGCAAAGCCAGAAAAAAAGTTGAAGAATAAAAGAAGTCAGATCTTAACTGAACTTCCATCTTCCGTTCATTTGTTCACTTATTTATCAATTGTCATGTTTGAGTACATGTCCACAGTCAAATGCATATTTATACTAGTTATTAACTTTTTTTTTTTATTTATTAGAAAGCCTCAAACCTAAAAATGTAAATATTCTTTTACTCCATCTCATTAAAAAAAAAATCTATCTTTATATAAAGGGAAATGGTCCATCTTTTCATGACATAAACTTGTTTTAGTTTAGTTTTTAATCCTTTAATGTTGGTGTTTTAATATTTTTCCTATTAATTCCAATATTTTTTCTTATATAAACTTTGAAAAAATGCAGTTGGTAATATGTTAAATGAAATGAAAACAGGCTGAATCCCCACATTTTCAGTGCTCAGCTTTCATCTGGTCATAAATCTAACACACAGCCTCTCCTCCATCCACGTCAGAAGCTCCGTTCTGTCGGCTATCTCTCACAGATCACATCAGCCGCTCAGCTCTTTGTCAGGCGGGCAACAACATCCACATGACATCACAAACTGAAACTGGACCAGAGTCTAAAATGTCGCTGAGGGACGCAGGGCACACGGCGCCTGCCCCGACCTGTAATCAGAGGAGTGAAGGTGCCGGCCGGTCTACTCAAACAAGCCCTTTACAGCCCAAGCACACATCACATCACAGCGGTCCACTGACCCGCAAACAGTGCCCTTGTTTTCACAGCAGCCCTCATCCATTCACTGTCTAAATGAAATGAGCTTCTCAGATTGTGGATGGGGTGGGGTGGGGGCGTGAGGTGGTTGTGGAAGTGAGTGTGGGATCAGGTGACCATCATATTCCAGCTCTGCCTCATTGGAACAATGTAGGTCACACCTCTTTTGACTTATTAAAGTTTCAAGAAGAGAGGGGCCAGCTTTTCTTTGCAGACATGCTACAAATGTCTCGCAACAAAGAAAAGCTGAAGGGTTTGGAGCACAAATGCTGAGAAAAACAGTTTTCTTTTTTTTTTTCCAGACACACATTTGAAATAACCTTTGGGGAAATCTGAGATATAGTTTTTATTTAACAGGAATAAAATGTGTAAAGTTTACAGTATCCAACTTTGGTTCATTTGTTTAAATTTTAGCCTGCATTATCTGCTGATGCTCCATGTCACATACTGCTAAAAGGATACATGCCCCAATCAAAAACTTAGTTAATCAAACTGGAAATTTTTGGCAATTTTTGTATTTGGCTGAATTTACTGAAGACAAGAAAATTCCAATGAACATTGAAACATAATTTCCTTTATCTTTCTTAAACCAAACCAAACCCATGTATTATTTTCACCTGATTTCTCTTCAAAACCACCAGAAAATATTGACTGAAGTACTCTAACTTTTCCTCGAGTGCTTGGATGATGAGCATTTACTTCTAGTTGAGCAATAGTATCTTGAATTAAAGCTACTCCTACCAGAGTAAAGGTTTTCTTTGTTGTGACAACTTGGCTTGGTTGGACTGAAATATTCAAGGAACTAGAGGGATCAACTAAACAAGGCTATGTTTTTTTTTTTTTTACTGCATTACTGCAGGCATGAATTTGAAAATAGCATAATCTAAAAAAACTTAAATTGGAAATTCATTGTTACATCAGGAGAAAAAAAACTGCTAGTTTCAATATTTGTTTTCTTTTTTTAATCCTCCTTTGCTGCCCTGTAGTGAATTTGATCAGGTTAATTTCTCTCGTACGGTAATTTTTTTTTTTTCGTTTTTATTTACCAAAATGTCCTTTGACTCTTTTGATAGTTAAAGTAGATTTCAGATGTCCATCAGACAGAATCTGTCCATCAGATTCTATTTTTTTAAAACTTCTTGTTGGATCTCACACATACTGACGAAAACACACTAATTCCAGGGTAAACCTTGGGAAAAAGTAGTCTATTTAAGTATACAAGTATACATACTCTATACAAAAAGTGAGGCAGTATACTCAAAGTTCACTTTTTATATACCATCTATATAATGTCAACTCAAAATTTTCAAATTTTGTATGAAGAAGTATTCAATTAGTATACTTCCAACACTACATGGTCTTTAGTATACTTGCTATACTTAAACTCAAATCTACTTAAAAAAATAAAGTTTTACTTTTTTATTAAGGGATAGTACATCTTTCTTTAACTACATCTCTCACAGCTGGGACAGACATCTTCTGTTTGACCACAATTCTGATTGGAGAAAATTCCTATTGAGTAATGCGACCACACATTTAACATCCTCCACATTGTTGTCTGTTTGTTCTGATCAATTGAGCTGACAGTGACAAAGTGGAACATATTAGCTGACAGGAATGTGTACAATCAGCCATAAAGATATGTTTCTGCCCGGTCTTCCTGATGTCTACAGCAGCTTGCTGTACAGGATGCCCTCCTGTTTGAACTGAAAGCTTAATATACTCAAAGAAAAGTACAATCTTAAAAATGTATCTAATAGGGTTTGATCTACGTTTGTTTTTATTACTGAAATGAGTTTGATTTTAACTTGCATCAGAAAAAAGTGAAGGTTCATAATAAGTTAATTGGAGGTTGCAGCAGCCAGCAGAAATGTGTCTTAATTTTTTAAGTTGATTCATTGGGAAATGTATTAGAAATGAAAATCCAAGCTTGGTGCTGCATTTCTGACATCTATGTTTACAACTTTCAGATGACTTCTCACCTCCTCGTTTTGCAGTCGGCACCTAATATTCAAAACCAATTCTTGTCGTTGCTTTTTTTCCCCCGCTTTGGCCTTTCCACAGTTGCCGGCTTGATAGATGGATGTAATATTTATATCTGGCGAAGCTTCTCATGAGGAACGCTCCCCTTCTCAGCTGCAAGGCTGCTGATGGCAAGCTGAATTCTGCTTTACTGGCCACACAACTCACAGGGAAACAGATGGGTAATAAGGTCACAGCAGATGTCTTACTAGCACGGACAAATTGCAGACACACCAACTGTGCTGACTCAGGGAGTCATTGAACTCGTGGGGAAATGAATTAGGACTGTCTTTTGTAATATTGAGAAGTTTTGTCCCCCATTTTTTGTCTGGTTGTTTACAAAAAAAAAAGGCTAACGTACCGTTTAAAGGCTTAAAATCCATTGATTTAATTAGTTTTATTTCTGCTGACAATGTGGGATGTTTGAGTTCTTCACCCAACCAAGACTGGTTTTAATACATCTGCAGCTTTCTGGATCAGGAATAAGATTTTTGAGAAAAATATTGCAGATCTTATGTTGTGCGAGGCATCTTGTAGCATGGAACTCTGAATTCTGCTAATAAGCTAGCATTTTTTTTTTTTTTATTTCATAAATATCTATAATTTTATCATGTTGCAAATTTTAAGGGTCATTCAATAACAGGATAAAAAAAATAAAAAAATAAGACTAAGACAACCCAATATCACTGTAATTATTTTACACTCTTTATTTAATAATACTGACTACAACATGTGAGATTTCATCGAGTCTCTTCAAACAAACAGGCACATTCTCTCTGTTATTGTGGCTTATTTACCTAAGATTCTGAAACCCCTCTTGTAGCAGCACTGCAATAATTACAACACCATGCACGTGAAAAAAACCCAAAACAATATGCTACCGTACACATTTGGCAAATACAGTTTAGTTTCTGATCTCAGAGGAGTTACATTCATTATCATGTTTTCCCCAGCTTCAGTCTTCAATGTCTGAGCTGTCTGCTGGCTCTGTGTTGTGGGTCAGCATGTAGTTGTCCATGTCAATAGAGGTGCAGTTGTGGATTGAGTATCGGAGACGCTCAGCGAGGATTGCCTGGCTCGAGTACGGCGGCAGGCGAAGCAGGAAGAAGCAAGTCTGAGCGGTAGGAAGTCCGTTGATTGGCTGAGCAAAGAATGAAGGAAAAAAAAATCAAATTGTTGAGCGCATTTTTGAATTTTGCCATTTCTGCACGTTGGTGACCTTACCCTGTCGACTTTGATGATTTGAAACTTCTGCGACATGTCGGCAGGGTTGGAAGGCAGTCTGGACCTGCCAGAAACAAAACGCAGGAAGAGAACCCGCTCCTCATTGGTGAACTCCTCCAAGCTTTCCCAGAACCAGCCAATTAGCTGGTTGCTCTCGGTGATGTCGCGGTACCGCACCAGCCTCTTCAGCATCTCTACGGAGACCTCTGGCAGACCGCAGACCAGCTGTTCCAGCTGCTGCGCCGTCAGCAGGGAGAGGAGGGGCACGGGGATGATGGTGGACATGCCCTCTCTGACTGCTGCCACCTGGACACAACAGAACAAGCTCTGCTTTGATGGTCCTGACAACAATCAGGCTTTTGAGCGGGCACTAATGGAAACAGGTGGGCAGACAGGACCTGTGTGTGTTTACAGTAAAGAGAAAGTCACAACACAGCATCTTTCTTTTCCTAAAATAGCTTTGCTTCTCAGAGCCATGTATCATAATTAGATCCCGGTTTAAATTTGGATTGGGTGTTTGCTGACACCAGCAAACTGCTGCATGCGTGCAAATCTTTCCATAGATGTCCTCAAACCTGTGAGTCCATCTCATGCAGTCGGTAATCCAGGGCTCTCTCCACATATTCAGTGCGGTTTGCAAACGTCAAGGAGATGTTCTGACCTCCAGGCACTACAGGTACCAGCATTCCATCTGCACTGTGGGCCACAAATGAATCCAGTGGGATCATCTGTTCACCAAAAGAGAAAAAGAAGTCAGCAGGGAGTACCCTAACCCAAACACTAAATCTCAACAAAATATTTCTGTCTAGTTTCATTATCGTATTACTTCTCTTATTGATAAAGACAAAAACAGCTTTCTAGGAACTTTTAAGTAAGATGCAACAACTTTTTCTAAAATAATAAATCTTTAATATCTTTTTTGGTTACTTGATCTTGAAAACATCCTATTTTAAAGACCCACTCCAATGAAAAATGTGTTTGTAGTGTTCTTTTCTGATGATGGAGAACATATATGAAGAAAGTTAAGCTTAAAATGACATTTCTGGGTATTTCTTCATTCAAATTGGGGTCAAACAGGAGCAGACAGAAAGCTGACATTCAAAAAAGCTTGCAGGTCACAAATTCTCTGTTTTGCTTCATTCTGATGCATCAGCTTGCAGACAAATAGATTCATGTACGTCTTTGTTTTTCTCGTCTGAGCTGGAATCTGGATCTAAACTGTACAGCTGGATAGCTTCAATATTGCTCAGCATTTTTGTTGCACCAGTAATGTTAGGTTGGGGTTGTGAGGGCTGTAAACTAGTGGAAGAGCATGTAAACAGATGGATGATGGGAAGGAGATCGGGTTACCCTGGACAGTCCCGCTCAAAACTCAGAGGGGAATTTCTAATTGACTACTGCCGCTCTGCAGAAAATATGTCCTAAAAATGAACAGGTTTTTTGATTCTGGCAAAAAATAAATAAAAATGGCATAATTGGGAACACTTTCAGATCAAAAGATGATCAGAGTGGGATTTAAGGCATTTTATAACATGAAACAAGTTTTTTTTTTTTTTACTTAAATATTTTTAAGCGGAAGTTTTACTTGTGACTGATCAATCGTCTTGCTTCAAGAAACAGTATTGCTTGATTTGGGAAAAATAATATTTTTATTTGACTCGCAATTTACATAAAGTGTTTACATTTATCCTAAATGTGTAAATTCAGTCTTAGTTTAGGGTGATTTTGTCCTAAAAATAAGGTGGGTTGTTGTAGCACTTAAATTAGGATTCAATAGGGGGAAGGTGCATAAATATATGCATATTATATATGCACATAATATATATAAACATAACTTTTTTTTAGCAATACATGCTTATTTTAAGTCATAATATTTCCAATTAGTAGAGCAATATACATACATTTGAGTGTACCTCATTTTAAAATCTACTTTGGTCTACAAAAGGCAGGACACATCTACTTTTTTTCAGAAATATTACCAAGACAAATTCTTTTAGTTCTATTTAGTATTTTTTTCCCACTTATAACAACTCTTGTATTTTTTATATTTTTAAACTTGCTTTGGGGACATTTTTTTCCAGCGAACACACTTGTGACTGTAAAGTGCCTTGGGCCTTAAAGAAGGTAGAAAAGACCAAAAGAAACAAGTCATAAGTGCAGCTCCAACAATAACTTACCACATGAAAGTTTTCCTCTGTAATTCCACTGTTTTCTAAGTGAACAATGCCTTGAAGAGTGCGGTAGGTGAGCAGGTCGACCTCCTCCAAATCAGGTCCTCCCAAAGGCATGGAACAAAGCTGCTTCCACACCCAAGGGGCCAGATGCAGGTCCAGGGGCTTCTTGGTGCGGATGGCCACTGCCATTAGAATACCCAAGAAGCGAAACTGAACCATGTGATCATCAGAATGGGCGGCTGGATTGAGCAAAAACCTACAGAAGAGTGAAAACATTTTGAGAACTAAAGATCAGTCATTGGAACCATATATTTAGCCAAACTGACAGGAAAAAAAATGATCTGCACCTGTCTGTGTTGCTGCCTACATCTGCACAGCTGTTGGGAGTTCGAATCAGGAGATCCACCACACCCGACTGCAGCTCCTGATTCCACACAGTCCCTTAGTTTACATTGAGTGCTTTTCTATCACCATGTACTCATATTGCTTATTAGGGATGTCCTGGTCTAATCATGTGATCAGAAATCGGGTCCAATGACGCAGTTTCAGACTCGTTTGGAATCAGATGTTGTATCCCGACCAATGATTGGATATTTATTTTATTCTCATTGTGATAAGTGATATATATTTTAAGCTTATTATTACATTTAAATACTCTAGTAGAAGTCTGCATATCACAAACGGATCACGACTTTTATTGCCGTAAAGCGTAGCAGAATAAAGCACTAGTTTGAGCGCACAAAAAGAGTTCGGTGTAGTTAGTGAAATTCACTTATTTGGAATTCTCGGATCAAGAGCTCTTAAACATTTGAAACTGACAGCAAGCATCTGGTACTATTGGTTTATTTTAACGCAAACTACGACCTGCTAAAGCATTTTTAACAGAAAAAAGATCGTGTTTTTGTTTTTTTAATGAAAACTGCTTTCTCCGTGGGATTGTCTCCAAAGTGCAAGCTCCGTAAAAAGTGATTTAAAAAAAAAGAAAGAAAGAAATCCATTATGTCTCAAAAACAACCAGAACAAATAAATGGTTCCATTCATATGAGCTAGTCATGAATACATTCAATTTTAATGGAGATAGGAATCTCATATGATCCAAAATATTTAATAGTTCTGAGGATCTGAAGATACTAAAGCTACAGTCACAGAATTTTCTCATGTGATAAATTATCACCTATTTTAACGAGCCAATAGTTAACTATTTTTTCTAGTTGATAGCTTTATTGTTCAAGCTACTTCACAGAGGTGCAATGTTTAAGCGTTAAATGATAATAAAAGGGTTAATATAATAAAAATAGGGAAAAAACCTGGATCTATTCTTTAAATTTGTTCATTTTTTTAATATGTTACAAAGGATCGGATCGAGACTCGGTATCGGCAGGTACACAGAATCAAAAGAATCAAAATCAGATCAGAACATCCCTAGTGTTTGTAGATTGGTAATGTTTCATCTCACCTGGCACATTTCAGTGATGGTATCATCAAACACTCCCCCAGCATCATCAGCCCCCTCCCCCACTAACTTCACCTTCCAGGCCCGTGAGGGCAGCCGCAGCTCGAGGGGATTCAAGCCCACCACCTGCTTTGCGATCTGCACAAAGATGGGCTTACTGCAGCGTCCTCTGTAGGAAGAAACGACAAATATCTAAGTGGTAACAGAGTATAAAAAGCTTGAATAAAATATGGCATTCTTGCACACAAAAAAGAAAAATAAAGGTAGGCAAGGTAATGCCTGCTTTTGAAATCTCCCAATGACAAGAGCTCATGGTTCCTTTTACCTTGTGGAAATGCGTTTCACTGTGATCTGGGGCCCATATGTTTTGCCCTGGGTCATTGTCCTACCAATTGAGCGAACAAGAGGCAGTGTGTTGACCTTGGGTGATAGAAGGCCTCTGAGTTCACCCCGGATGATCGCCGATACCCCTAAATTATAGCGTGAAGTGGACATCTGTACAAAGGTGTAAAAACAAAAAGAAATGGAAGTGAGGCTAATGGCAACATGAAATCCAGGTTCACATTTCTGTATGGATTCATGTTATTGATACCAGGTTCCTGGTGTCCAGATTGAGCAGCCTCCAGGATTTGTACATAAGATCCGAGAAGTGGTGGAGCACCCTGAGACGCATGCTGAGCACGTCGAGGCTGCAGTCTTTCAAAGTGTGGTACTGGGGAGGGACGGATGGGGGAAGACCTAGCTGCAACTGTCCAATGCCACCTGCCATGCAATTCGAAACCAAAGTGTGCTGCTTCATCAGATCAGAGAACTAAAGTGGGCAGAGGGGCAATGTTGCTGCGGGCGTACCTGAGTTTTTTATTGAGGTAGACGGAGTTGTCCATCCGGCACTGTGGCAGCGGCCAGCAGAAATCTGTCGGATGTTCCGACCTTGCAGGGCCGTTATGAGTGTCGGCTCCCTCACTGGGTTGCAGTGCCCGAGGCCAAGCTACAGCAAACGCAGAGAAGAAAACAATGCCGTCTCTGGAGTGTCACTGCAGTGCAATGTAAGAAAATGGCAAGTTCTGATGGAGCCTGCTGGTTACCTGTCCCTCACTGTTGAAGCCCCAGGCATAGACATCCCCAGTGCAAGACAGGGCCAACACGTGTTCACAGCCTACAGCAATGTCGTCTATGAACAGCCCTTCCAGGGACGGCACCACCTGAGGGTGTGATTTATTCTTCAGCAAGTGCTCCGGTAGACCAATCAGACGCTCTGAAAAATGAGCAACACACAAAGAAACACTAGGACGAAAAAAATAACACTTTTTTGAATCCTGCCTTTAAAACTGCCAGCTGAGAAACAGAAGTGAACTTTTTCTGATTACATTACCAAGCCCCGAGTGACTGATGTACCTTGTCCAAACGTGTAAACGTGTCCGTCACTGGCCAAAGCCACAGAGAACTGAGTACCGCAACAGACCTTTTTAATTCCTTTTTTACAGAGTGGCTCCACTCTCTACAAATAAGGAAACACAATGATAGCATCTTATCTCCTGAAACAGCAGTTTGATCAATAAATACCTTATTTGTCAGATACTTTAACATCTGATTGTGTTTCAATACCTGAGGGTAGTATTTTGCTGTGGAGGAGCCTGTTCCCAGTTTTCCATAGTCACCATCTCCAAATGCCCACATGACCATGCCATCCAAAGACAGCACCAATGTGTGGTTGAGGCCACAAGACACCTAAGAAATGAATGTAAGCCATCAACGTTGTTGGGGGCCCAACGTCCTAGTGGCATTCGTCAAAGAAGGCGGCCTACTTCTCACCTGTCCGACGTGATATCCCTCTAGTGCAGTCACCCTTTCAGGGAGCATCTTGTTGGATGTTGACCTCTGACCCAAACGTCCAGACTCACCACTGCCGAAGGTGAACAATTTTCCATCTGCCGTGACAACAGCAGAGTGTCGGAAGCCACAAGCAAGCTAAGAAGAGAAAGAAAAGCCATTTTTTTTAAAACATAGGATAGTTCATATATTCATGGCTAAATAAAGTTTGACATTATTCACTTATTTTTATTTCCTGTCTTTTATAAAAAATAAATGGCTGAAATATTATAGTACTTTTTCTGGATGTTTTCTTTTCTTGAAAATAGGAAAGAAAATTTTAAACAAAATCACATTTTAAAAACATACAAAAACTGTTCTTACAAAAAATTGATAAATGTTAAAAAATCCTAGATCCAGAATGTCAAAGCCCTCAGTTGATCTTCACCTGAACTACTTCCTCTCCTTGTAAAGCCTCTATCTGCTTGGGTCTTCTTTGCCTCTCGCTGTTGCCATGCCCCAGTTTTCCAAAATCTCCATCTCCCCAGCTAAAAACTTCCCCCGTTTCCATGAGGGCCATGGAGTGTCCATCTGAGCCGCAGGACGTCACCAGCTGTGTTACCACATACCCTGCTCAAGGATTCAAAAGTTAATCCAAATTTAAGCGATTAAAATCCTTCTCAGTTGGGCCTGAAAATAACAGACCTTGAAAGGCAGAGATTATTGTGGGGACATAGAGGTCGTCAGAATTCCCCTGGCCCAGTCTACCATACTGTCCTTCTCCGATAGCCAGAACCGTCCCATTGGACTGGAGCAGAAATGTGCAGTTCTGTCCGCAAACAACCTGAAAGACCCACACAAAGGACAGAAATATTTTAAAACAGTGGAGGACAAAGTCAGTATAACCTCAGGGAAAAGGTCGCCAACTACCTGCTGTGTCTGTAACAGAGCGGGGGCCAGTGTGGGTAACATTAGGTTAGCTCCTGTTCCGGCCAACTGTCCATATCGCCCATTCCCCCACAGATACACTTCAGTCTTGCCCCCTTGTTGCCAATCCTAAGAACCACAAAAAGTGATCTGAAATGAGGATGTTTGCACATCTCTTTGAGGTCATAGGTAAAAATGGCTTTTCTGTTAACCTCAGGTCTGCAGGTGGACCATGACATCAGCTGTTCGTCCATCCTGAAACTCCACTTACTGTTGTCCTGTAAAAAAACAAATGACAGGATGAGAACACTTAATTAAGATGCAGAGAGCAAAGTTTACTGAGAAATACCACCCACCAGTGCCTTGGTAACACAGCTGTCCTGCACATCTGGAAACTCTGAAACAACAAAGGACTCTGGGAAGGCAGTGCCGCTGGCGATTGCCTCGGCACTGCGGACCGTAGTGGCATAGGTAAGAAGCCAGCTCCACTCTGACAAACACGAGTGAGCGTTGGGGTGGGTGTGGTGTGGGGGCCGAGGGTACGAACAGAGATGTTTTTCTAAGGACAATCCCACAGCCAAGGAAGCTAGACTCTGCAGGAAGGGACTGTGGACAAGCTGGTCTCCGGACGCCACATGGCTCTGCAAAAACAGAAGTCATTGAAATTCATGTCTCAGATGACACACAAAGCGGCTCCAAAAAAATAAAAATAAAAAAAGATTTTGGTTTGAGCAATGACCCGCTCATAGCTGTACTGCTCCTGCAGCAACAAGGGCAGCCTCTCCAGAAGAACAGCCAAACACAGAGCCCGATTCAGCCCCATGATGTTCTGACCTCTGAGGACCATGCGGCAAGTTGCCAGCGTGTGGTTTTGACTGATCCAATCAGGAGTGCAGCAGATCAACAAAAGATCCTGAAAAGGAAAGAAAAAAAAACTGTCATTTATCAGAGAAGCATTGAGGTATGCAACAGGTAAAAACAACTGTTACTAAACACAAACGGTTTAAAGAAATACAAGTAAAGAAAAACCCAAATTACCTTCGATCTCCCAAAACAGGCAGCCACACCCAAGTTTGGTATCCAGGCAGTGCTGACGACTGAACCCAATCCTGTGACGGTCTGCAACACTGAACCATCCTACAGAAGGAAGGGAAAGCCGCACAGCACAGCAGTGTTTACATTCTGTCATCTACTCTAGCTCTTCAACTATTTACCCAATTAACGTCATTCTAGCAGATTATAAAGCGGAGAAATGTAGCCACCGTTGGCGGCTCTGAATCCAAACACTGATCCCAACCTATAACCTCCAGGAGCAATGTGGGGTTCAGTGTCTTGCCCAAGGACACTTCGACACACAACTGAACCTGCGGTCACCCAATCAGGGCTTGACCGCTCTATGTCTGCACTGCTACCACTCATTTAGAATAGTTCCAAGATTCTTTCAGCATCTAAACAAATAGTAACAAAGCGAAAATCAATCCTCAACCAAATACAGTAAAGGAAAAAATAAGAAACATAATGACATGTTTGATTAAGGGATGTTGACAACTAAACATCTGCCATCTGAAAATCTTCATAACATATTGTTTATTTTACCTAAATTTTGATTTTAGTATGTTTTCAAGACAAGAATTATAATTTTACCCCCCATGTTAGTAATACAAGGATGATACAAAAATTTTAATGAGGAAAAATACTAATTTTAATTTGGACTGATCTTGAAAATGGGCCACCATATTGACACATTCAGGTGGCTACGTGCTTTTGTAACAGATGATGTCCTGCGGTAAACCTATACTTAATGTGGTGCTTACACAATAAAATGAATAAATAGGGCTAGAAAACTGGAATGCAGTAGATTTACAACACTAATACCTTTCATTATTTAACCTCAAAAAGTGACTTGATGCTTTTTCAGAGGTCAAAACACATAAAAGTTGTTTTTTTTTGGGGGGGGGGAACTTGACATTGACATTTGGTGATAATCACATTTCAAAAGAAATCATTCCTGTGAGAGTTTTAATGCACATGTGTTGCAGGTGGCATGTGCTGACCTGAACTCTCTTACCTCTAGGGACCAGATGTTGAGAAGTCCCCCAATCCCCCCAGAAACCAGTGCCAGGCCGCTGAAGCAAAAGGAAAGGGATTTCACGGCTGTGATGTGGCCGTGCAGGACAAATGCACACTTGGCACTATCCTGCTGACAAAGGAAAGAGACGGAAAGTCAGAGATGAAGAACGCTTCATTTGAAATATTTTTGGTAATGATTCAACTGATTCTGATGGATTTGGCTTGTGAATAAAAAAAAAAAATAGGTTCGGTAGAAAGTTGAAACTAACCCTCACTTCAGGGCTTTTATCCTGTGTGGGGGAGTTAAATATGTTCGGCAAAGACACAACAGTGCCCCCCTGTGGCATTGTCCAGACATAAACTGAGCCATTTTGACAGCCTCTGCAAAAGTGGATTTACATGAAAAACAAACAATACTATAGAAATGTATCAACAAAAATACAACAACCAATCAATCAAGAGATGGAGATATTTAACTGTGGACATAAAAAACCTTTCAGAAAGATCAGACTATATTGAGAAAAACTGAAACTTTTGAAAACTCACACAGCCATCATGAGCCTGGGATCAGGCGCTCTCCCTGCAAGGGGGCACCACTCTGCAATGTTGACTGTGCTGCTGTGGTAGAGTGAGTGCAGCGTCACCCAGGTGCCCCCGGCCTGTCCCAAGATCTTCACCACATCCGATCTCCCCAAACAGAGAAGCATGTGCCCTGTGGGGTCCCATTTTAGAGAACTCACACTGTCCTAAAGGGGGAATGGAAGAACAGATAAGTTGGAATTAAAATGGATTATTAAATAAAAAACATTCAAATTAATTTAGATGTATTTGCTTATTTGTTATTTTTATTGAAGTTTACAAATTATTAGGAAAAATCTAAATGCACTTTTGAACTTGTAAATATGGTGTGAGACAGACAAAGGTCCAGGCCAATGCATCAAGAAAAGTTAGGTCACACAAGCACAAAAGAGGTAAGAAGTAGACAGAGATCATCTGCTACCTTTGGTTCATTCATTCTTGATAGAATTTGATTTAACTTTGTTTCTCAATGATAGCATTAGATAAAAAATGTAAAGATTCTGGAAGAAAAAAAATGGGAAAAATGTGGATTACAGCCTAAAAGAGAGTAGAAAAACAAGAGTGGCTACTCAGTTAAAAGTCCTGACATGACCCAACCAGAATCTGGACCTGAATCAAGTTATACATCCCTGGAGGTGACTGAAGCTTCTGGCTCAGCAGAGCATGAAGGATTATGTCAAGAACAGGTGTGCCTCGATTTCAGGATCATTTATTAGGAACCAGCTTTCAGTAAATCTACAAAAAACTGAAAATCAGCCCCCTTTAAATGTTAAAGAAATTTGTGTAACTTGTTAAAAAAAATATTTAAAAAAAGATGAGTCTGTTTTTTTTCTTTTCCGCTGGAGTTGCAAAACGTGACAAACCTGGAAAGGAGAAAGCACGACAGGCTGCGTGGTGCCGTAGGTCTCTGTGGTACCCAGAAGTACCTTTCCGCTGAGGTAACCCACAGCAAAAGGCTTGTCCTCAGCATGCCAGGCGACACACAGGGGAGCTGCGGTAGACAAGAGGAGGCTCTAAGAGATAATCTACTTTTTATCTTTTGCAAAGAATTTTCTGAGAAAATAAGACCTAACCCTGAACAAAAATCAGAGTTTGTAGATGTTAGCTCTGCATACAAAAAGAAAACTAGAATAAGGGTTTTTCCTCTCTACATAAGAGACCTTTCTTACGCATATTTTTGTTTAATAAACTGAGTTATGAATAAAATTGAACTTAAAGGGTTTAAATGATATATTTTTAAGCCAGTATCAGAGAAGTCCTGATTATTCAACCTCAACTTCAAAATTTAATCAAAAAGCTAATCATTTTCTATAAAACCAAGTGCTCACAAGCTCTTGGAAGTGAAATCCTGTGTATTTTACAGCCCCAATGTTGACTTTACTCATTTATTTACAATCAGTGAAAAAAGGAAGAAAGTTTGTTTTTTGATAACCAAGAATAAAGCATTTCTATTCTGTTCTAAACATTTTTTGAATATTTCGTCTGGCAACATATGGTAGTATTCATTGATAAAAATATACATATTTGATCAATTTTATTATGTATATTTGTAAAAAGTGTGTTGGACATTCTTCTCACCCTCTTGACTTTGGCAGTGGGTTAGTTCTGTGCTTTTAACAAGCAGCTCAAAATCCTGCAGTGTGACTTGTAGCCAGCAGAGGGAGCCATCCAGCATCCCCACCAGCAGACTCTCAACAGTTCTGTTCTTGCAGTTTGCAGACTGGTCCATCATCCACAAACTGAAGCTCTGAGCCCAACAAAGAGCTGTGACCCGAGAACTCTGATGCTCCACATGGCAGAGAGATCCTAGAATTTGACAAAGAATGGTCACTGTTAAATTGCAACCATTTGCAGTTACTACCTTTTTTTTGGACAATTAAGAAAGCATAAGATGGGGAAAAAGTGAAAGGTATTAAGTACTGTAAAGTTTTGATATTAACTACATAGGCAAGTTCCATAGCTTTCTAATATTACTCTAAACCAACACTTTATATACAGATTGATCTTCAAGTCATTCTTTCTTGGTTTTCTCAAGTTATTAAAGGAAAAAGTCAAATAAAAAGTGGTAATTGTAAGATTGTGTTTTAATTTTTTGTCTTTTCAACCGGCGCTGTGATAGGCTGCCAGTTACCACAGCTCCAAGTTAGCCGTCTTGTGTTTGTGTTTCGTTTTGTTGCTCTGTTATTGTTAAACCTTTTATTTTAAATACATAGCGAGTGTGATGGCATGTCTGCTACTCCTTTTTGGGACGTTTTCCACCGCTTCTGGGGCTGAAGGGGAGCATTGTTTACCCGATCAACTGTTGTCGCTTGGCAACAACAAATGCCGCCGGAGAAGCGACCAGAGATCGCAGGAGAGGCTGAAGTGACTGGGGTTTTGCATCTGCCCTCCTCTACAATGGGGGTGGGGGTGCGGGTGCGGGAACAGAAAGAGGATCACCAAACTGGTGCGGAGATCTGGCTCCGTTCTGGGATGTCCCCTAGAGTCTGTGACTGTGGTGGGTAAGAGGAGGGTGTGACGGAAACTGGAATCCATAATGGACAATCCTCTTCATCATCAATCCTCTGCATGGGAAAGTGGGTACAGCGAGGAGCTCCTTCAGCAAGAGACTTTAACACCTCACTGCAGGAAGGAGTGCTTTCATAGATCTTTACTCCTGTAAGCTGTTAGACTATACAAGGCCTCATAGAAACTGTACACTTCATTGTCTTCATTATGATCCTTGTGTTTTTATTATCTGTTATCTGATGTTTTAATTCATATCTGTTGTTTATTGAGCCATGGTAACAAAGCAATGTCTCTGTCATGGGATCAATGAAAGTTCTATCTATGTTTACTATATCTATCTAGTTCCAAGCTTGCAAGAGTAAGAGCCTAACCTCTGAGGTTCATGATGTTGATGAGTTTGTTCTCAGGCGCAGCCAGGAAGTTTCCCCCACAACTCCAGTATACAGGAGACATGTGTTGGCATCTGCTTCCTCTCTCGCTGTTCGATCTGTCTGTCTTACTGTAAAACAAGAACATTACCACTTATCAGCATGGAAACTCCTGTGACAAACACAAAAATTAGAAAGATTTCTCACAAAATGTTAAAAATCTGAAAAGGTGAGACAGTGAGACTATTTTCTTTTTACAAAGTATTGTTAAAAAGTAGATGTAACCTGCTAATGCAGGAGAAAGTGGTCTGCAACTCCACAGAGTTCTGGCCGATGCTCCACAGTTGCACCACACTGTCCTGAGAGCATGTGGCAAGAAAACTGTGCTCACTGCTCCAGAAACAACTGGCCACCTGAACAGGAAACAAAAAACCGGAATAAGCCGAACTCAAACAGGATAGGTTCAGAAGGCATAAAAAAAAGCAACACTGGAAAACAGGAATGATGACACAATCACCTTGTTGTAATGGCCCTCTAGTCTCTTGAGAGGACATTTGCGCAAGTCACCAGCCAGGTCACTATATGTTTGTGGGCGATTAGGGCTGTCTCTCCCCGCAGCCGCCAAGGCCTGCACCAGCTGCCGCGCTGCCCACTGCCGGTGTATACTGGTCAGCTTTGCAGACAAAACACATGCTGCCAATGCGTTAGCCAGTTCTAGAGGGCCCACTCTGGCACCTAGGTGTGGCAAAGGCGAAGGAGGCAAAGATGGAGAAGACCCCTTCTGATTTCCTGAATCTGGACCACAAAAGTATTAAACAAGCTAATTAGAGCTCAGTTATATTCAACGTTACAAAGCAGTTTCATATAATCTCTACATTCTATCATTTTAGCACTTTTTTAATTTATTTATTCATTTATTTATTGATGTGTGTGTGTCTGTGGGTGTGTGTGTGTGTTTTTGCGGGGGGGGGGGGGGGGGGGGGGTTGTCGCACGGTTTGTCTTGTCATCTTGTTTTTAAATTTTATTGTATTTTATGCACAGCACTTTGAGTGACATATGTTGTTGAAAAAGTGCTATATAAATAAAGGTTGATTTGATATAATGCAAGTAATCAGTGATAGATCAGACCTCTGTGTTTTTACTATAATACCTTCTTGTTCAGTTCTGTCTGGGCTGTTGCAGTGAAGGCTCTTTTCAGTGAGCAGGGACACCAGACTTTGGGTGACCAGGAACGTGAGTGGCGTTTGGTCACCTTGGACTCTCTGCTGCTGGGCTCCCTGAGTGGCAATCGTGAGAATAGACCTCTGCTGAGGTTCTGTGATACCCCCGCTGTTTGCACCAGTAGCTGCAGCCTTTAGGTTCTGGATGTAGAAAATTAGTCAAGTTCAATTTAAACACTTTACCTTGATGTGTTATTTGTGTGCAACAAAGTTTAAAGAAATGAAATCACTGAAACAATGGTCACATTTTTCAACAGTTTTAAGTGGTTTTTAGACAATTTTGCCAAAAGTAAAAGATTCACATCGTTTTGCCACAAATGTGTTTGTTTATGTATAAGAACTGGTCCAAAATTTCAGTTAAAAATAAAAAAGAAACCAAAAACTTTTCCTAGCCTTGTACAATTTTATTTTTAAGCTGAGGTAAGCTAAAATGCTATACCTAACAATTCTCAAATCTCACTCTTCAAATTTAGCAAATAAAACTATCGTTCTTGTGTTTCAGACAGAAAACAAACCTACCTGAGTGCAAATCTCCACCAGCTGTCTGTAAGCAGTAGGGCAGTGGGACACGACGCTGCCGATGGCTGAGGTGAGAAAGTTGAGACAGGTGGACGTGTTGCGTTCTGACGGCAGTCCCTTCACACCTGACTGGTTGTTTAGGCAGGTGTGAACCCGTCCTCCCGCTGCCAACGTCATCAGACGAACCAGGATACGAATGTCTGCCAGGCCCAACAACTCCAACCCGTTAGACTGACTGCTCACTGATACACTGGGGGAAAAAAGGCAGACGAGGGCGACTGGACATCAAACGACTGACAAGTGTGGAGAAAAAAAATGAAGGGAAGGATAAAGTTCAGATGAGGCTTACCTGGAAGCAGCTTGAGACAGAACTTTCATTACCATGCTGTAAGCTAGCAGAATCTGCGCAGTAGATGTGACTCTTCTTAAAGCTTTAACTCTGTCGTGCGAGTCTCTCAGGGACACTGCCTGCTGCCCAAGGCTCAAAAGTGTCTTCTGCTCAGGAAGGCTGTTGCCTTGTGAAAAATGCATACATCAAAATATTTCAATTACAGCAAGACAAAGCCTTACCAAATGCTGCATTACATTTGTTGCATCTTTCACACTGAATAACAAGATCTTATTAGACATCGTTGACAAAGGTTTTGCTTCAGCTGTTATTTGATTCAAGTGGTGAGTCATTTTGCTGCAGAGAGTTGCTTGGATATTAACACTCCCAGCAGGCACAGAGGTAATATGGGTGAGTGCTACAAGTGAGCCACATTACCAGAGGAAAGAATGATTAAACAACCTCTGTAAACAGGAAAAAGACAAGCATAAGTGACCTTATCTCTCCAACAGTTTATTGGTTTAACTTTAACTTATTGGTGATTGAAAATAAGGGGGTTGGAAGATCAGTTTCATATCTGGAGCAACATTCTGTGTGCTTTCACCTGACTAAACGTTTAGGGGCATCTAAAGACTTGATGGATTGAAAAACAAAAAAAGGTTTGATTGGAAAGAAAAAAAAAATGTTTCTGGTTTTGTGAACAGCTCTTACTCTTCTTTTGGGTTATTTACTGTTAGTTTATCATAAAAAAGTGTTGCTTTTCATTATTATACAGAACGCAGTAGGGCTGCACAAGGAAAAAAATAAAAATAAAAATCATAATTTTCAATATTAGTGATCTATATTGCGATGAAGATATAACTTACGATACATGAACAGATGGCAAAACATCCAAAAACACAATTTCCATTTTACTGCAACAGTTTAATCTAAATAACCCTCGTCTACATAGGAGGCGAACATCTAACCTAAAAGGGGCTCCATCCAATTGGTCAACAACGTGAAGCACTCCATCCGATCGGTCAAATGCATAAAGGGATTTATTTGATTTAGGGCTGCACGATATGAGGAAAACTTGCGATATGCGATATTAGTGATCAATATTGGGATAACGATAAATTTGCGGTAAATAAACAAATAGAAAAATAAACAAAAACATCGTTCCCATTTCATTGCAACAGTTTAAAAATTATACTCCAAATGACCCTCATCGACATGGGGGACAAACGTCAGGGTGGCTAACCCTGGTCCTCAAGAGCCTCGACCCTGTCTGTTTTCCAATTCTCCCTAGACTGCTCGATAATGATAACCAAAATCAGGTGTGTTCAGTCAATCAGGATGTGAAATCACTTGAGTCAGCCAATCAACAGCAAGCTGGTTAAGGAGAGCTGGAAAACAGGCAGGGTTGAGGCTCTTCAGGACCAGGGTTAACATAATAGGCCTCCATCTGATTGGTCAACAATGGGAAGGCGTCCATCTGATTGGTCAAAGCATAAAGGGATTTATTTGATTCGTTAAATGCTTCAAGCGGCTAGAAGATTGTTTTAACACATTTTGGGTTTGCGATTTATTGCGATATTCGCCGTCTTTTGCGATATGCATATTGCAGAGCTGGATATTGCGATAACGATAAATTTGCGGTATATTGTGCAGGCCTAATTTGATTTGTTAAATACTTCAAGCTGCCATAAGATTGTTTTAACACAAGGTAAGCAGGTAACCATTTATTGCCATTATCGCTGTCTTTTGCGATAAGCGTATTGCACAGCTTGATTTTGCGATAACAATAAATGTGCGATTTATTGTGCAGTTATTTACTTTCATCTTCTGATGTTTACTTTTATCCTCAGATTTACCTCTTTATTAAACTGTAAAATCAAATTTAATGCCCTTAAAACATTTTTTTTTCTTAAAAGATACATCTTCTTGGGTGAAAGGAAAAGACAACCATAATACCTTTAGTAGAAGTCGCAGCTGGAGATGCTGAACAGCAAGCCAAAGCCCCTAGTGGATCGGGCTCAGTATAAACTATAGGATCTGGTATCAGCTTCTTTTCCGTCAGCCCCAGTGGTCTCAGTAGGAGTCCGAAATCCTCTAGTCCTGTCAGTTTGTCCGAGTCAAAGTCATCCTGGTGGCTTATTTCCCAATCATCTGAGCAAACGGGGGGGGGGGGGGGGGGGGGGGGGGGGGGTTATAATAAAGTGGTATACTTGCACAGACTTTTTTTAGAATTTACTTTGAATATTTTTAAGTAAGCGTGACCTTCTTTACCATCTGATGTGCTGTCTCTTTGGCCAACCAAATCTGATGTCAGACCTTTCATCCTGCAGGAAGTTCATGCCAAAAAAACAACTTAAATCAAATTGTTCTTGCTTACAAAATGAGCAATTAATTCATTATATCTATAAATCATACTTGATTTCAAAACTTGAAACTGTTTTGTTAGCTTTTTTATGCAGTTATTTATTACATTTAAACAAATCAACATATAGTTGGGTAAAATTAGTTGGTATTTTTGCCCAAGAAATTTGCCCAATAAATCAATATTTCATGTAATCAAGCTGAATAATTTTTTTTTTAAATAAATAAAATTGTGAACTCAGACTCCCATCGAATCAATTCAGTGGAAAGGGAGTGAAACTTAGTCAATGCAGTCAACAAAATATATAGCGTACCTCTCATATTTGGAATTTGGATCGTTCGTATTTGCAGCCATGTACTTTTCTCTACACGAGTTGCACAGAAGGTAGAAGGGGAAGTTGGAGCCACACTCCCCTTTGAACCAGACATCAACATAAGCTCCAGAGCTGTCATAGCCCTTGCGGGCGGCGCTCTGCCCGCAGCCTGGGTGTCGCCGTTTAATGTGATTGTTGAACTGCAGAGTGAAGGTGTTGCACAGCTCACATTTCACCATCTGGCTGTTTTCTTCTCCTGTCTAAAAGAAGGGAATCATACTGGTTGATTATATATTAAAATAATAAATAAAATCTGTGCCGTACTACTTTGCTTCAATAGATTTTTAAAGAAGTAAATTGGTTCATGATCAGTTGAACTAAAGTTGGTCATGCATAAAAAAGCAATTATGAATGTTTAACATCACCTCCATTAGTTGGAGTGTGTCAGTCTCCAAACTGAGAAATGACGGTGTGAGCAGGTCCTCAAAAGTTTCTTCCTGGTATGGGTAATCCATGTAGCCCAGCTCTGACTCTTCAGCAGAGAATGGATGGACCTCCACTTGCTCTGGCCAATCACCAACTGCTGTGTGCTGCTGGTACAGCTGTGGGAGGGGGCTGGGTGACGGCAGGTCTAAAAATATGACATAGGGTGAGAATGAAAACAACATTTTCTCCACTTATGGTTGAAAATAGAACTTTTCTGTAAACTGTGCATTTTATTTGTGTACCACTTTGACCTGCTCTTCTGAAGGACGTTCTTTGAGTGGGCCCCAAGCGTCTCCGTCGGGCTGGGGGAGGTCGGTTCCGAGTGAGGTGGACATCCAAGAAGTTATCCCTCTCTATCCAGTCGAGCCCTGACAAAATGCTTTTAAAAACAAAAGGAAATCAGTGTCAAATACAACAAATGCAAAACAGAAATGTTCAGGTAACTGCAAAAAAAAAAACCTTTCGTGGGTTGGACCAGTGGGGTGTTCAGGACATTGCACCGTCTCTGGGCCGTCTGGAGACGGTGTGTCCGGAGCACCCTCTGGCCTCGGTGAGTCCGCAGCCTGCTGGTCGTCTGTTAATGGGTGCTCCAGCATCCAGCAGGCCAACACCTCAATGGTTTGAGAGTCCAGGTCTCCCGCGACATCTAAAAAAGCACGACAAGGAGAACCATTTGTCCCCATACTCCACAACGAAAATGGACTAGTGTGCGTTACATTGCAAATTAACATTGAACATCCCCAACAAGGGACCATGCTAACATTCATGCTGAGGTCAGGCTAATGCAGAAATATTTGTGAATAAGAATGGTGTGAAACCTGATAAAGTAGAGATATAAGACGTATGAAACTTATGCAAAAAAAAAAAAATGTACATACAAAAATATAGACCGGTAGATATACATCTATATAGATTTGTATGTGTAACGTGTATATAGATGCACTTGAATTTATTGACATGCTAGACAATTTATCAGTGTGAAATTGGAGTATGCTTGCACTTGACGTTGATCAATAACATTTTATTGTGCAAATGATTCTGATGTATGATTTAGTAAACAGAGTTTTTGCATATTGATATTGGGTATTAAAAAGTAGAAAGGAAAAGGTTCAAAATGAAAAACAAAACAATGAGTTTCCAATTTAATAATTATCCTGATAAAAGATATCACATTTGGTTTGAAAAGAAGTAGTTTTTGAGATTTTCTTTTTCAAATGTACATACAGCCCCTTAGGTTAAAATTGATTGGCATTGTATACAGCACTTAAAATAGTACCTGCCGCCTCCATGGCCCAGTAGATATGCCTCATTGTGAATCCCATTTCTAACAAGCGACTGGTGACAAACATTTGTGTCCGCTCTGATGGTTAAGGAAAAAAGGTGAAGTGCACGAAAAAATCCAGGAAACAAATATAAAGTCTAAAAACAGTTTAAGGGGTTGATCCATGTTTAATGTCCTCCCCACCAAATGAAATAAACTTTTATTAGATTAGACCATTAAGTCTCATGTTTTAGCTTTTTAACATCAAATGATCGCTGCAAAAAAACATCTACATCACAAACAAAACAAAAATTAATTAAGATGTCCATTTCATTTTGTAAGTGAATGCATGCACTTAAAGATCATTCAAAATCAGAGCAAAAACATGCAGTTTTGAGAAGCACTGACTTTTTAGTAAATCACATGCAAAATGCACAAGAAGTTACAATTTATTTGTTAATTTATTTACTTTTTTTACTATAATGATAATTCCCAGCAATAGTCAATTTACTTTTTGAATAAATATACATCTTAAAAGTCAGAAAACAATTTTTTTAAAGATCTGACAAATTAAAATGCCTGTCAATTGTACAATGGAATGATTCTAAAAGATAGTCTCCCTTTCTTGGCTTGTTTTGACAGAATAACTGACTCCTTGGCATTCGCCTTGCTCTTACCCAGGCTACTTCTGGCCTGTGTGCTGCAGGGGCCCGGTTCCATGAAGCTAGTCTGCTGTTCTGTGAAGGCATCACAGGAAGCAGAGCTGGCCAGGCTGAAGCAAGGGTGCAGCACTGGGGGGGCACTAACCAGGCCCGTAAGTGTAGGGAAGCGGGTTAGCACCATGTGCCTAGAGGAAGTGGAAAATATAGTAACATTGCATTGAGGCAAGGTTTTTAACCTTGGTCAAACTGACATTAGACTTTCTCTAAAATGTTCATCTTTAGAGCTTTGATTTGAAGTTTTGTTTTTTCTTTGTTTTTAAGTGAATTTTATGATAGACAGTGGCACTAAAATAGCTTTTTTTGACATGCCATTGAGTAAAAACCACACGGTTATGCTTTTTGGCTGGGTTAGACAAAGAAGAAACGGGCAGAGCTGGTGCCAACAATTAAGACCGAGCAAACAAACTCTTCTAAAGCTCCTTTTGCAAGTTACAACACATCCTAACTCACCAGATCCCTGGACTTCAGAATAGCTGCTTTTGCCACCAGAGTCAGGTCTATGATGTTCAGTAAACATTTCAACACTAATTACAATGAGAATGGCTACAGTGCTTTTGTGCAAACCTCCTAACTAAGCATCTAACATGGTTGTAACTTCAGATATTTTCCTTCTATTACTTACTGGAGGAGGCTGATGGGGAGAAAAGGGTTGAAATTATCAAGACCGTCCACTTGCAGGTTTGTTGGCAGAGAGGATGCCAAGTCTGTGTTGGAAGATGAAGCAGAGGCTCTGTTTGATTGGCCAAAGATGGCAGTGCCCTCTGAGCCAGCACTGTACAAGGACACCGAGCTGGAAGACTTGGAGATGGGCTGGGAGGACAGGCGGTGGGCGGAGTCTGTGAGGGAATGGTGGTGCTGTGGTTAGTTTGTAGTTACTCAAGCACAGACAACTTTTTTCAGATAGCAAATACAACCATGACAAATTAGCAGTCTTCATTTTTAACTGAAAACCAAGAGTAACTTTATTCAGCTGCATCAGTGTTTTTGAGATACAGTATCAGTTTTAGAACTGTTAATGACCATGACATTCATGTATTAAGTAGCTGTTTAACTTTTATTCGATCTGACAAAAAAAAAGTCATGTCATTAGCACAAGCATGCAGCATGGAAATTGAATATATTTATATACCTTTGTGTTCTTTGTCCTCCTGTCTGTTCAAGGCTCCCATGTATATCATGACTTGAGCTCTTTCCAAATCAGCGAGGGACACAATCTGTTTGATGGGACAGGGCCTGACGGCCCACTTCACCATAGTCTGCACCACGTACTGCAGCACTGATCTTAGCTCACAAACCTTGTCCCACCCTACACTGCTTGCCTTGGCCTGGTCTGGGGTTGAGCTGGAAAGGGGACTCACTGATGGCTTTGGAGGGTCAGGTTTAGGCACTAAGAGCAAGTCCGACAGCTTCTCACAGCTAAAAAAGACAGCCAGGGTTTTCAAACCTCCAGTGAGCAGATATGAGACTTTAACTGCCCTGAGTTCAAGAAGAAATGAATCATCTTTGGAGATTTGTGAGGTTTGGGGGGTCTGGGCTGAACTAGTTGATTCCTGAGAGTCGGCGGTCTTGTTGGTTTCGTTTTGCGATGGAAGCAGATCCCCCTCCACCTTTTGCTCTCTC
The DNA here is from genome assembly GCF_053564925.1 of Oryzias latipes. Taxonomy (NCBI): domain Eukaryota; kingdom Metazoa; phylum Chordata; class Actinopteri; order Beloniformes; family Adrianichthyidae; genus Oryzias; species Oryzias latipes. The sequence continues at coordinate 22,841,029 of NC_136248.1, read as the reverse complement.
TGCCTCCTCCACTCGTCCTCTAAAAGCCATTTTCCATCATGTGATTCACCTTCATCCAGACAGTACTGTGTCTCAGGCTCTTTAATCTCTTCAGAGTGTGTCCTTTTAGGAGGTGGATGAACCCCCATCCATCCCTGCTCTTCCAGCAGCCCCATCAGATAAATCAGATCTAACAACACTCTTGGCTTGAGACCTCCGAGGCGAGCGACATCGAGCCAGGATGTGTCGCAGGGCTCCAGTGAGGAAATTGGCGTGTCGCTGGGTGACCAAGAATTCATGGAGCTTAGTTATTGGGAAGGACGGAAAAACCCACAGAAACAGCATGGAGTGACATCAGGACGGATTTGACAGGGGATAATGGATTTAAGAATGAAAGGGAGAAGCAAGAAAAAGATCAGGAGGGAAAAATGATGAAAATAAATTTCAGACAGATTACAAAAGGAACAAAAAGGAAACACTGACAGAAAAAGAGTTCAAGTAACACACATACTGAGATGATCAAGACAAGAAAATATAAGAATTGTTCAATGGAAGTGAATGAGCTATTACATATGAGTCATTAGAAAATGTATTTTGATCATAAGTGAATGTATGCGTTTTGTGATACCTAAAAGAGAGATCAGCTTCCTCCCACTGAAGCTTGGCCAGATAGCTTCCTTCTTTTAGGACCCCGAGCAGAATGGCCCTGCGTGCGCTGGGCTTGTGCAAGCACAGACCTCCAGCACGAAGACCACTGTCGACCCCCCCAATCACAGCAAAAACAGGCCACACTTCTGTGCAAAGAGCAGCCAGCTTCACAGTAGAAAGTGGCTTTCGGTGTCCCGGGGGATCCCTGGAGCCATCACCAGTCAGATCTTTCTCACTCCCAGTCTCACAGTGTGGGAAGCACAGGTCTGTTGGAAAACAAAACACAAAAGCTGTCATCCTTTGAAGTATAAGCTTTACAAGACTGAAATTTAAAAGATAAATAAAAGACATTTACAATGTCTGCCTTGAGGCTAGAATATTGTGGGTTCCACTCCATAATCAAGTCTCACCAAAGACTCTAAAACCACATCTTTTAAATTGAACCTGAGGGCAAAAATGTCAAATACTTCTCAGAAATGTGTGTAACAGCAGCTCCCTCTGGGGGTTGGACCAAACTTTGCACAGCCGGCATGTAACAACCAGCAACACTTAAGACTTGATTTAAAACTTTATTACATTTTAAGGTGATCTACTATGATTTGAGCTTCTTGAATAAAATAACCCAATGTTGCATTTGGACTTAAAACACTGTCTAAAGTTTAAAATCTGAGTTTAAAACAGATAGAGAAAAGTAAATTAAGATTTACTCTAAACAAGCAGTGTCCAACTTTATTTCAGGGCCACAATACGATTTACTGTCAGACAATATTTTTAACGGCTGTCCTATTTTTTTATTTACCAACAGTTTTCTTTAACTTTTGAGGTTAACATTTATCTTCATCCTCTGTAAGTTATTTGTAACTTTATTTGCAGACTACATTTCATTTAGGGACAATTAAAAAGTAATATAGATTTCCCTTAACCATAACTGTCAAAATAAAAGCTAAAAAACAGACAACAAATTTAACTTCATCTGCATTGTAAGGTGCAGATACATTTAAAATAAAAAAGTAAACAAATCCTGGTATTTTCTAAAAATAATAATTGTAAATCTAATGTTTGAGCAACTTTATTAGCAGCATCCTCATAACATTAGACTTGACATTTTGACATGCATCAAGAATGAGTCAGATTTTGTGGGGAGGATCTAGTGGTTTTCCAAAATAAAACTTCCTTCAGAATAAGATATAAATAACACAAAAAAAAATTTAGGTAGTCTTTTTTTCCCTCTGCAACCCGGTACCAAGCTTCCCACGGACCGGTACCTTATTGTAAAATTACATATGAAAAAAAAACTAGAACTACTGTTGGTAGCATGAAAGGTTAGTATTTGCAAAAACTGTTCAGACTGACATCACAGACTGATTAAGAAATGGAGTGAAGACAGATTTGCTGGACGAAGAAAAGCTACTGCAACTGCTGCTTACTGCGGGAGTTTGCCTCACCTGGGTCTTTGCAGCATCCCGACTCATCCTCTCTCAGCAGGGGACCAATGAGCTCCAGCTGGCTGTGAATGTGCTGGTTAATGTGCGAGGACCACTGGTCACACTGATGGAGCCGTCGCAGGAGCTGCACTGTTGCTTCGAGCAGCACAGTGGTCCACGGGCTGCAAAGTGGCTCCCCAGGAAGGAGGTTACTCGGCATGCCTCTAATCTGCAGGTCACACAGTGCCACCTGTAACATATACAGAGATTATGTTCAGTGTTGCTTTCCCAATTATGCGACCTCGGAGATTCCTGGAATATCCAAGTCTTGAAAAGGTTTTTGCTCATAAATCGGATTCTATTCTAGTAATGTCAAATGGTTACTGTTGAAAAATTTGGATTCAAATGATGTGGGAGCACGGTCTTCCGTACCTTTTCTCCAGGATTGCTGCTGTAGAACAGCACACACGGGAAGAGTTCAGATGCAACCACACCCTCAAATGCCAACTTTGGCTCCTGGAAGATCATCAAAAGCAGTGAATAAATAAACACTTCAATCAATCTAGTCACAGGCAGTTACGGTAATTCCAATTCGAAATGTTTGCCCACACCTTGTCATTCTTAGCAAAGGAAATTGTATGGGCCTCCATGTCCAGAATGCAGGTGATGGTGTCACCCTGGGTGAAGGAAGGAAGCGTACGGACCAGCTCCCCTCCGTGGTATAAGTTCCCACTGTATGCACGATACAGCCACATGTCAGTGGTAGTGTGGTGGTTGTGATCTCTGACGGGCCAGCGGGAAACGCCGATGCACGTGCCCTCGTTGCCCCTGTTTTCTTTAGCAATGCTGAACTGAGAGCAGAGGAATAATATGGGGTTACCAAATAGCATTAAAGTCTAATTATGATAGAGAAGTGTTTCTTGAGGTACCTTCCATATATAACAGCCAGAGGTAATGGCTGTAGTAGCCAGGCCATAACCTTTCCCCCCTGAACCATGGGAGAGGATGTTCCCACTCTCCAAAGAGCAGCAGACCAGCTTTTGTGGGTCAAAGGAAAAATCTCCAATGGGGATGCACTCATCATAGCTGCTGTGATTCTGGAAAAAAAAAAAACATTAGTGGGAAATAAATGGTTGAGCACATTTTGATTTTGATTGTATTATTTACTCAAGAGAATATCAAAAATATTTTTGTCTTTTGGGGTTGTTAAAGGTTTAAGGGTCCTCGAGCTTCTTCAACTCTGCTCCCTAACCTCACTGTTAAATATCTGGTTCTCTTTCTTGGCAACCATACTGCTGCTCATTTCACTGTGTAACTAATCAGCTTTATTTCTCTGCAGTTTCCACAACTCTGCAGAAATAAGAACATTCCTTCAACATCTTTTAAAGATCTTGTTAAAAATTCCAGTCAGAAGCTCTACTTCCAGCTCTCCAGAACATTTCCACACCTCCAAAGGTATGTTGTCAGGAACAACTGACTTCATCTGATGCCCTCCTCACTTTATCCTTTCTGATTTACCAATTCAATTTCATAACCTCTTTGAAGTTCTTCTTCCATCTTTCCATCAAATTGTGGATGAATAAAATATAATTTAACAATATCTACCACTCTCTCTTTTCCAGTTGTTTCTTCGAGGTTGACTTCATCGAGCGGTTCCTCCCACATACACACAGACAACAGATGAAAGAGCTGTTTGACAATCTGGACAAAATAGAGTAAATTTGAGTCATTACACAAAAGCGGGTAGTAAAATACTAAAGATATTTCAGGGAAATAGCAGGCTTTAAAAACCTAGATGAGGCTTAAACCTTTTGAAGTCATACCTGTTGAATCTGAACAGGCTCCGAACAAGCAGGTAAAAGTCTTTCTAAAACATGAAAGGCCAAAAGTCTGGTGCGAAGGTTCTGGAAGTGTGGAGATCCTAAAAAACAAAAATGTGATGACAGAATTTTAAAAAGGAGATGGCTTTTGTTACACAAGCTACGATTAAAAAAGATGTGTGTGTGTTTTTTCCACCGTCATACCTTCGGAGCGTTTGTGCAGAATGATGGCCATTAGTGGATCAATCCACTTAACAAAAGTGGAAAGTCTTTTCATCACTCTTAATGACAAAACTCGCCTGAGAAAAACCAAGAAATCTGCCAGCTGAGATTCAACTACTTTGCTGCTTTCAGCTCCTGAAACATCAAAACAGAGGAAAAAAAACATGAAAGTTCATTTTGTCACGTTGTCATTAAAAATTTAATTTTTCCTTGTACTGTGCATGTACACCATTCAATTAAAACATTCACACATCACTAAAGAGTTGGGAGCATTTTAAATGCCACACACCAAGTATGTGTGTGCTTCTGTTGACATGCACATCCGTTCCGTCAGCCTCTCCTTTTTCTGACGTCTGTTGCTGGTGGAAACTGTGCAGGATGTTCTGCAGGTGCTGACACATGATCTCCATTAGAGCCTGGGATATTTCCAGTGGCAACAAATCCTCACAGGAACTGAGAGGAAATTATATGATTGGTTGAGCAGCAGACAAAACATAAAATCAAATAAATTAGAGCATCAATTTTGCAAGCGATTAAACTCTTGTCACGCCCACCTAGCAGCAACAGTAAGTATCTGAAGCAAGCGGGCACATGCTAGTTTGACAGCCCCACTGAGTAACGTTGGACCAGACGCCGAGGCTGCAAACCATCCCTGGTTCATCAAAGCGCAGCTGTTGTTATGTAGCATTGAGAGGATATCTAGGATGTCACTTTTGATGATGAGCACCAGGTCCACAGGTTGGTAACAGAAGTTCAGTGCAAACATTGTGGCTAACAAAAGGTGCTGGCAGGAACCTAAGTATTGATAGAGAAAGGAAAAAATATTATACAAAGACAAAAATCAACAAAAATGGAGAACAGAAATATCTAGCAGCATCTTCTGCAGCACTAATATCTACAGAATATCAATCTTTGAGTCCAGATTCTAGAGTTATTTAATAACCTCTTAGTAAATGTTGCTTTATACTTAATCAACATCTGCTCCTTCAAAATGTGTGCTTTTTTTCTAGGAATACCTGGATGTTGTTTTTCTAGCTGGACTTTCTGTTTGAGAACATGCACCACTTGTTGGTAAAAGATGTGAGCTGCTGACTGAAGCTCTCTTTGCGTTTCCATAGAAGCTGCACTTGTGCCAGACTGGATTTAGGTGAAAGAAGTAAAGACAAACAACAGCAATGAAGACAAAATATAACAGAATATATTATGTCAAGCGTTTGTCACATTAATAAATCGGATAAATTATTGATAGATTATTATGTCTTTTAAAAAAAATAACAAATCAAAGCCATCATTCTATTGTTATTATTAAATGTACCATGTAATGCTGAGTTTCATAATGAGCTCCAGACTGAGAATCAATGATTTGTGTTCCTAAAGAAAAGCACCCAGAAAGAAATTGGAGCTGCACCGACTGCAACAGAGCAGGAAAGGCTGGGGAAGCCGAGGATCGACTATTCTTCTCCTCCATCCTAGACAGGAAGGATGATATCTGACACAAGGCCTCCAAGCGCATCTGATTATAACAAAGACAGTTAGCAGTTGGTTAAAACCTTCACAATATTTAAGAGCTTAGAAGGGTTATTTGAGGTAAAAGCTACCTGTGCCCGCTGTTGCTGCTGTTGTATGGCAACAGCAATGGACTTTGGATCTGCCTGACGACAGCCTAACAGAGATGATGGGCTGGCCATGCTTCCACAGACAAAGTGAAACACTTGGTTTAAAATAGGCAAAATATTGATGCTATGTGGGTATGTGATGTCTGTTGGACTAATGCACTGCCGCAGGCGATCCCACGCATCTTTCATGATCCCCAAAGAGCACAGAGGTAAGCCTGGAGACAAGAAATGAAAACCTGCAGTCTTCACATAAAAAAAAAAAAATAAATAAAAAAAACTACTCAAACTGCATAACAGACTGCGTTTGAACAAGACATTATCCAAAGTGAGTTAAGATTGTTTGACTGGTGAAATAAATGAAAAAATTATTGTTTATTTAAAAAAACAACTGTTTCTCTTAGCTTTTGATGAGATATTGCATAGATATATATTGGTTTGGAGTAAAAATATTCAAGGTGTATTAGTCAAATGTTAAAATTCATCAAGAGAAGTTGGTGCTTTTAATTTGAAACAGCATGTTGAGTAATTTTAAAGTATCTTAGAAAAACACTAGCTTCAGCAGTAGCAGAAATTTAGGGATTTAACATTTTCCACTCACTCATTTTATTCTTTGAAGATCCATAGTTGGTTTTTGTATGCTCCAACTAAAAGAAAAAAGAAAAACATCAAAACCAGAATGTGTCTATAGTTTAGTATGCAGATGGCAGAACTGAGGTTGAACATTTGATTTACCTGTTTATGTCCACTACCAGCTGCTGTAAGGGACTCTGTTGGTGGTTTCCTGGAAAAATAAGTTGATGCCGATAGTTAGTGACCACACAAACAAACAAACTATTGTTCTACACAAATCTCACCTTCCTGCTGTGTTCACAGTTTGATTGTTTTCTCTTGTGCTGGGTTCGACCCAAGCGGGTCTGACCCCCAGTAGCAGGAACAGGCAACGGGACACGACCAGATGGCAGGCAGCGGGGAAAGAGGAGCTTTCCTCAGATTCCCAATGATTTTCCCGCAGTTGTTTGGTATCAGGGGCCCTTTCTGGGCTGGTTGGGCTCTCCATGCTGCTGGAGAGGTTGGACGTGCCAAACGACTCATAGACTGTCACATTCTGCTGCATTTGAAGGGCTTCCCGGGTGGCCATAAATGATTCTAAGACTTCTGCAGAAACAAGAAAGAGAAACAATTTATAGTCCCAATCAGTTTACAAATTTACTCCCGCCAGTCTGTAATTTTGTATGTTAAAAAAAAAAAAGCTCCCACACAGCCTACACACAGTGAGAGATTTAGGTTGAGCATATTTTAGTCAACTTAACCAGTCAAGAGATTCAGCTATATGTTCTAGTGATTTAAACCAATGTTAAAATGAATACTTGAGTAAATATTTAGATACATAAAAGAAGATAGATAGAAATCAGCATGATACTGACATCAAGTAAAAGCGATGACAGATTCTAACCTGACAAGTACATACGACTATTGCTGAATCTGTCCTCCTCGGTTGCCTCGTCCTGGTTGTGGTTTGCTGTGGGAGGTGGAGGTACCTGCACCTCTCGGTCACAGTGACTTCCTGATTGACGCCCCTGATCCTTTGCCACAGGCTCCAAGGAGCAGCATGGCTCTGTCCCATCTCTGTCTGGACTTTGGACAGACTGAGATGTCTGCAATGAAGAAACAACGTGAATATTTTTGCTTAGCAGAAAATGACAATACAACTTAATATAATGACAACAATCCTATTCATCAAAACATCCCTTTATATTGAAAATATCAAGAAAAATAATGGAAATATCTCATGAAATTATTAAGTAGGACTATTTAATGACTCTACCTGCTTAGTAGCTGCTTGCACCTGGGATATTTTCGGAGAGTTTTTAAAGGCCAGCAGAGTGCTCCTGATTTTACAAACAGTTTCATACACATCCAGCAGCATGTCACTGGGCTCATATCTGTCTCAGTTGGGTGGAGAAATAAAGCTTATTGTTGACATGGCAGCCCACAAAACAATATTTAAAGAAATCATGGAAAAATCCAGCACTTACATTGTACAGTACATTAATGAGCTTTCAAAACAGTTCTTAAACAAAAATCCACTTCTTTTACTGACCTGTCCTGGCAAAATGCCTCCTTCTGCAGGCCAGTGTGTTTCAGAAGAGCAGCCAGACTGCAGCGGCAGACCACTTCCAGGAGACAATCCCCTGAAGTGCCTCCACTCTCCCATTCTACTGACACAGCAAACGACAAAAAAGTACACCCCGATAATCAGAATCATAAAAAAGTATACAGCATCTACATTTTAGACATTTTGACTCAATTATTCAGAAACACGTTCCTTTTAAGAGACCTACTACGATAAAAATTGTTTTTGGTGTTTTTTCCATGCTCTTGTAGCACTATTTTTTCATAATGGAAGACATACCGGTACTTAAAAGAAAATCAAGCTTAACATTGCATATTTGAGTATTTCTTTGTTCAAATCCTTGTGAATCATGAGGAGGCAAAAAAAGTTCATTTGTAAAAGCTTGCACACAAGCCACAAGCTCCCTGCTCTGCTCCATTCCATCCAATGTAGGCGACTAGATCCATGTTTGTCTTTGTTTTCCTCATCTGAGCGGACATCTGGCTCATTATCAAACCCATCTGCAGTCCTCCTCCTCCTGCGGCTGTCCATTCTTTTCTTCACTTCTTTCTACCACAATTATCCCTTATTTTTTCAGATAGCTTTTTTTGGAGGGGCTTGTAGCTCCAATAATGCTCACCCTTTTTGTTACAGCTGTAATGTTAGATTGGGGATGTGAGGAGCTGTAAGATAGGGGGGGGGGGAGAGTGTAAGCAGATTGGTGACAGGAACAGTGGGTGGGCTTACTCCGTACAAAAGGTCTCGCCAATAACTCAGATGCAAATTTTTCTAAGGAACGCCAGCCGCTCTGTTAAAACTATGTCCTAGAAAACAACACAGGATTTTTTGATTTAGCTAAAAACGACATGATCATAAGTAAAAGACCGCTGGGTACACTTTTGAAATAGATCAAAAGATTATCAGAGTGAGACTTTAAAGAGAATTCAGAGTGGACACCTTTACTGTGGGCGTACTCCTCCATCTTCCACCAAAGACCACCAGCATGACCTCTGTTGGATCCGAGAGCCAGCTCCAATAAAATCCTGGTGTCTTCAGTGACATTCAGTTCTGCTACTCTGGCATCACTGCTGCCCAGCAGCACTACCTCAGTCAGCCATCCCGTGCTGAAGTCTGAAGGAAAAAGGATCAAGTCAATATGAATTCACAATTTACAACTACCGCCAACCTACTCTAACAATAAAACACCCTAATTCTTCTCTCTAAATAGTGTTGCACTTAGAATCTAATCTTTAAAATTAGGAAACTATTCTGTAAAAGCATGTTACTTACTGGCATTTAATGAGCTCACTTGCTCAACTTGAAACCTGTCTTACCTAGCTGTTGAAAGTCCATCTCAAGACCATTCCTGAGAAGGACATCCGATAACCAGACCTCTGATTTCTTCTCCTCAAGAGATGGTGGTGGTCCTTGCAGCATCCCACAAAGACAGCGACCAACCGCCAACGCAACAGACCGTTCCAGGTCCAACAACCAAACCCATCTGCAGTCGTCCTCCTCCTCATCCTCCTGCGGCTGTCCATTCTTTTCTTCACTTTTATCTACAAAAAATATCACTTATCATTTTTTCAGATAGCTTCTTTTTTTTTTACTTTCATTGTGACTAGCAATTTTGGGATTAGTGAGAAAAGTTCATAAAATGTAAAGATCGCTGAACTGACCAGAGCATATTTCCAGCTCTTGCTCCTCCAGCAGACCAGTCTCTGGCAGCAAACTGCTGTAATCATTGAGGTGCTCCAACAAGGACAGCAAATAACTGAGGAGAGGTTGAACCATGCCTACAGGCAGCAGCAGCAAGGAGTATATGATCTGACACAGGAGGCTGCCAGCCACTGAGTTGTACAACACGGCTGGATTAGAGCGGGAGACAAGAGTGGGATTAAAGTTGGGATAAAAAGGTAAAAGAACTCAGAGGATTTTACAGAAACAACAGATAAGGAAACAATGAATATCTTAAAACTAACTTGTACATTTCAAAAACTGTTAAAATAAAGAATAATTACAGTTACAATGATTATTTTCATATAAGTACTGATAGAATTAACAAACCTCTGCTAGAATTGTTGAGGACAACATTTTAATTATTGGGTTTAAATTGTTATTTTGAAAGATGCAAAATCAAACTAGATTTTGTCTTTATTAACTTAGATAAGTTTGTCAAAAATTGTGAAAAATGGCTTTTTATTGTTTTGTAAAAAAAACAACAAAAAAACAACTAACACTTCAAAAATCTTTGCAACACTTTTGCATTTAAAAGGATAAAATATAAAAAGAAAAGGGCTGAATTTAGCAAATGTGTTAATCAAATGTTTTTGCTGCAGTTTGAATTAAATTACATTTGACCTCACATTCTAAGAGCAGTGCGTTTTTTTTTGCATTTTGTGAATAAAAGAAGCAGAATAACTTGAAAAGGCCCTGAATGGATTGATTTAAAAAAAACAACAACACATAAGTAGACTTACTGTGCAGCTTTTTAATGATCCGTTTGTCTGTGGAACTCTCCTTTAACAGTTTGGTTGACCTCCTGAGTGTCTCAGCAGCACAAGGAAGCAGCAGATAGAGATGCTCATGAAGCAGAGTTACACTGCTGTCACCCTACAGAGCAGCAGGATAAACACAAACAAAAATGTAAAAATACATTTTTTACTGTAATGCATCACATGATTGTACAAAAAGATTTCCAATTGTGTTGTACAAATCTTTTATTTCTTGCACAAATCATAATTTCTGAAATCTTTCAACCCAAAAGGGGTTTATAAATGGTTGTGCACCTCAAGGCTAGACTGAATGTAGCAATGGGCAAGAAGGTGTTTGTGAAGACCAGAGAGCAGCTGGTGGAAGCGAGACGGAGGATCACTTTGTCCTCGAGTATCTTCAGATAGCTGTTTATCACTGTTTTTCTCCAATTCCCCAAACTGCTGCTCCTGTTTAGAGACAAACATAAAAAAATATATATATATATAAATATAGTAAAATTATAGCATCTAAATGTATCTACTTTTAATAAGTAGTAGTATGAATTGAAAATACATGGAAGAATTTATAAAAGCATTAACATAATTAAAACTCTGCTTCTTGTGTTTTATTGTAAAAAACTACAATTTTATTTTAATATCCATCATTTAAAGTAACTGAAGTTAAAATGGATTTTTTTTTTTATTAAAACATCAGGTTGAGTGTGGGACAACTATAAGCTCAAAGTGAATTTAGGTTATGAAACTGTTTGACAGAGAATGGCTTTGAGCAAACATCTCTATCATTCATAAAACACAAAAGAGTTTGCTGTTCGTACCGTGTAGAAACCAACACTGAGCAGCAAAGTTCTGAGCAGCACTTCTGCTAAGTGCAAAGGATCGTAGGCCTCGACAGAGCTGCACGAAGAAGGAGGTCGGCCTGACAGAGCAGGTGTCAGTGGAGGTCCCAAAGAGGTTATCTCACCAAAGTTGTTGTAACCTAATAGAGAAGCTATGTGGCTTTGGTCCTGAAGGCTGCTGAGGACCATGTCTAACTGAAGACGCTGCAAAAGATGCACAAGAGAAGAGAAGGAACAGTTTTAAACTGTAATATTCACACTTAGGTGTTTTCACAGCATTCTTTAACACATCTCTTCTGGCAATAATTCAAGTCAGTATTTATTTAAAGTTTTTTTGGAGAAATATTTAACGGATTCTTTGGATCAAAGTATGTTACAAGGAAATAAATAGCTGAAAGCAAGATACATGTGAAAAATTATGGTTAACTCTCCCTTATACAATCAACGTTGAATATGTGTCTGATGTTAGCAGTGTCCTTTCACAAAGGCATTGAAAATACACGAGGTCCTTATGAGAAACACTGCTATTATGGTACTCAAAATACCGGCACCTGTCCTTTGGAGAGAACATTTAAACTCTGGGGTCCCTGAGGAAGAAGAGATAGGAGCAGCTCTGTTCTTTCCTTGAGAGGAGGCAGCAGCAGGGATGCACCAATGGCCAGAGTGTCCAAAACTGCCTAGATATCACACAAAAATGGAAAGATGGACAACAACTACTACTAAAATCACTTTATCACATGACCATGTAAATATTAACACTTCTGATACGTATGCTTTTCAGAACAGCTGAAGTTTGATTTCTTTAAAGCGAATCTCTTCAAGTTGAGCAGTAAACATGAAACAACAGGTCTACTTTAATGCTAATTAAACATCACCAGAGTAATACAGTTAATTTTACTTGATGTATGGAATCTGGCATGTTGGTGTCTATGAGCCTAAAGAGCAGGTGTCTCAAGGGCCTGCCCTGAGCACCCAAAACCATGGCACCAGTGCCCCCCGCATGGGCCAGCGACAAGTGGATGGACAGCAGCTTCATGCACAGCATAAGAAAATGATGGTGGTCCCTGAGGAGACAGAGCAGAGCATTTTTAGAGTGTTTTAAGCAGACAGCTAGAAAGTGCTGACTCTCCGTACGACCATGACATGATCATTAATCTAAAAAAATGGATTCAGATGTAAGCGGTCAACCTCTTGGAAACAAATGGAGGAGGTGGCGTGTCGTTGCTGATGCCATCACAATAACTTTCAAGAAAGTTGCGCAGGTACGTAAATGTACTCTCCTCCAAGTCAACGCAGAAGGGTCTATGCCAGGCCACCAACTGTCTAGAGGAAAAAGCAGAGATCAGTGATAACCAAGAAAGAATTCTTTACATCTGTATAAGTGTACCTGCAAACCAAGGACGAGAAACAAAACTGCCCATGTTAATTATATAGATTGTGATAAAAATAACAATACAGTAGATTAAGTGTTTACCTGTCACTTGGAACTGCAGTCCATGCCAGACTGTGAGAAGTACCAGCAGTGATTTGCTGGATGGAAACTCCTTCTAAGCCAAGCACCTTTTTGGGTCTGGTGATGGGAGTAGAAGTGTGGCCCTGCCCACATTGGCCCATTGTGTTGTTACCCCATGCATACACTTCATTCTCTGAGGACAGAAGGCCAGTACAGGTCAGAGCACGTGTCATACAACAATGATCTGAATGGGTATAAAGTTATTGAGATGTCTAACCATGAGACAGAGCCAGGCAGTGGCTGTCCCCACATGAGATATCAATTATCTTAGTTATACTCAGGTCCTCCACAAATCTTGGCCTCAGTGACGTGGTTTCAGAGGAGCCACACCCCAAACAAGAGCCACAGCCCCATGCAAACACCTTCATAAGGACACAAATGACCAAAAGAAAAAAACAGTGCAGATGAATTTCTGCTTCATTTTTGTGTCTTGTTTGCACTGAATATAGAAAAAAATCAAATAAGTTATTTAGGCTAAAAAGCATTTTTCTTTGTTTTTCTTATAATAAATACAGTTGAAGTCAACCTAATATTAGATAAAAGGGAATTTTATCCCTGAAATCCACTGCAGCTCACCTGGCCTGCAGAGGTAAGAGCGAGAGATGATTGGCTGCCAGCGCACACTTTCCTAATGATAAAACCATGCAGGGCCTCTATCACCTTGGGACGGTAGATGCGATTGGTGTCACCATGACCGAGTTTACCTGTAAAGGTGAATTATTTTACATTAAAGTTTCATAATGCTCTCTGTAAATCGTTAGACTTTCTAACAAAAATATCAATATCAAAATGTCAAATGTCCTATGCCCAGTAGCATAGAACTGTCTGATAACTCACCATTGTCCCCTCCTCCAAAAGACCATACAGTGCGTCCATCTTGTGCCACTGCAATAGTGTGGGAGCTTCCACAGGCGACCTGGCCCACACCACTGATGTCCTTTACCAGTGTTGGCACACTACGACTCTGACTGTCACTGTGACCTTCATCAAGTTGACCAAAGAAAAAGAAACAAAAAAAAAAAGCACCAATTTAGTTTAGAATTTCTGTCCAAATGAAACTTTTACACTAATCTTCAGGTGTTTCATTGAAAAATATTGCTCAGATCGGTTTCAGAATATGAGCTGTGTACCAAGTCTTCCAAAGTCCCCCTCTCCCCACGTGTAAAGCTCTCCATCATAAGTCACAGCAGCACTGTGTCTGTATCCAGCAGACACACAAACAACAACCTGTGAGAGATACAGACAAATGTAATGAAATGTTATACCCCATGTTGTATTTTCATTAAAAAATACAATAAATTAAAATGTATAAATCTTTTTCTATTTTTTTTTTTTTTACAAACTTTGCCTAGCAGTGGTCCTTGTATGATTTTGGGGTATTTCTGAGTAGCACTGTTGCCATGACCCAGTTTCCCGTATTCTCCATCACCCCAGCTGAACACCTGGAAGAGACATTTTTAAAAAAGGAGAACCAGGAAAATCCAATTTAGATTCAGGGCTGCTCATTCCTGGTCCTCCAGATCTTCCACCCTGCCTGTTTTCCAGCTCTCTCTGCACCGCTTACTGCTGATTACCTGGACCAGGTGTGTTCATTCAATCAGAATCCAGAGACATCTGATCGAGATAATCAGCAGCTAGCAGGGCTTGGAGATCTGAAAAACAGTCAGGGTGGTAGATCTCGAGGACCAGGAATGAGCAGCCCTGAATAAAACCATCTGCATGTTTTTCATTTGCTCTGGTTAGTTAGGCAACTCTTGATACATTTTAGCATCTCACCTCGCCCTCCACAGTGATGGCCAAAGTGTGCCCATCAGAGCCCTTAGAGGAGGAAACTTTCTTCATGTTCCTATGTGGCTCCAGCACAAGTTTCTTGGGCATGGATTGGTTGTTTGAGTCCCCCAGCCCCAGGCGCCCATAGCTGCCTTTTCCACAAGCTTTTACTGAACCATCCGCAGACACTGAGAATGTGCAGTACTGGCCTGCCTCAATCTGAAACAAGCACAATGTGGGTTTTATTGAAAATGTTGATGCCGGGGGACAGTCTACCAGCTGTCCCCGACTTAGTACACACCCTTTACCCCTCAAAAAATACACTACAACACAAACACACATACAGGCACACACACACCCTCACAAACACACACACATGCATGCATTTCGCAAGGAAGGTGGGACCTCGGACCATCTATCCCCTACTACATTCCTGGTAGGGGTTACTGGGCCCTTGGCAACGGCGGCTGTGTTCCCTGGGTGCTGGCTTCCTGGGCCCGGCGACCCTCTCTCCACGCAGGGAGAGGGATCCCTGAGCTTTCTGGTAAGACCAAGAGCCGGGGATCACATCACACCTGAGCCTGGGGGTGTCTGTGTCCCTGTGGTGTGGGTTCTGGTCCTTGCCCCCAGGCGCTGGGCCTCGCCAAATTTCCAACTGTGGCCGAGCCTAGTCGGGCCATGTTTACAACACTTCTTGTGGACCCCCTCTTCCCCTGGGGGTCTTCCTCCTGGGCGGGGATGGCTGGCCCCTGCCTTGCTCCTTCCTGGAGTAACCGTGGGCGGGGTAGGTGGCTGCTTGGAGCGCTGGACTGGTCTCCCTTTTGGGGGGTCCTGGCTCGTGCCTGGGGTTGAGGTGGGGGGATGCCCAGAACTCCTGGGTGGTGGTGGTGTGCTTGTCTGGGGCTATGAGCACTCTTCTGGGACGGGGCCCTGGGTTGGGCCCTCCAGGTGCAGCGGGGGGCTGCTCTCCTGGTTGGGCCAGAGCTGCACTCTCTGTCCCCCCATGCCTCCCTGCTCTCTAGCTTTGGGGGCCCCCGTAGCGGTCCTGCTGGCCCTGGACTGGGTGGCGGATGTGATCGTGCGGGGGGGTGGTTGTTCTCTATCTGCTACTGTGCCGGTGTTGGGTAGTTCTAGCTGCCACTGCTGCTGCGGCAGGGGTCTTGGTGTGGGGATGACTGGGCTCTCTCCCTCCTTCTTTTTACATTCCATCATCCATTTTAGAAGAACATAAAGACTCACTTAAGCACAGGTATTAGCTCACCTTTGCACAAATACTTTGCGTTATTTAATGACATGTTTCACACTGGTTGGTTTGAAGGTATAAGTATGCATGTGTGAACAATATTTGTATTGTGTACATGTTGACATGTGAACATTTTTGGAGCCAGCAGGTATGTTTACAACATTTGAGTGTGTGTGTAGACAGACCCCACCCTTATAGATTTGTACTACATCTGAACCTCACCGTAATAAGGATAACCATCCAGAAACTTGTTGCTTTATGCTGCTTCATGGTTTACCCCCCCCTTCTATAATCACCCTCTTATTCCCCCCTCTCTAATGTCCCTCTCTTTTCTTTCCTACTTTCCTTTTCCTTCCGGTCCAACACAAAAGATTTTCAAATATGATTAACATGAATAAAGTTTGGCCTCGATTACAAAAGGGGTCTATTCAGACCTCTGGATTGTCAGAAGATTCATAATCCCTGTTGTTAAAATATAATATGTCCAACACAAGAGGCCTTCAGCTCTCATCTGTTTGCCCAGCTGTTGGACAGGGCAAGTAAAAAAAAAAACAAAAAAAACGGATGCAAAACTGCAGAATAATATTGTCCAGACAAAACTACATTTACGCAAGAGGTCCTGAACATTCAGAACTTAGAAATAACAAAACGCTCTTTGTAAATCCAATGAATGGTACAAGCTGAAGGTTTCCACATTCTAACAAACTTTTAACTTTTTCTTTCCTCTTTCAAACGTCTGCTTTGATACACTTACATAAATGCATTAACTCATTTGAATCTTTTCTGGATTTTAAGAAGGACTTTAAAATGTTTCTCTTATGCTCTATTTCATACACACTCTAGCAACATCACACAAAACAATCCATAGTTGAAGTGTTTGGCATCTACAATCCATACCTAAGAGGTACATGAAGGGAAATCGAACATCTGGGAAATTGTTTAAAGTAATGAAACAGGACCTTACAAGTAGACAAATTATAAATAATCTTTATTTAAGAGGATTAAATATTTTAAATTCTTAGGTTTTAAACAATCCTCCACCTGAAAGCTCTTGGTTGAACTACTATCAACCAACACAAAATCGATTTCCGCAAATTTCTAGAAAGAACACTATCAAAAAAACAAAAACTGTTCATTCTTAAACTAAGATTACTTTTTTTCCTTTTATAACAATCACAAAAGGTACCACACTACATCAGGAGTTCTCGCACTACTTTTCATAATCATCCGGTCAGAGCGTTGGTTTTCTGTTGAAGACTTGTTTACAGAGTCACTTCTATTACACAAAAGGTAAAGCCCATAATTTTCTCATTTGTACATGTATATGTGAATCTTAAAGACACAGATGCTGTCCCCCTGCACAGACAGGGTTGTGAATTTACTGATTGTTGTGGCAGAATGTTTAGACATTTTGCAACAATTGGATGAAAAACCCATTTTCAGGAGCACAATTTTTGCTTTAGAGGGATTTAAAAGACGAAGGCACATTTTTAAAATAGGAAAATCAAAGTCAGAAAGGGTTTTACCCCACATTTATTCACAGAGAAACAATTTGAAATCTGTTAAAATGAAAAAATATAAAATAAAATAGAGTGACTCAGTGGAGTCTAACATACCATTTGGGCATCACTGAAGCCCTGTGTGACTTTTGGCAGCAGGATTTTCTCCAGTGTTCCTTCTGCCAGCTGCTGGCTGCTGTTACTCCCCCACACATACACCATGACTGCATCCGTCTCCGAGCCGACTGCAGCTGCATTTGTGCTGCATGAGCTCAGGCAGTAGGATGCCAAGTTACATATCTGTAACGAGATCAGATTTTGCTGTTGCTCATAAAAGATCAAGTGTCAGGAGACCTTTGTTGTGTTGACATCTGTAAGCAGTGCAGTGTGTTTCTGTTTTTACCTCCTCAAACACAACGAGAGCTGCCTGAGAGAGTTGACACAGACCATCAGCATCCTTTGTTAGCACCTGAGTGTTGACAGCATCTCCACGAAAGCCCTGCAATAACAAAAGTTTTTTTACCTGTTCAGGTGTTATTCTGTAAACAAAGACTTTATATGATTGATGAAAGTTCTCATTAATCCAGGGGATTATTTTACCATTCATTCAAGTGGTTTTATCATAGCAAAAATTTTGAAGAAAGAAGACTTTAAGTTCATTTGTCAACTTCAAGACGTCACCTTGATAAATAAAACCTTTACTGATATTTAATTCTTACAGTTTCTTATTTTAGTCACTTATATAAAACCATCTGCAGGAACTAAATGTAGATCAAAGTTATTTTTCTTTCTTGATTTTAAATCAGAAGATAAAATAAACAATATTTAAAAGAAAATACTACATGCAAAAAATACTAATCTTATAAGGGTTTATGCAGTTAGAACAGAATTACAGGTTTAAATAAACAGGAGAGATAAAGCTTTACATGTAAAATGATAGGAAACAGTAATACTCAACCAGATATCACAAAAAATGTCAGCTCTTCTTTGACTTGCTCAACCATATAATAAAAAATAAAAAAAATCAGATATAAGATCTATGACAATCAAAGCATGGATAACTTATCTTAGCTACTAGCAGAAAGACTTGGCAGAAAACACTAACAGCAGCTGCCATTCATTTGTATGATCTGATGTGTGGTCCTGTGACTGTTAAATAGAATAAAATAACACACATTTTGACATCAGCAGAGAGATTTAAACTGAGCCTAATCTATGATATAATCAATAGTATCTTTCCCCTGATGATTATTAGATTATTTGATATGAAAATGTGTTTAAAGACGTACCGAATATTGCCTCATTTGTAGAAGAGTTTGTTGAATGACATCAAAGCCTGCACCAGCTGAATGCTGGGAGCCCATTGTGGAGGAGGACAAGGAGGTGGAGGAGGAACACAGCACAGAGGTTGAAGAGGACATAGATGCAGCCAAAGCTACTTCCACCCACTCCAACAAAAACTTCAGGGAGCCTCTCTGCATGGCCAACCCAAGCAGCAGCTCCAGCGCTAGTCTCCGACCGGTTGGGTCAGCCCCACCCAATCCGCTGCTCACTGCCGTCTTCTTTAGAAAGTTGGCCACCTGTGCCAAGCAATCCAAACCCACAGATGGGATCTTGTTCTCATTAGCAAGTGAAAGCGGCGGCAGTGAAGCCAGGACAGAGGAGGCTGTGGCCAGCACATCATTGCAAAGCACAGACTCTGGATGCATAGAGGCGGCATACCTCCAGTTCTGCTGCAGTAAAGAGAAGAGCAGACTCAAACCTGTCCTCACACCCATCTCTATCAGAACATCTGTGCCCGACTTGACTTTGCCAGCTGCTCCCGAGTGGCAAGGTTCTGTGGGCAGTTCCAGAGGGCCACCTTCAGTCCCAGTCTCTGTGCACTTAGAGGACAGCTGCACGCGGAATTTGTCATGATATTTGCTGTGAAATGCATAGTAGATCCTCTGCAGAACCACCAGCCTGCGGTGAAGGGCCAGGGTGTAGGAGGTTTCTGTGAGCATGCGGTGAGCCAGCCATCGTTGACTACGAAGCAGGGATGACAGGTACTCTTCCTTCTCCGCTGCTGCACTGGCATCACACTCAAAATCTGGCAGCCGCGGGCCGACAAGTTCTTGCACAGGCTGGGCAAGAGTCACCAACTCCTTATTGTGAAGTAGCTTATCGTAAAGAGCGGCAGCCCCGTGTCTCTTTGCTGTCTTCAAACCCTCCTCTGAAGCCCAGGAACTATTGAAGTGCTCCTGCCACTTCAACAACACATGGGTCTGACAAGGCACCATAACTGTGCATTATCCAAAATACTCCTGCATACCTGGAAAACACAAAGCAGCAGGTGGTGAAAGATTTGCACTGACTGAATTATCACCCCTTCAGACTTGACAACAAAATGAAGATCTGTTCTCACCTACATTTGCTGCAGAATTACCCAGTTATAATATCTTTTTTCAGCCAAGTAACTTGACTCTGAAGGCGTCAGGTTTCTCTTTAGTGAGGGAAAAGTGCAGCATACAGCAGGCTACATTCAAGCTAATGCCACAAACCCAGTAGGAATCCCTGAAATAGGTCGGCTCACTCCAGGATAAAAGCTAAGTGGCACACCCACATTAATAGAAGACTCTTGTCCTCATATGCTTTAACACCAAGACATGCCTATGCAAAATATGTATTACATAATTATTCAGATTTATCCCTGGTTTCCAGCATTGATAACACTAAAATGTGGTATACAAGCAAATAATAGTTTTTATTGTCCTTATTTTTAGTTTAAAAACTTTAAACTAAAAACTATGATTTAATATAATTTTTAAGGTGGGGAAAAAAATGAATGTGGCTTTATATGGATGACACTTTTCGGGATCAAAAATCCAAATCATGTGCCGATTGTCCAGAAATTACAAGTGAATGATGGGCAGCAAGGAGGCGTCATGTTCCACATTTTAACTGAAGGAAAGCCCACAACATCACACTTTGAAAAATCACTTCTGTGTTAATAATGAGCAAGATAAACTTGGGATTTTTTTGTGCATGTTAAATAGTCAGGCAGCTGAAAACAATATAACAAATAAAGAAGAATAACTTAAATCGCTGCATACATGTATTGCATGAAGTCCCTCGTTTTTTTTTATATTCTAAGATTCTCATTAAAATGTTAACTACATTTTATTCAAGGACATCTTTGCTGCACTAAATATAACTTAAATGTTTTGTTAATGTCACATACATTTCAAATAATGCTATGCTTGAATGTAGTGTCAGAGTAAAAAGGAATTACTCATGACCCAAGTTATCTCTATTATTAAAACCTATAATAAAATGCAAGCTACTGTGAGTTACAAGCTGCTAAACATATGGCAATGTCACTTTCCTCATAGACCCCTGTTGCAAAGACCCACTGCTCCTGCTTGCTTGACCTCGGGGGGCTATATGGTTTCCACTGGGGCCAAAAATAACAGCCAACACTGAGTAGCTGTTCCAACAGTCAGGGAACAACAACAAAAGCACCAGATATCTCTAATATATACCTAGTGAATGTACATAAATTTTTTTGATACCATCTCGGTTCAAAATATTTTTAACCAGATGTCAGCTATTCAAAAAAATGATTTAAAAAAATTTCAAGGCATGGGAATCTTCTAAAACCAGTCCGATTAAATGTTCTGTTACACAAGCTCAGACAAAGAAGGATATCAGTGTTTTTCTCTTTACAGACGTAAAATTTAAGGAAATTATTACAACCAACATACTATTACAAAACTGCAACATTTTTATTATAATATATTTTAATAACTAAATAGTGGTGCCTCTTTATCAATTAAATTTGTTTTGCTTTTAATAGAAGATATAAAGACTTTTCGATTTGGTTTAACAATATAAATAACAAAATCTCCTGATCTTTTCAACGAAATGTTGAACACATAAAACTAAATTTTGTAACAAAACTCCAAATTTCTTTGAGTTATTTGCCCAAATCAGACATTCTCTATACTCTTGATCCAGTACAAATGACACGGAATTGATCATATTTCTTATGTTTATAGACTAATGTAATTTAATTTATGTTTGCTTTTTTTACGTTTATAACCCCCCTTGTGTTTATCTATAGATTTTGATGTACAGTTTGTTGTCTATGTTCCTTACTGTATGCCATTTCTGTGTTTTCAATAAAGATTTGAAGAAAGAAAAAAAACAACAGAACTAGCAAATTGACTGAGCATTCTAATTAGGATCAAATAAGCATTTATTTCTAGCCTAAACTTTCATGTTCCCCCTTAAAACTGTGTTTTTACTAAATTCACCTCTGTCGACTTTGTTGTCTTTACTTAACTGGTATTAAAATAACATTTACCTAGGATCCGCGGGGCCGTGGACTCTTCCTGGACGGGCTGGAGGAAGTAGCTGGGCTAATTAGCGGCTGTTGTTGCCAGGGCAACCGTGTCCAAGGTGAACAGTTACCCTAGTACACTATGAGCGTGTGAGACTGGCCGTAAATGGAGAGGTTGGTGGATAATTACAAATTCTGTTCGCTTGCCTTAAAAGGGGATTGATGTAAATGTTTTATAAAGATAATAAAAAAAAAAAAAAATAAGTAAAGTTATCACAAGTGAGTCCAGCTGGAACACAAACGAGCAGGCGGTAGGACAAACTAACTAAATTCAAACATAGCGACATTGTCCATCCGACTCTCCCCGTCTTACTGCACTGTCGAAATGTAGCGTTAACGTCTCGCGCGGCTGATGATGATGATTTTTTTTAAGCTAGCTACTAGCTAGCTGCGTGACACCAGCACAACGTAAAGTGAGAATTGAAAACGCCTCGTCATCGGCCGTAACAACATTTTGGAAATGCGCTGACAGCTGAGCTAACACAGGCTGCACTGCAGTTGCTAGTCAGCACCACACCACGGCTGTCAACCCGACCAAGCCCCTCTGCTTGTTTTCCTGGCAGCAATAACACACCCGTGGACCGCTAACCATCATGGAGCTAATTTTTTTTTAAGCTGACTGCTATACTATAAAATAAATTGCGTGTATTCAACTAACCTTAACATTGGATCTCAGCCGTTGTGCGGTTTACGTTACCTGTCCCGTCCCACGGTCCCAGTGAGGTCTCCCTTGGACGTGATTCTCGCGTCAGCTTTATCCTAGCTCGCTCACCCACCCCCTTGTTCTGCTTAAAACATTGATGGCAACAAGATATTGCTTCATTACCTTCGCGCCACCGCCTACTCGGGAGTGATCCATTTCAACATATTTCTGTTGTTTTTGCTATTTTCATTTGTGTCGGATACCTGTTTGATGAACCAGAAGAACTGTCTGTGAGATCTGCGGCCCAAAGCTTAAACTTTTTTTAAATATGAAATATATAATAATTTATTCTTCCCAATTCGGTGGTAGTTTTGTAGTTTTTTTAATATATATATAAAAATGAATGTAATTATTTATACCCCGATATTATAAAGCAGCCCAAAAGGAAATTTTAATATGTTGCATTGTGGGAAATGTAGGCCGGATCAATGTCTTAGACAGAGGGCCTGACGTCACAGGTCATTTCTGGATCTGGATTATAAATAATTAAACGTGCCACTCTTGCAACTTTACACCGTAGAGCAAGTATAAACGACCAGAAATACAAAATATTATTTTTAATTAGGCAAGGCAAGGCAAGGCAAGTTTATTTGTATAGCACAATTCGTACACAAAGTAATTCAAGGTGCTTCACAAAACAGAAAAATGCATTAAAATCACAATACATCATAGAAATAATCAACGTAAAATTTACTTTAAAAGAAAAGAAAAAATTTGAAAATTGATTTAAAAATAAAGGAAGGAAAGGAAAGAAAAGTGTAGATAGGACCAGATAGGACCTTTCAGTCATATACACGGCTAAACAGAAATGTTTTAAGTCTAGATTTGAACATGAACACAGAAGAGGCCTGTCTTACGCCTTCAGGGAGGCTGTTCCAGATTTTAGCTGCAGAATATTGAAACGCTGATTCCCCTTGTTTAGTTCTGACTCTGGGAATCAACAGGAGGCCGGTCCCTGTGGTCCTCAGAGTACGAGATGGTTCATATGGCACTAACATGTCAGAGATGTACTTTGGTGCTCGGCCATGGAGAGACTTGTACACAAGCAGAGCTGCTTTGAAGTCTATTCTTTGAGGTACAGGGAGCCAGTGCAGAGACCTGAGCACAGGACTAATGTGATCATACTTCCTGGTTCTGGTCAGGACTCGAGCAGCAGCATTCTGGATGTACTGAAGCTGTTTTACAGCTCGTTTGGAGAGGCCGGTGAGCAGGCCGTTACAGTAGTCTAACCTACTGGAGACAAATGCATGAATAAGTATCTCCAGGTCTGGCTTTGACACTATGTTTTTGATTTTGGCAATGTTTTTCAGATGGTAAAATGCCACTGATGTTACTGACTTGATATGGCTGTTAAAGTTTAGGTCAGAGTCCATGATTACCCCTAGATTTCTGACTTGATTTGAGGGTTTAAGAGACAGAGAATGAAGGTAGCTACTGACTCTTTCTCTTTGTTTCTGTGGGCCAAAAATAATAACTTCGGTCTTGTTTGAGTTTAGCTGGAGAAAGTTGTTCTGCATCCACGCACTGATCTGTTGGAGGCAGTGGCTGAGTGAATCCACCGGCCCATATTCACCTGCTGTCAGTGACACATAGATCTGAGTATCATCTGCATAGTTGTGATAAGATATGTTATTACTGCGTATTAACTGCCCTAGTGGCAGCATGTAGAGGTTGAACAGAAGGGGTCCCAGGATCGATCCCTGGGGCACACCACAAGTCAAGGCCATGTAGTCTGAGACACAACTCCCAATTTCAACAAAATATTTCCTGTCTTCTAGATAAGACTTGAGCCAACTTAGGGCAGATCCAGAGATGCCAACCCAGTCTTTACTCAAAAATTTCATCTCAAATTTGTTACCAAATTAATGTATAAAGATTTTTAAAAAGTGGCTGTTTATTTAGCTAAATGTGGTTAAAGCTACAAACTCCAATTTGATTATCAAAAATTCAACCATATTAAAAAGCTTTTATGAAAAAAATGTCAAGGTTTTTATTTTAGTTAAATATAAAAAACCCAAAGTTTGCAGATTGCCTTAACATTTTCATTTATTCCAAGCAGGTTGGACAGTGTTTATTTCCTTTTTCCTTTAATCATTCTTTGAAAGCAGTGATAAACTTTATTTAATCTTTTTTCAAATAACACATAAGTGTGCTGAACATAAAAAGAAAAATAACTGCAAAAAGAAACACATGAAAACGTATTTTTGTTTCAACGTTTATCTTAAAGTGATTTTTGTGTCAAGTCTCTGGATGTTGTCTTATAGGTGACATGACTTTAGCAGGTGGTCGGTCGGGGAGAGTTCCTCTTGACTGTCAGACTGATGGTCCCTCTTCTCGAAAAGGGGGAACAAAGAGTTTGCTCCAGCTACAGAGCTACTTCCCCTCACTGTGAACTGGAAAGGAGAATTTGTCCGATAGCTGAACCTCTGATTCAGAAAGAACAGTGCAGTTTTTGCCCATTGAACATTGGATCAGCTCTACGTACACAGGGTGCTTGAGGGTTCATGGGAGTTCACACATCCACTCCAAGGCTGTGCGGATTTAGGGAAAGCATTTGATCTCGCCCCACCGTATTCTAGGTACTCTGGTAATATGGGATCTTGCCTCCGCAAATTAGGGTCGTCAGGTCTTTGTATAACTAGATCAGGAGCTTGGTTAATATTACTGGTAGTAAGTCAAACTTATTCACAGTAGATGTTTAAATCTGACACCCTGTTCAAAATCTTTATGGACAAAATTTATGGTAGCAGTCATAGGCCATGGATGGATGGATAAATGGATGGATGGACGACAGACTGTTGGAAGGGTGGATGGATGGTCAGATAAAGGATAGATGTGCAGGTGGATGGATTAATGGGTAGGTGGGAAAATGGAATGTTGGGATGGGTGATTTAGAGGGATCGTGTCTTTGAGGAATCAAATAGTTTAAAAAATCTATGAACATGCCATGTGAAAAATTAATCAAATTATACATTAAATGTTACTCTAAACCAAAGAAATGCCATTGTTTTTTGTTTTTTTTACTTTAAATCAAGTTAATTTTTTTCAGTTCAGTACTTTACTAAGACTTAATTATCTAGACTTGTTGGAAAATACATCACAACAAAAACACGACTTCCTCAGCTAATGGGTTTATTAAATATCCCATAAACACCAACATCACTTTTATCCCTATTTTTATCACTTTAAAAAAAATACCAGCAACATTATTTAGAAAATATTAGAGAAAATACTATTTAAGGCAAGTAAACCGCCATTCATATTTAAATTCTTATTGTCAATGAACTTGTGTGAAAGTGTAAAATATTTCCACTGTGGTATTTCCGTGTTACATAAGCAGAAGACAGCAGATGTGTGGACATTTTAACCACATGATTATCTTTGTTTTTCAAGTAAGTCTTAGCTATGTCTGACTGGAGCAACTGAAGTATGATCAGAGGCAGATAAGTCTCTCCGGGATATATGGGCATAAAACATTCCAAATAATGGGAAGTTCTCAAGTATGATTTTTACATTTCTGTTTACCTTAAATGTCCTTTTTTCGTGTCGCTTCTTCTAACAAAGCTTTCTTGATGTTGTGCTCTGACAGCTTGAATGAACTCTCCACATCCGCCAGAGTCACACAAAAAGCTGATGTCATGTGAGGTTGGGGGTTCCGAGACTCAGACAAAAACAAACCAAAGATAACTTATGACATCAGGTCACACCAACTTCAATTCCTGGATGGCGGTTCAGAGTTAATCCCACGGCGGATTTCTAAAAAGGGGTCTGACTGACAGAAAGGCACGACAACAACGGAACGAGGAAATTGACGAGGGCAAACCACGTGCAAAACAAAGTTGTTCTTCACTGAAAACCGTGCAACCTGATGAGCCGCAAGTCAGAGCGCGCAAGTCCTGCAGAGAGTCTCTTTCCTCCCACGGAGATCACGCATTTAGATCCGAGCATCCTCTCCGGGGTCCCTCGCGTCCAATAAAGATGTCCATTCTCCTCCTCACAGTGCTGTCCTCGCTGGTGGTGCGCGACGCGGACGCGTGGGGTGCCAGCCCAAAGTACGCGGTGAACTGCCCGGACAGATGCAGCGTGGAGCGCTGCGGCGGGACCCAGCGGTGCGCCCGGACGGTGCTGGATGACTGCGGCTGTTGCCAGGTGTGTGCAGCCGGCAGAGGGGAGCACTGCTACCGCACCGTGTCGGGCATGCACGGGGTGAAGTGCGGACCGGGATTGTTTTGCGACTTCTACAAGGACGAGGACGATTATGGAGACGAATATGGAATATGCAAAGGTAACGTTTAGAAATGACTAATAGATGCGGCATTTTAATTACAGTCATATTCTTTGCCCTTGTCTCGTCACACCTTTTTCAGCCTATAGGCTTTTCCCGTCTCAAAGTGGTTTATCTTCAGATATAAAACCCTTTTAAAAAATCCAAAATAGTCTTATTTCCATAATTATTGCTTTTCTCTTTTTCTCTTTGCAGACTGTCCATACGGCACCTACGGAGTTGAGTGCCGTAAATCATGCAACTGCAAGGGAGGCATCTGCGACAGGGAGTCTGGAGCTTGTCTCACTCTCACCTTTTTCTCCAAAATCGCTGGAAAGCTTAAAACTGGACCAAGACCAGGTGAAGAAAATGCTGCCCCCCCCCCCCCCCCCCCCCATTAACTCTGTTGTTTGGTTGGAAGAATAACCAGCTCCTCCTCCCCGCAGGTGAGACGGGCTCAGGTGAAGTGATTTCTGCGCACATTGCAGCAGACCAGCGCGCAGACAGATCCGCCGCTCCAAAGAGACTCTCCCCCCGCTGACAACACGTGAAAAACGCGATTAAGGATGTGGAACATTAACTTATAAATGAGCCGAAAATTATATTTTATTATGTTAAAAGATAGGTTAAAAAAAAGATGATTTTTACAGCATTTGAAAGTTTTGTTCTAAAGTTGGCACGTGGACTGTTTTAAATGTTCATCCATGAAAGTGTTTAAAGTTCTTCATTCTTTATCAGTTCTTAAACGATTCCCATAGCTTTCAATATATTTAAGGGTGAAATTTAATACTGATTTATCATTGAATATGTTTTTCTTTGTCTTTGTTGTTAAAAGTACAACAACACACCTTGGATTTCCTTCTTCTATTCTGTTTGTACTGATAATGCAAACTGCTGATATCTACAACGCAGAAAATGTAATGTACCTTTTAAAAATCCGCTACTGTCTGAATAAAAGCAAAGTTTGCAAGTGTTATTTGGTTACCAGGAGTGACGTGATTTCAATTGACTTTTAACATTTGAGTGATACCTTTTCATCATTTTGGGCACACGTTTCATTATTGACTATTTTTGCAAAGACAAATACAATCCTTTTACCA
Source organism: Oryzias latipes (assembly GCF_053564925.1). Taxonomy (NCBI): domain Eukaryota; kingdom Metazoa; phylum Chordata; class Actinopteri; order Beloniformes; family Adrianichthyidae; genus Oryzias; species Oryzias latipes. The sequence continues at coordinate 22,813,403 of NC_136248.1, read as the reverse complement.
CAATTTAGAGTTATAATGGCTGTTAGGGGTCAATAATTGTGAATATACTTGGAAAAAAATCAAATTCTCTGCGAAGAAAATAGAAATTCAAATTACCTGGATAATTATACTAAATTAATTTTGATTATAGGATGTGCTGCGTTTATATAACATGAAAAAATCAACTCAAGGGGAAGTGAAAAAACTGTATAATTCTTTAAAAATATTTGGCTTTTTAATTAATAACATTAAAATGGTGAGAATATTTTTGCTATTTTTAGAATATCTTTTAGTTTTAAGAGACATTTGATTGCGTTTTCAGTATGGAAAGTGGCTTCAGCAAGACCATATAGTTCCAGGTAGAAAAGAAGAATTGTCCAAATGTGTACAGTTTAATAAGAAATCTGTTTTTATTTTTGAGAGTCACACAGTCAGTATTGCAGTTTTCTTTTTTTATGCCATTTATTCTGTAATGTTCTACTCAAATCAGCAATCTTCCTAAAAACAAATAACAAGAAAAATGCATATCAGTGCAATGTCAAATATTTGAAAGAAACAATTTCAGATAAAGCAGAACATTTTTATGTACACACTTAATATTTTTATGTGCCATTTTAAAAACAGAATGGAGCAGCAAAATCTGTTATATCAATTTTTAGTATATATCACTATTAAACCTTAACATAAATTTTTGAATTTTATACCACTCAGATATCAAAACTGATTCAAACAGCATTTTGAAACAGTTCTTCTACGCTCACAATCTATTGATCTCACCTCTGACTCTGTCTGGTACGAAACTGTTTTCCAGTATTCAGCCTGTTTATTTCCTGTGCTTCCTGACACCTGTGAAAATGGCCCTTCTTCCTGTTGTTGTTGTGTCTGCACGGCACAGGAATTTAAAGGCATGGCTTTTCTATTTTCTTCCAAGTGACACTCCGAAAGCTTGGATATTACGAGTGACACCAAACTGAAATGCATTAGAGTTCATCGAGGTCACGATATGAAAGATATCTCAACTCAATGCAAACAAGCTGTGATATACGTCAACATTTTCTTTTCCACAAATAAGTAAAGTTTATTGATTTCAGATCAGATCAGATCCTTATTTTGTTCCATTAGGGATTCAAATAGAAGTAACTAGCTCCAGGAAAAGGATAATACTAATTCCTCTGTAAATTTGCTTTTTAATGCAATGTTTCTTAAATAATTTGACTTTTCATTTTTTCTACTTTTTCCTATTTAAAAATTAGAAAAGGAAATGTTTGATCACAATCATTCTGCCAAGAAAAATTATGAGTTTTTACTCTTGAAATAATACATTGGTGTTTTATTCTCTTCATTAATGTTTCCTACCTCTGTTTGAAACATCTTAGATGCTGCTTCATCAAGATTTAGTTACCTACAGTTAATTTAGAGTTGATTTTATCTGGAAAAAAAGGAAAGTTGTTCAATGGAAACATTTAATTCACAGCTTTGATATAAGCAACTTTTAGCTTTATGTTCCCAATATAATTCAGTAAATATTTTTGCATTATTTTGTAATTTTCAATTTTAACCAGAAATTGTAAAATAGTTAGAAGTAGCATTGGTCATATAAAATGTTAAAGTTTCTAATTTAACAACATTGAAAAATGAGAATGATGCAAAACTTTTTGACATCTGACATAAAAATATTTCTATACTTTCTATAGAGCCCAATTACTGACTTCTTCATTAAGTACTTTGTAAGTCCAAAAACAAGGTGACAGACACCCAGGTATGTGAGCTGTGTGTTCATGAATGTTCCTCAGGCTCTAATATTCCTCTCAGTCCCCTGAGAGCCGACAGGCTGAGGTTCCGAAAACCAAACAAAGGACCCTGGAAAATAACAGGAAAGCATTGGTGAGAAAAACCCTCCATCTGACTCCCTGAACGCGTCACTGCCGCCTCTGCAGAAACAAAGGTGCGTGAATGGAGTAGTAAATAACACTGAATTACTACAAATAGATGTTCTGCTATTTAGGTCTGGCTGCGCCTCAACAGGTTGTTTACTGTAGCTGTGGAATGACAAGTGCTTTTTGTAGACAACACATCAATGCACCAAACAAGGAAATTAAGAACGCCGATTGATTACACTGATTGCAAACCCCAAAACTAAGATTTCTGAGAAGTACGTCATGCCATCTGTTTGAAGTGATGCAAACGGAGATGGATGAAAGAATTCCTTGGCTCTCTCTTCCTTTCTTCAGATTCTCAGATTCTCAGAACTTCAGTAAACAAGAAGCAAAACAAGAGGCCAGAACCTTGACCTCAGTGACCTAACAGAAGTCTGACCCTGGAGGGCTCGGCCTTTCTCTGACGAAATGACGTGAGGAGGAATATTTGTCACTCAGAAGAACCAGAACTTTCTAGACTTGTTCTGCTGTTCAAAAACACTTTATATTTTCATTGGAATCAAATGCATAATTTATACCACACAAAAAAGAGACAAACACATGTATCAAGCAACAGTTGACCACAAGAATGTTTTTTCCATTATTTAAGGTATTTAAATATTTCATTGAGATAATACATCTGTTTTTAAATTGGGTCTTTGTTTGGGGTTGGCATGAGATTACAACTGGAGAGAAAAGTGCAGCAGGCTTTCAGATGGTAAATCTTCATGCACATTAAATCTGTTTCCTAGATTCTAGTCACTTTTGACATCATGGTACAACAAAACTGATCAAAACCTCTTTCAGAGTGTTAGCTCGTGCACTAACCTTGCATGTTCAAAAGGCACCAGAGGATAGGAAGAGCTGAAAAAAAGTATTTTTCTTGTTTCAAATGAACACATCATGTTCATAGAATAAAACACACACACACACACACACACACACACACATTTAAATTTTAAAATTTGCTTACCAAAAGGTTTGGAGAAGAATGGATAGTTGTTTGTCATTTAGTGGGACAATAAAAGGTTGTACACTACTGATTTTGTTTTTTGTCAACCTTTCACACAAGTTTAAATGATTAAAGTTATGCCAGATAGAAATAGAAGCCTGTTGTAATTTGGAATGGAAATGGGGCAATGGTGAGCAATTAACATCACCCAATGAGGGTCCTTGGGCAAGACCCCTGACGCTACTGCCTACCTCACAACATGAGAGACAATGAACCACATTTGATGCCAGCTCAGACGTCGCCCGGCCACACAAGGTCTGCGTCAGGTGCTGGGGACCAGAGCATCCTCATGGAAAGTGGGCTACTGGAATAAGACGGAAATGGACTATATGTGATAATCGTACAACTCAAGTAATCCCACCCAGAGGGGTTACATACAGAGAATGTGGAATGAATGGATGCTTTGAAACCCACAATCAAGGCTAACTGCCAAACAACTGGTAGCCCAATGCTCAAACATCCATAAACGGCAACTCTTATCACAACTTGAGATTGAAGCGATACAATACAATTGCAATACCAGGGGAGAGCCAGAACAGCAGGTCAGAGAGGAGGCTATACCACACTCCCAACATGCGGTCAAAGGAGCTCTCCATGCAGGTGAAAGGAGCCATCATTAATCTGAGAAAACAGAAAAAAAAACATTCCAGAAATTGCTACAGTATTAGGAGTGGCAAAATCAACAGTGTGGTACATCCTGAGAAAGAAAGAAAGAAAGAAAGCACTGGTGAACTTAGCAACCAAAAAGACCTGGACGTCCACAGAAGACAACAGTGGTGGATGATGGCAGAATCATTTCCATGGTGAAGAGGAACCCGTTCACAACAGCCAACCAAGTGAACAACACTCTCCAGGAGGAAGGCGTATCATTATCCAAGTCTACCATAAAAAGAAGACTGCATGAAAGTAGATACAGAGGGTACACTGCAAGATGCAAGCCACTCATAAGCCTTAAGAATAGGAAGGCTAGATTGGACTTTGCTAAAAAGCCTCTCAAAAGCCAGCACAGTTCTGGAAAAACATTCTTTGGACAGATAAAACCAAAATCAACCTCTACCAGAATGATGGCAAGAGAAAAGTATGGAGAAGAGGTGGAGAAGCTCATGATCCAAAGCACACTACTGTACATCATCAGTAAAACACGGTGGAGGCAGTGTGATGGTCTGGGCGTGCATGGCTGCTAGTGGCACTGGGACACTAGTGTTTATTGATGACGTGACACAGGACAGAAGCAGCCCAATGAATTCTGAGGTGTTCAGAGACATACTGTCTGCGCAGATCCAGGTGAATGCAGCCAAACTGGACGGCGTTTCATAATACAGATGGACAACGACCCAAAACATACAGCCAAAGCAACTCAGAAGTTTATTAAAGCAAAGAAGTGGAATATTCTTGAACGGCCAAGTCAGTCACCTGATCTTAACCCAATGGAGCAGGATTTTACTTGTTGAAGACTAAACTTCAGACAGAAAGGCCAACAAACAAACAGCAATTGAAAGCTGCTGCAGTAAAGGCCTGGCAGAGCATTCAGAAGGAGAAAACCCAGCATCTGGTGATGTCCATGAGTTCAAGACTCCAGGCTGTCATTGCCAACAAAGGGTTTTCCACCAAATATTAGTAATGACCATTTTGTTTTCAGTTCTTTCATTTGTCCAATTCCTTACGAGCCCATGAAATAAATGAAGGGATTGAGTTTAAAAAATGCTTTAGTTTTACACATTTCTATGCAATCTTTTTGTTCAACCCATGGAATAAAAGCTGAAAGTCTGCACTTCAATGGCATCTGAGTTGTTTTATTTAAAATTCACTGTGGTAATGTACAGAAACTAAATTAGATAGAATGTGTCTCTGTCCAAATATTTATGGTCCTGACTGTAACTGCAGGGTGTAAGATGCTGGCAGGGAAAGCATACATGGAGCGCCACAATCAAGTGGCTGGAATAATATATAGGAACATGTGTGCAGAATATGGACTGGAAACCCCAAGGTCAAAATGGGAAACACCTCCGAAGGTGGTAGAGATTGAGAGGGCAAAGATCCTGTGGGACTTCCAGATCCAGACTGATAGGATGGTAATGGCGAACCAACCAGACATTGTAGTGGTGGATAAAGAACAGAGGAAAGCCGTTGTGGTGGACGTGGAAGTACCAAGCGATGGGAACATCAGGAAGAAGGAACATAAGAAATTGGAGAGATTTCAGGGACTCAGAGAAGAACTGGAGAAAGCATGGAAAGTGAAGGTGACAGTGGTGCCTGTGGTAATTGGAGTACTTGGGGCAGTAACCCCCAAGCTGGAGGAGTGGCTACAACAGATACCTGGAAAGACCTCAGACCTCTCAGTCCAGAAGAGTGCAGTGCTAGGAACAGCTAAGATACTGCGCAGGACCCTCAAGCTCCCAGCCCTCTGGTAGAGGACCCGGGCTTGTGTGAGAAACCACCCGCGGAGGGTGAGAGGGGCGTTTTTTTTTTTTTATATATATATGAACATAATATTGATGTGCTCATTCTCAAGTTTTAAAGTTATGGTTTTGGTCAAAGATAAGGATGTCATTCCAGGTTGACACTGAAAACAAAATACTTTTTTTTGTTGTGCATCCTCTTTAGCAAACAAAAGAATCTCGAAGAAGACAGGAAGTTTTGGTACAAGCCAAGGCAGGAAAGCCAATCTGGATGTTATCAGGAAGAGGTGTAAAAGCTAAAGTGTCTGATGAGGATGGTATGACCACAGAGGAAATAAATAAATCTTGCTGTTGTCAGGAATAAACAAACATTTAATATTTATTTAAAAAAATAATATAAGAATACATTCTTTATAAAAACGGATTGTTCACTGCTAGTAAGAAATTCTAGTTTTTTTTATTTTCATTTTTCATGGATTAGAAAAAAATCAGAATAGAATTAGTCATTAACAAAACATTGAATCATCAATTCATATATCTCTGACTCCCCAGAGTCAGAGATATATGAATTGATAATTGATATTAAACAAACATTGTTCATTTTAGAAACTTTTGTAGCCAAAAAAATTTTAGACTGTGAAGCACTTTGTGAGTTGCTCTCTGTGAAAAGGGCTATATAAATAAAGATTTACTTACTTACTTTTACTAAAAAATGTTTTTGAAAATGTCAATCAACCAAAATATTTAAGCTTTAGGATAAAAATACAAGAAAACTAGAAGCTTGTCTGTGGCAGAGGTGAAATAATCAAAATTATGATTCCGCGCCAGAAAGATTAGTTCATATAGCTTCAATTCAATTCATGTTGTTTATATGGTGCTTAAAAGAAGCTCTGAACATTAAAAACAACACCTAAAAGGCTAAAGCAAGTAATAGGAAAATAGTAAAACATAACTGACATATTAAAATAAAAAGCACAGAGAGAAGGCAAACCAGCAAATATTCTTAATTAGCATTCATATGGATTTTTTTACAAGTTTACAAGGCTGATAATCACCTCAGTAAAATTATTTTTTTAACAGTAAATAGAACTGCAAGTCTGTTCATCGTTTGCATGAAGAAACACAAAGCAATCAAGTTTCATCAAGTTTCTGAGTTGGTCTCCAGTATTTTGCTTTAAAAAAAAAAAAAAAAAGCTCAGGTCCATGTTTACACACTCAGACCTGATCCCCTGCAGCTTTTTCCTGTACTTCAAATAATTCAGACGATTGAAGGTGTTCAATCATTTTGCAGCAGACAAAGAAAATGTGTCTGTTTTAAGCAAATACAGGCCACAATGAACATGCAGCCTAATAATCTGTTGTGTGGTTTTCCGGCCTTCTGAATCAGATACCCACTGCCCCCTGGCTTAATTATCGTGTGCTGCACTGTGAATGGGCATGTATGGGAGAGACTCTAGGTTTACCATGAGTCGTTCAGAGACAAAGCAAAAAGAATTTGAATGTACAATTTTTCAACAACAGCACTCTGAAAGGGGCTTAATGCTGAGCAATGTTGTAACAATTCCTTTCTCAGCATTTTGTTTTCAACATCAAATTTGTGGTTTATTTCATTTTCAAAATGCAAATTAGGTACAAATTTCTATGTTCCAATATGAGTTTTATTTTGCCAAAGTTCTGCTCTGTTGTTTGGAGTCACGTCATCTTTTAGTTAGAAAGTTTGACACAACATTGTGCTGATTTTTTTCCATTCAATGTTGTATTCAGTTTAACAGTTGCTTCTTTCAGTGTGTTTTGCATTTTAATTTCTAAACTGTTACAAAAACAAGTGTATTCTTCAAGCCGCCATTCATTTTATTTTATTTTTAATATTTTATTTGTATATGTATGCAAGTAAATAATTAAAAAAAATGGCTTTTATAATTACAATAATAAACATCTAAAGGTATCTAATTAATCTATGAATACTCACAAGTTAACTATTCATGTAACGCAATCAATTGAAAATAAATTATGTTTCTCTTGTCTTGTCTTAAGTCAATGATGTTCTTACTGTTATGACATACACAGCAGGAAAATGTGTATTTCATGCTTGCTATTGGTGTTTTTTTTTATTTCGTTTTTTTTTCATCGTGCCAAAGAAAATACAGGATGAAATATTGTTTTGTTCAGAATCAGTATGACATTCTGCTACAATGCCCATGTGTATTTCTAAAAAGGATAATGCTGTGCTCTAAATACTATTGTCCATAGAAAAACAGAGGATTTTTTTATGGATTCACAAAAGCACAGGCAGGCAATGATGGAGGAGCACATTCCTGAGGTTTGCCTTTGGAAGATTCTTTGATCTACCAGTAGATGGCAGTGTTGCATAAAAATCACAGTTTTTTAAAGATTATTACTGCCCATTATTTTAGAGGCTTGTTGATAGGGAATCAACCATACAAGCAACATATTTTACTTTACTTGTTTTGATAAGAGAATAGAAACAAAATTCATCATCTGCTGCTGTGTCATGCTAGTGTATTCCTGACAGATTTTTTCATTTCTTTTATTTTGATATGTGTTATTTTGCACGAACATTTGCATTACGTTTGGCTGTTGAATAGTACTAAAGTCTTTGTTTAGGCAACTGATGAAAATCAACAACATACGTTCTCTTTTAATTTCATTCAGTACGTCTTCTGCCTGTTAATCCACTTTTAAATATAACTCTTAATTTATTGATTAAAAGATTTTTTTTCTCTTATTAGTAAACCTGGTCAGCAAGGCCAGGAGAGCCACAAGGTTTAAAAGTGATCAGAAAATATGGGCCCTGAATGGTTTCTTTTTTTTCAGTTTCCGTGGTGGCCCCACCTGCGTTTGCCCAGATTCACATTGGTGGAAGTGGGAACTCAGTGGGCTGGCTCGCTATGCTTGCCAGTGCTTCCTGCTTAGTCGGGTTCAAAGTCAGAGGGTACCTGGAGCCCATATCAGCTACCTCAAAGTAAAGATGGGGTTCACTAGTCCATTGCAGGGCCATGCACACAGACAAAAACATACCCGAAGGGTTATTTAAGAGTCCCTGATCAACCTACGAAGTGTTACAAGACTGTGGAAGGAAGCTGGAGGGCCTACAAACCCTAAAATGCATGGGAAAAAAATACATGGAAGTTCCAAATACCCAGGATTTAAACCTGGGCCACCATTCGCATCGTGTCACCATTCAAGCCTGGATCATAACTCATCTACCAAGTTGTGAAGTTAATGTGTGTTAAAAGATGACTAACTAGCCAAAAAACTTCAGAAAACAAGTAATAGCAGACTCTCATCTGTCTTCCCCATCTTACTTCTGGATGTTTTATTATATTTGTAAAACAAGGAATGCTAAACATGGGGGCTCTGTGACCTGATGATGCAAAAACAAAAAAAAAAAAAACTGACATCTGTAAACAAACTGTAGCTTTATCGTGTCTCTGGAGATTAAAGAAGACCTGATCTGAAATACAGCTACTGAGATGAGATTGGAGGAATCTTCAGAGAGGAAGCCTCTGGGACTTGAACTTTTCTCTATGGGCTGGGGTTCTCATGGCCTCTCTTTCAGAGGTTTTAGACAGTTGGTGACATCTGGAAAGGAAAGAAAAACAAAAAGCAGCGCCTCTATGAAAACAAGATGTCTGTATATTTCCTTAGTTTTTTTTTTTTAAGTCAAACCTAAACATGTCACTGTTTAAAATTTGAATGCTGGTTAAGTAAAAAGGAAGAATTAAATTGAGCATATTAGAATGTTGTCAGCTAAAATGTTTTTCATACTACTGTACTGATATTTTATCATAAAATGAATGTCTGTTTGTTTGATGTTGATGTTGTCATGAGAACCACATTGTTGCATCCAGGTGGTACATCCCCAGGATGTTAGTTATGGCGCCAAGGACTTGCTGTAGTCCAATGAAGACTCTGGAAATCAAATGGAGTCCTTTTTTTCTCTTTTGAATCTTAGATTTTGGCAAAGGAGAATAACAGCACAACTTCTTTGTCACACTTTCTCAAGATTTATACCTATAGGTTCTTTGTTATTAACCGCAAAACATTTAGTCAAAACTCATGTTTCCTACGTTATACCTAATGAAGTATTGTTAGAAATGTGACTTTCTCCATGAAAATAGTCTCCTTCTATAAAATTGCTCCTAAAATTTTTTTCCCCCTTTTTTCATTTTTTCTTTTTAAGTAATAATCATGTGTTGTATCCCCTGGTGAAGTTTGTGCGATGGAACCAATCTACAGAGCTGCAGCAACTCACAAGAAATTGAATGGAAACAATGTTCAGTCAAAAAAAACAGCTATTTAAAAAAAAGTATAATTATATATATATAATTATAATTTATATTATTATTATTATTTATATTTTTTATTATATTATAGGAGTCACCTACTCCACATTAAGTGCTAAAAATTCTTTTTCAACCAGTGCAGCTTGTTTTTCAGCTGTACCACAATACACTTTATATTGCTGAAGCTGGAATTTAGTTCTTTATTTGGCATCGTAAAATATACTCTGAACAAAAACAAAGCAAAACTGATTACAGCTTTTATGTGACGATACTTACCGGAGCCAGTTCCTCTTACTACAGTCAGGAGGTGCCAATTTAAATCGTGGCTGGGTCCTTTCTGTGGTAAGTTTGCTAGTTCTCCACGTGACATACATGAGTTTTCTCTTACCACAGTCCAAAAACATGCTTTTTAGGTTAATTGGGGATTCAGAAGTGACCAATTTCCTTTTGACTCCCATGTTGAAAGAGCCCACATTCTATCAAATATAAACTTATATTCAACCTGTTGACAAAAACGTTCATCTTCATCGTTTAATTATTTTATTTACTGTCCCACTTTTTCCTATCCCATTTTAGTTGGTCCATTTCAATTCAGTCAAATTTTTATTGTTCATAATCCCATGGATGATGCTAGAGATTATGCCTCTCTGGCCTTTAGTTACTGCTGGCTGATTGGCATTCGAGCTGATTTAAGATCCTGTTTCATTAACTAGAACTAGGAATGTAAAAAAAAAAAAATCAGCAAGTTTATAATGGCGTCTACTTTGTCTTAAGTCATTAAAAAAATGTGGTTGATAATGGAGGAAAAAAAATGTAGACATTGGTTTTTCAATGAGATATGCCAGAAGGAACTTTACTCAAAAACCACATTAGGTTGATAGATATGTCAGTTATTGAAGCAAGAAGTACACTTCATACTTTTTTTTGTTTCTTCATGCAAATAAAGCTATTTATTGCATACATAGCTGATGTTTGGTTATGCAAGCTGTCACTAGTTCCTAAAAAGATAACAGGAACTGAGAGTACCATAATCAGTAATCAGAATCAGCTGGTAAAACACGAATTGGTGCATCAGTAACTTTTTTTATGTCCATTGCTATAAAATGAGTACCATATATTTACCAGCTTATTTAAATTGAACTTTGAAATGTCTCTTTATAGGTGGAGAAATAATGGCTTTTCAAAGACTTACCTCAGACATATTTGCAGTCTGTATCCTTTTACTATGATCACATACATCGTTTTTATGTCTATTTTTTACATAATTAAGTAATTCATCTTTGTTATGTGCTTTATTGATACCTAAGGATTCTTAATTCTGTCTGATAATAAAAGATATGACCTGGATAATGATAAATCATGTAATAAAATGGTTATGGTTACAGGGGTGGGATTATATAAATTCGCTTCATTCCACTGCCTTTCAAGCAATATTTAATTTTATGTCTAATTACCCAAAGTTTGATACCTCATTGGATGAATTTATAGCTGATGATTGTAATGTTTTTTTGTGTATTATTCTTATTAGATTGCTTGAAATAGACCATTTAAAAAAAAAAACAATAAAAACAACTATAGAATGGGAAAAATGCCTTTCATTGTTACTACGTTGTTAAAAAATAACCAGCATAGCGCTATGAATTGAGAAAAAAGCATTTAGAAAAAGTCCCAAACAAACGACACATGCTTTCCAGGGTGTGTATACAGCTGGGTTTGCTACAAAGTGAGTACAAACCAGCTAAATAAATGTTTGCTGAGCTGCATTTACACATTGATTTGTTTATGTCATCTTGAGAAGTCTTTACAACTGGAAGATTTTCCAGGTGTGTTCAGGCGTAATCTCTAATGATGTATGGTAAGTTTGGATTCTTGAACCCCAGAATGAGGAAAACTTCAAATGGAGGCGACAATGTATACAAGTGTATTTCAAAGCTTGTTTAGCTTGACTTCTGCATAGCAGAGTCTTGGGACTTCCTCAAACACGCTTCTCCCCGCCTTGCCCTCCTTTCTGCTCCTGTTTTTGTACTGAGCTCACTCAGTTTCAGAGTGAGTGTACACGCCAGAGCGAGAGCACTCAGGGCTGCATAGATTGCGGTGTTGGGAGTGTGCACGGGTGTGTGCGAGTGTCTGGGCGGTCTACAGCTGCAGTGGTGTCTCGTGTGTTTCTGTGCTGACAGCCACCATCACCCTGTCCACAGTGGAGTCTTTCTCAGCATGCTGATGGTGTGAGCAGTCAAGGGAAAAGTTTCTAAGAGCTCATCTGAGGTCCAGTTTGCACACACTGAGTCAGCCAAGGAGGGAGCAACAGCAGCACTGGCACATTAGAGGGACTTGAGCTTGTCTCAGCCCGGGATTTCTACTGCTATTGGCACATTACCTGCAGTTGGATCTTGCATCACATCACATCAGAACTCAGGGATTCAACTAGGTGAGTGTGTGGGAGCTTGTTCTGTCAGAATGTTTTTTGTGGCACTATTGTCTTTGAGCTACATTCATATAACTGCCCACACTTTGGACTGTAACCCGAGAAGAAAAACCAGCAGGCAAATGGTCGGAAGAGAGAGTGACCCTGGAAGTTACTTAATTCTATTTTTAAGCACTTTTTTTCCTGAACTTCAGCTTGATGTGCAGCTGCTGTGGTAATGTCACACTTTGACAGCATATAGAATTAGTGGTGGGCTGATGTTCAGTTCTCTTTCATCAAGACCAAGCAGAGATGCTGGATCGCGTTTTTAGTAGGAAATAAATAGACATCCTTTTCATTGTTGACCCAGCTTTTGAAATGGGGTTTTGATTTGATTGATTTCTCTGCTGATGATTGGTTAAGGCAGTATTGGCTTCCCCAATGTTCTCCGAATCAGAGATTTCTGCAGAGATGCACAGGACCAGGTACATGCACAGGCTCTAGCTGTCTTTTGACAGTCAGACCTTTTTCCGTGAGTTTTCTACTGTGATTCAGATGTGTGGAGAAAGCACCCCCCCTCCTAAAAAGCTGCAGTCCAACTCTGCTGCTGCCCAGTCAAACAGACTAAAACTCAATTATCTCCAGATTAATTCACTGCCCTGTGCCAGTAAGCTGCTGATTGCCGTTGCTCAGCGCATAACTACATCTGGAAGCTGAAGTATAGACCGAATGTTGATAAAACGGATGGAAATGTCATGACTGCAGCTCGTGTCCCCTCTGCCTGCTGTGTTAATGGAAAAGGAGGATGTAAAAGCAAGCTGGGCATGAGCTGAGGTAAAAGCAGAGAGGATGACCCTCATGTGCCAGGAATGTCTGCAGCGCACAAGCTGTGCTGCTGGAAAGCTCAGGGATCGGGTTCCCGGCGTCAGCTGCTGCATTCAACTGTTCCCTGGTCTGACTTTGTGATATCTGTTTATTGATAGAGGAAGGGGTAGGAGGGTCAAAGCTTCAGCAAAACTGGGATGGGGATTGGTTTGAAGAATGCTAGAAAAAGTGCGATAACATCAGAATTACATTTGTTTATGTTGTGACAATCTTATGCTTTATTACATCAAGTATAGACAGCAAAAAATATGTTAGCTGCGAACATAGAAGTTATATTTTGCTTTAACAGAGTAAAAGGTTAGCAGCTCTAAAGATGCACAAGCTGCCCCTCAACCGAAAGAATTACAGAGGGTCTTGAAGAAACAGGGAAGGGACTCATGATGTAGGTGATTGTTAAACTCTGTAAATGAAGGAAGATGTCAATAATCAGATTTTACTGCCACAGATTCTATCTTATAAATAAATGATTGAGATAATTGAATGAGAGGATTTAGAAAAACAATCATATACAGTATATAATAGAAAGAAAATACACATAGGAAACATGGTTGACACCAGACCACACATTGGTTTATTTTTATTTTAGAAAGTCCTGTCTTCTGAAACTAGCCCCAAGTGTTTATTTGAGGAACTGTGATACGTCTTGGTTAGATTCAAATTTGGGAACAGAAAGTGGGGGTTTGATTAAAAGTCAAAGATAATAGCCTTCCCAATCCCCCAAACTCTGAGATGAGCTACCTGAAGCAAAAAATGAATGCAGCCTCATGGGTAAGAATGTCATCAACTATCAAGCATCATTATATTGCAGTCATTTTAGAATTGTTGCATTTGGTTGTAATTCAGGGCAAAAAACAAAATTCTAACTATTGACCCCTTAAACATCAGCTTCATTTGAGTCTCAGCTGTTTTTCCTTTCCTTTATTTAACCGTGTGGTTCTGGTCTTTTCTTGAGTGTCTGTCATGCTAAACTATATTTGGTTCTAAAGTTCACCAGAGCTTTGTGCTTTGAGCACTTTGACCATTTTTTTGGTGAAACAGAGGATCAGCATGATCATTTAAAAAGTGTGGTTTTATTATTTTTTTAAATAACTTAAAGATCCACTTTGACCATCTTTTGCAACATTTTAAAAGCCGACCCAGCCTCGAATTATGATTATGTCGATTTTAGCCAAAATCAAAAAACCTGTGTCGCTTTCTAGGACAGTTTCTGCAGAGTGGCAGTAGTACGGCACCATAGACGTGCCTCTCCATTGCTGATATGTCAGAGCAGGGAGCTAGTGGCCCGCCCAGCGTATTTTCTACATCACAAATAGGCTCTTTTTCAAACAGAAAATTCAGTAAATTCCTTCTGCGGTTTCCAATGGTTACTTTTTAAAGTTAAAAGCAACTTAAAAAATATGAAGGTTTTTCAAAACAAAATGCAATCTATTTAAGCTGTCTGCTTCTGATTCACTATGATTTGAATAAAGAAATTTTTAAAAATTTCTAGCTTTATTTTCATTATATATGTCCCCCCATCATAAGAAAAATGCCACACGAACATGTTAAAAACACCAAAAACACCATTTTCATTGGAGTGGGTCTTTAATCTGGCTTGAGTTTTTCCAAAGTTCCATCAACGCATAAATATTAGCATTAACCCACTATAAAACTGGCAATAAATGTTAAAAAAACAAAGTCAGTGTGGTGCCTACTTTGAAGAATAAACCCACTTTATTTAAACATATCTGTTTTTCTAAGAGTGCTAGTGTTCACATTAAAAAAAATCACCACATCAGCACTGTCAACAGTTTAGTTGCATCAGTGTGTTAAACACAAATAGCGTGACTCAGCGGTCAATGTGAGGTCCTTACCCTCGTCTCTCTACAGGGTTGCTGCTCAGTTCTCAGATATTCAGTGACACATGTTAGAGAGAAAATGAGGAGGGAGGGGTGATGACAGTGCTGAGAGGGGGTGGTGGTGTATCATTGAAGAATATAAAAGCATATGCTTTCTAAATCCGTGTGCACACATAGCAGACAGCGATTCATCTGGGGTTACAACCACACAACCAGGGTTTTTTATCTCTATGAATCGATTCTTGTGTGTTTGTGATCTTACCCACCACCTATCCTTTCATCTTTCCTGCCTTTTTTCTTTATCCAGTCTTCTATTTCTGTGACTCACAGTGAGTTGTGTGTGAGTGGCGACTGATCATGAACCAAGTACACCATAAAGGAAAGCCACCAAGTTCTTGACCTCCCCGCAACCCGGCCCTGCACTCCATCACGACAGACCTGACTCATGTATGTGTTGGAAGAAGTAATGGATCACTTCTTTTTCTTATATGTGCAACTGCTTCCATCTGTGGCCGCTCTAAAGCCCTTCTTTTTCACATCCTCCACAGCACAGCAAGCGACATGCCCTCCCTGCACCCCTGTGTCTTTATAGCTTGAGTCTTAACAGAAGCAGACTCCTGCTTTGGCAGGGTTATATTTGTCTTTAACACATTTGGGTTGTGGTGTCTTGACTGTGCCCACATTAAGAGAGAAAATTGCTTGGAGATATATAAAGATTTGACAGCAATGACAAAAAAAGGGAAATTTTCGAAGGGTTTTTGCATCTTTTTGGGATGCTTCATGCTAACATAGGCTCAGATGTGAAATGTGGATATGTGACTATGCTGCAGTTTGCTGTAACCTTTCTGTTTCTTGATGTCAGAGTGTTTGGCATGGGGGGGGGGGGGGGGGGGGTAACAGCACTGTGTGCCATGTGTTCCAATCCATTTCTGTCATTCATGAATCATAAAACATTTAGGAATATTTGGACTATTGGCATCCTCAGTTTAAGACAGAAAAAATTGTTTACAGTGCTGTGAAAAAAATGAATAATAAAAAGTTATTAGCAGTCATCTAATCTTGTTAAAAAGAGCAAAATATGAATCCTGATTAACAGATTACTACTGAAGTGGTTGCTTAAAATTTTACAGTATAAAACGTTGAATTCCATAAGAAATGCTCAGATGCTTAACTTACATTTAATCCGATTCATACAGATTGCACTGCATTGGACACTTATTTGTTGCAGTATTTGGTCAGTTTCAATCAAATTTCTGTAAAAGTTGCAATTTCTCCTTATATGTGAAGTAGCAACAAAATTTGTCTCTGTTTCTCGTTGAATGACTTAGATGTCCATTCTTTTTTACAAGATGTCGTAATAATTACAGGTGGTTAGATGTATTTCAACAAGGAGAGATATTGTGAATAATAACGATTTATTTTGGGATACTTGGATGAGCATGAATAGTCCATAGTCTATTGGTGGTTAGGCTCTGGGCGGATGACGTCTTTATTCTGGTGTTATATGTTTAGACCACAGATGGATAAACCCCAGAGCCAAAACGCTGATGGTGGTTGAGGAAAGGACCTGCAAAACAGTCTATAATGTTGAGAGATAAACGTCCACGAATTTAAAGGCAGAAATATGATTGTGATTGGCTGACAAAAAAAGGTGGGGAAAGGAGCTATAGAGTATACTCAGAAGTGAGGTAGAACTTCCTTATTTGAAATGTGCCAAAGTTTCACTTCTTATGTGGAAAGGGGTAGTAGATACACAACATTACATATATCACGTAATTTACAAATGACAAAGGATCAAACACAACCTGAGAGAAACAGAACAAAAAATTAATTATAAAAAAATCCAGTGTTACAGGTTGTATTTGCATCCTGACAGCAACACATTGCCAAAGCTGCTTTTAACCGTTTCAACAGTTATTTGCTTGTTCGAAGATTTGAATTTTTTTCTTCCAGAAAATGAAAATAAAACAAATGTCTTGAAGTTGAACCATGGCATCTGGACTTAAAGTCTTCTTTCTTTGAAATACTTACCACTCATCAGTCAACTTCAAGACGTCATCTTCATCAACACAAAATATTATAGTTATGTTTACAAGTTATGCAGTAGTTAATCTAACAGCAAGCACTGGGTTGTTTATTACTGTGTTGCAAATGTTTGCTTTTTAAACGAAATTTTATGAATGTCTTTGTATGTTTGGTTAGTTTCAGAAAATTTGGAAAATCCCAGCAACAAATCTCTTCAAACAATCACAGCCAGTGAGTGTGCCTGTTAATAACCCAACATGAACAAGGCTTGACTTGTGTCTGTGGGTCAGAAAGTTCGGAAAATGTGCGACATCTCTTTAATAGTGTGGCCCCCAATGAGACTAAATTTTAGAAATTAGAAAACTGTTTGTCGGAATTTCCTTGATTTACAAAAATCTATCAAACAGCAGCTCAAACACGTTTGCATGCGGAGAAACAAAAAGTACTAAATACCGCAGCCCAGAAAAACTGAGATTTCCTTTTTTTAACTTTTGATATGACACTATATGGTACTTTTAGAAATGCTTCTCATTATCAGAAACTGGGGGTTGAGGACTCAGTGTTCAGAGTAACAAGAATGGTGGCAGAAAGTCAAACATTTTATATATAAACTCAAACATGTCAAAACCCATGGAGAACCACAAATGTGACAAGCAGATGATCTGGCATTAAAGAAATGAAATCCAACTTTTAAATACACTAAGGACCATTAACACAAATCAAGACAGCGGAAGATAATTGACAGCCTGGTGTGACTAACAGAATGAAAACAACAAACAGGACATGACAAGAACCAAGAATACCACTGAAAAACCAGATTAAAGCGCTCACACTCGATCTCTCTTGGGTCATGAACATAAAAATCAACACATGCAAACTTCCTTCTTAATCTTTTATTAGTGCTTGTGTAAACACAGTGTTTAAAAGCGCCTTCAGCATGTATCTGTTACATCAAGTAGTCATGCACTAGAATACTTCAGCGCTCATTTTAGTTCTACTGAATAACAGTCTTTCATTACCTGAGAGTCATTAAGTAGCTGTGTTTACGACATGACCGAAAAATGTTTGTTTTATTTTTGAACTAACGACGAGATGTCCCAGCAGAGCCTGAGACAGTCGGGAACAGACAAACACAGAAGCAAATCTGTTTATCTGTGCAAAAACAGAGGCAAACAATGATAATGGCTTAAATAATCTCTGACTTTCAGTCTGTTCTCTTCTACCCAACTAGTTTAAATTCATCCTTTTTCATGCCACTTCCTCAAAGCCGCAGATATGTTACGCCCTACTGAGAAATGACATGCTTGAAACCTTGTAGCTATCTTTGTGTTGTCCTTTCACATGCTCGGTGTTTATGTGAGGCTCTATTTGCTGTACACTGCATTTTTGTTGTTTACAGAGAAGGTCAGAGTGTCTCTTCCCACTCACTTCTCAAAACGGTCAGAGTTCGCACGCGTGCTGTGAGAACATCCGGGGTTGTGCTTTAATTCAAGATGTCTTCAGTGTTCCTTGGCAGATGTGGCAGACTCAAGTCTAGACATGATTTAGCATTATTCTAATAAAATTTATTGCAAAGGGGTATTTATGTATTAATGGTGTCACACATATTTAAAGACCCACTCTGATAAAAATCATGTTTTTGGTGTTTTTAACATGTTCTTGTGCCATTTTTCTGATGAAGGATGACGTAAAGCAAATTAAGTTCAAAATTGCATTTTCAAATCGTTATGAATCAGACGCAGACAAAAAAAAATGCTGTTTGAAAAAGATCATATTTATGACGTAGAAAATACACTGGGGGGGGCCACAGGTTTTCTGCTTCGAGTTCTCAGCAATGGGGAGAGGAAGGAGAGGCGAGGTTGCCACGCGCCAATGATCCCGCCGACAACTTATAGGTCGAATTTCTAATGAACTACTACCGCTCCGCAGAAACTATGTCCTGGAAAAAGACACCAGACACCAAAATGGTATAATTGAAAGACCACTGGAGAAGTGTTTAAAGTAGATATAAGATTGGAGTGGGTCTAAAAAATATGATTTCCCTTGAAAAGTGTGTATCTGCATTTTAATTTTAATTTTTCATCAAAGTAGATTTCCTTGCAAAGTTTCATAATCCAACTGTGTTCTGTATTCCAAGTTTGAGGTTCTGCAGGACAAAAATTTTTATAAAACCATAGAGTTGCAATGGTTATTTATTGGCTCTTGGGACAAAAAGGCTGCTGAAAATAGCATTCACACATTTAATACACTCACAGGTGTTACACAGAAACACAGGATACTTCTCTACCATGCTGTCTTTATGTGCTGAGTGGACACAACAGTCAAGAATTGATGTGTTCCTACAGTTGCTTTGCATCTGCTCCTACCCACACCCGGTGCCAGAAAAAGGTAGGTTTTTCATACCTGCTCAAAGGCAGGTATGAAAAATGGGTCAGTCATCTCACCTTCAGTTTACTTTTTGTCCTCACCTTCAAATGCTTCATTAGTCAGATTATGTAGAAGGTTATGTTGTGCCTACATGCTTTCTAACTTTTCAGAAAGAAAACAGAAATAATATAGCTGTTATCTTGGTTTTTGTGTTGCAGTGCATACTCAAAGCTAAAAAGAAAAAATACATAGATAGAGAAAATAGTACTTACTTTTTATGTTTGCATGTAGTTAAACATGCAAATAGACGTCAAATATCAGAAGTTCAGTCTCATTTGGGCTAAATCTTAATTCACCTTAGCTGCTCCAACCATTGGCTGTACCTCACATCTCCTACTCCACACGCTAAATATTAAGGGCTTGAAATGCAGAAACTCAATGTTTGGGAACCACGTTAGACCTAAAACAAAATTAACCCTTGGGGGCATCTGTGGCATCCCCGGTTAAAGCATTATATGGGGAGTAATGTGGTCTATCAATCTATTAACTGTTGTTCATCCAGGGTTCAGATCACAGGTACAGCAGGCTGAGTGAAATCCAAACCTTACTATAATAATAATGGATTAGATTTATCTGCGCTTTTCCGGACGCTCAAGGTGCTTACAATGTGTCCATTATTCATTCATTCATTCATACATGGTGATGACAGAAGCGTGGCTGCCAGCTCGTGCCTACGGTCTCTCTGATCATCACTGGAACATCCATACACATTCACACACCAGTGGAGCCACACTGGAGGTAGGGAGGGTGAAGTGTCTTGCCCAAGGACAAAATGGTAGTTGACTGGGGGAGCAGGGATTCAAACCGCTGACCGTTCGGACATTGGACGACCTGCTCAACATCCTGATAATGAAACCTGCTGCAATTGGAACCAGTCGTCTGCCAGTTCTTGTGACAGTTACAGAAATAAACATTACCCGAAGGTCAAAATTTACTTCATCACGATGGATCTAAATGAGCATGTTGACTACAAAGCTTCTAACCCTAACTGACATTGTGGTCTAGTTTTAACTTATCTTCTTTTATAACAATTTTTTTCTTGTGCACAAAACCATAGAGCAATGTTACTTTTAAATAATGTTCTTGCTGTCAGCTTCTGCAAACCTGTTCACATAAAAGAAGCTCAGAGTTATTTACATTTTACTGTGTGGCACAGGCTGTTAAAGTGTGCCATGTTCAGGAAGTGTGACACTGTGGAGCTGCAATCACCCATTTAAACAAACGATACCTGCATCAATCAACTAAATGTGTGAATGACACAGTTCCATCTGGTTCATGTGTTAACTTCACTTGCATACAAGTTCAAATGCTTGCAGCTCACTTTAGCAGAAGTGTAAGATGATGACATGAATAAACTAATTCCATAATGAAATTGTTTAACTCTAGCTTTGTTAGAATATTTAGAAGTCATGACATTTTTTCACAGTTTTAGCTGACGTGTCTGACAAATGTCTTTGGAGTGTGTTATCAAGTGTTTTGAGTTGATCTCAGTGTCTATCATGCACTTGCTTCTCCAATGCAGTGAGAAATTCTTATGAGCATCTGGATCTCATTTGGAGCTGTGGCCTGGTTGGACATCCACCAAGCCAAGCAGAAGCAGAGCAATGGACAAACTGGCATTGCTTAACATTGACAACAGCGGTCTCAGCATGTCATGCTGATGCAGAGTTATTCAATGTTGAGAAACAAGGGGAAATCGGAATTCATAATAACACACCATCTATATTTGATCAATGCAGGGTATTGACCAAATATTTATTAATGTTTGAAATGGAAGATAAGTACATATGTTTGTTCTAATGGGATAGTGTTTTCTTAATTTAAGACTTTGCTATGACAAACCAGAGATTACAACATTGAAATGAATTAGCCTCCTATCAAAGAAAACATTTGCTTCCATTTAATGACCTGATATAGACATAGGCAAGGAGACTTAATATAAAACATAAAGGCAAATCTACAGAGATATGAATCAGAAAGCCATTAGAGGATGGGACACCAAACAACACTTGTTTAATCCAAAAATACTGGAGCTGACGCTGACAACACCTCAATAACAAACGCTCTTTAAAGTATCATAAGTCTTTCACCATTTACGAGATCAACATGAATCAGTTGATAGTGATGGGGAGAAAAGTGACTTTTCATATCAGTCTCGCACTGATTTATAAGTACATTTCATATGAGTGCATGGCTCAAATCAGAATCCGTTAAAATTAGTTAAAGAGTAACGATTGTCAAAATAATGTCAACACTGGAGATTAAGTCCCAGTGTAAAAGGTTTACGATCATTTAAAACAGCAAATATACTTTTTTTACCATTTGGTAGGGGGAAAAAAGGCTGCTGTCAAAAAGACGGATTTAGGCCAATGTTACAAAGGACAACAGGTGGCTTACCAGTGAAGTAAGGCTTACACTACAGCAAAGCTATCATAAAAGCAGACAGAATGGACCAGACAACCATGACATCCAATCTGTCTTTAGAAGAGGACCCTGGTTATTGGGAGGCCAACTCTGTGAATGTGGGGTTTAAAGATGAAAAATAACAGTGTTGGGTTTTATTTTTCTGACAGAGTTCCCAGGTCTTTTTGTAATCAGAGTTACAACCTTATGTGAATTCAAACAGATTTCATTTATCTTTCTTTGTAGACTGTAATGGACGACCAGTGTGGGTCAAATGGCAGTCCTCAGCGCATTGGAGGTCAGCCCAGATCCGAGGCTCAAAGGTCGACTGTCATCAGGTGTGGATGGCTCAGAAAACAAGGAGGTTTTGTCAAGACTTGGCATACTCGCTGGTTTGTACTGAGAGGGGATCAACTCTACTACTACAAAGATGAGGAGGAGACCAAAGCCTTGGTAAGGCAACAACGCACCTGTTTAAACTATTGTGCTACTATGTTTCAGTCAAGGTCTTTGTTGGCAAGAGTTCAAAGTTTGCTAGTTTTGTCTACACCAAAGTTCAGATTGACTTTCACCCGCCAAATGAAGTGAATTATCTGAGGTAAAAACTCTGTTTTGGACCAAACGGTTTAGTGTGAAAGTGTCCACATGGTCTTGTAAAACTGCAGGCAGCAACTGAAATGTAGGTTAGGACAAAAGAATCTGTTCAAACTGTAGCATCTAACATAACTTTATCACTGTTTTATGATATTTTGACATTTTAGGTGATCTAACACGCTCATTAACCAACTGCTGTAGTATCCACTAATGGTTTGTCATAACAGATAAACAATTTTTAACTAAACACCATGTGTAAGTATTAATCACAAATGTGTGTTTCATGACCTGTTTTAATCTTCATCCATTTGATCTTTGATATTTTCAGGTGCTTGTTAAACCATGCAAATGGTTGAATCAGGGTCTTGCTTGTAAGTGCAACCTAAGTCCAATGCTTTCTCCCTAAATCCTATTGTATACCAAAATGAGAATTAACTTATGATTAAAAAATGTATTAGTATCAACCAAACTACTTTGACTTGGTAGATTTAAGTTAAAGTTTTTTTTTTTTATTATTTCTTTCGTCCGGCCTTCCTGACAGTGAGAAATGAGTAAAGCACATGACAAAGTCATCTCTATCGTTACTGTCACCAGGCAACCCCTCTCACTGAGCATCTGTACTCAAGGCTGAACAAAGAAGCAGCCAGACATATGGTAGGTCTCCATGACAAAGCAGAAAACAAAGACATGCTCAATATTTATTCTCATCTGGGTAGTTTAATAAGGTTCTCTATTTGTCTTTGGTGCAGCTGAGCAGACAAATTTCATATTCAAATTGTTCATAATATTTGCTTTTTTTTGCAAAAAAAAAAAAGTTGTTGTATCCTGTAGTCTCTTTCTAAGGACCCCATTTCTGTCTGTAAAATCAGTTCCTTGTAACTTCATTTTCCAGGAGAAAAACTAACACTTAAACACAAGGAACATCTTTATTCTGTGTGTCTACCCACTCATCTTTCTCTGGCTAATTTCCCAGTAAACTGAGCCACATCAACAGCAGTTGTCCATAGAGGTTTGAATCTCCAGACCTGAAGGTGGGCTGCTGGCCAGACTCAGCAGTGGAGCTATTACTCACAGCTGGTTTTAGGAGCTTGAGTCTTTAAGCAGTGCACTTAAAAGTAGAGGCTGGCCCTCCTTTTTGAGTACCAATTGTTTTATTTTTGTTTTTGGAAGTCTGCCAATCTCATAGCAAATGAAGGATCATGGGTCTTCATATATAGAAGTTAAAAAAAAGCTCATTTTAAAAAAATACTTTGGTTTCTTGATTAATTTACCAGAAAAAGATGGATATCTGCTGCTACAATAGCTACGGAAGAGGATCAGGGCCATTGAGAAAAAAAAGGGGCATATAAAATTCTGACTTTAATTTCAGAATTCTGAGATTAAAGACAGAATTCTGAGAAAAAAGTCAGAATTTTCTATGCCTTTTTTTTCCTTTCTCCATGGCCCTAATCCTCTTTCGTAAATAGCAGACACATGAGGAAAAAAACTTTTTGTTGTTGTAATTCTACCTACTTTTGCTCTACTTCTTACCTGAGGCAAAAACGAATGCCTGAAATTGATATTTGAATGGAAGAAAATTTCAGTTAAAGTAGGTCAGGAGCAGGAGAGTGCTCAAACTCCTTAAATCTCCATGACCTCCAAGACAGAGAGGCATGGAGCACCACGAAAGCAATATGATAGTACCAGCAGAGTTCGAGATAACAAGGCCAGGATCCCATAGGGAAAAACACAAGTAGGACAAAGAGGAGACAAAGTCATGACTGTCTGCATTCCTGGCCTTTAAAGTCAGTCTTAAAGGTCAGGGCAATCAGACATACTAAAGGAAACATTCAGAACAATTTTCTGAGCATATACCTCTGTGCAATGACATGATATTGACCTGAAAAACCTTGTGACGCAGAGTTGTGAAACCATGTCCACAACAGCCATTAATTAAATCTCCCTCACGCTGTGAAGTCTCTGTTTGTTCATAGTCACATTAGCCTAATTGCTACCTCCTCAGTGGGAGAAAAGACATCTGTCCTTTCCCATAAAACCACAAGGGTCCCTAACATTATGCCTTCTTTATGAAGCTAAAGCAGAATTAATTTATGCTCATCATTAGGAAGAAAAATTAAAAAGTCTTGATCTTTTTTTTTTATCAAGTAACTAACTGTGCTGAAAATTTTTTTTTATTAACGTTAATGGAGGAAAACGAGCAGTGCTGAAAGAGGCAAATTTGTTAATAAATACACACACAAAAGAATGTATATTGTTCAATCTTTGAGTTGTAAAATTAATTTTTCAAAGGGATTTAAAAAAAAGTTCATATTGCTTTTAGTGTCGTAATATGCACTAGCTCCAGGCCCGGAGCATAAGGGGTCCCGGGTGGGGGTGAGGGGCAGCCCCCCCCCACCCGGGACCAAGCAAAGTCAATTTTGAAGTCAATATTAGTAGAATTATTGGCAAAGCTTAATTAATCATCAATACAAGCATCATTAAGCATTGCAAAAATGAATAAAACAATACTTCCTATGAAATCTTTAACCCCTCAAATTTTTTGCTTCACCCCTGTGTTTTGCCTCTGACTAGCTCCACTAAAAGAGCACACATTTTTTACATTTATGTATGAATATAAAATAGTGGATTTTAAATAACATCCCTCTGATAATATAAAATAGTGGATTTTAAATAACATCCCTCTGATTATGACTAAACAATCATTCTAATTTTTTTGTTTTTACCAAGCACAAAGTCAGTCAATGTGTAAAGAAGAAGTTAATATTTTTCTTAGGATTGGTATGATCAAATTAAAACTATCATGCTGGGAGTTTATTATTGGTCCAACTATTGGTAACATAGTTGGAAATCAAACATATTACACTGAAATGGCATAGGCTGCATGATGGCAAAGTGGTTATCGCTTCCAACTCACAGCATGAAGGCTCTGGTTCAAATTCTGGCTGGGACATTTGTATGTAGAGTTTGCATGTTCCCCTTGCACATGAATGGGTTTTCTTCCTACAAAGTCCAGTAACATGCGTCCAGTAACAAATAAATTGGGGATTCTAAAATTGTCCCTTCGTGTCAGTCTCTGTGTGTGGCCCTGTGACAGGCTGCCGACCTTTCCAGTGTGTATTTCACCTTTGCCCAACAGGACAGGCTCCTGCATCCCCATAACACCAAAAGGGATGCAGTGGCTTAAGAAAATGGATGGATGGTGTAATGCTCCTCTCTAAATATGCATTAGAGCAACACTTCCAGCAGAACCTCTACTTCAGAACATTTGGAACAGCGTGAAATTATTGAGGTAACAAATAAAATCATTGGTTTCTCTGGACCACTATTAGACTGAATTTGCTTGTTTTTATAACAGTTAGTTTCAGAACTATCCGTGAGATTAAAGTAACTGTATGTCCTCCAAAAACTACTCTAAGGGATTTCACAGCAGGTTAGAAAATTGTCAAAGTTGTAATGGGAAAGCCCTAAAAAACCACACAGCTTTAAAATTTCATAAAGTTTTCCAACATTAGTTTTTTAAACTAGTTTTACCTGTTTTTTAGTCCATATTTTAACAGGCAAAGAAAGTAGACATATTGAAACCAGAGTTTTGCTGCTTTATTAACATCTCTTTAGATCCACCTGAACAAGTAACCTTTACTTCATCCAACTATCTTAGTTTTGTTGGTATGAACCAAACTGTGCTGCAGGGACAGACTGTAACATGATGCACTGTTTTCTCCAAGCCTCAGTAAAACACGGATGATTGCAGATAAGATTATACGCAAAAGTGTGTCACGGTGAAGGTGGTCATGTTTTGTCTTCTCCGGTTGTGCCAAACCTCACATTGCAGCGTGAGGAATCTGAAGAATGGGAGTCAGATGGAGGTGAAGGGTCACATGCACAGGGTACAGCTTGCGTAGGCTTAGTGTCAACATACCATCTGCCTGCCCCTACTCGTCTATAGAGATGTAAGAACAAACAGGCATGGAATCCCTCATATTCTAATGCACACACACACAAACATGCTCAGATTTTATCTCTGAGTCATAAACAAAGACAGTATTCATGTGGTGACTGAAACGCTTTCATTATACCCATTTAAAGTGCTCAAAAATGGATTTGCATGCCACAGAAGTAAGGTAATGAATGAGCAAAATGGTTGTAAATTGATATTTTGAAACTATTCATTTGGATTTGGAATTTTGCCCATCCATCTATCTATTCATCCATCCATTCAACCATCCATCTTTTACTTCTACTTATCTATCAAGACTTTAAGATATTTTAACTCTTTCACTTAGGGAAAGAATGCTCCACCTATCTGGAAAGAACAAACTGCCATATACCATGGCTTCTGACTGAATTCTAATTCCAACTTCTTCACACTTGACTGCAAACTGTCCCAGAGTACCTGGAAAGTCCTGGGTCAATGCTAGCAGGACAATATCAACTCCATAAAGAAAAGATAGAATCCTAGCTAGCAGGACAATATCAACTCCATAAAGAAAAGATAGAATCCTACCGTCCCTTAACTGGACTTCCAATTGCCCCTTGCTCTTCTGAGAAATTCTATCCATTAAATCTATGAATAGAACCAGAGACAAGGGGGGTTCCTCCCAGAACCCAAAATGCACTGGGAACAGGTTCAACTTACTGCCAGCAGAAACAACCAAGCTTCTGATTTGGTTGTTCAGAGACCAGACAGCCTTTAGCAAGAAGCTTGGACCTCATGTTTCCAGAAAAACTCCAACAGAGATTAGACCAAACTCAATCTCCAAATGGACTGGATGGGCAGACCCCTTTGAACCCGGAGGTGCCCTAAGATGTGGAGTAGAACCACCATTCCACACCTGAAACAAAACCAACACTGGTCTTCCAGAATGACAGATTTGACTGTCTGAGAAACTCCCAGAAGGCTGGGTAGTCTGTACTGTCCATAAACTGAAACTACAGCAAGAGACCAGAACCTGACCCAGCACAAAAACATCGCCCTTTTACTCATTAGGTCAAACCTCAACACATATTAGCTGAGCTGGGGGACCAAAAGCAAACCCAGACCAGCCAGTCACCTCTTACAATGGTAAGAGGATGTTAGTTCAACTCCTCTCATGGTGTTGGGTTTTAGAGCCCAAAATGTACATGGTGGCAAGGCCAGCCAGCTCTAAGAACCGCCCAATAAGCCTGGCCAGGTCCTGTGGGAGAAGACCCAACTTCCAGGTGCTCACCTGTCAGTCTGGGCTTTGCTTTTAAGGTGTCCAGTTTCCATTGGGGGTATTTGAATCACTCTCAGTCTGGCTCATCACGTGGGACCTGTCTGTCACGGGAGACCCCACCAGGGGCATTTGCCCCAGACAGCATAGCCTTCAGGGTCACTCAGGTTCCCAATCCCTCCCCACGTCACTGCTGAAAGTGGTTGAAAGGGAGGATTAACCCTTGTGCTATCCTAGGCACTTTAACATTGGGAGTGGGGTCATCTAGACCCCACAAGACAGCGCGCTAAACCTTTTTTCTTCAATGATTTGTGATCTTTTCTGGTGTCCATGGATTACATGAAATCCTCTTCACCTTTATCCACCTGTGTCATGTTAGGGATAACACATCAATGTAAGGATCGGGACATCTGGACCCCATAGGTTAGCACAAGGGTTAAGAAGATCTGAACGGAATTAAATAATATTATTCTCTCAAACCCAAAAGCCATACAAGAAAGCCATTTAATATTGGTGGCATGGGGGAGGATCCTTAAAAACACATATGTTTTTTTAGAGAGAGCACAACAAAGTTTATTTAATAGCAAGGTGAAGCTCTGAGACTAACTAGTACTGCCATTTAACTGAAGCAAATACAATGAAGCTGCAGTGCCACTTTAAGTGCCACTGCAGCTTCATTGTTATTCATAATATAAGACTGTAACTTCATCTTGTTATTTAGATGCCAAGAGCCACTCTATAGCCTCATTTGACAGTGATACACATAGACAATAGTAACCTTTTATTGGAATCTAGGTTCCATTATGACATTGAGACGTGATCTAACTCCCATTCTTGTTCGTGGAACCTGAAGAAAGTGGATACCATTCAAATACTCCCTTGTTTTTTTCATTAAAGCCACGCCTTATTGTCTTCTGGTCACAGACACAACATTTATATTATCATGCCACTGTAAATGCACATGTGACAGCTGATGTCAGACACTAAATCCTCTTATTACTGGCTTACTGCTAAGCTTGAGCAATAAACTTCAGACGAAGGGATTTTTTTAGGAGGCTAAACACATAGTAAACTTTGAAAAAAAAGGTTTAGCTTCACCAGAATATCTTTCTGTATTAGTATTCTTTTCATACATTCTAAATTTAATTACCATGTCCCTCATTCTTATGTGGCACACAATCTTTAATTGTCTGCAACTTTGAGTAAGTCAGTTGCAACAAGTTTATGCAAGTTGGTTTTGTAAGCATTTATGAGTCCTTTAGGAGATATGGAAACAGTCTTGCAATGGACTTTGGGGCGTGGTGGCTTTGTGCAAACAAACATTAGCTTGTTCAAAAGATAAAGACATGGAAGGAAAAAGCTGGAGGAATATGTGGCACACATCATTTACACTTAAATATACTGATAACTGCCTTTGGACCTGTTATGTTTTGTCTGAATTTATCATTCATTCATCTTCTAAACCCAATTTGTCCCTTTCGGGGTCATGGGGCTGCAGGAGCCTATCCCGGTCACTCAGCTGTTTTCTTAATTTGTAACCCTATGTCTGTTGTTTGTTTATTGGAGGCAAGTTATTTCTAGCTTTATACATAATGAGGGCTGTTTTAAGCTTCAGTGTTTCCATAATTTCAATAAACCCAACTTTAAAACAGTTCATTCGTATGTGTCCAATAATCTTTTGTAAGATGTACAAATACTGTAAAATTGTTTAATAAGTATGTCCCCCAAACGTCTACACTGTATTATAAATATGGTAGTATTATCAATGAATGTATTAGTAAACGTGCTGTGTGAGTGAGTGTATGAGGTTTTTCTTTCCCCTCAACACTGCAAGTTTAGCTCTGACTTGCTTTATTTGTGGCTTCCAGCTTATTTTGTGGTCCATAATTACTCCAAGGAACTCAGTTTCACTCACTCTTTTCAAAGCATGATTAAAAATATCAACTTTTACTTCCAGATCTGCGCGAATATGGTGATTTCCAAAAAAAATGACAAGTCACGTTTAGTCATGAAAGCATCTGTGACTATTTAGGTGAAAAAGAGGCCAAGAATTTGAGCTCTAAGAAAGTTTTTTTTTTTTTTTCATTTAAGCAAAGTTTCTGTAAAAATTGGTCATGTAAAAATCCCCAAATTGAAGAACAGCACAACTTAACACAACTGAAAAAGAAAAGCAAGAGATAAGCTCAATAAAGGAGAACACGTGATAAATAAAGTCATACAAAGTGAGGTCTGACAAAAAATTAGTCAGAGCCAATGATAAATAATCACTCCTTGGTTTGTATTCAGACAGGAATTTAGTTCATTTATCAGTTAAATTTCTGGTTTTGCAGCAACACCTAGCACTTATTTTTCCTTAACACAAAACATTGTTACTTTGGATCCCTGAGGTGGCTTTTTTTGTTGTTCTTTTGAGTCTTTCTCCTCTCAGAATCACTTGCAGGTTCATGATCATTTTCATCTAAAGCTGTTTTCATTTCTGTTCATGTCCATAAGTGTCTGGTTCGAACTTTTTGTCATTTTAGGTTTGTCATGAATTGCCCTCTTGTGATTTGGTTTTCTATTGAGTTGTTCTGTGTGGGTTGGCTGTGATTTCCTGGATGCCCTGTGCCATCTGGCTACTCGTGGAGATGTTTGCAGCTGCTTGGAATTAATTCATTAGGATTCACCATTTAAGTCAGTGTCTGCTCTGTTCTCACCATCTAATGCTGGGGTCACACTGGGCATGTGACACGTGCATTCTTGCATATAGTGTTCCCACTCGACTGTCACTACTGCAAATCTCACAAATCTTGCTCCAGGCTTTCTTCTTTCGCAGCTCTATTCCGATATGTGAAAGACTTGATGTCATGTAATTCTGGCCGGGGAAAAAAAAAACAATTTTCCAACAGTTGGCACTTTAAAAAGGGGTGCCATCCACACATCACTATCAAATCCGAGTCCCTGATTGGTCAAAGTTCAACTGGTTTAACTTTTAATACACGCTTAATGGGTGCAGGTTTTACAAACTTGCGTGAACTTGAGTTTTGAACGCAGACGCCTAAAACACACATTTACGCACGTTTACATTTTTCTTTTTCTTTGACGGCAGTCCAAATGTAGCCTCAGTGTCTTATGTATATTGCAGAGATCTCTCTAGTGTATTCAAAGGATCTCTCCAGTTTTTGTTATTTGACCTTTTTCCCACGCTGCCTTTTTGTTAATAAATTATTAGAAGACTCTGGATGTGTTCAAAACTTTCCTGCTCCTGAGTTTTCCTCTACCGATCAGCCACAAGAAATTCATCTGTTTTGTCACCCTTTTGTTGCTCCCTTTGTTTTCGGCTTTGTCATGTTTATGTTTAATTATTAAATATTTAAGTATCAAGCCTGGTTTCTTCCTGCATATTTGGGTCCAACACCACTGGTTCCTGATAAGAATTAGTCTAAGCATGCACATTATGTTCATAAAAATGTGCTTTACTGAAAAAAAAGAAAAGTACTAGTGCAAATATTGTCACTTATGTTGTGGTTCTGCTCTCAAATCAGTCTTCTTTCTTCATGTCGTCCACATGAAGTGACACTGGTGTTACAGATGGGTGGAGTTTGTAGTGGTAACAAACATCGATTGAAACTGATGCTGGAAATCATTTTTATTCTGACAAGCTGGAAAATTAGTTTTTATTAAAGCAATAAATCTTTTCTCTCTGAAGAAAAAGTCAACTGAAAACTGCCTGTTGTTCCTGCACCCCACACTGCTTGCTCCATGGAGTCCTGAAAGCCATTGGTCACACCGAGTTAACCGAAGGAGTCCCTAGAGAAGGTATTCCAGACTCATAATTAGGCACAGTAATGTGTATATCTATTATTTATACGTGTTGGAACATTTCAGGTTTATGTATCCCACTCAGTTTATGGTTGGGTGATAAATGTGGCCTTTAGGAACGATGGAAACAAACAACTGAGTTTTCTTCAGTCTTCTGGACTGAAAATGAAAATCTGAGGACTCAATAATGTATTATTTATTGTTTGGTTGCAGGTAGAAGCAAATAACCTAGCGTCAGAGTGAAAGAGCAAGAAAATACTCACTTCTCTCTTTGGGATCATGATAGATCTGCACCTGCAAATACATTTTAATAGTTTGTGAGAAAGGAAATTGACTCCCGCCTGCATATTTGCTCATTTTGCAAATCAAATTTCCACTGCAGCTGTGTTCCCTTTTTGAATGTTTGCAAAGGAGAAACCAATAGTTGCAGGTTAAACCAATGCTCTCTTCAAATTTTTGCATGAAACACATGGGTGGCCTTTACGGCTCAGTCAAAGAGCAACAACATCACTATGTTAGTCTGCTTGTTTCCAATAGCTATTTGATTTACTGCCGCTGTCCTCAACAGATGTTGGCTGAGAGAAAGTTACAAACTTTTCCCTTTTCTTGAACTTTTAGAGGCCAATAAAAATTTCATAGCTTCAGTGTTTTGTTGTCTAGGATAAAAATATTGCCTTTTGTTGTCCTCCGCCTTCTTTTCACGGGATGCAAGTTTTAGATTATTTCGCCTAAAATGTCTTTCTTTGTAATAAAGGGTTTTTGCTTCAAAATATAGGAGTGCAGCGGTTCTCAATCTAGTCACAAATCGACTCCACAAAGTTCTTTTAGACTGTGATAAATCCAGTTGTAGAGGCATCTACGCATGGTTAAATCATGAGTTATGCGTCTTTTTCATGCTGCAGTGATTTTCCAAGAAAAAAAAACAATTTCTTTGAAAACGGTCTTACAAGGAATAGATTGAAGATGTATAGAAAGAAGTTATTTAAAAAAATAAATCTCCTCAAGAATCTTTGATTCAAAGTCACTTTATCATTTACTTTCTGAGCCTTTTGGAGCTTTTTTCCTACTTGACAGTTTGCTCTATTCGTTTATCGTTAAAACTGTTTTAATGGTAAAGCTAGATATCCATCTTTTTGGTACAACTACAGCCCCCTTTTTTACACAACAATTCCACAATGAGCCTAAAAATGCCACACAAAAAAAAACTCGATTCCAGGTAGTAAATGCATTTATTTAATGCAAATATCACAAAAATTCACAAGTTTTTTATGTTCCGTAGCAAAAAAACAAACATGTAGAGACAAACGAAAATGTATAAATCACAAACAAAGCATGTACACGGTCAAACCAATGGGAAAATTATCTAAAAATGCAGATGAAGCTCTATTGCATCATTGTAAATGGTGTATACTTATATAGCGCTTTTCTACCTTCTTTCGATGGCCTGAAGCGCTTTACAGTCACAGTCACATTCACACACTGGTGGCGGCTCCGCTGTAAACACTGGTGCCAACCTCCCACCAGAGGCAAGGTGGGGTTCAGTGTCTTGCCCAAGGACACTTCGACACATGGGTTTGCAAGGCGGAAATCGAACCGGCAATCTTACAATCATGGGACGACTGCCCTACCACTGCTCCACAGCCGCCCATGACATAATGTAAACTAAAGTGATTGGCATTTCAGAGACTACTGAGGGCTAAAGTCCCACTCCGATCATCGTTTGATCCATGTTAAAAGTGTTCTCAGTGATATTTTCATAATGATTCTGCCATGTGTATCTAAAAACCTGTCATTTTTCAGGACATAGTTTCTGCAGAGTGTCAGGATTTCACTAGAAATGTCCCTCTTTCCCACTTCCTATCATCCATTTGTTTACCCGGTCACCAACTAGCTTAAAGCCACTCACAACCCCATCGTAAGATTAGCAGTGCAACAAAAATGTCGAGGAACATTGGAGCCAGATTCCAATTTAGATGAGGAAAACAAAGAAGTAAACAGATCTGTTTATCTGCAAGTAGATGCATCAGAATGGAGCAGAGCAAGGAGCTTGTGGCTTGCCAACAATAATGCCTACATCACTGCTGCAGGCGGTCTTTAAGATAGAATGACAATGGTTTGCCTGCTGAACAAAACTGTGGTTT
Organism: Oryzias latipes; assembly: GCF_053564925.1. Lineage (NCBI taxonomy): Eukaryota > Metazoa > Chordata > Actinopteri > Beloniformes > Adrianichthyidae > Oryzias > Oryzias latipes. The sequence continues at coordinate 22,780,080 of NC_136248.1, read as the reverse complement.
CTCTTGAGAATACATCTGAACAGCATGACAAAAAACAGCAGCCCTTTTTTTTATTTTTTACTGATAAAAGGCTTTGATGGTATAAAGAAAGCTTATCTTACTTTTGTTAGGTTTCTTTCTTCTGTCAATGTAATCCAAACAAACATCACATCTGGTCCTTTTTTGCCCTGAGGTCATGTGTTCACCTAAATGAAACATCCGCTATTAAATAAAAGGTTTCACTGACAGTATTCCAGTGCCGATGCCAAATAAAAGAGAAAAGGTCTAATTAGAAGTGGAAGTCACTGCTGGGTACAGCCTTTGAAAAACTCCCCCCTGATGGACAGATCTTCTGCTTACAAGGTTGAACCTATTTTTTCTGACAAATTACCTGAATTTGTATTTTGTTGTTACTTTTCATGTAACATAAATCTGAAAAGGACTCATTTATCTGAAACAATACACTTTAGCTGGGTAAATAACACTCTATTATTGAGTTTGTCTACAGCAAATGGCAGCCCAAGTTGAAAAATCTGCGGTGCTGTGAGTTTTCTGTGCAGTTTTTTCTTTTTTTGTTTCGTTTTAAACCATTGAAACTGTCTTGAATACACACAATTCATTAAAACCTTGTGCTATCCCAGGCACTTTAACATTGGGAGTTGGGTCATCTAGACCCACTTGACAGTGCGCTGAATCTTTTTTCTTCAACGATTTGGTGACTGGTGTCCATGGATTACATGAAATCTTTCCACCTTTATCCACCTTTGTCATGTTAGGAAGAACCCGTCAATGTAAGGGTGGGGTCATCTAAGATAGCACAAGGGTTAAGTCCCATCCTGATACAATGTGAGGATGAAAATGTCTGCACTGGATGAAAAACAAGCTCTTTATGGTCTTTGGAATCTGGAGATGTTGAAGCAAAGCAGATTCTCTTGCTGACAGCCACATGAAACGAGCTCCTTCCCTCGGTGCTCCTCCACCCGTGCCTGTCTCATCATTATAGCTGTCTTTAAAACCTTTGATCTGAAGCCTCAGGTGGGGTTTCACTTCCTGGTTGTCACAGTTATGGTTCATTAAGGAGGAAAGAGACTCCCTCTTTAGATCCTGTTAATGTGCACAAGTTCTTTGGTACTGACGCTGTCACCCGTTCACAGCTTGTCTGCATTTGTCTGACCCAAATAGAGGTCAGTCTAATGGCTGTCAGATGCTGCACTGAAGGTGAAAGTTGGCAGAAGTTTGCCTATTCTGCAAAAGCATGTAATGTATTTGTTGGCTTAACATGTATTCAACTGAGCTATTTTGGAATATAATCAGTTTTTAGAAGAAAAGTAAGAGAAAGATAAGTCCTGATTTGCTCTTCTGATCCACAAAACTGTGTTTTTGATTAGTTAGTTTGATCAAAAGTTACCATCAGATTAAATTTCAGAACCAGCTCACTGTGAGACCTCCACGCTGAACACGATCCGTTTTTTCTGCCCTGCAAAGATTGCTGTGTGTTTGACTCCGCTGTGCTCCTGCTATTTGAAGCAGATGGTGAACCATCAGTGTGAGGCTGGGATGTGTTTTTGTGATGTTGCCACTTTGCCACATCAGTAACCACTCAAAGTCCATCGTCCTGAAGCATTCCAGGGGACCTGCACACCTCATTACAACCTTTCTGAATTAAAGAAAAAGGAGAAAAATAAAAGCTACACGCCTCTGAGATGAAGGTTTTGATGTTACACTAGAACAGCTGGAAAAGTTGCATTGTCTGCAAAGTTGTTTTATGCTTTGCACATATGACATGAATAAATCAAACGCGCGCTGTTGGCTCCTGAGCCGGGGAAGTTTTTCAACATCCAGCCCCCTTTGTCAGCCATTAAATAATTGCTTCAAAATGGCAAAACTACCTTTGATGAGTCCTTTCTTTTTTTTTTTTTCTCCACAGGGAGCCATTTTTCTACCTGGAAACAAAGTCACAGAGCATACAACAAGTGGGGATGAAGGGGGCAAATTTATTTTTGAGGTCATTCCAGGTAAGATTAAAACACTTTAATAGTCGCTTTGGTTTTTATTGAGTGTGGAGTGATGAAACACAGAGGAGCAGCTGGGTCAAATAAAAAGTAGCCGTCAAAACAATTGGGAAAATAAATGTTTAACTAATGACAGCTAACAATTTGCTTTCATCAGCTTTTTATCTTTGTAGACATGATGTCAGATGGAGGATTTCAGTTCAGACAGAATACTTTCTTCTTGTTTCGGCATGCTGTTTTTGAAAGTGGATGCACTTTTGGCACAGGTTAGTGTGGGTTTTTTTTTTTTTGTAAAAAAATATTAATAAACGATTTGATGAAAGAAAAACTAGAGTTAGTCAAAACCAGCCACCAGTAAGTGACAACAGGTACCTTTTTTTAATACTTTTTTCCAAAATTTAACCCAAGAGCTCCGCAGCCTGTTGCTGCTTTTAAATGTTTGCTTGTCTGGAACATTCAATGGTGAGGAAAAGGCATTAACAATGATTGAGGGGGGGGAATCATTGTTACTGAATATCAGTTTGGGTTTAAATCCATAATAAAATGTTTGGAAATCATGTTTTTATTAGTGAAAGGACTTATTCAAAAAGTTGAAAGTATTCAAGACAGCGTTGAGTGATTAACAAAGCAAACCAAAAACCACTTCACCTCCTTAACCCTTGTGCTATCCTAGGCACTTTAACATTGGGAGTTGGGTCATCTAGACCCACTAGACAGTGCTCTGAACCTTTTTTCTTCAATGATTTGTGAACCTCACTGGTGTCCATGGATTACATGAAATCTTTCCACCTTTATCCACCTTTGTCCTGGTAGGGAGAACACGTCAATGTAAGGGTGGGGTCATCTAAGATAGCACAAGGGTTAAACACTACAGGTCTCGCTTTACATGTTACCGTAAACAAATGTTTTTTTTTCTTTCTTTAAAAAAAGTTGTGAGATAAGACAATGGTTTGGCAGTTTAAACTTGAACTTATTTGATCAAAAGCTCCCTAAATCATCGCTCAAGCATGGTGGCAGAGGGTTCATGATTGGGGCTTCTTTTCCTAACCCCACAAATGCATGCCCATGTACTCTTCTGTATCCCACAGGCAAGTCTTATGAGTCAAAACTGTGTTGTGTAGATATAATCCAAAGGAGCAAGTCTAAAATCAAACAACTAAACTTGGCTTTAAATGCTTCGACTGGATGTCGAGGTAGCTGTATATAAAAGACTATCTGAGAAGGTATTTTGTTCAAGATGGTGCTGTATGTGTCTAAAATGCTGAATTAAAATACAACTTTATTTTTCCATCATGTTTCATTTGCTTTTTTTTTTTTTTTTTTTTTAGAAGTCTCAGTACTTTTTACCCAAATCACGTCAGAGTTTCTTTGATTCTGGCATAGTGAAGTGTTTATTAACACAATACTCAGACCTATTTTGGGCAGAGATTTGTTGTTGGGTTTTTTTTTTCCCCCCCATACAATAATATATGCCAGTAATTCTAAGAACTCAGATCTTCGTCCTGGACTGTGTTTCTTTGTGTAGGTATTTTGCCCTTTTGTGGAGAAAATGTTTGCAAGTTCCCAATACAATCAATTGGAGCAATGAGAAAAAATGAGTACTGCTTTGTGAAATTGGACACTTAGTAATTTCTCTTTTTTTCTTCCTGAAACTACAACAAGAAGCCGATTCAACCCTTTTTAAATAGCATGACAATCATGCCAGAAAAATAGGATTCGAAATGTTCATCAAAATTTACTTCTATGACTAAACTCACAAATTCTGATATTTAAGAGCAAAAATAAATAAAAAGGTGGTGCAAAACTAAACTAAATCACAACAAAAAAATTGCTTTGTTTTCTTTTTTCAAAAGCACCAGAATTAAGAGTTCTTTTAGGATTTTTCAGCAGTGTGTCTTGACCACATGAAGCAAAACAACCATTCATCAGCCATTTATAAAGATCAGTAAAGGACTACCCAGGCTAAGATAAGAGTTACATAATGGATTTATGCAGCTGCACTAAGTGACAGAAACACAGTCTGAGTGTGTCTGATGTTTACATGAGGGCCTGTCTATGGTGTCCTTTGCTTCTTTTGAGATTTCTGCCAGTTTAAAATTTTGCACATCCGAGGAGTATTGATAGTTTTACATGGAGTTCCTTTTGAAGCTCTGCACAAGAGAAACAACACACCTTGTGTCTCTTTTCATAAGGCCTGCTTTGATCTGTCAGTGGAAAGAAAGCTCTTTTAATACAATGCCACACTTCAAATCCTATTGATACTAGTTCCTTTCAGTAGACTGTATGTTTTTAAGTGACTGTGAGATGATAGGTTGTCTTTTATTCATATTTTGGAGCCCAGAAATTACATGGGTAAATATTGCTTTGAAAATTTTAAACAAATGAGAGTAGAAAACATTAAAAAATGTGCAAAGTTTGTAACCAAGTAAATGTGACAGATTATGATAGCAAAGAACAAAAAGGAGGTTTTAAAAAAAACTAAAAGTTTTGCTCCTTTTTTGTGTTTTATTTTTTCGTTTTTTGTGTAGATGAAAACATGTTTTTTCCAGTTTTGGTAAATAAAGTGCATGTGAAACATTCTGCACATTCAGTCTAAAAAGTAACTAAACTAAACTAAATGTTGATTTTGTTTTCCACACCAAGAAACTTCTACTGCACTGACACGCACAATCACTTACTGGACTGATGGTATGTTTGGGTGGTCTATATCCACTATATGTTTCAAGGTGAAGCTGCATACTATGTTGAGTCAAAAGGGTTTTTCCAAAACGTTCATGTGACAACGTCAATCAATGTGGCATCAACATTTCTGATGCTGGTTAAAGACCCACTCTAAATCTCTTCTGATCTATTGTAAAAACGTTCCCAGTGGACTTTTAATTGTGCCATTTTTAGCCAAAATCAAAAACCTGTTTCATTTTCCTACAAAGTGGCAGGAGTTCGTTTAAAATTGGTCTCTAAATCATGGGTAGGACAGTTGGCGACTTGCCGCGGAGCAAGCCCAACCCCTTTTCCTCCCTATTGCTGAAAGCAAGGAGCTTGTGGCTACATCATAAATACACTCTTTTCAAACTAATTTTTTTGTCTGCTCCTGATTAACAATGATTTAAATAAAGAAATACTCAGAAATGTAATTTTGAGTTTCATTTTCTTTATACATATCTTTCATAATCAGAAAAATGCTACAAGAACGTGTTAAAAACATGTTTTTCATCAGAGTGGGTCTTTAAAGATTCGACATTTATGCTCACACGTTTGTTAGCCTTAACACAACAGAAGTTTTTGAATTTTTTCTTTACCACAAATCTGCTGTTTTCTTAGAAAAAATAAAGACTGGCTTAAAGTGGTGGAAGAATTCATTCTTTGCTAAATATTTTTTTTGTACCCAGTACTTTTACCCTCATATATCACCAAGGAATCTAGTTGTTATGTAACCCATTAGATGTGTGGATAAAATTTCGCCAAAAAAAAGTTGTTAAATGCATAAAATTGGTAGTGCATGGGTTGACATTTCTTCTGTATTTTATTAATCTTTTTCTATCTTCCTAAACATTTATATTTGTTGAATTTGTCTCCCATGTCCTTTTTCCTCTACTTGTAGTCCTCCATGTCATCAGTTTCAAAGGCTGGATTTGAGCTAATATTGAATCTGTTCAAATGATGGTTAAAGTAAATTCTGTCAACTTAGAAAAACACACACTTTGAGTTTGTGTGCACTGCTGTTGTTTAAAAGACACTTTTCAAGTATCTTACTTCACAAATCATCTTTGGGTGCTGCACCAAGCAAAAAGGTGATGGTGCACAGGGACAAACCCTAATTTAAACCCTAATATGTTTAAAAATCATAAACAAGCTGCTCAAGATTGTATCTGCGTCATAGAGCGGAAATCCTCTGACCAAATCGCAGACATATTTTGAAGAAGGCTACTTTGCTTTGGTCTTTTTGGATAGGAGCAAACAGGTTAAATAATAAACATCAATGCTTGCTCAATATCTCATCTAAAAGAACTGCTTTTTCACCAATTACTTTGCAAATACATTTGAATTATTTCTCTCTAGTATTCCCCCCAAGAAAAGACTTTTCTGCAACACAGTCTTGTCTTTTTATTTATTTATTTATTTATTTATTTATTTATTTATTTATTTATTTATTTATTTATTTATTTATTTATTTGACCAACCAGTGCAGTTTAGGGGTTTTGGGAGACTGGACCTAAGAAAAAAACAGAGCATTTCATGTGGAAAAGGATGTAGTATGCTGCAGCTAGTGAAAGGAAAGTGGAATTTGTGCTACAAATCCATAAAAGTGTTGTCTAAAATTTATAATGAAACCTGTGCACAAGTGAAGTATGGGCACCTTTTTCCAGTTATGACTTCAGGATTGCAGTTTTTTAATATGCAAACACTCCCTTACATCACCCCAGCACTGTCCAAATTTATGTCTTCTTCAAGCTGTCAAAGTTTTGATTGCATGCCGTGCACACACACACACACACACTCGCATGCACGCACGCACACACACACCTGTTTAAGAAACTTCCAGCTCAGACAGCCTCTGCTGTCTCACGTCTCCCCACTCTGCATCAGTCTCTGTGCCCCCGCTTCTGTTGGAAAACAACGAGCCTATAAAGGAGTCTAAGAGAAGCAAGAAAAGCACAACACATTTATTCCACTGCTCTAAATCTGGCTCTGCAGTTAGAACACACCATTCGCTGGCAGACAGACAGACAGGAAGTGGTGTAGCAGTAAGAGTCGCATGAACAGAGATATCTGTTGTCTTCTAGGGGTAGTGATGGGGTTTTAAGCCCAAGTTGGCTATTTGGTCACTTTCTGTGCAAAAATGTCAGATTTGAAGTTTAAAGAAGTCAAAGAATGTTAACAATCCATCTTTAATTAAACAGAGTTTGGCCGTCCCTGCTCCTCCTCAGCTGTGTCTTTGTGTCCCCACATCTGGAGGCCGTGTGCAAAAACTGCAGCAGTATGGGGCTGAACTCACCACAACATTTAGACTAGAATCATAGCTGTTTATGTTGTTTTCAACTGTTTCATATGAAAACCTGTGCAGAAACTTTGGAGTTTTTGTTTCAGTAATCCAAACTGAATTGTTTTCCAATGACATTGTTTTCCATTACTCCAACATGTTAGAGCATGCAAAAAAGAAAGTATAATGCATTTATACCTCTGAGGGTTCTGGGGCTGTTTTTGGCATCTAGTATCAAGATTATGTAAGTTAAGGTGTACAATTCATAGATTTAGGACTTTTCCAGCCCTCTGGAAAGCAGAACTAACTGAAAAATGATGTAAAAGTCTCTTGAAGACATGAATTACTATCAGAATAAAAATGTGATATTACTTTGTGCAAATATCTGGAATACACATCAGAACATCCTGCCTCTAAGGTTCACTGTGCAGTTTTTATCTGGTACTTAATCCTCCAAAGAATGCTGCATGGGGCTGAGCTACGAACAGCAGATTGAGGCTGCAGTCTTCAAACAGCAAATTATAAATTCAGAGTAAATGGCAAAGACTGTTATTCTACCCTAATTGTTCATGTAAGGCGTACCTGTTCCTAAATGTCATGCTCCACCATCCAACTGTGATTAATTATCTCATTTTGTTCAGCACAGGAAACACTCCCTGCTGTTTTGTCCGGGTCTTTTCCAAAGGTCCAATAAACACATGACTTTGGCTCCTGTGTGTGTTTCCCTCTCAGGTACTGTCTTTAAATTTGAGTTTATCTTTTATGTGAGTTCATAACTAGACTTAACAGACAGAATTAACGTGGGCTTGTCCCCATCCACAATCTCAAATAAAACTTGTTTCTTTATGTCCTTCAGTTTAAAATATCTCTACAAGTATGTGTAAAATACACAGTTTAATCCAACAAGAACGTAATTTTCCTTTTTCAATTTTTTTGATGTCTTGCTAAAGCTTAGAAAGTATTATTATAGCACCTATATATATTTATTTATTTTACAGTAAAATTGAGGGACTAGTGGAGCTTTTTTTCTTAAGAAAAACTATGCTGCCCTCTTGTGGCTACTTCAATGCATAACATTACCACAGGAAAGCGGCTAGATCATATTAATTTTCCCGCTCCCCTGAAGGGGAGTGGGAAAGAGGGATAATACCACATGAATCGCACTGCACCAAAAAGAGGCATCTTCTATTCATCTAGGCATCATCTTTCTAAACAGACATAATTTACATGTTGCTTATATATGCAAATCAAGAAACAAAAATGCATTTTGTCGCACTGAAATTTGCTTCCCTGTAGATTTAAACTATAAAACATCCTCATATGAAACTCTTATGGGACACTGCTTTACATAATTTTAGTTTGAACTCAAAACAATTAATATTTATGAACTTTTACTTTCTATCTTCTATACCTTTACCTCAAATAACCCAGTTTAAATTCGAGTAATTAAAGAAACCACATATCTGTCATGTCAATTATGAGTGACAGGTGGCACTGATTCATTTTTATACTAAGGAGCATGTTTTAATCTTTAAATTTGTAATGTCAGCAAAAATCTGACCTTTTTCTTAATATATTTTACTTTGCTGATTAAAAAAAATGTAACAATGTGTCTTTCTTGAAGGATAAATTGCCTTACCTGTCATGTCAATCCTCTCCTCCAAGAATATTAAACAGTATTGACTAAAAGTTATATTATTAAAGTAATATATTACAGGCTGGTGATAGACGTGCAATTTTGTGACCACAAATGAGGGCGCTGTTCTTTATATTGAAGCTGATTAATTGTATGTGTAAGCTAGAAGGTAGACTGAAAGGATCTAATGTTGATGATGGACAGAAGAATTAGGTAAAGCAGCAGCCAATAACTTTACAAACAATTATTCACTTGTTCATGTGTAGGAAATGTGACAGGCTGAGAATATTAAGTATTTGAGGTTAAGTAAACCCCCGTGGAGAAACAAAGAAAATGCAGGAATCTGCTGCAGGTGGTGTGTAACTGATGGGATTTATGGAGACAGTCTTCAAATAGGCTTCCCTGTAACATTAGTCACGAGTGGGTTTTGCTGCTGGGACCTATATGCATATGTTGCAGCATGCAAGAAGTCCTGCAACTACTGCTGCAGCTTCTACTGTGTCGCATTTTAGGGTTATCCTTTATTTTAATCCAAAACTAGTTTCAGGACAAATCTATTGAAATTCCTCCACAGTTCTGTTGTGGCCTCTATACCATGTAATAAAACAATATTCATTGAGTCTGAAATGAGATGTGCTATTTCAGTCACCCGATGTGTTATCTTCAGAACATTATGGGATTGAAAACTTAATTTTGTGGAACCAAATAACTAAACGGACAGGATAAGTTACCAAACCCTGAAAAACATGGAATTGGTGGCAAAAGAGGACAAAAAGTCAGAACACATATCTCTATGTAAAAAAACCTAGACAGATGTTTGCTATTTTTCCCCAGTGTTGCTTTTACTGTAACTAACACACATTAAAACACTGATTCAATATTATTTCCTAAAACAGTGAGGAAGCTTTGTTTCAAAATGCAAGGAAATAATAGATAAGTGAATATGTTATAAGAGAAAGATGGCTCGATTTCAGATATTTTAGGCTTTCTCTTCATTTAGCCAGGTCTCAGAAACCAATAAATAGCTATCTTGATAATTACAGGGACATGTATGCAATTCGGTGAAGCATTATTCTATGTGAAACAAAATCCTAAATCTTACGTTTGTTATTCCATCTGGAATTTAGTAAAACCTCTATAATCCATTCAAACAGTAACTACATTCACTTGAATCTGTAATTATAACATTTTTAGGAGGTTTTATGGAAAAGGTGCTGTTTTAATTTCCCAAAGAAAAACTGGTCAAATAATATGTTCTCTAGATTTATGTAAAATTAAAAAAACAGTGATAAAAAATAAATTTTAAAACGACCAAAAAGAGTTAATTCATTTAAAAAAATGTATTTTTGTGCAGACTATGGGAATGCTGTTAGATCAAAGACAGTCTGAACTGTCTCTATAAGGGCTGTATATTTCACGTCAAAGGTAAAAATTAAGTAATTTAATAATAATAATTTTTTTAATCTATACTTGTTAATTATCAACTTAACCAAATTTAGTCTGTATGTTAGTTTTCTAGTAAAACCAAATATAACGCCCTTTAAAAGAAAAAGACAAAAAAGATCCAGAAGCACCTTTGATGTCAAATGACCTTTTTATGGAAGTGACTTATTAAGGTTTGAAAGATACTTGGGCCTTGTAGCTCAAACTCTCGCCGCCAGTGAAGAAGGGGGGCTGTCAGTTTAAAATAGGAGACTCTCCGTCAGTTTGGTTCCCCTTACCCTGAGTTATTTGCAGGGCCAGTCAGGCTGTTTCCACGTAGTTACCAAGGCAGAAGCCTGGGGTGGAAGAAAACGCAGGGGAGGACAAGAAAAGGCTGGAATATTTTCCTCTTAAAATCAATCTGATTTTTCAGAAAGCATGGTGGAAATCCTTTGTAAATTTCAAAGAGGCCTCCCCTGCAAGCTCACTCCTCAATGAAAAACTGATGTATGAGAATTTTAACCCATAGAGTTGGACTTTTTTTTTTAGAATTTGCCACTTTGGCTGTGCATTGCCATCATAATTGTGAATGAGTTAGCAAGCGTTCTTTCTTTGGTCCTGTGATTTTTTTTTCAGAAGCACTTTCTCAGCTGCTTTAATGAGTGTGCCACCCTTCAAAGGCGAGGGTGTGCGGATGAATTACAAAATCCGTCTGGGTGGTGCTGCAGGAGGATGAGGGAGGCAGAATATTCTGAGGTGTGAATGAGCTGTTCAAACATAGTGTGCAACTTAATTCTCCTGAAAATTCCTAACAAGACAGTGAGTAAAAAGATCCTGTCTGACTCTCAGGACTTCAAAGAAATCAGTTTCTGTTGGTTATGAAAGCTCCTATAACCTTTTTAGGTTCTATAGTTAGAAAGAAGGAGGCTTTGTCATCCTGATTTACTTGTAAATGTGACTGAACAGGGTTATTTTTTCTCACAGGGAGTCGAAGCTTTCAGAGGCAGCTGCAAGCTGTTAGTCAGCATGGACTGAGAAAATTGTTTGCATGCTTAAAATGATCAGGTATGTTGGAGGATATTTTGGTGCGTCTGATGAGGAAGCCTGAAGCCTCCCATGTGGAGATTTTGCACAGTCTCCTCATTAAACCAGAGCCTGCAAAGCATTTATTTTAAGGAGGTGCAATCTGCAGTTTGTAAAGGTGTGCAGCTTCTTCTTTTTGGATTATCGTTTGCAGTGTATTTATTCAATGTATTTCATAAATACACAATGATGATGCAAGAATAACTATTGTTTTATCTATTAAATGTATCGTAGGACATAAAGCTATGAGCTGCTGGATTTGAGGGTTTGGAGGAACATGTACTTTTGGCACAAACTGTGACTTTTGACAAACTAGTCTAGTGCCTCAACTCAAGTTAGTGTAATGACAATCTGCTGCTGTCTGATGGTAGGAAAGGGATTTAGTCGTTTCCTGTCATAAAATCACAACAGTTTCCTCTCATTGTGTTAAGAAGAGCTAACCAACATCATTTTGTGGGTCGTACGCTGTGTTTTAGAGCCGATGTTATCTGTAAGTGTAGTCCACATGACACAAAATTATTCTAAAAAGTGTTTCAAAAGTTGCTCTAAAATCCATCTCTTCCTAATGCATACAAAGACACCTCTAGGATATTTGATGTGTGATGACATCATGCCAAAGGATTTGGTCTCTATTTTTCTACATGATACAATCAAACTTTAAAAATGAAGGATTTAAAGGTTTTAAATTTCAAAAAATTTGAAAAAAAATTTCACGTCTTTACAATTCATTCAACTATTTATTTGTATCAAATTCGCAAAGCAGAATTTCTTTACTTTTTTTTTTAATTAGAAAGTTTATGGTTTGACAATCTTTTCTTTAAAGTGGTTGGTACATTTGATTACAAAGACAACTAATTCAAGTTTTAATCTACGGACACACTGAGCATGCCCATTCTTGAAGGTGCTTTCAGCATATGGTTTTTATTCTAGACAAGCAGGAGTGGGGTGTCGTCATGTTTTTCTTTTTCTCCTTTTTATAAGCGCATGTCTACCACCTACAGCTTGAAGATTCAATTTTCAATTCAATTTTATTTATACAGCCCAAAATAGAAGAAGAGGCTTGGTGTGAAATGCTGAAGCGGTGCAAATCTCGCAAATCTTATCCCAGGCTTTTTCTTTCACAGCTCTAATGCGACATATGAAAGACTTATTGGTGTCATAGAATTCCGTCCGGGCACAGACCGCAATTACTAATTTCTCCTCCTTCATCAATTTTTAAACGGCTGGTACATAAAAACTACTAAATCAGAGTCCCTGATTGGTCAAAGATTGACCTGGTTAACTTTCAACACACGTTCAATTATAGCATTTTTGTACGTAGAGCCCATCCGTAGAAACCTGCGTAGTGACAAGTGAGCTCAAATGTTTTGAAAGCGGAAGCCTGAAAGACATTTACAAAACCTTCAATCGGAAGTGCCCGCTTGAACACGAGCTGTCGAGGGCAGTGGGAACGTAGCTTGACTTTTTGTATAAACAAAATACTTATTTACATAAAAACAGTTACTTAAAATTTTTTTACCAAATGTAGAAATACTTTATTCTATTGGATGCACCCTGTGTATGCTATATTGTTTACATAATATCCAACAATGTTTTTAACTTAGATTTTATAAAGTTACAATTTTTCTGTTATAAACTTACATTTTTATATGGTTTACAATTTAGTCGTCTTTCATCAATTTTCATCTGAAAGAGGATTTTCTTATTTGTTTCTTTTGTTAAAAATCTAAAAAAAATTTTTTTTTTTAAGTTAGGCCGGAACAAGAGTTTTTTTTTATCTTCCTACAGAGATACTTTATTGTATTTTTCAAAAAAAACAAAAAACAAAGATGTCTTCTTTATCCGAACAATAGGGTATAAAACATATTTAAAGCAATTAGTTTAACCTTTGTTTGGATTACCGCTAGTTTAAAAATATGTCCTGACTTGGACTTATAATCGGCCCTAAGTGGTTATTTGGTGAACTGCACCTGGTTTCACCCAATTTCTTTCTTAAATGAGCTTCAATCCAGAAGTTAAAGGGTCTCTACTTATGATCAAAACTTTGCAAAAAAACAAAAGTAGATTGAATAGATCATTTCTTATATTTAGCAGCACTCATAATTTTTTTAAATGTCAAATTTTTCAAAATACTGCAAAAAAAAAAAAAAGAATGTTTACTTTGCATTTCTTTGTTTTTTTAAGGTCCTAAACTGTTTTACAGGATTTCTCTGTTCTATTGCTGAGTAAATAAAGGCTGCTGAGGCAGCAAAAAGGGATGATATAGGAGGCTTTGATGGAAATGTGTTTTCTTCAGTTGCTACTAATGCTTCATTGATGACGCCTTCATTTCCCCACGATCAGAAAATAAGTTATTAGGTGAAAAGTCATGGGAAAGTTGGCTGTTAATGAGGTGAAACAAATCACGACCTTGTAATTTCCCATCCAAATCAGTCTCTGTGGTGGGTCGGAAATGTTTAATTGTTGTTTTAAAAAGAGACATGATGAAATGCAGGAGACTGTCCGGCCTGTCCAAACAATGAGCTGCATACCATTCGTATGCGTTGGATGTTTGGAATATCTCCCCTCATTTATGCTCCACCGAGAGTATCCGAGGTCTCCTTCCTCCCCCTGTTTTATGTCCACGCATCATTATTTCTGTGTGTGAGGCTGCAGTTGTGAGATCCTTGGGGGGGTGGGGGTGGGTAAGGGGGGATGATCAGGGGGTTGAGAGCAGGCCAAGTCAGAGATATAGGGGAGAAACAGCACAGGAAGTTTAAAGACTTTTGTAACAGACTTACTGAAGGGTCCAACATTTGACATGCAGCATTCCTTCCTCTGCTCTCAGAGTCTTTCTCTGACCCCCAAATGCGACCCCTGCACTCCCCCTCCTTTGTATGTCACTGATCAGGTTGACTGTTACAGTTTATTTATCAAACATGCACGAATTGAATGTCAAATTCTCAAGAATATTATTAGATTTCTTTGAGTATGTTCTTCCATTTGCCACTCAAAAGCAGCACTTTCTAATGAGTTTTTTAATGGTTCTACCATCGGCTGATGCCAGTATCAAAGAGACTGTTATTTTTTGTATCCCTGTGATGTACTTCAGCAATGAGATGAAGATAAGGAGGTGATTAGGAGCCTTCGACCCAGAAGGAGAAGCCCTTGTGTCTCAGGGTTTCTTGGCCTTCAGTAGCAACAGCCTTGTCGACCCGACACGGCCGTATTTATAGAGCACTGTGGATGAGTTATTTGGCTGAGTGCCCACTCTTGGTTCACCAGATTTACAGGTCCTCACTTTGGGGAGGGCTGCTTGATTTACAATGCCCCCACCTCCCTCTTCTAGCTCCCACCCCCTTCTCTTCCTTCAGAAAAGAGCAGACAAACCCTTTTGCCTTTGACTTGCCGTTTCGCTCGCAGCACCCCATCTTGCACTTTTTTTTTTCCTGAAATATGCTTCCTCCGCTCTTTCAGCTTCTTTGACAGGAGTTTAGAGGAAAAGCTTTGGAGCAGGCAGACGGACTAGCCTCAGCCTGACCTCGCTTTTAGCTTCCACTGATTGATGCATCATTGTGACCCGACTTTGACTCAGCTAAATGAAGTTGTGAGCCAGATTTATATGTTGTGGGGAGGAAAGAAAGACGTAAGAGGAGGAGAGTGTGAAGTGCAGCAAAGAGGGATTTAGCAGGAAGAAAGGGAGATAAAGCTACAGCAGTGGTGGTACAGAACTAGAACAGATGAAGAAGTGGCACTCGGGAGCCGGCAGTCAGCAGCGAGAGCGTGCCTTATGCTTCCCCAACCCTCAGCTGACAAGGGGGCACATCTTTTTCCGCTCCCCATGGATCTTAACTCCAACCCAGGTGTGTTATTTTTGCTTATTTCAGAAATAAATCAGATATTTAGTTGAAAGTCAAACTGGAATGGATTTGTACACTTTATATTTGCTTAAACTTGCAGAAAAGTAGCAGTGGAGTCTTTCTTAAATATAAAATAATTCCCAATTAGGGCTGGTCTTAAAATAATGATTAAAAAAACTCCATATTGATTAATCAAATTCATAAATCAGGATCCCTGTAAAGTAATTATACATTTTTCAGGCATAACTACATTAAGTCTGTTTTTATTATAAGAAATTATGAACTCATTCAAATAATTCCCACTTTTGCTCGCTAGTATGTGAAAATCATTTCTCAACAACAACAAAATTGAAAAAAAAAAGATTGTGAATCAAATTGAATTGGCAACTTATGAAGGAAAATCAATTTGATTTAGTACTTTTGCAGCAATACTTTTTTTATTGTGTCCATGCAATGCTAATCATAAGCTACTGTCTGCACGTTGATAAAGTTTCTTGTTTTTAAATTATTTTTTTCAATAAACTTTATTGAACATTATTCCATTTGAATTTGAAGTTGAATTTACTCAGGCATTTCCAGGTGCAGCACAAAAGTAAATATGTAATATTATAGATTATTCCCATCGTTATGTGAAATTTTGATGGAGCAATTTCTAAAATTAGTGCAGGACTAAAAAGTCTCTAAAAGCTCCTAAAAGATTATTAACCAAGTTTGTTGTTTGACATAAAAAAAATGAAAAACTTCCGGTTTTCTATCAATGTTTACCGTGTGGGGTTTTTGTGGAGCAAAATTTGCAGATGAAATTTATTTGTGAACCTTTCGGCCTTTTATGGACCTAACTTGTAAATTTCAGTGACTATTAATGCAGGATCAAATAAAAAAAGTAAACAAGCTCCACTGTAAACTGACAGATGGTAAATGTTTAGAAGTGCTCTTCAGATTTGTCGGTAGGAGTACAGCTCTATCTAAATTATGACCTGACGCCTCTGAAATAACACCAATGAAAATAACCACAAGCCTCTCAACGATTCATGTAGTTTTAAATGTCACTCTGCTTGGTTGCTTCAGAAATGCAGCAAGGAAATCTCGCCAGAGGATGAAAAATCATGCTTCCTCAACACAGCATTCTCATGGTTGGATCAAATTTCACTTTGCTTGGCTGCTTGAGGCCGATAACAGAACAGGCTGCTGAATTCATAGCTCCCAGCCGGCCTGTAAATCCATCCTGGTAGAGATGTTCTCATGCAGAAAATCTGCAGCAACAGATGGGATAGGAAGCAGGCAGAAGAAAAATTGTAGTAAAAAGAATGTTGGAACTGACTGTGCCTTTCAGGAGCTGTTGATGGAGATGTGGCAACTCTAAACCACAGAGAGAAAGAAGAGCTTAAAATATTAACTTGATATTTAGAAAAAGGTCCAAGGAGTTTCAAGAAAGCAGAAGTAATTTGCAAAAGAAACTCTCTGTGTTTCAGTTCAGCGGACATGTCCTAAACCAGGTCAGCTGTGGATTTGCTGAACCTGCATTTATTGTCTGAAGTCCAAGTGTTTTGCTATTTTACCTTGGGAGGCTGCAAGTGATGGATGATGAGCCAAGAATGCTGAATGAGAAGCTTGCAGCTCTGCAAATAGAACAATAACACCACTGTGCAATGGTCAAAACCAAAAACAACATTGGAGGGGGTGCCAGTGTAATTTATTCTTTATTGAACCAGGTCAAAAACAAACTTGTCGTTGTATAAACTTTTTTTTTCAATTTGCAATGAGTTAACCTGTACTTCATTGGGGCATGCTTGGTTTTTTTTATAATAAACACATGTGTAACTAACAAGGGATGCACCTACGTCTGAACCAATCCTGGAAACTTCTAGATAAAAGGATTGTTTTAGCTATAAACCTGCAGTACTTATAGCTAAACTCCCCATAAGCATTTATTTAGCCATCGTTTCCCTACATCACCCACATTTGTTTTCTCTGACAACATCAGCGTGCTGCCCTCAGTCTGCAGTGCAGCTTTTCTTTTAGATCTACGACCAGCTTTGTCAGAGGAATCAACAAGAATGAGGAGTGGCAATGCGGGCAGCAGCGCTGCTGCGGTGGTCGAAATGAAACCACTTATCTTGCTGAAGCTAATAACTGTTGGCTGCCCACATAGCAACTATACTTGAGTTATGGTTAGTTTGTTTTTTGAACTCTGCCACAAGCAGATGGATATTTAAAAAAAAAATAGTTGTTGCTTCTTCTTTATAAACTCTGTTCCTGTGCTTGTCATGTTTCATGATCCACCATATCAGTCACTTAGCAGAAAAATGTCAAACGAAGGAAGAAAAATGTGAAAGTCCACATATGTATTTCTATGTTTTATCATAGAATGACAGCTCTATTAATCTCTCAAAGCAATTTAACAAATGAAAATGCTGATTAATGCTTCCGTGGCACGTCCAATAACTGGAGTGAATTACTTGTCTCAGGAATTACATTTGGATTTGTCAAATGTGGTGGGGATATGCAGAATCAGGACTGTGCTGGGGGTGATGTGTATACTTGTAAACTTAAACAATTGAATTAAAACCTTTAAAGAATAGTAAAAATAATATTAATAAATAGATGACGTATCATTTTGCTCAAAGACACATCAGAGTCGTTGTAGTTACAGGTGACATTGAACAAATATATAAAATATGCCCATAGCATCTTTATTTCAAGGCACTCATGCATTTGTATGACGAGGACTGTAGTTTAACTGTCACGGAATTTGCATTTTCTAATAAAGTGACATTTTAAGAGTTTTTGAAATATTTATTACATTATTTAATTACAAAGACCCACTCTGATGAAAATTGTTTTTTTTACATGTTATTGGGGCATTTTTATGATGATAGATGACAAAATTAGACTTAAAATTACGTTTCTGACTATTTCCTTTACTGAATCTTTGTGAATCAGGAGCAGATGAAAACATGCTGTCTGAAAAAGATTGCATTTGTGAAGTAGAAAATACGCTGAACTGGCTACAAGCTCCCCACTCCGCTCCATTCAAATGCATCCTCTTGTAGACAAGGTCCATGTATGTCTTTAGTTTTCCTCATCTGAACTGGCATCTGGCTCAAAAGTGGACGACTAGATAGCTTCAATTTTGCTAGCCATTTTTGTTACACCGCTGATCTTAGTTTGGGGGTGTAACTGGAAGGGGAAGAGAAGCAAATTTCCAAAGAGCTGCTGCCGCTCTGCAGAATATACTTCATATATAATAATTTATACATATAATCATAATTAAAAGACCACTGCCAACACTTTTGAAACAGATGAAAAGATGATCAGAGTGGGTCTTCAATAACCCTTCCTAATACTGAACAGCATCCATCCATCCATCTTCTACTCTCCTGGATTCTGTTTCAGGGTCATGGGGCTGGAGCCAATCCCAGAACAGCATCAAAAGACAGCTTAATTTGCACACTATTTTCCTCTTGTTTTCTTGTTCATTTCATTTACTTTTTACTGAATTAATTTATTTCAAGTTTTTCTTTTATGCTGTAGCTCACCAAGTTAAACCGTCGTCTAGCTAGTGTGTTCTTGGCTATTAATAATTGAAATGATCTTGAGCAAAGCACTGCATTAAAGATTAAGCTCAGTATGACCAAAACAAAATCAATCCATAGGATAAATATATATATTTTTTTATTTAAGCTTTATTTAATAGGGACAGTGCACATTAATGAACATCTACCAAACAATGATAGGCGTAAACATGCTGGATTATAGCAATGATGCTAATTTGCATCCATAGTCCCTAGGCAGGAAACATAAAACAGGACAAAACAAAAGACAGAATCACAGATACAATAAGAACACAAGAAGGTGGTACATTATGAGAGTTAAAAGTCAGTGGCTACAGGACTGGTTTGCTTTCAGCCACTGCTTGAGCTGTGTTTTGAAGGTCTGTAATGTTTGACACTCCCTGATGTACAGTGGAAGACTGTTCCAGAGTTTACTGGCCTTTACAGAGAGAGCGTTTTGTCCAAACGCTGTTTTTCTGTATGGAACCTCACAGTCCCCCCGAGACGAGGCCCTAGTCCTGAGAGCGCTGTGAGCCCTTTTTTTTAAAAAAGTCAGACATGGGAGGCGGAGCAAGTCCATGTAACACCTTGTACATTAAACAAGCAAATTTAAAATTTTTAAAATTCTCAAAGCTTAACAACTTGTACTTTTTTTCTTGTACTTTTAATTTACTTGCTTTTAATAAAAGTGTGTGTGATGTAGATATACTAAAAAAGCCTTTAACCACACAGGTAAATATTTTCTTCAGGTTTTAGTTTCACTTTCACGTTGAATCTTTATCAGTTTATTTTCATTATTCTTATTTATTCTTTGAGTTGCTCTGTTGGTTAGAAACATACAATAAAACCCCAAATGCAAACTAAGGTGGAGAAGAGGTTTTAAGTGCGAGTATTGCTTTGATTGGCAGTCATAACTTATTTTAACATTGTTCCCTGTAAAGTACAGAGAGTGGTGCAACGATTAAAACTATAATCTAATAACTAAATCTTTTGATAATAAAAACATACTAGTTTGCTGAAAACTGATAGCTTTAGAAAACTAAATAATCAGTCAACTGTATCTATTTACACTGACCAAAAATATAAACGCAACACTTATTGTTGCTCCCATTTTTTATGGTATGAACTCAAAGATGTGAATACATACACAAAATATCCATACACAAAATAACCAGGTGTCTGAAATATTGTTCACAAATCTGTCTAAATCTGTGATAGTGAGCACTTCTCTTTTGTCAGGACAATCCATCCCACCCCACAGGTGTGCCATATCAAGATGCTGATTAGACAGCATGATTATAGCACAGGTGTGCCTTAGACTGGCCACAAGAAAAGGCCACTCGGAAATCTTCAGTTGTATCACACAGCACAATGCCACAGATGTCGCAAGTTTTGAGGGAGCGTGCAATTGGCATGCTGGTCAGTTATTTTTGGTCAGTGTATTTTGTTTTTTCTTCAATCCCCCATGGTGTGTGGGACATGTTACGGTTTACACCTCAGGAACCCAGATGCAGAGTAATACATGATGCAAAATGCTAAGTTTGAAGACTGTTTAATAACAGTTCACCAAAACCAAGGAGTAGCACACAAAAGGCTCCAACATAGAGATACAAAACAAGGTGGCTTAAATAGACAGACAACCCAATCAACTAACAGGGTCCAGGTGTGGACTCCAGCAGGAAGCACAGCCGAATGGGCGGAGCAGGAGGGAGAAGCCACAGCAGACCTGCACAAGATCACAGTGAAAACCAAAGACAAGCAGAACGTGTCAGGACAAGGGATCGCACACTGGACATGTAATCCGTTGGTTGCTGTTTTTTAGACCTGGTTTAATTACAATCTGGCCATAGAAAGAAAGAAAATTTGGAATACAGCATCTGTCAAATATGTGTAAGAATTGCTTTATGGAAGTGCCTGTTTAAATTGGAACTAAATGACAAACAAAAAATGTAATAAATAAGTGACTGGTTGTTGGCGAACAACAATCCTTAAATTGCTTAGTCTCAATCACATCACAAAAGGACGGAATGTCAGCTTACTTTAGTCTTGTCTAAGTTCAAAGAACTCTCCGAAGGCCAGGTTGACATAGCCTACCAATTTTGACTGCAGGGAGTGCAGGTGTGCGTCTAGCCTGAAGCTCAAACCCGCTGAAAGGTGATATTAGAGGGTATTATTTGGCAACAGGCACTTTTTAAAGTTCACTCCCTTTATTCTCTGGCATGAGAAAAGGTTTCCTCTTTTCTGAAAGAGCAAGACATTGTACCGGTATCCATTTAAGATGTGAGCTATCAGGAGGAACCCTACTGTCTGTAAAATTGCAATGCAGAAACAAAAGATCTCTGGGTTTTTCAAGACATTTATAATAATTAGACAAAACTCCATGACATTCTTTTTTGTAGTTTTATTTGAGTTCTCAATGATAAATTGCTGGAAAGTGATCAGAAATTCATCTCACAACCACATTTGCATTGAAAGGGGGTGATCAGAGAAAACAATTTAATTTATGACTGGAATTTATTACACAAAAACAAACATCCAGCTAGTTACTCATAATTTCAAATCAATTTGAAGAAACTGAGAACACTTAAAGACTCCAATCATCTTCTGAGCTGTTTTCAAAGCCTTTCCAGTGTTTTTGAATAATTATGATTATTCAATTTTCACCATAAATAAGAAAAACCTGTCATTTTCTAGGACAGTTTCTGCAGAGCGGCAGGAGTTCATCAAAGAGCACAGCTGTTCATCAAAAATGCAATTTTAAGCTTATTTTTTAAAATATATGTCCTTCATCATGAGAAAAAGAACATGAACGTGATAAAAAAAAAACTCCAGAAATACCATTTTCATTGAAGTGGATCTTTAATGGCATAATATTAAGTCACTTTTCCTGTCAACATCTCAATTTTCAGTGCATGTTACATTTATGTCCAACATCATGACACTGTAACCCAAACCACACGTTCAACAGTGCATCACCGTTGCACTGTGATGCCAGACTAACAATAGCCTGCTGTCTTAAAGGAGGTCTCTTGTGGTCCTGGTGAAGGGTTATCTCTTGATCTGTCTAGAAATCTTCTCTGGAATGTGTGTGTTTGTACCATTGAACCAATACTTCAGTCTCCCAGCATTCCATGTAAGTGAGGAAGTGGCAGCAGCTGCACGCCTTCTCTAAATTTCAACACTATACTTTTTGTTTGGATTAAGTTTTGAATACATTTTGCTTTTTTAATCATTCACTCCAAAGAAAAGTCGCAACTGAATTGCTAATAATATCACTATTATTAAGATGGCAAAGCCTTCAAAATGTAGCAGTTCAACTGGCAGCACATGCTACTTTACCTCTAGATTAATCTCCATTCATTGTGATGATTAGGTCATCTTATATTACCCAGGGCTGTCTGAAATTTTTCCTTTTTTTTAAAGTGAAAATTGATTCCCCTCACATAATGGTATATTTCCAGCAGCCCTGGCAGGACACGCAGCCACGGCTCTTAATTTAGTTGGCCTGAAATCAGAACGGAGACTCTTGGCTCTTTGACAGCCCTGTGACCTCGCTGAACGAACTGACCCAACGCTCCCCCAGTCGTCTTCATAACAACCCATTAAACAACTCGGCTCCCTCACACTACTCACCAGCTGCATTTTATCATTGACACAAAAAAAACTTGAGGCGTGAACTTGTGGTGACAAGCTTTCTCCATTTCTGAAATTTGCAAAATGCACAGATTTTAAATATATGTCTCCTGTTTGTTTGATTTTTTTACTTTTTCAAATTGTAATTATGTCGCCTCAAGTAAAAGCATCATGTATCCTTTTAGAATCAAACAATAAAATCTGTGCAACCATCATTCTCAATTTTTTGGTGCCGTGATCCCCCTCTTCCCTGTGGGCCCCTATTAAGAAACAGAGGAGCCAAACAAACCTTGTCCTCTTTGACCTCCTCACTCCTATTGACTTTGTTTTTGGTTCAGCATCAGGTGGTAATGGATAGCCTTCACAGCTCTATGGAGTCTGTGTTCTCCAGCTGATAATGTCTTTAGATCCAGTTTTGGTGTCTGCCTTGAGATTATGTCTGTTGACAAGAAAAGACCACCCTGACACCAAAAACACAATTAGGCATAGATACCTTACAGGGGGTCAGGTGAAACCAGACACCTGTTACTCATAGGCAGAAAAATGGAGCTGCAGGGAGAGGCTGGACATCATTGAGCTGAAAGGTCTGACTTTGTTGTCAAGCAGGACAGGAAGCATGTAAAACTTCTCATGTCATATTTTTTGGAAATGGCAGATTTGTACAGGTGTGTAACGTCTCACGATTGAGAAGGAGGGTCTAAGGGCAGGGATGCCCAGTTTAGCTTATGGTAGTCTGTTTAGTTTAGTTTAGCAATTACCTATTGTTTTTTATGACTGATTTCATGTTCTTATAAATTACCGGTATGAAGCCTGTTGAGACAACTATGCTGTAATATTGGGCTACTTAACTAAAATTTAATTGAATTGATTGTTTTTCTGTCTCTGTCGTTTTATCATATCTGCAAGATTCAGCCTTGCCAAAAGTTGCCAAATAGGTGGAACAAACAAAACAGACAGTTATGGGAAAATTCAAAGTATGAGGTCGTGAAACGGCAGAGAACACATGACCGTCAAAAGGCCACATCCACGTTTAACCCTTTATAGCTAAAGCTGTCGCCAGCGACAGGACATAACACACGCTTCCAACTATTGTAACTCTCGACCGTTTACGCAATAAAGTAAACCAAATTATTCTAACGCAGAGAAAACCAGCTTTGCACCATATCCGCACAAAACTCTTTAGTTCTTTAAAGTGATGCATATCATCCCAAAGCTGTTTTTTCGGAATCTGCTGGAATTAAGGTAATTGCAAAGGTAGTAGAAGTGTTATGGTAAGTCAAACAACATCAACCCTGGAGCTGAAGCTCTGTTGTTAAATTAAATTTAAAATAGAACTTTTGTAGCAAAAAAAAAAGTCACATGGAGTACAATTATCATGGATTGTAAATCTAACCTTAAAAACAAAAAAAAGAAAAAAAAAGTTGTGGAACCAGAGTAAGAGTGTGTTTACCTACATTGTAAATGTAGATCTTTTTGCATTGGAGTAAATGGGAATGGCATTTCATGTCTAACAAGCCACCTACTGGTTAGTAAAATGAACTGACATGGTTCCTGTTACAATTTCATACCAGTTTAGAAATAACTTTGAGGTTAACCTCTGGAGAGCAGTGGCGCCACCAGGGGGTGGCCAGGGGTGGCCACGGCCACCCCTCTCCGACACCTGGCCACCCCAGTGGCCACCCCACGGCCACCCCAGTAGCCACTATAAGCTGTGGTAGCATCAGTTGTGCGTTTCATCCCAAATGCACAGCCAGCAAGCGGGCAAGTCGCTCTGATCACCTAAACCGGCCCTCACCCCCTCCCCTCCCTGCTGCCTTTGAGTGCGCAGACATCTACAGAGAAGCCGCTGGACGCAGAATGAATAAGACGCGTGGTTCACTTCCGCTTTCGAACCCTCAGATCCTCCGGGCCGGTCAGACAAAAGAACCAGCCTCAGTCACTAAAGAAAAAACTAAACACTAAAAAACGGCGACTGACCGCGCGTGTATGCGCTCCACACCCTCACACGCGCTCTCCCCCCTCTCTTCCTGCATCGCGCGAGCACCGGTTTCAGCACGCACACACACGCGTGCGCGCGAGAACGCACGCACGCACACACAATCACACATCCCAAAATGCTACGTTTCTTTTCCTGTTAATTTTCCGTGGGTCTTTAACGATCTGTTTACTGTACTTTAGAACTAGATAGATTAGATAGATAGATAGATAGATAGATAGATAGATAGATAGATAGATAGATAGATAGATAGATAGATAGATAGATAGATAGATAGATAGATAGATAGATAGATAGATAGATAGATAGATAGATAGATAGATAGATAGATAGATAGATAGATAGATAGATAGATAGATAGATAGATAGATAGATAGATGACTTTATTAATCCCACAATGGAGAAATTTCATTTATCTGTGGCAGCAACACGACATTCAGAAATAATCTATATAATATAACATCAATAAAGGACATCACAAATGACATTTATATTAAATAATAAAAAATATCACTCAAATTATTACGAAAAATTACTATCAAAAATTAGATTCTTATTAAATAAAGAAATAAATATTAAATGTTAAATAAATACAGCTGCAAAGGTGTAAAAAACATGCGGTCTGCAAAACATGTAAACCCAGTGTGCAAATACTTGGTGCAAATACGCCACATCATCAGCGGTGGTGGATGTGTCATTACTTCTTATTAATAAGTAAAAAAAGGATGTCCCTGTCACACGCGCCACTCATTTTCATGGCACTATTTAAGCACTGGTTGTTGTGTTACCGCAACATTTTGATGTGTTTTTGTTTCCACAGAGTTACCTATAGTCATTAGTTGATGCTTGTGTCTGTCCATTTTCAGAGAATGAAGAGAAATTCAACATATATTCTTATTTTAAGAATAAAAGTGCAGCAGAAGGAGTGAAAGAGATGGTAGGGGAACAACAGAGGAGTAGTGAGGAGGAGGAAGATGAGACAGAGCAGCATGAATGACAGAAGAGAATGAGGAAGACAAAGATGAGACGGCATCAGAGGAGGGACAGTCAGCATCATTGGTCAGAGAAGCAAAGCAGAACTCAGCATAAGCAGGGGCTCCACCTGTTCCTGGACCAACTGGTGAAGTTAGAATTATGTTACCCTAATAATAAAAATGTTTCATGATTATTAGTCTGAATAGAAATGTCAACAGATATAATTAATAATTAGAAGGATATTTTATTATTATTTCAGAACAACAGATTTCATTTTTTGTTTATTATAGACATCTCTCAGTCAAGAGCCGAACAGCCCAAGCAGACACACCAAAGCATTAAATATAAACAAAAGAAAATAAATATATATCAGTAGTAGTATCTACTAATGGTATCTACTAGTATCTATTAGTTATTATACTAGTAGTATCTACTATAAGTTCATGTTCTACAAAATATCAGTAGGCATTTATCTTTCTGTTGGTTTTCTAAAGGTTGTTTTACTACGTTTGGTAGAATGAATTTTAAAAATATAGCTCATGGTTTTTGTGTGCCACCCCAAGATTTAATGTGGCCCCCCACTGGCCACCCCCATGAAAAATTTCTGGAGGCGCCACTGCTGGAGAGGAACAATTTATCTGCTGAAAAGATTGCTCTGAACATTAAAGTCCCACTCCAGTCATCTTTTGATCTAGTTTAAAGTGTTCCCAGTGGTCTTTTACTTATGATTATGCATTTTTTGGGCAAAATTTAAAAAACTGTGTCATTTTCTAGGACATAGTTTCTGCAGAGCGGTAGTAGTTCATTAGAAATTCCCCTCTGGGTTGTGAGCAAGACTGTTGGTGTGGAGCAACCCCGCCCCTCTTGCCATCCCCACTGCTGAGAACTTGGAATTGGTTGCTTGTGGCCCAACTAGCATATTTTCTACGTCACACATAAGCTTTTTCAAATGACCTAATGATTCACAACAATTTGATTAAAGAAATACTCAGAAATAAAATCGTAATCTTAATTTCAGAAAAATAATACATGAACACGTTAAAAACACCAAAAACACAATTGTCATCGGAGTGGGTCTTTGAATTTGGGTCTTTGTCTTCTTTTTTATTTATTGTAACAGAAGAGTTTGATCATATCATATGCAAGAGATACCGGTGATACTTTGTCCTCTGTTTTTAAAGGTACAAAAGCCTCCCAGTATGAATTGGAGATGTTTGCTTGTAGGGTTGTGACCCTTATCAAACTGTGGCCTCTCCATGCCCAAACCTTCAGAGAGATCTGCCCATTGTTCCCATACTGTGCCTAAAGAGTGTCTGTGTGAATGCATGTGCATTTGAATACTCACCAACCCCCTCTACAAACCTCACCTCCCTCCCCCCTTGCCTTTCTCTTTCACACCCTCTCAGCTCAGCTGTGCTCTTTCGCTCACTCACACTTTGGCTGAAAACTGGCAGCGGGGTTTCTGAACTCAGGAAGTTGACCCACGCCGTTGGGACTTTGTAAAGCGCTCATGGAGGTGGTTTATCATGCGAGTCACACCTTACCACAGTATGGATTGTCTGATGTATGCTCTTCACATCAAGGTAAAGCAGTGAGCGTGTTGCTTGTACATTTTGAATGGTGCTTTATTCATCCTTTGCAGTTCGTTGTATGCATTTCTGTCAACATAATCTTTTAGATTTACCTTCTTTTGGAAACCAGCTGAGGTTTCAATATTAGATCACACCAAGTCAACAATAAAGAGCATCTTCAAAAGTCTTAACTCCTGCTTTTCTTTGCAACAGCCGTCATCCAAGCGGCGCAGGGAGCAACTTCCTGTCGTGTTGGAGGCATTTATGATGTGTGGATTTCAGAGAAGACTATCATTACACACATTGCTGCATTTCAACTTGCCCCTGCTTGCAGAAAACTGGGCAACTCCGCCGACAAAAGAGAGCAGACATGATTACATTCACTGACAAGCACAAAATGGACACAGCGAGGCGAACATTTTGCACATACTTTTGTCATTTCAAGCTAAACAAGCCTGCTTGCATGTGTTTGCATTGTTTTCTGGGACAGCAGCAGCAGCTGCTTCCTCCTCCTCCTGGCAGGGAACACAAAGTCTGGAAGAGCTCAACAAATCTTCCACATTATGAAAGTCTTTAGATCCTTTTTCACCCTTAACCATTACTTTTTATTGAATGTTCTTGTTTTTCTACCACATGATTCCTGTAAACTACTTAGAATAAGGTTTCCATTTGTCACCTTGTTGAAGGTTTAAACTGCCTCGAAGGCTGAGTAACTCAATATCCCAGTTGTTTGAAGTGCCTAGTTTTAATGTATGGCTTTGCTAGAAAGGGTGATCCTTCTATTAAGCTACGCTTGAAACAAATCTCTTAGGTCTCTGTAAAATGTAAAGCTGCAAACAGCTGAGATTCCCAAATCATGTTCATAAAACAAATAATGAATGGAAAATGGAAAAAACTCATTGTCTTGAAAAAGAAAACTTTAGAAATATCTTTCACTATTGTCATTTCAGAGGTCTTTGGCATTTGCTCCATACTTTCTGCAATTATAGGATATTTACACAAAAAGCAAAAAAGGCTTTGCTCGGTTTGTAATGAATAAAATATTGTATTTTCTTGCTGACATGTGTTTGTATCCCGGAATAACAAAGACCATATTCTGTTGTCCATTTTGTTAGCCGTTAAACTGATAGGCTTGGAAACACAGAGGGCAGCATTATGAAAGATGCTCAGGTGAATAGGACATGCTTAGCCCCAAACGAGGCTACAGCTAAACTGTCCCATCAGTGGAATTCAATACAGATCCTTGGAAAGTACATTCTGCAAAGACAAACTCAAAGCTCGCATCGTCTAATGTCAACAAATTGTTTTTTTAATGATTTTTAATTTGTCTTGTATTTGGATTTTATATATTTTGTATGACAGACGATAAAGCAGTTCTTACAAATGTTTTACTCCACCTAACTTCACTTTTACATCAAAAAGATGGGGGGAAAAGGTGGAGGTGTCTGTGCCTTTTTTTTTTTGTTGATGACAGAGTTACCTTCAGGCTGTCATTTGGGATGTTTTCATAGTTTGAATTTGTTTCATCAAAATGGAGCCAAAATGAACCTCTCCCATATGAATCGGTTATTTTACTTTTATTGTAGGTCATTTTTGATGTGCATGTGGGTGATGGCTTTAATAGAAATGCTGAAGAATGCTGTGCTGTTCTTGAAACCTTTGGGCTTTCTATGCATGTATATGAGCCTCCCCCATCAAAGGGCACACTCTGGACCTCCTCATCACTAGATATGTCAAGAATTTCAATATTTATGTTGTTCATATTGCTTTGCTTGATTACTTTTGAGTCTTTCGTGCCCAGTCTACATTCCTAAACCATTTGTGCAGAGGAGACACTTAAATCGCACCACAAGAACACTATTTATGCAGAAGATTAGGTCTGCACTGGCTTCCTGCTGCTCAGACTTAAAAACAGCTCTGCTGGTCTTTAAGTGGGGCCTTACAGACGACAAAGTACATCTCTGACAACTTGGTCATAAATGAACCACCTCGGATCCTGAGAAGCTCTGGGAAAGACCTTCAGCTGGTGTCCAGAGTCAGCAGTAAATGCAGTGAAGCACTGTTTTAGATTCATGCAGCTAAAATCCGAGGGAGGTATGGGCATTTCTGCTTAGACTGCTGCCCCCGCGACCCGGTCCCGGATAAGCGGAGGAAGATGAATGGATGGATGGCAGCTAAAATCCATAACAATTCCTGGAGATGCTAAACAAGCATTCACTCTGACTATGTTTAAGGCTGAAAACAGTGTTTTAGGGTCAAAGTATTACAGCTGACAGTCTTTCGCTGACCTTCTTGATTTTTAATTCTTTTCTGAAGGGATTTTTTTTTTTTATAACTTCTGATTTTTACTACTTTTAATGTGATTTAACTGCTTTCCTTGTGACTGTGATTTCATCGGATTGTAATTCTGGTTTGTCTTTTTTCTACTAAAAGCACTTTGGAGTGCTCAGAGTTTGCCTGAACATGTGGCGACTCCGTTTGGTTGTATGTGGGTTTATAAGTATAGGCCAGAGTGAAATATGTGAGAGCACCAAGTATTTGGGAGCATTTCCAGCACAGTGAGATCCTTTGTTGTCTCCCACCTGTTTTGGGCCATTAGTTAAAGTCTAGTCTGCAGCTGGTCACTCATGAAAGCAGGTGGTCACAACTGGAATGAGGAGGTTTTAGCCGTTGTGACTTAGCTCCTCTCAGATGGCAGTTTCAACACCAAGCGGCAAAAATGGTTTTATGTGATGCCAGCCAGTCAGTGATGGGCAACGAGATCAGCTGTTATTGTATGCTGCACACATCCAGTTCTATTTAGAATAGTTGTTCCTGTGACGAGTCCAGTTTTAATATAGTTTTTGTAGTTTATTGTAGTTTAAATATGATGACTGTGGAGTTCATTATTCTTTGCATAGCAGTGGAAGACAAGTTTATTTTGGGTTTCCAATCTGGTCCCATCTGAATTCCAAATGGAATTATTTATTATTTTTCCTTTCTGTAGAATCCTTTTAAACTTTATCTGTAATTGAAGTTAATCAGGGTAAAACAATGTCAGACTTTCACACTACAAATGTGGTCATCCCATTGTTGTGTTGGCCCAAAGATTACATTCAAATATACGATTGTGTGTCATTGTACAGTACATGAGGTTACTCAGCAAGTTATCTCACCAATCTTTTTAAAGAATGAAGCCAGCCCAGCCACTGTGAAAGAAAACCCACAGGATATGGCAGGAGGAACACAACTGTGCTGTACTGTAATGGCTGTGGTATGCTGCATAATCCTGTTGCATGCTTGTTTAACAACCTCACAGCGGTTGTTTCTGGGATAAAATGCAGCCTTTCCATGCAAACGATGGAGAGGTTTATTATAAAATAGTTAAAGCAGCATAAACAAATACAAACCCACACACACCTTGATACAATCCCGTTACAATTAACACAAAAAATACTGGTGGGGGGGCAAACTTTCAACTGACAGTCTAAACTCAGAGGTCTGCAACCTTTTACCTCGGTTGTGGCTCTCCGGTTAAGGAAAAATAAAAAGGTTTAACTTCAAACTGCAAAGTAAAAAGAAAGAAGTAGAGTAAACTAACTTAAACTTTATTCTACACATCCACAAACAGTTAGGGGACAGTATCTAAATTCAAACTAAATCATTTTAAAGGATTTCTGAGTGCTGTGTACCACCAAATCATTGTGAGGTCGGTAAGCACAACCATCACACCTACTGGATTATAGAGTAGATTTTCATATTTGGCAATTTCAAAGATTGTAAGTGGGCCTCATAGTTCGAAAAATGTAGGGTTGCTTCATTCGCTATGATTAAGTTTGGTTTGTTAGATTTATAAATTTCTTTGGGTTGGGGGTCTGGGCCTCCTGGTGCCCGGCAGGGGCGGTGTGGACTCCGTTGGTCGGGGGGCCGGGTCCGGTGCCTGGGTGGGGTGTGCGGGGGTGCCGGGTGGCAATGAGGCAGGAAACCCTCTTGGGGCCCGCGGTTGCGCCGGGCGTCCCCCACCGGGGCTGCAGGGTCTGGGGGAGGCGGGTGGGTCGGCCCTGGAGATTTGACGGGTTGGGGTCTCCGCTGAGGCAATCGGTGGCTGCCCCGGCTGGTCGGCTTCCTCGGTCCCATCGAGGCCTGACCAGAGTTCTCCTAGGGGCGGCGCTTTCTTCGCTCCTCTTTCCTTGTGTGGGGTGGGGGGGTATGGGGGTCGGCGCATCAGGCGATGGGGCCCCTGGGCTGGGGAGGCCTGGGCCCAATGCTGGGGGGGGGGGGGGAACGGTTGATTTACCACCGGGGTCAGTCCTCCAGCTGTCCCCGATCCTCTTTCTCATATAATCATTTATTAGGGTGAGGGTGGTGGGGTCCTCCCTTGGGGGGTCCTGACCCAAGCCTGGGGCTGGGGGATACTCAGGACTCCTGGGTGGTGGTGGGCCACCTGTCTGGGCCCCCTGGGCGCGGTGGGGCGGCTGCTCTACGAGTCGGGCTGGGGCTTGTACTCTCTGCCCCCTGCGCCCCCCTGCTCTCTGTCGTGGGGGCCGCAGTGGCGGTCCCGCTGGCCCTGCCCGGGGTGGCGGATGTGGTTGCCCGGCAAGCGGTCTTTCTTTAGCTGCTGTACTGTGCAGGTGTTGGGGGGGGGGGGGGGGGGGGGGGGGTCCCGGCTGCCGCTGCTTAAAAATACAAAGGAGAAATACACATTTTAAAAGTGGAATTTTTAAAGTTTCAAATTAGAATTTTTTTTAAAGCCACAATATAAGCTTGAGATTCCTGCATCTGCGACATCTGCTGCAACAAATAATAGCCAGGTTGTCACGATGCGGGGTGGCTCGAGAGCCGGTAGGACCCAGATGCAGAGGCGGAGGCACACGGTTCAAGGACAAGGGGGTTTAATAACAAAAACAAACAAAAGGCGCTGCCGAGCAGGATTACAAAACAAAACTTACTGTGGCGTGGCTAGAAACATGGACCGTGAGCGTGACTAGAAACATGGAGACATGAACACCATGACAAAAGGTAATGGACCAGCACAGGAGGAAGGCAGAGACAAGACTTAAATACAGACAGGGCAGACAAGACACAGGTGAACACGATCAGGGCAGATGGGGACCAAAGGAAGTAAAACTCAAGAAACAAGACAAGACAGGAAACCTTTCAAAATAAAACAGGAAACAGAACCAAACAAGACAGAACAAGAACTAATACGAAAAACAAGACACAACAAACTCAAACCATGACACAGGTCAGGCTAGTCAGCCAGGTTTGTATGATAACGTTAATGCACCTTCAAAAAAATAAGAAAATTAAAATATGTTATGTGTATTGTGTAACCCTAGCCTTTGATAATAGAACAAATTATATTGTTGAGTTAATTTCTTATTTGTCTTTGGTTAAAACAATAATACAATAATAAAACAAATTGATTAGACTATATAAGAAATCTAAAATAAAAATAAAATCATATATAAACAACATAATTCAATGTTTATGTGCAGTTATAAAGTATTTCTTAATCTTTCCCCTCTCTCCTACAACTTTCTGCACACTCATGAACATCACAGTTTTTATTTGTGACTGCTAAGGATTTTTTGGTCAGTCAACAACTACTTCTCCTATTGGTAGTGGGCCCCTCAAACCGGGCCCCCAAAAAAGCTTAGCACAGCCCTGCGCCTTATCTCGCATGTCTGAAGATATTTCAGCCGCAGCCAACGCGTCAGGAAATCTCTGCATTTTCTCTCAATGAAACTCGGTTATATATTAGCAATATTGTCGCTTTTGAGACACTAAAATGTTAGGTTAAAAGAGAACATTCGGTGGAGGAGTGGAAGCTTTGGCACCGGCTGAACGAACGCATGCGCGGATTAAGGAAACTGTTCATCCGGTTGGTGGTTTACTGCTATAGTTTGGAGTGTCATGAGTCAAGCTTGAGAAATCTTGAATGCAAACCTGCGTGTCAGAAGGTGAGTTCAGAATGTTTGCGTTGTTTTTCGTGAAAACATATTTGTTCAAAAAAAATGTTTAGGTCCAGAATTAAAATCTAGTATATTTGGGATTTTAAAAGGTGAAAACTGGATTAACAGGGTTTGTTTACTTCATAGGAACATAAGAAAAATAAATAGCAGTGGATGGTGGCCATACTACTTTAATACAATCAATGACTAAAAAAGAAAGCTGTTTTGGACAAAAACAAAACACGGAATTTTTCAAAAGATTTCATTATTTTTAAGACCCCCAGAGCAAATTTACACAGTTTTCTACTGAAGATTTTTCTTTTTTAAATATGGCAACAAACATAGTTTTAGGGTCAAAAAGGTGATCTTAAATATTAATGGGCTCTCTCTCTGTCTCTCTCTCTCTCTCTCTCTCTCTCTCTATCTATCTATCTATCTATCTATCTATCTATCTATCTATCTATCTATCTATCTATCTATCTATCTATCTATCTATCTATCTATCTATCTATCTATTATTGATCCTCATTTTTTAAATAGTTGACAGGCCATAGATGATTTATCGAAACAAAAGCATGGACAAGAGAAAAAATGGAAAAACAAAATTTGAGTATTCTCCAATCTAATACTTTTTAAATACTTTAGTTTATTGTCTTTGTATGTGTGTGTGTAGTGTTTACATTGTGTTTGTCAAGGAGGCACTGTTACATTTTTTTTATTTTTTAAACATGACATCTAACTGCTAATGAGATTTTATGACTGACAGGGAACATTATTCTTGGTGTCCAAGTGAAGCTCTACACATAGCAATTAGACCTGTTGTGCTCACCCAGGCTCTCTGAACACCATAATCACTCAGTTGTTACCTCATAACTGCCTTGTTTACATGTTAAAGTTGTCCAGGATAAGCATTTGGAAAAGATGTCCATCAAACATCTACAGTTTTTTTTTTAAATCTTTTGTTTTGTTTAAATCTGTGTGGTTTATTATTATTATTTTTTCCTCTTAACAGCTTCAAATGTCAGATGCAGACCTCATCCTGGGATATAATCAATGGCCTAAAACCCCTGCTGCCAAAGACATGAATAAATGAGCGGTTACATGGCACTCCATTCGTCTTTTAATAGTGCCTTTCTTCCTGTAATAAACCAGGTGTATCCCTTTGAAATGCCATGATTTATTATTTTTTTGAGTCACGTTGGTAAAGCCGAAGTAGAGCTACGGAAAGGTTTCAGTTGTCATAGAAACATCTGCAGCCAGCATTGCTGTGCGTTTTTCTGACATCCCAGAATACAATATTAAGGGTAATGATGTCAATTGTCATTTATGTGCTTTTTGGAACAGGGGCAGACAGAGAGCGGATGACGGCTAACCATGAGACGTACCTTCTTATGGCCAGCACCCAGAATGACATGGAGGATTGGGTGAAGACCATCCGGAGAGTCATATGGGCACCTTTTGGTGGAGGTTAGTTAAAACTTTACAGATGTTTTTTTTTATTGGATGTTACCTTTAGACACCAGTGTTTAATTAATGATCAGTGTGAAAGCACAACTCAAGCGAAAAGTGTAGAGTTGTAGAGCATGTTGACCGAGCACTGAAAGCTTAAAGCTATTTCTGGTGACAAAGATCCTTTATTCTCACATAAAAGTGGCACTCACAATACCATAACATTAACACGTGTATTACACGAGTATTGATTAAACTCCCACTCCGATCATCTTTTGATCTATTTTAAAAGCGTTCCCAGTGATCTTTTAATTATGCTTATGCTGATTTTAGATAAAATAAAAAAAACTAGTGTCATTTTTTAGGACATAGTTTTTGGCAGATCGGGAAGAATTAATCAGAATTTCACCTGTGAGTTGTGGGTGGAACTGTTTGCACAAAAGTTAGCCGTTGCTCATTTCCCATCAACTCTTTGTTTACAATCTCTATCCTGCTAGCTTACATCCCCCTCGAACCCCCAAGTTAACATTTCTGGTGCAACAAAAATGGCGAGCAATATTGGCACTATCCAGCTGTACAGTTTAGAGCCAGATGCCTGCTCAGACGAGTAAAACAAAAACATTAATGGCTTTATTTACCGTATCTGCAAACATTTGCCACTACAATATTTTTTAGACAGCATGTTTTAGTCTGCTCCTGATTAACCACCTTCCATCAATTACAAAAATGCAACAAGTAAATGTTTAAAACACAATTTTCATTGGAGTGGACCTGTCAGGGTTTGATTTTCATTAAATGTTGATTCCAAATGTAAAACACCTGTTATATGGTTAGGGATACAAACTAAGGCAACCTTACCAAATGCAGGAATACCAAAAGCTTTAATAACTAAAAGTATTTTTTCTGAGCTAACAAACAGTATGATGAATGAGCTGAAACACTACAAATTGAACCAACAAACTGGTAAAGAATGAGGAACCAGATGAGATTTAGAGTGTTATTTTTGTCATTAATTCCTTCCTGACTCGATTGGAGTAACGTATAATGATTTGTCCCCTGGTTTTTGTTAACAACTGCTCTGCCAGATTTCGACCTGCATTGTGTCGAAACAGGACACAGGTTCAGCACTTGTAGGCAGGCATGCAGTTCGGGCAGCTTTCAGAGACAAAGTGAATAGATGAGGCAGAGCTGGCCCCTCTGTTTTCAGTGTGGGGAGTTTGATGTCTATTGAAGTTGACTGCTCTTCAAAAGGACGAGCCATTTGTCAAAGATGCCACAGGAAAAGGTGGCTTCATTTTGGAGCTAAGCGAGGCTTCCACTGCAGCACACAAACACATGCACTTGGGGCGCACACGCATCAGCCTTTTTAGATTTTGCTGTGGCAGCAGTGCGGAGCAAAGCCCCAATTGGAGGCTCATGCCTCCAGAAATGTGATGAAAAATTCCTCTTTAGAGAGTATCAGAGGCAGCACCCATAGAGGAACTTGTGTTGCCTTCAACGCTTGCTGGGATTTTGTGTTTTATCCCGTCAGGCTGAAAAAAATAGTTTGACTACAAACTTTTGGGAATTCAATTTTGATGAAACTTTAAAATGTGCAGTTGCGGCTTCTCAATCTGGATTTTAGGAGATATATTTCAAGGTAATTACCAATTTTCCGTCTTTAAAAGTAGGTTTTGAAAGAACTAAAGTGGATTAAGCATTTAAACTACGTATCTCAAGTGGTCTTTATTAGGTGTTATGATATTTTAAATAAATGAATAATGATAATTAACAGATCAAACCCCTTCAGCAAAACTGAAACAAAACTGAAACAAAATTGAAAGCTTTTTGTGTTTTTTTGTTTTATTTTTCTACAAATATCCAACACTGTTGCCAGCTAAATTCAATAAATGTGAATTTTCTCTTGCATGGTGCTTTTTGGTGCAGGAGCAGGGACACATTCAGAGAGCATTAAGAGAGCAACATAAGAAAAACTTGGAAAGTCTTAAAAAAATGAGAATTTTTGATTTTAAGTATCACTTTTGTACAATCAAGTTTTCGTAAGAAGTCTCCAGGTTCTTTCCATCACCTGTCCACAGATGATATTCTGACCTCAAATTCCTAGCTGTTGTAATGCAGAGAAATAGTGCCAATACTCTCAGACCCTCCAAAAACTGGGTGAGTCATATTCAAGAGGGCAAGAAGAAATTTTTTCCTGGATTTACTTGCATGTGTGTTTGAGCAGAAGTAGGTTTGAGTCTGAAGTGTCAAAGGAAACAAGTGCCCCGCTGAGTGCTTTGAGGCATCAGTCTTGTGTGCCAGAGTCTCGTCAGGGTAAAGGGTGTCTGAAAAGGGCTTTATACATGCATAATGAGTCATGCACACACTTTGCATAAGTTGATCTGCACATACTGTTACACGTGACCCACAGAAAACATTCCTGCACTCATGACTTCAACGTCTGGACGCATGACCTCACCTCAGTTTTGTCTTTTGTTCTGTAGTTTTTTTTTGGACACAAATTATTTGTATTCCTTCTGTTCAACTTTTCAGATCAGTCGAAGAAATTATTCTTTTTATATTTTACCAAGTCTTCTTGCATTTTTTTTACTTGAACGCTGTCTTCCCTTTCTATGGTAACTGTACTGTTAGGTGCTCTTAACGCTGCACCTCTGATATGCTTTCCTATCTCAAGTGTATTAATAGGCATCTTTTCCAGAAGCTTTGTAAATGTGTCATTTTCAGGAGAGGTGAGTACAGAAGATTTTACTGATAAAAGCTTAACTAAGAACATTTTCAAACATCTTTTTGCAACAAAAATAATACAGTTAATGCTCCACTTTATTCATTCAATAATCAAGTGGTTTAAGTTGAGCCTTCTGTGTCCTTTTAAATGTTGTCATGTATGTCATGAACTCTAATTTAGTCATCCTATTTTGTCAGAGTGCATGTTTGAAACTGTGTAAGTAGCCTCAGTCTTTATCTAGAGAGTGGAAAAGTATGCAGATCTAAATCTGTCTTAATCCCCTGCTGTATTGCGTTCCACTTGAGACGGCTGCTAATGGAAATAGCTGTCAGACAAAAGGTGAAAGGTGCTCCGCAGGAAGTTAGAGGTTTGACCATCAGGCTGAGGCTATATATATATATATATATATTGCTGGATCTGCCTTAACAGCTATTATGAAGATGTAAGTAACTAAGAAGCAGTACTTTTTTGCAGTTGCAAGGCGTGGGGTCCTGTATGAATGCTTTTAAAGACCCATTATAAAATGATTGTGTTTTTTAACATGTTCTTGTAACATTTTTCTCAGGGTGGAGGACATATCTAAAGAAAATTAAGCTTAAAATTGCATTTCTAAGTATTTCATCATTCAAAATGTTGTGAATCACAAACAGATGAAAAAGCTCTGTTGGAAAAAGCTTGTAAGTGTGATGTAAAAACTACAATCAGCAGGCCATAAGCTCCATTCTGATGTATCCACTTGCAGACAAATAGATCCATGTACGTCTTCGTTTTCCTCATCCAAGCTGGCGTCTGGCTCAAAACTGTATGACTGGCTAGTTCCAATATTGCTCGCCATTTTTGTTGCACTGGCAATATTAGCTTTGGGTTGTGAAAGGAGTGCAAATATATGGAATGTTGGGAAATAGGGGCAGGTTTACTCCACACCAACAGTTCCACCCACAATTCAGAAGTGAATTTCTAATGAACTCCTGCTGCTCTGCAGAAACTAAGTCGTAGAAAAGACAGTCTTTTCTTTTTTATTTTGCCTAAAAGAAGCAAAATCATTGTTAAAAGAGCACAGGGGACGCTTTTACAATAGATCTGGAGTGAGACTTAAAATGTGTTCCTGCATTTAGTCTACATGGTTACAAAGAAAGCAATTTCATCTATGGAAGCAATTTGTTTTTCTGATTTCTGATCTGTGATTCTGTTTAAAATAAAGATCACTGTTAATTGATTCTCAGGGATTTGGTTGTGTTTCAGGGATCTTTGGTCAGAAGTTGGAGGAGACGGTGCGGTATGAACGTCGTTTTGGGAACAAACTTGCCCCTATGCTGGTGGAGCAGTGTGTGGATTTCATCCGACAGTGGGGTCTTCGGGAAGAGGGCCTGTTCAGGCTGCCAGGACAAGCCAACTTGGTGAAAGAGCTGCAGGATGCCTTTGACTGCGGAGAGAAACCGTCTTTTGATGGGTAATGCTTGACTTGCACTGCACTTGAATAGCATTTAATTAATATAAAATTCCCACTATTTATATTTTTATCTATCTATGCCATTATGAGCATTTTTTTTTTATTGACATTGACTTCTTTGAATTTCCTCCCAACAAACAACAATAACTTTTCGGTGCTACTTAATACATTCTTAAAGTAGTAATTATTTCAAAAAACTGTCAAATTACCCACAAATTTTTTAGTTCCCCTTCATGCTATATATTTTGTGCTTAGACATCAAGCAGTTCTGCGCCCAGGAGCAGAACAAAAAACAATCCCAGCAACCAAATGGTCCTTTTTTGGCTCAGATGTCCTTTTGGCATGGAACAAATGGTATGCTGTGCATAGGCCCTAATGTGACAATCAGAAATATAACACCATACCATCTGGTTGCAGGCTGTATGTCAACATCTTATAAGAAACACAAGACAAAAACGCACTTCAGTTCCCACCTTAATGTTTTAACTATTTTGTTTACTGAGTGGCTTTATGCTTGTTCCTCTCTGTCAGTGTAAGGTTGTTCCAAGTTTCCCTGATTCCCTTATTAGCCCCATCAACCCCCTGCCTGCTTCACCAGCTGCCACTTGTTGGCCCATTCTTTCTCTTGAGCCCCACTGGAAATCCGTTTGTTTTTCAGCTGAGCTGCTTGAACACACTGACGCTGTTCTTCCTCTTGAAATTCTTTTCCTTGTTTTTACATCGCCACCTTACAGAGATAAATTTAACAGCAAAATTTAACTATTTAGAGCAGGGTTGCCCAATCGTGGTCCTTGAGATCTACCACCCAGCCTGTTTTCCAGTTCTCCCTGCACTCCTTGCTGATGATTAGCTGGATCAGATCTTCAGTCAATGAGAATAAAGAGACACCTGAATCAGCTGATCTACAGAAAGCAGTGAATAGAGAACTGGAAAACAGGCTGGGTGGTATAGACCTCGAGGACCAGAATTGGGCAGCCCTGATTTAGAGTATCACATTTCTCTTACTTGACTTTCTTGTTTTATGTTGCTTCAGGGTTTAAAGACAAATCCTGTTGTAACTGTTCAGTCTTTAAAGTCCCACTCCCGACATCTTTTGATCTATTGTAAAAGGGTCCAAGTGGTCTTTTAACTATGATTATGCAGTTTTTAGCCTAAATCAAAACCTGTGTCGTTTTCCAGGACATCATTTCTGTAGAGCAGCAGGAGTTCATCAGAAATTCACCTCTGAGTTGTGGGCGGGACTGCTGCTATGGAGTAAGCCTGTCCTCGTTTCCCATGATCCATTTGTTTATAGACTCTGGAACAACCCCAATCAAACATTACCAATGCCACTTAAATGGTGACAATATCGCCGCCATCCAGCTGACTTTGTAATTTTGATCCAGATGCCAGTTCAGACACGAAAAACAAAGACGCTAATGTGTTTGTCCACAACGGGTTGCAGAATGGAGCGGAGCAGGAAGCTTGTGGCTTGCCATAGTACCTTGTCTACAAGCATTTTTTTCCTCTGCTCCTGATTCACAACAATTTGAATAAAGAAATACGTAGAAAAGCAATTGAATTCTTAATTTTCTTTATATATGTCTTCCATCATGAGAAAAATGCTACAAAAGCATGTTATAAACACCAAAAACATTATTTTCATTGGAGTGGGTCTTTAAAGACAGTGGAAGGAAAATGCATCTTTTTGTAAATTTTACAAGTTCTTTTCAGCTTTTTTCTGTTATTCTTAGCTAGAACACGTGAAAGTGAGGGTAATAAATGTACAGTGTTTGTGTCTTATCTTTTGCATATGTATCAACAACTAAAAAGTGTAATTGATTCACCAAACTTGTTCTTTTTTTACATTTCTTTATATATTCTCTTGTGTTTGTTACACCTCACTGCTAAACACAGAGTCAATGATAGTCCCCCGTTTGCTTCAGTGCTTTAGTTGAACATGTTGTATGTCGACAGCAACACGGACGTGCACACAGTGGCTTCCCTGCTGAAGCTGTACCTCAGAGAGCTGCCTGAGCCGGTCATCCCCTTCCACAAGTACGAGGAGTTTCTGGCCTGCTCAAAACTTATTGGCAAAGATGATGAAATGGTGAGAAATAAAACATGAATTTCATTTTCTTCATGTATTACTTCCTCAGTTTCCGACATGCAAATGTAGTAAGTTAAATAAATCCACCCTCATGGTGCACAGTCCTTCATTTGACTCATGTTTTTCCTCAAATTTAGCTTTTTTGCCTCTTATCTCAGCGTGGATGGCTTTTTTGAGATGTTACCATTATTTAACTGAAAAAAAGGAAACAGATTTTTTAAATTCTGGTTTGTTTGTTTTTTATTATTGCTTGCTTTTGCCTTTGGATTTCCATGTCCTGATATTACTGTGTCAGAAGAATTTAGAATTATTAAGCTAAATTCTTAACAAAATGCGAAATACCACTGTTGCTTGATGTAAAAACTGTTGCCTCAAATGATAAAAAAGTAAAAATTTCCTTTCATTACCATTAAAAGCTTATTTTGCATTGTTTTAAATAAAGACAATACATCAGATTCATGAAAAACTAATTATTATTTTTTTTTTTAAATCGCATTTTTCCCTTCAATTCTTCATTGTATTTCTACATTTGGTATTTATGAATCTCGTGAAGCCAGAATTGATCCTCCAATATTTTATCATCATATGAATTCTGGATTAATAGCTTCTTAAAAGTATCTTTTGCCTGCAGGGTGTGAAGCAGTTGAAGACGCTTGTGGAAGGCCTTCCTCCCGTAAACTACAACCTTCTCAAGTACATCTCCAGGTATTGCTCCTCCATTAAGGTGGATAAAAGGTACACGGTTCGCAGCAGGGATTGAGATTTTTTCTTTCTTAGATTTTTAGATGAAGTCCAGTCATATTCAGGAGTGAACAAAATGAGCGTTCAGAACCTGGCTACAGTCTTTGGACCAAACATCATGAGGCCAAAGATTGAGGATCCAGTAACAATTATGGAAGGTCAGTGTTTAAAAAAAGGTTGTTTTTTTTTTTTCCTGTCTTATAAATGTGTCTTTTTACTAATGAGTTATCGAAAATGTGCGTTCTGATTTTGTCAGGAACTGTTCTGGTCCAGCAGCTGATGGCTGTGATGATCGGCCGCCATGACGTCCTTTTCCCTCGAGATGAAGACAGTCAAACACTTGAACTAGTCAACAACAACAACATTGAACTCCCTCGGCGACCAGCCCTCACAGCTACCTCCACTGTCCCCTCAGTGTCTCAAAATGCAGAGAACAACAACACTCAGGTGGTGCGGCAGTGCGTCTGGGAAGCTCCTGACTCCCCACCGCACCGCCAACACGTAGACAACAGCGGCTCCCCACGATCATCCAGCCCCCGCAACCTCGCCTCCGGACGCTTTGAAGTCACCCGCAGTCCACCGCTGACTGTGAAAAAGAATCCCGCCTTTAGTAAGGGCAGCGGGATTGTCACAAACGGCTCTTTCAGCTCCTCACCTTCCTCAGATCCCACTCTGGATAAGAGCCAGACTGTGACAGGAGGCGGGCACTTACCTGTGCGTCGAACTGGGACCTTTAAAGGTTCGGGTACAAAAATGGGAACCAGTGGTGTAACGAGTGTCAGCGGTCCTGCAGGGAACGGGACTGGTGTTGTACGAATGGGCATTTCAGCGGCTGATCCTGGAAGTATGAACGGTCACAGTGGAATTTGGCTGCAAAACGGCTGCGTCATGCTTCGAGAGAACACCAAAACTCGGGACTGTCCCAATGGGCATCAAGCAACCAATCAGAATCGCCTGTCCACATACGATAATGTGCAGCTTAACCAACAGAACCTGCAGCAACAGAACCAGATAAACAGTTTGTGTCTGAACAGCTGTGAGGACAAGCAGAGTGTGGACAGCGCCACCTGGTCCACTTCCTCCTGTGAAATCTCACTTCCAGACAATTCCACTTCCTGTCGCTCCTCCACCACCACCTGTCCCGAACAAGACTTCTATGGAGGCCACTACGAAGACTTGGACGGACCAGGCAGGCTGGCAGCGGACAGCGCGCCTTCTGAAGGAGGAGAGGGAGGTGGCAGGAACAGTAACAGAGAAGAGAATGAGACAGGGGGGAGCAGTCGGGACACCAGCAGCAGTGACAACAGTAAGTTTGTCACTGCTGGCAACGGACCTGGCAGCCACAGTGCACTGCATAGTCTAGTGGCAAGCCTGAAACAGGAGATGCAGAAGCAGAAGACGGAGTACGAGGCCAGGATTAAAAGGTGAGGATGCACAGGTCAGGCGGCACAGCTGATTGCGTTGCATTTCCAGGTGCATTTCCTTCCTAAATTGTCCTTTTGCAGCTTGGAGCAGCGAAACCTGGACCTGGAGACGGAGATGGTGAGCCTCCATGAGGACCTGGATCAGGAAAGGAAGAAGTACACCATGGTGGAGATAAAGTTGCGCAATGCTGAGCGGGCCAAAGAAGATGCAGAGCGGCGGAACCAGATGCTACAGAAAGAAATGGAACAGTTTTTCTCTACGTTTAGCGACCTGACTGCAGCTGGCAACGGCGGAGCCACCGAGCCCCGCCGGCCAGAACGAAGCAACCCAATCTGGATACAGTGAGGAGGGCTGATGAAAACCAGCATTTGAAAGGACTTCAAACAAGAAAAACCCTGATTAGTTAAAGCATGTGTAATTTAATTTAACAGAAGGTTAAATCTAATGGAAGCCGCCTGTATTATTGATAACATCACCTGGAGTGATGTCAGAATGATCTGTATATAGTCTTATTTAAAAAAAAATGTAGGAGAAGGTGCATTATTCATATGGTACTGCTATATCATGAAGCTCATAAGAGGAATCATATTTTTAAAATTGCGTCTTCATATCTAAAGATGCAGAAAAGATCACACATCAAATATCTGAACCGCTTTATTCATTCTTAACTTGCAACCAAAAACATGTCTGATGTTCAAAGTAAGTCTGTCTGTGCTAGTGTACATAGAGGGAAACAATGCAGAACATGTTTTTAAAGAGATGCTAACGTTAAATGTTACTATTTAAACAAAGTTATCCTTGTGCGATATTTTATATTAAGATGTTTTCTTGCACTTATGTGTCTGTTTTGTCCCCACAGGTCGGTACTGAGTCTTGTCTGTTGTCAATATCCGATCTGATGTGTGCACCGTTTTTGAAATGTATGCAGTTTGTGTGCTTCTGTGCTGCTCCATCCACTTATGACCAAAATCCTAGAGCCCTGTTCTGTAAATATTTTGTAGATAATGTCAGACGTTTCTCGTGGGACTGCGCTGTTGTGTGACATTCGGATGGGTACGGCACGAACTGAGTCAATTTTAACTGAACCTTTTGTAGCTTTTAAAATTCTTGAACAAGTGGGTAATCAAAACGGTAAAATAAATGTCTTGAACTGAGAATTTCACGTGAGAAATTGTACTTTCACATTTAAATATATGTAGCCATCCTAATGAATGTCCTTATAAATGATAACAGTTAAAAAGTTCACGATTTTCTTTGCCCTAATGTCGCTCAGAAGAAGGTGCTGCAGCTAAGCTGAGTGATCTGTGAACTCTTTAGTGCACTGAGGACAACCATCTGCAAGAATCATGTGACGTGTGCAGAAATCTGTGGGTAGAAATATTAGATGAAGTGTAT
The DNA here is from genome assembly GCF_053564925.1 of Oryzias latipes. Taxonomy (NCBI): domain Eukaryota; kingdom Metazoa; phylum Chordata; class Actinopteri; order Beloniformes; family Adrianichthyidae; genus Oryzias; species Oryzias latipes. The sequence continues at coordinate 22,736,192 of NC_136248.1, read as the reverse complement.
TTATGTTACCATAAACCGAACATTTTCACAGATGGGTGGCAGGAGATGGTGATGTGTGCATGTGCTCAGACTTACTGCTTCCCCAGCTCCTGTATGAAGCCTGGCCAATGCAGATCATCTAGAATGTGTGCAAAAAAGGGACAAAAAAAAGTGCCTGGGCAACAAAGGAGAATGAAGTTGGGGGGGAGGGGGTCCTGCAATTCATTATGGACCATTCGCTGGCAAATAATAGGCTTTAGCCGAGCTGAGATTGTCACTCCGTTCTGTGAATTCCACACAAAAGAGCAGGAAAAAAATGGATGTGATGACAGATTTTCAAGATGTAATACTTGATACTCAAAGAAAATCCTTAGACATGAAAATATGAATGAAAACGTGTTTTCTTGTGACTTCTTTTACTCTGGTTTCTTGGGTGGTTCTTCAAAAACTGTTCTGTACACCTGCAACATGTGAATGTTGTAATGTCAATAAAACGTGAGTAATTCCTCCTCTTTATTTTTATAACTATATTGTTTTTACGTATGAAGTTTTCCAATAACATCTAATCAGGTCTAACAACGTCTCATAGACACCTGACAATAATTATTGTCGTTATGTATTTTTTTAGTGTTATTTACTGTGTCTTCTGCTGTTGATAGAGCTACAAGGTAATTTCCCCTTTGTGGGGAATTATTCTATTTAGGTGGTGATGCACACGTTTAAATCCTAAAAACGCTTTTGTTCTTTCAAAGTTGGTTTTTCATTTTTTTAAAACATTTTTTACATTTCCTTTTACAACAGGATTGACTACAGCTCCAGTCCCACGTTTACCTTTAAGCTACTAACCAAACTTTTCTTCTAACTGTCCCACCTTATAGTCTATTTTTATATTTATATAGGCGTTTCAAATCCTTGTTAAATAAAGTCCAGAATGAACATAAAATATATATTTTTGTGTTCAAACAAGCTTTGTAAAAGTACTTAATGGAAGGCAGAACTTTAACGGTTCATGCAACTTGAAACAACAACATTTTCATTAGAAACTACAGGGCAAGTCCATCTATCCATCCATTCAAGTCAATTTTATTTGTATAACCCAAATTCACAACAAAAGTAATCTCGATGAAATCAAAAGGATCATGAATACAAAAAATTCAATAGGAAAATACTAACTTGAACTAACAAATTGACTAAGCTAAACTGGCATCCCTGCCCTTAGACCCCCCTTCGCGGAAAGGAAAAACTCCTAAAAAATAGGAGCCAACTGGAATCTGGAAGCACTCCCACTCACCATCTATCTATCCATCCTTCCATCCATTTATCTATCTATCCATCCATCTATCCATCCTTCCATCCATCTTCTGAACCCACTTAATTACTTCAGAGTTACAACGTTCCTGGAGACAAGTCAACTACTGTTGAACGTTGGCGGGGTACTTCCTGAACAGGTCGCCAGTGTGGCTACAACTAATGCAGAATTTAGGACTTTGCTCGTTCAGGGCTCTGGTTTAAGGATTCATGTGAAAGATAGGGGGCTTCGTTTGCTTCATAGATTAAACAAAAAGATTAGACAACTAATTCACTTATAAAATGTTTCTTGGTCACACTTTTATTTGGAAATTTTGAAACGTGGGTGTGATCTAGTGTGTTTTACAAAGAAAAAAAATAGAAATGATAAAGCAAAAGTTGTCGCTGAGGCTCTTTACTGTAACTGTAAAAGTTGACAAATAATGGATAAAGGTATTGTCTTTTCAAGTTTAGAGAAGCTTGCATACAAGCATGTAGCTTTTCTAATTCGGGTAGTACACAAAAGGTTTAATTATCTACGCAAAAGTTTAATTTAATGTTTACAAAATGTACACGATGGCCAACAAGCACCAAAAAAAAATCAGTTCAAGTTCACAATTTTGGGGAATTCCATTTTTTTATCTGGTAAATGACACACCATCCATGCAAATTGACTATTGCAATCTTGGGTTTGCTAATCTTTTAATGTCAAAATCCACCTTAAAATAATCTCTTTAAGGGGCTCATCTTTCAATCCAGAATCATTTCTGGTCAGATGCGATGGATAACTACACAACTTAGGCATTATGTTATACAAAACAACAATATGTTCTGGAAAAAATCTGGATTGGTAACTGGACACAATTAAAAGCCAGCCATAATCCAAGGTCAAAGGTTTTGTTTATTTTCAGTCACATACATATACTATTTGTACATACACAGTTCCTTTAAAATGTTGTGTTTACAGTAACAGCTTTCAGTATTTCTTTTTTTTCCATTTGCATTTGTTTTTACTTTTATTTGAAACGCTATAGCCTGAAGCTTTAAGATCAGCGTGAAACAGATACAGTTCCATATTTTTTTTTTTTTTTTTTTTTTTTACATTTTTATCCATAACTTGACAATGTCAAATAAATGATTCATTAAAACAGCACAGAGGAAAAAGAAACAAGAGAAGGAGTCAGAAAAGAACTGCAGAACAACATCACCTGATTCAGATGAGCTATACAGGGTATCTTTGTCCGGACACCGTCGTACCACCAAAATCTGCAGTAGCTTGCCTCCCTGTCTGAGTGCAATAACATGTTTATTGCATTGTTGGATTGTTAATATTTACAGTAAAACTTGTGAAAAGTTGTGAAAACAATGAAATAAAATACAAAAATTCAGGGGATTATTTTTACCAAGTGCAAAGTTTCCAAAACACAAGATGCGTAACATTTAGTCATTTATGTTTTTAATAATTGGCAATATTTATTATGGCTCAATGACAAATTCAGATTACGAATAGAACAAGATTTAATCCTTCCTGAACACAGAACATGTCACTTTTGACATAAATTAGAAAGATCCATAGCTTAAACTGTACTTTCATTGACCATCATCGAGGACACACCTCTTCTAAACACACAAATGTGCTGGTTCTCCTTCACAAAATCATTCAAATATGTGATTTTGTTTTGAACTATTCTCCAGAATCCAGCTCTCCAGTAAACAGTTTGACTTGAATGCTGGTAGTTAAATCTAAAACTGAGCAGAGCTGCAGTTAGGTGTTTGTGAGATCGGTCGTTTTTACATTCAGTGCCGACAACCCATCTGCTTGTGTGTGTTTCAATTGAGGGATGTCTTTGGAAAACGAAATCAACTTCACATTCAGAAGGAAAAAAAACAAAACAACAAAAGCATAAATACGTGTCAGTGTTTGCAATCAGCAACCAGGAGCATATCAAGATTTACAAGAAAATTGTGTTGTTACATGATTCAAAACACCCTGCAGAAAAACTGCACCACTACTGTGTGTGTGTCTGTGGTGAAGGAGCTCTGAACTCCTTTCTGAGAAATTCTTCTTAACATTTTCACACAAAAAAAAGAGATTTTCAAAGTTGCACCCTGTTTTTGAAATTCTGCCCCAGGCCAGACCCTGACCAGAAAGCCAAGCTAAAAGCAGCTTATTCTAGAGGAACACCAACCTCAGTTTCCTGAATCGTGCTCAAGCTGCAGGCTGCACAAGTGAAAGGAGCTTGTTAAAATCTATCATTAGGAGAGTTTCCCTGTGCTGGAAACACAAAATATGGAAGAGAAAGGTCCAATTTTTTGCAAGCCAAAATGTGCATTAGCCATTCAATTTTTTAAACCATGTAAAATGGCAAAGACTTTGGTGATAGTCAATACATCCGGACTGTTTTCTTGTATTTTGTGAAAATCTGCATGGCAGGAACAAAAGTCTCAAAAGTTAACCAGACTGTGTCGCAATAATAATTGGAAGTAATGATGGCCAATTGTAGGACTTTATTACTGAAAAAGAAAACATCCGTTTTAATTTATTTTTTAGCTAACTCATGTTTGAGGGCTCCATCAAAGATCAGACAGAGATTTGGAGATGTATGCACCATTGAGTGTTTCTTTATCCATTTATTTAAATAAAAAAGACTCCACTCCTATTTCCTTGTTTTATGTTCCTTTAGGCCTGTTTGAAGTCTAACAGTTGCCATGTTTGCTTTTTCCTACAAAAGGTAACATCTTAATTACAGTACTTGGTTTATGTTGTTGCCAGATCTGCTGAAAACAAGTAACGTAGACATTTAACTGCGGGAAGGCTTGCAAGTTTTGATTTGAAAAACTCCAAAAGTTAAACTCTAATGACTGAAATAATTATCAGCTAATTTCACAGCAGTTACATTTCCAGACACAGTGAGAGGCCAAAGTTAGGTTAAAAAGTAGTGTTAAGGAAAGAAGGATAAAACCAGTTTACAGAGCTTGTTACTGAATGTATTTGTAATATATAAAAAAGGACAAATATCATATTGTATTTAAATTTCATCTACCAATTTAAAATTATAGAGGAATTATTCAGCAGAGAAATTGAGATCTTTTCTATCCAGGTTTGAATTTTTATGAAGTGTGATTGTACGTGCAGGGTGTTTACCTCCAAACTACAGAGTTGGCACCCTTCACCTGTCTTTGATTCCTCTCCACATGTTTTAAAAGGGACTTAAAGTCACCTTGTTACCATGACACCACAGGTAAATGCATCCTTCTCCATCACAATGGAGCACAATGACATGCAGGACTGTGTGCCAGCATTTGGAGAGATAGAGGCAGCGCTCACATTCTGCCAGGAGGGGGTTAAAAAAAAGAGAGAAAGGATTAACCTCTTCCCAGGAAACACATTCATTTCTGACCCCTATTGATCTGTTTGGGCTAGAAACACACACACTCCCACATTTCACTGAGAAAAGACCCCCCAAAAACGTCTGGAGTCGAGTTAGTTTACATTGTACATCCACAGAAGCCTGTATTTTTTTACGCATACAGTGAGATTGTTTAAATCTAGTCATGCAGGACTACAGCGATAGGCGTGGACAACTGAGGGGGCGAGATGTAATGTGGCAAGGTGTGTGATTGTAGGAGGAAAAATAAGAAAACTCCCAGAGTACTGGCCGTCAGTCCCACACCGTCTTCCTTTGAGCTGTACAGAATTACATTATTTACAGGTATTTTAGGGAGCCTCCTGAAGACTCGCTGCGTAAAAACACACAAATCCGACAACCTTCCCTTAATTTGGATGGAGATGATGAGGAACAGTGATTACGTGAAATTAGAATGAAACGTGGTGATAAGAAGAACAGCAGCCCACCTTGCCACATTAAACAAAAATGGAAGGAATATCAGTCTGTCAGCACTGTGCTATATATGAAGAGTTCCTTTGCTTTTGTTTGAATGCCATATACAAGACATGTGGGGTAATATAAGCAAAGCAACTAGAGGATCATAACCATATATCTCATTTACTTCAGCTTAAATACCACTGTTGGTTTTCAATGACAATGCACAGGCTGTTGGGTTTTAGCATTTCATGTTCTGTGTTTCCATAGCTCATGTTTTTGTTCTCAATATAATCATTTTTCCCTTTTTTTGCATTTTTTTTCTTCTTTTTCCTCTGTCGTAGATAGTTCTTCACCGACGGAAGAACGCAGGGTTGCGCAGGCAGGCGGCTAGTCACCTGCAACACCCCAGGGGTCCCGCAGAGGTCTCCAGGCTGCTGTCAGTGTCGGAGGCCAGGGTCTGGTCGGTGGACATGGAGGAGATGTCGTTGATGGAGGAGGACGGAGGGAGGCTCTCGCTGCTATTCACTGCTGCACCTGTGCTAAGGGAATCAACAGCAGAGGGGGGGTTACAACGTAAAAGAGTGCTGGCAGGGGGAGAGATTCTTGTAAGCGCACACGGGGAGGCACCAACGATGAAAACAACAGCCAGGGGGCACAATCACACCATCTACAACAGAGACAAACTGATTAAGGTTTGGGTTCTTTTGGTTCCGCAAGTCAAAAAAACCTTGTTGCCTCATGTATCTTTTACTTTTTTTATAATATATTTATTATAATTAGTTTAGTATTTTTTTGTTATTTTGAGTCTCATAACATTATAAATAATGCTGAACTAGTACTTATTTTTCTACCCTTTAGAAAACAAGCTTTACAATTGTCCAGACTTTTTCTTTTAAAAACAACTTCCTAAAATGTTTTTTTTTTTTTAATTTAAATGGGGAACCTGACCTTCTAAAAGTCCTCACTGCTTGACTTAAATATTTTTCAAAGGTTTCATTGTTCCAGAGCGTTTTCTTGATTTCTCTGGTTTTGGGATTTAGTTCATTAGCTTTCTAAACAAACCATAACCAACATTTTCCTATTCATGTTTATCCTTTTTTTTGGTTTCTAAAGTTTGTTTAATCCATGAGAGTTTTTTTGTTTTGTTTTTTTTTTTTTTTTATTTCAGTCATTTTTCAATAGAATATCATGTAAAGGCTGTGATGCAGATATTTTGCTGATGCAAACACATGAGCCTGGGGGGAGTTCGGGAGGCCATGGAGAAGGACTGAAGTCATCAAAATAGTCAGAAAGCCTCTGGATGGAACTTCGCAGAGGATAGATGAGATTTGCACCAAATGCCTCAGGTTTCTGGGCTGTCTTTGTTAAAACCCCTATGCACAATTGAATCGGTTAGTTCAAAAGGGGCCCAAGTCCAAGAGGTTTGTTTTTCCAGGAAATGATATTAATTGCATAGCTTAAAGGGAGGCTACCCCAAATGATTAATACTTTACCCAGATTTAGCACCAGTTCATAGATTACAAATGCTATAAAATGAAGTACCTCCCTTTTATAATTTCAGTGGACTAACAAACTAATGTCTCTGGACTTGGGCCCTTCTTGAATTAAACAGGGGCGCTGTCATTTTGGATAACTAGTGCTGCCATCTATGGGATAGAGCAAAACCCATGCAAGAGAGGCCCAAGTCCAGGAATTTTGCACTTAATGCATTTTAAATGTCAAACAAAGTCAATACATTACAAAAGACTTGGGACTTTTTTGCACATAATCAGATAGCTTTTCCCTTGAAGACCATAGAACATATAATATCTCTATTTTGAAAAATTGTGGACTTGGGCCCCTTTTGAAACAACCGATTCATTTGTGTGGGGGTTGAGAACAGTGTCTCTGGACTGGAAAATAAGGGGTGGTGGTCCCTTTTTCAAGAAGGGGCATTGGGGAATGACCTCTACTTACAAGTTGATCAAAGGATTTCATATCTGCTTATTGAAAATGATCCTCCTCTGCTGGCTTCACCAAACCAGATTTACTGATCAAGCTAAGACCCTGCCCTCAGCTGCATGGTCATGAGCTTTGGGTCATGATCCAAAACGATAAGGTCCAAGATACCAGTGCATGGGTGCAGGGTGGCTCCCTTAAATATTGGGGCAAGGAATCCAGAAGATCCAGAAAAGTTTACTATCCACTTATTAAACCTGAGATTTCTCATAATTTGCATTATTTGATCATTGGTAGTCGTCCTCGCACAGGATGCAGTGGAACAAAAAGGGGAAAAGGACATTGAAATCTAGTCTCATCAGTCGCTAACAAAAGGTTAAATAGAGTTTTTGTGAAAATATTCTTTTTTTTTATAATGCATCAAGGCATTTTCATTTTTTCTTACATAAAAATGATGTGTTTTTTACGAGTATTTTTGCAGAACAACATGAATGTTAAGGTCTTCAGTGATACACTTTAACCAACTGTATTAATTTCATTAATTACAAAGTTTTTAGGACAGATTAAATGCAAAAAAACATCCAAATGCTGATGTTTTTTGTGTGTGTGTGTGTACAGTTCAGTGGAATATTTATCTCTTTAACTGACTAAACACAGAATCACAAAAGGCTTACATGCCAGGATCGGTGTTTCACTTTAATGGAATTGTGGGATGACTTGCAAAGACTCTAACAGCAGTGCAGATTTTCATAAAGTGAACGGGGATGGGCTCAATTTCAGAGCCCTTCTCCTTCTCTGCTGCAGTGAAATGCCCGTGTCTGCAACTCCTGCACTGCGTCTGATGTGCTCAGCCTCAGAAGCAAAAGTCCAGCCAGTCCTCTTATAGACAAGAGGATGGAAGGGTGGAAAAGGATAAAGGTTGTACGTTTTGGAAAGAAAAGAAGCATTCCAGACGATATGTCTATAAAAATTTTTTTCAAATGACAAGATTACATTTTTTTTTTTGCAGTATTGCTGTTCTGCTTTTTCCAATCCGTAGAGGAAGTCTGCCTGCTCTTTGTGGCTCTTTACTGCCCCCCTGCGGTAGATAAAGTGAACATCAGTTCTAAAAATTGTACAAATTTGTGGCTGTACCTCCTTTACATTGACCTTCACTGGAACTGCAGAACCCAAACCTTAAGTTATAACATATTTTAATCACATAGTGTCACAAATGAAACAAGTGCCATGAAATCCTCAGTGACAGGAAGTTGTTTGGTTGATTAACAGTTGCAAGTTTTTTAGTGTCAGTTTCACAAACACATCAAAGTACAGCCATTGAACTAAACGATATTTCACTAGAGATGCAGGACACACACACACGATCAAGAGCACAATGGGTTTCTCTATTTACAAGGGGAAACTCCAATAAGTTTATAGTAAATTCACTTACAGAGCGATTAGGCTTATGCACTGAGAGTACCTGAAGGTGAAGGCTGTCCCTTCACAACGCCATTCTTCGTTCTCTCCTCAAAGTTCATGACCTCTTTGTAGATTAGTTCTGACAAGGTGCACAGATTAAGGGGGATAGGTCAGAGAATTCACCCCCCAAAACAAAACAGTTCTGTTGGTTAGTAAAGTCTCGAAAACAACCATTCTCACCTTTCCATTCTTCAATGGAGTGTTCTCGCTCATCCAGCTGTTTGTCGTAGATCTGAGGAGGAGGCTAAAGAAGAGATAGAACAGTCCATTTTAGCATCAATGCAAGCTATCAAAACTAGGTACAAAATCATATTCAACACAAAAATGCACAAGGTTAGGTTGCTGTGCAACAGAACTTGAAGTTCAACAGTTGAAGAGCAAGAATAAAGCAGTATCTGAAGGCCAGGTGAACATAGCAATGTGTTTTTTTTTCCTTTTTGAAATTTGAAATTATTTGAAATAATGTGTTATGGTGTATGACTGAGTCTGAAAATATTTTTCTGGCACAAAAGACCACATATTCACAAGCAAGGTTATAAAGTAAACACCAAATCAACAGAAGAACGAACAGTTTAGCCCATAGCAGCATAATAGGAAACAATCTAAAAGAGAAGAGAAATTTATCGTATTCAATCCTAAATATTTGGATTGTATTAAACAACTTTCTTACATTTTTATATTTACTTACTTAGTTAAATGTCAAGGAAAAATGAAAGAAAATATGTTAACAGATGTATCTTTTGTCATTTAAAGCTTTTCACAGTCAGGAACAAATTGTTGTTAAAGTGCCTCAATCCTTCTTCCACATGATTTCATTGACCAGAGCACAGATATGTTGTCTGGCATCAACTCAATCTCTTTTATCTCTGTTTCATAATGATCCTGGCTCACATTCAGCCCAATGATCCTCCTCTCTTTTTCACTCAACCCACAAACTGAGCAGATACGACCTAGAAAAGTTCTTCTGAAAGAACTGAGTGGCTTTTTTTTTTTTTTTAAAGAATAAGTTAGCTATTATTCCCTTTACAAGCAGCCAGCAGAGATCAGACGCAAAAAAAAGGGTTTCTCCTCCTCTTATCTGCATATGCATTCAGCAATAAGGCAGTATTTATATACAACAGCAGTCAATTAACGATCTCATAATAAAACAAGATGTCCTTAAATGTCATATAAATTAGCAGAAATTAGCAGCGATCATTTATTTTAAGTAGAAAATTGCAGCCATAGTGAATTCTAGGAAGCAGTAAATGTCTGTAAATAAACAAAAACCTTATACCAAATTAGCTCAAATTATTACCCCTCCACCACCATGCTTGATTATTGGCCTAATTGGCATTTTACAAACGAAGTGGTGTTAAAGTTGTTTGTTTTGGATTTTAAGACTAAAGTTCAAATGACTTGCACTTCAAGGCCACCATTAAAGTAACACTAAAAAGACAGTTCCTTACAAGAAAATGCCAAAACGACATCACTGACTAAAGATAAATGTAAAATAAAAAAATTAAAAAGAACAAATAATACGATTGAAAAATATTTAAAGGGCCAGTCATCATTTTTGTCTACTTTTTAGTTTTTCCAGGAGACACTGATGGTTAATCTGCCCATGTTCTATAGATGTAGAGTGTCCTGACCAATCAATCACAGACAGAACTGAGCACCAACCACAGACAAACAGCTGACTCACCGCCTCCACTTCAGCCGGATCGTACCACACGTTGATGTAGGGGTGCTGTAAGGCCTCGTCCACTGATATTCGTTTAGCAGGGTCAATGATCAGCATCTTAGACAGCAGGTCTCTGGCCTGGCTGGCTGTGGGTGCAAATATAAACCAATGAAGCACAGTTGATATTCACCGCATTCAATGACATCAGGGAAAAATCAGCCTTTTGAACCCAGGAAACATTAAAGAACACTAATGAGGTGAATGATATTTTAGTACTCTCAGAGTATGATTTCAAAAATGGTCGTTACAAATAAACATCATAATCTGTTAATATTTTGTTAATTCCTGATAAAAATTAAAGCAAAAACTTGATTCTTTTTTTCTTTTTTTGACATTTAGTGTATTTTTCTAGTAACTATAAATAAATAAATAAATAATATATATATATATATATATATATATATATATATATATATATTTAGTTACTAGAAAAAACATTCACCTTTTTGCTTTTTTTTTATTTTATTTTTTACTTTTCTTCTTATTTTTTTATTATATGTGCCATTTTTGTGTTTTCTTTTAAACTGTTTCTGGGGTTGTTTTTATCGGATTGCTGTTTCACCATTGCTTTCAGTCTATTAGAAGCTTTTCCATCCTTTTATCAGGCACACTTTGGGTTTTTCGGATCTAAAAACTGCTTTAAACATAAACAGAGGCCTTCTCTCACACACACAGACCTTCATCAAAAATAGTTCCACAGCAGCTCAGGTGAAGGAGCTCAACAGAGAGCCTTTACAGGTACAAGAGTTGACGCAACCTGAGAGATTTGAATGTTTTGCCTTTTCTCTTGCATTTCATCAGTATCTTTCTATCCACAACAAATGGAATGAGAAAACACAACACAACGCCCCATAAAAACTCAGATGTACAAAAAAAAGCACTTTGCACTGCCTCTCCAGTCACCTTTCCTTTACAACAGTCACTCCAGCAGCCTATATATAAAAGATTTTCTTCTGTCAAAGTCGTTTATGCTGAAAAACAGAAAGTTAATTTTCTGTTTTCTCCTTAGGTGAAGAAGCAGCAAAAAAATTGTATTTAAACTTTAATTTCATTTTTGACAACTGAGAATTTAAAACGTTAATAAACTTCTTTTTAAACATTTTATTTCAAATATGTCTTATATTCCTGACCCATAAAAAAGTATAATCAATGAGATAAATTAATCCCTTTTTGAATTTTGTGGCATTGACATTTAGAATGTATTGTTAAAAATGACTTTTTTATTTGTAAAAGTAAAGTTGTAGCACATAAATTACATAATCTAGAATCTAGAATCACACCAAAATATTCTAAACATATCAGTATGTGTGGAAGCGATTTCATTTATTGTAGTTAACGTGTTAGTTTTTGCAATGTTTTTTTACACTCTATTAGGAATTTATGTGCCAGATAAAAAATAAGACAGCCAGCAGAAACTGTTATGTAAGATCATACTTGCTATTGGCATTTGTACAGAGCAATAAAGAATAAAGAAAAAATGAAAAATTTTGTGAACTGCTTCCCATCGCAGGTTGTTGCATCGTCTTATCTTTTTAATTCACATGGGTTTTTTTTTGTATTTTCTTAAAATAATTAATATTTACACCAGTCTTGTCCACATTTAAGACTAGTGCTGCTGTTTTTAAACACAATCCCAGCAGTAAAATAAATTGTTTCAGGTATTGCTTGATGTAATTTTAACGTGATAATGCACCATCTGCTTATGCAAAGTAACCAAAACATTCTCTTACCTTTGAGTTTGTTGTGCTCCGAGTCAGCAGGGAAAAGGCAGTCAGGGAATAGCTTGGGAAAGGTGAGGCCTGCATACTTTGGCCGGTTTTCAACGTAGTTCCTCACTGTGGGCTGCAGCTTCTTCATGAACTCTGGAGAAGGGGTGCCCAGCTGCTCAATCACCTTGTTCCACTGGTCGATGTCTAATGTGGCAGGTCAAGGTTCAGAGCAACACACAGCTGGAATTCAAAGTACCCCACCATCCTTCAGAGTCAACCACACACGCACAAAGCTATTTTTCTGGAGCACAAAAACACCAGCCACAACACCTCGAAATCTGTTGTAGAGGAAAAGCAGAGAAAAATGTTGTTCTGATGTGATGCTAAGGAAAATTTTGCTTTTCATATGCTGTAACCCCTTAAGACCTGAGCTACTATTTGAACTACCGTAATCCTCCACTCACGCAGGTCAAAATTGGGTTGCCCCAGTTAAGCAGAATTAACCACTGTGAACTCAAAATGTGATGTCTAAGTGGATGCCGGGTCTTCAGAGGTTAAGTTCTTTTTGCCTCCTAAATAAGCAAAAAAAAAAAAAAAAAAATTCGGGGGGGTTTCCATGTTAAAAGTGTAAATAACCTTCTCCACTCCTGACGTTCTCTCAGGGAGCCAGCTCAGATCAGTCCACTGCGATCTTCACTCCAGATCCCTTTCACTGGAAAGATCCAGTCTTCCACTTTACATCTTATGCTTTTACCTTTAACTTAAGTTCTCACTCTTCAGTTCTCTCTACCTTAGAATCCATTTTTTTTAATTTTTTTTAGAATGGCACCAAACACCAAAGAAAGAAGAGACGGATGGAAGGATACGGTCAGTCCCCAGGAACAGCACTGTTCCTCTTATCACCTCTCCAAAGATGCAGCCGACTGACCACATGTCCACTGGGGTCACACAAACATAGCACACGGCACAAACACAAATGTTGTGTCTCTGCCATTGCAGAAAATCATCTCTAAGCTATTAAATGCTCTAAATTGAAAGAAGCGCTATCTTGTGTCAGCTAACATGTTCCAATTTCATTTATTTGTCTTCGTTACTCCAAACAAAATATGAGCCACTTTGAAATTTGCAACTTCAGATTGAATGATTGGATTACAGGCTCACACCTTATATGTCGTCATTTAATTTCATGCTCTTTAAAAGTTTCCCCTCAACTTAAGATTGCTTTGCAACAGTTCTTTTTCATGTGAAAAATCCTGAGATTCACATCAAAGTGACTTTTTTTTTCTGCCAGAGAAGCTGCAGCTTTAGATTTGCAACACATCAGCTGTGGACATAAGCGAGATTCATTGCCGTGCAAAGACACACACCAAACACAGCGTTACAACAATTACTTAGCTAACTAAACAATAGGAACATAAAAAAGTTTGGAGGAAATGTTATGATTTGTTTAAGTAGCGCAAAAAAATGGAAGATATTTTTAGCCTTATGTCTGCCATCTTCACTTTTTAATAAAGTTACTGCAAAAAATTAACTTTGTTAATAGGATTAAATATGCTTAAAATAGAAAATATGCTGCTATTCTTCTTCCTGTTTTTCTTGTTTGAAAACAAGCTAGATTCAACACACTAATCAACCATTTGGTCAACTTTGTACTTGGAAAAATATAAGCTTGGCTCATGAGCACAACTCGTTGATTTATTGCTAGAGTTTAGATTAATTTTAGTAAAAGCAAATTGAGCAAAATCGTTGCTGAGAATCGTTGCAAGGGTGTCTAACAGTCCAGTACATTAATCTGTGTGCATCTTACACCGTTGGGGCTACAGAGCTGACGATTTCCCACAAAACACACACAAACACACTGGTCTTTCTACTTTTACCTAATTAAATTAGTACTGCGATGAAAAAGGCTGGTCATTCTTCTTGTTGACAATAAACACCAATGAAAGACCAGAAAAAACTCCCATAGGGACCTCGCTTTTTATCATGAATCCACCCACATGTAAAATCTGCAGGCATGCAGATTGACTGCCATTAATCTTTGTTCACTGTCACGCACAGAGGCTGCAGAGGAGCAGAAACACAGAATAATTGGACTAAAAAAACAACACTTACTTTATATCCTGCATGTATTTTTTATCTTTTTTGTGACTGTTTAATTACAAGGTTGCAAAAAGACAGCTTCAACTGAGAACAAAATCTTATTAAATTACAAATTTTCTTAACCCAATGATGAATTTGTATTTTAAGACAGTGTTAAGGTTAATAACGTCTGCCAAATTGTTCGCACAAAGTAAAAACTGTCACAACAGTTAAGAAATGTGGGTATAGTATTAAAAGTCCACAGCAAAGAAAAGGGAAAATTGTATGAATTTACACAAAATTATTTTCTTAAAGAGCCTGAGGGAGGAAGTTTAGGTTAGTTTTTCTTTTTGTTGATGTTGTTAGTTTAGTTAGTTTTTCTAAGGAAGAATGACCATGCAGGGCCACATTTGATTAGATCATAATGAACCAAATAAGGAAAAAATAATTTTTTTACAAAATCAGCAAGCTTTCAACAAGAAAACAAGATTTTGGAAAGCTCAGCTTAGATAGGTGAGACCGGAAACCACTGCTGGATGCCTTTGACCTTTGAGCCCTCAGGCGGCACGGCGTGAGACATCCGCATGGCACTGCGATCAATATGGCGCCATGGGCTCGTGTTAAACTGCTTCGATTCACTACACTCAGCTGCACCCAGAAATGTAACACAGAAGTATAATCTGTCTCCCAAAATGAAAAAAAAACAAAAAAAACGACAAAACAAATGAGGCAATTATTAGCAAAACAAGCTTTTTTGCTGGTATGTATGTATTAGCAATACAGTTTTTTATATATTTCGGTGGAGGCTATATCTGATGTGACACATCTTTTATTCAATTTAAGAATTTTAAAATATAACAAACATTTTTACAGTAAAGTTGTTACAGATTATAGATTGTGATTTCTTTGAACTCAGACAAATTTTATTATGAAGCAATAATTTAAAGGTAAATGTATCTATCCCATGATGCACAAATAATGCAAACAAATATATTAATAAAAACCAGTAAAAAAGTTAGACTACTTATTTTAACCAAATTATTAAATGTAGTCCAACTACTGTCAGAAAGGTCAAATCGCAATAATTTTATTTTAGCAATGTCTTAACAGACTCCATAATAGTGTTTTCAGTGCAAATCCCCTATACTGACTGTTCTATAGCCTGTCTTTAAAAGTAAAAAAAAGAGAATCCAGAACATTTAGAATATTAACTTCCAAAAGATAAAAAATTCATTAAGAAGAACATTTGAAAGTCGTTTTTTAGTCAGCACAGCTTTTTTATCAAGCAGTGTTATTCATGATATTAAGATTTTTGTTTTGTTTATAATACGATTTTCTTGTTTTATATTGCAGTTATTATGTACTTATTTAGTACTCAACTGAGGTATATGTTAGTAGTTGTGATTAGAAAACTGCAGTAAGCTGTTATTAAGAGGCGTTCAAGGGAAATATGTGAATGTTGGATCTTCATGAATGTACTTTTTGGTGCCAGTCTGGACTTCATTTGTTCACACTTTTCTACAAACAGACACCATTTCACCCAATTAGTGGGATGTAGTTAAATAGTCTCACTGTTGCTCTGAAGAGACACTTCACACTACTACTGTGCACATATGAAGCTCAGTGGAGAGTCTGCCCTGAGAGTGGGATTGTAGGCTCAAATTCACAGTTAAACTAGGAACCATGACTTCCTGCTTAACTTTCAGCATCACAATGATCAAACTTCCAATAATTCCATAGTGTGCTCCCTCAGAGGATAGGTTAGGTGTAGAGGGCAGATTTTGCACACTAGTGTGTAACAGCTAATAGGACTTTACCTTAGACTTTATATTCAGAGTAGGGATTCCTCAGATAACACATGACTGAGAAAAACTGCAGAGGCTATGTTAATGGTACTCTTCAAACAGCAAAACGCGAGCGTTTACCACTGAAACAAACATCAAGTCTGCATCGCTTCGTAAAAAAACACTGTCAATACTCCTTGCATATTTGAAACTGTAATAATTTCTCCAAACACAAAACAAGCAAACTCCATTTGTGTTAACAAGGATACAGTCCCGGCCAGGAAAAAGGATTTTGTGGCGTACCATTTCTCCCATAATGCAGCCCACCGACCAAATATCCACTGAACGTGTGGGAGCAGAGGGAAACAGGGAGAAAGCAAAGGAGACGAGGGAAAAGCAAAGGTTAGTGTCATCCAAGGTGATTAGCTGTTATTCAAGAGAGACATTTTTAGTAAGAGGCATGTTACAGGTAAAGTGCTTTGGTAGGGAACTACAAAAAAAAACCAATAGACATAAAAGCGGAGTCTAAGAAGAACCAACAAGCTGCAGGATGTTGAAAGTCTTAAAGCCTAGGGCTTCTATATTTGAAAGGACTGGCTAATGAATCATAGCAAGCATCCAGGCTTAATGTCTAGAGGGCTTTGAATCAATGTGACTCAGCTCAAACACTTGAGTTCACTCTCAACTGAACTAGAATTCCCAGTAAAGGTTTAGTTTTGTCTCTATTGTCCCAGAAACAACACTGCAGTGGCTGCTACGTTCTGGTGGAATGAATCGAAGCAAAAGCAGACAAAAGCTTCCATTAAAAAGGAAAAAAAAAACTAAAAACAGTGCTTCTCACCATTCTCTTTGTATCCCATTCCCAGGATGACTTCTGGGGCTCTGTAGTACCGCGTAACAACATACGGGGTCATCATGAAACTGGTGCCTGCCGTTCTGGCCAGACCAAAGTCCAAGATCTTCAGTGTGCAGTCGGATTTTACCACTATATTGCTTGGTTTGAGATCCTGGAGAAAGAACAACAAGGTATATGGCAAAGCCACTCAACTTTTATTCTTCTGTAATTCCCTTTTTTTTAAGCTAATACGGTAGAGCTTACTTAGCTGACACCTTATTTATTTGCTATTTTTCACGTTCCTCTGTAATATTGGTGTGATCTTAACAAAAGCTTAACCTATCATTTAAAGGGACATTTTAACACAGAATAGTTTTGGCTTTTTTTTAATGTTTGCTTTTGCAGATAAGTACACATTTTATCTCCATAAGTGGCACATAACCTTTGCAGGTCTTCATTGCCTATTTTAAGCTCAGTTATGGTGTAACAATATTGTAAAGGTCATTTTAATTATAAAATCTTATTGTTGTTTTCAAGTTAAAATCTTTTAAAAAGAAACAAGAACAATTTTGTTATATATTTTTCTAAACCCCAGAATGGCCACATTAGCGCTGGGGCTGTTTAAAGAAAAGCTATAATGAAATGAGTATAAAATGTTATTTAAACCACAGATGCAAAAATATATATATATTTAATTTTTATTAGACTAATTTTGACACCAGTAAGGACAATTTTTTGGCATTTTTTCATTTTAACTTTCAATTCATAACACTTTTAAAACCCAAAATTCTGGTTTAGATGTCTAATTTTTCAAAACTAACCCTTTAAATCATACTTACTAAAGCATGTGCACTGCATTTTTTTAAACAAGTTTTTTAATCTATTTCAAATATAATGCTGTTCAGTTGAATATCCAATCTGTGGTCTGTAAAAGCCCTTTTTAGGGGTTTTTAGTCCCTGCCAGTACAAAAGAATGTCTACAGGATCTCACAGTTTTACAGTCTTTTATCTCATATAACTATATAACTTTTATCTCATATAACATATAACATATAACTAAGGAAAGCTAGTAAGACGGAAATCAACTAAATTAAGCTGTGGTAAAAGTATATTTCCTCAGTTCTACTTGTGCATCATTGATGGATGAAACCTTTTTGTTTTCATGAATGTAAAAGCAAATTGTAATGCAGGCCAAGAAAAGTGGCCTGCCTTCCTACCCTGTGAATGATGCCCGCTGAGTGCAGATGCTTGATTCCACATAGCATCTGGTAGAGCAGGTAGGACATTCTCTCATGGTCGAGCTCCATCTGAATCACCTGGCATAAATTGGCATCCATAAGCTCCATCACTAAGTACCTGAAATCAGAAAGAGAGTTTTTCCATGCATGAGTAGCTGACAGGTTTGATTTTTGCAGAATTTCCCACCTTTTCAACAGAAAAAAAACATGAAACAATCAAGTCTTTGTGCATAGTCGTTTCAGGGAGCATCTATAGGACTTTTACTGACTGTATTTACTGCAATTGGCATTTTCTCTTCAATATGAAAATGCCTTAAATGTCCACCTCTCTTTTTCAGTTAGGATATTATAAAGTTTCAAAAATAATTATTTATTGCCTATCACCTGAAAAAATCTGATAAAAGATTTTTTTAAACTTAAAATGAATACTAGTTTCAATATTTTTTTTATACTAGTTGCATAGTTTTTCTATATTATTTTAATGTTATTTGCATTACGAAAAGTTTTTTTTAAACTATTATTTCTAAATAGAAAACCTCAACCACAAGTTCTAAAGTTAAGGAAAGTTATTATAAAACAAATTGTAAAAAAAACATCCAAAAGTGCTATTTCAAGCAAGCATATTAGGCACTATAATGCAAAACAAAATAAATTGTGGAATAAGTATGAAATATTTTGAAAGAAATATTTGGAAAAAGGCAATTTTATGGACAACCATTGAAACATTTGGGAAAACCATGTTTAACTGTTTTAAAGGAAACTTATTAAATTTAATTTTTAAGAGTTTAAACCCATTTATATTATTTACTGATGCACAAACCATTTTAAAATGAGGGAATAATTTCATTTTTTATGGCTCTCAATAAAGGTTGATATATTGAAAAAAAAACTCTGCAAAGACAAGTTTGCAGTACTTACACATCTTGAAACTCTTCTAATGATTTCTGTGGTGTGAAGACATTTAATAAACTGATAATCTGAAAGAAAAAATGAAAGAACAAGAGTAAAGAAAGGACAACAGTAATCATAGAACAGGAAGTTAAAAAAAAGTTGTCTTAAACACTGTGGATGCAAGTTAGCAGTGTAACTAACAAAGAGCCTAAGTCAAATTGCAGGGTTTTGATAAATGTAGTCATCAACTTTTAGTTTCACTATTTACAACATAGTAAATCTGTGAAAAGGTTTAATATAGTCACAACAGACACTCATCTAAATAGTTTTTATATCAAGGAATTGTGGAAGCCAGTAACAGAAACTAGTGTTTACAGGGTTTTGAAAACATCAGCTTCTTTTGATAGTAAAAGACATTTTTCTTCATTCTTCCATTTGTTATTATAAAAAGATATACTTACATTTTTGTGATTGACACATTTCATGAGCACCAATTCCCGATATGCCCTCTTGGCATGGGTCTGGTTCTGGAAGGGTCTGCTCAGCTTCTTAATGGCCACGTTTCTGTCCAGGACAGCATCATAGCCCGCGCTGCAGAGAAGAGACATATTCATCAGTATTCCTTTAGCATTCATCGTTGAGTGATTGCCTGCAAGTGAAGGTGTGTTTGTGTGAGCGTGACCACCAATAACTATGTTTTCTGTTTCTTTTTTAGTGGTTTCTTATCAGCTTTTTGGTTTATCGTGGATAGGTTTCAGATTTTAAGTTTCAGGTTTTGTCATGATTTAGTTTTTTGGGTTGTTTCATTAATGCTCCAATATATTTTAAAAATAATTTGGGATTTATTCATGTGCTTCTGGTTTTAGTCCCCGAACAGCTTCTAAATGTAACACAAGAATGATGTACTTCCTTTATATATGTCCTCCACCATTGGAAAAATGCCATAAAAACACCAAAAAGTACATTTTTATCAGAGTGCATCTTTAACCTTTTTTTCTAAACAGTACAGGAGAATGCTTTGCAGCCCCAACACAATCTCAAATTCAAATATTTTAGCTTGGAGCATCACTTCCTGTTGGTCTCTAATTACACAGGCATTATTCCAGCTACCGTGAAGATGTCACATCCTGTTCTGTAACTTTTCTGACGCTCCCCTCACAAGATGAAACAAATTGAGTTTCAAGGCATCTGGATGCAGGCTGCAGAAGATGTTAGGTGACATGTGCGGCGGTCTGTCGTTTCTCTGCAAACAACCAGGCCAGAAATGATGTGTGGTCATGGAAACAGTGGAGCCCTCATAAAAGCAGTTATGCAATAGGGATTTCAGCCAGTCTTCACTTTTGTAGCTGAGTGAAAGATGATGTCATGACCAGCTAAACTACTTAAAGCTTTTAAGATGCTTGAGAGAGCTCATTCTGACTAAGCATAAAAGTTGAAGGGGGCAGACATGTATCCAGATTGCTGTGTTTATGGGAAAACACTAAAGAAAAGCTCAGTTAAATGTCTATTAACATGCTCTTGGGCTATATTGGGACAACTCTGCTGATTGCATAACAGGAGCAGAATATGTGCTTCCTGAATTTTCAGACAAGCTGTTGGATCCCTTTGTTTGTATGCATATTTTCAATTTGTGGATTGCTGTTTTGAGTTTATGTATTATTAAATTGGGCAGATGTTTATGCAAATTATCTTATGTCATCAACGCAATGGTAAAAAATGGAACTTTTTTTATGTTTATTCTTCAGATTATGATAGAAACCTTTGTTTGAACTTACATAAATTTACAAGTCACAGCATGTTTTGATGCTTTTGTGATCTCCTACAGGGACACTGCTCAATCTCCAACATTATACGGACATTAGTCTGTATGATTAAGTAATAGGTTCATCATATGACACCACATGGCAGTTGTGGTCACAGCCAAGCAGGATAAAACTCAAAATTCAAAAAAATGTCCTCCCTTCACCACTCATCCAACACAATCCTCAAAACGGGCACAATCCCAGCATCTGCTCCCCCAGAGTGACCAAGCTTATTTGGCCCTGCTTGGTGTGGCTGTGGAGCAAAACTGTGAGCATCAGCAGCAAAGAAAGGTCAAGAAAAGAGGGAAAATGGAGGATGGGGGCGTTGAGAGCTCTTCACAGTTTAGACATAGCACTGTGTCATCTGGGCCACCTAAAATGGGGTTTCTGAGAGGGGCTGCATGTCAGCACAGCACTCACATGAATATGACTTATTGATCTGTTTAATTGTTCAATAGCAGCCATAAGAAACATTCTTTTTAAGTGAAATTCTGAGAAGGCGCTCCACTACTTTTGAAGAGAGTAGGAGATTTACAATTAATGCAATGTCTCAACGTGACCCGGATTAAGGATCCATCCTGTTAGACCCTGATAACCAACTCATCCCTATTCTAAATAGCAGTTATGTTGTCAGTTCACTAGGACAGCACGAGCAAACCATGCAACAATGTACGAGCAAACCATGCAACAATGTTGATGTTTTTCTTTTACAGAAATTAATTGTTAACTTTCTATCAACTTTTCTGCACTCATTTTAAGTGAATGCAGTATTTCCATTATTTACACATTTCTTCTATTACAAGAAAAGACAGAGCTGTTTTGCACAAAAGTGTAGGCAAAACTGTTATATTCCTCCACAAAAAAAAGTCCTGTCAATTAAAAAAAAAAAAAAAAAAAAAAACAATTCCCAGAAGCCCTATCCCTTACATTTGGTATCATTAAGCCCCAAATGTCCACTGTATGAGTGAATCCAGTAGCTTGTAATGGTTGGGAGTTATTCAGGTTCAGAAATGTTGAATGTTGAATTTAAACAATTCATCTCTTTTTACAGATCTTACCTTTGAACCCCATAAAATCATCTGCCCATAATTAGATTTAATTGAAAATCTCACAGCATAAAGCAAAAGTTTATCTTGTGTTGTCTTTTTTAATGGCAAATTTTTCAACTTTAAAAACAAAATTTTACAGATAAATAAATAAAACACCTGTTTCTTTTTTTAATGTTAGAATTCATAAGTTGATTATACCACACTTGATAAAACAGCTCATGTTCTTCTTTTTAAACAAAAATGTAAATGTAATCAAATACAGACAAACGGGACAGCAGCACACTAAATGAAATCTAAAAGCAACAGCTATCAAACAGTGGGATGTATAATAAAACAGGGCATAAAAGAGCTGAGCAGCTGAGAACCTACCAGACAATTCCCTGAGCTCCAGAGCCAATGGGTTTTAAATTCTGGTAGCGTTTTAAAACGGTGAAGGTGGAGTCTCCCACTTCCACGCTGTAGAACTGGTTGTCCACTTTGCTTTTGCTCATGTTGTAATGTTTGGCAATATATGACACATCCACTTGTTTTCCAAAACCCTGCATGAGCCAGAAATGACAGTGGGGACTTGTTAGTGATGCTGGAGATGATTAATAAACTCACTTACCTTTTAAGCAACAAGAAAACAGTCACTCTGAAGTTGACAATAAACACTCAGGAGGTTGTATAGTCACAAAGAATTAACCTTTGTATAGAAACACATAATAATAAAACCTAAATAAATGTCTTGCATCAGCAGTTTATATTACTGCCATGGACAGAAATGGCCTCCTGCTGTTTTAGAAGCACTTTCTTTTACTCTTGCAGTCCTTTAGCTGTAAGACATTTTAAGATTTTCCTGAATGTGCTCGACTGACTTATATCACCTTACCTCATGCCCGTGGAGCTAAAATCTGACTCTTTTCTTCACAAGCCTGTATGACTTGCTATCTCAAGTGGATTGTTATTTTGCTGAAAGCTTTTCTTTCATTTTGATTTTTAGCGTGAATCGTTTTCCTCAAGCAGTGTGTGATTTGGTGCAAAGTCATCAGACCTTAAATTATAGAGATACAATTTGTGTGCTTTACAAGTTTAATCAAAATCTTCTGGGGAAAATAATTAATATTTTATTGTTAATCTGTACCAAAGAAAAAAACGGCATCTGAGATTTAATTCAAGACAGAGGACGTTTGAGTTTCTTTTCAGTTTAAAGTTGTTGGTAGATGATCCTTGTTACGTAGCAACTGACTACTTTTATCCGAGCATTATAACTTTGAAACCATTAGTGCTTTTCACTGAAGAACATCTGACACATGCACTGACACATGCAAAGAGGAGGTGCTATTTTCTTTCTCTGACTGTACACATTCACACCAGCAGCTGCCACAGTAATCCACTGATTTATTGTTTCCATCATGCATCTGATGTTGTTGGTCCTGGATAAGGTGGAACCTTACCTCATATTTGATAAATTATTCATTTATTCAAACTAAATCGATGCGTTAATAACCATGCTTTTCCCATATTTCGCAAAAGATTTTGCACTTTGTCATGGGAATGTATAGTATTTTAATACATTACTTCAACAAATAGCAAAATTTCCTAGTACAATGTTCCTATTAACAGAAATTTGAATGAAAGTTATTAGTAATTCTTATTGCACATATTACATTTTAATTAATATAATGCAAAAACAGAAGTTACATTGAAGCCCTTTCAAGCTACAGGTGCCTATAAAAAGATGCTTGTTTAACAGTTGGTAGAGTTTTTATGCATATGCTAGCACAAGAAAAATTATAAGATAAAAGGCCTAGTGACCTTGTGGTAGAGTGTCCACTATGAGACTGGAAGGTTGTGAGTTCAATTCCACATCCAAGTCATAAAAAAAGGGATAATTCCCAAATTCAAGTTAAACCTGAGGTCATGTTAATGTAATATGCATTTACTGTGCACAACAGCAATAAACAATGGCACATTTATTTTGAAAATTCACTTTAAAGACATAATAGGTTATTCAAGCCATTGATGTGTCCCTGCCTCAAACAGTATTATGAAACCCATGGAACATATAGTGGATATCATATGCTCAGATGCACATGCATATATGATGCCAACATTTCATGCAAAATGTTTCAATAACTGTGGTAGACTGGCCTGTCGTATTAGCTTGTAGCTGTCCTCACAAGCATATCACATCTATGCTGCAGAGAATAGATGATTTGAATGAGCATCTAAAATGTCAGAGGTTAAGTTTCGGTCTAATTAATCTCCAGATGAAAATAAAAGATAAGTATAATTAGCACATTGTTTTAAAAACATTCCCATATGATAATTTCCCAACCATTTAATTGGATTGAATATGTATTGATAATTAACAGATTATAATGCTTGTGAGGACAAACGAGTTTAGTGGATCTCACTTTGTAAAACAAAAACACAAACCTTGCACATACATTGCATAACAGGGCAAATGGAAGTGAATGAGTACTGTACCTTTTTTACCTGTAAGGAACACACACCTGACAAAAGGCTATCTTTACATCCAGGACTGGTTGGCTGCAGTTATATAAGAAATGTCTGCTCATAAATACCTGGAAGACACAAAGAAGAGGAAAGGACAAGCAGACGGGCATTATTGGCGAAAATGTCTGAGGTTTAAATTGTTTTTTAAAAGACTTCTATCAAGAAGAGCCTCTGGATTAAAAAGAAAATAATGGTATTCATCTTGATTTGGATCAGCATGCAAAGAGCGGTGTGATTTATTACGGTCTGCCTGAGAAACTGAGGTTTATTCCTGCAGTCACTTAAAGCGGGAGTGGTACTGCATCCTCCCAGTTAATTCAGAGCTGCTCTCTCTTTTCTCTGCTCCAATCAGTCAATAAAATAAAAGAACCAGCGGAGTAACTGCCACCTACTCCTCTACAAATACAAACTCATCAGCCCATCAATTCTTCCGTAATGGACGACAGTGATTGCTGTCTTGGCTTTTCAAATTGACAGGAAAATCTTTTGCCTTTGAAGAAAAACAACACGACAATAAATGTTGACACATTTATAGTTTCTGATTGTCGCAGCTCTCAAAATTCCTTTTATTGTATGTCGTTTAGTTGAATTGCATTCACAATGGTCTGTATGAATCAATCTGTAAAAGCAGGAGACGTCCACTCGGTACATTTCAGGCAAAGATCAAACACCCAAATCTTTTAGATCTTTTTTTTTTTTTTCATAAAAAAATAGGTCCCATGTAGCACAACAAAATAATCAATCAACTTTTTATTCAATATGTGAACCATCAGTATGTTTATTCCTGATACTTGCTCTTGGCACATTTCAGTTTTAACAATTCAAGACTTCAAAAAAAAAAAATAAGAAGGTAAAATCGATGCTTCTCTTAAAAAATGTCAATTGATTTCTTTCTGCACAGCTGAGCTGGTGAGACAACATTCACAAATGATTACAGTAAACAATTGTTTCAGGATTTGGCCATTTAATGAACAGCCACAGTAAACCCGAGATTCCGAATTACAACTTTTGCTTCTTGTCACAATCAGAGCGTTTTCTACTGTTTTTATTTGTACTTACGTATTTACACTTGCCTGACTGAAAGTTTTAAATACTGAGCTTGACTATTGTGCCTTCCCATCAGAAATCAGGATTTAATTCAACTTGAAACAGGAAATGTTTAGTTTCTTGGCCTCAATCCTTAAGGTAATTAGAATGGAAAGGGTCGGGAAAAAGGTTGCTGGAATACAAACATTATTTTTCTCACTTGCAAAGTAAAAATTGGAGTTAAAAGTATTATAATATATATATACATTCATTTTTGTTGTTTTTTTTGTTTGACTTTGGATTTCTGCCAAGATTAAGATTTGTTTGTGTTGCAGTAATTTAAAGAGTGGTATATATTTTTTCAGCGACCAATGCTAGGTCTTAACTGATGCAGCCTTCAAAAAGACATTTAAGGAGGACATCGCATTTTTAATGAACCAAGATCCTGCCATAACTTCCCTTAGAATGTCTCTGAGGTGTCATTTAGCATTTTTAGATATAAACTTGTGTCATGAGTGAATTCTGACAGATCTCTAATGATTTTTGGTGCACATCCTTCATCTATTTAATGCCTGTGGGTTTACAAAAGTAGTCCTGTGGATTTAGTTTGATTGGAAAAAAAATGCAAAAAAAAAAAAAATGACAGCCTAATTATTTTAATCTGCTTTCACGTAACACTCTCAAGAGCAAACAAACCAGATCGAGAATTTACAACAGCTGCTTGTCTTTGGGGTGCGTTGAAATAGAAAAATGGGTTGTTTTGTTAGTTCTCTAACAATGATATATGTCTCACGATAAATGCTTCTACTTCTTCAACAAAATTACAAACAACATAACATAATGGTAATTCTTGTTTTCCCAGATGAGCGCTAGATTGTTTGGTTTCTATTCAAAATGCACACTGATGTGCATTTACAGTGTTGCTGGATATTAATTTTCACTTTAAAAGCATTCCCAGAGGTCTTTTAAATATGATCTTTGTTTTTATTAGTTCATCAGAGATTTAGGTGTGAGTTGTGGGTGGGGCTTGGAGTAAGCCTGTCTCCACTTCCTATATAACCCATCTGTTTACATTCTCTCCTGCTAGTTTACAGCCTCTGACCCCCCCGACGTAACATTACTGATGCAACAAAAATGGCGTGCAACAGTGGAGCTTTCCAGCCGTACAGTTTTAAGCTTGGATGAAGAAAACAAAGACGTACGTGGATGTATATGTCTGCAAGTGGATGCATCAGAATGGAGCAGTGTTTGTGGTTCACCTCACATATTTTATACATCACTAATAAGCTCCTTTTAAACAGCATTTATTGTCTGTTCCTGAGTCTCGGTTTAAATAAAAAAAACTCAATGCAATTTTGAGCTTAATTATCTTTATAAATACTCTCCTTCAGAAAAATGCCACACTAACATGTTTAAAAGATCAAAAGCAGTATTTATATCTGAGTGTTTTTGTTAACCACTTTTTTTGTCTTGCAATATGTGACTTTCTTCACATTTTTAAAGTGTCTTTGGTATCCCTAAAAGTTTGGTGAATTATTAGAATAGCTAAGCCCAGACCCTCATTTTTAGGTCGATCTGCTTGTTTTCTCCAAAGTTGAGGTGTCACATCTGCCAAATGAAGTATGTCGGATATGAATTATCAGAAGAAGCAAAACCTTGATGCAAACCAGCCCACCTGGTGTAAAATCCCCTTTTATTCTCATTTTACACTCCAAGAACTGTTTAAGCAGTTTGTGAAAACACACCAAAAAGGTTACCTATTCTTTATCTATATTGAAATTCTTTAGAAAGAAATAAAACAGCATTTGTCACAATCCCTGCTACTTTTTATATTTTAACAGTAAGTTTTAAATAAATCAATAAATTAGTTTCTAATGAAAAACTATCTCCACCAGCTTAAAGTATCCAAAAGCAATTTCAAAATCATGGTTATAGACAGACTGTTTTAAAATTGACTCAATTTTTTCAGCTTACGTAGCTTCCTTTGAATAAACTTTCTTTTGCAAAAATCCACACTTAGGTTTCAAGATTAACCAAAAAATTAACCCCGCTCACCCTTGAGTGGACCTAATAATCGAGACACTGACTACACAGCATGATTTCACAAGCATGCTTCATTTCCAATTTTCTTAAGCCTTTCTGTTAAAAGATAAAAAAAAAAAATTAAAAAAGAGGAGGACGTGTTCTGAATGACTTCCCCTTTATCAGCAGGAGTTAGATACAGTGAAGGTCTGGGACACTTCAGCAGTTATTCCAGGTAACGAGTCTTCTTATGCTAACAGCCGTGTCTGGAATAGCAGTCAGAACATCCAAAGGCAAAGCATTTAGTGGCACCATGACCATGTGGCTATAATGCTGCCTTTTGTTAGTGGTGGTTTAAAATAGGAGAAAAAAGAGAAAAAAAACATTCTAGGAAATAAAACCAATAGAACGGTCTAAGAAAACAGACATTTGAATTACCCCATTGTGGGATAAATAAAATCTAATCTAAACAGGAAAATGTCCTATTCTCCACAGAAAATCTTAAACTTTTAGCTGCAGCAGATTTTCACAGTTGAAGCTTTGATGTGTGTTTTAAATGGAAATGGAGCAGAGCAGCTTTAAAAAAAAGAGATGTGGGACATAGAGGCTGGAGATTTCTAGTTCGCCTTATTTCCTGACCCTTTACATGGTCTATTTTTCCATGCTGGGTGAAGAGCATGAACACAAACCATGTGAAAACCAAATGGGAGACAAAATTCTAAAGAAAAACGTGGCAAAGAAACAAAATGGGACAGATACATATTTAAGTATAGAGAATCAATAGTTGCACCAATGATAATCTTTAAATGTTACAGTAAATTTGCAAAAACTGAAAAAAGATTTGTTCTGAATTTGGTGGGTTAAATGCTAAAAACAAAATGCAATCTTCAGCCAAAAGCATGCAAGCTACATAAACTTTGAAATAAATACTTGAGTTGAAATGAATTATTACTTTAAACTTAAATTAATAAGAATATAAATATCAGAAGGATTAAATACTAAAGAAAAAAAAACAAATAACCTTAATCTTTTCCTGCTCCTGACTGCAAAGAGATGCATTCAGGATGATGCATGAGTATTTTAGGAAATGCCGCTGAGTCTTACATGGATTTCAGTCATGACCACAATGGGTTATGGAAAAAAAAACTCCAGTTCTGCTTTGTTGTACTCATTACTGATTGAGGGGGTGAATAAAGAAAGATGCTTATCTTCATATTGTTAGCCTCAAATGATTCTAAAACAGTGAAGGATGTTTTAAGCATGAGTGCACAATGTCTTCATGTCAAATATGTCCTTCTAGTACCTTTAATTGGATTTCTTTTGGCAAATAATCACATACAACGTGACAAAAGATAAGAACTTGTGTCAATAAAAACACTGCTAGAAAATTCAAAAGATATATTTAATCTTTTTAAATTTTAGTTCTTATAAGCCATTACTTAAAAAGGTTTATTACTTAAAAAAATCTCTCTATTTTAAGGTGTTTTCCCATCAGTTGGATCTTTAGTTCTGATTACAAACTGTCAACGACTTGCTAGAAGTAACAGAAATTCATGGAAAAAAAACGCTAACTATTTTCTGGCTGTGGTTTTCTGAGATCTGAAAAAAAACGTATTTAAATGCCAGACTGAGAGATACTGATGGTGGGAGTAAGCTGGCAGAAGAGAAAGACCATTAGAAACGTGGAGCCATATTCTCCTAACAGATTATCAGGCAAAAAAATAGGCTTAGCTTCTGATCAATGCCATAGCAACCCAAAAGGAGCTTTTTGAAAAACCAAAACTGCATTCACTTTTTCAAGAGATTCCAGTATTATTTTTAATGATATTATCAAAATTGCTAGTCCAAGAACACAACATTTTGTAGAGCAAAATGCATTTTTGATTGTGATGGAAGTCTTTAAAAGACTGTAGCTCTAAAATACATATAGAAACTCTTTATTCATCTTCTAAACCCTGTTTTAGTCCCTTTCGGAGTCACGGGGCTGATGCAGGGGCACAATCACACACCCATACACATTTCCATTCACACCTATGGACAATTTAGAGTAAACAATGAATATGAAGCTAGAAACTATTTGGAGTAATTGGTTTAAATAATCATGCTTTAAATCTCGCTTTTTTTCTCAAATATGATAGAAAGTTTTCTGCAAAATCCTTAAGTTTTCCTGTGTAAAGCTTTCAGCGCTGACTTCACAGCACTGTTCAGTGTTTCATCAGAATTTAGAAAATTGAGAGGATTATTTTTTGGATAAAAGGTCTAGTGTGAGGCAGCTGAAAGAATATTTGCTGTACTGAGATGTCCTCTTTGTGGAAGTGACTGCTGATCTGTAATGCCCTCTCTGAAGAAGACAACTCAGAGTCCGTGTCAAAATAATTTCATGCTGAGTCAGAGAACCCAAGTGAACAAGGAGCCGTCAAGCTCAGTCCACCATGTGATGATCAGAAATGTGAATATCTGGATGAAACGTTCAATCACGTCTGGAGTCATACAAATAAATCTATTTTAAATGGTTATAAAGATAAGTCATACATTTTTTATTCCTGTAGAAGATCACACGGATGCTGTAGCCAACCCAGCTGAAGAGGTGGAACAACTTGGGCAAAACACCAGGGTTATACAGAAATGGTTATCTATGGGACAATTTAGATCACCAATCTGTAAAGCTTTGCTTTTGGACTATTATGCTATGTTCACACTAAGAATATGACGCACATTTCTGAATGCGTGTTTAGCCCATGGAGTTCACACTTGACAAGCAGGGAGGGGCTTCTTCTTCTTTTTCTACTGTTTACTAGCGCGTGTCCGCCACCTACAGTTAGAAGAGTCTTGGTCCAAAATGTCGAAGCTGTGAAAATCTCGCAAATCCTACTCCCAGGTTTTTCTTTCACTGCTCTGTTCCAATGTATGAAAGCCTTGGCGTCGTTTAAATCCAGCAGGGCACAAACCCTAATTATTAAATTCTTTTCTGTGATCAATTTTCATTAATTGATACTTCTTGAATTGAAAAGGGTGCTGTCCATGAGTCACTACCAAATTAAGAGTCGTTGATTAGTCAAACTTTGACCTGGTTTAACTTTCAACGTGTGCTCAATGGCCACGCATTTTCTACGTACATCCCGAAAACGAGACTTGCGTAGCTATGCGTGAAGAGTTTTGAATGCTGAAGCTTGAAAACGCACATTTTGAACCACGGTGTACTCACAGTAAGGCATCAGTGCTAACCATTACACCACCGTGCACTGTGGCATTTCATAGATTAAAATAAAAGCTGCCACAAAGTGGAGCTCATGTCCCGTGTTTTTTTTTACAGTGGTTTGAACTGGTTGTTTAGGTGTGTTCTAATACAGGCCCCTCCGCAGGCAAAGCAATTCCTAAGGCAGTGACCACTCTGGTTTATTCTATTCCAATAATACTTCTACGTTAAAACTGTATTTACTTCATATTTCTTCTCACTTGTCACAAGAAGTTTCATATGGGTTTTTGAAATTGACTGCTTTTGTAGGATAACTCAGTGTTTTATAAACCATTTTCCACCTTTAATTATTTTTTCCAGCTTTCTGCTTCCAGCCACTTCATCTTAATCCATCTTAATTTAACAAGAGTCTATGTTATTAGACCTTTGAATCACTACTATTGTCAATAAAGATTTGCTGATTGACCAAATTAGATTGAATTGCAAGAAAGGACCCCCAGGGGCCCCTGAGCACTCAAGCTAGCTAGATTTAGGACTTTGGCTTAAATGTATTATTTAGTTTCAAACTAAATATTCCACAAACTTACAGCCCAGTGACTGGTGTTCTAATATCACAAATAAAGAGGAGAAAATTGTGTATGGATGACAATTGATTTCACAGGCTATTTACTTGCAAGTGATGTTTGCACAATGGATCACAGGCAGAAGCTCCAGTTTTTAAATGAGGATTCACTGGTTTTTCTATTGCAGGATAGATTTTTAGTAATGGAACATTTGAAGAAAGTGCAACATTATGCTGTTTTATATTAAAAATAAGTGATCTGATCCAGAAATACTATGCAAATTGTTTTTGTGCATGGTGTTTACATTTTTACCTGTGTTTACTTTACTGAAATAGTATTTTATAGTATTCTGTGCATATCCAAATGTTTTAGCAAGCCTGTGGACATTCAGGGTCCCATGCCCAGTTTGCTCTTATTTATAAATACAGGTCAGTTGAGCTAAAAGCTAAAATATGTTGTCTTTTAGCTACTTCAGAACACCGCACTCTCATTTTTCATTAAAATGTTTTCCATTGTGATTGTGTTTATTGCAAGTTGGAATTTTATGCAACAAGTTCAAATTTAAGTAATTCCTGTTTTCTTTGAAAACAAAACACACAACGTGTGCTCATGAGTGTATTTCTCTTTTTTGTCTTTTCTAGATCCAAACTGCAAGAAGTCTTTTCCTATGAGAGGGAGTTCTTCCTCTCACAGTTGCCCAAATGGATGTTCAATTACAGAAGAGTATTCCATCCATCCATCCATCTTTAACCCACTGTTTCCCTTTCAGGGTCACGGGCATTTTTATTAACATGAAAAAATGATAGAAATCATTTACATTATTGAAATGATCTGGATATAAGTTTAAGCAAACCCCTTTTTTCTTAGTTTTGTTGTTGTTTTTTTCCTTTACAAAGCACTGGAAGTGGTGAATTTGAGTAAACCCCTTTATTTTAACACTGATTCCTCTTTGTATTTCATCATAATAATATTTATGGCTTATTAAACAGAACTGACTGTGGTTTGCAATCTAGTTGGAGCTGCTAAACCCAAACCATGATATTTAATTCACCATTATCACCATGACTGCCACGTTGGATTGCTGAAACTATTTATACATTTCTATTAGCCTTACATTATATATTCTACCATAGTTTAAAGGGTAAAGTTACTACCCTTTACTTTTAAATTATGATTGGGAGTTAAAATTGTTTTCTGGTGAAAGAAAAGAAGGAATTATGTGATCAAACATTGCTAATAATTCTTTCCAAACTCCAATTACCATAAACAGTGTTAGAATTTTTAAAACTAAATAAAGTATACTGCATTATCTACATTGGGCTTCAATATTCCACTTTAATAATATTGGAGAATTGCAGTTAAGTGACACAAGTGGGTTTTAATAAAAGTTTTTCTGCAACAATTCAAACCAAAGAAAAAAATGAAAACAAAATATGACATCATTTTTTAAGAGAGACAAAGGTTGCTTCGAAATGAAGCCTTTGTATTTCATGAAGTACTACAGGAAAAAAATGGGACACGTTTTAGAGAAGACAGAAAACCCTTAAATAGTGTGTTTTGTTTTTGGAAAACTCTCAATCTTACCCTGAAATGTATAGTCACTGTGTTTAACCACAGCGAAAAGAATGCCAATTCACATTAAGTATTGATTAAACGCAGGATTTGGAATCTAAAATTGTGTTGTGCGTTTCTACTGAGTGAAAAATATAACATTTAAATGGTTTCCACATTATTAGAATAAATGTATTCTACTTACTTTTTTCCCATAACAAAACACCTGCTAAGAGAGGCGATATGGATGTCATTCTAGAGAAATGAATCACGCAGTTTCCATGTTTTACAGATTTTCAAGGTGATAAACTGTTCACAGTTAAATGAATGCATGATTCATAGTCAAATTGTCCATATTGTGTAAACATGAGCAATGTGTATAACGCCTGTTATTGATATGTGAAGGAATGAATTTATCAACACATTGGACTGTATTTTGCAAAGACACGTGACCATGCAGTGTGGTAGAATGTTCTAAATATGTTCCATTTGTGTTATTTTGATGTGGAAAAACAACAGTGGGCTGAACTTGTTTACTTGTTTGTCCACATATTTAATTTACACTTGATTATCTTGCAAGAAATACAAGGAATCTGGAAAACTTTGTCTGTACTGTTTAGTATCCAGGTTTTTATCCCTGAGTCACACTGGTGGAATTTCTGGCTGAAGATCTAATTGGATTGTTCAAATGGAATCAATGTCAACTATGAATTGTATTGTCAGCCACAAATTATGATATAAATGTAATTGTTCAAATGAATTGTTACACCCGTCATGTAATGTGGTGAAACTGGTGCTTGCAGGCTCACTCAGACTTGTTTTTTTTTAAATAATTATCCCTATAATCCTTTCCTAGGGCGAGCACACAGGATTGAACAAGTTGATCGACTTTTGTTAGTGATAAAGCACAGCGTCCCAGCACAAACATCCTCAGGCTCCACTGTTTTTTTTCCTTTTCTCTATCCATCTTTCCTTTCCTGAAAGCAAATCTCTGTGAATGTCGCCCAGTGCAGGGTACATCCATCCAGTCTTTCGCTCCATCCTCAATGTTGGTCGACAGCCTCCGTTCCCTGTCTCTCTTTTGTCCCTCCCTTGCTCCCACCATTCCAGCTCCCAGACTTCCAGCCTGCTGCAACCGCTTCCCCTCCCCCTCCCTCAACGCTCCATTGTGAGTGCTTGGTTCAGCAGCCTCAGCCTCACTCCTGCAGTATGCAGCTTTGCCCTGCTGTTACTGTGCAGCCTGAGCCAAGCGCAGCACAGCCTCCCATTTGGGATCAGGGGAGGGGAAGGGGAGCGCTTCAAGCTTCAGGGCCAGACAGGGGGAAAACATGACACGCAAGCTCATCCACAAGACTGAATGTTCAGCAGATCTCATTGATTTGTACCTTCTGAAGTGGAAAGACTCCACAACCTTCTTCAGAGCTTTCTTTTTTTTTTTTACTTTCGTCTGTTGTCTCCCTCATGTCTCTTTTATTCATTTTAAGCACTCTATGGACAAGTTAGCTGAAGAACCTGCTTGCACAGCAGTTTGGGGATAAGCTGCACTGTAACAACATGCAGAGCTCTTGCAGGTGCTGAGTACATTGATCTGATTTACAGCTTCTGCTACGAAGGCAGAGGCATATTCAGAGGATTAAAAGAAGACATGGGAAGAAAGCATGGGCTACCTGTAAAGCAGTTTCACAGAGACCACAAAATCTCTTTGTTTGACACATAAACAAATCCTTTGTAATAAATGTTGCCCCCAAAAAACAACATGTCTCCATTGTTTGGTGCAAGATGTTTTTGGTGCACCTTGCTATGTCCAAATTCCCTCCCTACAACCTAACAACTAAAAAAAACTATCCAGTGCCCTAGATTAGAAAAGCAATTTGGACGCTCACTATTATGTTTTTTATAATGGCAAATATGACATCACCAATTTCCCAAAGTAAAAACTTTTTTAAAAAAATGTAAACATTTCGTGAAGACTATTTGTGAATCCACTGTGTTCTGACAATGAAAACCTGGACGGTTTATTAAAAAAAATATTAAACTACACTTTTTCACAAAATGTGTTCTAAAGCAATGCCTTGTGGTTGATATTTGCCAATCTAGTGAGCATCGATGCACACTGGTTTTTCACAGACTTCTGGAAAACGTAAAGAATTTTGGAATTGTAGATTTGGACAGCCATACAAAAAGACAAACGCGCTACGTAAGTGCAGTAAGTAGTGAGTTGTGAGGGAATTTGGACACAACCTGCTTCTTTTCCTGTCCATCTAATAGAGTTTATTAACAGAATAAATCGCTAAGTAAGCTGAGAGAACGCCTCGTGGTTTTGGTATTTAGAATTGTCATTTGTCAGGATTTAATTCTCCCTTTGAAATCCTGTGATGGCATCCGCAAAGCTGCAATTTCTGACCTTTGGTGCCCCTTAATACTCTCTGCAGATGTGCTGCTGGGAGATTGGGACCAAACCTAACACAGCTTTAAGTCCTCCCCTCGCCTGTCTGTAAAGCAAATAAAAGCTGCGTATTTGTCTGTTAAAATTGACCCATGAGGCTGTGAGTCGGATTCTGTAGGGTTTGTAAATAAACATGGCAACTTTTTGTTGTTTTTGATTACAGTGATATCTTTAATCTTCAGCAAAAATTGAACGTTTTTGGGGTTTTTTGTAATTTATTTCAATTTGTTTGTTGCCCCTGAGATGGTACCTGTCATCTAGCATTACTATTTTGTCTTATAATTGGATATTTTGAGTCTCTGTTTTGACACAAAGAGATATTTTATAACTAATTTTTACCAAATAAATTATACTTTCCTAAAACAAATATGATTTCATCTCAAAGTGTAATTTTAAAGTGAAGCCAGAGCTCTAGTCCTGAACTTGAACTGAGAAAAGTCCTGTGACAGCCATCAAACATGCCGTGTCTGGAGAAGCTGCTGCATGGGAAGTTGTGCACTTAAAAGGTGCCAAAAACAGCTGGCTGCCCGAAAGGTCTTGCAAGTTGTGTCGACCAATCAGCATCGTCAACCTCCCTACATGTCCTGTCACATTTGCTAAAGTCCTCTCACAAGTTTTCACCAAATGAGCAGAAATAAAGTGGAATCGTGCTTTTTTAAACAACGTGGTGGCTCTGAAGTGCAAATCACATTGTCCATCATTTCAGCCAAATATTATTTGGCATTTGGCAATCACCAACGTCACCTATCCCTTCCACTTTCTTATTGTGTTTAATTTTTCTAACAATTCCTTTTGTTTTATGAAAAATACTTTTGTTTTCCGAAATGGTTTTTTTCTTCCTTTTTCTTTACTAATTGGTTTCTGAAATTTTCTTTCAATATTTATTTGTTTGTTTGTTTGTTTGTTTGTTTTCTTGTCTTTGCGATCTTTGATATGTTTTAGGGTTGAGTTCAGTTTGGATTAAGTTGTTATAATTCAACATTAAACATGCCCACCACTTTCAAACTTCTTTTACATTATTTATTACAAGCCTATTTTTTATATATTCTTGTCCAGCTTTATCAATCATTACCCACACAGCCTTGATATTTAATTCATTTTAGATAATAGTTAACAAGTGAACATTTTGTGGTGAATTATTATGTTAATGTAATAATAATTTAACCTTTAAGAAAAAAGGCACAGAAGACTTCAGCAAATATCTGATTGGAATTTTAAGAAATTAATAGGTATAAACATAAAAAGTAGCTGAGGCTTCAGCGACCCTGTGACCCTGAACAGGAATAACGTCTAGAAAAGGGATCTCTGTCTGATGTTTCTCTCCTTTGTGTGCTTTTAATGTGAAAGATTTTTCTTCTTCACACACACAAAAGCAAAGAGATATTAAATGATGCCACCTTTGATTACAGCAAAATACTTTTTTTACATGGTGGGCAAAACTGTCTCATTAGAAATTAAAATGCTTTCCCCCCTTTTATCTGATCATAATCCAGACCCTAATATCATTACAAAACAAAGGATTAGCATCATCATCACTGCAAAGTGAAATGAAAACACGCTACAGTGGAACATGACCATCAACCTGCTGGTGGCTGTTTTTCATTGATGACCCTCCATTAAATAAACACCCAACCTCCTGAAAAATTACTGCTGTTTGTTATCTGAAGAGGCAGAGACTCCACTGAAAGCTGTTGTGTCATAATCCTTTTTTATAAATGTATCACGTTTGTTTAAACATATCTTTTCCCCACAGTTGACAAGGAATAAGGAAAATGAGTCTGTTTCTTAAGGAAGAGATGTAACTGCCACTGCAGAAAGACCCAGATGAAGCTTTGTTTAACTCCTATGCTGTGTTTCCTGCAGCGCTCTCACAGGCATGGGAGCCTGCTCCTGAATTATTCAGCACCCAAGGTCACAGCGGCAAAACCCCACGCTCTCCCCTATCGCAGACTTTGTTGTGACACCTTTAAACTTTCTCTCACTTCACGTTACGGCACCATTCAACCAGGCTTTTCACCTTGCACCGAACAATGCAGAATTGATTTTTAAGAGAACAAAATGAAGTGAAATATTGCATTCATACCTGTACAGTGTGGGCATGTGGTGAGATAAAATCCCAGTTTAATAAAACTGGCTCGTCTGTGATTTAAAGATGAAAAAAGGACCAAAACAAAGCTGGTTAATAGAAAAGGTCTGGCTCCGCTTGCTTTAGTTCTTTTAATTCAGATTATAGACTATTTTCTTCCCAAACAATCATTGAAAACCTCCTGAACTTCTTCATTATACAACATTCTCAACACTCCCATTTACCCAGCATCATTCACCTAGAGAGATCATCAATCTAAGATGTTCATTCATTCTAGTTTAGAACTACTGAAAGATCCTAACTGGTCACCATCCTGCTGTGTGGGGATCCTCTGCATAATGCACAAGGTGCAGCTGACTTCTGAGAGGGAGGAGGCACATGCCATCCCTGCATGTAGGCCTACAGGCTGTTGCCAAGCATCCTTCATCTATTTGTAGTTCCAATTATATATGTGGAACATCCTTCCACTATTTCCCACAAAAAAAAAAAAAAAACTTGCAACAAACAGACATCAAATCAATTATTTGAGGATCAGCCTACATAAACCGAGGATAGTCTTTGTGTATGTTTGAGCTCAGGGATGTTTTTCTATGCAGATTCCAGATGATTTTTTTGTTGGTTTTTTTTAGGTTGGGACAAATTAAATGAGTTGTTGCGAAACAAAAGCAGTCAGTGTGGCCTTGGAAAAGTGTCGTGTACCCCCCCCCCCCAACCACCACCACCACCGAGACATCACCAGTGGACTTCATTAACAACCCCGTCCAATCAATATTCGTCACTCCACCCTCCTGACAGCCGCAGGTCCAAGCATCAACCACCGCGGGCGGCCTCTTACCATTCCGTGCCAGCTGATGACGATCCCAGTCCGGTGTCAGTCCTTTTCAAAACATCCCGACGACAAACGCTGCGAAGACCATCGCTGCTGTGCTGAAGAAGGCGCAGTGGGAGACGCTCGTGCAGATGACGCGGCTTTCAATTATGGAATAATAATAATAACAATAACAAACAAAAAGGAGAACGAAAGTAAGAAATAGGCGATGGGGAAAGTAAAGAAGCAAAGGTGGACGGAACCGAGGTCTGCTGATGCTGAATCACTCTCTCCCCCAGCTCACCACCTTGCAACCATTGTGCTGCAAGATGCTGGCTGTACCATTGTGGACCTACCAGAGCTCAGAGAGGGAGGGGTAGGGAAATGTGTTGCCATAGCAACCGCTCGGGCCCCGTCTGACGTCAGAAGCCCGGCCGGAGAAATCGAGTGAGAGGACAGGATCACATGGGTGCTGTCTCTCCGGATGGGAGGGGGGGGGGGCTGTCAGCATCTCACTGATAAGATGTCATAACGCCGCTCAGGTCTGGAACAGTTTAATTGAAGCTGACACATTCAAAAGTGTGGGGAGGGTGTACCAATTCCAGTTAACACTTTTAAAGTAGTGGTAAATGTTTGTTTGGAGTTTGTGGTCTCACAGGGTCTCTCTAGTTTTAACAAATTTGGTAATTTATATGCCATTGCACCAAATTGAACTTATCAATTGAAGGATCTACAAACACCACTTTGTCCTGTGCAGGGTTATGGGGCAGCTGGAGCCCTGTCCCAGCTACCACACAGAGCAATAACAGAATACATCCCGGGCAGTTTACCATCCTCGGGCAATACACAATGACCCCTAAGGGAAAATTTGAAAGTCACCAATCATCCTTTGAAACACGTTTTTGAACGTTAGAAGCTGGAGTGCCTGGAGAAAAACCACACATGTCCAGGGGGGAAACATGCAAACTCCACAACGAAGGAATCAGACCAGGATTCAAACTGGAGCTTCTCTGCTAAGATGCAACAGTGATAACCACTATTCCACCGTGCAGCCCTTATTTTTAACTGACTACAACCCTTTATTTTTAAATGTTTCCTTAAACTTTTACACTACAACTGGAGATAGTTTATTTAGTTATTTGCTGACTATTTTTATATTCTAGTGTCTGTATGTGGCAAATTATGAGTCAATAATAAACTAATATGTTTTAGTTTAAAAAAACGAGGTATAGTTTAGTCCAAAGGAATTTTTTGTGTTGTTGAATTGATCAGCAGAGAATAAACCAAAAAAAGTAAAATAAATAAATGAATAAAAAAATTAAAGAAGTTTATATTTCAAAAGTTAATCAACAAAGAAAACTGCCCAGTAATGTCCAGTAGGAATGAACTAATCAGGCAGATTTTAATGTCTTGTGTCAAAAAAATTCTGCTAGAAAGGTAGAAACGTCCAATCGGCATAGAACCCACCAATTCAGATATTTTTTGATTTATTAAGAGAAAAGCACACCTGATTAAGTTGATAAATGAAAATCCTGCATGAACTTAACCAGCCTACCTACATGGCAGTTAATTGGAGCCAGATGGTGTATTGTGTTCTGAGCAAATAGTTCTCTAAAATAAATACTTTAAAAAATAACTCTTTTTGTAGTGTTATTGGTTTTACCTATTTAAGGCTCTTCTGTGTTCAATTCATAGACAGTATTTCAATACAATGGCTTTACAAATAAGAGTTTAAATCTGTATCGGAAGATCACAATGTAAAGACATACTTTAGATATTGTATTTTTGGAAAATTAGTATTTTACTTTAATTCATGAATACTTTTTCAGTGGTTTTGCCTTTATTCTTGTAACTGCCATATAGCCTATCTGTTTGTTTGTTTGTTTTTATTCTGGCGTAAATTGAACTCGGGGTTGAATTCTGTAGGACAAACAGGGAAAGAAAATAAACTATTCTTAATCTACTCAGACCCCCTTTGTTTTTCTTTAACCCTTGTGCAATCTTAGATGACCCCCCCCCCCCCCCCCCCTTGCATCGACATTATTCCTACAAAGGTGAAGGTGAACATTCCGACAAAGGTGGATAAAAGTGGAAAGATTGCATGTAATCCATGGACACCAGTGAGGTTCACATATCATTGAAGAAAAAAGGTTAAGTGCACTGTCTAGTGGGTCTAGATGACCCAACTCCCAATGTTAGAGTGCCTATGACAGCACAAGGGTTAAGAATGACTGATTTTCCAAACTTTGCATCTTGATGGGGAACTCTGTGCCTCAGGCATAGGAAAAGGTTGGTGAGACTTCAGCAGTAATTCATAAAATACACAAAACCCTAAAGGAAGCCTGGACAATTACATATGGGACGAACGTTCCTAAAGTAAAATGACATTTTCATAAAATATGATAAATTAGATGATTAAAATGATTTGGTGGAAATAAGAAGAGAGTTGGGGAAAAAAAACTTTGTTTGGTCACAGTTTTTGACTGAGTTAAGATCCAATACCCACACATCTACCCACAATTGGTTAAATTATTTAATTTAGTATTTAACTTTACATTTTGCAAGATGTATTTTCAAAATATATATTGCCAAAACAGATTTTTTTTTTTTTGGTGATCAAAGTATTTTTTTAATTACTGTTTTTGTGGGCGGAAGAAAAGAGCATGCGCATATCACTAATCACCACTTGATGGCGCAAGATTTACCATATATGTGTCCGCTTTGAGGTGTTGTATAGGAAGGAAGTACTCAGCAGTGAATTGCTTCCTGACTTTAAACACGACTCAGTTTGATGGTGTGGGAAACCCACCAATACAAGAAAATTCGTCTTTTTAGATTTAAATCAAGCTTCCAAAAAGAGGGCCTGTTTTCAATGCAGCCTAATAACCATCTGTTGAAATATTTAAAAATGAAAAGTATTAAAAAAAAATTCCATAAACCTTTATTGAATAAAGAAAATTAAAAATAGGAAAATTTAGGACTGATTTAGGGGGGAAAGATAATTTAAAATATGCTTTGTAACGAGGATATTAACAATAAATATGATGATATTTTTTGTTTCTTATGCTATGCTTGTAGATTACAGAAAAAAGAGTTTTGGGTAGGATGCGATATATAACTCTCTGTTTTTCCGTTTTCTTTTAGTTTTTAATTTGCTACTAACACCTTTTTAGAATTCTCCAAAGTTTACAGAAATTATAAATCAATGGTGTCCCACATACGCAAATGTATTTTAAAGCTCCCTACAACCCCTCGATCAAATTAACTTGTCTGCGACGTTTGTGCACGCAGTACATTTTGCTCCAAGTTGTGCGTTACCATAGAAACGGTCAAATGACAGTCCCCCGGTGGTGAGCCAATCAGCGGCCGCGGGAGGGTGTCTGGTTACTCCCAGTCAGCCCACGCTAGCTGGCGGAGGGAGGGGCTATTCGGGTCCTCCGCAGAAATGTTAACTTGGCTTCTTCGCTGGAAGAGAGGTAGAAGCTGTATGGTAGCCATCAAACCCAGCTTTTTAACGAGAGGGTTTATTTTGTTTTAACTTTTTTCTCCTTTTATTATTTGTTTTACCGACGCCCGTGGGAGTAAAAAAAAAGAAGAAAAAAAAACCTTGGAAGTGCTAAGGACTTTTTCTAGCTGAATGCATTGTGGGAAGGTAGACCTGTTGCCCGCCTCGCTGTTCAGTCAACTATCCAAGATGTTGCTTTGTGGATGGGATGTCGTCTGGAGCCGCTTTTATGCACTCTCTTAGCTTCGTTAAATCTTTCTTTCCGCCAATTTTAGCAATTGTAACTTTCAGGTAAGTTTCACTCCAAATTCAATGTGTATTTTCAAATTGTTGTTGCTAAGTGTAGCTTAACCTGAGGGAAAGAAAGAAAACCGAGAAATGTTTCATGATAAACTAAGCTAGTGACTGGTTGCTCTAAATTGTTTGTGTAATGTTTAACTACGACTGGGTAAAATTGCTGTAAGTTAATTTCTGAACTGCACCCTCACCCTGGCCTGGTGTTTGGGACATCTTTGGCTTTCCAGTGAGTAACCGTGTTTTGGGTTTGGTAGTAGGGAGGAGAAACCACTTCGAAAAAATGTTTTTATATGCTTTAAAGTTTACATTTGGCATTTTTCTCAGGATAGAATAGAACATATACAAAGAAAATTAGGATTAAAACTGCATTTCTAAGTATTAGTCAGACCAGGAACAGAGGAAAAAGTGAGTTGGAAAATGCCTGTAGCTGTGACGTAGGTGCTACAGTCAGAGGGCCAGAAGCTCCCTGTCCTGCTCCATTCCAATCCATCATCTTTCAGACAAATTGACCCTTGTATGTCTTCTTTTTCCTTGTCCGAGCTGGCATCTGGCTCAAAACTGTACGGCTGGACAGCTCTGATAGTGCTCGCAATTTTTGTTGCTCTGCTAATGCTAGGTTGGCGTTGTGAGGGGCTGTAAGCTAGGACTGTAAACAGATGGATGGCGGAAAGTAAAGGTAGGCTCACTCCACACCAGCAGTTCCGCCCTACAACTGGGAGACGAATTTCTGATGAACCACTGCCGCTCTGCAGAAACTATGTTCTGGAAATTGACTAACCATAGCCTAACCATATTTAAGACTACTTGGGACGCTTCTACAATGGATTAAAAGAGGATTGGAGTGGGACTTAAAGTAGGCCAGTGCATGTAATATCTGCATACAACCTTCAGTAGTGACATAGTATGTGTCACAACAGACTGAAGGTTTTATGGGGTGCTAAGGAGGTACTTTTTTGTTACCCCTCCCCCTTCATTACCATAGAAAACTCCTAAAGTCAGCCCAAAGTCAAAGGTCTGTCCTGCTGAACCCAAGAGGTTGTCTTCAGTGATGCTGGGTACCTATATAAAAGGGGGCATGATGTAAGCAATGTGAGCTTCAGTATAGGAAAAATGCTTGGAAGTAGTCATCAGTATGGGTTTTTGTGTTGAGAAGAGGGGAGGTTGGGGTGAAGTCTTGCAAAACCATGCTCTGCATGCCACTGTGCTCACAGCAACCCTGTGATTAGCAGAAATGGAGCGGATGAGGTCCAGACCAAAATGAGAAATCAGGCCTGTCGGTCCAGATTTGCTCTGATAATAAACAAAAATATTCCTGGCTGTTTTGAGTTAGAAAATTATATTATGATTTAGCCTATCAGAAGTGGTTCACAGCTGCATTGGGAAGCATTCAAAACCCCCTGAAAATGTCTGACAGTTTTTTTTAAAGACCTAGATCGATGAAAATGGTGTTTTTGGTGTTTTTAACATGTTCTTGTAGCATTTTTCTTATGATGGAAGGCATAAATTAAGCTTTAAAATTGCATTTCTGAGTATTTCTTTATCAAATCTTTGTGAATCAGGAGCAGACACAAAATTGCCGTTGGAAAAAGTTTGTAAGTGTAACGTACAAGTTACTACGGCAAGCCACAAGCTCCCTGCTTGGCTCCATTCTGATGCATTCGCCTTTAGACAACTAGATTCATTTACATCGTTGTTTTCCTTGTCTGAGCTGGCGTCTGGCTCAAAACTGTACAGCTAGATAGCTGGAATATTCCTCCCCATTTTTGTTGCACTGGTCATGCTACGTTTGGGTTGTGAGGGTCTGTAAGCTACCGGGAGGGCATGTACTAGTACCATCCAAAACTCAGAGGGAAATTTCAATCTACTGCCGTTCTGCGGAAGCTATGTCCCGGAAAATGACAGGTTTTGTGATTTTGGCTAATAATGTCATAATTAAAAGTCAATTGGGAACACTTAAAAACGATCAAAGATGATTGGAGTGGGATTTTAAATAGCCTGATGGCTAACAACAGTAAAAAGAAACTACTGAGCTGAGTGTTTTTTCTTGTGTTTTTTTTTTTAAGAGGAGCCACTGCAGCTGTACAATTCCCACTGCTGTTTTACTAACCAGAAACAGATTAACACCTTGCTGCCAAAGTAACCATACTTCCTCTGGACTATTATGATGCTAAAAATCTACTTTTTATACTGGAATCATACAATAAAAGATAGAGGGGGCAAAAAAAACTTTTCTGGTAATATGTTAGTGATCTAATAATGTATTGTGCCTACACTTGTTTGTTTTTATGTAGTTATGGCTGTGGTTGAGTCACTGGTCTGACATTTGCACTTTATTACCTTAGTGGTGTGCCTTTCGGTTTTGGTCTGCAGTATTTGCAATATACTTCATGGTATTGACTATAATCTAAAGGAGTACCGGTACTTGTTTGCATGCAGAATAACATTGCGGGGCTTCGGGAATGGAATTTTACCTTGAGTTTTTTTTTTTGTCCTGAATTTTCCTGGCACTAAAAAC
Source organism: Oryzias latipes (assembly GCF_053564925.1). Classification (NCBI taxonomy): domain Eukaryota; kingdom Metazoa; phylum Chordata; class Actinopteri; order Beloniformes; family Adrianichthyidae; genus Oryzias; species Oryzias latipes. The sequence goes on along the minus strand of NC_136248.1, from coordinate 22,692,073 downwards.
ACCAAAACGTTTTGTCAGTGTAGTATCGGTGCACTTCTCCAGCTTCCGTTAGCCAACTGAAACCACAGTTCTGATCTGTGGGGATATGAACACATTCTTCCTGGTGGCTAACATTACGAGTGGAGCATTTGGAAATTAAAATGAAATCTCTTATTCTGATGGATGATTGCTTTTTATTTTTAGCTTTTATAGTAAAAAAAAAAAAAAAAAAAAGGAAGAGTCGTTAAGCTTTTTTTTCCTTCTTTTTTCTGCTTCATTTGGAAACATGAAAACCAAATCAAAGCAGACATTATTGCCCTTTAGAAGATTGTCTTTAACTCTATCGCATGGGGTGTATCTTTGTCACAACAGGAAGCTGAATGGAAGGGGAAAAGTTTTCCCAAACTAGAGTTAGGAACTTTATCGTGTTTCCTGATTCATTATTTCAAATTCCAGGGGCTAATCTCTAAGCAGCTTAAGCCGTGTTAGCAGTCGGGGTGTTTTTTCTATCCTCTATAGTGTTTCAGTTATCTATGGTGTGGGAACACATGGGAGTCCCAGGGACCAAGATTTTTTGCGCTGTTTCGAAACTAGAAGGAAAAGACTCAATTGGTGAAGGATTTTTTTGTGTTTGCTGTTTTGGCTGGAAGCTCTTAAGCACCCTCAATAATGAGCGAGACCACAGTCCAATGAGAGAGGAGCTGGCCTGCACAGCAGCCTCGGTGAGGATAAAATACATTCCACTGTAGGTCTTTGTTGAAATAACAAGGGTCACAAAACAATCAGTCTTCACAGCACAGGCTCTCCTCATTCTCATGGGTAATGAACAAGATGGGTAGTATCCCACTTGGCCTCAAACTTCACGCCTCCCCTTGACTAGGATGGTTAACCTGCATTCCTGCATAAACATTTGGGCCGGGAACATGCTTGTTCATTAACTCTGCTCTGTGAACTAAGGCATTATGGTTTATAACACTCGTTTTTAGAAATCCATTTTAAAGCTAATGAGTTCAAAGAGTTTATTGCAAAGTTTTTGAAGAAGTAACACACATGCAGATCCAGACTATCACGTGTCAGAAACAATAAAGTTAGTGGACTTTTCTTTTCTGAGGGGAGAAAAGGACACTTCCTGGGTAACTTTTTTTATGTTTCCTCAAAAATGTCTGCACATCTTGATGGTGCCGTGAAGCTGCATACAGAGATTCATGGTTCCCAGAGGTTTTGCAACTGCAAGCAGGTCAGATGTTCTCCTGTTCAGATAAACGGCTCAGCAGCTGGCCGGACCAAATCTAGTGCAGATGTTTACAGTGTTGTTTTCTGGATGACACTTCTCAGTAACCTTGCTGGCCCTCTGGCTTTTCTGCCACGGTTGTTAGTTCCTAAAGCTAAGATGTAAAAAGCATCTCTGAATCAAATAATTTTACACACATTTTATTAAAAAAATACTACATCATGTACTACAAAATTGATCTTAAATTATTTTAGGATTAAAAAAAATCAAAACATCACTTTGACAAAGTTTTTTTATAGCTTTTTATACCCATTGCAAAATGTACTTTCATTTGTTTTTCAAGTTCAATGCGACACACATCATAATAACATTTTTTTGGGGGAAAAAAAGGCTTTTAGTAGTAAGGGGAAAATTTAATACTGGATGAAAAGTTAAGGTGTAATGATGAGAAGGATTTTGTTTTGAGGTTTTGTTTTTGATTGATTAAAATGAAGAATAGGCAGGTAGTTCTACCTCCTCATTTGTGATCTACTGCCTTTTGGTTGTCTATTTATAATTGTCAAGTCACTTGGGAAAAAAAAAACCCTGAAATAAAACTATGCGTCCTTGTAGATCATGCATTCACAAGCCGTATCAGTTTCAGGGTAGACAATTGGTCTGGCTGTGGTTGGGATTGGGAGATGCTGCTGAGGGAAGATGGTGAAGTTTGGTCCATTGTGTATCCAATTTTGTCTATGGTGGTGTTGTGCTAGTAACACTTAACTGCAGCCACAGCGGCCCCAAACAACTGCTCTGTTTGCAAAGAGTAAAAGAAAAAATGACCGTATTTTAACATCACTGGTGCTAGGAAGAATCACCATTTGATCTCCAAAAGATGCCCAAGTTTAGGTTATTATGTGATGTTCCTCAGGCAGTTGCCAGTCAGGGACGATCACACACATTTAGCTAATTTTGGTCATTAGCTGATGTGCTTTTTAGCTTCTGAAATCTTATTTATATGTCTACTTTTGTTCAAATGCAAAAGTCATACGAATAGAAAATATTGTTGCAATTATTCTTTTAGCAGAAATAATATTTTTTAAACCTGGTTAGTTCAAGTACTTCTTTTCTTTATATCAGTCTTAAGAAAAATCATTTCCCATGTTTCTGCCACCAAAACTGTAATGACAGAAGAAAACAGTTTATTAGTAGATCAGTCTCAACTTGTCCTAATTGAAGACCACAGATCAAGTTGTCTCCCTCCCTCTAATGAAATAAGTAGTGTTGGGTGTCATTTTCTTCTCTGTAAAGGCTTGTTTCAGTTGACCTCTTGACCACACCATTGTTTCAGCATAAAACACCTGAACAGACATGCTCACCTGCATGCTTTCAGCATTTTGTGGCAGGCTGGTATTTTTAGATGGTTTGCATTGCCCGGGATATTTGCATGACAGCACCAGCATGTTATACAACATTCCATTTCGTCCACATTTTAAGTAGCAGTTCACCTAACTGTTATGACAAACATTTTAAATTTTACAAAGTTTTTAAGACCTAGTGGCAAAACGAGGGATTTTTGTTGTTGTGGTAGTAAGTACCTTTTCGGTGTTTTTACTCTTGAGTTTCTGCTCAGCTGGTTGCAGTCTGTAAAACTGGTGCTTCTAGTTTCGCTGTCATTGGTGTCATGCCATTGCTTAACAGAGCAATTGAGACAATTGTTTCATCTGCAGTTCAGATAAAGACTTGACAGATGACATCCTTCATGTCTTTTTGTCCTGTTCAAGGATGATTCAGACCCAAATCCTGAAGCATTTGCAAGTCTGTAAAGCAGCAGGATAGTTACAATCTGACTACTCATACAACTCTTGACGTCACATTAAAATACTTCTAACCACCAACCTAGACTATTGGTTCCCTCGAATAAACGAGTTGTTGAGGTGGACCTCATTTGAGAAAGGATTCAGTGTACTAGTCACGTGTCAACATTTTTGTAGCTTCCTGCATCACATGCATTGAAGCCAGTAATCTGTTGCAGTTTCTGTACTTACATTTTTCTTCCTTCAGAGCTAAAAACAGGTTTTTGATTTTCCCTTTGCCCCTTTTGCCGGTAAGCTATTTTTACTCAGAATTTGCTCCCTAGTAAAAAAGTCTACTCTGAAGATCCGGGGTGTTGTTGCGTGATACTGGAATGCTGCAGAACTAGTATGCGTCATCGTTTACCTAAACTCTGTTTCACTTGCAACAATAATCGTAATCTATCTGCATTATTTCCTCATGCTAAAATTTTTTTTTTGTTTTAATTCTTTTTATTGGGTACATTTAAAATCTTACTTAAAACATTTTTGTAAAACAATCATTTGGGCCTTTTTGTCACTATGTTGTTGGGATCCCATTTCAGTGCTTTTATCACCAAGACTAGAAATGAAATACAGAGCAGGGAGAGACTTTGCCCCGCCCATTTCAGTTTCTACGTCACAATTGAGAGCCTTTTCAAACTGCTTTTTTTCCCCTCATCTGCTCTTGATTCACCATGATTTGAATAAACAAATACTCAGAAATGTATTTTTACTGTTAAATGATTTTATATATGGCCTTCATCATAAGAACAATGGTCCAAGCACATGCTAAAAATTACGAGATCCTTTAAACTAACAAAACATAGCTTTTTTTTGTCATTTTATAGCCTTATTTTTTTAAGCCACTATTTTCCAGTCACAAACTCTCACTTGTAACTTAAGGAGCATTTTTCTCTCTGATGCATCATGTGCTTATGTGACCTCTTTTATTAAGGGGGACGACCTAATGGAAATATATGTTTTTTTAAATTCAAATGTTTTCTTAGGTTTCACATAAGTACAAATAATTGAAGATTTAAACACATCAACTTTTTATTTAAAGTTGATAAATAATAAAATCTGTAGACCATGCCTATGTCTGTATTCCTTCACTACTCACTGTATACAGTAGTGCTCTATATAGTGTGTTTGCCATTTTGTAGTCCTGTCCAAATGTACAATTCCAAAATCGAGTGCCCTAGAAATTTCCCAGAGGTCTCTGCGAAAAACCAGTGTGCATTGATGCTCACTAGATTGCCAAATATAGACCACAATGCATTTTGTTTGAACAATTTTTGCAAAGATAGATGTATTTAGATTTTTTAAATCCTTTTTATAAAATATCACCTTTATAATCTTCAGAACTCAGTGGATTCATAAATGGTCGCGGCCAAACGCTCATATCAATGAGATGACAATCATTCAGTGACATCATATTCTCCATTTAGAAGAAAAAAAAAATGAGGGAGCAATGGTGTCCGAACTGCTTTTAAAATCCATCTCTCTATAGTCCGCAATATATAGCTTTTTAGTAGTTGGATATGGCCTATAATTTTTTTTAAATCCTTCTCCAAACTACATCCATTATGTGGATTTGCTCAGTCTTTTAAAAAACTAAAACTTTGGTCAGGCTGGTTAGTTTCAAATAAATGGAAATAATATGTAAATGATCTTTAGTTTTGAAGCTTTCGGGCATTATTCTATATTTATTTGCCTCTATAGGTTATGTTGTAATGTCAGTCTTAGCCACCTCTGCTTTTTTTTAGAGATTAAAAAAGAAATAAAAACTAATTTTGTTGGAGCCCTAATGCTACTTCAAAGCAGTAAATCAAAGAGCTGTCAACCACACACCACTGATACAAATTTAGAGATGTAATTGATTCATTCTGCTTTATTTAGTAGGAAAAAACCCTTTGTAAGTCAAAATAAGTTGTTTAAAAATACAACAGACTTTGGATCCTGCAGCCTCTCCTATAAATGGAAGATTACCTTAAGTTGCTGACCTGGCTGGGAGTGCATAAATCAGTTACCCTAAAGAAGTTGGAATTTCCACTGCAGAGATTTGAGTGTTTGTTCAAAAGTGGTCTGGAAAAGTCGCTTGTTTTCAATCAACTAGCATAGGATCTTCCACAGACGAATTGACACTTCAAACAAGTCAGTAAATACTGGTCAGGTGAAGCTGAGCTTTTTTACAGTCCAAGAACAGTTTAAATGCAGCACAATAACATCTGATTTGAGAAGCTATCACTGGAATAGTAGCATTTACTATCAATGTTATGAAAATAATGCAGCTAAAAAGTGTGGCTTTCTGTTATTTTGCCATTCATTTATAATCGTCTTTTTAATATCTTGGGTCAAAGCAGCATTAGACCAATATATAGTCTAATGCATTTTTTTTCTAATGTTGTTCAAAACCTTTATTTTGAGAACACTACACCACAAATATAGCTTTAAAGGGCAAAATAAATTGCTGGTCTCACTCTTTACAGGTTCTTGTGTTTCTTCTTTTGTTTACATCAAACTACTTTTTTTTTTAAAAACCATTTGCTTTTCTTTTTATGTCTGTTTAGGAAAGATGCACGTGTCTCTGGCAGAAGCGCTGGAGGTTCGAGGAGGCCCACTGCAGGAGGAGGAAGTTTGGGCTTTGCTGAGCCAGAGCGCTGAAAGCCTCCAAGAACTTTTCCACAAAGGTAGGCACATTTCATAGAATGGTTTTATAGAAATATTAATTCTATGAGAACAGGCAGTTTTTCAAATGCAGAATTTATCTAAGAGACCCAAAGTTTATTTTAGCTCATGGTCTATTGCTGTTCCAGTAAGTTTGAAGGTTAGAATTAGCTGTCCTCAGTATTTTTTACTGCTTCCTGATGCTCCTCGTGTTGGTAGTGTTAAGGTGGTTCTGAAAAGGCCAACAAAAATGACAGTGGCATTGAACTGGATGGATATAAATGTTTGGAATTATATACCTGGTATACCTGGTACTTTATAAAAATGGGCTAACTTGGGTGGCATGCCTGTCAGTTGTCAAAACACCCAGAGAAGCTGAAAAATGTACACGTCAATCAGATCGCTGCACCTCCATTTTAGATAGAATATATAAATAAAAATGTGAATTTAAAGAAATTATAATTATTCTTGTAATAAATTTGTGTGGATTGGATCCAAAATCTTTGCATGTGTATTTCTACTGTGAAGTTTTTCATTTATTAAAAAGCTACGTATTATTTAGAAGATTTATTTCTTTGGATTCACTTAATTTTTTTTATTTTTAATTTTCCTCCAGGACGAAAGTACCAGTGAATGTCTAATTCTAAGCAGAGTAGACACACTTAGTCATTTCACGCAGTTAATTGTCAGACAGCCACACTGTACAGCAGTAGGAATGCTGCTGTACAGCCTCCTGTATGCTGTTTACCTCATTAAAGTTCATCATTTTCAGACACCAGAGGTTCAGAGTGGCCTGTTCTGAACAAACATATCAGACACTAACAAGGTCATTTCAGGGGGTCAAGGGAAGAAAAGCAGACCCCTTGGATTGTGAATTGGATTGTTATGGGTTCCTTTTAAACAGTAGGTGACCTAAAAAGCACAAGTCGGCAAAGAGGATGTGAGTCAGAAGTTACATCAGTGGCTTTACATTTGATTTGTCATTCATAGTTCTCTTGTATCTCATGTGCCATCTTAATCTGTTGGTCGTTGTAATCTGTTATGAAACACTACCCAGGATCTTGACGTGTTCTGATAAGTTTGTGTTTAATCAACGTCATGTTTTGTTGTGTGGTCACTGTGCTGATATCCCTGACACGCCATCAAATCCGTGTTTCCTGTAAATATTCCTACTGCTCCGAGGCCGTAGTCAAGATTGTGCACAAAAGCTTTTGTATGGTAGTGTGACAGTCAAAGCTTGGGAAGATTAAGGTAAAGATGACTCATTGTTTTTGAAAGTTTTAACAAGACATTCTGCTGCAATCACAGATGTCTTTTTATCTGACTTACTGACTTTATGTCACTGTCAGTGGCTTATTCAGCTTTAGATTTCTGAATGAAGTAAATATATTTACAGCAGCTGCTTTATTCAGTTATGATTTACTATGAAGGTTGAACCATGGAAACATCTCAAGCAAATATTAAATGATCACCTTATAAGATCTAAAAATATCAAGTAAATCAGTGTTTTCTGTAAAGGATGAAATGATTATATCCTGCACTTAATGTGACATTTTACGTTTGTTTTAGATTAAGAGAAAAGGGGTGGGGGGCTTTTTTATATAGTTACCACATTGTCAAATGCTTCATGTAGTTGCTGTTTGTAAAATAATAATTTGTTTCATTAACTGATCCGTCAGTGCTTGTGATTAGACAAAGGCATTTCCCACCGTGCCTTCACAGTTTCGTTATCCTCCTTTGGGTAATTGTTGTGTACCCTGCATTGGCTCTTAGTCATTACTGAAGTGACTTTAACAGCCTATTTGCGAGGGAATTGTGTATAACGTGTGCAGAACGGTTTGTAAATATGTATTTAAGGAACAAACTGTTAGTAGAATGCATGTTTGCTTATCCTAATTCCATGTTAAGATAGCAGCTTATCAGACAGATACACTGGATTGTTATTGGGATAAAAATACAGGAGTAAAGTCAAAAGAAAATCAGCAAAACTCATTTCTAACCTTGCTAGCTTTATTCTGTCTATTCGATTTACATTTGTCATTTTCCTGGAAGATAAATTCATTGTTTGATTTTGATTTTATTGATTTATTTCAAGCATTGCAGTCAAAGCAATAAAGAATTTACACATATTTATCAAACTCATTACAGAAATGATGAAATGCATAGATTAAAAAGACAGAAAACAAAACAAAACCGTCACTTAAATCATATATGCTTAATTAAATACAGTGATCATTAACTGAGGTATAAATAGAGTTTGATTTATTGCTTGAAAAGGAGTAGGAAGAAGCAAGCTAATGTAATCCCACCCCTACTGAATTCATTCATTTGGTAGTTTTAAAGTGTTTTAAATCTGGTTCTGATCAGATAGACAGATTGTTGAGTGTGTTGAGCTCTTTTGTCCAGAGCTTTGGTTCAAATAAGTGCTCTACACCTTGTGACTCGGCCTTATTGGGTAAAATCTCCAAATGGTCTCTTGTTTTAAACAGGAAACTTATATTTACTTAGTAAATTCCAGCTTTTGAAAGCAGCTTTTCATTTTTATTTTTTTGTATGTGTGGTGCCGCAAATTAATTTTTCTTTTCCAGTCAGTTGTTCCTTGAGATCGAAGGTTTTGTGTCCGTGCTCAAGCGTTTCCTTGGATGTTTTCTAGAACATCATATCTGTGGCTGGGAAATTATGCCGTGGAGCCATTTCTCTCTGCTTCTTCACCTCAACAGTGATTTTGTTTCAGGCCGAAGAAGCAGCACGACTTCACTCATCCTTAAAATCACTGCACACTTAATCATCAGTGAAAGGCATCCACCATTTTTATATTTTGCTTCATTTTAACAGTGTCTCTATTTGGAAGTAGGTCTGAGATTAAAGGGACAAAACGTTATCTTTGATTACTTGTTTTTATTGATCAAATATTCCTCCTTTTCCATCTCCAGACCCTTCAGCCATGGGTTTTATCATCTCCCCTTGGTCGCTGCTGCTCATGCCGTCGGGCAACATCTCCTTTGCCGATGAGTATGTCACACAAAAGGACTTGAGAGCTTTCACGGCCCCAGAGGTTCTGGAGGGGAATGCCCTGAATTCAGTTTCTGACTTAGAAAAGGTAAAAAAACAAAACAAAACAAAAAAAAAAACAACAATTTATTTTTCCAATAAGTTAACTTTAATCATGCTTACAAAAGTTTATTTTAATGTAGTTAAATTCATTTCCAGCTGTTTCCTTTTGTTATTTTTAAAGACAGTCTCTAACCAAGATTGCTCATATTTTCAATGTGATGGAAATGTTGCCAACTTGTTTTAAAATGTACAAAATTGATTTTTAAACTATGTCATAGTTTTCCTCAGTTTCTGTCATTTGTTTTGACACAAATGTTCATTTCAGGGTATGAAAATATCCACCACATCTACTGAGTTGATGCAGATTTTATATCCCAAATATCCACTTTTAGGAAATCCATACCTCAAAGCAATAAAAGACAATGACAGAAATGAACGTTTGGCAAGAGCATGCAGCTAATTAAAAATCAGCACACTCCACTTGTACATATCCAAAGCCTGGAGTCCCCTGTATAATCGTAGAATCGCCACACCCGCTCATTTCATCTCTGCTCATTTGCTAAAAGAGCCGAAAGCTTGCATGCCTGGAAACCTGTCTCTGGCAAAACCCCACAAACCTCAACACAGTTTTGTGCTGACTCAGTTCTCCAGCTCTGGGCTTGACTTCCCAGCCGAGTTATTTCACTGTAGAAGCCATCATCTTTTTCTTTCAGTGTGAGACTGGAGTTAATTATTTGTCAATGCTCTTTTAAACATTAAAAGAGTTTTATGTGGTTTATATTTTTTACTTTTGACCTCCCTGGTATTCTTTTTAATGAATGTGTTTAAATTTGTGCTCAGACATCTGTTCCTGAAAGACCTTGAGAGCCGTGTTGCATACTTTGGCAGTCCCTTGGTTATTCCTTCCTTCACCAACTATAGCAGTCAAGGAAGTCATTTCTCTCTTGAGATGGAAATGAAAAAGGATTTTTGGAGTTGAGCTGAAAGCCCTTCCCTTTTTTCCTATGAGAGAAAAAAAAAACAATTTATGGTGTTTTTTCCACACAAAATTATACTCTGACTTACTTCACTTTATGTGCAACACATTTTCTTTGACCAAGACATAATAAAAAATGGTAACTTTTATTTTTCTCCCCTCCTTTACAGATGCACATATACTCTCTAGGAATGGCCTTATTCTGGGGGGCAGACTATGAGATCCCCCAAAGTCAGGTAAAATCATTCTCACTTCTACTTTAAAGTATGTGAGCCCCTTTACACTTGTTAACAAAAGCATAATAATGTAGTATCAATTCTAGTGTTTTAAAGGTTATAAGCTGTTTTTCTTATGATGCATTCAGCGTCTGTTTTACATAAATGTGGATTTTTTTTTTTTGTCAGATTAGTGCAGATGTTGTCCAGATTTACTACATTCAAAAGAAATACATACTGCTTTAATGCAAGTCTTTGCATCATCACATAGATGACAAACAATGATAGATCTGTACCTAAAAAATGTTTTCCTTGGAGCTGTGATCTCATTGTGGAATGTGATGATGGTGGTTCTCTGTCTTATCTCCACAAAAATTATTCAAGTGCAAAACAGACGGCTCTGCATGGGTTTGGTTTGGAGGAAGCTGCCTCTCACACCACATCAACTCCTGGTTTCAGGCTCAGTCTAATGAACAATGTTCTGTCACATAATCACAACACCATTCGGTTTGTTTTTATTTACAGAAAACGTAAAAAAAAAAAAAATTATACTGAGAGATTGCATGGATCACGGGAATTTTTTTTTATAATTTAATGAAGTTGACCACAAAAAATTGAGTGCAGAAATGATGAGAACCTTTACAACCAATGAAAAAATATACATGCATTGCAATAAACGCCTACATTGCAACTGATGCACATGTGTGTGTGTATTTGGTTTTACTAGCAAAACCAAGTAAAACCAAGCTCATTTAAAATACTGGGTGGGACAAGCAAGATTTGGTTCTGCATAGGAGACATTTTAATAATGCAGTATGATGAATGAATAAAACTTGATGTTAGATGTCTTCTAATGTTTGATGCAGCCAATGAAGCTGGGGGAACACCTGAACAGTTTGCTCCTCAACATGTGCGATGAGGTTACGGTGAGTCGAATGTCGCTGCGCACGGTGCTGGACATCTGCAGCAAACACATCCGAAACTCCAGCGGGGACCCCCCCTTCTCCTACATCAGAAAACTAGTCCGGTTGGTGCTCGGCAGCCTCTCCCAGGTACAGGAATTCCTCTTTGCTGTTCCTACAGCAGACTTGTATGACATTTGTTTTGAAAATGACTGAACAGCCCTCATGATAAAGCCAAGAAAATGTGGTTTAACTTTTTTTTTTTCCTCGACCTTGACTCACTTCATCTTTCTCCATCTTTTTCTCAGTTGGATGGTTTGGTGACGGATAGAGAGTCTCTCCCAGAGAGGAGTAAGGAGATTCGAGAGCGGCTGAGGGGCAAAGGTTTGCCTGCAGGTAAGATAAACTCCAATGACGAGACCACTGGAACATCTGAGAAATGCTGTTAATACGGTTTAAGATGTGAAAACTAAAGCAGTACTAGCTCATAAAAGCTAATCATCAATACTGGTTTAGAGGTTATTATGGCCAAGCTAATAGGCAGGTGTAGACATGTTGGTTTACTTAAAGAACACTAAATGTTTTTGCTTTTTGCAATATGTACTAGCAGATAATCTGCGAGGATTGTTAAAGCTTTTGTTTTCCTTCTAAATAGGGCTACTAAATCCTCAATGCTGTGATCTTCCTCCTTCAAAAAAAAAGTTCTGGACTTTAAGCCATTACCAGTCTGTGTATATGCATGTACTAACTGAATATTTGTGCGTAGAAACATTTAGATGGACATTCCTTCAGGCTTTCATTCACTTCCATCCCACATTTCAGTGTTTTGTCAAGGAAAACTCTTGAGCGAACAAACACACTTCAATCTCAAATTCGGGGATTTAATTCTGGAAAATGTGAGCAAATGTTCCCGGTGGTTTGTGAGTGTTTCTCCAGGCCGTAGACAAGGAGCAGAGCACAGTCATGGCTGTCATGGCGATTATGTAAGGCACGGTATGGCATTGATTACAGATGCATATTTTTGAGTCACCAGTGAAGCTGCTGGTTTGCCGTTTGTATCAGAGCTTTGTTGCTCCGACCGAGCACCAGCCAGCCCTCAGGGGAAGTACATTCATGGATCATCCCTCACTTCCTTCGCATCTTTCTTCTCAGGGATCTACGCCTTCTGTCTAGTATGCACCAGTGGATTTAAGTCATACGTATAATTGCCAAGTTATATTTTTCTAGAGGATAATCAGTCTTGTGGGTGTTAATTGCTCCTGTAGGATAACTGCAATATTTATGATGTACTTCCCACTTTATAGGGTTTTATTTTTTTAATCAATTGTTCTTCTTATATTTTAAACTGTATAGTAAATTAGGATAGCTAATGTCTGTCTGGAAAAGCAGCTTTCAGTCCTTAAGTTCATGAAGTTTTTTACATACAAGGACTGAAATGTAGTTTCCTGAAAGTCGGTTTTGGATTTCTTTTGAAAACAATAACATAATACCAGGATTTAAGATGAAGATTTATGTGGTCAACTTGTGTTTGTGGCTTCTGGAACTTTGTTTCTGCCCTTTTAGTTTAATAAGAATTTTTGTTTCCAGGGAGGAGTGCGGCCCCCAGGGTTCTGGAGCGATACAGAGCCAGGAATCAGGAGCAAACGTTTCTTAACCGGGGCCTCAGCCGGTCCATGGGTTCACTCACCATCCAGGAGATGTTGAAGGGAGATGACGGCACAGCCCCTCAGTATTCTGTTCCCGATTATCCAACAAACTCTGAATCCCCCACAGAACTCTACCCCAAACCACCCTCGCTGCCGCACCAACAGTCCTATCCCCATCTGCACCCTCTTCACCCTCAACAGAAAGGTCGGCCTGTGGAACTCGACCGAAGGTCTTTGAACTTCTACGGCGGGGATTTGGGGTTGAAACAGGCCAGGAAATCCTGGGCGTCCTCTGTGGATTTGGCTTACATTGATCCAGATGCTCTTCGTTTTGGAGCCTTGGAAGATGCTCGCAAAGGCAGCAGTGCCTTAAGCACCCGTTCAGCGGGCAGGCGCACATCGCCTTTGTTGGCGACTAGAGGAAGAGATTCTCGCCTCTTGGAGTTCGGTGGGCTGAAGACCCAAAAGCCTCATCACTTCTCTGCTCTGTCTGTTGGCTCGGCCCTCCCGGGTGCTTATGACAGGTTTAAGGAAAGACAAAGAAAGCTGCAGGTGCTTCAACAAGCAGTGGATGGTGAGTAACTGCATTTTGCCTGAAATCCAATTGCATTTGGTCCTGAAAATTGATATATAAATATACAAAATGTTTCATTTTGCATATAGAAATGTTATCTTTCTGTTATAAACCAAAACAGATGTTAATAGTTTGGCTTTGCCATTTACACTGAGTAGCATTTTAGACATTTGCTGGTATCTATTTCACGCTAACAACCATAACTGCTTTACCTTTTTCAAAATGCATCAAAAATCCACTGTCTACCTGACCTGTTTGGGGAAACTTTCTCTCAAGATCCCGTCTTCCATGTCCTTCCTGATTTACAATGCATTACTCATTACAAACGCCTCCTCATTTGAATTAGCAGATAATACGATTGCGGTGCCACACCTAAGCTGTGGTCATGTGACGTTACTTATTAATGTGCAGTGGCTCGTACATTGTCACAACGTGCTGCTTGTTGATCTTAACTTCAGTGTTTGGAAATCAGATGAATAATTGTCTAAATCTTCTGTAAAGGTTTGGATTTCAATTTCTAAATGTGTGAGTGAGATGTAAAGAAAAAGTCCAATCTAGCACTCAGGTTATTAGGCTTAGAACCAGCAGCTGTCCTGATCTGGGAGGAGGATTTGTGGGATCATATTAGCAGCTAGGTACTTAGACTTATCAGCAGCTGTGTATGGAACCTATATGTGGGTTAAGAGCTGGATCCTGGCATGAATGATCATTGGTGGTGGCTGGCTAACCCAATTTTGCAGAATAAATGAGTCACTGGCACAAAGGCAGCCAAGTGGCAGATTTCACTATAATTACAAGCCATCGTATTTCCAGCCCCTTGTCCAGCTGGCTTTTCTATTGCATGTTGGTGTGAATATTTGGACAAATGATCTCACATCCATGCAAAATGTTTCAATATACCACAAACTGTCAGGGTGGCACTGAAGGAGGGAATACTCTGAACGGTGTCGGGTATAGACTTCACACAATAACAACAGCGGCTGTCTGTTTTCCCCACGAATATTTTCTATTCTTACTGAAGTCTCTACAGGTGGGACATTTTTGCTGTCATCACAAAAGTACACGGAGAAAGTAGTGCTTTATTACTATTTGCAAACTACATTTTACTACAGAAAAAGAAGAGGTTTGCCATCATTACAAAGAGGAAAATTTTTAGTTATTATAATGGGATGGTAGTTATTTGCAAAGACAAGAAGGTTAATGTACGTGTATTTTATAAAAAAATCTGCGATGAACTCGTGAAATATAGCAAATATTGTTTGTCATTTACAGTTAAACTTACATAACCACTGCATCTCCTATGTCATCAGTGATGCTGAATAGAAATACATTACTGACAGTCAAAGAAGAGAGATTTGATGTGTTTGTAAACTGAAAGATGGCCATAAAGTTTCTGACTGGGCTGATTAACAAGATCTTAGAGAGGGAGAGGATGGAGGAGATGCAAGAAAGAGGTTAATGTACCGGTGCCCATTTTTAAGATGGGGAGAAGTGCAGAGATGTGGAAACTGCAAAGAAATTCAGATGATGATTCAGACAATGAATTCATGGGAAAGAGTAGTTAATGTTAGACAGAGGTAAGAAGTGAGTATTTGTACATGGTGAAATAGTAATTGTCATATTTTGACTGCAATTTTCTGCATGTGCATATTCTGTGTGTAAATGAGAGGGACTCGAGTGGAATGGTAGTCAAAGAGAGCAGAATATGGAGGACTTAGTACTTTAGACAGTGGCAATGAGAAATGGACAGCAGGCAGATTTTAAATCGACGAGGTTCTCTTTGGGAATGATGAGGATGGGTTGAATCAGGAATGAATGCATCAACAGCTCATGTTCGATGTTTTGGAGATAATTCTGAGATGGTTTGGACACATTTAGAGGAGGGACACTGATAATGTTTTGTAAAAGAATTCTGAGGTTGGAGCTACCAGGAGAGAGCCCGTAACCCTTTTGCTATCTTAGATGACCCCACCCTTACTTTGATGTGTTATTCCTACCATGACAAAGGTGGATAAAGGTGGAAAGATTTCATGTAATCCATGGACACCAGTGAAGATCACAAATCATTGAAGAAAAAAGGTTCAGAGAGCACTGTCTAGTGGGTCCAGATGACCCAACTCCCAACATTAAAGTGCCTAGGAAAGCACAAGGGTTAAAAAAGAGGAGGTTTATGAATGTCGTAAAGGAGGACATGAGGATGGTTACTGCAGGCGAGGAGAGTACACAAGATAAAGATAGAGGTGGATGATTTTCTGAAGGGAGAAGCCAAAAGGCAAAAAAAAAAGAAAAACAGATGTTTAGTTCAAAAATTAGGCTTCAGAGTGAATGTTTTGGACCTTTGGTGAGCATACTTGATTGTTTACAAAGAAGAATCTACTCTGTAGAAAAAGTTTGTATTAAAAAATTATATAGGACCCAATTTAAGATTAAACATTTGTGTTGGGACTTTGGAGAAACATATGATTTGGATGGGTTTGGAAAAAAAGAAGCAATCGACAACTTTTTCTTGACTTTCCTCCCCTCCTTTCACTTCCAAACTCCACGTTTTTCAGCTCCGTCCAGCCTCCCTGCTTTTTTGCAGCTATTTTTGAGCTAGACCAAACCACCAACCAAGCATTCTTTTCCTCGACTGTGGCTCTCACATCACCAGTAAAAGCTACATTTCTTTCCTCCCCTTCTTCAGCGGCTTTTATTGATTTAATTGTTGGCTTTGATGTTTCATACATTGGTTTAAAAATAAGGACCTGAGTGTTTCTGCCTAACGATGTCAGGGCAAGATCATTAAAGTTGGGAGTTTCCAAGTTTGTTACGCTCATCAATCTCTGTGTAAACAGTAGATAAAATACAACAACATATAGACAAAGAAAAGAGGCTTTCTGCCTAAAGTTTAACTCACCTTTGTGTTTGATTGTGTACAGTGTAACATTATACAATTACGGTACATGAAAAAAACAAAGAATAGTGGGGGACCCCACCTAAAAATTTTTGTTGGCTTTTAGAGACCCACTCTGATCATCTTTTGAGCTATTTTAAAAGCATTTCCAGTATTCTTTTAGGTGTGATAATGCCATATATAGCCAAAATAAAAAAAAAACAGTTTTGTTTTCTTGGGACATTTTCTGCAGAGCAGCAGTAGGTCATTAGAAATTTGCCTCTGAGTTGTGGGTGAAGCAGCCTCGTCCCCCCCGTCCCACCTTGCTGCTGAGAGCTCTCTGCTCACACACTCTCTTGCTAGCTTACAGCCAACAAAAATGGCGAGCAATATTGGAGCTATCTAGCCGTACAGTTTTGATCCAGATTCCAGCTCAGACGAGGAAAACAAAGATGTAGAGGGATTTATTTGTCTGCAAGTGGATGCATCAGAATGGAATGACGCAGGGAAGTTGTTGACCCCACATCACAAATGTACTCTTTTTTTTTTTTTCTGCTGCTCCTAAATTTACAACAATTTGAATAAAGAAATATTCAGAGATCCTATTATGAGCTTAATTTTTCTAATCTATGTCTTTCGTCATCATAAAAAAATGCCAGAAGAACACGTTAAAAACACGCAAACCTCTTTTTATATTGGAGTGGATCTTTAAATGGGTCATTTATGACAAGTCAAGGCTAGAATTGAGCTTTTTGCTGATGTCTTTTTTTCTGTAACAGACTTAAAATGCAACAGCTCTCTCTGTTCGCAAAGCAGATGATAATGTGAAGGTATTCCTTCCTACACAGCCACAATGAATCAGAGAAGGACATGACAAAGCACTGAAACTCTTGAGTTGTGATGGCAGTCATCCCTAAAGAAGTAATAGCTGAGCAAGTGAGGCATATTTACTGTTTTCACAGAGTTGTCAAAAAGAAAGTAATCATTTGGTCTGTGGTCTTTTTTCTTTTAGACTTGAATCAGTTGTTTTTGTTTAGCTCTTGTCTGGTTACTCTTCTAAAGTGGTTCAGCTGTCTGAGAACCAGGTTTATTTTTCTTCAAAACAGATCTTTCTCACTATGTACTTCTCAAAGTCTGTTCTGACACAAGCTGAAGTTTCTTAACACTGTGGTTTTTTGTGTTTTGCTTTTTTCTATTTATTAAGTACCATTTTAAATCAAATGTCTCCATCTATCCCCAGAACAGATCCCACATTTTATATTTAATTTCTAAACTTTTATTAGAATTAGCTATATAAACTCTGCTGCAGAGGGATTTTTAAAGAGTTTTTTTTAAACACAGTTTTAAATAGAGTAAAAGGAATTGTTTTATTGTCTTAATTAAATAAATGTGGATTTGAAAAATAAAAAATATCAACAGGAATTTATTTAGAATTTTGCAGCCCTACGGATTTTTCTTGTCATGTGAAGTTCATTTTTCTTTACATTTTTCTTTGTAGATTACACAATGGCAGATAATAATTACATGTACAGTATGTTAAAACGGAATGTTTTTTTTTGTTTCATTTGTTTGAGTTGCATCAAATCTATTCAACAAAATAGAAAGTCCACAGAAGATTCACAGGATTATTCTTAACTCTCTGCTAAACTGATTAAAAAAACCTTCAGAGCTACGAATACTTGAAGAGTCTTTACATGCCATCAAGAAATGTTAGCGACTATGAAGGCTAAACCAGAATAACTATGCATTCCACCCTGGATTTCTTTTTTTTACTAGAGCATGAATGAGACCTATTCAAGCTCTATTCATTTGTGGGGTCTTGAGGATGTTTGGCTTGGCAGATACTTCCTTTTTCTGTCTTTCTTTTTCTTCTTTCTCTCCTTTTCTTGCAGGAAAGTGATGGCACAGCAGTAGCCAGAGGTTTCAGGTTCCACAGAAGTACACTCCTCGTTTCTGTCTTCTCTATGTGCATTTGCAAGTCATGTGCATGTCTGTGTGTGCAGGGGCATGTTTCTGCCTGGCCCCTCTATCTAGTCCTGTGCCTTTGACACTCCATTCCCTTCTTCATTTTCAACCAACTTGTGTCAATCTTGACGGAGAACGAACTTACCCCACAGATCAAGAAAGTGTAATTTGAGTCATGCACATTGAAAGAATTCCGAAAATTATTGGACTTTTCCGGCTTTTGGCATCCGGTCATGTGGTTTTGGGCTGGGGCTGATCCAGTCTGAACAACAACATAGGAGAGAAAGATTGAAATGTTCTTCTTCTTTAATGTAAAATGGAATAACAAGCTTTTTCGAGTTTTAATACTAGCTTTAAGAAGTGTGTGTGAACTTACTGACAAATTGCTTCATCAAATCAAATCAATCTTTATTTATATAGCATTTTTACAACAACATATGTCACTCAAAGTGCTGTGCATAAAATACAATAAAATTTAAAAACAAGATGACAAGACAAACAGTGCGACAACCCCCCCCCCCCCCCCCCCCCCCCATCTATATCTTTAATGCCAGTTAAATGTTTACAACTTAACTGCATTTATATTTTTTAAAAAGTTTCTTTTTACTTCTTAAAACGGGTTAAACTCTGTTTTATTCCTGCATGTTTTGTCAAAGAAACATCTCTTTGGACTGTCTGCACTGGTATCCTGTGGATTGTGGAGGAAACCAGAGAATCTTAGACATGTGGTTTTGGGAAGCCAGGAACTGCTGAATAAGTGTGGTTCCTTGTGATTAAATGGCCAGCTATCGATCGTGCGCACAGAACTCAGGAAGATTCTCTCTCGCACTAAGAATCAGCTTGAAAAACTTTTTTTTTTCTCGTTTCATCCTTTATTCAAAAATTTTCTCCAACTTTTAAAAGCGTAAAGTCTTGACTTTTAAAGACCCACTCCAAAGAAAATTGTTTTCTTGGGGGGGGGGGGGGGGGGGTTAAACATATTTTTGTAGCACTTTTCTCAAGACTGTGTGAATTATATATATACACAAGACAACAATTAAAACTGCGCTTCGTAGTATTTTTTTATTCAAAGCATGGTAAAAGAGAAGCAGACAAAGAAATGCGGTTTGAAAAAGCTGCTCCGCTCCATTCCGATGCATCCTCTTGCAGACAAATGCATCCATTAAGGTCTTCGTTTTCCTCGTTTGTGCTGACATCTGGATCAAAATTATATAGCAGAATAGCTCCAATATTGTTTGCCATTTTTGTTTCAACAGTAATGGTAGGTTGTGAAATGTTGTAATCTAGTGGAAGAGTGCAAACAAAAGCATAATAGGAAATGAGAGCCGGCTCATTCCGCACTCACCCACAACTCGTAATGGAATTCTGGAGAAACTAAGTCCTAGAAAACGACACAGCTTTTTTAACATTTTGGCTAAAGACGACACAACCTTAATGTAAAGCCCACTGTGAACGCTTTTAAAATGGATCAAAAGAAGATCGGAGTGGGACTTTAAGTTCCAGTAAATGCTCTTTGTGCTCAATTTACTTTAAAAGCCTAAATGAATAATAAAAGTATCTCAATGTTTGCTTTGTTGTTCTTCCTGCATTACTATTCCTACTTCACCTTTTTTGTTTCCAAAGGCTTGCAGATCATGTGGTTGTATCACTAATGGGGAGATGAATTCCGTGTTAGGTAACCGCATGGATGTCTGAGTGGTCTTGATAAGCATTTTACCGGGAACTGCATGGCTACATTAAAGTTTGGGAGGTGCCACGTTTGTAGCTCTTCAAAGAGGCCATACTTGCAAAAATGAACTCATGACTCACCCACCAGTGGATGCTGGGTGAACCATGGAAGGTCCTCCAGCCTCTCGGTGAACATAAAGCTTTTTTACTTAAGGTGTTTACCAAAGAAAGATAATAACAAAGATGTTTGAGGGCTATTGTGAAACATTAAGGTAAATTCCTGGGCAGGTGCAAGAGAATGCTGATCACTAAAGCTGAAACTGCGGAGCAGGACTTTCAGGTTTAGTTGAGGAAAACTCAGCATGTGGCACTTTGGTTCACTGAGGTGCTGTTTGACTTACTGGTACCTCAGAGTTCAGGGTCATGACCAAGTTTGTTTGTTTATAAATCTGTGGTTTTGTCAGTTAGGTAGACGGGGAGGAAACAGCAATGACAAAAGCTGTGACCAAAAGCTTGCCTCCAAACTTGTGGCGCTTTCCTGTATGGAAACATGTGCCCGTCATTATAACTGTGTGCATAAGCAGCATGACTAATATCTGCTTTGTGTGTCTTATTCTTCTGGCTTTTCAACACACCAATAAGGACAGAAATAACTTACGTCTTTTGTAAAGTAAAAAAGATTTTTATCGGTTGAGTTCGTTACATAAAATTTCCGTTTTACTACTTTTACAAACAAAAGAGACCTATTTATTTTTAGGTTCAGGACATGGCATGACTCGTATGTTTTCTCCATAATACTCTATAAATTGTGTGTGTGTGTGTGTGTGTGTGTTTTTTTTTTTAATTCTTTGTAATGATAGATAGACATTTTATGTTTGCAGGTCCTGCTTCCACCCACCAGAGGTACCACAGTGACTTTAGTTCGTCCAGTGAAAGCCCCTCAGTGACCTCCTCGGATCCAGAGTACAGACAAGGTAGATCTTTGTGGGTTTCTTATTAAACTGTTTCATGTCAACCATATCAGTGTGTACACTACCTATGTGGAGTATGCTCATCCGTACTTTGTCATACATTTGTAGTATTGGTGCTCTGCTGGTTGTATTTTTTTCTTTTTTGGACAGACACGTGCAAATAGTTGTGAGTCTCACTACTATGCAAGCACATTCCCATCGACTCCACAGCTAAACTTCAGCAGATTCATAAAAAAAAACAGATTAATGAACAGATTTCTCCAAATGTGTTTTCCAGATCCTACTGCACTGTGGTGCCTTTGAGCAATTCTCTTGACCTTGACCTTGCTTCAGTGGTGTTTGCTGGCTCTGTGGTTCCAGTGATTTATACAGGAAAAAAAGATTAAGAATTAAGACTCCTACTAAATCTGAGTTCTGAGAAATTATAAGAAGACTGGAATTGGGCAAATGTTTAATTTTTGTATTTTCCTTTTTTGCTTCTTCTTTGGTGATCAGATAAACAGTAAAAACCTTTTGCACGACTGGCTAGTTTCCAACATGACTGTCTAAATGTTCTCAGCTGGAAAATGTTACTGCGGAAAGATACCGGTTGTCGTCTCTTCTGGCTGTGTGTCTAAAATTCCAACTTCCTCGTCGTGAAGTCACAGGGCGATGGCTGGACAGGTTTGGCATCTCGAGGTGAACTGCTCTGACTTGATTCCTGTTAGCATAGCATTCTGTAATCAGGTGGTTTGAAAATTCTTCTGCAGTCTTGCATCATATCTCTCTCTGCATCAAGTTGTGAAGAGTGTTTGAAAGTGTGGACACAATGAAAATTGCGTTTTTGGTTTTAACATGTTATTGTGGCATTTTTCTGGTGATGGAGGATATATAATAGGAAAAATTCAACTCAAAATTGCATTTCTGAGTATTTCCTTATTTAAACTGTTGTGAATCAGGAGCAGATGAAAAGAATTCAATTTGAAAAAACTTGTTGCAGTGAATAGAGAGTACAAGCTCCCTGCTCTGCTCCGTTCCAGAATCTTCCTTTGTTTTCCAATCTGAGCCGGTATCTGCCTGGGAACCGTGTGGCTGGATAGCTCCAATAGAGCTCGCCATTTTTGTTGCCCCGGTATGGTTTGGTTGGGAGTGTATGTGGCTGTAAGCTAGCGGGAGAGCACGTAAACCACTTGTGTGTTTGTGGCTAAAAACGGCATAATCCTAATTAAAAGACCACTGGGAATGCTTTTAAAATAGCTCAAAAGATGATCGGAGTGGGTCTTTAATGTTTTCAGTGTCATGATAGGAAAAAAAAATGTTATTTAAAGTTGTTAATAAGTTTTACTCTAAAAAGTCTGAACAGGTTTGTTGGATCTTGATATTTAGGTTCCGTTAAGCAAGGTGGTTCTGAAATGTGGAATGACAGACCTGTATGGAAACTTCCAAAACTAAAGTTAGGTGGAACATCTTTGAACTGAATCTTGGTAGCTTTAAGACCGGCAAAAACACAGTTCTTGTAATACAAAGGGGTCCTTTATTTCCTCTTTTAGGTTACCAATGACTTTCATTTCTGTGGCTTTAGTAACTAGTTTTCTATTCAAACATGCTCATGCAGGTCGATTCATAGCAGCCTGTAGGTGCTTGCATCTGAAAGGGTGTGTGTTTGATTTTCAAAACAAAAAAAAGTAGCTCCTTTTTAAGTGTGTGTTTGTGTGCAGTGAATACTCTCATGTCCCTTCCAGCTAAAAAACCCAGCGAGGTGACCAGGTACGGCTCGCAGCTGGCACTTTCATCTGATCACGACGCCCTGTCCTTGACCAGTCACAGCACACGCAGACTCAGGTAACAAACCCTGACTGTTCCTCCTCCTCAAGCTGCTGCTCCAATTTTCCTTTTAAAAGATCTCAAAAGACTTTAAAAAGAAAGAACAAAGCAAATATCTGCTCTATTTATCTAAAATTATCCCTTAAAATTCTTGCCCTTAGTTTTGATGTTCATGCAAACCGTAAGAAATAGTGTTTGTCTTTACTAATGAACTCTACCTGCTTAAAGAAAACGTAGGTCATTTTATGGGTGACTATGAAAACAGAGCTTCTTGTTTTTATGGATTTTTTTTCCCCTTCCCCTAAAGCTAGGTTCTCAGCCCACCTTTGCTTCCCCCTGTCACTGGAGAACATCGCAAATGATACCATCTTAGATACACGCTAGTTAGCAGGCTTGCAAATAGAGATAAGCATCTATAAGGCCCGTACACACCGGGAGAATATTCGCCAGGCGTTAAGCTGCCTGAAAATCACCTATTGACTTGAAAATTGGAAGAAAAAACTCAACGCTGGCAGTTTCCACAATAAAAAAGGCTTTGCTTTTGTTCCATGTGTCTCCAAGTCAAGATGTTATTCTCATAAAACATAAAACTACTAGATTAATTTAAAAAAAAGGGCAATAATATGCAATTTCAAACGTTAAAAATCGTTTTAAATTTAGCAGGTGTAACTGTTAAAGGGAGTGCACGATGGCCGTACCAACTGTTTCCTTTGGCTGGACTGCAGGCTTATGTAAATGTGATGTAATGATCTGAGAGCTGATGGAGTTGTTGCATAAATGCCTGCTGGAACACATGGTAGCATCTTTGTTTTCAATCCTTATTTTGCCTGCTGGTTGTTTGATTGGAAAGCTGGCGTCGCCGCCTCACTGACTTCCGAAGCAACGCACAACGCTGTTCTGTTTGGCTGTCTAGACCACACGCAGCTGGTGTCGCTCTGCAGAGTCTGCTGCACGCTTCGCTAGTGAGGTCATCAAATGTGACATCCACATTCAGCGGTCTCCATCGCTCTAATCTCTGGCATTACAGACCCCGACCTGCCTGCTGTATCTGTGTCTTCTTTCACACCCGAACAAAACATGCGTTCTATCTGTCCAAGCACAAAAAGATTATCTAGCATTTTCTTTTGCATTTGCCCTGAAAAAGCAAGTTTGGAATTCCTCTGTCTTGAAAGAGGACAAATACATTTTTTTCCTTTTTAAAAACACAAAGCTAACAAGGCGGTGCACGTTTGGCAAAAAAAGAATTTGGCTGTTGATCTTTTTCTTTTTTTTCCCCACTGTAGGCAAAATGAGGGGACACCTGAGGAGGGTTTGGGAGCTGAGCTGCTCCTCCAGAGACAGGAGGAGGAGGTGCAGCGACTTCAGGCCCATTTGGCCAACCGGCTGTCCAGAGCCAATCTTTACCCACCAGATGATCCCCAGGCTTCACTGGTCGACCTCCAGGATCCTGTCTACTCTTCTTCTGTGCCACACCGCAAGAACAAGGTCTGTGCTGTAGGCCCTAAATACTTTTTATGGTTTTGCAACCAGCTATAATCTAAATTATCCCAAGTTTTTGCATAATCTTTGTTGTTTTGGGTCCGTTTTTTTCCTATTTGTGACAGACTCGGTGTGTGGGAGCATAAAAAAAAAAAAGACTTGGCAGCAATAAGCTGCTCCTTACATTCAAGAAGCTTGAACATTGTTTATGCTGCATTGTAGGATTCTGGATGTACATGTTGAACTTGCATGAGCTTGTTGGCCACCAACTTGCTGAACCTAATATTGTATAATTGCATACGCAGTTCATAACTCAATTCAGCCTCTTTGTTAATTACAGACGTGTGGAACGCAGAGCTTGTAGCCTCTGATTTATCTTGCATTCAATCCAAAAAGATGTAAGATGTAAACTTTGAAGCAAATCTGCTGATTTTGGCGGCAGACTTTAAACACTGAAGAACATTACATTTATAAATAATCTATCTTATTTGTGATGGGGAGTTTTTATTTTGTTATTTTTTGCATACCGGTATAGTTGTGTAGAGGCGACTTTCCTAATAGAAGAGAATAAATAGAATAAAACTTTATTGATCCAACAAAGGGGAAATTACCTTGTTACCTTAGCTCTATTAAAATCTGCAAATAGATGATAGATAACATTAGTAATACACTCAAAAATAAAATTGAAACCTATTTAAAGTTAATGGGTTCCATTTGTTTTTGATGCCACAGTCTGTTGCGTAATTTTGCTAGTTTGTTTCTTTTTGCAAAAACAGTGGAAGAAAATAATACATTTATTTTTTATGAGGTAATAAACTTGATCAACAGCGGGTGGAGACAGAAAACTGGAAAGAAAACAGTAGCGGCAAAGTGGCAAAAATAGAAGTCAATAAAAACCAACAACCCAAGGTCTCCCCTCCTCCTCGATCCTTAGTCCAGGTGAGCGGTTGCTTAAAAAACATTTTACCCAGGTGTCATCAATTAACAAATTAAAAAGGGTGAACCGACCAAAACTATAAACGATGAACAAGCAAAAATACTACATTTTAGCTCCTGCAATTGATTTATTTTAATTTTTAAAAATAAATCTGCAGGTAAAATAAGGAACAACCATCTTTAAAGTCTCACCTTTTGGAAAGAATGTTTCTGGAAAAGAAAGAATTGTATGGAGCATTTCTTTTCCCATTCAAGTGACTCTAGGTTTAAATGAATTTTCTCTCTAAAATGAGTTTTTTGTGTTTACCCTAATGGCAGAACCTCCATGGGCCAGAGTTTGTGAAGATGGCCAGTGAGCCTTGCATCAGTTTGACTGTGCCCGGTTCAATCATGGTGAGGACAAAAACCTGTGTCTCTATGAATCCAGTTATCCCTTGTTTTATTTTTGTTTATAACCTTTCGTTCTTCTCTCGTTTTTTAAATATTTTTTTTTAACTTAAAAACCAGAAACGTGGGAAGGCTGAAGAGGTGCAGAGAAAGGTGGGAGTGGTGTTGCTGAACGGCCAAAAGCTGGAGCTGACCTGTGACATCAAGGCAGTTTGTAAAGATGTTCTAGACATGGTGGTCGCCCACACCGGGCTTGTGGAGCATCATCTTTTTGGCCTTGCTTACCTCAAAGGTTTGTCTTTGCTCTCTAATGTATTTTATTTTTGTGCATTTTGTTAGGGGGTAGTTTTTTAGTTTAAATTGTGTGGAAGTTTTTTTTTTCCAGCTTAAGATGGTTTTTATGTGTTATTTTATTTTAATCAGATGTTATAAATGTTCTTTAGTAAATGAAGCAATGCACCTGGAATGGTTCCTAAATGGCTAACTTTTCTGTATTTTTAGTGTAAAGAAATTTGACATGCACTCTTTTTCTGTAAAACCCTCAGACAATGAATTTTTCTTTGTCGATCCTGATGCCAAACTCACCAAAGTTGCCCCTGAGGGGTGGAAGGAGGAGCCTAAAAAAAGGAGATCTGACGTGCCTTTTAATCTTTTCTTCCGCATAAAGTTCTTCCTTGATGATGTCAACTTCATACTGTAAGTGCAGGCTTGCTGACAAAGTTTTGACAATGACTAGACGGGACACTCCCCTAAATGTTGCCACCTGCACTATGAGATAACCAGACATTTGCCTGTACTTGTGATTTTTCTGTGTAAAACAGGCATGCCATGACCAAACATCAGTACTATCTGCAGCTGAGGAAGGATATCTTGGAAGAAAGGATGCGGTGTGAAACAGAAAATGCCATGCTGCTGGCCTCACTGGCTCTGCAGGCTGAATTTGGGGACTATCAACCAGAGGTATCAGATGATCTTTATGGCCATTTTTAATTCAGGAAGAACAGATTTTATTATGAGTCCTAAAGCCACTTTCCTATGTTTTCACTTTTTACTTTTCATCACTGATGATTCTCTTTGTGTTGCAGCTCCACGGGAAGACCTATTTTAGATTGGAGCACTATTTGCCTGTGTCTGTCTTGGATAAGGTGGACCAAACAACTCTGAGAGAAGAGCTGCCAATACTTCACAGCAACTACTATGGAGCTTCAGACTCTGAGGCAGAGTTTGAGTTTCTCAAGGTAAACAAGGTTAAAGTTCAGAGGGACTTCTCTATATGGACCATAATATGCTTATCAGAAATTTTAAGCCAAATTTTCATATATGTCCTCCATCATCAGAAAATGTCACAAGAAGATGTTAAAAACACCCAAAACACAATTTCCATCCGAGTGGGTCTTTAAGAAGGGCCATTCTGATGCTCTACCTCATGAGCACTTTATTTATGACAGTTAACTAATTATGAAAAAAGGGAGTTTCATTAAATGGCTTAAATTGTGCTATAGTTAAGGTAGCAGGCGTAGCATAAATATTCAAACTGAAATACATTAGATTAGTTTTGTAAAGAAAATATCATTTAACCCAGATGTTAGCCAGAAATTCTATATATTTTATGTGGCTGAGTTTTTTGTAACGGTAAGCTTAACACATACCATAGCCTCTGCTTTCTATCTCCAGGGTGACCCCGAAAACTAACAAATCTGTATGTTGTTTTCTCAAAGGTGAACCAAAGACTGCCGGAGTACGGAGTCCATTTTCACCGAGTACTTCCAGAGAAGAGGTCTCAGACTGGCATCTTGTTGGGAGTCTACTCCAAAGGGGTGCTGATTTTTGAAGTCCTTAATGGCAATCGCACCCCTGTATTAAGATTTCCCTGGAGGGAGACCAAGAAGATTACCTTTATAGTGAGTGCATGTTTCTGATCACAAATAAGAAGACTTGTAATCGTACAGATAT
Organism: Oryzias latipes; assembly: GCF_053564925.1. NCBI lineage: Eukaryota > Metazoa > Chordata > Actinopteri > Beloniformes > Adrianichthyidae > Oryzias > Oryzias latipes. The sequence continues at coordinate 22,664,981 of NC_136248.1, read as the reverse complement.
TTCATTTCTAAGATCTAAAATCTTCTATACTTTTCTCTGTTTTTCACCGTTTAGAAAAAGAAAATTTGCCTTCAGAACACATCAGATGGCATAAAGCACTTTTTCCAGACGGACAGCACTAAGACCTGCCAGTATCTGCTGCAGCTGTGCTCTGATCAGCACAAGTTCCACCTGCAGATGAAGGCTCGCCAAAACAACCAGGAGCTGCAAGACCTGCAGGACCTGCAGGACTTGGGTATGTGAGGAAAGAGCACTTCTAAAGCGACTCGCAAAGAGACAAAATTTTAAAAAATGTTTTTTTCATTCGTGCACACTAGAGAACACCCCCTTGAACAGCCTGCCATATTCTGCCGATGTTCGGAGTAGAGGCTCATCAGTATGGACGGGGAGCTCGGACGGCCCGGCCAAGAGTTTATCAACCCGATCCAACCCAGACCAAATAAAGAGGATCTCATATTCAGAACTGGCCCTCAACAAGGCCCCGTTGGGTTCTGTTATAGTCCACGATGAGCTTCACCTTCCGGGTTACAATCCACGAGCCTCCACAGCCTTTCCTAACCCATCCATGATGAGTCGCTCTCACCACAACCTGGCACTTTTACCAGAGTCCATGGATGGCAATCAAAACAGCAGACTGGCCATCTCCAAATCCAGCCAGGGGCTGTCTCTGTTCCAGCAGCATCAGAGAGCCAGCTCAGACACGGACTCGCTGTTACAGCTGCAGGACAAGTAAGCTGACGTTAAAGAACAAAACTGTTAAAGTCACAGCTTTGAAAACAACAAGTTATCAAAGTTAAAAATTAAAGTACCATTAGGTGTAACATTAAAGTCACACTAGCTGTGTGAAACTTGTTCTCCGCATTTGAACCCCCCCTTCGGGGATCTGTGAGCTGTGGACACAGTTTAACCCCTCAATCCCCCTTAATGCTGAGTGTCCAGCAGGGAGACACTGGGTCCCAGTTTTAAAGTCTTTGGTCGGACTCAACCGTGAGATTGAATCTAACCTTTCAGTCTCAGGGCGGCCACTCTTCCACTAGACTGCTGAGTTGGGTTACAATCACTTTTATTGTTCTGTATCTGTACAATATTTTCTCTGTCAAGTAACTTTTATCCATCACAAAATTGATTGGTATAGAGATTATTTCAAATATTCAAAACATTTGATCATTTTAAACTTTTTTTAAAATAAAAAAATCCCCAAATTAAAAAAAAAAAATCATACAATACCTTTAGTCTTAATTTAAAGGGTATGTACCTTTTATAAATAAAATGTAAGCTGAAATACATTTTGAAGGCAACATTTTTTGAAGTTGTCGTGTAACATGGGCCATGGAATTGGCTTTAAAGATAATGAAATAAAACAGATGAGATTAGAACTTTATCAAGCCTTAAGATAATTCAATTGAATTTTTTCACATTCAGCACCGTTATGAAGTGAACAGATGACCTAAAAATAATAATCAAAAGCACAAAGGCTTTAACAAAGACAACACATATAAAACAACTCTTGAAGAAATCAAGTTAGTACCTGCTGCTCTTTTTTCACTATTATCTAAGAAAGAATGTTACCTTCAGAGAGCTCAAATTTCCTTCTTCTCCTAAAGACTTTAGGAATAGTCGATGGAGAAGATTTGTCCGCTCATCACATCGCGCTGCAGGTGGCTCCATTCTGAAGAACACATTTGAACATTTTCGCTGCTTTGCCACAACTCCCACAGAATTCTGTTCTGCACAAAGACAGATGTGATCATAGTAAATATGTTGAGCATCTGTGTCTATTGAGCAACACGTTTAAACTGTCCCAGTCTTAGTTTAAATAATTACTTTATTGGTTCTTATTTAAGATTTTTCAACTTTTCCCTTTTTTCTTTTAGTTTATAAAAAATAAAATACTTGTTGGATCTCTGTAAAAACTTAGACATTTAAAAAAATAAACATATTTTTAATGTATTTAACATTTATAACCAATCTGGACATTTATATTTCAAATTCAGTCAAATCTAGTTGTGTTATCCCTCCTTTTATGCTATGGAAAGTCTGAGTTTCTCAAAGTTTGGTTGCTAGGACTTGTTGCTGGGATTGCATCTCTGTTTTCGGTACAGACACAAGAACTCTCTTCAGCCTTTAATTGTTCCTCTAGAGATCTCTTCGTATGGGAGCACATGTACTTTCATGCTTGTTTATGTAAATACATCAGCATCAGCATTGTGAGCTATAGTTATGATGATCTGCACAAACATTTTATTTTATATTCAGAGGAAATAATTATTTTGAGGAAAAAAGGCATCTCCTTTAATCGCAAATCTTCAATTGTACTGCAGTTTTCCCCTTTGTCAGATTTATTCATGATCTTTACAGTTTTTACTTTATTGGGATTAATTGTGCTTTTTCTGAGTAGGCCCCCTTCCAGCTAATAAAGAATACTGTTACCTTCTCAGGTCTCTTGGTGCAGTCTCTCAGGGCAGCCCGGCCTGGCGCCCGAAATCCAAAAAAGAATTAGACTCTTCATCAATGGAGGATGGTGGCCAAGCATATGTTGTTGGTAAGGACGTAGTTCCTGAAGAACATTATCACTGGTATAAAATCCCAGTTTAAATCCATTTCTGACTTTTGTATGTCTGGTCTAATCACAAACCCAAATTTTGGACTTGTAATCCTGATCAACTTCTAGTTGGGTAACTAATTAAGCCAGAGAACCGACTGCTGTTCTCTCTGATTGTGTTTTCGTTCACAGGTGTCAGCGTCCAAGGCTCTTCTGGACCGCCTTCAACAGACTCGGTTACAGGTATGTTTGGACTTTTTTTTTTGGTATCTCCAGTTTCTCGTTTACCAACGGAGACAAACCAATGAAAACAAAAGTTTGCTTTCTTTTAAAAATAATTTAAAAAACCCAAATTGCATAAATCAAGTGTTTTTTCATCTTCAAACTTCAGGAGTTTTTTAAAAAGATAATAAAATTGTATTTTTACCTCAAATTGGACGTATGCATTTCTTCAATTCACTGCATCATATGAACAGTAATCTACAAACTTTTTTTTTTTTAAATCTTATAAAGTTTTTTTCTTGTAAAATTAATAAAATAAATGAGAGCAAAAAAATGAAAAGAATGATCTCAAAGTATATTGAACTATTTTTTATAAATATCGCAAAGTTGACCACACCCACAACGTCAGCGATCCAATGTTGTCGTTGGGATTGACTCTCAAACTAAAATAAACAGTTCATACTTCCACAACCTTTTGCTCTGTAATGTTTGTAGATGAAGTAAATAGAACAACACAGACTGGCGATATCGTGACAAGCTCACAAAGAAATCTGATACAACACGGACTCGTTGCTTTCAACTTTAAATTGCAGATCCTCTTATAGTTGTCATGAGCAGATTAATTCAGTGCCCAGCCTCTTTGTAGTCCTTAAAAAAGAAAAAAGAAATGCAGAAAAAAATGTTTTTTTTTTCTCAATACACTAGTAAAAAATAGAACGAAGATCGGCCATTTAAATATTTTTTTTACATTGAATGCAATATGCTTCCATAGTGTTAAAACTGAAAATTAAATAAACAAATAGTTACTTTTTTTTTCCTTTGTTGAAAAAATACCAACAAAAAAAACACGTACCATCTATGTTTTTCCTTTACTTCTACTACGTCATAAAGTCACAAATAGCAAAATACCTAATATTGTGCTAATTTTAAATATAATTTTCTTTTGTTAAATCCATACGCCTACAAGGCTGTTAATAAGTAAATGTTCACAAATGTATACATATCATGTTTTATGATACAAAACTTAGTTTTTGTCCTCTCTGTGCCATTTGGCCTCACCCCTTAACTTTGGCTGCAATCCCTCCACGTCAGGCTTGGCACTGAGCTTCTTCCTTTTTTCCAGTTTATCCAGTCCTTTAAAACTCATCTGCCCGCATGCAGAGCCTTTCAGTAGAACTGCATGGACTGGATTAATAGATCCGTGCTGATTCATTCATGATCTCAGAGGAGTGCCTGCTGTTTCCCCTTGGAAGTTACAAGAAGACATGCATTAGCCACACAGCGAGGAGAAAATGTTAAAACATTTAAAAAATGTTGCAGCGAAATGTAATGAATGTCTTGGCTTTCATTGGACAGATTCCCTGAAGAAAAAGCTAAATGACCTACCGTCTCCGGAGAGAGAAATCAAAACTGTAAACCTCAAGAAAGATGTGAAATACGGCCTGGGTAAGCAGGTTTCTACGTTTTTATAAAAATGGTTCACTTTCATACGTTTCTGCCAGTATTTTTTTAAAATATCAGCATTGACCAATTACATATATGGCTTTTATATTCTCAAGTGTGTAAACTTGCAAACACATTTTGTGAATTTATTTGAACAAAAACAACAAGTTTGCTTAGATAAATAGATGACTTTATTAATCCCACAATAAGGAAATTTCATTTATCTGTGGCAGCAAAAACGACATTCAGAAATAATCTATGTAATATAACATCAAAAAAGGACATCACAAATGACATTCATATTAAATAATTACAATTATTATGAAAATTATTATGAAAATTATGAAAATGAGATTCTTATTAAATAAATAAGTAAATATTAAATAAATACAGCTGCAAAAGTGTGAAAAACATGTGATCAACTGTAAAAAACATGTAAAAAAAATTCCTTTTTTTTTTTTTTACTTTTTAACCCAAGAAGACTTAAAGTTAGCTACCAGCTGTATGAGGTTTAGTAATAAAACGTTTAAGCTGGTGTGTTGCAGGATTTCAGGTGGTCGGAGGAGAGAACTCTGGTCGGAAGGACCTCGGGACCCTCATTAGCTCCCTCACTCCTGGAGGTCCTGCTGATGTTGACGGCTGCCTCAAACCTGGTAGGAGCCTAACGGGTAGCGTTGGTTGGGATAAATGGTTGGGTCCAGCGTTGGGATAAATGGTTCCGATTTTCAGTGTGAGTGATGGAGGGGCTGTTGTTTCAGGTGATCGGCTCATCTCGGTGAACGGTAAAAACCTGGAAGGACTCTCTCACTCTGCCACAGTCGATGTCCTCCAAAATACTCCTGATGATGTCACTCTTGTGGTGTCTCAGCCTGTTGAGAGGCTCTACAAAGGTACAATGCAAAATGTAGATTTAAAAAAAAAATATGGATATAAAGTTGAGATTTGTGGTGTTCTCATACGCTTTTTCTCATTTCTACAGAACCTTTCTTAGATTTTGAGGCCAAGTCTTCCTTTGAACCCTCTCAGAGGCGAGATCTAGATTTGGATACCTCCTCAGAGGAGCACCCAGGAACTAGAAGCCCCTCACTTCTCAGTGCTGCTAAACATGTATCCCCTTCGTCTTCAGCCCACCCTCACGGCAGCCTCAGCTCCCAGGACTCCTGGAAAAACAGTGCTGTGAAAATCAGCCAACCCCCTCCTAACGGAGCTCAGCAGTTCCTGGAAAGAACTTCCGTTGCTTCCGCATTTCCAGCCGGTCCCCAACATCGCGGAGCCGAACCAAACGTGCGTTTGGATCCGACACCACCTGCTCTGCCACCAAAAATGAGAAAAGTTAAAGTTCCCGAAGCTCCTAAAGCTACAGAAAACTCAGACTGGGGAGATTCAGACATGGACGAAGAGACTTATTCCAATAGTCAAGAGACACTGAAGGTCAAAAAGGTGTGGTACATGTGGTTATGAATCCGTTGACATCTTAATTCATTTTCCTGTAAAGTAATCTCTGGAAAAACTGAAAGTGTGCTTTAGTGGGGGTTTTTCAACCTGCATTTGTGGAAGGTATTGCTTGTTATTTGTTAGTTGCTTGGCATAATTCTGTCCCCGTCTTACTTCTGTGAAGCTGAGGAAATTCATTTGTTTGAAAAATCAACTAATCTTCTCCCCTTATTCAGCCGTTTCTGCTGGCCTCTTTCTCTGCACGTTCTTGCTTGTTTTGAATCATCTTAATCGCCTGTTCTCTATTCACAGGAATGCTTCATGGAAAATGTAAACGGTAATGCCTCAGGGGTCAGTAGTCTCCATCCAGGAGAACTATATGACATTGAACTGTCTAAAATAGACAGCAGCCTGGGCATAAGTGTCACGGTACTGTTCGGCAAGGTTTCCTCCTTTTTTGATTTTTTTTTCCCCCTCCCCTTCCTTTCATTTCTCTGCTCTGCTTTTGTGTTGCATCTTTTGCTTTCTTAACGCCTTTTAAAAAGACTTGTTTTTTGCATGCTTGTCGTTCACGATTAAAGCAAAGTCTTACATTTCAACACTTTCAGTCATTTCTACAGACTGTTTGACAACTAATTTCTGTTTTTTTTTTTTTTGTAACTTAAATAAAGCGGTATTTATCTGTAGAGCCACAATCCCCAAGCTTTTATCCAAGACGAACTCTGAACATTGATCCTTCTTTGGCATAATTACTCCCAATATTTAGTCGCTTGACTGTGTGCCTTACTTCTGAGTATTCATTTAGGTAGTTCGAGCAGTGTTTTCTGTTAATAATTTAATCAAAAGCAGTATTTAAAAGTTAAAAGTTCCATTAGTTGTGTGACAACTGTTTTGTTCTTTGCATTTGAGCAGTGTGCTGCAGACAAAGGGTCCTTAGAAACCATTTGGTAGTTTAATTCCCACAATCCAACCTCTTTAACACTGAGTGTTAAAGGGCCTATACCATGCAAAATCATTTTTTTTGACCTTCTAAGCGTAATATAATGTTCATTCCTCATGAAAAACAACCTCAAAGCGGTATTTTGCGCAATATGCACATCCATCTTTGCAAAAGTTTGGATATTTTCGTGGGCAAGACACAGACACGCTGCAGAGGCCAGCTCTAGGTTGACGTCATGAAATGGGCGGCACCCACAAGGAGCGGAAATCGAATTGCCTTACTTCGGGGTTGGAAAAAAGCTGAGGAAAATAACTAATATTTAATACAAAATGTATTATTTTGTGTGCCAAAGGTATCATATACATGAATATGGTTTACTATAAAAGGCCTAAGAGTAGCATGGTATAGGCCCTTTAAGGAGTAAGACATTGGGTCCCATTTTTAATCTTTGGTATGGCCCGACTGTGGAAATGAACCCAGGACCTCTCAAGTTCAGGTTGGACACTCTGGCATTAGGCTACATTAAGTCTACTCTTAAAAGAAAAACTGTTTTGAAGTCAAATGAAGAGTTTCAGTGAATGTTTCTTCATGTAGATTAAACCCCAAATGTATGAAGACATTTTTACTTTTTTTTTAAATATCTTTTTTTTTTATCTTGTAAAATGATAACTGCTTTGTTTGACGTTTCATTGAAGGTTTGTAAGGTTTTAAAGAAAAATTATATTGTTCATTTTTGGGGTATTTATAAAAAACTTGGCAATTATCATTTTACAACATAATTTCAACTGAAGATTCTTCAACTTTCATTAAAACCTATAAAAAATAAATACATCAAGTTATCCAAGATTTTAACATTTGGCTGCCTAGATTAACAGTTGTGTTCACTTTTCAGGGGGGAGTCGACACATCTGTTAAACACGGTGGAGTCTACATCAAAGCTCTTACTCCAAAAGGTGCTGCAGACCTGGATGGAAGGATACAAAAAGGTAAAAACAACAGCAATAATAATAATAATTGACACCAGGAAACTTGAAATGATCTTTAAATGACATTTCCATGTCTGACTCGTGCTCAGGTGATCGCGTTGTGGCCGTAAATGGCAAAAGCCTGGAGGGAGCCTCTCACCAGCAGGCAGTTAATGCCCTCAGAGACACGGGACAGGTGAGGGATACAGTTTACACTGAGGACAGGTCTGTTCAGCCTCCACCCACATGTTCTGTAACATCGTGAACATTCTTATTTCTGCTTCAGACGGTGCACCTATCGTTGGAGAAGAGTCACCTGCCTCTAGACAGAGTCTCCGCTCCAGTCACACCTCGGTGCACGGTACGAGGTATTAACAGTGAGCCCGACCACGCCAAGGACAGAGAGAAGTCAAGTGAATCCAAAGACAAAAAAGACTATTTCTTTGTTACGAAAGGTGAGGTTGTAGCAATGCTCTCTAAGGGGAATTCTTAAATACTATAGATGTAGATTTTTTTTTTTTTGCCCACCATATTTTACTGGAGGGATTCTTGTGTATTTTTCCCGCTGAGGCCGTCGTGTCTCGTGCAAATGTCCTCTTGGAAAACCCTCAACAGCACTGGTTATTTGGGTCACTAAGTATTCAGCACAGCTAACACTGAGACCCTTTGTTCTAAATCTGAACGAAGTAGGTTGCTGTTCATAATCTCATTTAAAGTAAAATAAGCATGTGTGCACACAACCTATTAGCTGTGCCTCCATGGTTGTTTGGAGATCCATGGGTGGTTGGGATCTGCTGTTTTTCCTAGAACTCCATGTTTAATCAAAGAACTGTGCACCGTTAAAGTGGCAGCAACTAAGAACATGCCAGTTCTTCATAAATTCAATCATTCTACCAACAAGATCATTGATTCAAAACAAAAGTTTTGTGGCTGCCTGGAGACTGCAGCGTCCTTCTTTTTATTTTTTTATTTGTAGTTTTGTTAAATGAACTCAAATCTACGCTGGCCCTGAATAGATAAAAAATAAAGAAACAAGAAAAGGTAGGTATACTGGGAGGTCACTGATTGGATGATGGTGTTAGTCCAGCCTTTGAACAGGAAGTTATTTTTTTCTGACAGAAGACATTTCTCTAAGCTCCTGGCCTCGCCCATTGCAATAATTTGGTGATTGCTCGATCAAATCTTTACCACATTCCAGGCAAAACATCCGTCTGCTTTTAAAACTCAAACATCATCATCCAGTCGGTGGTGTCCCATAATCTCTTCCTACCGTTTCCGATGTGTTTGTTTCACTTTTTTTTTAAACTTTCCGATTTCTGGAAATTACTTTTGTCATCTGAAATGTAATGGTTTTGTCACATTTTTGGTTTTTGAAAAAAAAAACCTTTACTTTCTGAAATGTAATGTTTAAGTAATTTGCACTTCAGGGCCACCGTAGAAATCCTGTTTATACATATATTTCCAGCCTCCTGGGGTTGCATTTCATTCTTAAACATTTTAGTTACACCAAGGAGATGGAAAAGTAGCATGCATAAAGTTTTTTCTTTTTGCGAACAATGCTTTGCTTTATGACCTTGGCAGATGCTTAATGGGCAACATGGATTGTGTTGATCTTTAAAACTAGAAGATTTAATGAAATAAACTCTCAATTCTGTAGAAGTTTTGATAAATCTATCGAATGTTCCTGTTGTCCAGTCTGATTGCAGCAAAACTGGTTGTCATGGCTTGTTATTTCATTTTTTACAGTGTACATGTCCTTTAATAGTCATGATGGCTTTTTTAGTGCAAGTCAGGGCAGACTTGGATGTAACCACAAGGCGATAATTTAGTTTATTATTGTGACTAAGCAGGAGACTATGGTAATGGACCAAACAGAGCATTTAAATGGAGGTCCCTTGTGATTCTTTGATTAATGGATCTATGTGTGGACAGAATGTACATCCGAGGAAAAATAAAACATTTAATGCCCCACCGTGAGAAGGAAATGGGCAGAAAGCATGTTTATGTGTTCGAGGAACTATTTAGTAATCTTTCTTGGCATTCTTGAGATGACATTTCCCAGGAAATAATGTGGTAATCTGGGAAGAATAATTGGAGAATGGAAAACCTCTTTCTCCACAGATAATGTGTTTGAGGTGCGGCTGCTGAAGAACACATCAGGCCTGGGTTTCAGTTTCAGCCGGCAGGAGCAAGTTCCCGGTGAAGCCCACGGCTCCAGCATGGTGAGAGTCAAAAAGCTTTTCCCAGGCCAACCTGCAGCAGAGAGCGGACGGATCCGGGTGGGCGACGTCATTCTGCGAGTCAATCAGACGCCGCTCAAAGGACTCTCGCAACATGTAAGTTATTTATTTTTCCTTTTTTGAGTGTTTTTGGTGCGCTTTCTGTCTTGAACGCTACAACATTTTCATAATACAAAGGAGGTGATATCTGCCCTGAGAGGGACGGGACAGGAGGTCACTCTGCTCCTCTGCAGGCCTGAGCACGGGACTCTTCCTGAGATGGATTCTTCTTCTTTGGTGAATATTTTTCTTCAACTACTTACTAAAAGCTCTGTAACGTTCTGAAACCAGAAATGATCTTTTCTCAGACCCCAAAGCCATCACCAAGAAAAGAGCCAGCAACTCACGCCGATCCCAGCCTGCTCAGAACTACTCCAGATTCAGTAGACGGGAAAAAGCAGGGCCCCGTGGAGGCAGCCCTAGATAGACTGCTAGGCAAAACCCCCGCCCGACACAACAGCTACAGCGACAGCACGGATGGAGATGAGGAGGTGGAAGAAGCTTTCAGCGCAGCCAAACTCCAGCACAGCAGACAGACCTGGGAGCAGAGCGCTTATCAGCCCTCCAGTGGTGACACGGGCCTCTCTGCTTTCTATTCCCCAAACCTTTCAGCAATGAGGTCGAAAAAGACCAACAGGTAGCCGGACCGACAACCAGAAAATAACCATTTTAGGATCTGCCTGTTGTTACATTTTGATTTGTGAATGTTTTTAAAGATGTTCTTCACCACCGATGGAAACTGATCTGGACTCCTTAACCGGAGGAGGGAAACCTTCGCTCTCTGCACCGAGTCCGGCCCCCTTGCCCCCTCCCCTACCAAAGCCCCTGAACGCCTCCATCCCCGACAACAGTCAGGTCATGGAGGAACTTCTCCCGGTAAGAACCCAAGAGCAGAACAAAGTTAGGAATAACACGCGCTGGGCTTCTGGATTGGGATTTTAAATCATAGGACCACAAGGCGACAATTGTCTTCTGTTGGTTTTGTTAGGAAGTGGAGTTGAAGGTCTCTTTAGTGAAATCAGAGAAAGGCAGCCTTGGCTTCACCCTCACCAAAGGCAGCGATCATGGGTGCTACATCCATGACATTGTCCAGGATCCAGCCAAAGGAGACGGGAGGCTCAAACCTGGAGACCGAATGATCGCGGTACAAACCCACTGGCACCATTTTTAATGCACTTTTTATATTTGTTATAGAATATTCTCTCCAAGCCTCCTTTTTCCAGAGGTATTGTTTTAGTTGCAGTATCATAATTTTAGAATTAAAAATTTAGAATAAAAAAAACAAACAAATGAACACAAAATTAAATATATTTGCTTTTTTACAGAACTTCAAAGACACGGAACAGTCAGTTATTTAATATAAAAAGACAAATTTGTCAAAACTGCACTTGAATTAAGATCTGATAAAGAAACAACATTAAAGAAAACTCCACCTTTGTTATAGTAGTTATGAGGAACCTTTTCTTTTAGAGTCCCACTCTAATCATCTTTTGACCTGATGTTAAAGCGTTCCCAGTGGTCTTTTAATTATGATTATGCCATTTTTAGCCAAAATCAAAAAACCTGTGTCGTTTGCCAGGACATAGTTTCTGCAGAGTGGCAGTAGTTCATTAGAAATTTGCCATTGAGTTGTGGACGGGGCCGTCAGCGTGGAGCAACCTCTTCCCCTTTTCCCTCCCCGTTGCTGAGAGTTCTTTGCTTACATGCTCTCTCTTGCAGCATTTCACACCCCCAAGCTAGCATAACTAGTGCAACAAAAATGCCGTGTATTTTTGGAGCATCTAGTCGTAAAGTTTCGAGCCAGACACCAGCTCGGACGAGGAAAGCAAAGAAGTACATGGATCTAGTCATGGATGGATCTAGTAGATTCATCAGAATGGAGCTTGTCCTCTGCCCAGTGCATTTTCTGCATCACAAAAACGATATTTTTCAAACACAATTTTTTTTTTCTGCTCCTAATTCACAAATATTTGTACAAAGAAATAATAGAATTGCATTTCTAAGCTTAATTTTCTTGATATATGTCCTCAATCATCAGAAAAATGCCATAAAAACGTGTTAAAAACACAATTTTCATCAAAGTCAATCCTTAACCCTTTTCTTTCCTCACTGTAGACTGGAGCTTTTCACCTCAGGAGCTCTGAAGATGTCTTCTCAATCCCTTTTATCCTTTCTAGAACCTCACACTTTAATTTTCCGAGGAAATCCCCGCTTCCTCTAGGAAGTTTCTTTAGGTTTTATCACACGGAGCTTCTCCTCACAAGATATTTTTAAAGGATCTAACCCGTGGGCTCAATGTGAAAGGGTTGGTAGTGCACAGCAACACTGAATGAATAAATCCCTTTGTTTTTCTGTCAACAGGTTAACAACACCGATGTGAGTGATATGGGTCACACCGAGGTGGTTAACCTTGTGCGTGCCGCCCCTCCGGTGGTGGAGTTATTAGTAGGGAGGATCCTTGAGATTCCCAAACCCCCCATTGAAGCCCATCTGCTGCCTGACATTTGCTTTAAGAGCAACAGAGAACCGCTTGGTAAAATACACAGAACACATCCTTCCTTTGTGTTTTTGGTTTAAATTAGCCTTCCTTAGCTGATATCTACTCTTATTTTTCTCCTACTTTTTACTCTGTGCTTAGGGTTGGTCCTGGATGGAGGCAGTGACAGCATGTTTGGGGTTTTATTTGTGAAAGATATCCACCCGGGGTCACTGGCCTCAAAGGAAGGAAGCCTGAAGCCACTTGACCTGATCCACTACATCAATGGGGCTCCCACGCAGGACCTGACTCTGAGCGAGAGCCAGAGACTGCTGGAGCTCTCCCCGAAAGACCTCGCACTCAAAGCCACAAGGTTATCTATCAACACAGTTTTTTTCTTCTTTACGCAATGCCATTACCAAATATTTAAGATATTTAAAAATATCCCCAATCTTCCAGGGGTGGAATCCCGGTTTATCCTCAGGAGAAAAGCGTCTCTTTTCTTGACGATAATTCTAAGATTCCCTCCAGCATAAATGGTTTGTGTTTAATCTTTTTTTTTCCCTAAAAAAAAAAAAAAATGTAATATTTCCCCCAAATCACAGTCAGTTTATTTTCAAGGGTTCATAAAAGACGAAGATTCAAGAGAAATGAAGGAGCTTGAAGCACTTTGTCCTTCGGAAGTGAGTAAAGTTTGACTTATTTTCTCCACACGATGTCCTTGTGCTTTGAGGAGTTCCTGTACCAAACTCTTTTGCTGAAAATTCAGGAGGACATCATTAAGGTGGATCTGGAGAAGTCACTGTCGGGAGGTCTGGGTTTCTCAGTAATTGGTGGGGAAAGAGGAATCTTTGTGAAGTCGATCACACCGGGGGGAGTTGCAGAGCTATCGGGCATTCTCCAAGTTGGAGACAGGCTGCTGAAGGTGAGTCAGCTTTGGAATTTTAACTATCAGACTTTCCGTATTTTTTGGTCTATAAATCACTATGGAGTACACATCGCAGCAGCAAAAGAAAAAAAAAAGCCCGGCGTATTGCTATGTTCAGACCGAACGCAAATCACGCATCAAATGCGCGTCCGCTGCCTCTTGCTCTGCCGATGCTCAAATTTGCTTGACCAAAAAAATCAGATCATTCGTTTTTTTTTTTTTTTTTTAATCTTTGCCTTTTATACTGCAGGGGCTAAGTCTGAATGACAGCGCTTTTAGCAGTACTTTTTTAGCAGGACTTGATGATGTAATGCCTTGATGCAAATAAGATAAATATAAAGTTCAGGAGGAGGACAATCAGATTCTCCTCCATGTTTGGTTTGGACTTCACCGCTGATCAGACTATGCAGAACTTCTTCTGCATTGCTGTCAGTAGCGAGTACTGACTGACGCCTACAGTGCCCTCTAGTGGTTGCTAATAGGAAACAACCGCTAAATGTGAGAAAATAACGAATATATGAGCCGATATTTATTAGTTCAAAATCACATACAAGTCACCTCTCTGGCAAAACTATGTAAAAAAAAAAAGTGACTTATATTCCAAAAAATACAGTAAATAGAATCCATGGACATGCAGATTTGTTTCAGTTTGATATCTTTGATAAAAACCTACTTTTCAGGGTTTTCTTGTATACATTGATCACTTTTATTTTGTAAAGTCAAAACACTTAAGGTAAGATCACAAATCTTCATCTTGCAGGTGAATGAAGTCCTAATGGCAGGTGTGTCCCACACCAAAGCTGTCGCCACCATTCGGAAAGCTAAAGGAGTTGTGCATTTATTTGTGTCTCGACCACCTGATCAGAATCCAAACACCTACCTGGCTTATCTACCCATCAACTCTGACACGTGCAACGGCAACACGGGTATCCGTTTGTCTTTGAATTTCTTTAACGAGTCACTTCTTTAAAGTATTTTAATAATCAAGGAAGATGCTACTCTTGTTGTAAATGCTAACCTCCCTTACTCTGTTTTCAGATGAGAGTGAGAACAATGGAGTAAAGGCGAAGCTCCACGCTCTACAAGATGAGCTGAAATCAAACAATGTCCCTGCCATTCCCCCCATAGGTACTTTAAGACACACAGAGTGCATTTATTCAACTTTCTTTATTTTTTAAGTTCAAACCTGACGAAACTCTCACTGCAGATTATGAATCGGACCCGCTAGAGCAGAAAAGAGAGCAGAGTGCAGCGCTGTCGGAGGACACGGACTGCGATGGCTCCTCCTTACCCGAGGATTCTCCTGTGGTACAAATCTGAAGAGTTCCACTCAATGAAACAGCCTTGAAGGGCTTTGGTTTTCATGTTTTACCAATGCTTCATCTTTCTAGACTCCTCGGAAAGCTGGGTGGCATGAGGAGAGCGTTGACGATTCGAGGAATGAAAAGTACACATCTGTTCTGGCTGAACAATCCTTCAGGAAAAAAAAAAAAGATTTTCTGCCCTAACTTCTTTTTGTGTTTTTTGTTTTGACCACCAGCTATCTGCAGATGAGTGCCGGGCAGCCAGAGGAAGATGAAATCACGTGGGGAAGTGATGAACTACCCATTGAGAATCTTAACTCCCAGTCAAAAGACGGTAAAACAGAATTTCTTGACTTTTACTTTGTCGCTCTAATCATAACCGAATGCTGAACAGTTTTTGGACTCCAATAACTGTCAATTAACTTTGCTTGATCTTTCTTAGATGAACCAATCATCACAGATGCTGAGCTGACCTCTTTGCCTCTTGTGCGAGTGGTTCCTGATGGCCAGTACACGGGTTCCAAACTCTACAGTGTGGTCCGAATGATGAAGGGACTTCTGGAGCAGAATGTGCCACTGCAAGAATTTGAAGTAAACCTCTCGAATTGAACAAAATGAGTAATGGCTAGTTGGGTCTTGGTTCCCTTTGTTTAATAGTGTGAACATAATGGATGCAGGTGTAGCCTTTCAGATTTTTTAAAGACAACAGTGCGACAATGACGACTGTTTTTTGATTCCAGACACAAACCTCCCAAAGTGAGCTGAGAGGAGAAAAAAGTTTAAGTCAGAAACTTAATAAGATTGAAATTTAACTTTTGACTTCCCAAAAATTTAGAATTTTGTTCAAAAAATTAAGTTATTTGTTTTTCAGCTTCATTAACTGAATATTGTATTTGAATGCATAGTGCACAGATATTATTAAAAACTCTCTGTATATTGTATCTGTGCACTATGCATTAACTGAATATTGTATTTGAATGCATAGTGCACAGATATACAGAGTTTTTAATAATATCTGTGCACTATGCATTAACTGAATATTGTATTTGAATGCATAGTGCACAGATATACAGAGTTTTTAATAATATCTGTGCACTATGCATTCAAATACAATATTCAGTTAATGCATAGTGCACAGATACAATATACAGAGAGTGTTTAATAATATCTGTGCACTATGCATTAACTGAATATTGTATTTGAATGCATAGTGCACAGATATTATTAAAAACTCTCTGTATATTGTTTGTTGATCACATTAACGACTCTAATTAAAGTTTTTAAGGCAGATCTGTCAGCGGTAGTAACACATATTACCACTAGGGGGTGCCAAAACCAAATGAGAAACATTCAGTGAATCAGATGAGCCACATTTAAAAGCAAATGAGAGCTATGCACAAAGGTTCAGACATATTCTATAATAGTTTTGGATATCAGTGGTAGTTTTAAAGCCAGTTAAGCTTAAACTTTGTATAACTTATGTCTATTCTCTTATGGTAAAGGGGGAAGTTGCCTTCAGAAGTCCATTAGTTTTTACGAAATGCCCCAAAATTGTTTTCTAAAACGTGTTTTATGGTGTAAATTTAAAAAAAAAAAATTTTAATCCACAGTTGTATTCATTTTTCGACTTAAAAACTGTAAATGTACACTATAAATGCAGAAGACATCTTCACACGCCACACACAGACAAAAAAACAGCTTTTCTAAAATGTTGTTTATGTCTGATCTCTGTCTATATTTACAATATCTTTGTGCAAAATTCCTTGTTTCCAAAGAAATTGGCTTCAAAGCAAAATATTGCACCAACAAAAGCCAAAATGTCCCATCTTTTTTACCGATGCTTAAATGCAGTATGAATTTGTTAGTCGCCCTTGAATTAATGGCAACGTTTTTTAAATTGCAATCATTTTAATAAGGCCAGATTGTCTTAACTGTTTTAGACAGTAGATAGTAAATCTGTTGTGTAACCGATAATGACACATGCAGAGCTTTTGTTAAAGAACTACACTTTTGTTTGACTCCCTGGCAGAATCTCCAGAATCTGCAGCCGCTGGATGACTGCCTGATTGGTCAGACGAAGGAGAACAAGAAGAAGAACCGCTACAAGAATATTGTCCCCTGTAAGAAAAGCCTCGTTTAGTCTCTAAAATGTTTTGATGGTGACTTTATAATAACAAACAATATTTTTCCAGCCTCTATATTAAGACTGAAAGGTGTTTGTGTTGTTCTTTTGTCCAGTTGACACCACTCGTGTTGTGCTTGGTAAAGATGGAGGTTACATAAACGCCAACTTCATTAACATACCCGTGAAGGAGGAGAACTTCCTATACATCGCCTGCCAGGGACCTTTGCCCACCACGCTGGGGGACTTCTGGCAGATGGTCTGGGAGCAGAAGTCTAACGTGATCGCCATGATGACCCAGGAGGTGGAGGGAGGCAAAGTGAAATGCCAGCGGTACTGGCCGGACACACCAAGGACATCAGAAATGGTCGATGACAGGTTACAGATAACGCTCATCAAAGACCAACATCTGGACAATTTTGTCATCCGACTCATCGACGTCAAAGACGTCCAGGTGAGGATTAACTTTACCTTCTTCTCTTTAAAGACCAACTTCAATCCTCTTTTGATCTATTTTAAAACCGTTATGATTGTCGTTTTTTTGCTAAATCAAAAAAATCCGTCGTTTTCTTGGACATAGTTTCTGCAGAATGGCAGTAATTCACAAGAAATTTACCTCTAAGTTGTTTCCCTCCCCGTAGCAGAGAGCTTTTGGTCCGCCCAGTGTGTTTTTTATAGCACAAATAAGCTCTTTTTCCAAGGGTGGTTTTTTTTTCAATAAAGAAATACTTAAAAATGCTATTTTAAGCCTCATTTTTCTTTAGACATGTCCTCCATCATGAGAAAAACCCTCTGACATGTTAAAAACACAATTTTCATCAAAGTGGGTCTTGAAAAGCTTGTAAACCAGTGAAAGTCACTGTTTTCTTGTTTCCAGACAAATGAAATCCAGCACGTTACTCATCTGAACTACATCGGCTGGCCCGACCACGGAACTCCAACCCAGCCCGAGCAGCTGCTGACCTTCATATCCTACATGAGGCACGTGTACCGATCGGGGCCAATCATCACACACTGCAGCGCCGGCATCGGCCGCTCCGGGACTCTCATCTGTTTGGACGTGGTTCTGGGCCTCATCAGTAAAGACGCTGATGTAAGTCAGACCTTCTGTTTGTATGTGAGCTTTTTCTTCAGATCCCAGACTAACCGGATGTGCAATACATGTTTGTTCAGTTTGATATTTCAGATATTGTTAGGAATATGAGGCTTCAACGACACGGAATGGTCCAAACAGAGGTCAACTCTTTTTACTTTAAATTTGACCCAATTACATTTCTTCTACTGGCGGGATTTTTCTCACACTTTGTCTGTATTCTTCAACAGGATCAGTATATTTTCTGCTATCAAGTGATCCTCTATGTGCTCAGATGCCTTCAAGCAGAGGAGAACATCTCAGGATAGCAGCAAAAAGCCTCGTGATTCTTCATGACACAAGCAGAAATTGCCAAATCACAATACAAGGTTATTCCTGAAGCTGTTTGATTCTTTGGGACTAAAGTTTCTTCAGAGGATTCTATTTTTTATGTCTGCTTTTACTGCTGCTCCCCTTTGATGCATTTATGCAAGCTGCTGATTGTAACTCTTATCATCCACATGAGAACACTAATTTTTTTTTTTTTTTAATCCTGGATGTTTTAAATGATTATAAATTTGTCAGTGATTTCATGTTTTATATTTTTTGTGTATTTTGAAGCCTATTTCGATGCTGGAACATGCCTTGACAGAATACTATGTCAGTATTTGCTATGTAAATCTATTACACAGTTACCTGCTCGCTGCCTGAGGCAAACGATGAAATTGGAAGTGTATATATTCATCTCTTGAACATTAAACTGGATACATTTTAAATGTGTATGTAGAGAATTTTTTTTGTAATCAAATGTAAATGTTTATTACAACGTTCAACATAGGGGCCTGTTATGAGCCTCGAGTGATGAGTTTGCATTCCACAGTTCAGTTACCAAAACATTGATTTTAGAGTTTTTATCTATATTTTGTTGCTCATTAAAACATAAATGGTGAAGAAAAGAAATCTTGTCTTTTTCTACAACAGCAATGTATTGTTTTTTACACAGTTGTGCACTAATATACAGTCAGGACCATACATATTTGGACAGAGACACATTCTTTCTAATTTTGTTTCTATACATTACCACAGTGAATTTTAAATAAATCAACTCAGATGCCATTGAAGTGCAGACTTTCAGCTTTTATTCCATGGGTTGAAGAAAAAGAATGCATAAAAATGTGAAAAACTAAACACAATCCCTTCATTTCATGGGCTCGTAAGTTATTGGACGCTTGACTTCCATGCTATTGCATGGGCAGGTGTGGTCAATTCCCTTGTTATGTCATTATGAGTGAAGCAGATAAAAGGCCTGGAGTTGATTAGAGGACTCGTGCTTGCATTTTGAAGATTTTGCTGTGAACAGACAACATGTGGTCAAAGGAGCTCTCCATGCAGGTGAAAGGAGCCATCATTAAGCTGAGTAAACAGAAAAAAACCATGCCAGAAATTGCTACAGTATCAGGAGTGGCAAAATCAACAGTGTGGTACATCCTGAGAAAGAGAAAGCACTGGTGAACTCAGCAACGCAAACAGACCTGGACGTCCACGGAAGACAACAGTGGTGGATGATGGCAGAATCATTTCCATGGTGAAGAGGAACCCGTTCACAACAGCCAACCAAGTGAACAACACTCTCCAGGAGGAAGGCGTATCAATATTCAAGTCTACCATAAAAAGAAGACTGCATGAAAGTAGATACAGAGGGTACACTGCAAGATGCAAGCCACTCATAAGCCTCAAGAATAGGAAGGCTAGATTGGACTTTGCTAAAAAGCCTCTCAAAAAGCCAGCACAGTTCTGGAAAAACATTCTTTGGACAGATAAAACCAAAATCAACCTCTACCAGAATGATAGCAAGAGAAAAGTATGGAGAAGGCGTGGAGAAGTTCCTGATCCAAAGCACACTACTGTACATCATCAGTAAAACACGGTGGAGGCAGTGTGATGGTCTGGGCGTGCATGGCTGCTAGTGGCACTGGGACACTAGTGTTTATTGATGACGTGACACAGGACAGAAGCAGCCCAATGAATTCTGAGGTGTTCAGAGACATACTGTCTGCGCAGATCCAGGTGAATGCAGCCAAACTGATTGGACGGCGTTTCATAATACAGATGGACAACGACCCAAAACATACAGCCAAAGCAACTCAGAAGTTTATTAAAGCAAAGAAGTGGAATATTCTTGAACGGCCAAGTCAGTCACCTGATCTTAACCCAATTGAGCATGAATTTCACTTGTTGAAGACTAAACTTCCGACAGAAAGGCCAACAAACAGCAACTGAAAGCTGCTGCAGTAAAGGCCTGGTAGAGCATTCAGAAGGAGAAAACCCAGCATGTGGTGACGTCCATGAGTTCAAGACTCCAGGCTGTCATTGCCAACAAAGGGTTTTCAACCAAATATCAGTAATGACCATTTTGTTTTCAGTTCTTTCATTTGTTCAATTACTTACGAGCCCATGGAATGAAGGGATTGTGTTTAAAAAAATGCTTTAGTTTTTCACATTTTTATGCAATATTTTTGTTCAACCCATGGAATAAAAGCTGAAAGTCTGCACTTCAATGGCATCTGAGTTGTTTTTTTTATAAAATTCACTGTGGTAATGTACAGAAACTAAATTAGAATGTGTCTCTGTCCAAAATATTTATGGTCCTGACTGTACCTGACAATCGTTCAGGCATTAATCTGTACGGCTCTGGGTTATAATTAATTTGAGGAATACGTTGATTTATAATTTAAGATTTACATTTGAGAAAGGAGGGCAATGTAAAACACAGAGAAGCTGTTGCTCAAAATAATTTGGGTTAACTTTTACCACTAAAGGTGACAATTTAATTATCCTAATTAAAAATGTAAACATCTTTAAAATACTTAGCTTATTATGTATTATTTACTTTTATTTTTTCAGGATAATTCCATTGAAATTAAAAACCTATTTTGCTAGAGGCAGCCACTGCCCAAACTGACAAACAGAATAGTCAAACATGAAGACATTAAAACATAACAGTACAATTAAAATGCCCAAAATTTAAAACTGCAATTAATAAAATTAATGAAATTTGTTATCAAGAAAAAAGGAGTACAATATTTTTTTTGTAATTTTAATGTTTGAGTTTAAGAGGAAATTTCTTTCATCACTATAAATTGAATCAAAATGGTTAGTGAACGGTTGAATCATAAGGAAAATATACTTTACTTTTGTATTGAATGTAGTAAATCATTTCAATCCCAGAACTTAAGGGACCCAAATACTGGAAAAGTCAGAAGTGTTATACCTTAGATTTCTTTAATCATATCAGTATTGAAATTAGCTTGTTGTTTTTAACTTCTTGTAGATTTTCTTTTTTTGTTGTAGGAGGTAAACTTGGAACCCACACATCCCAGCCAGCAAAGCCAAGTGGGCCCCATATGGTTTAAAGATGGGCAGAAAATGTGGGCCCCAAATGGTTTTGTCCGCAGTTTCCATGGTGGCCCCAACTGTGTATGCCCACGTAGGCTTGAAGTGGGTGCTGAGTGGGTGTCAGATAGGCCCCAAGTTGGTAAATAATATTAGAACCCATGTAGGGCCCATATTTTTGCCCATGTGGGCTGGAAGTGGGATTGAAACAGGGCCTATATGGGTCCCAACTGGGTAAACTACCCAAGACCCACTTTGGCCCCAATAATGTGTCTATCAGTATCTTATATGGGTTTTATGTGGGACCTAAATGGGCTATAATGTGGGCTATAAGTGGGTTTGTCCGCAGTTTCCGTGGTGGCCCCAACTGTGTATGCCCACATGGGCTTGAAGTGGGTGCTGAGTGTATTTCCTGTAGGTCACAAGTGGGTAAGTAGCATTAGAACTGACATTGGGCCCATATTTTCACCCCTGTGGGTTAGAAGTGGGATTAAAACAGGACCCATATGGGTCCCAACTGGGAAAAGTACACAAGACCCACGTTGGCCCCACTAATATGTCTATCAGTATTGCATATGGGTTTTATGTGGGACCTAAATGGGCTATAATGTGGGCTATGAGTGGGTTTGTCCGCAGTTTCCATGGTGGCCCCAACTGTGTGTGCCCACATGGGCTTGAAGTGGGTGGTCAGTGGGTTTCCTGTAGGCCCCTAGTGGGTAAGTAGCATTAGAACCATACTCATAGTTAACCATAACTCGTAGTTCTTCATCTGTGGGCTGGAAGTATGATTGAAACAGGGCAAAGATGGGCCCCAATCAGGTAATCATCCATGACCCATTTTGGCCCCACTTAAGCATCAATTAGTATTGCATATTGGGTTAATGTGGGACCTAAATAAGCCACCATGTGGGCCATGAGTGGGTTTGTGCAGTGTTGCCATTGAGGTCCCACCTGTGTTTTCCTACAGTGCTATATACCAGTGAACCATTATAGGGTCTTCTTTTCCATCTAGCTTTCCTAAAACCCAAATGAGAAGATTCTGTAAAATCCCACTGTTTCACAACATAATTTTCCAAATGACGTCAACAAAATGCTTTTAAAATGTTTCAATTTAATAAAAGAAAATAAATTATCCTGATCCTGCATTGTGAAAACGAGATACAAGACCATGGCAAGGTCACCCAAAGGTTTAACAGATAACACACAGAATCTAACATACAACAGTTACTTAATAAAATAAAGAACTACTTCACTTGGTACAGTACAATATGAACAACCTTAATGTGTGCCAATTATGTGACGAAAAAATAAATAAATCCAGTAAAACAAAATACTCATAGCATCCTTGACGGTTCCTGAGAACAAGCTCCATCGGCTTGATATTCAAGCTCTCTTTGAGTCCTTATAGCTCGGTTTCCTCCCCTGTCACGAGCTCCAAAAAACCATTTGGAGAGGCCCTTCTCCACTTCCTTTAGTGGGACTGGTTGGGTGATGTCATTTTTTCTTCACTGCCCCTAAAAAGAAATCACAAAAAACAAAGTATTCATTTTAGCCTGGGATTAAACTTACTAAATCATTTGTCAGTGATGAATATAAATTAATAAATTCAACTCTAATTACCATAGAAGACATCAAAAAGACGCAGTTAGCAGAATTTATTCTCTCCATGACGTCCAAACAGGTTATATTGCAGAGCCAACTCATTGGACATGAGGAAGCCCATCATTCTTCTGGTTGCATCGTCCAAGAGTCCCCAATTACTCCAACCACAGCAACCTTTTTAAATAGAGAAAATATCACAAGATAGAAAGATGCAGTTAAACGTTAACAGCTTAATTACATATATAAATAATAAAATAAAACTTTAAGTATAAACTTACAACTGCTGACATGAAATCTATATCGGCGAGTCTGTCACGACAACTTGAGTGAAGCTGCAGGTGACCTGACCAACACAAGGGACAAAACAACTAAACTCTGAAATAACCATTCCCTGAAGCAAGTGTTCAAGTAACTCTAGGATGATAAATAAAATTACGTTTACTCTATATATATATATATATATATATATATATATATATATATATATATATATATATATATATATATATATATATATATATATATATATATATATATATATATATATATATATATATATATTTATATATATATATATATATATTTATTAAGCATAATTAAAACTATTAAATACTTCCAGAAACTCAATACAGGGGCCTATACCCTGTTATTTCTAAGCCCTTAATAGTAAGCAACATCCATATATATGATAATATTACCTTTGGCACACACACAAAAGGATTTTTTTGATTAAATATTGGTTATTATCCTGCGTTTTTTTCCAAACTGGAAATAACAGGACTCATCCTCTGAGTCACCGGCTTTCGCTCTGTGTGTGTGACGTCAATCTCGGCAGATGGAGTCGGCCTCGGCAGCGTGTCTGCGTTTCTCCCAGGAAAACAAAAAAACATTCAAACTTCTGCAAAGATGGATGTGCATATAAAAATAAAGCGCTTTTGACAAACATTTTTGCTCTGCGGAGAAAGTGGGTGTGTGTCTGTGGGCGGTGCCGGCAGCGCAGACTCTCATGAACGGGACCGTTCTCAATAATGTGTTCTTCACGTCAGCTCATGAGAAGAACCCGCTCGATTTTAGAGGAATACTCGCGAATGGGTCGAAATACCGCTTAGGTGTCATTTTGTGAGGAATCAACATTATAATACACTAAAAAGCTAAAACAAAAAAGATTTTGCATTTTATGGATCTAAACTCGCCGCTGGACTGATTAGTATTCATTCATTTTTACCGAGAAATTCCGGTCATTTTTCAAAATAAGATCATTCAGACTCATAATAAAACGAACTAAAAAAAACATTTCACACAAAACCTGGCCAAATTATATATGGCCAAAACAAGTTATCCCCGCAAGATCCAAATAGAAACCACTAAATTGGACGGAAACCCGCCGAATCTGGCAACTCTGTTACTACTAGTAATACTAGGATGCGCTTCCTTGTTTGACGCCTCGGTGAAACGCCGACACACACTGGCTGGATGATCGGTGACGCGACCCTATACTTGTCATCATGTCTGGAAATAAACCTTCTGCACGTGGAAACTAGTTGTCTGCCCGTTTGTGACACCGGCTTCTTTCAAATGCAAAAGCCGCTGTAACGTGGATGGATTCAACTGCAGGACAGAACAACACTCCCGAGCTGCGCATGCTTTTATGAACCACATTTATCATCGCCAGTTAGAGCTGTAAACAAAACACAAAACCAAAAAGGTATCTTACCTTGATATCAATAAATGGCCTGGATGAATGGTGCGACAGAAGTGCAGAATCTCCTTGCGTTGACGGACCAGGACGACTGACTGAATCCGTATCAGGAAATGAGCGGGAGATTCAAAACGCAGCAACCGTCCAATCAGCAACGCCTGCTTACCACTTTGAACTCCTTAAACCACCCTGCTTGCCCTTTGAGAAAAATTAAAACTTTAATTCTATTTTTTTTTTTTACTTTTCAACAGTCAAAATGGGTTTTTGTAATAAGGCAGGTTTCTACTCCAATAAAAAAGTCATTTTATTTACATATTAAAATTTTCTATAAAAACTAGACTAAACCAATCCAGCATATGAACACATTTTATTTCAGTAGTAGTGTCAGGTAAGTTTGCATGACAGATGTTAAACTATTTTTGTAAGCTAACACAAGTAAAAGAAAAAATAGCAAATTGCTCTTTATGCTCATTGTGATTAAATGGTAAATGGCGTATACTTATATAGCACTTTTTACCTTCTTTCGAAGGCCCAAAGCGCTTTACAGTCACAGGTCCATTCACCCATGCACACACACATGGCGGCTCCGCTGCCGAACACTGGCGCCAACCTCCCACCAGAGGCAAGGTGGGGTTCAGGGTCTTGCCCAAGGACACTGCGACACATGGGCATGCAAGGCGGGAATCATACCTGCAATCTTACGATCATGGGTCGACTGCCCTACCGCTGCACCACTGCCGCCCCATATTAGTGCAAAGGTGTTACTACGAAGGGGAATATTCTGCTGTGTTCCAACCAATTTCACATTTAAATACTTCCAACATAATTCCAAAAAAAATTAATTAAAATTGCATGCACTAAATTAGATGAACTAAGGGAATTATTAGATATTCACCTCACCCAGCTCACTCTGTTAAAACAGAAACACTGCAAAGCGTGAGACACAGCGCAGAGGACAGCATCACGACACATTCACCTTTCCCACAGCTAGACTGCCACAGTTAAAATAATGTCAAAAATTAATAACTGAAATGCAACCAAAGACCACCATCCAAATAAATGTCTAATAACTTGTAATCTGCAATCTAATTGCCTGCAATTCTTATTCAGCTGGCCTGAGCCCACTGATGGGTTGCAAGTGCCCTTCTGCAGGGCCCTGAGATTAAATCTGTGTTGTTTGTTGATTGCAAGTTACAGGGAATAAAAGTCTTGGTTCATTTTGTATGCACTAAAACTGGGTGGATTGAAAAAGGTTAAAAACTGCTGTGTTTCACAAAACATACTGTATATAGCATTAGTTTTCTGTGTTTTAGAATTTAAGTTAGGGTATAGTAGGTGTAGGTACCAAAACTATTCAGCCTGCAATTACCGTTGGAGGTCCTTCAGGGTCCTGGGACTAATGCTGACGTCACATTTTTTTTAATGGCTGTCCGTTGGTCCGGTGACGTGTCAGATTGTGATAGGACAAATTACAATACTGGTAAATGGTAAATGTCGTACACGGATACAGAGCTTTTCTACCTTCCTTGAAGGCCCAAAGTGCTTTACAGTCATAATTCCATTCACCCTTTCACACACACATTCACAGACTGGTGGTGGCTCCGCTGCCGAACACTTGCGTCAACCTTAAAAAACAGAGTTAAGGTGGGGTTCAGTGTCTTGCCCAAGGACACTTCGACACATGAGCGGAGCACAATGATTCCTCTTTTTCAAAACGTTACCTTGAGACCTTTGCACCCCTAAGCATTGACTGCATATGCATACATGGCCAATAAAAAAACCTTGAACCTTGAAGCCAGGCTTGTTCTGAATAGGACAGCAACACAACAAATGTGTTATGTTCAAACAAAGTTACCACTTCATCTTAAACTGTGTCGTTAAAAACTTGAATCTGTGTTGGATCCACTGAGCACCAATGAAAAAAGTAAATATTTTTAATAAATAGGAAAGCCAGACAGAAGACTAGATGGTTGTATGGTGCCAAAATTGGGACAAGTGGTCACCCTACTTGTATCTAATTGCTTACTGCTACATCCTCAAAATCTCAGCACTTCCTCTACAAACTACCAAAACTCTGGACAGGAAAAAATAAATGTCATAATTGTCCAATATTGCAAATGCAGGTTGGTCTGGGTAAAACATGGTAAAATATTAAAATGTATGTCTATTTGTGGTTCATCAATTTAGCCAGTGTTAACAGCTGGACTGATGAGAATTAGAAAAGCTGTGATTCATATTCAATTTGGAAAGAGTCTTCAGGGGTTCTGTCATTTTACTCATCTTCTTGGATTTTAAGCATATGTCTAGTAACAGAATACAAAACAACCTTTTAAAATACCTGCCTATATGGTTAACCCATTAGCACTCTTACTGTGGTACTCATTTGTAGCAAACCATGTGGGTCCTACATACAGTGGCCCAGTTACAGACCAGGTCTTCTTTGCCCACCCGGGCTCTTTATCAGGCCTATATGGTTAGCCCATGAGGGCTCCTCATGTGGGACCCATGTAAGTTATACCACATGGGCCCTACATACAGTGGCCCAGTTACAGACCAGGTTTTCTTTGCCCACCCGGGCTCTTTATCAGGCATATATGGTTAGCCCATGAGGGCTCCTCATGTGGGACCCATGTAAGTTATACCACATTGGTCCTACATACAGTGGCCCAGTTACAGACCAGGTCTTCTTTGCCCACCTAGATCCTTTAGCGGGCCTATATGGTTAGCCCATGAGGGCTCCACACCTGGGACTCATGTGGGCCAAACCATATGGGTCCCACATACAGTGTCCCAGTTACAGAGCAGGTCTTCTTTGCCCACCCGGGCTCTTTATCAGGCCTATATGGTTAGCCCATGAGGGCTCCTCATGTGGGACCCATGTAAGTTATACCACATGGGCCCTACATACAGTGGCCCAGTTACAGACCAGGTTTTCTTTGCCCACCCGGGCTCTTTATCAGGCATATATGGTTAGCCCATGAGGGCTCCTCATGTGGGACCAATGTAACTTATTCCACATGGGTCCTACATACAGTGGCCCAGTTACAGACCAGGTCTTCTTCCCCCACCTAGATCCTTTAGCAGGCCTATATGGTTAGCCCATGAGGGCTCCTCATGTGGGACCCAT
Source organism: Oryzias latipes (assembly GCF_053564925.1). Lineage (NCBI taxonomy): Eukaryota > Metazoa > Chordata > Actinopteri > Beloniformes > Adrianichthyidae > Oryzias > Oryzias latipes. The sequence goes on along the minus strand of NC_136248.1, from coordinate 22,637,433 downwards.
GTAAGTTATACCACATGGGCCCTACATACAGTGGCCCAGTTACAGACCAGGTCTTCTTTGCCCACCCGGGCTCTTTATCAGGCCTATATGGTTAGCACATGAGGGCTCCTCATGTAGGACCCATGTAAGTTATTCCACATGGGTCTTACATGCAGTGGCCCAGTTACAGACCAGGTCTTCTTTGCCCACCTAGATCCTTTAGCGGGCCTATATGGTTAGCCCATGAGGGCTCCACACCTGGGACTCATGTGGGCCAAACCATATGGGTCCCACATACAGTGTCCCAGTTACAGAGCAGGTCTTCTTTGCCCACCCGGGCTCTTTATCAGGCCTATATGGTTAGCCCATGAGGGCTCCTCATGTGGGACCAATGTAACTTATTCCACATGGGTCCTACATACAGTGGCCCAGTTACAGACCAGGTTTTCTTCCCCCACCTAGATCCTTTAGCAGGCCTATATGGTTAGCCCATGAGGGCTCCTCATGTGGGACCCATGTAAGTTATACCACATGGGCCTTACATACAGTGGCCCAGTTACAGACCAGGTCTTCTTTGCCCACCCGGGCTCTTTATCAGGCCTATATGGTTAGCACATGAGGGCTCCTCATGTAGGACCCATGTAACTTATACCACATGGGCCCTACATACAGTGGCCCAGTTACAGAGTAGGTCTTCTTCGCCCACATAGACCCTTTATTGGGCCTATTTGGTTAGCCCATGACGGCTCCTCATGTGGGACCCATGTAAGTTATACCACATGGGTCCTACATACAGTGGCCCAGTTACAGACCAGGTCTTCTTTACCACCTAGATCATTTAGCGGGCCTATATGGTTAGCCCATGAGGGCTCCACACCTGGGACTCATGTGGGCCAAACCATATGGGTCCCACATACAGTGTCCCAGTTACAGACCAGGTCTTCTTTGCCCACCCGGGCTCTTTATCAGGCATATATGGTTAGCCCATGAGGGCTCCTCATGTGGGACCCATGTAAGTTATTCCACATGGGTCTTACATGCAGTGGCCCAGTTACAGACCAGGTTTTCTTTGCCCACCTAGATCCTTTAGCGGGCCTATATGGTTAGCCCATGAGGGCTCCACACGTTGGACTCATGTAGGCCAAACCATATGGGTCCCACATACAGTGTCCCAGTTACAGCCCAAGTCTTTATGGCCCAGATGCAACCCATATGGGCCTTACTTGGCTGACCTACATGGGTTCTAGCCCACATGGTTCCTTTGTAGGGCCCTAACAGGTAACCCATGTGGGGGGCCAATGTGGGGCCAATGTAGGCAAAACCTAATGGGGCCTTCAAAGTTTACCCAAAATAAACCCATGCCCAGTCAGTACCCACATAGCCCACCTCTTTCCCAGTTGGGGCCCACGTGACATTGCTGGCTGGGATCCAGCCTGTCAACTACACCCCCCCCCCCCCCCCCCCCCCCCGCGCGCTTTAGAATAGCAGGGATTTTTGACTTTGGGTAAATTAAAAAATTATTTTAAAATAACATAATTTGCTGTGACAAAATTATGTTAAGTTTATCCTTAATATAAAAAAAGATTGAAATTAAGTTAAATGTTTTTATCTTTTAACAAAGATGCAGTTAATAAGTTCATTCATTTCTGTCTGAAAAGAATTAGCATTCTGAATAAATTCAATAAAAACCATAGAAGAGACACCCTTTACTTGAAAAAGCCATATTAGCAAGATTAAAAAAAAATAAAAATAAGAAAAAGGAAACATAAGAAAAGAAAAAGTACACGTTTCATACTTATGTGAATACAATTCCCAGCATGCATGAGCAGTGCTAGCGTCGCTGTAGCAACTCGAACAGGACAAACAAGTGCCTGTTAGATTTTTACACAGCTCGACATATAGATTTTCACAAATAATTAATTATTTAACTTTAAATTTATGCACTTAATGTAATACATAATACGTTTTTAAACTAGTAAAATAATATTCGCTTTCAACAGTTTTGTTTATTTTTGTATCAAAACTTGTACTTTTGCTTTAAAAGGAAGAACCGGAGCCGGAAGTGACGTCTTTATCTTAATGGCCGCATCCACAGCGGCCACGCTTATCGAACAAAATTTATTTTTACGTGTAATTTTGGTAAACTCATAATCTCTAACCATGTCCGGGCGACAGAATAACAAACTACCAAACAATTTACCACAACTTCAGAACCTGATCAAGAGGGACCCACAGTCTTATGTCGATGAGGTGTGTAGAAATTAACAAACAACGCTAAAGTTGCAGTTTCTGCCGTTATGTGTAAATTTATTGTGTTGCTCCTCTTGTGTTTTGATCAGTTTCTTCAGCAGTACCGACACTATCAGTCCAATCTTCAGATATTTAAGCTTCAGCCCGATAAACCCAACAAGGAGCTGGCGGAACTGGTCACTTTTCTGTCGCAGGTAACTACGCAGTTCTCTCTGTCTGAGAAGCATCAGCATCATCAGGGAGGTCTGGCTGTCATACTGACTGTGGTCCTTCTCCTCAGATTGCTCACTGCTACACGCAGCAACTATCTATGTTTCCTAAGGAGCTGTCTGAATTGTTAATGAGTTATCACACAGTCATAGAACCGGATCTACGAATGGTAAGAGCATCTACCATTGCATTTCCCCGTCTCTTTTATCATTAATAATCTTGTCATCTTTTGGGGGTTTCTATGTTTTTATGACAGACGTTCTGTAAAGCGCTGATCCTACTAAGGAATAAAGATTTGATTGATCCTACAAACCTCCTGGAGCTCTTCTTTGAGCTGCTGCGATGCCACGACAAACTTCTCCGAAAGGTTAGGATCTTCAACGCTCATCTTCTGCGCCTCTGGATGGATAGCAATCATACATGGGGTGTGACATGATCAAAATGTGACCTTTCTCTTCGCAGACTCTGTACACACACATTGTCACAGACATCAAGAACATCAACGCAAAACACAAAAACAACAAAGTGAACACAGTGAGTGCCCCATCCTTGTAATGTTAAATCAGTACAGCCGGAAGTTGTGATGGTTCGTTGTTGTTTGGTAAAGGTGCTGCAGAACTTCATGTACACCATGCTTAGAGACAGCAACCCCATAGCTGCAAAGATCTCTTTAGATGTCATGGTGGAGCTTTACAAGAGGAACATATGGTGAGTTGAGAGGAAACTTAAATTCTTGTTTTACTGGGAGTTCCTTTTTTTATTGAGATCTGATAGTTTTTGCGTTGGTGTCACAGGAACGATGCCAAAACAGTTAATGTCATCACAACAGCATGTTTCTCCAAGGTCACAAAGGTCTGTATTTCTATGTTATTCTATTTGCTTGATCGCTATAATGTAAATTGAAATGGTTCCATTCATCTTCTAAGCCCGTTTTGTCCCTTTCGGAGCCTATCCCGTCCACTCGTGGGCGAAGGCAGGGGACATCCTGGACAGGTCGCCAGTCTGTCGCAGGGCCACAATTTTACACACCCACGCACACACACGATCACATCTAGGGACAATTTAGAGTAACCAATTAACCTATGAAGCATGTTTTTGGACAGTGGGAGGAAGCCAGAGTCCCCGGAGAAAACCCACACATTCTAGGAGAGATCATGCAAACTCCACACAGAAAGGTCCCCCATTGGCGTTTCAGGTCCCCAAGCCGGGACTTGAACCCGTGGACCTTCTTGCTGTGAGGCAAGAGCGCTAACCACTGCACCACCGTGCAGCTGAACTGGTTTCAAATTCCTAAAAGTTTTTTTTTTTTTGGTTCATCATTGGGTTTGAGTTTTCAGTTTTACAACAAAAAAAAATTATATATTTTCATAGTGTTTCATCATCACATTTGTAACTTGTTAGGGTGTAGAAATAAGGTTTTTTTTTTGTTATAACATTTTATTTTGAAAGTCTTCCAAAACAAAAACGCATTGTTTCTCAAAAATGCTTTAAACTTACTTTTTACACTTACATTTAATTAGATTTCAAGTGGTATTAAGAAAGGTCTTAAAAAAATCTTCCTGCTAACCTGTAGATTCCTGATGCCATAAATAGTGACTTTGTCTCTTTTCTTTTGCCTTTTCCTGTCTAGATTCTTGTTGCAGGGCTTCAGTTTTTCCTGGGTAAAGATGAAGATGAAAAAAACGAGAGCGACTCTGATTCTGAGGTTAGCAAAAACAAACAAACAACATTGCTGCAGCCAGATTTATTTACAGGAAGGATGTATTATTAGTCAGTCTCACTTTTCAGAAGGAAGGCCCATCAGCAAGAGACCTGATGGTCAGATACTCCACTGGAAAGAAGACCTCCAAAAATAAGAAAAAGCTGGATAAGGCCATGAAAGTGCTCAAGGTACTTCTGCTGCAACTTTCACTTTATATACAAGTTTTATGTTGAGGCTCTTCTTGATCATTTGTATGTCTTGACAGAAACACAAGAAAAAGAAGAAAGCAGAAGTCTTTAATTTCTCTGCCATTCACCTGATTCATGATTCTCAAGGTAAACTCTGCAGACCACACCTACTTTTTGGGCCATTTTCGCTGCAGTTTATAAAGTTTAAACTCTGTTCCTTTGAAGATTTCTCAGAGAAGCTCTTAAAGCAGTTGGAGAGCTCCAAAGAGCGATTTGAAGTGAAGATCATGATGATGGAGCTCATATCGCGACTGGTTGGAATTCATGAGGTTTGGGAGCATCTTTACAGAATGATGACATCACCTGTCAGCAGCTTTTAATGCATGTTCTTTTTTTTCCCCTTCTGCAGCTGTTTTTGTTCAATTTTTATCCCTTCATCCAGCGGTTTCTTCAGCCTCATCAGCGAGGTGAGGGCAGCTCTTAATGTTGATTTCTTTAAATTGAAGGAACTTGTCTCAGTGTGTCTCTGTGGTGCATTTCTGTAGAAGTGACCAAGATCCTCCTCTGTGCTGCGCAGGCCTCCCACCAGCTTGTTCCCCCCGAGGTATTAACCTGCTTGATTAAAGTTTGAAGAGAAAAGACTAGAATGGATTACAATAGAATGCCTTTGTCTCTGTCCCCCTCATGTCCAATGGAAAACGAGTCAGTGCGAAAACAAGATAATATATACAAAATATAAACATGTCAGTTATGTGCATATAGTGATTAGGTAAAAATGTAAATTAAAGAATTAAAAAAAGAAAAAAAAAACAGAATAAAAGCCATTTTACAATATACAGACACATATACATAGATATATGCCAGATCGGAGTGTAAACAGGACATCCAGGAGTTTAGGAGGGTTAAAGCTGCTTTTATATCTGTTTGTTTTAGTTCTGATGCATCTGTAGCGCCTCCCAGAGGGCAACAGGTCAAACAAATCAGAGCTGGGATCAGAACAATTCTTGGTGATTTATTTTTGCACTGCTAAAGCAGCGGGGGGGGTTTAAATGTCAGTTGGGAGGTGGGGGGTTATAATTAATAAACTCACAGATATAATTTTGTTGTTGTTGTTGAATTTATTTTGTGAAATTAAAGGTGAACTCTGTAAATTGAGCAGCTTCTTTTCCTGTTTACACTTTTAGATCATCGAACCCGTGATCATGACAATCGCCAACAACTTTGTGACTGACAGGAACTCGGGGGAGGTCATGACTGTCGGGTCAGTACCTGTTTGGTGGCACTTTGGTTATTTAAAAAAAATGTTTGAGCCCCTGCTCGAATGTAATTGAAAAGGAACTCTGTTTGCTTTGCAATTTAGCATCAATGCCATTAAGGAAGTGGTTGGGCGTTGCCCGCTCGCAATCACTGAAGACCTGCTGCAGGACTTGGCCCAGTACAAGACCCACAAAGACAAGAGTGAGCGCTGAAAGCACCCGTGGATGAGGCGCTGTGGAATAGGCTTGAGCTTTGATTCATCTTCCTGTGTTTTGCAGATGTGATGATGTCTGCTAGAGCCCTCATCCAGCTGTTCAGGAATCTCAACCCACAGATGCTGCACAAAAAGGACAGAGTGAGTAAGGCTCAGCTTTCAGACTTTCTGGTTTTGTTTGATAATCAGTGCGTGAGAAAAGGTTTAGTAAGGTTTGCTGTGTTGCATTCATAGTGCCGAAAAGTCAGTTGTTTCACACATTAACTTATGCTGCTTTGTTTTTTTCTTCTTTTTTCTTCTTTTTCAGGGAAAACCCACAGAGGCGTCAACAGATGCAAAGGTCAAAGATTATGGAGAGTTGGAAGCTAAAGACTACATCCCTGGAGCTGAGGTCCTGGAGCTGGAGGAGGAGAAAAAAGAGGGAGACGAGGATGAAGGTCAGCTGCTGTTTCAGGATCTTTACACCACAGTGGCTGATTTTTATTTGATTGTTTATGCTTTTCTTTCCTGTCATTTTTCTTTAGACGGCTGGGAGAGTGCCAGTATCAGTGATGATGATGATGAGGATGGGGAGTGGGTAGATGTTCACCACTCATCTGATGAAGATGCGGGAGAAGTGGTGGGGATAAAATGGTCTGAAATCGGATGTTTGCTTTGGGGGAAAGCTGAACTCAGCTGGTCTTTTTTTTTTTTTTTTTTTTAGGCGGAGAAGCTTCAGAGTATCCCAGCTGAAGAGAGAAAAGCTAAGGCAGCAGCGGTCAGCGGCAGCCGGCTCTTCACGCAAGACGACTTCAAGAAAATCCGCCTGGTTCAAATGGCCAAGGAGGTGAATGCTGCTCCAGGAAAGGGCCAAAAGAGGAAAGCCGTGGAGTTTGACGAAGAAGAGAAGTGAGAACCTTATTCTGTTGAATCTTTATAAGCTCATTTTTGCAAAAACTGTCTGAGCTAACATTAGACAAAAAAATCATGTATCCTACCAGGAGGTTGCATACACAGCGGCATCATGGGAGTTGTAGTCGTAAATGAGAGGTTTGATGCAAGCTTATCAGCGCTATGGTTGTTGCCCTTTTGGTCAGTTCTGTAAGACTTTTATAGGGATAAGGATTGAACAGTTATTTGTCAGTCAAAAGATCACACCTGTTCAAGCACATTTCAATCACATAACAAATAAAATGATGAATTTGGTTCATAAACGCTCACAGCCAATGCAGTTTAAAAAATTCAAGTCTAAATATTTGTTTTAGAATTGAGATAAAACTAATGATATTCTTCTTTTGTAATGTCAGATCATTTAAGATTTGTAAGTAGGGACTGTTTTGTTTTTATTAATCAACCTAGTGGTAAAATATTGAACTGACCAAAACAGGAAGTTGTAGTTCTGGAGTTTGAAGGAAGGTTACATGGTGTATTGCTTTAAAACAGCATTACTCTGACTTGAATTTAGCATTTTTTAATGTTTCTCCCATTTGCAGCAATAATTGTTTTTTACTCTTTTGGTGAGAAAATCCATCACAACATGAAAAAACAATATTTAGTTGTTTTTTTTTTTATCATGCAAAAGTGGCCATAATGCCAAATGAGGCCAAACAAGGTTTAAAGAGAATGTCACTACATTGTAAAGTTTTTGAACCTCTAAAGTAAGTCAGGCCTACTGTTGTGATAAATCCTGGTTACATATTTATTCTGCTGCACCTGTTGTATCCGACAGAGCAGATTTTTGTAAACAGTTATCAGTTCTTACTATAAAGTCTTTGCAATTCTCCTTTTCTTAACTTCTGAAGTCCTTCTTTGCAGTGCAGCAAAAACATCCACAGATCTTCCAAAAATGAGTCTGTTTCTTTCTCTATTAAGGCTCCCTGAAACCTCCACATAGCATCTATACTTGCATCCTACTGATTTTTCACTTAAGCAACCACACAGTTTGTAGTGGGAACATGTTGGGGGAACAGGACCCACTGACCCCAAACTTGATTTAAAAGGCCATAACAACAAGCTCACACCACATCTGGGTTGTGATTGCAGCTACACTGCAATAGTGTGTGATCATTTGTTTTCAATGTAATTGGTTACCCTGCTTGTTTTGTGGTGTCAAACTCTCAGAGGGGAGCTGCTGACGCTCAGAAATATTGAGAAACTGCATAAGAAACCAAAGGCAGACAAGGAAACTCGACTGGCAACAGCAATGGTAAAAGTCTTTTTTACTGAAACACCACTCTCTCAAATATTTTCTTTTTGTTCACAGTAAAAGTAAAGGAAACTTATTTTTAAACACATAATTTGTGATTCTGAATATCTATTTAGGGTCAAACCGTTTCTATTTTCCGATATCATTTTGTTTGTAGGCGGGAAGAACGGACAGAAAAGATTTTGTCAAGAAGCACAGCAAACTTAACCCTCATGCCAGCACCAGCAACAAAGAAAAGAAGAAACACAAGAACTTCATGATGATGAGACACAGCCAGAACGTCAGAACCAAAGGAAAACGCTCCTTCAGAGAGAAACAGGTAGATTGCAGTTGGCGAAACTGCTTTTATTATAGGCTGGAAAGGAAACTTTGGCAGTGGAACTGAAACAATGTGTTGTCTTTTTTTCCCCCCAGATTGCTCTACGGGAGGCCCTCCTGAAAAGGAGGAAGCAGTACAAGTAGCACGCTGATACTCATTACTAATATAATGTGTTATATATTACTATACATTCACTCTATAGCTTGTGCTATTTGAAAGCTTGCTTTCTGACAAAAATGCATACATTTTCCTTTTTCAGAAATAAATCTTTTTATCAAAAATGTATGTCTGTTTTTCAGTAATTCAGTGTAGTTTAACCATTTAAAAAAAACTATTATATGCATGCCCTGTGTTGAATGTAAACATAGTTAAAATTGAAGCTAAAAGACTTAAATCTGTCAAATAAAAGATTTCTGTTAGATTTAAAAAAAATCTTCTTGAATATAAGCAGGAACCTGGTTACTATAAAGTATTGACACTTCAACCAGAGTGCAAAGGTGTTGTAAATGTGTAATTTTTAGGAGAGATTTTATTGTACAGTATAGTTATGCAATAACAGTAATTAGACTTTTACATTTCTCTCTTTGGTAAATCATTCACCAGAACAATATTTTGATGAGCGAGGACTCCTTCTCCATTAAACAGGTGGCAGAGGTTGAGGAATGTCCTTAATTTTACTTTATGGATTAGGAAATGTCACAAATGTAATTGTGCAAATATGTGCTAACTTTTATTTGAGGTTTTTTAATAAATTCACATTGGACTTGCTTTTAAAAAAAAATATCTATGCTTAGTAGTAATAATAATAATCACTGGTCTATTTAGCTTGTTTTTTTTTTTTAATTTATTTTTGTTCTTTGTCAGATTAGCTCTAAAGCTAAAGGTAAACTCAAAGGAAACTTATGAATACCTGCATCCTTACTGTGCATTCCCTCGACGTAAACTACATTACCCATAAATCTCTGCGATCCGTATTAACATTTTCCACTTAAAGACGCCGGCATTTTATTCCTGTTTCGAAATGAGGTACTCAAATTTAACTAATTTTAGTAACTTACGCAGTGCTCTGTTATTTAATGTAGTTGCGACTGATGTTTGCTAAATTAACGTTTCTTGACAGGCAACCATGTTTACATGATGCTAGCTCCTTGCTAGCAAACAAGCTAATGATATCAGTTTCTAGTTAGCGCAGCTAGCAGGGTTAATCCTTTTCAGGTAATGTGAGACATTTTTATTTGCTGGCTTCTAAAAATAAGCAGACAGTTGTTTTGGCATTTTAAAGTTGATTAATTAGGATTTTGATGTATAACTTTATTTAAAGGGTTTTTGCTTTACAACTGTGTTAAGTGCAGCGTTTGTTGTAATTCATTTCGTCTGAGTACACAGACACTACACCTCATTTAGGCAAGGACATAGACATGACTCAGAAGCTCTACCCAAAATAAATCAAAATCTAAAATTTCTGTTGAGGGATAAAAGGCTGACATTGTTTAGAGGGTTAGCATAAAAGCATGGCATTGGGTCATATTTCTAACTCGAAGGCATAACTAAACTTAATATTTTTTTATTTTAATTGCCATGTTTAACAGTATTTACATTTCCAAGACATCAGACTACAGTACAAGCAAAGAAAATTTATCAGATCTTCATCCTTTTATCTTTATTTTTAAAAACAAGGACTAGTTTTTGCTTCATGGGGGTATCTCATTTGCTAATGTTTTTTTAAGGTAGTATATATCGACATTTATTAAAAGAAAAATGTTTGTTAGTAACACTTTTTTAAGATGGCACTCTTTGTAAAAGCTGTCACGGATATTTAAACTACTTCAAACTGTGTTAAAATATTTTCTCTCCCCCCCCTGGCTGCCAAAAACTTCAGATGGTATTTGTTGGACTCATCACCATGTATTTTTTGGTAACCCTTGTGCTATCCTAGGCACTTTACCATTGGGAGTTGGGTCATCTAGACCCACTAGACAGTGCGCTGAACCTTTTTTTTTCAATGATTTGTGATCCTCACTGGTGTCCATGGATTACATGAAATCTTTCCACCTTTATCCACCTTTGTCATGGTAGGGAGAACACGTCAATGTAAGGGTGGGGTCATCTAAGATAGCACAGGTCTGGACTGGAGTCAGGGTTCTGTAGTTAAAAAAGCAGGATGCTTTACTGCAGAGGCATGTTATTAGGAATGCAGTGTTGTATTTCTTACAAAACACAGGCTAAATGGTCAAACCTGCATCCGGTTTTCTAGGACATAGTTTCTGCAGAGCACCAAGAGTTCATCAGAAATTTGCAGGACTTTTTGAAAGCCCGCTCTGACTTCCCATCATCCATGTGTGTACACTCTCCTGTTGGCTTACAGCCCCTCACACCCCATATAGTTGAGTCATGCACCAGAATGGAGCGTAGCAGGGAGCTTGTGGCCTGCTGATTGCAGCATCTACATCACTGCCACAGGCTTTTTCCAACACCATCTTTTTACATCTGCTCCTGATTCACAATGATTTGAACAAAGAAAACTCCCAAAACCCAATTTTAAGCTTAATTTTCTGTATACATATGTTCTCCAGAATGAGAACATGTTAAAACACGATTTTCATTGGAGTGGGTCTTTAAAACTTCCTTCATATTTTTGCTTTTTGGCCTCAGGAAGTGGATTTTAATGCCGGGATTTTCCTGAATTGGCTTCTCAAATGGGAATTGGTGGTGGCTCTGTGGAAGCCTGTACTTCTGTGTTGTATATACGCACATGCACAGCAGGTTTTATTTTTGTTTTGATTCAGTGTACCGGTAGCCACAGGCAAACTTAAACTTGTTTAAATGTTTCTTGAAATAAGAGTTTTATTAATCCAAATCTCTTACCCAATGTACTTATTTATTTTTATTAAAAAAAAGAAAGGATTTAGCTCAACAGTATCAATAGAGGTAAAAGATCCATTCGATAAGCAGTCTGACAAAACTTGTGAGTTTTTGTTATCTTCTGGTGAAAGTGAGTGGACTAGTGATGAGCAGCGGTACACTGACTCTATTCAGTGCCAGACTTGAGGGGGTGGAGGAGTTTTGGTTTGGTTGTTTGCTCTTACTCTGCTAACTAGACAAAGTAGAGACATACTGCAGTGATTTTTCCTCTGAATCAGCAGTAAGTGTGTTCTTTAAATGTATTTTATTTCTCTGTGTGTTTATTAGTAATGTTTTTTTCTTTTTGGTAAATTAGCAGAACTTTCGAATCCTATTTTTTTCTGTCAAGATGGGATACTCAATGTACATTAATTGATCAAATGAACTTTCCTGATTTTAGGCAAATGACTGCATTTATACTAGGAGTGAAAATGTGAAAGGGGTCTACTGCTGAGTCATTTGCGTACCCACTGTAAGCTTGCAGCATCTGCATGCTTTGACAGGCTTTTTCCACTATAGAAGTGCTCTATTACACCCAAACTTCACATAAATAGAAGGAAGAAGTGGTTACATTTGTTTTCATTTTCAAAATTGTATGTTCTCTTAAATGCAAATTGGGAGAAAAAATATTCTTCTTATATGCATTTTTCTAATCTGCACTGAGGTTTTTTTTTTTTTTTTACCTTACTTAATCAAATGAAATATTGTCAGTTTTAAATTTTTAGTTTAAGAAAATCCTGTATCCTATAGTGTTACTATTTGACCAAGTCTGAAAACACATTGTTGTTTGGGAATTCTGTGGAATTGCAACTTACAAAGTAGTCCTAATTATTTCACATTTACATTTGAATCCACTACATCTATAATAATATACAATCTAAAAAAATGCTTCTTAGTTTGTTACTATGTGATCTTTAAGGCAATGTAAGAAAAATGCAACCATTTGAAGTTATTTCATTTGTCTATTCAGTTTTTACTGTTACCTTCCATCCAGGTGTTGTTTCCAGTAACCGGCCATGGCGCCTGGAGACGTGGTGGCAGACCATGCCAAGCAGGTGAAACCCAAGGAAAAGCGTACAGGAAACCGGACGTTCAAAGGAGAATGTGAGCCTGATGGGTCATTTGTATTTGAGGCTCACGAAGCCTGGAAGGAATTCCACAATTCACTCAGGCATTTCTATGAAGTTGGGGAGCTCTGTGATGTCACATTAAAGGTAGACCGCTGTGTGTGGCTTTTAATATTGGTTTTATTGAACTGCCTTCATCAATTCTGTTTATTTTTTCCTTATAGGTTGGCAGTAAGTTGATACCATGCCACAAACTGGTACTGGCATGCGTTATCCCTTACTTCAGGTAATCCTGCAGAATTTTAACCCACATTTAATGTATCGCTACTTTTAAATGACATTGAATTTTTGGCCATCAGTCTTCAACATCCTTCATTTACGTCTGCACACGCATGTGTTTTTAACTGCTTGGAGCTCACAGTTTGGTTGGGTTTTTACATTCCTTAAGCCGAAATGTTGTTTTTATTTTCTTATTTAGGGCCATGTTTTTGTCGGAGATGTCGGAGACTAAGCAAGATCTGATTGAGATTAAGGACTTTGATGGTGATGCCATTCACGACCTGGTGCATTTTGCCTATTCCTCTAAAATCACCTTGACTGTGGACAATGTCCAGCCACTGCTTTATGCAGCCTGCATCCTTCAGGTACCGGAAACACTAATGCATGTTGTTCTCCAGTGTGTTTTTGAATCTTTTAAACGGTTATGTTGACTCCTGTTAGGTTGAGTTGGTGGCCCGGGCTTGCTGCGAGTACATGAAGGCCCACTTTCACCCCACAAACTGCCTGGCTGTCCGAACCTTTGCCGAGAGCCACAATCGTGTGGATCTGATGGACATGGCCGACCGTTACGCCTGCGAACACTTCACTGAGGTGGTGGAGTGCGAGGACTTCACATGTGTGTCGCCCCAGCACTTGCGTACACTGTTGTCCTCTTCGGATCTGAACATCCACTCGGAGACGCAGGTGTACAACGCCGCAGTGAAGTGGCTGAAGGCAAACCCACAGCACCACGAGGCCTGGCTGGACCAGATCATGTCTCAGGTTACAAAAAGGGGTTCTATTTCCTGCATTTGTGTTGTTGTAGCCTCTTTACAACAATAATTAAGGCTTTTTCCTAACCGCACAACTGTATTTCTTCCAGGTGCGCCTCCCTCTGCTGCCAGTGGAGTTTCTGACTGGACCTGTGGCAAAAGACGAGATGATCAAAGGCAACCTGAACTGTCGGAATCTGATGGATGAAGCCAGGAATTATCACCTGCACCTCAGCAACAAACTGGTCCAGGACTTTGAGTATTCAGGCCGCACCATCCCTAGGAAGCACACTGCAGGTACAACTAATGAAGTCAAGTTTGACCAGGATTGTGCCAAAAGCTTTTTTAGAGAAGATCCCCTCTAATTACTTGTTACATATTTGTGTTAAAAAATATAGAAAATAGACAGATGAGGTAGAAAAGCACGACTTTGCACAAACCTGTCTTATAATTGTTGCTCTATTTATGTCATCTATTTATTGCAAAAATAAAATAACATAATAGTACATTTATATGTTATTTTTATGAACCCTTTTGGTGAAAAAGTTAGTCAGTTTACAAATTTAAAAACCAAGCTTTAATTTGTCAAAAGCATTTCGCACTACAAAAGATAGTAGTATAAGAATGTTAACAAAAAAAAGGGCAAAAAAGAAATGTAATGAGTTTTCAATATTTTAAAATTCTTTGTAGGGCTTTTTTGAAATCTCTCATTTTCTTTTTCACCCTGATCTTCTTTCCTAGGGGTTCTGTTCTGTGTGGGCGGGCGAGGCGGTTCTGGGGATCCTTTTCGCAGCATCGAATGCTACTCCATTACTAAGAACAGCTGGTTCTTTGGTCCTGAAATGAACAGCAGGCGGCGTCACGTTGGTGTCATATCTGTAGGAGGTAATTCTCCATAAAAACATCATGTTAATCGGACAAATATGAGCTTTGAGTAACAAAAGTTTGGATGTTTTTTTTACTTGTCGGCCAAACTTGGACTTTACATGCTGGATGTGTTCTGTAGGGAAGGTTTACGCGGTGGGGGGTCACGACGGAAACGAACACCTTGGCAATATGGAAATGTTTGACCCCCTCACCAACAAGTGGATGATGAAAGCCTCCATGAATACAAAAAGGTAAACAGGAAACGGCGATGTTTTGCAGCCCAACTTTGGAAATAATATTTTTACAGAAAATGCTTATTGAGTTGCATGAAATTAGATATTTTTGAGGCTGATTTGTTTTCCAGGAGGGGTATAGCTCTCGCCGCACTCGGTGGGCCCATATACGCCATTGGCGGTCTGGATGACAACTCCTGCTTCAACGACGTGGAGCGTTACGACATCGAATGCGACGGCTGGAGCGCCGTTGCTCCGATGAACACACCCAGAGGGGGCGTTGGATCTGTGGCAGTTGGGGTAAATGACGCTGAAAAGCCATCCATTCATGTGAGAGTTTCGATGTTTTCCACCCTTCTCACAGATGTTTGCCCTCCTCTGTCAGAGTTATGTGTACGCTGTTGGAGGAAACGACGGGGTGGCTTCACTGTCCAGCGTGGAAAGGTACAACCCTCACCTGGACAAGTGGGTGGAGGTTTGCGAGATGGGTCAGCGGCGCGCCGGAAACGGAGTCAGCAAACTCAATGGCTGCCTTTATGTTGTCGGTGAGAGGAATGTGATAACTTCAGATGTTTGGGAGTGTGTCATAATGTTTGTTGCTGCCATAAAACAGAAGCTTTAAGGTGTACTTTTGAAGTCTGCAGATTTTGTTCTCTCACCTTTCAGTTTTATACACAAAGACATGAATCACGGCAAAAGTTCATGTTTCGTAAAGATTCTTTGGTAACTAATTAGTTGAACATAAAAGTCAGATTTTTGCTGTTTGAATTTGTGAAGTTTTAAGTCTTTTTGTTAAGTCATGGAGCTTACTTATGCAATCACTTCAATTTTACATTTGGTTTGTCATTCAAACTTTCCAAACTGGTTTAACCTGCATCTCCTTAAATTTTCGTGAATTACTTTAAATGTCGGACCTTTTGAAAAGGATAAAAAAAGCCGAATTAAAAGTTTCAAATAAATACACTTTGATTCAAAAGTTAAGTTTAATCTAAAAAAGTCATATTTGTTAGGTTTCATTAGTGATTAATGGAAAAACCTTTCTTATTTTTACAGTCACTTTATTTTCTCTTTCATACTAACTTTATTTTTTTTCCGTCTTATTGTATTTTATTTTGTAATTTGAAGTTAGATTCCCTGTTTAGACTGGAGCTTGAGAGAAACAGAATTTCAATCTCTATGTATCTGAAAACATAATTGACAATAAAGTTTACTTGGACTTTGACTAAATTCATTGCTTGCACATCTTTAAAGTAAAGAATTTGCATGACTGGAGTATAGTTCAGACGGTGGATTTTTATATTCCAGTGTGAACAAAATTTTACATCACAAGCTGCATTGTTCAAATAATGATAATCCAAAATAAAGCGGGCACAAGTGTAAAGAAACTACAGCTTTGTGATCTTCTCCATCAATGATTCTTCTATTCTCTTCCAGGTGGCTTTGATGACAACTCCCCGCTGAGCTCCGTGGAGCGCTTTGACCCTCGAATGGACCGCTGGGAGTACGTGTCTGAACTCACCACGCCGCGCGGTGGGGTCGGGGTCGCTACCGTCATGGGAAGAGTGTTTGCAGTCGGGGGACACAATGGAAACATATACCTGAACACCGTGGAAGCTTTTGAGCCCCGAATGAACAGGTGAGAGGGTCCAACTAAAATATGACAGCAAGAAGAAAGCCACAAAGGCGGGATTTCTACCGTTTTTGCTGCTTGAGTGAAACTAATCCTACTTTGTTTTCAACCGATACTTATTTTTTGTCCTTTTTTGTCCTGCTGAAAGTGCACCAATAATGTATAGTTAGGGTTAACTGGTCTTAGAGAATACATGTGTGGAAAATGAATTATTAGGTCTGGTTAGACTGAAGCTGGAAAAGACATCTTTAATCTTTAAATTTGATTTTTTTCCATAACTAAAATACAACAAAACATTTGTGAAAACAAATTTAAAGATAGAATTTAAGTTGAGGAACGTCTTCAACTTAAACTATTTCTGCTATGGAACCACCCTGACTGTATTTAAAATGTAGCATTTATGTCAATAAAAGCCCTTTTTTTTCGAAGTCTGTTTTCGAAAATTGAAAAATCTTTTATTTTTTAATGAGGTTATAGAATGTACTTAGCTGTAGAAGCAATACATTTAGGAAAAACCTTATTTTCCATCTCTGTTCTCTCTGAGAACCCTAAACCGGTTATAAATGTTCCGTTCCTGCGCTTAAACGGTCTTTCTCTTCCGATTGGCGTTTAGGTGGGAGCTGGTGGCCTCCGTGTCTCACTGCCGCGCCGGAGCCGGGGTCGCCGTGTGCTCGTCCCACGTCAGCCTCATCAGAGACGTGGGCCAGGGCTCCAGCAACGTGGTCAACTGCATGTGACAGCAAGACTTCACACACTGTCACACAGCTGCACAATCACACAACGCGAAGCACACGGACAGTCAGGTCAGGACTGTTCACAGCGAACACCAGCTCACGCGGCGTTCACACAACGTCACTGAGACGTATTTGGCTGAAGAAGCAGAATTTGAAGTTGCACATCGACACATTCAGTTCATGTTTCCAAACTCTTTACAATCAGTAATGAAGTATTTTGTACTGTATGTTTTCTGTAGCTTGCTTTGACTTGTTTTTTTCATAAGGGCCTGAGCTAGCTGAGCCTTTGATTTCAGTCAAACCCCTTAGGAACAATTATTGTGCTTGGATGAAGCACTACAGCTGTAAAATAGACCGCTTTGAACACTTTTATATCCCTTCTCTCCCATCTTTTCTTAAAAATGTTCAGATTTATAATAACAGATGTGACAAATCAATACTTTGTAAGACATTCAAATTGGATTCTTCACCAGCAATGTCCACCCAAAGGTAAGCGGGATGTAAATACAATTCAAAGGGCATGTGGCTGTGTTTGAATTATCCTTAAATTGTCTTTGGAACAAATGGGTTCAAGGAAAAACAGCTTGGGGACTCGCACAGACTCCTCCCTCCAAGTGCCAAATCTAAAACCCTCCAGTTCAACTGCCTCTACACTCCAAATGACTTCCTGTACCTCTACACGGCACTGACAGGTGTGCGCTGATGACACCTGAGGGTCACGGTGTGATCAGAGATGCTCTTTCTCAGCTAACCGAACTAAACTTTGACTTGACCGGCTCAAACTCAAAGATTTGAGGACTGTTAGAATCCTCTTCACTTATTTAAAAGATGTAAATGAGATTCAGAGATTTGTGTTTGCAGTTATCTTCATTATATTTCAATAAATATGAGCAATTAAAAAATATATATATATATTCTGAGGTGTATCTTTGACATATTATGTAATCCATTGCTGTGCACTATTTTCTTGGAATAGAGTTGAAATCGGAGTATATTTTTGTCCAGAAGTGGGGGAAAACTTTATGGAACAGGTTTTCTTATTTCATATGAATAGTACTGCCATAAATAAAGGATTAAACATTTATCTCCGTTAAAAGTTAGCAGATTATGCGTCGAAATGACTGCCATGGACTCTGTACAAGATCAAATAATGTTGCACATCCTATATGCCAGTCTAAAGAATCATTTTTACACCAAGAAGGTTAACTTTGGCGTAAATATCTGGTGATGTTTTTGCTCCTTTTGTCTTTATGTATTGATATACATTCATACAATAAAGTTTTGTGTACTTGATGGCCTCTGTTTTATTGTAAATGTCTTTGATTTCCAGTCAGATTTTGATCTAGACAGAAAGAGATGCAGAAACAGACTCGTCAGCATCCTCCTTTGCAGGTGAGTGTCAAAAACAAATAGGGCATTTTTTTTTTTTTTTTTAACTTGTCCTGTCCAACAGCTGGGCAGACAGATGAGAGCTGAGGGCCTCTTATGTTGGACATATTTTACTTTAACAAGAGGGGTTATTAATCTTCAGACAAACCAAAGGTATGTCTGAATAGACCCCTTTTGTAATTGAGGCCAAACTTTATTAATTTCAATCATGTTTGAAAATCTTTGGTGTTGGACCGGACGGAAAAGGAAAGAGGGGAAGAAGAGAGAGGGACGCTAGAGAGAGGGGGGGTAGGAGGGTGATAATAGGAGGGGGGGGGGGTAAGACCATGAAGCAGCATAAAGCAACAAGTTTACTGGTTGTTAATCATTATGGTAAGGTTCAAATGTAGTACAAAAAGGGCGGGGCCTGTCCACACACACACTCAAATGTTATAAACACACCTGCTAGCTGCAAAAATGTCCACATGTCAACATGTACACAAAACAGATAGTGTTCACACGCATACTTATGCCTTAAAACCAACTAGTGTGAAATCTTTCATTCATTCAATCATGCAAACTGTTAGTGCAAAGGTGAGCCAACACCTGTGCTCAGGTGAGTGTTTATGTTCTTCTAAAATGGATGGTGGAACGTGAAAAGAAGGAGGGAGAGTGCCCAGCCATCCCCACCCCTAAGACCCCCACCGCTGCAGCAGCGGCAGCCGGAATCTCCCCAACACAACACGGGAACCGGCAGGGAACAACCGCCGCCCGGGCGACCAAGCCCGCCACCCAGGCCAGGGCCAGCAGGACCGCCGCAAGGCCCCCAGAGCCAGAGGCCAGGGAGGCGCAGAGGGAAAGAGAGCGCCGCCCCAGCCCAACCAGGAGAGCAGCCCCCCCGCCGCGCCGGGAGAACCCAACGCAGGGCCCCACCGGAGAAGGACGCCCACAGCCCCAAACGAGCACCCCACCACCACCCAGGAGTTCCGGGCATCCCCCCGCCCCAACCCCAGGTACGAGCCAGGACCCCCAAGGGAGACCCGCTCCGCACTCCAGGCAGCCACCCGCCCGGCCCACGGGGCCCAAATAGGGCATTTGTGACAAAACCAAAACAACCCACCTATTTCCTGTTTCTCCCAAGAGGAGTCAAATAAATAAATGATTGGAACTTTATTTGAAGTTTTGTGTAACATCCTGTTAAACGGTTAAAAAGTAACCATTGGAGGCAAAGACTGCAGTTTATTAACAGCTGACATGTGGTTGCAGTAAATGAGATTTTTCCTGGACTTTGTGGTTTTGATGTCCGCGGTTTTGTGTTTTATTTGTTATTAATGTAGAAATTCATGTCCCTTTAGTGTAAAAGCGTGCACAACTTACTGCAATTTAACATTTCTTTGTATTTTTTTTTTTTTTTTATCTAAACGCCCGTTATAAAAAATAATTTGAATAGGGCCTTTGATGCTCTGCTTCTTTAATAGGTCTTCAATGTAAACATTTCTGTAAACATTTCTTAGACTAATTCAAAATTCTTCATCATAATTTGTCCATTATATACAGCAGGGAAAATATTAAAAAAATAAAGTTTACAAGAAATAATCTTGACATATGTAACAGATGCGTTTACTGCGACGTTCCTGATCCCACCCACCTGAAGGTTTATTGTATCTTTGTTGCAAACTACTACGTTTTTCATGGAGAAAAGCATTCAATAGGGCAGTTTTTTTTTTTTTTTTTTTTTTTTTGTCTTCTGTGTTTTACTGCTGTCAGCCTTTGGACTGTGGATGAATGCTGAAAAGAGATGAAGCTGCAAGAAGATGCTCAGAGATCCAGCACGACACACAAACGCTGCCAGGCTTGCTGGAGGGAGAAAACATTTTTTAGGATGTGCTGGAACTTTGAGTGAAATTAAAACAGTTTTAAAAATGAACGCAGGAGTCCTTCTGAAAGTGCTCAGCTTTGCTGCCCTTCTTGGCTGCGGTAAGAATGCAAAAGTTCATTTTTTTGGTGTTTTTGTATGAATCAAAAGAAAAGATATTAAGATACTTTAGCTCAAAAAAAATTGTAATAACAGCAAAAATTGTTCCTTTCCTAAATGGTATGTCTTGATTGGTATAAAATCTGTAAATTGTACTAAAAAATAGCTAAAAACAAGTATTTAGGAAAAAAGTATGTGGCTTTGTAAACAATACAATTTGAAAAACGAGAGATGATAAACCAGTAATTGTGTTTTTCTAATATAAAAAAAATGTCTTAAGTCATGAAAATAAAAGCATTTCTCATTGTGATTACAATCTGCACACATGTCTTTTTTTTAACTTAAACATGTAATTTAATATTACTTTTACTACACCTATTGGTGCAAATAGGCATCAAAGCACTTCGGCTCCGAAATGACTTCAATTTAGCATCTACCTAAAAGCAAAAGAATAATTTCTTTTTTTTTAATGACTGGAATTAAATTCAGGCATTAATGGGCTAATTTATGAAAGCCTTTTGTTTTATCGGAATAAATTATAATTATGATAAAAGCTTTGAACAAATCTAAACAACGGATGGATTTGGATGTGGATTTCAGGATCAGACTTTCAGGATAAGTTCTTCCTATTTTACTTTGGTTTAGAAAACTGATTTTCCAGCAAGGATTTTATTTCCTCCCATTTAAGAGTAAAACATGTGATTCCACCGTGTTTATAAAGTAGTTAAAGTCAAACATTCACCCGACGGTCTGTGTGGATTGTTCAGAGCTGGCCGACCTGTTGAAACTGCAGCTTTGTCATGGGACTTTTATGTTTGATGGGCTTTCTAATTGCTTTTTTAACTCATCAAATGTCACATTAACAGGACTTTTTATTGTTGCTGTCAAACATGAAGAGTAATCATATTATTCACACTAGCTTTTGTTCTCAACAGTGACCTCTAAAACAAAGACATTCATATTTTTCAAGCATTAAAATACAGGGAATGCGGAAATTTTAGGCACTCTTGCAGTATTTAAGACAGAAATGATTTATTTAGGAAAATCTGAATTTCTTGTAATAAAATCCTAATAAATAACTAAAGAAGCCTTTTTTTTAATGTATGAATCCAGAATGAGTTGCAGATAAGTGTCACAATATTTCTGATTTCACCTCTCCCTTTTTAAATAAAAAAACTCCTCTATTTGTTCACTTATTTTGCTGTTTTTCATTTCAGGCTACAGCCAGTGTCAGGCAGGCTGGAGGGAGAATGACGGTAAATGTTATTTCTTTTCAACGGACACGAAATCATGGTTTGACGCAAACAGTTATTGCATGGGGCAGAACAGCCACCTGCTGAGTATCCAGGATGTTCAAGAGAGGGTGAGGCTTTAGAAAAAAAATGGCAAATTCCTGCAAGTGGATGTTGTCTCTGATGGTTCCTTCACGTTTTCTTTTGCAGTTGTGGGTAAGAACTCAAATCGGCACAGAGATCTACTGGATGGGCCTGAATGATGAAGTAGTAGAGGGCGTCTGGGAGTGGAGTGACGGGAGTCATTTCATAGAATATTTGTCGTAAGTTACAGTCACTGTAGAAAAGTCAAGCTTCTACAACAAGATTGACTAATTTTGTTACAATTTGGAGACCTTAAGACAGATAATCCAGACGTATGGTTTTGTTTACTGTCAGGTTCTGGGGTCAAGGCCAGCCGGACAACTGGCAAGGCAACGAACACTGTGGAGAGGTGGTTGGATACAACAACGGACACTGGAATGATGAAAACTGTGACACTAAGAGAAGATACATTTGCAAACACATCAATTGTAAGTGAATATGACCACAAAAAAAGTTTTTTTTTTTTTTTTATGGAAAAGGAAACATTTAAGATCTCTAAATGCTGCCTTCATTTCTCTGATGTGATTTTAAAATGTAGACTTATTGTCACATGGTGTGTTTTTTCTAACAAAACGACAAATCTTTTACTTTTAGATTGAAGCTCATTTGAAAACCAAAATGAAGAGAATAACAAGTCAGTTCTCCAAGTAACCACTAGGTGGCCTAATACACAAGCTTGTCGGTCTTTATTTTGCTTCATTATTAAATTACCGAGCTTTACAGCACAAGACACATACTTACCGCCAGGCTTATAAACGTTTTACAGTTTCATGACAACCAAATATTTATAAAATATATATTTTATTGTTTTTTTTTTTCTTAAAAAAATGCTCTTTGTGTTTTTAAGTGTTGCAAAAAGGAAAATTTTCTTTAAAAAAATATTTTTGTATGATTTTTGCTCTTTGCATGTGTTCCTCTGGTTTAGTATTCTTAAAAATAAAAAGCCAAACCATTTTTGTACTTTGTGCAAATACTGAAAAGGGTCAACCTGACTCCACCTGTCTTCATAGAATCTATCTTTAGTTTTATTTGACCTTTTATCACCCAGGAAATGTCCCATTGAGATTAAGAATCTCTTTTTCAAGGGAGTCCTGGCTAGGAGGAAACAATAGATTACATTTACAATAAAAATGTACACATTAAAAAAGCATAAAATGAATAAAAATGGCAGCTTATTTTTAACAGGTACAGTTAAAAGTGACTTTCTCCTCCATTCTCTGCCTGGATTTCAAAATATTTAGAGGAATGATTTATTTGAATTTCCAGTCTTTTGTAGTGTTCCATGTGGAGGAGACAGAAAAGATAAAAGCCTTTGATTTGTAAGAGAGAAAACAAGAAAGAGAAGGGGAAAAACAACAACCTGAAATACAGAAATGTCTTTATTGGAACAAACAGTAACTGCAGCAACATGAGAGGAGGAAACAAGTGAGCAAACAAAATGCTCCTGGCATTTATGTTATAACACCAAAGAAATTAGTCATAGCAGCAGGTTGTTTAAACATTTGTTAAATTTAAAACTTCCTATATATTTTTCTCCTCTCAGCAAACACTTCCCCGCAGTGTGACCTGACCAACGGCTGGGTTCCGTTTGGCTCCAACTGCTACAAGTTGAATACACAAACGAGGAAGAGTTGGTCAGCAGCCAGGCATGACTGTGTGCAGGAGGGAGGTGACCTGGTGTCCATAACATCTGAGGAGGAGAACACGTATGTAGCCGAAGCAATGGGTCCAACACATCTGGACCTCTGGATTGGGCTCTCCACCCTGGTAAGAGGAAGACTAAGGAGTGCTGAGAAGCTTCAGACTGTATTTGAGATCTTCAACATGAGCATCTCCTGTGATTTTATTTTCCAGAAATGCAACAAGATTTCCTGTCACTTTGAAAATGGGAACAGCGATTTTACTTGGTCAGATTCTCTCCCGCTGAGCTACACAAACTGGGGCGATGGTCAACCCACAGTGTGAGATTTTGCAACAACAAAAAAAGTGTATTCAAACTTTAAAGATAGTGTGACAGATTTTCTTTCTTACAACCTTCGCTCTCCAACAGTGACACGCAGGCGGGCTCGTGTGCTGCAGTCATCAAGGATAACACCAATCAATTTGGGGACTGGAGGTCCCACGCATGCAGATATGAGCGCCCGTATATGTGCAAACGTCCAGTCAACAGTACGCCAAGCGTTTTGATCCTACCAGTCTTCCTCATGTTTGCACCGGGCACTGTCTAAATGCACTCTTCCTCTTCCTCACCCTTCAGCCACCTGCCCTCTTGGATGGAAAACCTTTGCAGGCAGCTGCTACTGGATGGTCACTAATACCAATCTCTTGACCTCCTGGCATGAGGCGGTCACTAGGTGCTCTCATATGGGGGCCCACCTGCTGATCATCAACAGGTAAGACAGAGGTGGATGTTAAATGTGGTCATGTGACCTGCGGGAAGACAACACTCTTGAGCATCTTCTTCCAGAAATAGTCCTAAAGCTTGGTTATGGGCTTTTGATGACTTTTAAATGGGAATAAACACACCCAAAATGTATTGTTGCCGCTTTAGGTTTTCAGAATGTCATATAGGAAAGTCTCACATTTTTCGTGTTCCTTGTGCAGTGAAGAAGAACAATTCTTCATAAATGGAAACCTTCCGGACTTTCACAACGTGGACATCCCTGACATCTGGATCGGCTTATCAGGTGCTGCACAAATCTGTATTCACAAATATTAAAACATTGAAATATTAACCCCGTTTGATCTGTTCTTTGTCATAAGATATGATCCAGGATGGAGTTTTCAAATGGGTGGATAAAACTGACACCACGTTTTCAAACTATGGTCCTGGCTGGCCCCGAAACACTGAAGGCTCATGGGACTGTGGGCAGATCTTTACAGGTAGAAGCTGCTCCGTCCTTCTGTTTCTAATTTTAGTACACAGATCATCTCAACATGTTTTATGAAGCCAGAATGGTATAAATTCCTGATGCTTTTAGGGAATTATCAGGGAAAATGGGAAACGACAAACTGCTTCAAGAGTCTGGGTTTCATCTGTGAGCTGACGGGTGGAGAGAGCCTGAAACCCACAGCAGCTCCGGGTCAGTCACACCGTCTGCGTACTACGTCAGTACTGCGTCTGGAAATGTGTTAGTAACTGCTCTGAGGTCTGTTTCAGAATACCACTGTGATCCGGGGTACCTGCTGTATGGGAACTACTGCTATCATTTGGAGTCGGAAGACGTGAAGAGCTGGCAGGACGCTGAAGATCACTGCAGCAGACAGCAGGCTCATCTGGCCAGCATTCACTCCCAGGAGGAGCTGAGCTTCCTGACAGGTGAGAAACGCTCACGACCTACATCCGGCCGAGGCTTTGGAGCTGTGAAGGTGTCATTCCGCGTGTTTTGTTTCTGCAGCTCACATGGTGGGCCAAGCGTGGGTGGGACTGAACGACATCAAGTCTGAAAACCAGTTTGTGTACACCGATGGGACGCCTGCAGTGAGTGGAACAGCCAGGGGGCAGAATCATTGAGCACGCAGGGGCCTTTCTTGATGCCGTTTTCCTGTGCTCGCCAGGACTTCCTGCCTTGGGCGCCTGGCCAGCCAGACAACTGGCAGGACAACGAGGACTGTGTGCACCTGAGGGGACACAATCACGCCGAGCCCGGACTGTTCAACGATGACTTCTGCACTTCCGCCCGGGAATTCATCTGCAAAAAAGGTGAAATATTCTCCCAATCTTGTGCTCCTCGTTGGATCGTTTGAGCCTATCGTTTGCTGCTCTCTTCATAGCTAAAGGACTCGGACCTCCTCCTCAGCCACCTACATCTGGACCAGGTCAGCTTCACGAAGTCTCCTCCTGAGCCTGGAGCAGACAGCATGGTTTGTTTGTTGGAATCTGAACGGTTTTCTCCCCCCCCCCCCTCAGGATGGAATGATAAGTGTGGGTCATGGATGTTTGACCCCTTTAACGACTTCTGCTACCTTTTCAACTACCTGTCCATGAGAACATGGGCCGAGGCTCGAGCCGACTGCCGCAACCAAGGAGGAGATCTCGTCAGCATCACGGATCCGTTCGAGCAAGCCTTCATCCAGGGTGACTCCCTTTATGTTTACCTGGATTATAGAATAACACTTTATTGATCCCACAAAGGAGAAATGACCTCATAGCTGTATTAAGCTATGTTAAAAACAGGAGATAAATAATAAAAAAATGAACAGAAATACACTTTAAACATTTATAATAATTATTGTCAGTATCTATGTTAATCCTTCATGCAGTCATCTGAATAATATCCCAAAAATGCAACCATAATAGGTTTATTAGAAAATGCTTGAGGAAAATGTGTCTTTGTTGTCTGAAATGTGTAAAAACAATTAAATCTGTTACAGACTCATAAACATTAAATCACTTCATTTCATAGAGAATAAAAACTGTACAAACTTTATTTCAAATGGATTTGTTGGTTTAACAGAAACATTTTTGTTATGCCAGATGGTAGTTTGAGACAAACTACTTTCAGACATTTTCAAAATGAAAAATTAATTTGACACAAAGAAAAATGAGAAGTTTAAATGTTCTGAACAGCTGAAACCAGCTGAAAGTTGATTTTGCTTATCAGCTTTATGACATATTAAAGCCTTACTCAAGTCATCTTTTGATCTGTATTAAAGTCTTCCCAGTGGTCTTTTAATTATAATTATGCCATTTTTAGCCAGAATCGAAAGATCTGTCATTTTCTAGTTTCTGAGTTGTTTTCTAGTTAGAAATGTTCCTCTAAGTTGTGGCATATTGCAATGTGACAATCACAAGCTTTATTTTTAATTCACAATGATTTGTAGAATAATAAAATTCAATAATGCAATTTTAAGCTCAATTTTCTCATTTTATGTCCTCCATCACCTGAAAGAACATGTTAAAAACACCAAAGCACCAATTTTCACTGGAGTGGGTCTTTAATAGTTGAAATCTGCTTTTTAAATACTGAACTAGCTTCAGATTTCACTTGAAATTAATTTTGACATAAACTTTCTGAATAAAGTTTATTTGGTGATTAAAACGAGGGTGCAGGATTTGTACGGTCACATGTTAAGCTAAAGACTAAAATTCTGTATCCACAGACGACATAAAATGTTTTCTTTTCTCTGCTGGTTGACAGGTGTGATCCAGCATTCTCCCACTGGCATCTCCCTGTGGATGGGGGGCCACGACTCGGTCACGGAGGGCGGCTGGGAGTGGACCGACGGCTCTCCCTTCAGATACATCCGCTGGAACGCAGGTTAGTCAAGCAAGTCATTTCTGAGATGGGAGGATTATACAATTGTTAATCTATCAACTTTTTCTTTTTAATGGTCTGGTTTACTTACTTATTCCTCAGGCAACCCAGATGACTATTATGGCGAGGACTGTCTGTCTATACTTATAAACAATGGCTACTGGAACGACGACAACTGTGAGTACGACAGAGGCTACATCTGCAAGCGCAGAGGTGAGAGACGTCACTTTACTTTAGTGGTTGGTTCTGAGGAGAAGCCATGACGATGGAGTGATCGTAAATTTCTGCTCTCAGGAAACACCCCGAAACCTCCTCCACCCCACGACGGTAAAGACACCTGCACTGTTTTTCACTTGTATTCATTTCTAAGGGAACAAGTTTGATCAAATCTTCTTTAACGGCAGGTTTTCTGACGGCGGTGGTCTGTGAGGGCTCCAGTGCTGTCCTTCACTGTCCACACGACAGCGTCATAAACATCCAGTCTGCCTTCTTTGGACGGAAGAGCACTGACATCTGTCCTCACTTTGAGGGATCTGAAGGTGTTTGTGGAGCCAATCCTGTTCCCTCCCTTTTTCGGTTTGATCACATCTAATCCATTTGTTGATCCGTCTTCTAGGCACCTGCACAGTTCAGGGCATCCTCCCTCGGTACAGAAAGGTTTGTGACAACCGGCCTTTCTGCTTCGCCTACGCTCACGTGGAGGAAGACCCCTGCCCCACCATCTCCAAATATCTCGAGATCGTCTACAGTTGTGAGCAGAAAGGTAGGTTCTCCTTCCTCCTCGCCGTTTGTGTCTTCAGGCAGATGCTCACTTCGGGCTCTTCTTCCAGTGTGTCTGCACGGCCTGGGCATGGAAGATGGGACCATCCCCGACGCTCAGCTCTCTGCGTCCTCTTCCATCGGGGCTTACACTCCCAGCAAAGCTCGGCTGAATGGAGATTTTTGCTGGAAGCCCTCAGGAAGTGGTATGCATGCGTCAAAGTCCATTTGCTGTTACATTTAGCTCAGAATAAAACACAAAACTTCACGTTTGTCTTGCAGCAACCTCAAGCTGGATCCAAGTGAACCTGGGTCTGACCCGGAAAGTAACAGGGATTGTAATCCAGGGTTGTGGTGATGGTGAAAACTGGATTACCAAATTTAAAATCCAACACAGCTTGGATGGGATAAATTGGAAAGACTACACAGCTGATGGGGATGTAAGACACAGCACAAAGGATTTCTGAAACTATTATTGTTATTTTCTTTAACAGAGATATTTGTGTTTTAATTTGAAATTTGTAGTTTTTCCTTGGTTCAGTGGACAAAAACACCCCTGAGACCCAGCTGCTGGGCACGCCAGTGTCCACCCAGTTCCTCCGCATCCTCCCGCTGGAGTTCAACAACCAGGCAGGCCTGAGATTTGAGGTTTTGGGCTGCACACCTGACTGTGAGGAGAACACATTACGCACGCTTCTCACAGGCTGATCAGTGATGCTTCAGAATAATCCCAGAAAATTCTATTCCAACAGATGCGATTACATGCGCCGACAAACCCAACTTCAACATGGCCAACGATCGAATGACGTGAGTTTCACTATAAATACCTTTTTGGCACGTCGGTGATGTGTATTTTCATTCTGGCCCCGCCCCCCTTTAGGGTCCATTGTCCAGCGGCGTGTGCTAAGTCTGATTATACAGTTTATGGCTCGATGGTCTATCGGGGTGTAAGTACATGCAGATCTGCCACTTTATGGTCTTTATACGTGTTTAATAAATTCATACTTTTCCTTTTTTTGTTGTTTTTCTTATTATTTTTTCCAGGACTCAAACATCTGTGCAGCTGCCATTCATGCAGGAGTGGTCCTCAATGACAACGGAGGAGACTGCACTGTGCTGAAAGCTGCAGGACAAGAATTTTACGCCGGCTCCACCAGGAATGGAATTACCACCCGACAGTGCGTACATTCCACCCCTTTTTCCTCACGTCGCTCCACGATCCAGAGCAGCTAATTCAATAATAAATGTTGCTTCCACAGATCAAGTACACACTATGATGTATCTTTCTTCTTTGCGGACGGAGGTAAGTCTAGTCTTTGTTTTTTCATGCTTTGGTCGGTTTCTAGTGAGTTATCTGGGTGTGTCTGTCTTTGGCAGAGCTGAGATGTCCAGGACTTGACTGGTTAGAGTTTGGAGAGTTCTGCTACAAACCTTTTGGAGACAGGAAGACGTGGCAGGACGCTCAGCGTGTATGCAGGGATTTGGGTGCTGAACTTGTGTCCATCATGTCCATGAAGGAGCAGAGCTGGGTGGAAAGCTACTTTTACATGGGTAAGGCTTTGGAAAAGAGCGTATAGGAAAAGTTTCAGAGGTCTTAAAAAGATGTTGTTCAGACAACATCCCTTTTTTTTTTAAAAACTTTCACAGCCACCAATAATCTGTGGACGGGTCTGAATGACCTCCTTGTGCCTGGTATGTTTACTTGGTCTGATGACTTTGAGGTGACCTTCACCTACTGGGCCCCAGGAGAACCCAACAACCACAACGGCTTCAGTGAGGACTGTGTGGAGATGCTGTACGAGGTGATCAGCACAGGACGCAAATGTGGCAGAGTATCAACATTACTTGCAGCTAACTTTAACCCTTTTGATGCACTTCTATTATATTCCAGACCGGCCGATGGAATGATAAATCGTGCTCGGAACTCAACAACTACATATGCAAAAAGCCCAAAGCTCATTACCCAGCGCCTTCTGTCCAGCCCACTGAGTATGGGTGTCCTCAGGTGGGAGATGCCAAATGTTGTGAAATATTTGTTTCACTGAAGCTAAAAACACTCGGAGAGCTTCTTAATTTTTCCCCGGTTTCAGGGTTGGGATGCTTACGGATACTCGTGCTACTGGATGGAGGAGACGGCCAGGACCTGGTCTGATGCTAAAGCCTTTTGCGCGGAACAAGACAGCTTCTTGTTGCACATTGGAGACATGTGAGTTTGATCAAAAATGCAAATATCTACATTTTCTCTATTAACTTTTAATTTTTTTTTTAAATGTATTTCAAAATGTGATAAGCAATAGGATTAGTCTCCTGAGAGGCTACATCTCGTTTTCAAGGGGTTCCTCCTGTTAGACTTATAACAAAAGAAAAGATGACAAATAAAGTTAAGTTACAGACAAACACAGACACACACGGGTTAAGTATATAACCAAAACATATACAACAGCTCTACCATTTACTCCTCATTCCAATACACTTTTACAAACATTAAATTAACACAGAACACAATTGCTGTTTAAATATAATAATAAGGAGAAGAGAACGGGAAAAAACCACAATCAATCATTAAAGATTATAGAAAAAAAACAGGTGGGTTGTAAATGTTTTTAAAGAGCTCTCCTTAATAAAGTTAAAGATGTAAACGAACAAACAGAAGTGGGAAGGTTATTCACTTCTTTGGGAGCATTTTTACTGATTTTCTATCAAATCTGGGGAATATATCTAAATGTGATCAGGATGACGGAGGTTGTTTTGTGATTCGAATGGCACTAAATATTGTTTTAGGTAAGAAGTAAAGTTCTTCCGACCCGTCAACCCCCCCCCCCCCCCCCCCCCCGCCCCGTTGACGGGTCGGGGTCTCCGCTGAGGCAATCGGTGGTTGCCCCGGCCGGTTGGCTGCCTCGGTCCCGTCGAGGCCTGACCAGAGCTCTTCTAGGGCCGGCGTTTGGGGGTGGGGGCCTGGGCTTGCTCCGGGGGGGCGACGCTTTCTGGACCCTCTCTCTCTGTGTGGGGTGGGTGGTGCCGGGCCTGGGGTGTCGGCGCCTCCGGGGGTGGGGCCCCTGGGTTGGGTGGGCCTGGCCCCTTTGCTGGGGGGGGGGGCTGGGGGACAGCTGTTTGACCACCGGGGGACAGTCTATCAGCTGTCACCAACTTACCCCCTTCCTCATATAACCTCATATTAGGGTGAGGGGGTGGGGGGTTTAGCCTGCGATGCGCCTTGGGGGAGGGGGGGCTACTTGGCAGTGGCCCCCCTCCTATGGTTGCCATATGGAGTGGGCCCCCCCTTTTTTGGTTTTATTTGCACCTTAGACATGTAGGGTCCTTGGTAGGGGGGGTGCTTGGACGTCACTGCCAGCAAACAGCAGATGTCCTCCTAGCACCCTACCCGCCAATTTTAACCGCACCTTAGACATTTAGGGCCCCTTGGTGGGGAGGGTGAGGGGACATCACTGTGAGTAATCAGGAGATGTCCCCTTTGTGCCCTACCCGCCAATTTTAACTGCACCCCCCTTAGTACACACACCCCTCCCCCTTCAATATATACATTCCAACATAAACACACACACATGCACACACACACCCTCTCAAACACACGCACACACATTTTGCAAAGAAGGTGGGACCTAGGACCATCTGTCCCCTACCCCTTCCCTGGTGGGGGGTGCGGGCCCCTTGGCGACGGCGGCCGTGTCCCCTGGGTGCCGGCTTCCTGTGCCCGGCGGTGCTCTCTCCGCGCGGTGGGGGGGTTCACATCAGTGACGTGCAGTCAGGGAAGAAAAGAGAAAAAATAAATTCAATTATTATATTTAATCAGTAATTTGTGATTTGCAGTCATTTTCCATTTAAATTTACCATTTTTGGGTGTTTTTTCTTTTCAAAATTGCTGAATTTCCGCATTTGCCGTTCAGATACTAAGAAGTGACGTGCGATGAGGCACCAGCCCGCTGAGCCTCACCTTGGATTGCGCAATACCTATGCAGTCAGACGGTACTGCTGTCTCTCTGTATGTCGGTTCAATCACTTGTACTATATGAGCTGAGTTTACATAATTTAACAGATGTATATGATGTACAGTGTTTGTTTTTATAAATAACTGTATGTGAGGGACGTGTTTCTTGTGCTGAGCGCTAAACGCTGGCAAAAAAGCCGCTGGGTGAGGCAAGACATTCTCGTGCCTCATGTTAGGGGGCGCCGGTGAGCCCTGAGATTATGACGCTAAAAAATACTAGAAGAAGTGATAGCAAGCGGCAAGTCATTTTCTTCAGAAGGAGTGGCGTACGGACTTTATTTACAAGTAAAGGTAAGATGATAATAACGTTTGTGTTTTTTTCTATGCTGCAGTTTGTATATGAAAAAAACAAGTTGAAATGATATTTTAAACAAAACACTTTAACTGTTGTCAATCAAATGGTGAATAAGTTATGGTTCATATGTTTGTAAATCTGACTGATGACGTCAGTGCCTCACCAGCCATTAACCTCACCGCACGTCACTGGTTCACATTACACCTGAGCCGGGGGTGTTCGTGTCCCTGGGGGGTGGGTCCTGGTCCTTGCCCCTGAGCGCTGGGCCCCGCCAAATTTCCAACTGTGGCCGAGCCTGGTCGGGCCATATTTACAACACCCCTTGTGGGCCTCCTTTTTTCCCCGGGGTTCCCCCCTCCTCGGCGGGGGCGGCGGGCCCCTGCCTTGCTGCTCCCTTGACCAACCGTGGGCCGGGTGGGTGGCTGCCTGGAGTGCGGAGAGGGTCTCCCTTGGGGGGTCCTGGCTCGTACCTGGGGTTGGGGCGGGGGGATGCCCGGAACTCCTGGGTGGTGGTGGGGTGCTCGTCTGGGGCTGTGGGCGTCCTTCTCCGGTGGGGCCCTGCGTTGGGCTCTCCCGGCGCGGCGGGGGGGCTGCTCTCCTGGCTGGGCTGGGGCGGCGCTCTCTTTCCCTCCGTGCCTCCCTGCTCTCTGGCTCTGAGGGCCTTGCGGCGGTCCTGCTGGCCCTGGCCTGGGTGGCGGGCTTGGTCGCCCGGGCGGCGGTTGTTCCCTGCCTGTTCCCGTGTGGCATTGGGGTAATTCCGGCTGCCGCTGCTGCTGCGGCGGGGGTCTTGGGGTGGGGATGGCTGGGCACTCTCCCTCCTTCTTTTCACGTTCCACCATCCATTTTAGAAGAACATAAACACTCACCTAAGCACAGGTGTTAGCTCACTTTGCACCTATAGTTTGCATGATTGAATGAATGACAGATTTCACACTAGTTGGTTTTAAGGCATAAGTATGCGTGTGAACACTATCTGTTTTGTGTGCATGTCGACATGTGGACATTTTTGCAGCTAACAGGTGTGTTGATAACATTTGAGTGTGTGTGTGGACAGGCCCCGCCCTTTTTGTACTACATTTGAACCTTACCATAATGATTAACAACCAGTAAACTTGTTGCTTTATGCTGCTTCATGGTCTTATCCCCCTTCCCCTCCCATTATCACCCTCCTACCCCCCTCTCTCTCTAACATCCCTCCCTTTTTCTTCCCTTCTTTCCTTTTCCGTCCGGTCCAACACCCAAAATTTTCAAACATGGTTGAAATTAATAAAGTTTGGCCTCAATTACAAAAGGGGTTTGTTCAGTCACACCTTTGGTTTGTCTGAAGATTAATAACCCCTCTTGTTAAAGTAAAATATGTCCAACACAAGAGGCCCTCAGCTCTCATCTGCCTGCCCAGCTGTTGGACAGGACAAGTTTAAAAAAAAAAAAAAAAAGAAGTAAAGTTGAGATGAATGCATTGAATTTATGTTAGATTTCATATTTTGAGCATAACCACAAACATCACGATAAGAAATCTCAGTATTGGCCTAAGTCATATCTGAAAGTCTTGGACTCAGAAGCCAGTTATAAATGGCAATACCTTTATTCTTTTACTTTTAAATCAGTGTAGCCTTGCGTTTGAGGATAGTGGTCCTAGTGACCTAGTGGTCATCTTTAGAATTGCAGAGTAAACTCTTTTTTTTCCCTTTTTTTTAATCAAATGGTGACGGTTGTTTTGTTAAATAAATAAATATCAAACTACTGATTTACTATCCATTATTTAATATTTTATTATCTATTATTACCCATTTTTATTTCTCTCATGGTGGTTCTTGGTTAAAATATTTTGAATTCATCATTTAAAGGTTGGTCACTGGATCATTTTATGGTGGTAATCAGATTTGTGGGATAACATTTCGACAGGGGAAATCTGATTTATTTTCATGCTTTATGTTTACTCTCCTGCCTGTGTTCCTCTGCAGTTATGAGCAGTCCCATTTCACAGTCGCATTGACAGGAAAGAGGGGTTTCTGGTGGATTGGGCTGCGTGCACACGGAGTAGGTGGAGGGGTGGACTACGCCTGGGACAACGGCTCGCCCCTCACCTTCACCCACTGGGATAAAAACCAGCCAGGTACAGAGTGAACCCTAAACGAGCTGATCAGGACAATATTTCCTCTACTGGAAAACATAGCTCTTCATCTCGTGTGCAGATACTGGGAGTGGTACCTGTGTCACCATGACGACGGGCAAAATCAGTGGTTTCTGGGATGACAGGCAGTGCCTGGAGACACACTCCTTTGTATGCGAAAAGCCCAGACCGGACATCTCCCCACCCACTAAGGCACCAACTGCCCCGCCTTCACAGGGCTGCGCTGATGGCTGGACGGCCCGGCCACACTTCAGGCACTGCTACAAGGCAAGTTTGTTGTTTTGATCAGCGAAATTCTCACGGAAGATCACAGAGTGAGGGTTGTTTCTAACATTCTGATTCACTGCAGCTCTTCCACAAAGTGGACTGGTCCATGAAGAAGAGCTGGGAGGCAGCGTTGGAAGACTGCATCGCCAGAGGAGCCAATCTGGCGAGCATCCATAACCAGGAGGAAGAAGAGTTTCTGTCTCTGTACACCAAAGGCAGCAGCAAGTGGATCGGTCTGAAGCACAACCCCTTAGAGGGAGGTGAGTGAAATTCACAGAGTGGCACCTTGGGGGGAAAAAAAATAAACCATTGACTCGTTCTGTGTCCTAGGATACTCGTGGACTGACGGCACACCTCTATCTCACACCAACTGGGGCCCCGGGGAGCCGAACAACCACGAGGGCCGCGAGGAATGCGTCGAGATGGTGAGCAGCACCAACGGGACCTTCTCCTGGTGGAACGATCTCAACTGCGACGCCCATCAGGACTGGATCTGTGAGATCTCCAAAGGAAAGAACCCCATCAACCCCCCAGAGCCCCCACCCCCTTTGCCAGGTACGCCGA
This sequence comes from Oryzias latipes, assembly GCF_053564925.1. Lineage (NCBI taxonomy): Eukaryota > Metazoa > Chordata > Actinopteri > Beloniformes > Adrianichthyidae > Oryzias > Oryzias latipes. The sequence goes on along the minus strand of NC_136248.1, from coordinate 22,602,664 downwards.
CTCAGCAGGCCGTCTCCGCATAGATTCCCAGGGAGCCCAAAATGATGCGCGGTGGATGTGATTTCTCCACCTGCAGCTCCTGACTGTGGCTCCAACCCCGGCTGGAGGAAGAACAACAACATCTGCTACTACTACAACGACACAGACATCGTGGACTACTACACAGCATTGAGCCGCTGCTACCATGAGAAGGCCACCCTCGTTTCTATCCACGACAAGGACGAGCAGGCTTACGTTAACAGCATGGTAACGCCGACTTCACCTCTCGGCAACTTGCAGATTTGCCCTTTAAAAAACCCCAACATGACATGTCCGTGCTCTTCCAGGTGGGAACAGGGAAGGTGACCGCAGCCTGGATTGGGATGTTTATGTTCGGCATTGCGAATGGAGAGTACATGTAAGGACATCAAACTGTTAGGATTTAAAGCCTTTTATTTGAATCGTATCAACAGATGTCACATTTTTCATCCTTTCCAGATGGTCAGACGGTTCCCCGGTGACGTACACCCACTGGGCTGCAGGGGAGCCCAACAACGCCAACGGAGAGGAGCAGTGTGTTCAGATGAATAGACATCAAGGTACTTCTTTTTTGTGCATCTGTGTGTGTGGGATTTTTTTTTTTTTTTATCAAATAAACCCTCATGATGATTTTTTTGGATACGAATTTGGATAGGTGGATGGAATGATGCCAACTGTGGACGAGCGGGAGCAGGCTATGTTTGCAAGAAGCGTCCTGGAGATGTCCACACCCCTCCTCCCCCCACACAGCCCTGGGAGGGCAACTGTCCTGCAGGTAAGGGGGCTTAAATCCAATTCCAATTACAGGACATTTAAAATACACCATTTTTAGTCAATATTAAAGAATATATTGTAAAAGGTGTTAAAAAGGTAAAGGAAGTCAATAACTCCCAACGATCAACTCAAGAGTAACTATTTTAAGACCCATTCCGATGAAAATCCCGTTTTTAATGTTTTTAACGTGGTATTGTGTCGTTTTTCCGATGATGTGGCATATATGAAGTAAATTAACCTCATAGTTGCATTTCTGAGTATTTATTCAAATTGTGAGCTTGTAAGTTGTGACGTGGAAACTGCAATCGGCGGGCCACACGCTCCCTGCTCCACTTCATTTTAATGCATCCACTAGTAGACAAACAGATCCATGAACGTCTCTGTTCCTCGTCCATCTGGCTCTAAACTGGAAGGCTGGATGGATAGCTCCTACACTGTTCGCCATCTTCATTGCACTGATACTGTTAGGTTGGGATCGTGAGGGGATATAAGCTAGTGGGAGATGGATGACTGAATGTGGGGGGAGGGCTTACTCCACACCAACAGTCCTGCCCACAACTCAGATGAATTCCGAATGATTTCCAGTTTTTTTTTAAATTTATTTTTGGGCTAAAAACAGCATAATCATAATGAAAAGACCACTGGGAACGCTTTTGCAATACATCAAAAGATGATCGGGTCTTTTAGAAAATTGTTTATGATTTTTTATAATTCCCAATTTACACAGAACGATATAGAGAAGCTAATTAACTCCAAAAGCCCTGAGAAAATCCCAGAATCTTTGATTTTTCTCTTTTTTTCCCCGCAGGTTGGCTGCGTTTTAAGAACAAGTGCTTCCTGTTCAAAGGGAAGAAAAATGATATAAAGGGGAACTGGTCTTATGCTCGGGACTGGTGCAAGGAACAAGGAGGAGATTTGGCCATTATCGATGATCAATATGAAAACGGTAGGATCAGTAGATGATTGTTTACAAACCTTTCTCAGCATCTATCTAGAGGCCAAATCTTTTCTTTTCCAGACTTTGTAACCAGTTACCTGAAAGACCTGGAGCACCCTGCCTGGATTGGTCTGTCTGATCTATTGGCGGAGAACCAGTATGCCTGGAGTGATGGGGTCAGCCCGGTTCTATACACACACTGGGATACCAACGAGCCCAACAACGTAGGAGGAACGGTAAGCCGGATGCACGTTTTAAGAGCCTTTCTGAAACTTCAGATTCGGATCAACTTTGACCTTTATCCTGCTCAACAGGAACACTGTGTGACTATGAATCACAACATGCTGATGAGCGGCAAATGGAACGACGACGCCTGTCATAAAAACCACAGCTTTGTCTGCTACAGGAAGAAATGTAAACTCTTAAGGAAATTGAATCTAAAAACCATCAAAAGCCTTCTATGAATTCAACTGTTTTCATCAGCAAGCGGCATCCAGCCGCCTCCTCCGACTAAGAGCCCGTGCCCAGACGGTTACATCTCCTGGTACCTAAACTGCTACAAGCTGGTGGAGGAGCTGGCGACCTGGAATGATGCTCAGGACGCCTGCAAGAAGCAGGGCGGCAACCTGGCCAGCATCGACATGAGCTACGACCAGGCCTTCGTCGCAGGAGTGGTCCTGCAGGGAAAAGCAGACGCCTGGATCGGACTCAGGCGCATGGTGCCAAATTAAACTACGCCCTCTGGAAGCGTCACACAATTCTAGGATCTAAAATCATCCGTGTATGGTTGTGTTGTGAATGCAGGTGGATGGATCGTACTCGTGGTCGGATGGATGGCCTGTTTTTTTCACGCAGTGGGGACCGGGAGAGCCCACCAACCACAGGCAGGAGGGCTGCGTGAGCATGCACGCTTCAAAGTGGTTCCACGGGACGTGGAACGACACCAAATGTGACCACGCAAAGCCCTACATCTGCAAGATCTCCTCAGGTACCACCCCCTCCCCCTGCAAAGCGCTGACATGTCATTCCTGCACACTGCTGCTGTAACCGACTGACATCTTCCTTCAGAGAAACCTCCTCCCACTCCCAGCCCAGGCGATGGCAAATGTCTGCCTTTCTGGGTCCCGTACGGCAGCTATTGTTACCTGGTCTACAACGATAAGCAGGGCTACTCCTGGCCCGATGCCAGACATGTCTGCCAGTCAGTCAGAACTGAGCTGGTCTCCATTCACAGCAGAGCAGAGCTGGAGTTCATCAGGAACCTGAACTACACCGAAAATCACCACATCTGGATCGGCCTTACCAGAGACCAAAACTGTGAGTCAGAAATGAACAAAAACACATTTTAAAGCCAAATAAAAAAATGTAATAATCACAGCTATATGTGTGTTTCAGTCGGCTGGGGCTGGACGGATAACACGCCTTTGGCGTTTGTGAACTGGGCTTCTGGTGAGCCCAACGACGCCTTTCATCCCGGGGAAGCAGCGGAGGAGAACTGCGTGGAGATGTACCCCGATGGACGATGGAACGATAACAACTGTATGCTAAAGAAAGGCTTTGCTTGTCGCCATCGCCAGTGTAAGCATCAATATGTCTACAAATTTAGAGTTTAGGAATCTCATTGTGAAGTTGAGCCAGAGATTAATTCTAAAAACTTTTTTTTTTTCAGTCTATACAACCGATGAAAATAAGAATCCAGTTTTTCCCACTGACAGTACAGGAGGAGGTAAGTGAGGATTTTATGAATTGAGACCAACAGTAAAGAAAAAAAAAATAGCTCTTGAATTCTGTCAAAATAATTTGCCATCAGTAGTAGGACTGGGCATTCCTGTATAGATTTACTTTGATTTTATATTCCATCCAACTAAAATGTTAATTTTTTTGTACTTAAAACTTTTATTCATAGAAATTAGCAATAAAAACGCTGATCTATGCATTAAAAATAGTTTTTAATACAACAAATGTCTTTAAATGCAGCCCTAAATTTATCTGCAGATTCTTAGTTTTTCATAAATGCCTTCAAATATATTTTTCGTTCCTTCCGCTTTTATTTTAAGGAATGTAACCATGGTAACAGACTCATATCAGTGTAAGATGATCTGCCTGCCGTGTATCTACAGATGCTGGGGTGATAGTCGGCGCCATCATTGGAGCCATCGTTTTCTTCTGCTTGATTGTTGGGCTGCTCTACTACGTCTTTAGCATCAGGGGCTACAAACTGAGCGGCTTGAGCTTACCCGCACGAACATCCAGCAGAGTCGACGTGGTAAGGTTTTATTTCCCGGTAGCTTTTTATTTTAGGATCGACTTTTCCAGATTCTAAACACTTCTCTGTTGCAGCCCACATTCTCGAACCCCAACTTTGGAGGAGAGTCGGATACATGAACTGCAAACATTAAAAGAAATCAGCTCTACACCTTCAACAAATTATGTTTTTGAACCTCTAAGACTTTTCTAGTATTAATTACTGTTATGTATATACTGTAATAAAATAAAAATGAAGATGTTTACAAAATTCTCTGCGCATTTCCTTTTTAAGTATTTGATGATCATGTGCCTTGATTCCAAATATGGGTGAATACCAACTGTAATCCTGTTAATTTTAATAAAAAAAAACAACTTTAAGTTCCAGTGTTTATTTAAGTTTGTACATTGCTTTCTAAAAAAAAAAAAAAATTAAAGACATATTCTGAACATTTTAGTCAAAAAACTATTTTGGTAATTTTTTTTCTTTTACAAAGGAATTCTTAAATAACAAAGGTCCAGGAAAATAGACAGAAAAATCTAACTGAAATGCAATCAACATTGAATGGCAGATTGTTGTTGTATACATTGCATCCAAACTATAAATGTTTTTACAGAAAGCACTTTGGAGATCAATACATACAATTGTTAACTATATGGCACCGGTCTACACTTTACTAAAAAAAAAAGAAAAAAAAATGGAACTGATCAAGGAAAAAAAAATTCATTTCAGAAGCACCTCATTGACCTCATTCAGACATTTATCATTTAGCTGGACCTTTAATGGAGTTATAGCTGTTCTAACCTCCTGCATCACAAACACCTATTAAATAATAAATAATTACTGAAATGTATTTTACATCAACAAATATTCTTTGGTAAATGATCCATGTGTTGTCACCACAGCTTCAGGTACTGCCAACAGGGGGCGCTGCTGTGCTGTAAAACAACTGCAGGAGAATTGCTACTTTTCAAAATAACAAATATGAAACAGTATTGTTTGGCTTAAGTTATGGTGTATTTTGGTTAAAGGTTTACTGGTTTAGCAGAGCAGATAGTCTGGACGGGCTGCTGCTTTCTGCAAAGAGAACCTGACAAGGTTAGGATCTGCAGAGTTGAAGATCTTCACCATTTTGGGAACAACAAACTGTTTTTATCTTAAAAAGATGAATACAAACTGTTTTCTGGCCAACTTTATTGGGTTTGCATGGCAAAAAATGGAGTGCGAGAAGTGTTTAAGGTGCTGAGCCTTCCCTTCACAGTAAAAGTCAAGCTGAACATCACAGCATCTGCAAAAGGATTTTTTTACTTTGCAACACAAATAAAAAAAAAAAAACATTTTCTCTCAAAGAAGTCACATTTTTACCTGGTGTGAACTCAATGTTCCCAAAAGAAACCACACTAGGACCTTTTGGCAGATAGAGGCAACAGGATTCAAAAGATAAAAAAAGAATCCTAACACTTTCAAAGAAAACCATGCAGACCATTTCTGCCAATAAATCTTCACCACCAAATCAACTTTGGTCAGCCAAAATGAAAGTCAGCTTATGTTTGATTTTTAAGGTGCTCCAAAAACCGGGAGTCTAACTTAAGAGGAAGTACATCATGCCAGAAAAAGTCTGTTCTAAACTACTTTACCTTTCCTTTTTTGCAGAAGTGTATTTTAAATCCTCCCAGTTCACCATGACAACAAACCAGCAGGTTATTGGAATTTATTAATCATCATTCTACTTGAAAAAACTTGGGTCCTAAAATTGGAGCAGATGACAAACTTATACTACTTTGAAAGCTGAACTCATATGTCTTTTTTCTTAGGAATTTAAACCCTGACTGCATAATCTTTTCAAACCTTAGTTTCCCCCATGTTCGTCTCTGAGATGACCTGGAAAAATATCTTCTTTGAAGAAGCCAAATATAATTCCCAATGAGGAGTTTACACCCGTTTTAAGTGCCAAATCTGGAACAATGACCGTCAAAATAGATGGTCATAGCTAACTGAAGTTTGGCTTCTGTGAATAATTGTTAAGACCACCAAACTGTTGTGTCGTTTCTAAAGGTGTGAGGCAGAATTATGAAGCCCTGGTTAGTCATACAGCCAAAATAAGACCATTCTCCCAATGAAATCTGGAACAAACCTGAGAAACTAGGTGAGAATCTGCAAAGGGACGGACAGACAGACAGACAGAGCAGCAGCAGCTTGACGTGCATGCCGACATCTGCCTACCCGGCTTTTAGCCCTCCAGCCTCAGCCAGTGAACTCCCTGTCTGGCATAACGAACCATGCAGTTCATATTTGAAGTTAGGCTCAGTGGGCCCATAACAGAGTCCAACTCTGCCAACATACCTGGAACACAGAGCATTAGAAAGCATTACATGTCACTAATGCACAAGCTGGGAATTATTATATACGGCTTCTATTTATAAGTGTGAAAGTGTTATTTTAATTAATAACTGAATAATACAAAATAAATCAAATTATTAATGATAATTATTGCAATAAGCGCTCCCTTTTTCTACAAGCGCTCCATTTTTATACATTTTTGGAATAAGTTATAACCTGGATGGATTAAGATAAATGCAAAAAAAAAACAATCAAAATACTCAAGTAAAGCATAATTATATACAAGTTGGCTTCCTCTCACTTCTTTTCAAGCAAATAAATTATTTTTGACAAATTTATTGGATTTAAAGTACGAGCACAAATGTGTATATTTTTAAGAGTAATTATAATTGCATCATCTACATGTCTATGTGGAAGTATATATATATATATATATATATATATATATATATATATATATATATATATATATATATATATATATATATATATATATATATATATATATATATATATATATATATATATATATATATGAAGATTCATCTCTGATTTTTAATTTTCCAATTAAGTCACGATTAATTAAGTTTGTATAGATATATAACCTTTTGGTTTGTCTTCTATAGTGTTTTTCTATAGTGTTTTGGCTCGAAATAAACCAATTCAAATTGTCCAGAATCTATCATTAACCCACAAGTTTGAGCTCATTAATATTATTACAGTTATGAACATTTCTGTTGTCTTATCGGCTCCGTCACAAACAGCTAATGTTCATTTGAGGACTGAGAAACGCGAAACCGATATTTGGGGAGATCGCTCAGCTCAAAATTTCAGACATTTTGGATCAAACATTAACATTTCCTGAGATTTATGAAAATGATGTAAAACCACAGCTGTAAGCGCTTGTATTCCCTCATTTATGAGCACTGGTTACTCTCCATATTTGCTAGAAAGTGGGTTTAATTCGAAGGTTAAATTCTGCAAATAAACGTCCTTTATTCTGTTTTCTTACCACTGCCTTTGTGTGCCAATTCCTCCGCCTGCTCCCACATGTCCTGAGCGGTTAGGAATAAAGCAGTGATGTTGACATAGGTGAAGGTCACTTGTTCGATTTCCTGAGGAACGGTCACAGTGGCAGCGGCCGAGCCCACAGCCAAGGCGCTGGGAGTTGAGCTCGTAGATATGCCGGCTGGAGACGGTGTGCTGGAGGACGGGTTCTCTGTGGTTCTGATGAGGAAACAGTAGAAAGAATTGTGATGTGAAGTCTACGGTAATTCAAAAATAAAAATAGCAGATATCTTACTTTAATGGACACGCAGGAGAAACGTGTGACGCTTGAGCGAAGCTCTG